>NC_092338.1:421590000-423990000 GCF_046630445.1 Rutidosis leptorrhynchoides | reverse complement strand
TTTCAAAACAACACTTACATGTAACGACTAACGATGACTTAACGACTCAGTTAAAATGTATATACATGTAGTGTTTTAATATGTATTTATACACTTTTGAAAGACTTCAATACACTTATCAAAATACTTCTACTTAACAAAAATGCTTACAATTACATTCTCGTTCAGTTTCATCAACAATTCTACTCGTATGCACCCGTATTCGTACTCGTACAATACACAGCTTTTAGATGTATGTACTATTGGTATATACACTCCAATGATCAGCTCTTAGCAGCCCATGTGAGTCACCTAACACATGTGGGAACCATCATTTGGCAACTAGCATGAAATATCTCATAAGATTACAAAAATATGAGTAATCATTCATGACTTATTTACATGAAAACAAAATTACATATCCTTTATATCTAATCCATACACCAACGACCAAAAACACCTACAAACACTTTCATTCTTCAATTTTCTTCATCTAATTGAACTCTCTCAAGTTCTATCTTCAAGTTCTAAGTGTTCTTCATAAATTCCAAAAGTTCTAGTTTCATAAAATCAAGAATACTTTCAAGTTTGCTAGCTCACTTCCAATCTTGTAAGGTGATCATCCAACCTCAAGAAATCTTTGTTTCTTACAGTAGGATATCATTCTAATACAAGGTAATAATCATATTCAAACTTTGGTTCAATTTCTATAACTATAACAATCTTATTTCAAGTGATGATCTTACTTGAACTTGTTTTCGTGTCATGATTTTGCTTCAAGAACTTTGAGCCATCCAAGGATCCATTGAAGCTAGATCCATTTTTCTCTTTTCCAGTAGGTTCATCCAAGGAACTTAAGGTAGTAATGATGTTCATAACATCATTCGATTCATACATATAAAGCTATCTTATTCGAAGGTTTAAACTTGTAATCACTAGAACATAGTTTAGTTAATTCTAAACTTGTTCGCAAACAAAAGTTAATCCTTCTAACTTGACTTTTAAAATCAACTAAACACATGTTCTATATCTATATGATATGCTAACTTAATGATTTAAAACCTGGAAACACGAAAAACACCGTAAAACCGGATTTACGCCGTCGTAGTAACACCGCGGGCTGTTTTGGGTTAGTTAATTAAAAACTATGATAAACTTTGATTTAAAAGTTGTTATTCTGAGAAAATGATTTTTATTATGAACATGAAACTATATCCAAAAATTATGGTTAAACTCAAAGTGGAAGTATGTTTTCTAAAATGGTCATCTAGACGTCGTTCTTTCGACTGAAATGACTACCTTTACAAAAACGACTTGTAACTTATTTTTCCGACTAGAAACCTATACTTTTTTTGTTTAGATTCATAAAATAGAGTTCAATATGAAACCATAGCAATTTGATTCACTCAAAACGGATTTAAAATGAAGAAGTTATGGGTAAAACAAGATTGGATAATTTTTCTCATTTTAGCTACGTGAAAATTGGTAACAAATCTATTCCAACCATAACTTAATCAACTTGTATTATATATTATGTAATCTTGAGATACCATAGACACGTATACAATGTTTCGACCTATCATGTCGACACATCTATATATATTTCGGAACAACCATAGACACTCTATATGTGAATGTTGGAGTTAGCTATACAGGGTTGAGGTTGATTCCAAAATATATATAGTTTGAGTTGTGATCAATACTGAGATACGTATACACTGGGTCGTGGATTGATTCAAGATAATATTTATCGATTTATTTATGTACATCTAACTGTGGACAACTAGTTGTAGGTTACTAACGAGGACAGCTGACTTAATAAACTTAAAACATCAAAATATATTAAAAGTGTTGTAAATATATTTTGAACATACTTTGATATATATGTATATATTGTTATAGGTTCGTGAATCAACCAGTGGCCAAGTCTTACTTCCCGACGAAGTAAAAATCTGTGAAAGTGAGTTATAGTCCCACTTTTAAAATCTAATATTTTTGGGATGAGAATACATGCAGGTTTTATAAATGATTTACAAAATAGACACAAGTACGTGAAACTACATTCTATGGTTGAATTATCGAAATCGAATATGCCCCTTTTTATTAAGTCTGGTAATCTAAGAATTAGGGAACAGACACCCTAATTGACGCGAATCCTAAAGATAGATCTATTGGGCCTAACAAACCCCATCCAAAGTACCGGATGCTTTAGTACTTCGAAATTTATATCATATCCGAAGGGTGTCCCGGAATGATGGGGATATTCTTATATATGCATCTTGTTATTGTCGGTTACCAGGTGTTCATCATATGAATGATTTTTATCTCTATGTATGGGATGTGTATTGAAATATGAAATCTTGTGGTCTATTGTTACGATTTGATATATATAGGTTAAACCTATAACTCACCAACATTTTTGTTGACGTTTTAAGCATGTTTATTCTCAGGTGATTATTAAGAGCTTCCGCTGTCGCATACTTAAATAAGGACAAGATTTGGAGTCCATGCTTGTATGATATTGTGTAAAAACTGCATTCAAGAAACTTATTTTGTTGTAACATATTTGTATTGTAAACCATTATGTAATGGTCGTGTGTAAACAGGATATTTTAGATTATCATTATTTGATAATCTACGTAAAGCTTTTTAAACCTTTATTGATGAAATAAAGGTTATGGTTTGTTTAAAAATGAATGCAGTCTTTGAAAAACGTCTCATATAGAGGTCAAAACCTCGCAACGAAATCAATTAATATGGAACGTTTTTAATCAATAAGAACGGGACATTTCAGTTGGTATCAGAGCGTTGGTCTTAGAGAACCAGAATTTTGCATTAGTGTGTCTTATCGAGTTTGTTAGGATGCATTAGTGAGTCTGGACTTCGACCGTGTTTACTTGAAAAATGATTGCTTAACAAATTTTGTTGGAAACTATATATTTTTAACATGTGAATATTATGTGATATATTAATCTCTTAACGCGTTTGATATTATGTGATAGATGTCTACCTCTAGAACAAGTCCCATTGACTCACCTAATAATAATGAAGAGTCAAATGTAAATTGGAATGATTTGTGGACTGATTCACAAGTTCCCGAAGAGGAACCGGAAGAAGAGTCGGAACCGGAAGAAGAATCGGAACCGGAAGAAGAAATAGAACCGGTGGGGGAAATAATAAAACGGTTAAGTAAAAGAAAATCCTCAACCAACCGACCAAGGTTAATTATGGTCAATGGTGTTTCCGCCAAGGAAGCAAAATATTGGGAGGATTACCAATTCTCCGATGAATCGGATTCCGACGAAAATTCCGATGAAGTTATAGAAATTACCCCAACTGAATTTAAAAAGGCAAAAGAAAATAATAAGGGAAAGGGCATAAAAATAGAGAAATCTAATTCCAACCCCGATGAACTTTATATGTATCGTCAACCCCCGAAGTCCTTAAGTTGTAACAATGACCCGGGAACCTCTAAACCACCAGGTTTTTCTAAACCAATGTGGATCACGACGGCTCGTATTAGGGGAACATCATATATCCCTAGAAACTTGGCAAAACGAACCAAAACCTAAGAAGAAGAAACGAGCGAGTCGGAATAAGATAGTTGTATTCATGTGGTGTAATATATGTAATATAGTGTTCGTATGCTTTATGATATATGTAAAAATTGCTTGTATTAATAAGTATTTTTTTATGAATCTAACTCTTGTTTATTTTACAGTTTAAAAACATAAAATGGATAGACAACCCAATATTTTAAGAGACCTACCTGGAGACATGATTGATGAAATCTTGTCTAGAGTCGGCCAGAATTCCTCGGCACAACTATTTAAGGCGAGATCAGTTTGTAAGACATTCGAAGAACGTTCCAAGAATGTCTTGGTTTATAAGAGACTTTCGTTTGAAAGATGGGGGATATCACATTGGGAAACCCATAAGTTACGATGTGTTTACTTTGACGCATATATTGCGGGGAACCCAAATGCTATTTTACGCAACGGGTTAAGAAATTATTTTGACTCAATATATCCGAATATTGGACTTCGTGATTTAGAAAAAGCGGCTAACATGCAACATAAAGAAGCATGTTATGCTTACGGATTAGTAATGTTCGCTTCTCACCAAAGTGAGAACAAGAACATCGGGCTACAACTATTAAACAAAACGTTTCCACAAGTGACGGAGTCGGTAATTGGGGTAAGAAATGAGGTTTTTAGATTATTACGGGACTGTTGGACATTACGTAACCCTCGTCCCTTTGATGACGTTACAACACGCTGTCTTATCAACGGCCATAACGGTTATGTTGCACAAGACCAAGGATGGGAAGTAGTCCTAGTAAAACCAGAATGCATGACTTGTTTCTGGACGTATGAATTACGTGTCTTTATTGCCTTTGCTGAACGACTTGTGTACTAGCTAGAATTGTCTTCACAACTATCTTGTATCAAAGTTATTGTGTGCTATATTTCATGCTTTATGTAAAATAAGCGGTATTGTAAGTTTGTAAAATATTGTATAAAAGTTTGAACGCGAAATATTATTATAATCAGTTTTTCATATAGAATTGTAGTAGTTGAATTGTATATTAGCTACTAAGTATGAACTTAACGGGTAGGTACTACCCGAATTTAAACTTATAAAACGCTAATATGAAGAAAAAGCTTTTATAAATGAGTTCATATTATGCTACGAAATACTATTAACTACTCTTAATATTCTGTATGATTAACTTGTTCCATTTAACTATTTTGAAGGAAATGGCACCGACTACTCGACACACCGTGAATATGAATGAAGAGGAATTCCGTACTTTTCTAGCTTCAAACATAGCCGCAGTACAGGCTGCGCTACATACCAACAATAACCTTGGATCTAGCAGTACAGGAAATCATGTAGGATGCACCTACAAATAATTCACTGCCTGCAAACCTTTGGAATTTGATGGAACCGAAGGACCGATCGGATTGAAACGGTGGACCGAGAAGGTTGAATCGGTGTTTGCCATAAGTAAGTGTACTGAAGAGGACAAAGTAAAGTACGCTACGCATACCTTCACAGGTTCTGCGTTAACATGGTGGAATACCTATCTAGAGCAAGTGGGACAAGATGATGCGTACGCACTACAGTGGTCAGCATTCAAGCACTTGATGAACGAGAAGTACCGTCCCAGAACCGAGGTCAATAAGCTCAAGACAGAACTTAGAGGGTTACGAACCCAAGGATTTGATATTACCACGTACGAAAGACGATTCACAGAATTGTGCCTATTGTGTCCGGGAGCATTCGAAGATGAGGAAGAGAAGATCGACGCGTTTGTGAAAGGATTACCGGAAAGAATCCAAGAAGATATAAGTTCACACGAGCCCGCCTCCATACAACAGGCATGTAGAATGGCTCACAAACTAGTGAACCAGATTGAAGAAAGAATTAAAGAACAGACTGCTGAAGAGGCCAATGTGAAGCAAGTCAAAAGAAAGTGGGAGGAAAATGGTGATAAGAATCACCAATACAACAACAACAGCAATTACAACAATAATCGCAACAATTATCCCAACAATCGCAACATCAATCGCAACTACAACAAACGGCCCAACAACAACAACAACAACAGCAACTACAACAATCATCCCAACAACAATAATAACCGCAACAACAACAACAATCAGAAGCAACTATGCCAAAGGTGTGAAAAGAATCACTCGGGGTTCTGCACCAAATTTTGCAACAAGTGTAAAAGAAATGGTCATAGCGCGGCGAAGTGTGAGGTCTACGGACCAGGGGTTAATAGAACGAAAGGAACAAATGGTGTCGGAACGAGTAATGGCGGAGCAAGTAGTGTCGGAGCAAGTTATGCCAATGTAGTTTGTTATAAATGTGGAAAACCAGGCCACATTATTAGAAATTGCCCGAACCAGGAGAACACGAATGGACAAGGCCGTGGAAGAGTTTTCAATATTAATGCGGCAGAGGCACAGGAAGACCCGGAGCTTGTTACGGGTACGTTTCTTATTGACAATAAATCTGCTTACGTTTTATTTGATTCGGGTGCGGATAGAAGCTATATGAGTAGAGATTTTTGTGCTAAATTAAGTTGTCCATTGACGCCTTTGGATAGTAAATTTTTACTCGAATTAGCAAATGGTAAATTAATTTCAGCAGATAATATATGTCGGAATCGAGAAATTAAACTGGTTAGCGAAACATTTAAGATTGATTTGATACCAGTAGAGTTAGGGAGTTTTGATGTGATAATCGGTATGGACTGGTTGAAAGAAGTGAAAGCGGAGATCATTTGTTACAAAAATGCAATTCGCATTATACGAGAAAAAGGAAAACCCTTAATGGTGTACGGAGAAAAGGGCAACACGAAGCTACATCTTATTAGTAATTTGAAGGCACAAAAACTAATAAGAAAAGGTTGCTATGCTGTTCTAGCACACGTCGAGAAAGTACAAACTGAAGAAAAGAGCATCAATGATGTTCCCGTCGCAAAAGAATTTCCTGATGTATTTCCGAAAGAATTACCGGGATTACCCCCACATCGATCCGTTGAATTTCAAATAGATCTTGTACCAGGAGCTGCACCAATAGCTCGTGCTCCTTACAGACTCGCACCCAGCGAGATGAAAGAACTGCAAAGCCAATTACAAGAACTTTTAGAGCGTGGTTTCATTCGACCAAGCACATCACCGTGGGGAGCTCCTGTTTTGTTTGTCAAGAAGAAAGATGGTACATTCAGGTTGTGTATCGACTACCGAGAGTTGAACAAACTTACCATCAAGAACCGCTACCCACTACCGAGAATCGACGACTTATTTGATCAACTACAAGGCTCGTCTGTTTATTCAAAGATTGACTTACGTTCCGGGTATCATCAAATGCGGGTGAAAGAAGATGATATTCCAAAGACTGCTTTCAGAACACGTTACGGTCATTACGAGTTTATGGTCATGCCGTTTGGTTTAACTAATGCACCAGCTGTGTTCATGGACCTTATGAACCGAGTGTGTGGACCATACCTTGACAAGTTTGTCATTGTTTTCATTGATGACATACTTATTTACTCAAAGAATGACCAAGAACACGGTGAACATTTGAGAAAGGTGTTAGAAGTATTGAGGAAGGAAGAATTGTACGCTAAGTTTTCAAAGTGTGCATTTTGGTTGGAAGAAGTTCAATTCCTCGGTCACATAGTGAACAAAGAAGGTATTAAGGTGGATCCGGCAAAGATAGAAACTGTTGAAAAGTGGGAAACCCCGAAAACTCCGAAACACATACGCCAGTTTTTAGGACTAGCTGGTTACTACAGAAGGTTCATCCAAGACTTTTCCAGAATAGCAAAACCCTTGACTGCATTAACGCATAAAGGGAAGAAATTTGAATGGAATGATGAACAAGAGAAAGCGTTTCAGTTATTGAAGAAAAAGCTAACTACGGCACCTATATTGTCATTGCCTGAAGGGAATGATGATTTTGTGATTTTTGTGACGCATCAAAGCAAGGTCTCGGTTGTGTATTAATACAACGAACGAAGGTGATTGCTTATGCGTCTAGACAATTGAAGATTCACGAACAAAATTATACGACGCATGATTTGGAATTAGGCGCGGTTGTTTTTGCATTAAAGACTTGGAGGCACTACTTATATGGGGTCAAAAGTATTATATATACCGACCACAAAAGTCTTCAACACATATTTAATCAGAAACAACTGAATATGAGGCAGCGTAGGTGGATTGAATTATTGAATGATTACGATTTTGAGATTCGTTACCACCCGGGGAAGGCAAATGTGGTAGCCGATGCCTTGAGCAGGAAGGATAGAGAACCCATTCGAGTAAAATCTATGAATATAATGATTCATAATAACATTACTACTCAAATAAAGGAGGCGCAACAAGGAGTTTTAAAAGAGGGAAATTTAAAGGATGAAATACCCAAAGGATCGGAGAAGCATCTTAATATTCGGGAAGACGGAACCCGGTATAGGGCTGAAAGGATTTGGGTACCAAAATTTGGAGATATGAGAGAAATGGTACTTAGAGAAGCTCATAAAACCAGATACTCAATACATCCTGGAACGGGGAAGATGTACAAGGATCTCAAGAAACATTTTTGGTGGCCGGGTATGAAAGCCGATGTTGCTAAATACGTAGGAGAATGTTTGACGTGTTCTAAGGTCAAAGCTGAGCATCAGAAACCATCAGGTCTACTTCAACAACCCGAAATCCCGGAATGGAAATGGGAAAACATTACCATGGATTTCATCACTAAATTGCCAAGGACTGCAAGTGGTTTTGATACTATTTGGGTAATAGTTGATCGTCTCACCAAATCAGCACACTTCCTACCAATAAGAGAAGATGACAAGATGGAGAAGTTAGCACGACTGTATTTGAAGGAAGTCGTCTCCAGACATGGAATACCAATCTCTATTATCTCTGATAGGGATGGCAGATTTATTTCAAGATTCTGGCAGACATTACAGCAAGCATTAGGAACTCGTCTAGACATGAGTACTGCCTATCATCCACAAACTGATGGGCAGAGCGAAAGGACGATACAAACGCTTGAAGACATGCTACGAGCATGTGTTATTGATTTCGGAAACAGTTGGGATCGACATCTACCGTTAGCAGAATTTTCCTACAACAACAGCTACCATTCAAGCATTGAGATGGCGTCGTTTGAAGCACTTTATGGTAGAAAGTGCAGGTCTCCGATTTGTTGGAGTGAGGTGGGGGATAGACAGATTACGGGTCCGGAGATTATACAAGAAACTACCGAGAAGATCATCCAAATTCAACAACGGTTGAAAACCGCCCAAAGTCGACAAAAGAGCTACGCTGACATTAAAAGAAAAGATATAGAATTTGAAATTGGAGAGATGGTCATGCTTAAAGTTTCACCTTGGAAAGGCGTTGTTCGATTTGGTAAACGAGGGAAATTAAATCCAAGGTATATTGGACCATTCAAGATTATTGATCGTGTCGGACCAGTAGCTTACCGACTTGAGTTACCTCAACAACTCGCGGCTGTACATAACACTTTCCACGTCTCGAATTTAAAGAAATGTTTTGCTAAAGAAGATCTCACTATTCCGTTAGATGAAATCCAAATCAACGAAAAACTTCAATTCATCGAAGAACCCGTCGAAATAATGGATCGTGAGGTTAAAAGACTTAAGCAAAACAAGATACCAATTGTTAAGGTTCGATGGAATGCTCGTAGAGGACCCGAGTTCACCTGGGAGCGTGAAGATCAGATGAAGAAGAAATACCCGCATCTATTTCCAGAAGATTCGTCAACACCTTCAACAGCTTAAAATTTCGGGACGAAATTTATTTAACTGGTAGGTACTGTAGTGACCCGAACTTTTCCATGTTTATATATATTAATTGAGATTGATATTTACATGATTAAATGTTTCCAACATGTTAAGCAATCAAACTTGTTAAGACTTGATTAATTGAAATAGGTTTCATATAGACAATTGACCACCCAAGTTGACCGGTGATTCACGAACGTTAAAACTTGTAAAAAAACTATATGATGACATATATATGGTTATATATATAGTTAACATGATATTATGATAAGTAAACATATCATTAATTATATTAACAATGAACTACATATGTAAAAACAAGACTACTAACTTAATGATTTTGAAACGAGACATATATGTAACGTTTATCGTTGTAACGACATTTAATGTATATATATCATATTAAGAGATATTCGTACATCATAATATAATGATAATATAATAATTTAAAATCTCTTTTGTTATTATAAACATTGGGTTAACAACATTTAACAAGATCGTTAACCTAAAGGTTTCAAAACAACACTTACATGTAACGACTAACGATGACTTAACGACTCAGTTAAAATGTATATACATGTAGTGTTTTAATATGTATTTATACACTTTTGAAAGACTTCAATACACTTATCAAAATACTTCTACTTAACAAAAATGCTTACAATTACATTCTCGTTCAGTTTCATCAACAATTCTACTCGTATGCACCCGTATTCGTACTCGTACAATACACAGCTTTTAGATGTATGTACTATTGGTATATACACTCCAATGATCAGCTCTTAGCAGCCCATGTGAGTCACCTAACACATGTGGGAACCATCATTTGGCAACTAGCATGAAATATCTCATAAGATTACAAAAATATGAGTAATCATTCATGACTTATTTACATGAAAACAAAATTACATATCCTTTATATCTAATCCATACACCAACGACCAAAAACACCTACAAACACTTTCATTCTTCAATTTTCTTCATCTAATTGAACTCTCTCAAGTTCTATCTTCAAGTTCTAAGTGTTCTTCATAAATTCCAAAAGTTCTAGTTTCATAAAATCAAGAATACTTTCAAGTTTGCTAGCTCACTTCCAATCTTGTAAGGTGATCATCCAACCTCAAGAAATCTTTGTTTCTTACAGTAGGTTATCATTCTAATACAAGGTAATAATCATATTCAAACTTTGGTTCAATTTCTATAACTATAACAATCTTATTTCAAGTGATGATCTTACTTGAACTTGTTTTCGTGTCATGATTTTGCTTCAAGAACTTTGAGCCATCCAAGGATCCATTGAAGCTAGATCCATTTTTCTCTTTTCCAGTAGGTTCATCCAAGGAACTTAAGGTAGTAATGATGTTCATAACATCATTCGATTCATACATATAAAGCTATCTTATTCGAAGGTTTAAACTTGTAATCACTAGAACATAGTTTAGTTAATTCTAAACTTGTTCGCAAACAAAAGTTAATCCTTCTAACTTGACTTTTAAAATCAACTAAACACATGTTCTATATCTATATGATATGCTAACTTAATGATTTAAAACCTGGAAACACGAAAAACACCGTAAAACCGGATTTACGCCGTCGTAGTAACACCGCGGGCTGTTTTGGGTTAGTTAATTAAAAACTATGATAAACTTTGATTTAAAAGTTGTTATTCTGAGAAAATGATTTTTATTATGAACATGAAACTATATCCAAAAATTATGGTTAAACTCAAAGTGGAAGTATGTTTTCTAAAATGGTCATCTAGACGTCGTTCTTTCGACTGAAATGACTACCTTTACAAAAACGACTTGTAACTTATTTTTCCGACTAGAAACCTATACTTTTTTTGTTTAGATTCATAAAATAGAGTTCAATATGAAACCATAGCAATTTGATTCACTCAAAACGGATTTAAAATGAAGAAGTTATGGGTAAAACAAGATTGGATAATTTTTCTCATTTTAGCTACGTGAAAATTGGTAACAAATCTATTCCAACCATAACTTAATCAACTTGTATTATATATTATGTAATCTTGAGATACCATAGACACGTATACAATGTTTCGACCTATCATGTCGACACATCTATATATATTTCGGAACAACCATAGACACTCTATATGTGAATGTTGGAGTTAGCTATACAGGGTTGAGGTTGATTCCAAAATATATATAGTTTGAGTTGTGATCAATACTGAGATACGTATACACTGGGTCGTGGATTGATTCAAGATAATATTTATCGATTTATTTCTGTACATCTAACTGTGGACAACTAGTTGTAGGTTACTAACGAGGACAGCTGACTTAATAAACTTAAAACATCAAAATATATTAAAAGTGTTGTAAATATATTTTGAACATACTTTGATATATATGTATATATTGTTATAGGTTCGTGAATCAACCAGTGGCCAAGTCTTACTTCCCGACGAAGTAAAAATCTGTGAAAGTGAGTTATAGTCCCACTTTTAAAATCTAATATTTTTGGGATGAGAATACATGCAGGTTTTATAAATGATTTACAAAATAGACACAAGTACGTGAAACTACATTCTATGGTTGAATTATCGAAATCGAATATGCCCCTTTTTATTAAGTCTGGTAATCTAAGAATTAGGGAACAGACACCCTAATTGACGCGAATCCTAAAGATAGATCTATTGGGCCTAACAAACCCCATCCAAAGTACCGGATGCTTTAGTACTTCGAAATTTATATCATATCCGAAGGGTGTCCCGGAATGATGGGGATATTCTTATATATGCATCTTGTTATTGTCGGTTACCAGGTGTTCATCATATGAATGATTTTTATCTCTATGTATGGGATGTGTATTGAAATATGAAATCTTGTGGTCTATTGTTACGATTTGATATATATAGGTTAAACCTATAACTCACCAACATTTTTGTTGACGTTTTAAGCATGTTTATTCTCAGGTGATTATTAAGAGCTTCCGCTGTCGCATACTTAAATAAGGACAAGATTTGGAGTCCATGCTTGTATGATATTGTGTAAAAACTGCATTCAAGAAACTTATTTTGTTGTAACATATTTGTATTGTAAACCATTATGTAATGGTCGTGTGTAAACAGGATATTTTAGATTATCATTATTTGATAATCTACGTAAAGCTTTTTAAACCTTTATTGATGAAATAAAGGTTATGGTTTGTTTAAAAATGAATGCAGTCTTTGAAAAACGTCTCATATAGAGGTCAAAACCTCGCAACGAAATCAATTAATATGGAACGTTTTTAATCAATAAGAACGGGACATTTCAGCCAACATCTGTCTATGTCTGCCTGGAGGAATCACGACTAAACGTCCGTCGGGAGTGCGTCGGCAAGGTGTGCGCATGTGGTTACGAAACGGCCCTTCCCCGAACTCCGCGGGGATATCAATACCACCAATGCGGGGCTGTGACCTCGAGGGTCCGGGAGCAGACACTGGGGCAGGTGCACTAGTACCAGCTCCGGAAGTAGAAGCGCCGGGATCACTAGTGGGTGTCGGGGCCGGTGTATCGGCAGTAGCAGCAGCAGGTGTAGCAGTAGGTAGGGCGACGGGGTCTGAGTCTGTACTGCCCGAAATGCCAGCAGGTGGAACATCCGACATCTGAACAAGGAAAAATAAATTTTCCATGTCAGTATGTCATAAAGCAAGCAAATAATAGGCCAACAGTTTAAATCATGTATAACGGTAACTAGCATGGCAATAACAGTAATTCGTATGAAGGTAGCATGCAATCGAAAGCAAGTAGCATCATGCAGTAGTGAAATCATGTAATAGCATATGGCATATAGCAGTAACAGTAAGCAGCAGCATGCAGTAAGTTCAGTAGAAACACGTAAACTAGCAAGTTGTAGATTAATCCTATTAGTGAATCCTACTCGGGTCGGTCTTAGACTCACTAATGCAACCTAATTCCCTACAACCAATGCTCAGATACCAAATGTGATGCCCCGTACAAAACCATCGTGTACGAATCATCAACAACAGGATCATTACAAGGTTAAGTACTATATGCTGTAATTAAAGAAGTTGCATTCACGATAAAAAGGTGATGTCATAACCGACATCAAATGTTTTACATTTCAAAAGCATGCTTCACTAAGTAGAAGCAAATAATAAGTGTACGTGACCCCAAATGGTCGTTACAAGTCATAATTCAAAAGTACTAATGTTTGAATGCAAAGTAAAGTAGTTTCATGCGTGGACAACTCTAAGCAGCGGGTGTCTACAGCACAACAAGTAAGACAGCGGAAGCAACCTCAAGCACCTGAGAAAAACATGCTTAAAAACGTCAACAAAAAGGTTGGTGAGCTATAGTTTAAGTATAACAGTATGTAAGGTAGGCCACGAGATTTCAGTGCTACAAAGAGCGTTTCAAAACGGTATGATAAAGTATATGTTAACCGTGGGCACTTGGTAACTAACTTAACGTTTATACCCCCTGAAAGTACACTTGGCAAGTGCGTATGTTTACGAAGTATTAAACACTCGTTAAATGCTAGCGCGACTAGCCCGAGTGGGGATGTCAAACCCTATGGATCCATATCTAAGATTCGCGTTCACGGTTCAAAAACCAATGATTAAACGTTACCGAGCTAAAGGGAATGTTTATGCCGTTGTATAACCCACACATATATAAGTTTAAGTACTCGTGCCTAGTATGTAAAACATAAAATCCGCATGTATTCTCAGTTCCCAAAATAAGTTAAAGTAAAAAGGGAATGCTATAACTCACAATGATATGTAGCGGTAAAGTAGTAGTCGGGAAAGGTGTGCAAGTAAATGGTCCGAAGTCCTCAACCTAAGTCAAATAGTACTAAGTCAGTAAATCGTCTTAATAGGTTTAAAAGTATGTAATTAAGGTCTTAAGGGTCATCATCATTCATCATTAAACAAAAGGCGTAAGGTAGGTTTCGTTTATGAAAGTAGTTTAAAACAAAGTCTGATTTCAGTCAGTCACCACGGCCTCTACCCTTACTGAATTAAGGTGAGACCAGTGGCCATGGCTCCGTCTATGAGTCCCTTAAGTGTGGTAAAATTTACAGAAGCAAACTCGTCTTGGTTTGACTGTGGCGACGGTCTAAGTGCGAGTAGGTCAGAAATTTCTGCACAACGTTAAAGGACATAGTAACGATCGGAGGGCCATAAATCCTAAACCGTAACTCGGATTAAGACGAGTCCTATATGAAAAGTTATCTACTTGAAAAGTTCTATCTAAAAATCAAGGTTAGAACAGCCCAGGTCTACTGGTCTGTTCCATAAGCATCAGGTCAGTAGGTTTTGGACAGAACAGTGAGTTTAAAAGGGTTCCGGTGGTCTTGGTGCTTGATGTTCATCATGGTTCTCATCCTTGATGCATATAGCTTCAAGTGTACAACTCATTGATGTATCTACATCATCTTAACCAAGTCTTGACCATCATAACCCATGTGCAAGTCTAAGACATGAAGCACAACTCACTTAAGAGTTGTATGAAGTTTGATGAACCAAAGTTGCATCAAGGTCTTAGATCTAATACATACATGGACTTTAAAGCTAATAACAAGTTACAAACTTGAAAGTAAACTAACTAATCAAGATCATAAGTAGTAGAACAGAGTTCTTAGTTTGATCTTGAAGATCCAAGACTCAAAAGTCTAGATCCAAAGTTATATTTAAGGAAAACTTATTTGTGTGTTCTTGAACTTTCAAAGTTAACTTAATTTGTTTAAGAGATATGAGATCAAGACTAACTTGTAGTACTTGACCATGTAAACTAACTACATGAAATTAAAGTGTATAAATTGAAGTAGTAAACTTAAATAAACAAGAAAAGGTTCATGGTTGTTCATACTTTAAAGATTCAAACCAAGGTTTGATCTTTAAGAAAGTAAACTTTTAAGTTTACTTCATGAATCACAAGTATGGTTTGCAACACATGAACTCTAAATCTTTTGAAACAATAAATGTAGAATCATAAACTAGTAAGTTTATGTTCTTGTGTTCTTGATAAATACAAGATATTATGGAGAATCAAACTAAAGAGTTTGATTCTTAAACATGTAAATAAGTAATAACAAGAACAAGTAACAAAGTAACAACAACTAGTAAGTCTTAAACAACAAACAAAGAACAAAAGATGATGATGATATGCATGTAAGTAATTTGGTTTTAAGACAAAAGAAAGAAGAAGAAAAACTTGAACAAGCTACTTACAAGTTGAGAGAAAAAGAGAGAAAACTTAGAAGTATTTTTGTGTGTGTGTTTGAAGGAGAGAATGCAAGTGAAGAGGTGATACAAAAATGATTCAAACACTCCCACCATGGCCTTCTAGGCCACGGTTCTGCAGCAAAAAAGGGAGGGGGGAGTAGTTCTTTGGTTACTAGCTTGTAAAGTTCATTAAAGTTGGATATTAAGGTGTTAGTTCATGGGGAAGATGTATAACTAGATTCCATGCAAGTTAACCAACTAGTTTCCATTTAACTTGATACTTACAACTTCTTGGTGGGCTAACTAAGTCCATTAAGAAGTAGGGTGGGCTTACATAAGTCCATTAACACTAACAAGGCCCAAGTTTAAGTAAAAGCCCAAGTATGAAAGTAATTAACAAGTTAATCCAATTAAAAGCCCAAGTAACTAACTAACAATTTTAGTTAATTAAAATGATTAATAAACTAATCATGAATGTAAATAATATCTAAAAATATTATTCGTGAAAGTTCCGGGTGTCACAAAGACGTTTCGGGCAATTAAAGTCAAGTTCGGGCAATCATGGTAACATGTAAATGTAATGACATACATTCGTTTTATCACACGTATTAATAATAATAATTATTAATAAATAAACGTTGGAAATTCCAGGGTCGTTACAAAACTAGTACTTTTCGTTTCGTGACTCGTACCTTTGTCAAAATATAAACTTAATAATTGATAACTATGTCACTCTAAGTGTAGCTTTAATCAATTAAGTGTTTTGGTTATTTGCTTCTATAAATCATCGTCTCGTAGTATATACATATATTTATTTATTTATTTTGAAATAGTGTTTTACTGTAGCAATTCACTGTAGCAAGTCAATTTCACTGTAGCAAATAGTGATTTTCGAAGACAATGTAGCATTTTGGGTACTGTAGCAATTTGAAAATACTGTAGCAAATTAGTGTTTTACTGGTTCATCTTAAACGCTTTAGTTAACTTATCTAAATATCAATCGAATCAATAAATGAATGTTACTATCGTTTACTAAATAACTAGAAATTATATATATGTATATATCTTTTTAATATACATAAATCAGTTTTTAAATACACATTGGAAGTTATTTATAATTAATTTTAATAATAAATATTTCAACTTATCATATATATTCAAATAGATATTTAAACCAATAAGTTTAATGTACGGTATCAAACAATTAATACATCGTTACATTTTCAAGTTATAGTATATATGTATCTATTTACATATAATTGTTCGCGAATCGTCGAAAACAACCGAAGGGTATTTAAATATATAAAAGTAGTTCAAAAATTTTGAGATTCAGTTTTACAGACTTTGCTTATCGTGTCGAAAATGTTAATCATACAAAGATTAAGTTTAAATTTGGTCAAAAATTTCCGGGTTGTCACACATAGGGCCGCCGAATGTCCTAAGAAGGGTAAACAGTGTTATTATTGTTTTGAAAAGGGTCACTTTCAAGCCGAATGTCCGGAGTATAAGAAGAATTTAGCTAGTGGTAGTGTTAAGAAGGAGGTTAAGACGGAACCGAAGACTAGTGATAGCCGACCAAGAGCCCGAGCTCATCAGATTACCGCACTTGAAGCGAAGGAGTCCCAAAATGTGGTGTCATGTACCTTTATTGTAAACTCTTTACCTGCGCATGTTTTATTTGATTCCGGTGCTACGCGGTCATTTGTTTCTCATTCTTTTTGTAAACATTTTGACATGACCCCAAGTAAGTTAGAGCATCCTTTAGAGGTTGAGATAGCGGATAATAAAACCGTCATGGTGTATAGTATCATTAAGGGATGTGAAATTATTTTGGATGATGAAAAGTTTGTTATAGATTTAATACCCATACATATGGGAGAATTTCAAGTAATTGTGGGTATGGATTGGCTAGATGACAATGAAGGGATAATTTTGTGTCGTAAGAAAATTGTGTTAGTTCAATCACCAAGTGGGAAAGTTATATGGATTTATGGGGAACGGGCTAGGCGTGCTATTCCTATATGCACGTATGCTAGGGCTAAAAGATTTATGTCTCATGGGTGTTGTGCGTTTTTGGCACATGTGGTAGATGATTCAAAGAAGGTTGTTGAATTAAGTGATGTACCGATAGTTAATGAGTTTCCGGATGTGTTTCCGAATGAGTTACCCGGTGTACCTCCCGAACGAGAGGTAGAGTTTAGAATAGATTTGATTCCCGGAGCCACGCCAATTGCTAAAGCACCTTATCGATTAGCCCCGTTGAAAATGAGAGAAATGATGACTCAACTACAAGATTTGATAGATAAAGGTTTTATACGTCCTAGTAGTTCACCTTGGGGAGCTCCAGTTTTGTTTGTGAAAAAGAAGGATGGGACAATGAGAATGTGTATAGATTATCATGAATTGAATAAGGTTACTATTAAGAATAAATATCCATTGCCGAGGATAGATGATTTGTTTGATCAATTACAAGGTGCATGTTTCTTTTCAAAGATAGATCTAAGATCGGGTTATCATCAATTAAAGGCGAGGGAAGAAGATACCCCTAAAACAGCTTTTCGTACAAGGTATGGTCATTATGAATTTGTGGTTATGCCTTTTGGGTTAACTAATGCTCCGGCCGCGTTTATGGATTTGATGAATAGGGTTTGTCGACCGATGCTCGATAGGTTTGTGATTGTATTTATTGATGATATTTTGGTGTATTCTAAAGGGGAAGAGGAGCATGCGGTGCATTTACGACAAGTATTAGAAACTTTAAGAAGAGAAAAGTTGTTTGCTAAGTTCTCTAAATGTGAGTTTTGGCTTCGTGAAGTTCAATTTTTGGGACATGTCATTAATAAGAAGGGTATTTGTGTTGATCCGGTAAAGATTGAGGCGATAATGAGATGGGAACCACCTACAAATCCCACCGAAGTTAGGAGTTTTCTAGGCTTAGCGGGGTATTATCGACGGTTTATACAAGATTTTTCTAGAATAGCCACCCCACTCACAAAGTTGACTCGTAAAAGTGTGCCTTGGAGATGGGAAGAAAAGCAAGAACAAGCGTTTCAACTCCTTAAGGAGAAACTTGTTCAAGCTCCTATACTAGTTTTACCAGAAGGGAATGAGAATATGATGGTTTATTGCGATGCTTCTAAGAAAGGTTTAGGGTGTGTGTTAATGCAAAATGGGAAAGTCATAGCTTATGCGTCCCGATAATTGAAGGAACATGAAAAACGTTATCCCACGCATGATTTAGAATTAACGGCCGTGGTTTTTGCTTTGAAAATTTGGCGTCATTATCTTTATGGTGTTAAGTTCTCTATTTATACCGATCATAAGAACCTAAAGTATTTATTCGATCAAAGGGATTTGAATGATAGGCAAAGGAGAGGGCTCGACTTGGTGAAAGATTATGATTGTGAAATTTTGTATCACCCCGGGAAGGCTAACGCAGTGGCGGATGCTCTTAGTAGGAAGTCGAGTCACCAACCGATTAAGATAACGAGTTTGGCTATGGTAATATCACCTCAAATATTTGATAGTATCCAAGTTGCACAAGGTGAAGCATTATCACCCGAAAACGTGAGAAAAGAAAGAATCAAGGGGCAAGTTAATGATTTTATAATAGATTCTTGTGGTCTAAGGCTTAGATATGGGAGAATTTGGGTACCTTTACAAAGTGGTGTTAGAAGTGAGCTCCTTGACTTAGCTCACAAACCTAAGTATTCAATTCACCCCGGTGCTACGAAAATGTATAGAGATCTAAGGAAAGACTATTGGTGGCCGGGAATGAAGAGGGATATAGTTAAGTATGTGCATAAATGTCTTACTTGTATTCAAGTGAAAGCCGATCATCAAATGCCTTACGGTAAGATGCAACCATTAGAAGTACCGGTTTGGAAATGGGAACATATTACAATGGATTTAGTGACTAAGTTGCCTCAGACCCCTCGACAACACGACGCAATTTGGGTTATTGTTAATAGATTAACTAAGAGTGCGTTATTTTTGGCAATAAGGGAAGCTTCATCGTCGGAAGCAATGTCCAAATTGTATATGAAAGAGGTTGTAGCAAGACATGGAGTACCGCTTTCCATTGTTTCGGACCGCGACACTCAATTTACCTCACGATATTGGAGAAAGTTTCAAGAAGAGATGGGTACTAAGTTGCATGTGAGTACCGCGTTTCACCCACAAACGGATGGTCAAAGTGAGCGAACTATCCAAACTCTTGAGGATATGTTAAGAGCGTGCGTCATTGATTTTGGTGGTAGTTGGGATGCTCACCTACCTTTAGTTGAATTTTCGTATAATAATAGTTATCATTCTACGATCGGAATGGCGCCTTATGAGATGTTGTATGGAAGGAGATGTAGAACCCCAATATGTTGGGGTGAAGTGGGTCAAAGGGAATTAGGAAGCACGGAAATAGTACAACAAACAACCGAAATGATAGATCAAATTCGTGAAAGAATGAAGGCGGCACAAGATCGACAAAAGTCTTATGTGGATAAAAGGAGGAAGCCGATAGAATTTCAAGTGGGTGATAAGGTAATGCTAAAAGTTTCCCCATGGAAGGGTATTATTCGTTTTAGAAAAAGGTAAAAATTGGGTCCAAGGTTTGTGGGACCATTTGAGATAGTGGCAAAAGTCGGGAAGGTAGCCTATCGTTTAGCTTTACCCGATGAATTGAGTAATATTCACGACACGTTTCATGTGTCTCAATTGAGGAAGTGTTTGGCGGATGAATCAACTTATGCTCCTTTGAGTGAGATTGAGGTCGATGATAAGTTGAGATATGCGGAAAAGCCAATAAAGATTTTGGATCAAAAGGTTAAGCAATTAAGAAATAAGTCGGTGATGTTATTGAAAGTGTTATGGCAATTTAGAAAGGGTTCCGAATGTACGTGGGAACCCGAAGAATGGCTTATGAAGTATTATCCATCGTTGCATCAAGAATGGTTCGCGAGGACGCGAACAATCCAAGAGGGGGATTATGTTCCTTTGAGTGAGATTGAGGTCGATGATAAGTTGAGATATGCGAAAAAGCCAATAAAGATTTTGGATCAAAAGGTTAAGCAATTAAGAAATAAGTCGGTGATGTTATTGAAAGTGTTATGGCAATTTAGAAAGGGTTTCGAATGTGTGGGAACCCGAAGAATGGCTTATGAAGTATTATCCATCGTTGCACCAAGAATGGTTCGCGGGGATGCGAACAATCCAAGAGGGGGAGAGTTGTAACATCCCAATTAATTAAGGTATTATTTTATATAATTTAATTATTAAGTAATTGGATGGTATGATTTATTTTAATTAAATGGATAATAGTTAATGTTTGTTAGTTAAGTTGGAAGGGGGCTAGAGATGAAAAGTTAGAATTTAGGCCCTCCCATGATAGAGTTTTGGTGTGGAGGGTAGAAAGTGCAAATAAGATAAAGTTATTTTAATAAAAAGAAGTAAAATACTGATAAATGAATATCAGTTGCAAAAAAATAATACAGAAGTGTATGTGTGTGTTGTATATGTCGACTCAACAAGGAGGAAGAAGAGGGAGTCTTTAATTGAAGAAATTTTGTTCATGCAATTAAAAATTGGTGCAATCTAGTGTGCCTTAATCATTCTAGCAAGCTTTAAATCTTCAAATTCTTCTTCTTTGTGCACAATTAGGGTTCTTGAATCCCTAGAGACAAGGTATGAATGTTTATGTCTAAGTATTGCTAATATTGAGTGTTTGTGATGAATCTCTAGCTTAAAGGTTGTTGTTTATTGAAATTGTGCACACTTGTATGATTTAAAGCGAATTTGTTAGTGATTTTGGAAGTAAATTCATGTATGAACTTGCATTTTGTGTTTGTGATATGAAGATGGTGAATTTGATGATGTTCTAGCTTAGAATCAAGTCATGCACACTAGGTGTTTGATGAAATGCCTCAATGAAATGTTTATGTGTTTTAGTTGAAATTTATGAAGAAGAAAGCTTATACATGAAATGTTACATTGTTGTAAGTGATGAAATTTGAATAATTGATGAATTAGGGTTGCTAGTAATGGAAATGGATTTATGCACATTTTGATGTTTAATGGAAGATTTGAAGGAACTGCATGTTATGATTATATGAGATGAACTAGAGATTTGTATGATTAAGGAAATGATGTTGGCTTGATAATGTTGTTGTATTGGAAAAGGTAAGTTAAATGCTATGTATGTAAGTGTTTATGTGTATATGGTAGCAAATAGGGGGTTAAGTCAATGTATAAGTGTATAAAGGTGTGGAAGTTTATGAATGTTGTAATTTTGATTGAGTTATGTTATTGATGAGATTAGCTCATGTATAGGTGCTAATCAAGGTAAAGGAGCCTCAAGTGATCAAGGAAATCCGTTTAATCAAGGTGAGTTCATAGGGGGTAAATTGGGCGGGTCAAGAGTGGCTTAGTGTTCTCGGATTGCATCCGTGCAAGAGAGTAATGACTAAGTGCACTAGTTGAGTAGCTTAGATAGAATTATTAGGTTCGCCTAATAATTATATCTATGAATGATGTTTAGCTTAGGCAAGATTATTAAGGTTGCTTAGTAATCTTGTCTATGGATGGTTTAGCTTAGACACTTTGGGTGTCTATGTGTATGTGTATGATCGAAATGTGGTTAAAGTAGCTTAGGCATAAGAGTATGCCTATGGCTAGCTTAGACATAATTACTAGGGTTGGCCTAGTAAGTTATGTCTATGGTAAGTGATTAGTCGGATCCGAAAGTAAGTAAGCAACCGTTAGGTTGAAAGACAAGTAATGTGATTGTTATGCCCAATGTTTTATGCTATATTATTCGCCTATAACTCACTAAGTGTAAAAGCTTACCCCCGTGATGTTTTATGTTTTTAGGAACGAAAAGTCATCGTGAAGGCAAGGAACCCGTTTGAAGTTAGAGGAGCAGTGGCATTAGAGTAAGTGGTAATGCAAGTCTCTTTTGAATCAAGCTCTATTGGTACCGCTTATCAACGCCGAGTCTTTTGTGCTTGTCATTTATGATGTCGTCAAGTTTTGGGACCTAATGATGTATTTGAAATGTGTAAACGCGTTTTCTTGACTTAAAGGATGTTTGTAGTGTCGAATGATGTTAGAAACTGGTTTTTATCAAGTTTAAATATGCTTTATGATGATTTGGTGTGTTTCGAGTTAATGACTTGGTAAAAATGTGGTTTTAGTTATTAAGTTGCAGGATAGTTCCAGCTCCCGTGTAATGTCGCGACGCGGCAAATGGTGTCGCGCCGCGGCATAAAGCTTGATTTGGTGACAGAAAGGCAGCTAAACATGGGTCAAAATTCCATTGTGTGTCGCGCCGCGACCAAAGGAGCCGCATCGCGGCAATTGCCTTTGTCTGGGCAGAAACTTAACTTTTTAAAAAAAAATAAAAATTTCTATCGTATAAAAGGCGTTAAAACTAACGACCACAACTCAACATCACAAAGACGACCAACAAAACATTGCTCAAACCACCCCAAACTCCTTATGGGATCTTCCATCGATCTTTAAGAAGACGCACCTTACTTGAATTCTTGAACTTCAACGTCATGAGCTTCAATCTAACAGTGGAAAAAACCAAGTCAAAAACCTGATCCGCCGAACGAATCTTCCCATTGAAACATCGATTATTTATCTCCATCCATATAAAGTAAATAGAAGCGGAAAACATTAGTTTCGCAATAATAACTCTCGCGACTTTCCGATGGGCAAAAGGACTAACATGCTGAATGAACTCTTTCCAACCTTGAACTAACATCGGTAACTCAATGACATTCAAAACCTTCATCCAAATACTCTTCGGGAATGCGCACTCGAAAAATAAATGAACATGCGAATCCGGTTGTTGCTTGCAAAAAGCGCAAACCAAATTATTTCCTGGCATGTTTTCCCACGGCTTAACTTTGTCATGAGTTTTAAGTTTCTCCCTAACTAAAAGCCATGTAACAAAAGCGTGTCTAGGAATACAATGAGCGTGCCATATCACCGAATACCATCCAACAACACTTGCACGAGGCCTTATGGTATGCCAAACAGTCCCCACTGAAAATTGCTGCATATTTCCATCTGCATCTCGCCAATTTACTTTGTCATCCTCATTATTAATCACAGGTGGTTGAATTAAATTCAAGATTGGATACTTTAGGTTCCAATTGGTAGGCCACTTCCATCCTGATTGATCAACAACATCGTGAACTTTAGACGTAGTAGAATACCCGGCTGAATTGATGTCTCTGTAAGAAACTATATTTGCCAACGAACCAAGATCACACCAAGTGTCATACCAAGCCGAACATGAGCTACCATTTCCAATCTGATGTATAATATACGGGCGAATAATGTCTCGAATATGCAAGATTTTACGCCACCCCCAACTATCCATGGATTGAACCGAAACCTCCCACACACTTTTCGAACTCAACCTATACTCATGTATCCACTTGACCCAAAGCGATTGCTTATGAGTAATGAGACTCCATAAATGATAGGACATCAAAGCCACATTCCATCCTTTAAGCCTTTTAATCTCAAGGCCGCCTTCCTCCTTCGACAAACAAACATCATCCCATTTTACTTTCGCCTTTCCTTTTTTCATCTCGCCTTGACTCCATAAAAAACCCCTCATAAGCTTTTCGATATCTTTAATTATAGAATCCGGAAGAATGAAAACTGACGACCAATATACTTGCATCGAGGTCAGGACCAAAATGACGAGTTGAACTCTACTGGCGAAAGATAAGAATTTATTCTTCCAATCATCTAACTTGTGCCTTATTCTTTCCACAAGGACTTGACACTCCTGGTTCATAAGTCTAGACGAAATAAGCGGAACACCTAAATATTGAATAGGTAACTTACCTTCCGCAAACGGCATGATATCCAAAATCTGACTTTTAGCTGCATTCGAACAGTTGGCTAGAAAAACAGTACTTTTTGGCATGCTTGGAACAAGACCCGAACACAACTTAAACTCCTCGAGAGCATTAGCAATAACACGAACCAATTCTTTATTGGCACACGAGAACAAAAATAAATCATCCGCGAAACAAAGATTAATAATCTCTTGTTTTTCACACTTTGGATGGTATCGAAACAACTCCGGCGAATTAACTCCCCGTTTCAGCATAAGAGTTAAAACCTCCATAATAATCGTAAAAAGGTAAGGAGACAATGGGTCCCCCTGGCGCAAACCCCTTTTTCCTTGAAAAAAACCATGAAGCTCTCCGTTCACATTTAAAGAAAAAGACGTCGTTGAGACACACTTCATAATCCAGTTGACCATAGTAGTATGAAATCCAAATTGATGCAGAATATATTCAAGAAAATTCCAATCAACAGTATCGTATGCTTTTTGAATATCCACCTTGAATGCACATCTAGGAATACCTCGATCTAAGTGATAATTTTTCATCAAATCCTGCGTCAACAAAATATTATCCCATTTTACTTTTATGCATTAGTAAAAATGGATTTGTAAGTTATTTTGCACACATTTAATTATGATCGATCTATTTGAGTTTTAGTGTTTTAACTGTAGCAGAACAGGTGAATAAAAAAATTAGGCTGAAATGGGATCGGTCAAATGTGGTACTATGAATCTCCTACAACACATGAAAAGCGGACATAGTTTTTTATTCTTTCTGATGGCGGATAAACCTGAGTACCCAACCCATCTGCTCATATCTCTTCAGGTACTAAAAATGACCTTACACCCGACCCCGCCTAGAAGCACGCATGAATGTCAAACATATACGGAGTACCACATAAAATAGATAAACGAATGAGATTGTTTATGTTGAAGTTACTCTAGAGACTAGAGCGAATATGTTTACTCATATGTATGGGATATCACATGACCATTTTCGACCCTTTTCAAACATAGTCCATATTATGCAAGTATGTTCTCTAAATCATTAAATTCTAATGTACAAATTATGCAACTTAACTAATAGACAAAATTGCACGGATGGTCCATAATGTTTGTATCAAAATGCACAGTTAACCTTTATCTTTTTTTTCAACCTAGATGACCTTGAACTATCACTTTTCGACTTGGATGACCTAACCACTAACAATCGTTAGTTTTTGGACGTTAAGTACGATCACATGCCAAGCACATGAGGGAAATTTAGTCTACAAATATTTTATATGTTGAAGAATATACCCATCGTTGTAATCCTCCTCTTTATATGTCGATTAATGAAATAGCGATTTTGATGAGTTAAAACATACTGATTTTGAGCAACCCAATACGGTTCCAATCTTCAAATTTCAACCAATAAAACCCCAAAGTCTTTCAAGTGAAACACCACCGTCACAAAATTACGACTCGGAAATCGCTGGTCTCCAAAAGAAATAAAAAAACTAATTACGTTTCATTTTCGATTTGCACGTTTACAGCAATTTGGAAGAGGTAAAAGAATTAATTCTTGTTTCGTTTACAAGTTGCACGCATAGGAAGTTGCAAGAGTTACAAAAACAATTCTTGTTTCTTTTCTTGATTCACGTGTACAGAGTGTATTCAATTTGCGGATTGGGTTTATTAATTTTTTTTCGATTTGTCAGTAGAGCTTGTTCAATATATAGATTTAAATATTTAATCTAGAATTGTCAAAGTGTATTGTAATATAGATTTATACATAACGGTAGTCGTAAAAACTAAATGCAATCAGTAAATTGTAGAATGTTCAAAATTCCAAGGCAAGAAATACAGAGATCGAAAGGGATGTTCAAATCAAATCAAATCAAAATAGAATAGGACAAACATAAGCTTACATGCAATTGCCCTCACGTGGTTATTCTCCAACAAATAAAACATTTGTGGACTAAATTGACCTCACGTGATTGGCATGTGAGCATACTTAACGTTCAAAAACTAACGGGTGTTAATGGTTGCGTCATTCAAGTTAAAAAGTGATAGTTCAGGGTCATGTAGGTCGGAAAAAAGAGATAAAGGTTAACCGTGCATTTTAATACAAACATTATGGACAATCCGTGCAATTTTGTCTAACTAATACTTATCAACAATGGTAGAAAACTGGAAATGTTAATTTTGGATGTTTGTCTATTGGGTACTAATTACCATGATCAACGCAAAATATAGCTGAAAGTCACTGTTTCAAAGCACCAGCATAGATGCAGCTCTATCACCAGTTATCCCAACATGACGCAATCTATTTTTAAAGTGATCGAAACGATTAGTGTCCAACAATTATCTCTCTGCTCAAACCTAGATATAAACATTATTACATCATGAATAATACAGTTTTACACGGATTTAGATTTTAGCAATGCTCATCATTTAGAGTAGATTAAGCAAATATCCGCCAAATCAAATTCCAAACAACCCCTATAACATCTCATATCCGTTGATGAAGAACTTTAAAACTTTCCAAAACTATTATCTTTTTCTTTTTTATTGAACAAGAGTTCGGCTTCACCCAAGGGACTAAACCACCCACGCGTTCATCTCCCGCAACTGCATATTCCGCCCTCAACTGCTGCCCAGGAGAAAACCCGACCCAATCCGAGGGCATGGGCGGTAAAACCCCACTGACCCGCAACCCGATGTGCGAAAGGTGGAGTTCGAGGGTTAAGAAAATGCTACAACTCGCTAAGAGAGTCAGACCACTACCACATAAGCTACAAAGTTCTTATTCCAACACTATTATCTATTGAAACTGATTAATAGGAATATAAATATGGGCGTTCTACACAATCTACATACCAAGCTTCCTCACATAAGTAGGTTTAGATCACAAGTATAAATAAGCCTAAAAGATGATATGAAACTTAAAGAGAAAAAGAATATATTGAAATTTAAGCTCAAGCTCACTATAGAAAAATGGCTGGCATGACATGAAATTTGAAGTTACTAAAATAAAAATTAATCTAAAAACTCTTACAAACTCATGTCCTAAACTGAAAATAATAAGGTACCATAATCATAAAACCTTGACCACAAGCAAACCATTATCACTGTAAAACAAGTCTATATTTAAGCACCTCCAGCAGTAGCTGCAGCTAGAATCGGCCGATTTGATCTGAAACCACGACCCCTGCCACGAGTTCCCCTCATGCCACGTCCACGCCCTGAACAGCTCAACAAAATACAAATCATATATACAAAAAATCAGACGGATGGGATCAAAAGATAAACGAAGGTTTGTACAGCCATTAATCCAAACGTCAGCCCATAACAGTTTTTTTCATTTCCTGAAGGGTAAAACAGGCGAACAGAAAAGTTGTGCTAAAAAGCAAAAAAGGCAAAGATCATATCAGGTTGATCACAATGTGTATTCGTGATTAAAGAACTTGTATTAATCAAGGCAATATGTGATATAACTGGGTCGACCCGCACTTTTCTATCTATTTTTTATGCATAATTAACTAATATGTTTAATCATTAATATTAAAAAAAACAAACTGTAGGTTCCATTCACTAAGAATACACTTTTATGCACAAATAGGACCACTAAAATTTCCTGAGTTGACACATTCGATCAATCAAAGACGTAGCAGATAACCCAAATCAACCAATTCATAAGTATATATTTATACTTATAGTTTTCGAGATTGACAAAACAAGGAACCAGTACCTCGTCCCTGTTGCATGGGTATTTCTTGATTATATCCACCACCATACTCATCATCATCCACATTAGGTCCAGGACCATTACGATAACCTCCCCTTCCACGACCTCTGAAATTACGACCT
The DNA here is from genome assembly GCF_046630445.1 of Rutidosis leptorrhynchoides. Lineage (NCBI taxonomy): Eukaryota > Viridiplantae > Streptophyta > Magnoliopsida > Asterales > Asteraceae > Rutidosis > Rutidosis leptorrhynchoides. The sequence goes on along the minus strand of NC_092338.1, from coordinate 423,961,770 downwards.
CGTCCTCCTCGGCCCCTGCCCCCCCTAGAGAAATCACGAGGTCCATCCCATCCCCCGTCTTCGTACTCTCCTGATGCATAACCATTTCCTGTCAATATCATCGTAGACACGTCAGAAGTCAAGACTTAAAGATCTTATTTGCATTTCTTGTTCTTTTTCGTTTATCCAAATTCGTTGGTAATTTTTTTACAATTGTATGTAATTAAAGTAACCCTTTACGTATTTACACGTGGTATGGAAAACTAAACATTAATTACATTATTAACCCATGTAAACTTGCGGTAGATAAGTATCAACAAGAAAGAGAGAGAATTTATGAAAAGTCAACTTAAAAACCGAATTGAACAAAGTGGGTCATACCAGGCATGGATCTGGACCCCGCCCTTCCCCTTCCTCTTCCCCTTCCACTACGTCCCCTGCCTCTAGCAGTAGGTGAACCCTCTGCATAAAGAAGAATACGGAAAAATATAGATATATAAGTTAACATAATTAAGAATGTACAGAGTAGAACGTCATACCTCCGTCATACTCGAAATCAGTTTCCACCTTCACCTGGTCAGCGGGCAATGGGGGCTGATACCTGAAAACATTTCATAGCAATTACCACATAAGTAAGACTAACCTTAAATATATAAATGTAATAACAAGAAATGATTATAAAATACAATCGATCAAAACTTTACATTTTCACTAGATAAAAATTACTTTTTGTATCACATACATCTCATTCTGCCCCATTCAAAGTTTAAATTTTATAATCACCTAACTACCCAGGTTGTTAACTTATATAGTCGTATAATTGTTTGTTATAGCTTTAAGCTTCTTGGAAGCTTTTAAACTTTACCATTAAAAAACTTTTCATTTACTAGTCGACACATGTTTATACAACTACATCAACTTGAAAGCCTTAAACGGAAGAGCTAAAAATTGTGAACATTGTCTGAGGGTTTTACTGATTCTAACGGGTCAAAAAGTAGGAGATATACGCATCGTTAAGATACAGACTGCTTGTTTACATCAATACACAAAATCACACTCGAAGGGAAGAAACTGTGTCTGATTAATATAGAGTACAAAGATCTCAATTATCAGAGATAATAATAATAATAGTAAGGTACCTGTAAGCAAATAGCTATCTCATTCACTAATATCAAGAAAACTAAAATATTAAAAAGAATACAAAACTACAACTACAGAAAATATTAATAATAATAACAATAAGCATATACATATAGCTATTTCATTCACCGATATCAGTAATTATTATAGAAACAGATACATACAAATACGGAAAAAGAAAAAAAAAAACTCACCCAATAGATGATGTATCGAGCTCCTTTATAGAGAGAGTTACAGTAATCATTGAAACGTGCCTTGTGGTTTCCAGACTGACAGAAGTACAAAACATAACATATAGATATATTATGCATATTTTGAGGATACAAACTTTCAATAGACATCATACATCATCAAAGACCGTTCTTTTCTAAAAACGAGAACAATGATGAACTTACGGAAGTAGGCCTTCTTCTAGTGGTTCCCACGTATCAGTTATGTCTATTGATCCAATGGACGTAATTTGATGAAGACCAACAATTCTTCTCTGCAAGACAGTAACTCTAGAAATCATTACTAATAAACGATTAAGAATGAGAAAGTTGACTCAGAGCATTAAATACCTTTATCAGCTCCACAATTGTTACGGTCTTGTTGATTGCTCTGCCCATTGCTTTAAACACTATTTCCGAAGAGCCTTTTTCCTATTAAGGGTACAAAGTTGACCAGATATCTTGAATTATTAGTCCACCTGGCAACAATTGTTGCTCAATGTGGAGAAAAATACCTGAAGCAAATTCATGGCATAGGTGATATAGTTTCGCATCCTTCCTTGGCTAGTAATTCGGATCTCATTCTCAGCAATTGCTTGATCTGCTTTTGGTTTTTCCACCTTATGGTACCGATCCATCTTTAAAACTCAAGCCCACAAATCAAAAAACTTATTCAGGATCACTAAAATGCTAAAATTAAAAATTGTATAACATGTGAGTTCCTCACCAAATTAGTAACAGCAGATGACCGAAGATTGTAATCAGATAATAATTTTAAAAAAAGGGTAAGAAATGTAAAACTTCCAAGCTGAAGTAGTGGATGCACCTTAATCAGGGATCAGGGATTCTTATTAAAAGAACATATATGCTAAGTTGTAAATTTTTACATCAGAAAAAGGAGCCTAATAACTGAAATCAAAATCAAACTCGTTCTAATTAATAATCAAGATCAAACTATTTCTAATTAAGTAGTAATTTCAAAAGAAAGGGTAAGAAATGCAAAACTTTTAAACTGAACTAGTGGATGCACCTTAATCAGGGATCAGGGATTCTTATTAAAAGAACATATATGCTAAGTTGTAAATTTACATCAAAAAAGGGAGCGAGCCTAATAACTGAAACCAAGATCAAACTCTTTCTAATTAAGTCACTTTCTAGTTAGAATTGATTGGTTGTACTTATTCAGTAATCCGTAATGTTAATAATTCACGATCCCTCAATTTTCTAATTTGAGTCATGATCATAATGTAGAATAGATAACCGACCTTGCTACAGCGGAAAAGGATCGGGCTGTATATTATCATTTCATAGTCTAACAGTAAAAACATCACGAATTAAACATAAACAACTCTTATGGAAACAGAGAGTGCAAAAAAGGTATACAATCAAAACGTTTCAAAAATAGAAAATTAATGTGAATTCAATTCTATCTACTAAAATAGTAGAAATAATAACAGATACATGTTTCTATTCAAGATAATATGATAGTACCACTCAGCCAGGATCCACTTTTCTCATTCAAGCCCTAAACGTTATGACTATGAAGTTAGGAGTATTTATATCAGTTCCAGCGAGTTCATTTTTGCGCTAGTGGGCCAGGCATTGGATTTATGGGCCAGATTGGTAAATAAATTAATAAATAAAAATGGTACAAGTTCATAGATAAGTAAATCTGCTTTATTGCCTATATATGTGGATACATGCACTACACTATATATATGAAGTAGAGTAAAGTTTGTATAAGCATTTTTAGCTGATTATGTGATATAGAATGATCATAACTTGACTAAATTTCCTGAACGAACTAAATTACTACCGATTTTAAATATTACAAGATTGTGAGGTATCTTGAAATAGTGGTTGGCTTAAAGCTAGAGTTTATAAGAGAGAATCGAATCTGATTCTTCAGTATTATAGTCACTATTTACTTATTAATGATAAAAATGTTATATACAATTGTTTGACATATGTATACATTAAGTTGCTATGCTTGGAATTTTATATACAACTAAATCTCGCAGAAGCTACTGCTAGTGCCTAAATTTCTGAAAGAAGTAACAACGCTTTCATTTTATCGCAGTGGAAACTTTAATCGAGAAAGGATAATGTGTTCATTTACTAGTTATAAAAAAAAACTTTAACAACGCATGTTAACCTACTTTAGTTCACTCTATTTTTTGATTCTTTTTACTTACATGCATGCAATCTAAAATACACGAAAATGATACCACAAATTATGAAATTAGTAAGACTCTTTTAACAATGTACCAAGCGATAAACCTCACATTCAGAAACTCTCACAAACAGAAGCTACTTAAATAAATAAACAAAATAAATACTGTAGAATTTAAGTCAAGGTCTTGATATATCATCCTGACAAAATGTCTAAGGTTCAAACGTCGCTAAAAACATATCTTGTAAGGCCAGTGAAAGGTTCGTAAACAGTTACGGAAAAAAAAATTAGGCCGCGTACATCACACTAAGTACTTCACCTCGAAAAACCTTATCCGTTAACTACAAGAATTAAAGCATAGACATAAAGTTAAATTTATGTGAAAATGTAATCGAAAAATTAGCTTATTAACTGAAGTGCTAAACTAAAAGGTATATCAAGACACAGCGATTCATGTTTCTTATAATCTATAACAAGTACCATTACTGATTCTGAGTGCATGTAAGATTACACAAAAATCAATATATATATTTTCAAAATTAGTACATTCAGTAACATTTTATGCATGTAAAATCAGCCATCACAGAAACAATCACACTCAAAAACGGACAACGTACAGAAGCAAAATCGTTGTGAAATGCCAATTAATGACATCAAATCAAATATATGCATCAAATATTGCCACATAATAATTGATTTAAAGACAATTAAATCGAATAAAACGAGTCAAATTAAGAGGTGCACCTTTTGTTAAATTGATTTGGATAAGACAGTGAAAGAACAGCCCTCTTTTCCGGCTTCGATTTTGTTCGTTTAAGCCCTAAAAACTGTGTGTGTATACGGTTTCAGGTATTTATAGCATTTACAATTTACAATACTTGCCCTAAACTAACTCTCATCTTAACCGTTGAACTGGTAGTTAGTTTCCTTTTTCATCATTGGGCCGGGCTTTTTGTTTTATATGACCCATTTTTTACAGTTTTACTAGTTAAAGACCCGCGATTTCGCAAGTTTTATAAAATGATGATATTCTAAGAGAATTTCAGCCATGATAACACAATTAAACAATTAAATTGTAGTATCATGGGTTTGAATGTTGGTTTGATGTATTTGCTAGTCCAGTTTGTTTGGGCCTTGATGCCTCTGTTGTATCTTTATTGCGAGACTTCATTTTTTTTAAGTTCTCGAGTTTTTATAAAGATAGTTTTTGAAGAAGAAAAAAAAGTTAGACAACTCCTTAAGAAAGTACAATTAAACATGTCTTGACTATACCATAATCTTAATAAGTAGTTCTATTACTTGTGATTACACAACAAAGCAAGTTACACTGATTGAGGAAAATCCTAAATTGCTAATTAGTAGGTAGCTGTAAAATAGTTATAGAACATTGATTATACAGCTCACTTATTATTGTTTTTCAACTATGTCTTGCATATTTTAATGTCAAAGAAGAAATATGAACACCTGGTTTCTATTCGGCCTTCGACATTGTCCGATCCAAGTTTCTCTTCGCCACTACAAATATATTTGGGTCAATCCATTTCGACCATACCAAAACATTACCCATTTCGACACAAAACCAGTTAAGTATATTAACTTGTCACATTGCCACCTATAATAGGTTTGATATTAACCTTTAACTTGATTACACGCATATGAGTTGGCATTTTCTGCAAGAGAAAATGAGTAAATTACATATGAAAGTGTTAAGGGTACCTATAGAGTTATATAAGTACTCTTAACAAAAAACATTAACATTAATATCGATAAGCACAACCACAACAATGAACAAGAAAACATTAATATTAACAACGATAAGCACAGACACATACCAAAATGCCAACTCTTAGGCACGTCGATAAAATTAACGCCTAAAGGTCTTTTTGTTTTTAACCAATAACAAAAGGACAGCTACAAGTCAATAATGAAATGTCCCGTTCTTATTGATTAAAAACGTTCCATATTAATTGATTTCGTTGCGAGATTTTGACCTCTATATGAGACGTTTTTCAAAGACTGCATTCATTTTAAAACAAACCATAACCTTTATTTCATCAATAAAGGTTTAAAAAGCTTTACGTAGATTATCAAATAATGATAATCTAAAATATCCTGTTTACACACGACCATTACATAATGGTTTACAATACAAATATGTTACAACAAAATAAGTTTCTTGAATGCAGTTTTTACACAATATCATACAAGCATGGACTCCAAATCTCGTCCTTATTTAAGTATGCGACAGCGGAAGCTCTTAATAATCACCTGAGAATAAACATGCTTAAAACGTCAACAAAAATGTTGGTGAGTTATAGGTTTAATCTATATATATCAAATCATAATAATAGACCACAAGATTTCATATTTCAATACACATCCCATACATAGAGATAAAAATCATTCATATGGTGAACACCTGGTAACCGACATTAACAAGATGCATATATAAGAATATCCCCATCATTCCGGGACACCCTTCGGATATGATATAAATTTCGAAGTACTAAAGCATCCGGTACTTTGGATGGGGTTTGTTAGGCCCAATAGATCTATCTTTAGGATTCGCGTCAATTAGGTTGTCTGTTCTCTAATTCTTAGATTACCAGACTTAATAAAAAGGGGCATATTCGATTTCGATAATTCAACCATAGAATGTAGTTTCACGTACTTGTGTCTATTTTGTAAATCATTTATAAAACCTGCATGTATTCTCATCCCAAAATATTAGATTTTAAAAGTGGGACTATAACTCACTTTCACAGATTTTTACTTCGTCGGGAAGTAAGACTTGGCCACTGGTTGATTCACGAACCTATAACAATATATACATATATATCAAAGTATGTTCAAAATATATTTACAACACTTTTAATATATTTTGATGTTTTAAGTTTATTAAGTCAGCTGTCCTCGTTAGTAACCTACAACTAGTTGTCCACAGTTAGATGTACAGAAATAAATCGATAAATATTATCTTGAATCAATCCACGACCCAGTGTATACGTATCTCAGTATTGATCACAACTCAAACTATATATATTTTGGAATCAACCTCAACCCTGTATAGCTAACTCCAACATTCACATATAGAGTGTCTATGGATGTTCCGAAATATATATAGATGTGTCGACATGATAGGTCGAAACATTGTATACGTGTCTATGGTATCTCAAGATTACATAATATACAATACAAGTTGATTAAGTTATGGTTGGAATAGATTTGTTACCAATTTTCACGTAGCTAAAATGAGAAAAATTATCCAATCTTGTTTTACCCATAACTTCTTCATTTTAAATCCGTTTTGAGTGAATCAAATTGCTATAGTTTCATATTGAACTCTATTTTATGAATCTAAACATAAAAAGTATAGGTTTATAGTCGGAAAAATAAGTTACAAGTCATTTTTGTAAAGGTAGTCATTTCAGTCGAAAGAACGACGTCTAGATGACCATTTTAGAAAACATACTTCCACTTTGAGTTTAACCATAATTTTTGGATATAGTTTCATGTTCATAATAAAAATCATTTTCTCAGAATAACAACTTTTAAATCAAAGTTTATCATAGTTTTTAATTAACTAACCCAAAACAGCCCGCGGTGTTACTACGACGGCGTAAATCCGGTTTTACGGTGTTTTTCGTGTTTCCAGGTTTTAAATCATTAAGTTAGCATATCATATAGATATAGAACATGTGTTTAGTTGATTTTAAAAGTCAAGTTAGAAGGATTAACTTTTGTTTGCGAACAAGTTTAGAATTAACTAAACTATGTTCTAGTGATTACAAGTTTAAACCTTCGAATAAGATAGCTTTATATGTATGAATCGAATGATGTTATGAACATCATTACTACCTTAAGTTCCTTGGATAAACCTACTGGAAAAGAGAAAAATGGATCTAGCTTCAACGGATCCTTGGATGGCTCGAAGTTCTTGAAGCAGAATCATGACACGAAAACAAGTTCAAGTAAGATCATCACTTGAAATAAGATTGTTATTGTTATAGAAATTGAACCAAAGTTTAAATATGATTATTACCTTGTATTAGAATGATAACCTACTGTAAGAAACAAAGATTTCTTGAGGTTGGATGATCACCTTACAAGATTGGAAGTGAGCTAGCAAACTTGAAAGTATTCTTGATTTTATGTAACTAGAACTTGTAGAATTTATGAAGAACACTTAGAACTTGAAGATAGAACTTGAGAGATATCAATTAGATGAAGAAAATTGAAGAATGAAAGTGTTTTTAGGTGTTTTTAGTCGTTGGTGTATGGATTAGATATAAAGGATATGTAATTTTGTTTTCATGTAAATAAGTCATGAATGATTACTCATATTTTTGTAATTTTATGAGATATTTCATGCTAGTTGCCAAATGATGGTTCCCACATGTGTTAGGTGACTCACATGGGCTGCTAAGATCTGATCATTGGAGTGTATATACCAATAGTACATACATCTAAAAGCTGTGTATTGTACGAGTACGAATACGGGTGCATACGAGTAGAATTGTTGATGAAACTGAACGAGGATGTAATTGTAAGCATTTTTGTTAAGTAGAAGTGTTTTGATAAGTGTATTGAAGTCTTTCAAAAGTGTATAAATACATATTAAAACACTACATGTATATACATTTTAACTGAGTCGTTAAGTCATCGTTAGTCGTTACATGTAAGTGTTGTTTTGAAACCTTTAGGTTAACGATCTTGTTAAATGTTGTTAACCCAATGTTTATAATATCAAATGAGATTTTAAATTATTATATTATCATGATATTATCATGTATGAATATCTCTTAATATGATATATATACATTAAATGTCTTTACAACGATAATCGTTACATATATGTCTCGTTTAAAAATTATTAAGTTAGTAGTCTTGTTTTTACATATGTAGTTCATTGTTAATATACTTAATGATATGTTTACTTATCATAGTATCATGTTAACTATATATATATCCATATATATGTCATCATATAGTTTTTACAAGTTTTAACGTTCGTGAATCACCGGTCAACTTGGGTGGTCAATTGTCTATATGAAACATATTTCAATTAATCAAGTCTTAACAAGTTTGATTGCTTAACATATTGGAAACATTTAATCATGTAAATATCAATCTCAATTAATATATATAAACATGGAAAAGTTCGGGTCACTACAGTACCTACCCGTTAAATAAATTTGGTCCCGAAATTTTAAGCTGTTGAAGGTGTTGACGAATCTTCTGGAAATAGATGCGGGTATTTCTTCTTCATCTGATCTTCACGCTCCCAGGTGAACTCGGGTCCTCTACGAGCATTCCATCGAACCTTAACAATTGGTATCTTGTTTTGCTTAAGTCTTTTAACCTCACGATCCATTATTTCGACGGGTTCTTCGATGAATTGAAGTTTTTCGTTGATTTGGATTTCATCTAACGGAATAGTGAGATCTTCTTTAGCAAAACATTTCTTCAAATTCCAGACGTGAAAAGTGTTATGTACAGCCGCGAGTTGTTGAGGTAACTCAAGTCGGTAAGCTACTGGTCCGACACGATCAATAATCTTGAATGGTCCAATATACCTTGGATTTAATTTCCCTCGTTTACCAAATTGAACATCGCCTTTCCAAGGTGCAACTTTAAGCATGACCATCTCTCCAATTTCAAATTCTATATCTTTTCTTTTAATGTCAGCGTAGCTCTTTTGTCGACTTTGGGCGGTTTTCAACCGTTGTTGAATTTGGATGATCTTCTCGGTAGTTTCTTGTATTATCTCCGGACCCGTAATCTGTCTATCCCCCACTTCACTCCAACAAATCGGAGACCTGCACTTTCTACCATAAAGTGCTTCAAACGGCACCATCTCAATGCTTGAATGGTAGCTGTTGTTGTAGGAAAATTCTGCTAACGGTAGATGTCGATCCCAACTGTTTCCGAAATCAATAACACATGCTCGTAGCATGTCTTCAAGCGTTTGTATCGTCCTTTCGCTCTGCCCATCAGTTTGTGGATGATAGGCAGTACTCATGTCTAGACGAGTTCCTAATGCTTGCTGTAATGTCTGCCAGAATCTTGAAATAAATCTGCCATCCCTATCAGAGATAATTGTAACGACCCGCACTTTTTCGATCATTCTATACTTATAAGATTAATATTTACATAAATTAAACCTTGCCAACATGATAAGCAATCCAAATTGTCGAGATTTATATTTCCGAAAAGAGTTTTACACAACGTTTGACCGTCTAGTTTGACCGATGATATCACGAACTATACAATATATGATAATTATACGTTTGTGTATATATATGTATATATATACATATTTAACATGATTAATAAATGTTTTAATATCTCATTTTGTATTAATAACAACAAGTTATAAGTATATTTTGAAACTACTAACTTAAGTTTTCAAAATGATAACAATACGTAACGTTAATTGACATAAATACTTAAGACTTATAATGTTTATACATATATTGTATAAGTAATGTATTTAATCACTTTTAAAGACTTAAATACATAAAATCATATAAGTGTATTCACAAAAGATAGCTATATTTGAAACCTCATTCCATTTTTCACAAAATTTCTATACGTATACCTAGAGTATTTGTACTCGTATCATACCTAGCTTCTATACGTATTTACTAATAGCAAATACACATCAAATCATCACCTAATCAGCTGCTATTGTTGCCCTCATCAAGAGGGAATACCTTTTGACATTTACCTACAATAATTATACAAGAATACAAGGTAAAATTTTGTTCTTGTCCCCCCCTTGGTCACGCCATCCACCACCATAAATACACCCTCATTCTTCAACTTCTACTACTTCATTTTGCTAAGTTAAGAACACCACTCCATAACTCTTAAACCCCTTAATCATCTCAGCTCACATCTATAGAAATCTAGCTCCAAAAACACTAGTTAAACACCATAAGAAAACCATACAAAAACACTTCAAGAAAACCCTCCAAGAACACCAACTTACTTCCAATCTTTCATCCACCTCTAGTACCCTTTTGATTCTAGCTTCTTACTCCTCTTTTACAGAAAACTTATCCAAGGAACTTGAGGTAGAATCTATGTTCATAACCTTATTCAATTCATATATATATAGCTATCTTATTTTGTGGTACAAAAGTTTAACAACAAGAACATAGTTTGAATGTTTTCAAACTTGTTTGCAAACTAAATAGATCCTTCTAATTTAACTTTTAAAATACTTCAAGACATGTAACATATCTTATTTATATGTTAATTTAACAAGGTAAAACTTGGTTTTTCAAAGTATAAGTATTTTTGGAAAAATGGTCATTAAATTATTTTGTTGTAACAAAAATGTTTAACTTCATATGTTTCACTAAACTTTCACCTATGCCGTATGATTTTGAATACAAACCAAGGTATTTACAGTTCATAGTCTTAAAGAAGAACTCGATCCAAGAAGATGGCAATTTGAATCAACGAAAACGGACTTGTAACGAAGAAACTATGACCGAAACAAAATTGGTTATCCAAGACTTAATTGACTTCGGGATTCATTGGAAAAATTTACATAAAATCACATCTTTATAAGATAACATGATATTTTATATATATGTACTCATAATTCAATTTCATATGGTTCAGGATCACCCGTAAGCAACACGAGAAGATTAATCATAAGATCCCATGATTGTACGCAACACGTCATTTGACAACACCGGTACTTTATGTACGCAACACGTCATTTGACAACACCGGTACCATGGGTCAAGATTAATCTCGACCAATACATATACGATGGGGTTTTATTTATTTCGTTGGGGGTTTTATTTATTTCATTGCGGGTATATTAAACATCTAAAAATGAACCATTAAAATTGAATTACTAACATCGAAATGCTAACTACGGACTAAGGAAATATTCAAAGTATTAAAAGTATAACAAGTATATATATATGTAACGTTTGTTTAAAAATGAAAACATATTGATATATTATATATGGATAGGTTCGTGATATCAACCGGAAGACCGAGTCAATTTATATATCTTCAAAGACAACCGTGAGTATATAGTCCCACTTTTAAACTCTAAGTATTTCGGGATGAGAATACATGTATTTTATGTTTTACGTTATGGACACAAGTAACTGAAAAATATATTCTACGTTGAGTTGTACCACTGGCATACTTCCCTGTAGCTTGGTAACTATTATTTACAGCGGTATTGTAAACGCGAATCCTGTTGATAGATCTATCGGGCCTGACAACCCCAACCGGACTGGACGACCAGTATTCAACGGTTGCACAGTACTTCGTTTTGTGACTACACTTGGTACGGTGTAGTAAGATTTCATATTAAAGGGAATATGCGACGTGAAAATGTTAAGTATGGTTACCAAGTGCTCAACCACTTAGAATACTTTTATTAAACTGTTTATATACGAAATCTTGTGGTCTATATATATATATTGCTGCCGGCATTAAACCTATATCTCACCAACTTTATGTTGACCTTTTAAAACATGTCTATTCTCAGGTGATTTCTAAAGCTTCCGCTTCATCATGTTGGATCTAACCAGGATCTTGCGTACGCATGTTTGTGTCAAAAATAAAACTGCATATCCGAGATGTTGTATTGTAAAATATGCTAGAAACCGTGTTGTTGTCATCATTTGTAAAGTTTGTAAGTCGAAGATTATCGCTAAACGTTAATCTTCTTTTTATTGTCTTAAGCTTGTAACAAAAATAATGGTTGTGGTTTGTAATGTATAATATATGCAGTTTTTCTTTTAAAAATGTCTCATATAGAGGTCAATACCTCGCAATGAAATCATACGTTATCTAACGCGTTCTTATGGTTAAGGACGGGTTATGACATGTGGTATCAGAGCGTTGGTCTTAGCGAACCAGGTTTGCATTAGTGTGTCTAACCGAGAGTCGTTAGGATACATTAGTAAAGTCTGGACTTTGACCGGGTCTGATTTAAAAAAAAAAAAAAAAAAAAAAAAAAACCATTGCTTATCACTGTTGGTTAAAATTTATGTGTAAATATTATGTAAGTACTAATGGGTTAGTTGTTGTGTGATAGATGTCGGGCTCGAAACTTATTATCACATTCAGCGACTCCGAATCAGAACCTTCAGATTGTGTTTCAGTCATTAACATATCCGATGACGAAAGTGGTATTTTTGGGGAAGACTCACAATTTCCGGATGAACCAACTATAGAAATATCGGAAAGTGAACCCGAGGAGGAAAGTGAACCCGAAGAGGAAAGTGAACCCGAGGAGGAAAGTGAACCCGAGGAGGAAAGTGAACCCGAGGAAGAAATACAGGAAATTACAAAAGACGAGTTCGAACTAGGAAAGAAACGAAAAGCTAGTGAATTAGAAAATCCAAATCCCGAGTGTAATGAGAATGAAGTGGCACCAATTCCACTCAACACTACCACCCCTATCCCCGCTATTCCTATTAGTGCTATCCCTGCATCTAGTTCTTCGGCACCTCGGCCAAAACGTAGGGAGACAGCTAGGATTCGCGTTGGGGGATTCCCTGGACATAAATGTTTTGGGAAATAGACCAAATGATGCGCTGCCGTATTAAACCATGGAATCACATAATGTTTTGTATAATATTATTAGTGTGGTTTGTTTAAAGTTTGATGTAAGCATATGTAAAATAGCGAAGTATGAAATGCAATAATTTTCCATGGTTAAGTATTATTTAGATTGTAGTAATTGGTTCTGTACTAAGCTATTAAGTATGAACATTAACGGGTAGGTACTACCCTAGATATAATTATAAAACGCTAATAAGAAGAAAAGGCTTTTATAATAATACCTGGTTCATATTATTAACAAGCTATAAATGTACTATAAATACACACTACATCTATAATATTCCATGTGAATAATTATTTTCTTTCATTAGGAAATGGCGCGATTGAATCGAATGACGGAACAAGAACTCGAGGAACTCATCAACCAGCGAGTGAACGACAGAATGTTATGGGTTGAGGCTGCAAGAGCTGCTGCAGTTAACCCAAATCCTCGTGTAGGATGCTCCTACAAGACGTTTCAAGCTTGCAAGCCCTCATCATTCAGTGGAACGGAAGGACCGATCGGTTTAACCCGATGGATAGAAAAGATGGAGACGGTGTTTAAAATCAGTGGTTGTGATGAAAAAGACATGACCAAGTTTGCATCGTGCACTTTACAAGATAGTGCACTCACATGGTGGAAGAATTATGTGAAGGCGGTAGGAGGAGATGTAGCTTATGATACTCCATGGGAAGAATTCAAAGCAATGATAATCACCGAGTATTGTCCAAGGAATGAGGTTATTAAGTTAGAAGATGAGTTACGAAGTTTGAAGGTGGTTGGTACTGAAATCACCAACTACAATCAGCGATTCATGGAATTGGTTTTACTATGTCCTGAATTGGTTCCAACCGAAGCACGGAAGATTGAAATGTACAAAGGTGGTTTGCCCAAAAAGGTCAAGGCAAACGTTACGGCGTCGAAACCTAAGACAATTCATGAAGCTATAACCATGGCGAACGAGTTAATGGATCAGGTCATTCTGGATAAGAAAGCATTCACTACTGAGGTGAAGGTATCGAGTAACAAAAGGAAGTGGAACGGAAATTATGATCGAGGTTACCAACAGCAATCTTTTAAGAAACCAGAAACCCCGAAAGGTGCGGGTAGCGGTTCAGGCTTTGGTTACAAAGGACAAAGTCCTTTATGCAACCGTTGTCACAAACATCACTTTGGTTACTGTAGTGTGTTGTGCACCAAATGCAATCGACAGGGACATCTTGCTGAAGATTGTAAGGCTCTCGTTACAAATGCAAATGGTAACAAGACTCCTGCCACCAACGCAAATAGAACTGCTTTGGCTAACATTACTTGTTTTGGGTGTGGAAAACAAGGTCATTATAAGAGCCAGTGCCCGAATCAGAATGGCGGACCTGCACGTGGAAGAGCGTTTGTTATTAATGCTAGAGAGGCACGAGAAGACCCGGAGCTTGTTACGGGTACGTTTACCATTAATAACTTATCAGCATCTATTTTATTTGATACTGGCGCCGATAGAAGTTATGTGTGTAGAAATTTTTACACTAAATTGAATTGTTCATCATTACCTCTAGATGCTAAGTACTTGATTGAGTTAGCTAATGGTAAACTAATTAAAGCCGATAAAATTTGTCGTGGTTGTGAAATAAATCTAGCCGGAGAAACGTTTAAAATCGACTTAATACCCGTAGAATTAGGAGGTTTTGATGTAATAGTCGGCATGGACTGGATGTCCAAAATAGGAGCGGAAGTTGTTTGTGCTAAGAAGGCAATTCGTATTCCTGGTAAGGATAAAATACCGGTGATGATTTATGGAGAGAAGGGTAATTCAAAGCTAAAACTCATTAGCTGTTTGAAAGCCAAGAAGTGTTTAGAAAAGGGATGTTATGCTATTCTAGCACATGTTAATAAAGTTGAAAAGAAAGAAAAGTGTATCAACGACGTGCCTGTGGCAAGAGATTTTCCTGAAGTTTTTCCGGAAGAATTGCCGGGATTACCTCCATTTAGATCGGTAGAATTTCAAATAGATTTAGTACCAGGAGCTGCACCAGTGGCTCGTGCTCCATATAGACTTGCACCGTCCGAGTTAAAAGAACTTCAAAGTCAGTTAAAAGAATTACTGGACCGTGGATTCATACGACCGAGTACTTCACCGTGGGGAGCTCCAATTTTGTTTGTTAAGAAGAAAGATGGATCTTTTAGGATGTGTATAGACTATCGCGAATTAAATAAGTTAACTATCAAGAATCGATATCCACTACCAAGAATTGATGACTTATTTGATCAATTGCAAGGATCATGTGTTTATTCGAAAATCGACTTAAGATCGGGCTATCATCAACTACGCGTTAAAGAAGAGGACATTCCGAAAACTGCTTTTCGGACACGTTATGGTCATTACGAATTTTTGGTTATGCCGTTTGGATTGACGAATGCGCCAGCTGTATTCATGGACCTCATGAATCGAGTTTGTAGTCCGTATTTAGATAAGTTTGTTATCGTTTTCATTGATGATATTCTTATCTATTCCAAGAGTGAGCAAGAGCATGAAGAGCATTTAAGGTTGATATTGGAGTTGTTAAGAAAAGAACAGCTATATGCTAAATTTTCTAAGTGTGCTTTTTGGTTGAAAGAAGTGCAATTTCTTGGCCATGTTGTTAATAGCGAAGGAATTCAGGTTGATCCAGCAAAAACTGAAGCTATTGAAAAATGGGAGACTCCTAATACACCAACACAGATACGCCAATTTTTGGGTTTAGCCGGTTATTATAGAAGGTTTATTCAAGATTTTTCCCGAATAGCTAAGCCGTTGACAGCGTTAACGCAAAAAGGGAAGAAATATGAATGGACCTCGGAGCAGGAGAACGCATTTCAAATACTGAAGAAGAAGTTAACTACGGCGCCTATATTATCGTTACCAGAAGGGAACGATGATTTTGAAATATATTGTGACGCTTCGCGACAAGGTTTTGGTTGTGTTCTTATGCAACGGAAGAAAGTTATTGCATTTGCATCCCGACAATTGAAGATTCACGAGCGAAATTATACGACGCATGATCTAGAATTGGGAGCAGTCGTGTTTGCATTGAAGATGTGGAGACACTACTTGTATGGGGTTAAATTCACTGTGTTTACTGATCATAAAAGCCTTCAACATATTTTTGATCAGAAACAATTGAACATGAGGCAACGTAGGTGGGTCGAGTTAATAAACGACTATGATTGTGAAATTCGTTATCATCCCGGAAAGGCGAACGTGGTGGCCGATGCTTTAAGCAGAAAGGAACGAGAACCAATTCGAGTTCGAGCAATGAATATAAAAATTCGCATGAATCTCAACTCACAAATCAAAGAAGTTCAACGAGAAGCACTTACTAAAGAAAATAAAGGAAATGAAATAATGAAGAAGTATGAGAAGCAACTCGTTATGCGGGAAGATGGAATTCGATATTTTGCAAATCGTATTTGGGTACCGAAGTTGGGTGGATTAAGGAAGTTGATATTGAACGAGGCACATAAGACAAGATACTCGATACATCCTGGAGTTGGAAAGATGTATCAAGATCTTAAGACACGATATTGGTGGCCTAATTTAAAGACCGACGTTGCAACATATGTTGGGGAGTGTTTAACTTGTTCTAAGGTCAAAGCAGAACACCAGAAGCCGTCAGGGTTACTTCAACAACCAGAAATTCCAGAATGGAAATGGGACGGTATTACCATGGATTTCATCACGAAGTTACCAAAGACTGCCTGGGGATACGACACCATTTGGGTAATTGTTGATCGTCTTACCAAATCTGCACATTTCTTGCCTATAAAGGAAACAGATAGAATGGAGAAACTATTACGATTGTATATAAAGGAAGTTGTTTCAAGGCATGGAATACCTATTTCCATTATATCCGATCGTGATAGTAGATTTACCTCAAAGTTCTGGCAATCACTACAGGAGGCACTAGGGACTCGTTTGGATATGAGTACCGCATATCATCCCCAAACCGACGGGCAGAGTGAAAGAACGATTCAGACTCTCGAAGACATGCTCAGAGCATGTGTGATCGATTTTGGAAACGGATGGGATAAATATCTACCGTTAGCAGAATTCTCGTATAATAATAGTTATCATGCGAGCATTGGAGCTGCGCCATTCGAAGCATTATATGGAAGGAAGTGTAGATCTCCTATCTGTTGGAATGAAGTAGGAGATCGACATTTAACTGGTCCCGAGATCATACATGAAACGACTGAGAAGATAGTGCAAATCAAGGAGAGATTAAAAACAGCCCGCAGTCGCCAAAAGAGCTACGCCGATGTCCGAAGGAAACCATTAGAGTTTCAGGTCGGGGACATGGTTATGCTAAAGGTGTCACCTTGGAAAGGTGTAATACGGTTCGGCAAAAGGGGTAAACTGAACCCAAGATATGTAGGCCCGTTCAAGATCATCGAACGCATTGGACCGGTAGCTTATCGACTCGAGTTACCGCAACAACTCGCCGGAGTACATAATACCTTTCACGTCTCGAACCTTAAGAAGTGTCTTGCAAAGGAAGACCTCACCATTCCTCTTGAAGAAATCCATGTCGACGAGAAACTACAATTCATCGAAGAACCAATCGAAATCATGGATCGTGAAGTTAAACAGCTCAAACAGAGCAATATACCGATTGTTAAGGTTCGTTGGAATGCTAGAAGAGGTCCCGAGTTTACTTGGGAACGAGAGGATCAGATGAAGCAAAAGTATCCACACTTGTTTCTCGATGACGCAAAATAGGTACAATTTTAAAATTTCGGGACGAAATTTATTTAACGGGAAGGTAATGTAACGACCCGCACTTTTTCGATCATTCTATACTTATAAGATTAATATTTACATAAATTAAACCTTGCCAACATGATAAGCAATCCAAATTGTCGAGATTTATATTTCCGAAAAGAGTTTTACACAACGTTTGACCGTCTAGTTTGACCGATGATATCACGAACTATACAATATATGATAATTATACGTTTGTGTATATATATGTATATATATACATATTTAACATGATTAATAAATGTTTTAATATCTCATTTTGTATTAATAACAACAAGTTATAAGTATATTTTGAAACTACTAACTTAAGTTTTCAAAATGATAACAATACGTAACGTTAATTGACATAAATACTTAAGACTTATAATGTTTATACATATATTGTATAAGTAATGTATTTAATCACTTTTAAAGACTTAAATACATAAAATCATATAAGTGTATTCACAAAAGATAGCTATATTTGAAACCTCATTCCATTTTTCACAAAATTTCTATACGTATACCTAGAGTATTTGTACTCGTATCATACCTAGCTTCTATACGTATTTACTAATAGCAAATACACATCAAATCATCACCTAATCAGCTGCTATTGTTGCCCTCATCAAGAGGGAATACCTTTTGACATTTACCTACAATAATTATACAAGAATACAAGGTAAAATTTTGTTCTTGTCCCCCCCTTGGTCACGCCATCCACCACCATAAATACACCCTCATTCTTCAACTTCTACTACTTCATTTTGCTAAGTTAAGAACACCACTCCATAACTCTTAAACCCCTTAATCATCTCAGCTCACATCTATAGAAATCTAGCTCCAAAAACACTAGTTAAACACCATAAGAAAACCATACAAAAACACTTCAAGAAAACCCTCCAAGAACACCAACTTACTTCCAATCTTTCATCCACCTCTAGTACCCTTTTGATTCTAGCTTCTTACTCCTCTTTTACAGCAAACTTATCCAAGGAACTTGAGGTAGAATCTATGTTCATAACCTTATTCAATTCATATATATATAGCTATCTTATTTTGTGGTACAAAAGTTTAACAACAAGAACATAGTTTGAATGTTTTCAAACTTGTTTGCAAACTAAATAGATCCTTCTAATTTAACTTTTAAAATACTTCAAGACATGTAACATATCTTATTTATATGTTAATTTAACAAGGTAAAACTTGGTTTTTCAAAGTATAAGTATTTTTGGAAAAATGGTCATTAAATGATTTTGTTGTAACAAAAATGTTTAACTTCATATGTTTCACTAAACTTTCACCTATGCCGTATGATTTTGAATACAAACCAAGGTATTTACAGTTCATAGTCTTAAAGAAGAACTCGATCCAAGAAGATGGCAATTTGAATCAACGAAAACGGACTTGTAACGAAGAAACTATGACCGAAACAAAATTGGTTATCCAAGACTTAATTGACTTCGGGATTCATTGGAAAAATTTACATAAAATCACATCTTTATAAGATAACATGATATTTTATATATATGTACTCATAATTCAATTTCATATGGTTCAGGATCACCCGTAAGCAACACGAGAAGATTAATCATAAGATCCCATGATTGTACGCAACACGTCATTTGACAACACCGGTACTTTATGTACGCAACACGTCATTTGACAACACCGGTACCATGGGTCAAGATTAATCTCGACCAATACATATACGATGGGGTTTTATTTATTTCGTTGGGGGTTTTATTTATTTCATTGCGGGTATATTAAACATCTAAAAATGAACCATTAAAATTGAATTACTAACATCGAAATGCTAACTACGGACTAAGGAAATATTCAAAGTATTAAAAGTATAACAAGTATATATATATGTAACGTTTGTTTAAAAATGAAAACATATTGATATATTATATATGGATAGGTTCGTGATATCAACCGGAAGACCGAGTCAATTTATATATCTTCAAAGACAACCGTGAGTATATAGTCCCACTTTTAAACTCTAAGTATTTCGGGATGAGAATACATGTATTTTATGTTTTACGTTATGGACACAAGTAACTGAAAAATATATTCTACGTTGAGTTGTACCACTGGCATACTTCCCTGTAGCTTGGTAACTATTATTTACAGCGGTATTGTAAACGCGAATCCTGTTGATAGATCTATCGGGCCTGACAACCCCAACCGGACTGGACGACCAGTATTCAACGGTTGCACAGTACTTCGTTTTGTGACTACACTTGGTACGGTGTAGTAAGATTTCATATTAAATGGAATATGCGACGTGAAAATGTTAAGTATGGTTACCAAGTGCTCAACCACTTAGAATACTTTTATTAAACTGTTTATATACGAAATCTTGTGGTCTATATATATATATTGTTGCCGGCATTAAACCTATATCTCACCAACTTTATGTTGACCTTTTAAAACATGTCTATTCTCAGGTGATTTCTAAAGCTTCCGCTGCATCATGTTGGATCTAACCAGGATCTTGCGTACGCATGTTTGTGTCAAAAATAAAACTGCATATCCGAGATGTTGTATTGTAAAATATGCTAGAAACCGTGTTGTTGTCATCATTTGTAAAGTTTGTAAGTCGAAGATTATCGCTAAACGTTAATCTTCTTTTTATTGTCTTAAGCTTGTAACAAAAATAATGGTTGTGGTTTGTAATGTATAATATATGCAGTTTTTCTTTTAAAAATGTCTCATATAGAGGTCAATACCTCGCAATGAAATCATACGTTATCTAACGCGTTCTTATGGTTAAGGACGGGTTATGACAATAATAGAGATTGGTATTCCATGTCTGGAGACGACTTCCTTCAAATACAGTCGTGCTAACTTCTCCATCTTGTCATCTTCTCTTATTGGCAGGAAGTGTGCTGATTTGGTGAGACGATCAACTATTACCCAAATAGTATCAAAACCACTTGCAGTCCTTGGCAATTTAGTGATGAAATCCATGGTAATGTTTTCCCATTTCCATTCTGGGATTTCGGGTTGTTGAAGTAGACCTGATGGTTTCTGATGCTCAGCTTTGACCTTAGAACACATCAAACATTCTCCTACGTATTTAGCAACATCGGCTTTCATACCCGGCCACCAAAAATGTTTCTTGAGATCCTTGTACATCTTCCCCGTTCCAGGATGTATTGAGTATCTGGTTTTATGAGCTTCACTAAGTACCATTTCTCTCATATCTCCAAATTTTGGTACCCAAATCCTTTCAGCCCTATACCGGGTTCCGTCTTCCCGAATATTAAGATGCTTCTCCGATCCTTTGGGTATTTCATCCTTTAAATTTCTCTCTTTTAAAACTCCTTGTTGCGCCTCCTTTATTTGAGTAGTAAGGTTATTATGAATCATTATATTCATAGATTTTACTCGAATGGGTTCTCTGTCCTTCCTGCTCAAGGCATCGGCTACCACATTTGCCTTCCCCGGGTGGTAACGAATCTCAAAGTCGTAATCATTCAATAATTCAATCCACCTACGCTGCCTCATATTCAGTTGTTTCTGATTAAATATGTGTTGAAGACTTTTGTGGTCGGTATATATAATACTTTTGACCCCATATAAGTAGTGCCTCCAAGTCTTTAATGCAAAAACAACCGCGCCTAATTCCAAATCATGCGTCGTATAATTTTGTTCGTGAATCTTCAATTGTCTAGACGCATAAGCAATCACCTTCATTCGTTGCATTAATACACAACCGAGACCTTGGTTTGATGCGTCACAATAAATCACAAAATCATCATTCCCTTCAGGCAATGACAATATAGGTGCCGTAGTTAGCTTTTTCTTCAATAACTGAAACGCTTTCTCTTGTTCATCATTCCATTCAAATTTCTTCCCTTTATGCGT
The DNA here is from genome assembly GCF_046630445.1 of Rutidosis leptorrhynchoides. NCBI lineage: Eukaryota > Viridiplantae > Streptophyta > Magnoliopsida > Asterales > Asteraceae > Rutidosis > Rutidosis leptorrhynchoides. The sequence continues at coordinate 423,940,030 of NC_092338.1, read as the reverse complement.
TAATGCAGTCAAGGGTTTTGCTATTCTGGAAAAGTCTTGGATGAACCTTCTGTAGTAACCAGCTAGTCCTAAAAACTGGCGTATGTGTTTCGGAGTTTTTGGGGTTTCCCACTTTTCAACAGTTTCTATCTTTACCGGATCCACCTTAATACCTTCTTTGTTCACTATGTGACCGAGGAATTGAACTTCTTCCAACCAAAATGCACACTTTGAAAACTTAGCGTACAATTCTTCCTTCCTCAATACTTCTAACACCTTTCTCAAATGTTCACCGTGTTCTTGGTCATTCTTTGAGTAAATAAGTATGTCATCAATGAAAACAATGACAAACTTGTCAAGGTATGGTCCACACACTCGGTTCATAAGGTCCATGAGCACAGCTGGTGCATTAGTTAAACCAAACGGCATGACCATAAACTCGTAATGACCGTAACGTGTTCTAAAAGCAGTCTTTGGAATATCATCTTCTTTCACCCGCATTTGATGATACCCAGAACGTAAGTCAATCTTTGAATAAACAGACGAGCCTTGTAGTTGATCAAATAAGTCGTCGATTCTCGGTAGTGGGTAGCGGTTCTTGATGGTAAGTTTGTTCAACTCTCGGTAGTCGATACACAACCTGAATGTACCATCTTTCTTCTTGACAAACAAAACAGGAGCTCCCCACGGTGATGTGCTTGGTCGAATGAAACCACGCTCTAAAAGTTCTTGTAATTGGCTTTGCAGTTCTTTCATCTCGCTGGGTGCGAGTCTGTAAGGAGCACGAGCTATTGGTGCAGCTCCTGGTACAAGATCTATTTGAAATTCAACGGATCGATGTGGGGGTAATCCCGGTAATTCTTTCGGAAATACATCGGGAAATTCTTTTACAATGGGAACATCATTGATGCTCTTTTCTTCAGTTTGTACTTTCTCGACGTGTGCTAGAACAGCATAGCAACCTTTTCTTATTAGTTTTTGTGCCTTCAAATTACTAATAAGATGTAGCTTCGTGTTGCCCTTTTCTCCGTACACCATTAAGGGTTTTCCTTTCTCTCGTATAATGCGAATTGCATTTTTGTAACAAACGATCTCTGCTTTCACTTCTTTCAACCAGTCCATACCGATTATCACATCAAAATTCCCTAACTCTACTGGTATCAAATCAATCTTAAATGTTTCGCTAACCAGTTTAATATCTCGATTCCGACATATATTATCTGCTGAAATTAATTTACCATTTGCTAATTCGAGTAAAAATTTACTATCCAAAGGCGTCAATGGACAACTTAATTTAGCACAAAAATCTCTACTCATATAGCTTCTATCCGCACCCAAATCAAATAAAACGTAAGCAGATTTATTGTCAATAAGAAACGTACCCGTAACAAGCTCCGGGTCTTCCTGTGCGTCTGTCGCATTAATATTGAAAACTCTTCCGCGGCCTTGTCCATTCGTGTTCTCCTGGTTCGGGCAATTTCTAATAATGTGGCCCGATTTTCCACATTTATAACAAACTACATTGGCATAACTTGCTCCGACACTACTCGCTCTGCCATTACTCGTTCCGACACCATTTGTTCCTTTCGTTCTATTAACCCCTGGTCCGTAGACCTCACACTTCGCCGCGCTATGACCATTTCTTTTACACTTGTTGCAAAATTTGGTGCAGAACCCCGAGTGATACTTTTCACACCTTTGGCATAGCTGCTTCTGATTGTTGTTGTTGTTGCGGTTATTATTGTTGTTGGGATGATTGTTGTAGTTGCTGTTGTTGTTGTTGTTGTTGTTGTTGTTGTTGGGCCATTTGTTGTAGTTGCGATTGATGTTGCGATTGTTGGGATAATTGTTGCGATTATTGTTGTAATTGCTGTTGTTGTTGTATTGGTGATTCTTATCACCGTTTTCCTCCCACTTTCTTTTGACTTGCTTCACATTGGCCTCTTCAGCAGTCTGTTCTTTAATTCTTTCTTCAATCTGGTTCACTAGTTTGTGAGCCATTCTACATGCCTGTTGTATGGAGGCGGGCTCGTGTGAACTTATATCTTCTTGGATTCTTTCCGGTAATCCTTTCACAAACGCGTCGATCTTCTCTTCCTCATCTTCGAATGCTCCCGGACACAATAGGCACAATTCTGTGAATCGTCTTTCGTACGTGGTAATATCAAATCCTTGGGTTCGTAACCCTCTAAGTTCTGTCTTGAGCTTATTGACCTCGGTTCTGGGACGGTACTTCTCGTTCATCAAGTGCTTGAATGCTGACCACGGTAGTGCGTACACATCGTCTTGTCCCACTTGCTCTAGATAGGTATTCCACCATGTTAACGCAGAACCTGTGAAGGTATGCGTAGCGTACTTCACTTTGTCCTCTTCAGTACACTTACTTATGGCAAACACCAATTCGACCTTCTCGGTCCACCGTTTCAATCCGATCGGTCCTTCGGTTCCATCAAATTCCAAAGGTTTGCAGGTAGTGACTTCTTTGTAGGTGCATCCTACACGATTTCCTGTACTGCTAGATCCAAGGTTATTGTTTGTATGTAGCGCAGCCTGTACTGCGGCTATGTTTGAAGCTAGAAAAGTACGGAATTCCTCTTCATTCATATTCACGGTGTGTCGAGTAGTCGGTGCCACTTCCTTCAAAATAGTCAAATGGAACAAGTTAATCATACAGAATATTAAGAGTAGTTAATAGTATTTCGTAGCATAATATGAACTCATTTATAAAAGCTTTTTCTTCATATTAGCATTTTATAAGTTTAAATTCGGGTAGTACCTACCCGTTAAGTTCATACTTAGTAGCTAATATATAATTCAACTACTACAATTCTATATGAAAAACTGATTATAATAATATTTCGCGTTCAAACTTTTACACAATATTTTACAAACTTACAATACCGCTTATTTTACATATAGCATGAAATATAGCACACAATAAATTTGATACAAGATGGTTGTGAAGATAATTCTAGCTAGTACACAAGTCGTTCAGCAAAGGCAATAAAGACACGTAATTCATACGTCCAGAAACAAGTCATGCATTCTGGTTTTACTAGAATTACTTCCCATCCTTGGTCTTGTGGAACATAACCGTTATGGCCGTTGATAAGACAGCGTGTTGTAACGTCGTCAAAGGGACGAGGGTTACGTAATGTCCAACAGTCCCGTAACAATCTAAAAACCTCATTTCTTACCCCAATTACCGACTCCGTCACTTGTGGGAACGTTTTGTTTAATAGTTGTAGCCCGATGTTCTTGTTCTCACTTTGGTGAGAAGCGAACATTACTAATCCGTAAGCATAACATGCTTCTTTATGTTGCATGTTAGCCGATTTTTCTAAATCACGAAGTCTAATATTCGGATATATTGAGTCAAAATAATTTCTTAACCCATTGCGTAAAATAGCATTTGGGTTTCCCGCAATATATGCGTCAAAGTAAACACATCATAACTTATGGATTTCCCAATGTGATATCCCCCATCTTTCGAACGAAAGCCTTTTATAAACCAAGGCATTCTTGGAACATTCTTCGAATGTCTTACAAACTGATCTCGCCTTAAATAGTTGTGCCGAAGAATTCTGACCGACTCTAGACAAGATTTCATCAATCATGTCTCCGGGTAGGTCTCTTAAAATATTGGGTTGTCTATCCATTTTGTGCTTTTATACTGTAAAATAGACAAGAGTTAGATTCATAAAAAAAAAATACTTATTAATACAAGCAATTTTTACATATATCATAAAGCATAAGCACACTATATTACATATATTACACCACACGAATACAACTATCTTATTCCGACTCGCTTGTTTCTTCTTCTTCGGTTTTGGTTCGTTTTGCCAAGTTTCTAGGGATATATGATGTTCCCCTAATACGATGAAATGTCCCGTTCTTATTGATTAAAAGCGTTCCATATTAATTGATTTCGTAGCGAGGTTTTGACCTCTATATGAGACGTTTTTCAAAGACTGCATTCATTTTTAAAACAAACCATAACCTTTATTTCATAGATAAAGGTTTTAAAAAGCTTTACGTAGATTATCAAATAATGATAATCTAAAATATCCTGTTTACACACGACCATTACATAATGGTTTACAATACAAATATGTTACAACAAAATAAGTTTCTTGAATGCAGTTTTTACACAATATCATACAAGCATGGACTCCAAATCTCGTTCTTATTTAACTATGCGACAGCGGAAGCTCTTAATAATCACCTGAGAATAAACATGCTTAAAACGTCAACAAAAATGTTGGTGAGTTATAGGTTTAACCTATATATATCAAATCATAATAATAGACCACAAGATTTCATCTTTCAATACACATCCCATACATAGAGATAAAAATCATTCATATGGTGAACACCTGGTAACCGACATTAACAAGATGCATATATAAGAATATCCCCATCATTCCGGGATACCCTTCGGATATGATATAAATTTCGAAGTACTAAAGCATCCGGTACTTTGGATGGGGTTTGTTAGGCCCAATAGATCTATCTTTAGGATTCACGTCAATTAGGGTGTCTGTTCCCTAATTCTTAGATTACCAGACTTAATAAAAAGGGGCATATTCGATTTCGATAATTCAACCATAGAATGTAGTTTCACGTACTTGTGTCTATTTTGTAAATCATTTATAAAACCTGCATGTATTCTCATCCCAAAAATATTAGATTTTAAAAGTGGGACTATAACTCACTTTCACAGATTTTTACTTCGTTGGGAAGTAAGACTTGGCCACTGGTTGATTCACGAACCTATAACAATATATACATATATATCAAAGTATGTTCAAAATAGATTTACAACACTTTTAATATATTTTGATGTTTTAAGTTTATTAAGTCAGCTGTCCTCGTTAGTAACCTACAACTAGTTGTCCACAGTTAGATGTACAGAAATAAATCGATAAATATTATCTTGAATCAATCCACGACCCAGTGTATACGTATCTCAGTATTGATCACAACTCAAACTATATATATTTTTGAATCAACCTCAACCCTGTATAGCTAACTCCAACATTCACATATAGAGTGTCTATGGTTGTTCCGAAATATATATAGATGTGTCGACATGATAGGTCGAAACATTGTATACGTGTCTATGGTATCTCAAGATTACATAATATACAATATAAGTTGATTAAGTTATGGTTGGAATAGATTTGTTACCAATTTTCACGTAGCTAAAATGAGAAAAATTATCCAATCTTGTTTTACCCATAACTTCTTCATTTTAAATCCGTTTTGAGTGAATAAAATTGCTATGGTTTCATATTGAACTCTATTTTATGAATCTAAACAGAAAAAGTATAGGTTTATAGTCGGAAAAATAAGTTAAAAGTCATTTTTGTAAAGGTAGTCATTTCAGTCGAAAGAACGACGTCTAGATGACCATTTTAGAAAACATACTTCCACTTTGAGTTTAACCATAATTTTTGGATATAGTTTCATGTTCATAATAAAAATCATTTTTCTCAGAATAACAACTTTTAAATCAAAGTTTATCATAGTTTTTAATTAACTAACCCAAAACAGCCCGCGGTGTTACTACGACGGCGTAAATCCGGTTTTACGGTGTTTTTCGTGTTTCCAGGTTTTAAATCATTAAGTTAGCATATCATATAGATATAGAACATGTGTTTAGTTAATTTTAAAAGTCAAGTTAGAAGGATTAACTTTTGTTTGCGAACAAGTTTAGAATTAACTAAACTATGTTCTAGTGATTACGAGTTTAAACCTTCGAATAAGATAGTTTTATATATATGAATCGAATGATGTTATGAACATAATTACTACCTCAAGTTTAGTAGGTAAACCTACTGGAAGTGACAAGAAATGATCTAGCTTCAAAGGATCTTGGATGGCTTGAAAGTTCTTGAAGTAGAATCATGACACAAAAACAAGTTCAAGTAAGATTTTTACTCGAATTAAGATAGTTTATAGTTATAGAAATTGAATCAAAGTTTGAATATGAATATCACCTTGTATTAAAATGATAACCTACTGTAAGAAACAAATATTTCTTGAGGTTGGATGATCACCTTACAAGATTGGAAGTGAGCTAGCAAACTTGAAAGTATTCTTGATTTTATGTAACTAGAACTTGTAGAATTTATGAAGAACACTTAGAACTTGAAGATAGAACTTGAGAGAGATCAATTAGATGAAGAAAATTGAAGAATGAAAGTGTTTGTAGGTGTTTTTGGTCGTTGGTGTATGGATTAGATATAAAGAATATGTAATTTTGTTTTCATGTAAATAAGTCATGAATGATTACTCATATTTTTGTAATTTTATGAGATATTTCATGCTAGTTGCCAAATGATGGTTCCCACATGTGTTAGGTGACTCACATGGGCTGCTAAGAGCTGATCATTGGAGTGTATATACCAATAGTACATACATCTAAAAGCTGTGTATTGTACGAGTACGAATACGGGTGCATACGAGTAGAATTGTTGATGAAACTGAACGAGGATGTAATTGTAAGCATTTTTGTTAAGTAGAAGTATTTTTATAAGTGTATGGAAGTCTTTCAAAAGTGTATAAATACATATTAAAACACTACATGTATATACATTTTAACTGAGTCGTTAAGTCATCGTTAGTCGTTACATGTAAGTGTTGTTTTGAGACCTTTAGGTTAACGATCTTGTTAAATGTTGTTAACCCAAAGTTTATAATATCAAATGAGATTTTAAATTATTATATTATCATGATATTATGATGTACGAATATCTCTTAATATGATCTATATACATTAAATGTCGTTACAACGATAATCGTTACATATATGTCTCGTTTCAAAATCATTAAGTTAGTAGTCTTATTTTTACATATGTAGTTCATTGTTAATACACTTAATGATATATTTACTTATCATTTAACATAATTAACCAAGTGTATCAATATCTTAATATGATTCATATGTACCTAGTAAGACGTTATAACGATAATCGTTATATATATCGTTTTCGAGTTTCTTAATTTAATAGTCTCATTTTTATGTATATAACTCATTGTAAAAATACCTAATGAGATACATACTTATAATAAAATCATGTTAACTATATATATAACCATATATATGTCATCATATAGTTTTTACAAGTTTTAACGTTCGTGAATCACCGGTCAACTTGGGTGGTCAATTGTCTATATGAAACATATTTCAATTAATCAAGTCTTAACAAGTTTGATTGCTTAACATGTTGGAAACATTTAATCATGTAAATATCAATCTCAATTAATATATATAAACATGGAAAAGTTCGGGTCACTACAGTACCTACCCGTTAAATAAATTTCGTCCCGAAATTTTAAGCTGTTGAAGGTGTTGATGAATCTTCTGGAAATAGATGCGGGTATTTCTTCTTCATCTGACCTTCACGCTCCCAGGTGAACTCGGGTCCTCTACGAGTATTCCATCGAACCTTAACAATTGGTATCTTGTTTTGCTTAAGTCTTTTAACCTCACGATCCATTATTTCGACGGGTTCTTCGATGAATTGAAGTTTTTCGTTGATTTGGATTTCATCTAACGGAATAGTGAGATCTTCTTTAGCAAAACATTTCTTCAAATTCGAGACGTGGAAAGTGTTATGTACAGCCGCGAGTTGTTGAGGTAACTCAAGTCGGTAAGCTACTGGTCCGACACGATCAATAATCTTGAATGGTCCAATATACCTTGGATTAATTTCCCTCGTTTACCAAATCGAACAACGCCTTTCCAAGGTGCAACTTTAAGCATGACCATCTCTCCAATTTCAAATTCTATATCTTTTCTTTTAATGTCAGCGTAGCTCTTTTGTCGACTTTGGGCAGTTTTCAACCGTTGTTGAATTTGGATGATCTTCTCGGTAGTTTCTTGTATAATCTCCAGACCCGTAATCTGTCTATCCCCCACTTCACTCCAACAAATCGGAGACCTGCACTTTCTACCATAAAGTGCTTCAAACGGCTCCATCTCAATGCTTGAATGGTAGCTGTTGTTGTAGGAAAATTCTGCTAACGGTAGATGTCGATCCCAACTGTTTCCGAAATCAATAACACATGCTCGTAGCATGTCTTCAAGCGTTTGTATCGTCCTTTCGCTCTGCCCATCAGTTTGTGGATGATAGGCAGTACTCATGTCTAGACGAGTTCCTAATGCTTGGTGTAATGTCTGCCAGAATCTTGAAATAAATCTGCCATCCCTATCAGAGATAATAGAGATTGGTATTCCATGTCTGGAGACGACTTCCTTCAAATACAGTCGTGCTAACTTCTCCATCTTGTCATCTTCTCTTATTGGCAGGAAGTGTGCTGATTTGGTGAGACGATCAACTATTACCCAAATAGTATCAAAACCACTTGCAGTCCTTGGCAATTTAGTGATGAAATCCATGGTAATGTTTTCCCATTTCCATTCTGGGATTTCGGGTTGTTGAAGTAGATCTGATGGTTTCTGATGCTCAGCTTTGACCTTAGAACACGTCAAACATTCTCCTACGTATTTAGCAACATCGGCTTTCATACCCGGCCACCAAAAATGTTTCTTGAGATCCTTGTACATCTTCCCCGTTCCAGGATGTATTGAGTATCTGGTTTTATGAGCTTCTCTAAGTACCATTTCTCTCATATCTCCAAATTTTGGTACCCAAATCCTTTCAGCCCTATACCGGGTTCCATCTTCCCGAATATTAAGATGCTTCTCCGATCCTTTGGGTATTTCATCCTTTAAATTTCCCTCTTTTAAAACTCCTTGTTGCGCCTCCTTTATTTGAGTAGTAAGGTTATTATGAATCATTATATTCATAGATTTTACTCGAATGGGTTCTCTGTCCTTCCTGCTCAAGGCATCGGCTACCACATTTGCCTTCCCCGGGTGGTAACGAATCTCAAAGTCGTAATCATTCAATAATTCAATCCACCTACGCTGCCTCATATTCAGTTGTTTCTGATTAAATATGTGTTGAAGACTTTTGTGGTCGGTATATATAACACTTTTGACCCCATATAAGTAGTGCCTCCAAGTCTTTAATGCAAAAACAACCGCGCCTAATTCCAAATCATGCGTCGTATAATTTTGTTCGTGAATCTTCAATTGTCTAGACGCATAAGCAATCACCTTCGTTCGTTGCATTAATACACAACCGAGACCTTGCTTTGATGCGTCACAATAAATCACAAAATCATCATTCCCTTCAGGCAATTACAATATAGGTGCCGTAGTTAGCTTTTTCTGCAATAACTGAAACGCTTTCTCTTGTTCATCATTCCATTCAAATTTCTTCCCTTTATGCGTTAATGCAGTCAAGGGTTTTGCTATTCTGGAAAAGTCTTGGATGAACCTTCTGTAGTAACCAGCTAGTCCTAAAAACTGGCGTATGTGTTTCGGAGTTTTCGGGGTTTCCCACTTTTCAACAGTTTCTATCTTTGCCGGATCCACCTTAATACCTTCTTTGTTCACTATGTGACCGAGGAATTGAACTTCTTCCAACTAAAATGCACACTTTGAAAACTTAGCGTACAATTCTTCCTTCCTCAATACTTCTAACACCTTTCTCAAATGTTCACCGTGTTCTTGGTCATTCTTTGAGTAAATAAGTATGTCATCAATGAAAACAATGACAAACTTGTCAAGGTATGGTCCACACACTCGGTTCATAAGGTCCATGAACACAGCTGGTGCATTAGTTAAACCAAACGGCATGACCATAAACTCGTAATGACCGTAACGTGTTCTGAAAGCAGTCTTTGGAATATCATCTTCTTTCACCCGCATTTGATGATACCCGGAACGTAAGTCAATCTTTGAATAAACAGACGAGCCTTGTAGTTGATCAAATAAGTCGTCGATTCTCTGTAGTGGGTAGCGGTTCTTGATGGTAAGTTTGTTCAACTCTTGGTAGTCGATACACAACCTGAATGTACCATCTTTCTTCTTGACAAACAAAACAGGAGCTCCCCACGGTGATGTGCTTGGTCGAATGAAACCACGCTCTAAAAGTTCTTGTAATTGGCTTTGCAGTTCTTTTATCTCGCTGGGTGCGAGTCTGTAAGGAGCACGAGCTATTGGTGCAGCTCCTGGTACACGATCTATTTGAAATTCAACGGATCGATGTGGGGGTAATCCCGGTAATTCTTTCGGAAATACATCGGGAAATTCTTTTGCAATGGGAATATCATTGATGCTCTTTTCTTCAGTTTGTACTTTCTCGACGTGTGCTAGAACATCATAGCAACCTTTTCTTATTAGTTTTTGTGCCTTCAAATTACTAATAAGATGTAGCTTCGTGTTGCCCTTTTCTCCGTACACCATTAAGGGTTTTCCTTTTTCTCGTATAATGCGAATTGCATTTTTGTAACAAACGATCTCTACTTTCACTTCTTTCAACCAGTCCATACCGATTATCACATCAAAACTCCCTAACTCTACTGGTATCAAATCAATCTTAAATGTTTCGCTAACCAGTTTAATTTCTCGATTCCGACATATATTATCTGCTGAAATTAATTTACCATTTGCTAATTCGAGTAAAAATTTACTATCCAAAGGCGTCAATGGACACTTAATTTAGCACAAAAGTCTCTACTCATATAGCTTCTATCCGTACCCGAATCAAATAAAACGTAAGCAGATTTATTATCAATAAGAAACGTACCCGTAACAAGCTCCGGGTCTTCCTGTGCCTCTGCCGCATTAATATTGAAAACTCTTCCGCGGCCTTGTCCATTCGTGTTCTCCTGGTTCGGGCAATTTCTAATAATGTGGCCCGGTTTTCCACATTTATAACAAACTACATTGGCATAACTTGCTCCGACACTACTTGCTCCGCCATTACTCGTGCCGACACCATTTGTTCCTTTCGTTCTATTAACCCCTGGTCCGTAGACCTCACACTTCACCGTGCTATGACCATTTCTTTTACACTTGTTGCAAAATTTGGTGCAGAACCCCGAGTGATACTTTTCACACCTTTGGCATAGCTGCTTCTGATTGTTGTTGTTGTTGCGGTTATTATTGTTGTTGGGATGATTGTTGTAGTTGCTGTTGTTGTTGTTGTTGTTGTTGGGCCATTTTTTGTAGTTGCGATTGATGTTGCGATTGTTGGGATAATTGTTGCGATTATTGTTGTAATTGCTGTTGTTGTTGTATTGGTGATTCTTATCACCGTTTTCCTCCCACTTTCTTTTGACTTGCTTTACATTGGCCTCTTCAGCAGTCTATTCTTTAATTCTTTCTTCAATCTGGTTCACTAGTTTGTGAGCCATTCTACATGCCTGTTGTATGGAGGCGGGCTCGTGTGAACTTATATCTTCTTGGATTCTTTCCGGTAATCCTTTCACAAACGCGTCGATCTTCTCTTCCTCATCTTCGAACGCTCCCGGACACAATAGGCACAATTCTGTGAATAGTCTTTCGTACGTGGTAATATCAAATCCTTGGGTTCGTAACCCTCTAAGTTCTGTCTTGAGCTTATTGACCTCGGTTCTGGGACGGTACTTCTCGTTCATCAAGTGCTTGAATGCTGACCACGGTAGTGCGTACGCATCATCTTGTCCCACTTGCTCTAGATAGGTATTCCACCATATTAACGCAAAACCTGTGAAGGTATGCGTAGCGTACTTCACTTTGTCCTCTTCAGTATACTTACTTATGGCAAACACCGATTCGACCTTCTCGTTCCACCGTTTCAATCCGATCGGTCCTTTGGTTCCATCAAATTCTAAAGGTTTGCAGGCAGTGAATTCTTTGTAGGTGCATCCTACACGATTTCCTGTACTGCTAGATCCAAGGTTATTGATGGTATGTAACGCAGCCTGTACTGCGGCTATGTTTGAAGCTAGAAAAGTACGGAATTCCTCTTCATTCATATTCACGGTGTGTCGAGTAGTCGGTGCCATTTCCTTCAAAATAGTCAAATGGAACAAGTTAATCATACAGAATATTAAGAGTAGTTAATAGTATTTCGTAGCATAATATGAACTCATTTATAAAAGCTTTTTCTTCATATTAGCGTTTTATAAGTTTAAATTCGGGTAGTACCTACCCGTTAAGTTCATACTTAGTAGCTAATATACAATTCAACTACTACAATTCTATATGAAAAACTGATTATAATAATATTTCGCGTTCAAACTATTATACAATATTTTACAAACTTACAATACCGCTTATTTTACATATAGCATGAAATATAGCACACAATAAATTTGATACAAGATGGTTGTGAAGATAATTCTAGCTAGTACACAAGTCGTTCAGCAAAGGCAATAAAGACACGTAATTCATACATCCAGAAACAAGTCATGCATTCTGGTTTTACTAGGATTACTTCCCATCCTTGGTCTTGTGGAACGTAACCGTTATGGCCTTTGATAAGACAGCGTGTTGTAACGTCGTCAAAGGGACGAGGGTTACGTAATGTCCAACAGTCCCGTAACAATCTAAAAACCTCATTTCTTACCCCAATTACCGACTCTGTCACTTGTGGAAACGTTTTGTTTAATAGTTGTAGCCCGATGTTCTTGTTCTCACTTTGGTGAGAAGCGAACATTACTAATCCGTAAGCATAACATGCTTCTTTATGTTGCATGTTAGCCGCTTTTTCTAAATCACGAAGTCCAATATTCGGATATATTGAGTCAAAATAATTTCTTAACCCATTGCATAAAATAGCATTTGGGTTCCCCGCAATATATGCGTCAAAGTAAACACATCGTAACTTATGGATTTCCCAATGTGATATCCCCCATCTTTCGAACGAAAGCTTTTTATAAACCAAGGCATTCTTGGAACGTTCTTCGAATGTCTTACAAACTGATCTCGCCTTAAATAGTTGTGCCGAAGAATTCTGACCGACTCTAGACAAGATTTCATCAATCATGTCTCCGGGTAGGTCTCTTAAAATATTGGGTTGTCTATCCATTTTGTGTTTTTATACTGAAAAATAGACAAGAGTTAGATTCATAAAAAAAAATACTTATTAATACAAGCAATTTTTACATATATCATAAAGCATAAGCACACTATATTACTTATATTACACCACACGAATACAACTATCTTATTCCGACTCGCTTGTTTCTTCTTCTTCGGTTTTGGTTCGTTTTGCCAAGTTTCTAGGGATATATGATGTTCCCCTAATACGAGCTGTCGTTATCCACATTGGTTTAGAAAAACCTGGTGGTTTAGAGGTTCCCGGGTCATTGTTACAACTTAAGGACTTCGGGGGTTGACGATACATATAAAGTTCATCGGGGTTGGAATTAGATTTCTCTATTTTTATGCCCTTTCCCTTATTATTTTCTTTTGCCTTTTTAAATTCAGTTGGGGTAATTTCTATAACATCATCGAAATTCTCGTCGGAATCCGATTCATCGGAGAATTGGTAATCCTCCCAATATTTTGCTTCCTTGGCGGAAATACCATTGACTATAATTAACCTTGGTCGGTTGGTTGAGAATTTTCTTTTACTTAACGGTTTTATTATTTCCCCCACCGGTTCTATTTCTTCATTCGGTTCCGATTCTTCTTCCGGTTCCGATTCTTCTTCCGGTTCCGACTCTTCTTCCGGTTCCTCTTCGGGAACTTGTGAATCAGTCCACGAATCATTCCAATTTACATTTGACTCTTCATTATTATTAGGTGAGTCAATGGGACTTGTTCTAGAGGTAGACATCTATCACATAATATCAAACACGTTAAGAGATTAATATATCACATAATATTCACATGTTAAAAATATATAGTTTCCAACAAAATTTGTTAAGCAATCATTTTTCAAGTAAACACGGTCGAAGTCCAGACTCACTAATGCATCCTAACAAACTCGATAAGACACACTAATGCAAAATTCTGGTTCTAAAAGACCAACGCTCTGATACCAACTGAAATGTCCCGTTCTTATTGATTAAAAACGTTCCATATTAATTGATTTCCTTGCGAGGTTTTGACCTCTATATGAGACGTTTTTTAAAGACTGCATTCATTTTTAAAACAAACCATAACCTTTATTTCATATATAAAGGTTTTAAAAAGCTTTACGCAGATTATCAAATAATGATAATCTAAAATATCCTGTTTACACACGACCATTACATAATGGTTTACAATACAAATATGTTACAACAAAATAAGTTTCTTCAATGCAGTTTTTACACAATATCATACAAGCATGGACTCCAAATCTCGTCCTTATTTAACTATGCGACAGTGGAAGCTCTTAATAATCACCTGAGAATAAACATGCTTAAAACGTCAACAAAAATGTTGGTGAGTTATAGGTTTAACCTATATATATCAAATCATAATAATAGACCACAAGATTTCATCTTTCAATACACATCCCATACATAGAGATAAAAATCATTCATATGGTGAACACCTGGTAACCGACATTAACAAGATGCATATATAAGAATATCCCCATCATTCCGGGACACCCTTCGGATATGATATAAATTTCGAAGTACTAAAGCATCCGGTACTTTGGATGGGGTTTGTTAGGCCCAATAGATCTATCTTTAGGATTCACGTCAATTAGGGTGTCTGTTCCCTAATTCTTAGATTACCAGACTTAATAAAAAGGGGCATATTCGATTTCGATAATTCAACCATAGAATGTAGTTTCAACGGATCCTTGGATGGCTCGAAGTTCTTGAAGCAGAATCATGACACGAAAACAAGTTCAAGTAAGATCATCACTTGAAATAAGATTGTTATTGTTATAGAAATTGAACTAAAGTTTAAATATGATTATTACCTTGTATTAGAATGATAACCTACTGTAAGAAACAAAGATTTCTTAAGGTTGGATGATCACCTTACAAGATTGGAAGTGAGCTAGCAAACTTGAAAGTATTCTTGATTTTATGTAACTAGAACTTGTAGAATTTATGAAGAACACTTAGAACTTGAAGATAGAACTTGAGAGATATCAATTAGATGAAGAAAATTGAAGAATGAAAGTGTTTGTAGGTGTTTTTGGTCGTTGGTGTATGGATTAGATATAAAGGATATGTAATTTTGTTTTCATGTAAATAAGTCATGAATGATTACTCATATTTTTGTAATTTTATGAGATATTTCATGCTAGTTGCCAAATGATGGTTCCCACATGTGTTAGATGACTCACATGGGCTGCTAAGAGCTGATCATTGGAGTGTATATACCAATAGTACATACATCTAAAATCTGTGTATTGTACGAGTACGAATACGGGTGCATACGAGTAGAATTGTTGATGAAACTGAACGAGTATGTAATTGTAAGCATTTTTGTTAAGTAGAAGTATTTTGATAAGTGTATGGAAGTCTTTCAAAAGTGATAAATACATATTAAAACACTACATGTATATACATTTTAACTGAGTCGTTAAGTCATCGTTAGTCGTTACATGTAAGTGTTGTTTTGAGACCTTTAGGTTAACGATCTTGTTAAATGTTGTTAACCCAAAGTTTATAATATCAAATGAGATTTTAAATTATTATATTATCATGATATTATGATGTACGAATATCTCTTAATATGATCTATATACATTAAATGTCATTACAACGATAATCGTTACATATATGTCTCGTTTCAAAATCATTAAGTTAGTAGTCTTATTTTTACATATGTAGTTCATTGTTAATACACTTAATGATATATTTACTTATCATTTAACATAATTAACCAAGTGTATCAATATCTTAATATGATTCATATGTACCTAGTAAGACGTTATAACGATAATCGTTATATATATCGTTTTCGAGTTTCTTAATTTAATAGTCTCATTTTTATGTATATAACTCATTGTTAAAATACCTAATGAGATACATACTTATAATAAAATCATGTTAACTATATATATAACCATATATATGTCATCATATAGTTTTTACAAGTTTTAACGTTCGTGAATCAACGGTCAACTTGGGTGGTCAATTGTCTATATGAAACATATTTCAATTAATCAAGTTTTAACAAGTTTGATTGCTTAACATGTTGGAAACATTTAATCATGTAAATATCAATCTCAATTAATATATATAAACATGGAAAAGTTCGGGTCACTACATACGAGCCGTCGTTTTCCACATTGGTTTAGAAAAACCTGGTGGTTTAGAGGTTCCCGGGTCATTGTTACAACTTAAGGACTTCGGGGGTTGACGATACATATAAAGTTCATCGGGGTTGGAATTAGATTTCTCTATTTTTATGCCCTTTCCCTTATTATTTTCTTTTGCCTTTTTAAATTCAGTTGGGGTAATTTCTATAACATCATCGGAATTCTCGTCGGAATCCGATTCATCGGAGAATTGGTAATCCTCCCAATATTTTGCTTCCTTGGCGGAAACACCATTGACCATAATTAACCTTGGTCGGTTGGTTGAGGATTTTCTTTTACTTAACCGTTTTATTATTTCCCCCACCGGTTCTATTTCTTCATCCGGTTCCGATTCTTCTTCCGGTTCCGACTCTTCTTCCGGTTCCTCTTCGGGAACTTGTGAATCAGTCCACGAATCATTCCAATTTACATTTGACTCTTCATTATTATTAGGTGAGTCAATGGGACTTGTTCTAGAGGTAGACATCTATCACATAATATCAATCGCGTTAACAGATTAATATATCACATAATATTCACATGTTAAAAATATAGAGTTTCCAACAAAATTTGTTAAGCAATCATTTTTCAAGTAAACACGGTCGAAGTCCAGACTCACTAATGCATCCTAACAAACTCGATAAGACACACTAATGCAAAATTCTGGTTCTCTAAGACCAACGCTCGGATACCAACTGAAATGTCCCGTTCTTATTGATTAAAAACGTTCCATATTAATTGATTTCGTTGCGAGGTTTTGACCTCTATATGAGACGTTTTTCAAAGACTGCATTCATTTTAAAATAAACCATAACCTTTATTTCATCAATAAAGGTTTAAAAAGCTTTACGTAGATTATCAAATAATGATAATCTAAAATATCCTGTTTACACACGACCATTACATAATGGTTTACAATACAAATATGTTACAACAAAATAAGTTTCTTGAATGCAGTTTTTACACAATATCATACAAGCATGGACTCCAAATCTCGTCCTTATTTAAGTATGCGACAACGGAAGCTCTTAATAATCACCTGAGAATAAACATGCTTAAAACGTCAACAAAAATGTTGGTGAGTTATAGGTTTAACCTATATATATCAAATCATAATAATAGACCACAAGATTTCATATTTCAATACACATCCCATACATAGAGATAAAAATCATTCATATGGTGAACACCTGGTAACCGACATTAACAAGATGCATATATAAGAATATCCCCATCATTCTGGGACACCCTTCGGATATGATATAAATTTCGAAGTACTAAAGCATCCGGTACTTTGGATGGGGTTTGTTAGGCCCAATAGATCTATCTTTAGGATTCGCGTCAATTAGGGTGTCTGTTCCCTAATTCTTAGATTACCAGACTTAATAAAAAGGGGCATATTCGATTTCGATAATTCAACCATAGAATGTAGTTTCACGTACTTGTGTCTATTTTGTAAATCATTTATAAAACCTGCATGTATTCTCATCCCAAAATATTAGATTTTAAAAGTGGGACCATAACTCACTTTCACAGATTTTTACTTCGTCGGGAAGTAAGACTTGGCCACTGGTTGATTCACGAACCTATAACAATATATACATATATATCAAAGTATGTTCAAAATATATTTACAACACTTTTAATATATTTTGATGTTTTAAGTTTATTAAGTCAGTTGTCCTCGTTAGTAACCTACAACTAGTTGTCCACAGTTAGATGTACAGAAATAAATCAATAAATATTATCTTGAATCAATCCATGACCCAGTGTATACGTATCTCAGTATTGATCACAACTCAAACTATATATATTTTAGAATCAACCTCAACCCTGTATAGCTAACTCCAACATTCACATATAGAGTGTCTATGGTTGTTCCGAAATATATATAGATGTGTCGACATGATAGGTCGAAACATTGTATATGTGTCTATGGTATCTCAAGATTACATAATATACAATACAAGTTGATTAAGTTATGGTTGGAATAGATTTGTTACCAATTTTCACGTAGCTAAAATGAGAAAAATTATCCAATCTTGTTTTACCCATAACTTCTTCATTTTAAATCCGTTTTGAGTGAATCAAATTGCTATGGTTTCATATTGAACTCTATTTTATGAATCTAAACAGAAAATGTATAGGTTTATAGTCCGAAAAATAAGTTACAAGTCATTTTTGTAAAGGTAGTCATTTCAGTCGAAAGAACGACGTCTAGATGACCATTTTAGAAAACATACTTCCACTTTGAGTTTAACCATAATTTTTGGATATGGTTTCATGTTCATAATAAAAATCATTTTCTCAGAATAACAACTTTTAAATCAAAGTTTATCATAGTTTTTAATTAACTAACCCAAAACAGCCCGCGGTGTTACTACGACGGCGTAAATCCGGTTTTACGGTGTTTTTCGTGTTTCCAGGTTTTAAATCATTAAGTTAGCATATCATATAGATATAGAACATGTGTTTAGTTGATTTTAAAAGTCAAGTTAGAAGGATTAACTTTTGTTTGCGAACAAGTTTAGAATTAACTAAACTATGTTCTAGTGATTACAAGTTTAAACCTTCGAATAAGATAGCTTTATATGTATGAATCGAATGATGTTATGAACATCATTACTACCTTAAGTTCCTTGGATAAACCTACTGTAAAATAAAAAAATGGATCTAGCTTCAACGGATCCTTGGATGGCTCGAAGTTCTTGAAGCAGAATCATGACACGAAAACAAGTTCAAGTAAGATCATCACTTGAAATAAGATTGTTATTGTTATAGAAATTGAACCAAAGTTTGAATATGATTATTACCTTGTATTAGAATGATAACCTACTGTAAGAAACAAAGATTTCTTGTGGTTGGATGATCACCTTACAAGATTGGAAGTGAGCTAGCAAACTTGAAAGTATTCTTGATTTTATGTAACTAGAACTTGTAGAATTTATGAAAAACACTTAGAACTTGACGATAGAACTTGAGAGAGATCAATTAGATGAAGAAAATTGAAGAATGAAATTGTTTGTAGGTGTTTTTGGTCGTTGGTGTATGGATTAGATATAAAGGATATGTAATTTTGTTTTCATGTAAATAAGTCATGAATGATTACTCATATTTTTGTAATTTTATGAGATATTTCATGCTAGTTGCCAAATGATGGTTCTCACATGTGTTAGGTGACTCACATGAGCTGATAAGAGCTGATCATTGGAGTGTATATACCAATAGTACATACATCTAAAAGCTGTGTATTGTACGAGTACGAATACGGGTGCATACGAGTAGAATTGTTGATGAAACTGAACGAGGATGTAATTGTAAGAATTTTTGTTAAGTAGAAGTATTTTGATAATTGTATTGAAGTCTTTCAAAAGTGTATAAATACATATTAAAACACTACATGTATATACATTTTAACTGAGTCGTTAAGTCATCGTTAGTCGTTACATGTAAGTGTTGTTTTGAAACCTTTAGGTTAACGATCTTGTTAAATGTTGTTAACCCAATGTTTATAATATCAAATGAGATTTTAAATTATTATATTATCATGATATTATCATGCATTAATATCTCTTAATATGATATATATACATTAAATGTCTTTACAACGATAATCGTTACATATATGTCTCGTTTAAAAATTATTAAGTTAGTAGTCTTGTTTTTACATATGTAGTTCATTGTTAATATACTTAATGATATGTTTACTTATCATAGTATCATGTTAACTATATATATATCCATATATATGTCATCATATAGTTTTTACAAGTTTTAACGTTCGTGAATCACCGGTCAACTTGGGTGGTCAATTGTCTATATGAAACATATTTCAATTAATCAAGTCTTAACAAGTTTGATTGCTTAACATATTGGAAACGTTTAATCATGTAAATATCAATCTCAATTAATATATATAAACATGGAAAAGTTCGGGTCACTACAAATAAGCACCGCCACATACCAAAATACATAATTGCAGCCACACAGCACACCAAGGAACAGGATAACATTAACTTAACATCTCATAAAAATAGTAATACAGATCAAAACAAACCTTGTAAAGCCAATTGTGGACTTTCCGCACATAATACCATAGCAACAGCGAGTATAGTGGACCTGTGGATGAAATAGTAGATAGCGAAAATCATATACGTCACGTGAACACATATATTGAAATTATGATTCTAATCTAACACTGCAGTTTCTTAGTAGAGACATCTAATGAAGGTAGTAACAATTATTTCCCTACTATCATCCTGAGATACTTTTAATAGGGATCCCTATCACAAGAGCCCCCATTAACCCTGAACACATTGAAATTGAATGAAGCTGCCATAAGTACCACATGCAAGTTGGTGAGACCTGGAAAAAAATCACAAAAGAAGTTATAGGTGACTATTCTACCCACTTTCTTATGAATGAGGCAACTGGTAATGAAATTCTACTATCTTAGGTCAGGCAGTTATAATAATAAAAAGCTTGCGAAAAAAGAAGCATGATGAACACGTCCAAGGTCACACAAAAGTGATTTATGGTAATGTATAAAACCTCCTAAAACCGTTTATTACTGAGTTTTTAATCATGTTTGACGCATTGAAAAGTTCATAGGAAAGGATAAATATTTGGACCAGAAGTCTTTCAGGTCAACACACAAGCTTCGGTTCGTCCTAATACAACCCATTCAAAACCATCACCAACCTTGCAGACCCATATATACATCTAGTGCAAAAAAAGAGGTGGTGTTTCTTGATCTCGGTTATACAGAGAGAAGCGACAGGAGGACCGATACCCAATTCTGATGATGAATCTTCCAATTAGCATCCCTGCCAAATTATTGGTTGTTGCACTGATAAAAGTATGTATAACTCATCTATAAGATCAGTTTGATAACTTATTTCCTCATAATTATCATTATAAACGTATAAACTAAGGAATACCCATATAACACTTCTAGGTATGTAAAAGAAAAAAAATTTACCTGTTATCACCCGTTATTTAACTTCCCATATTGACACTGATAATGCTAAAAACGAACATATATTTCATAGCATTATTCCTCAAGAAAGACAAGCTTTTAGTTGCAATTGTTCTATTTACAAGTGATATTCGTTTAAATAATAAAAGGTGAAGACAAAAGACAGATTCAACGAATTGAAGACGCAAACGAACAAAAAGCTCAAAAGTACAAAAGACAATCAAAGAGGTTCCAATTATTGATAAGAAACGTCTCGAACTTACAAGAGTACAAGATTCAAAACGCAAAGTACAAGATATTAAATTGTACGCAAGGACGTTCGAAAATCCGGAACCGGGACATGAGTCAACTCTCAACGCTCGACGCAACGGACTAAAAATTACAAGTCAACTATGCACATAAATATAATATAATATTTAAATAATTCTTATAATTATTTAATATATTATATTTATTTATAAAACCGTCGGTAAACAAAGAGCCAAACTCGTGTGAGCTGTAAAAGCAAACTCCGCGACTCGCGGAGTTTGAAGGCCAAAAATACCGCGAGTCGCGGAGCCCCAAAAGTTGAAAATCCCTATAAAAGCAAACGAATTCTGATCGAAAAAATCACAAAATATATCCATCTCTCTATCTATATCGTATATATTTATATTTATATTTTAATTTTAATTTTAATTTTAATTTTAAATTCTAATAATAAGGGTATGTTAGCGAATATTGTAAAGGTGTAAGTCGAAATTCTGTCCGTGTAACGCTACGCTATTTTTAATCATTGTAAGTTATGTTCAACCTTTTTATATTAATGTCTCGTAGCTAAGTTATTATTATGCTTATTTAATCCGAAGTAATCATGATGTTGGGTTAATTACTAAAATTGGGTAATTGGGCTTTGTACCATAATTGGGGTTTGGATAAAAGAACGACACTTGTGGAAATTAGACTATGGGCTATTAATGGGCTTTATATTTGTTTAACTAAATGATAGTTTGTTAATGTTAATATAAAGATTTACAATTGGGCGTCCCTATAAATTACCATATACACTCGATCGGACACGATGGGCGGGGTATTTATATGTACTAATAATCGTTCATTTAACCGGACACGGGAATGGATTAATAGCCACTAGAATAATTAAAACAGGGGTGAAATTATGTACAAGGACACTTGGTATAATTGATAACAAAATATTAAAACCTTGGGTTACACTCAGTCGACATCCTGGTGTAATTATTAAACAAAGTATTAAAATCTTGTTACAGTTTAAGTCCCCAATTAATTGGAATATTTGACTTCGGGTATAAGGATAATTTGACGAGGATACTCGCACTTTATATTTATGACTGATGGACTGTTATGGACAAAAACCAGACGGACATATTAAATAATCCAGGACAAAGGACAATTAACCCATGGGCATAAAACTTAAATCAACACGTCAAACATCATGATTACGGAAGTTTAAATAAGCATAATTCTTTTATTTCATATTTAATTTCCTTTATTTTATATTTAATTGCACTTCTAATTATAGCACTTTTATTTATTGTTATTTTATTTAATTGCACTTTTAATTATCGTACTTTTTAATTACCGCAAGTTTATTTTATCGCACTTTTATTATTTGCAATTTCATTATCGTCATTTACTTTACGCTTTAATTTAAGTCTTGTATTTATTTTTAATATTTTACATTTGGTTTTAACTGCGACTAAAGTTTTAAAATCGACAAACCGGTCATTAAACGGTAAAAACCCCCCTTTATAATAATAATATTACTTATATATATATTTGTATTTTTATAAAAGTAAACTAATATAGCGTTAAGCTTTGTTTAAAAAGATTCCCTGTGGAACGAACCGGACTTACTAAAAACTACACTACTGTACGATTAGGTACACTGCCTATAAGTGTTGTAGCAAGGTTTAAGTATATCCATTCTATAAATAAATAAATATCTTGTGTAAAATTGTATCGTATTTAATAGTATTTCGTACACACCTCTGCACACATCAAGTATTTTTGGCGCCGCTGCCGGGGACTCGCTTAAAAGCCGGAAGCGCAACGCTAATATAGAAAAAAAAAATTAGTTTACTTTTATTAAAATTCGTTTTTATAAAAATACGTTTTTGTAAAAAAATTTACGTTTTTTTTAAATATTCGAAAATATTAAAAAGAAAAACAAAAATATAAATATTTTTAGGAGTTTGATAAATATTTAAGTTTTATAAAGTTTCTTTAGTTTGTAAAAATATAAGTTTTATTTAATTTATTTTATAAATATATTTATTAAATATAAAAAACCGAAATATATATATATATATATATATATATATATATATATATATATATATATATATCTAGCTTTAAAATTTTTATTTATAAAATTATAAAGTAGTCTATTTTTTATTCTAGTTTTGTTTTAAATATAAGTTTTTATTATACACATATTTTTTTTATATAAACAGAAAAAGTACAAACAGAAAAAAAAAAAAAAAAAGAGAAAAACGCGTCGAATATTTAAACCTGTCAGCTGAATTCTGGAACTCCGCGACTAGCGGGGTTTGCAGCTTCGATTACCGCGACTCGCGGAGCCGTCTGACACGGGCACACAACAACCCTAATTTGGCATTTATTACGGAATTTTAATTATTATTATTAATTAATTATTATTCAGGGTTAATTAATTTATTATTTAGTTTAAAGATTTAATTAATTTGTAATAATTATTTTTAATTATTTTAATTAAAATATAAAATTAATAGTTTTAATAAATAAATAATATAAAAAGAATATTTTTATAAAAATTGTACTTTTTACAACTTTTTGTATATTTTTATATTTTGTTCTTTTTTAATTGTTTTAGCGTAATATTTGTATTTTTAGCCCATATTTAGTTTGAAAACTTAGTTTTTGCCATAGTTATTTTTACTTCTAGATTTTTAGGCTTTGCCGTAAGGTGTTTTAGAATTTTGCGACGCCTTTTTAAGTTTTAGTTTCTTTTTAAGTTATTTCCATTTGGGATTTAGTTTTCCTGTAAGCTTTAATATTTTTAGACGACTTTTACCTATGTATCAATTATCATTCCAATTAGTAATCTCAATTTGCGATTATAATTTTAAGTTAGTTGTAGTAATAAGGTTAGGTTAGTCAAGTATTTTTAAGTTTTATAAGTTTCTTTTATTTTTTCGTCACCTTTTATTTTTCAACCATTTTTCTTTTTCTACCTTTTTCCGACGAACTCTTTTTCTTTCTTATTTCTCGCTATTCTAGTTTTAGGACATAGATTTTTATTCTACTTCTTATCTAAATTTCTTAAAATTACGAAAATTTATTTTAAGTGGTTAAATTGATAGACATCAAAATTTTCTGGTTCGTAGTAATAGTTGGATTTGTACGTGGACCGGGTTATTGGAGCCAAACAGTCCTCAATTATATTGAGACCAAACGAATCCTGCCCCTCTGCTGCATCTTTTGGCTATTCGAAACGTGGGCAAAATCAGAAAAGTCTTTTGATTGGATAACTTATTATAATTTTTCTTTCCTTTTTAAAACTAATAGGATATTCAGTGAATGCACCGAGCAAGACGTTCACCACCTTTTGTACGTTCACCACCTGTAACTAGATCAAGACATTTAGCAAATATTACTGCCGTTGATTTTTCTTTAGAATCGTCATCCAGTCGACCAAGTACTTCAGTTCAAATTTCCGATAATCCATTTTTTGAACCCGACCTCACAATTGAGAATTCGGAGAATATTCAGGAACGGTTCGTAGATCCTGAACCACTAAACTTTCCTCCGGAACCACCAATCATTCAAACAGAGATTGTTGAGGAACGAACCATTAAATCAGAATCCTCTAGTGATTCCGATTCAACAAATTCAATTATGGAGAATCTGGAACCTTTAAGTATGGAAGACCGAATGAGAGCTAAACGCACTGGCCAAGGTCACGCAATTACTCATCCAGACATTAATGCGCCAGATTATGAAATCAAAGGACAAATTATACACATGGTGACTAATCAATGCCAATTTAGTGGTGCGCCGAAGGAAGATCCAAATGAACATCTACGTACCTTTAATAGGATCTGTACACTATTTAAAATTCGAGAAGTGGAGGATGAACAGATATATCTCATGTTATTTCCCTGGACTTTAAAGGGAGAAGCCAAAGATTGGTTGGAATCGTTACCTGAAGGGGCGATCGATACATGGGATGTTTTAGTTGACAAATTTCTTAAACAATTCTTTCCTGCATCTAAAGCCGTAAGACTTCAAGCAGAAATTGTTACGTTCACACAGAAACCAAATGAAACTCTATATGAGGCATGGAAAAGATATGGAAAGTTGTTAAGAGGATGTCCGCAACATGGTTTAGACACCTGTCAAATAGTACAAATATTCTACCAAGGATGCGACATCACTACAAGGAAAGACATAGATATAGCAGCTGGTGGTTCTATTATGAAGAAAACAGAAACTGATGCTTACAAAATTATTGATAACACTGCTTCCCACTCACATGAGTGGCACCAAGAAAAAGATATCGTTAGATCATCTAAAGCAGCTAGAGCCGATTCTAGCCATGACTTAGATTCCATTTTCGCAAAGATAGATGCTGTGGAGAGATGAATGGAAAAGATGACTAAAGATATTCACTCGATACGAATTAGTTGTGAGCAGTGTGGAGGACCACATTTGACAAAAGATTGTCTCAGTATTGAATTAACAATGGAACAAAGAGAGAATATTTCATACATAAACCAAAGGCCTGGAAATAATTATCAGAATAATTATCAACCGCCAAGACCTATTTACAATCAAAACCAGAATTATAACAGAAATATTCCATACAACAACCAACAAGGTCCTAGCAATCAACAAGTATCCAATAATACTTATAATCAGCAAAGACCTAATTTTCAAAACAAACCACCACAACAAACCGATGATAAAAAGCCAAATTTAGAAGATATGATTACGAAGCTAGTTGAAACTCAAACGCAGTTTTTCACATCTCAGAAACAAACCAATGAACAAAATGCTCAAGCATTTAGAAATCAACAAGCTTCTATTCAAAATCTGGAACAAGAAGTAAGTAACCTAGCAAGGTTAATAGGTGAAAGAAAACCGGGAAGTCTACCTAGTGATACAAATGCTAACCCCCGGAATGAAACAGCTAAAGCTATTACCACAAGAAGTGGTACAACACTTAAACCACCTGAAATACCTGTAACTTCTGATGAAGCTATTCCTACTCCACAAGAACCACAACCTGATCAAGATAAGGAAAAAGAACCGGTAGTTGAAAAGGTTAATGAAGATAACACAGTTAAGGCTAAACCTTATGTTAAACCATACCAACCACCACTTCCTTACCCGAGTAAAATGAAGAAAGAGAAACTTGAAGCCGAGCAATCCAAATTCTTGGATATGTTTAAACAGATAAATGTAAATCTTCCTTTCATTGATGTAATTTCAGGAATGCCTAGATATGCTAAATTCTTGAAAGATCTAATCTCAAATAGAAAGAAAATGGAAGAACTCTCAGCTGTTACTATGAATGCTAATTGTTCAGCAGTGCTGTTGAATAAGATACCAGAAAAACTATCTGATCCAGGAAGTTTCACAATTCCATGTTTTCTGGGAAGTCTTAGTTCAATAGAAGCATTGGCAGACTTAGGTGCTAGTATAAATCTAATGCCGTATTCACTATACGCTAAACTAGACCTTGGAGAATTGAAACCAACAAGAATAAGCATACAACTAGCCGATAGATCAATAAAATATCCTAGAGGGATAATGGAGAACATGCTAGTTAAAGTTGGTACTTTAGTATTTCCAGTAGATTTTGTTGTTCTGGACATGGAAGAAGATTCTCAAGTTCCTCTCATATTAGGAAGACCATTCTTAAACACGGCTAAAGCAATGATAGACGTGTTCGGAAAGAAACTGACCCTAAGTATAGAGGATGAGAGTGTTACCTTTTCAGTTGATAGAGCAATGCAACAACCACAATCTGCAGATGATACATGTTATTATATTCAAACTATAGATGCACATGCAGAATTATTAGAAGAATTTCCAGAATTACAAGGAACAGGAGAATGTTCTTTAGGAGAAGGTAATGAACCAATTGATGAAGCTGAAATGTTAGCTACACTTATAGCTAATGGATATGAACCAACAACAGAAGAAATTTAAATGCTAAAAGAAGAAGACAGATATCGATACAAATCATCGATAGAAGAACCTCCGAAATTAGAGTTAAAGCCACTTCCAAACCATTTGGAATACGCTTATTTACATGGTGAATCTGAATTACCTGTAATAATATCGTCTTCTCTTACTGAAAATGAGAAATCACAACTCATTTCTGTGTTGAAAGCTCATAAACCAGCCATTGCATGGAAGATTCATGATATTAAAGGAATAAGTCCTTCGTATTGCACACATAAAATCCTTATGGAAGAAGGTCATAAAACGTATGTGCAACGCCAACGAAGACTAAATCCAAATGTGCAAGATGTAGTTAAAAAAGAGATTATTAAACTGCTAGATGCAGGTTTGATATATCCAATTTCTGATAGTCCATGGGTAAGCCCAGTTCAATGCGTGCCTAAGAAGGGTGGCATGACTGTCATTACAAATGAGAAAAATGAGCTTATTCCTACTAGAACCGTAACAGGATGGCGTATGTGTATTGATTATAGAAAATTAAATGACGCCACCAGAAAAGATCACTTTCCTTTACCTTTCATTGATCAAATGTTGGAAAGATTAGCCGGAAATAGTTACTATTGTTTTCTAGATGGATTTTTCGGATATTTTCAAATTCCAATAGCACCCGAGGACCAAGAGAAAACCACATTCACGTGCCCTTATGGTACTTTTGCTTACAAACGCATGCCATTTGGACTTTGCAACGCCCCTGTAACCTTTCAAAGGTGTATGATGGTGATTTTTCACGACATGATAGAAGAATGCATGGAAGTATTCATGGATGACTTTTCAGTCTTCGGTGATACATTTGAATCATGTCTAGTTAATCTGGAACGAATGCTTATTAGATGCGAACAATCAAATCTAGTACTTAATTGGGAGAAATGCCATTTCATGGTTAAAGAAGGCATCGTTCTTGGACATAAAATTTCAAAAGAAGGAATTGAAGTGGATAGAGCTAAAGTAGATGTAATTGCTAAACTTCCACATCCCACCAATGTTAGAGGAGTTAGGAGTTTTCTAGGGCATGCCAGTTTTTACCGACGTTTCATAAAAGATTTTTCTAAAATTGCCACTCCTATGAATAAACTCCTAGAAAAGGATGCTTCATTCATCTTTTCAGATGAGTGTATCAAATCTTTTAATATTCTTAAAGAGAAACTCACTAATGCGCCGATCATGATAACACCAAATTGGAATCTACCCTTTGAATTAATGTGCGATGCAAGTGATTTTGCAATGGGAGCCGTTTTAGGACAAAGGATTGAAAAACGATTTCAACCTATATATTATGCTAGTAAGACGTTACAAGGAGCACAAACGAACTATACAACTACTGAAAAAGAACTCCTTGCTATTGTCTTTGCTTTTGACAAATTTCGATCATATCTCGTTCTAGCAAAAACGGTGGTCTATACCGACCATTCTGCTCTTAGATACCTATTTTCAAAACAAGATGCTAAACCAAGATTAATCCGTTGGATCTTACTCTTACAAGAGTTTGATATTGAAATCCGAGATAAAAGAGGAGCAGAAAATCTCGCCGCAGATCATCTTTCTCGTCTTGAAAATCCCGAATTAGAAGTTCTAAATGAATCGGCCATACAAGACAACTTTCCTGATGAATATCTATTGAAGATAGATTATAAAGAAATTCCATGGTTTGCAGACTATGCAAACTACTTAGTTTGTGGATTCCTTGAAAAAGGATTATCGTACCAAAGACGAAAGAAATTCTTCAGTGATATAAAACACTATTTTTGGGAAGATCCACATCTGTTTAAAAGTTGTCCCGATGGAATAATACGCCGATGTGTATTTGGAGATGAAGCTAGTAAAATATTAAACCATTGTCACACAGGACCAACAGGAGGGCATTATGGGCCTCAACTAACAGCAAGAAAATTTTATGATGCTGGATTCTATTGGCCTACAATTTACAAAGACGCACACCTTCTTTGCAAATCCTGTGATGCTTGTCAAAGGGCCGGAAAAATAAGTCAACGTGATGAAATGCCACAAAATGTCATCCAAGTATGTGAAGTATTTGACATTTGGGGTATTGACTTTATGGGTCCATTTCCAAAATCTCATAATAATCTATATATACTCGTAGCCATTGATTATGTATCTAAATGGGCAAAAGCACAAGCTCTCCCAACTAACGATGCACGAGTTGTAGTCAATTTTTTAAAACGTCTTTTTGCAAGGTTTGGAACACCGAAAGCTTTAATAAGTGATCGGGGTACTCATTTCTGTAATAATCAACTTGAGAAAGTTCTTAAAAGATATGGAGTAACTCATACAATCTTCACCGCATATCATCCACAAACAAGTGGACAAGTTGAAAATACCAACCGAGCTTTAAAACGTATTCTAAAGAAAACCGTAGGATCAAATCCGAAGGAATGGTCCATTAAATTGGAGGATGCACTCTGGGCTTTTAGAACAGCCTACAAAACTCCAATTGGAACCACACCTTTTAGACTTGTTTATGGAAAAGCATGTCATCTTCCAGTAGAAATTGAACACAAAGCATTTTGGGCTTTGAAGACATGTAATCTTGATTTACATGAAGCCGGACGTCGACGATTAAGTCAACTAAACGAATTAGAAGAATTAAGACATGAAGCATACGAAAATTCGATAATCTATAAAAAAAAGAACGAAGAAATGGCATGATAAAAGAATCAGAAGTTTAAAAGAATTTAAGGAAGGAGACAGAGTTCTTCTTTTCAATTCACGATTCAAGCTATTTCCTGGAAAATTGAAATCAAGATGGTCTGGACCATTCATAGTCAAAAGAGTTTTCCCATACGGAACGATAGAATTGATAAATTCAAATGGGATTGAATTTAAAGTTAATGGTCACAGAGTTAAACACTACATACATAGTCCGATGGAAGTCGACAACGAAGTTAATCACAATTTTGACACCACAGCTAACTAAGTGTGGGGAGAATCAATGTGTTTATGTATTTCTGCTAGAGTTAGATTGTCTGTTTTCATGTAGTTCTCGAAAATGGAACCCGAATGGTCTTTCCCTAGCAGACCCTAAAGAACTAGTCTTCTCCCCCCATTCTGAATTTTTATTTTTTTAGGTTTTTACAAAATGAAGACTGCCTGTGAACTAAACCATGGTCTAATGCTACACGCTTTGTTCACTAAACGTAATAATGACACACTACCAAGTGAAATAGTATCAGTAATCAGAGAAAGAATGGACGGAGTTAGAAAAGAATACAGATGCGAAGATAATAAGTTACAATTTGGTAAAGGAAAATCAAAATCCGCAGTGAAAAGAAGAGCACGACACCTAGAAATATATCACAAATGCGGAAAATGGTCACATGGAGGTAAATGTTCAAATAATCAAACCTATTCAAATACCGAATTTGTTACTTTATGCAGAGACGGACCGTTCATATGTTTAGAAGAAAAGACACTGAATGCTCGAGGTTACTCCTATGTAGCTATGGAAAACCAATTAAACCGACTATCTTATGAATGGGATAGATCATATAACTAAGAAATCTATTTCACAGGTATGTCTGTACAGTTTTTATTTTATTTTTTTCTTATTTTTAACCTTTTGATAATAAACGCTAATTTGTTCGCTATAAAGTATTAAATTGGTATTGAATAAAATTAGGTTTGGCGACCGAAATTATTGATATCATTCAAAAAATTTATTACATCACTGCGCAATTTAACGTTTATTCTTAAGGTATAAATATCTTTAATCAATCAACCCAAAATATTTCAAAAATTCGTCATGAGTTAAATTAGGTCTTGGAACCAAAATTACTTTACCGAAAAGAGGGGCGCATATTTTTGATAATATTTGATTGATTAAAGTGGGATAAAAAGCCAAAAAGATTTTTAATTTTATTTTTACCATGTTTTTAAAATTAATATATAAATCTTAAATTAATATTGTAAACTTTGTAAAAACAATATATTTAAAATTGTAAATATTTGAAAAATTAATATAAGTTTGGTGTGAATTTATAATATGAATTTTTAAATTAAGTTTGGTATGAATTTTTAATTTTTAAAATATGAATTTTTAATTTTTATGCATTTCAAATTTTAAGTTTGGTGTGAATTTTTAATATTAATTTTGAATTTATATTTAAATTGTGTGAATTTAAAAACAAAAATTTACTTTATCTCATTAAGTTAAAAATATGATTTTTAAAATTCGTCGTAAGTTGAAGACTAGGTATTTGAACCGAAATTGCTTTACCCGAGGGAGGGACGAGAACTTTTATTATCATTATTTTTAATCTTATTGAATTAAAGTATGTCAAAAACATTAAAAAAAACCCAAAAATCTTAGCTTTTAAAATAATCGCTACAAAAAGACAAATTTTAAAATTTTGTCGAAGGACGGACTAGGACATCGATCCGAAACGACCTCGTCCTAAATAACAAGGGAAACAAAATTTTAAAATTAATTATTTAATTGCTTTAATTAGTATAAGTTTAAAAAAAAAAAAAAAACAAACTCCGCGACTCGTGGAGATATTGGATTACAGAAAAAAAAAAATAAGAGCTGAAACAGCTCAGTCCACACACACCACAAAACACATACTGCGAAAATAACTGCCGAAAATACACGAAAAATACACCCCAAAATCACAATTTTTAACCGTTAATCATCAAATCTTTTACTAAAATCATGTTGAGAAGGATGCTATATAGGAATTACTCAAGAAAAACGGTAAATTTCTACAACTAAACACCATTTAATCCGAAATTAGTGTTCTTGAGTAATTTTTTCCCCAATTTGATTTTGATGCTTTTTAGTGTAATTATGCTTAAATTGTTTATGTATTATGTTTGTATAACCTAGATTGATGCTATTTAACATGATTAGAAGCCTTAAACTTCAAATTTTGAGTAATCTAGGGTTTGTGTTCTTGAGCAAATTTGGGGCTTTTTGATATAAACAGGTTATGGCCGATTTTTGTCATGAATTGTTGCTAAATTAAGTAGTGTAACATGTTTAGGTAGTTAAATGATCCAAACTTTGAGCCTAAACATGATTTTGAGAATTAAAGTGGACTTTTTCAAGTCTAAAAATTCATGAACTTGATTTTTGAAAGATAATGCCATTTGAAACTTGTTTAATAATGATTATTTTGACATGTTATTTGAGTTGAATGCTTATGAACTTGATGAACATTTTCGTATATGCTTATTTGAAAAAGTGTAGATTTGATAAAAATGTGAAAATGAGCTTAAGTTTGATATAAATTGATCATGTCATTGTAATTATTTTGATTGATGATTTTGCTGACACTAATGCATATTTGGATGCACAAAAATTGTGTTTGATGTGTTTTGCAGACTGAAAGGGGTGAATCTTCATCCCAAGCTCGCAATGCTCCTGCTGAGAATGCAGAACAACAGGAGGTGGATAATTACTACAAGCAGGATATACCTCACCCAGTCATGACATTTTCTGATATGCACTTGGAAGAGTTGCACCCGAATCTGAGATTTGACAGACTTTGGATAGATTATCCAAAATACCAAAGGGGTTTGCATACTCTTCATTCTAAAGTTGTTGAGGTACCGAGGGTCATAGAATGGGGACCCTTAGAAGCTATAGAATTGGCCGGGCCAATTAGGGAATTAATTGTACAGAGGTATGGTAATTCTACTTTTAATGACTGGGTACGTTTATTCACCATGCGTAGACCTGTATATAAAGTATGGTGTGAAGAATTGTTGTGTAGTATAGAGTTGAATGATCGGGTAGCTAGTTTAACCGATCGTTCTTTTATTAGATTTTTGTTAGGCGGTTCGATGCGCCACATGTCTTTACTAGACATGGCTCAGGCTTTACGTATATATACGCCTGAGGAGTTAGCATCTGCCGATTGTAGAGGGTTGATACTAAATGGTAGAAAGATAGATGAAAATTTTGATACACACGGTGTGTGGAGTCAAATGACAAGCCATCACCATTTCAAACGGGGAAATTACTCTTATTTGGATATAGATAGAGCTGAATTAAGAGTAATTCATAGGTTTTTAGCTAATTCGATTACACAAAGGGGTAAGAACAAGGAAAAGGTAAATGAACAGGATTTGTTTTACCATATGTGTATTCGAGACCCACAAAGTGCTGTAAGTATACCGTATTGTGTGGGTTATTATTTATCAGCTATGGTTCGGGGGATGAGACCGCATAGCATAATAGGAGGTGGTATTTTTATTACTTTGATTGCTGAATATCTCGGTGTGGATATAAGTCAGGGGGGATTATTAGTCGAAGAACCAGAACCCCGCGATACTATAGGTTTAAATGTATACCATGGTGCGAAAGTTTTGAAGAGGCGAAATAACGCCGCAGTACCATACCATGGTAGACATCCACAGGTTGAGAGAAACCAACAGCAAGGTAATGTAGGAGGGGGAAATGAGATGCAAGAAATGCAAAGGTTTATAGCTTCACAGGAGTACGAAAATGCTAGACAGAGAGCATTTGAAGATTGGCAAGTTCATCAGAACCAAATCATAGCTCATTGCCAACATATAGGTAGAAACTATATTCCTACACCGAAACCCATCTTCCCTCCCTGGTCTATAGAGATGCAACCACCGTATCCTACGTATAACCCTGCCGAAGCATTCTATAGCACCTATGGTTATGCTTGGAACCCCTATTGGTACCAGTATCATCCCTAGTCTACTTAGTTTTATTTATTTTGTAATTTGTAATATTGATACATTTAATACTTATGTTAATATTGTAATAGTTTTTATAATTTTCTAACTTTTATTCCTAGATTTTAATAATTTTTGAATGTGGGGTAATATACCAAACTTCAAAAATATGTATATATGTTTGCAGTTTATCTTATGTACACAACAGGGTAAAACAACGCATTTTCAAAGACTGGCATTAAGTTCAGCAAAAGCAACTAATTTTGACGACAAGATGCAAAATATATATGAAATAACAACGAGACGGAATGAACAAATGATGTGCACCATTTATCATTCAGCAAACAAACGCCAATATGTTTGGAAACTTTGGTAAAATTTAATCATTTTCACACAAATCACCCTCAATAATTTAAATTGTTACTGATTTCTTGCAAATGAGGGCATTGCAAGATCTTAAGTGTGGGAAGGGGTTAAATTCTTTCGGATTTTTAAAAATTTTTACTTTATACACTTGGTTATCATTAAAAATACTAGTAAAGCAGTAGTTGTATTAGAATCTAGTGCTCTCTGATAATAAAGAACAGCCCTAGTCTTATATACTGACTACCTAATTCTAGTAAAATTTTTCAAAATTTTCAATTAAATGAACTCAAAATCATGTTTATACATATTTATGAATGATAAAACTATGTTTTAACACCGAAATTATTGTTACCTCGGAAAGGACATAAATTGAGAAACAAACCAAAATGTTAAAATTCATTTAAAATGGAATAGAGGACGATAAAAAGGAAAATAAAAGCCAAGTGTGGGAAAATTTACCAAGTTATCTTAAACATTTATCACATATTTTTGTACAAATAACTGAAAATACTTTTGCTTTGGACTAAACTAAAAAGTTTTACCTGATTTACTGTAAGAAAGATGGATCTACACGATGAATCAATTCCATCATTAAAAGGAAGTAAAGTCTTCCGAAAAAGACACGCGCTTCTTGATTTAGGTCATGAAGTTGTCGTCCAGACCAGCTGTAGGTTGACAAAAAATCTAGAAAAGTCATCACTAAAATCAGCAGGAAATCCACGGACCTCAGCATTAAACAGGGTCGCCAAGTGGTCAGATTTATCCTAACCATGAGAAGAATTTATCTCGTAAAATGGGGGGCACCATGCAAATTAGCTGGATAAGACTAATAAATCAGATCCCCAGAAAGGATAATCTCCTTAAAAGATCAAAAAATCAGCTTTTAAGCCTGATATTACTCAATCCTTGAGATTGACCTTAAAGATTGAGAATTACAAACTCATGGAATTCAATGATATCTAAACTCGAGCTTGAACGAGAAAATATTTTGATCAAAATTACAAACCGATTTGTTTTCTGAAAACCCTATTTTCAATGCGTTCATTACCATTGAACGTAAAATCCTAGGAATTCACCTGGAATTCATTAGGTCACCTGAACCAAATCGGGTGTCAACCGTAAGAACGGTGGTTGCTTAGTGGTCAAAGACAGGACCTTGTGCCAGACCGAAAAATTATAAGGGTGAGCTTTACTATTACTCCTACCAAGGATAGTAATTGCGTCCAACACGTTATAGACCATAATTAAAAGCATGTCAGGGGACATTGCCTTAACAGTTGCTTGTTCAACGCTTTCCTTTACAACCGGACGGTAGTTTACTGAAAGGTAATATACGGGACAAGTAAACTGGACGTGTTGCTTTTCAAATACAAGGTTAGCAAGTGGGTGAGACAAAACCGTAAGTTTTGAGCTAAAATTTTCAAATCTGAAACCCACCAAACCCACAAAAATATTTTGCAAACACCGGTGAAGGGTTATTCCGGAAAACTTATCTTGGGTAAAAACTAGATTTAATTTTCAAAAGATCAAATGTTTTCATAAAGATCCAATTTCCTTAATGGATCTAAATTTTTATAGTCATGTGGGACTGTAAACCATATCGTTACTACCATTGTTTATACCGCCATATAGAAATCACTGATGTATAAAGTGTGAAGAATAAAGAAGTGATTCTAGTATTTCAAGACGATATTGCTTGAGGACAAGCAACGCTCAAGTGTGGGAATATTTGATAATGCTAAAAACGAACATATATTTCATAGCATTATTCCTCAAGAAAGACAAGCTTTTAGTTGCAATTGTTCTATTTACAAGTGATATTCGTTTAAATAATAAAAGGTGAAGACAAAAGACAGATTCGACGAATTGAAGACGCAAACGACCAAAAAGCTCAAAAGTACAAAAGACAATCAAAGAGGTTCCAATTATTGATAAGAAACGTCTCGAAATTACAAGAGTACAAGATTCAAAACGCAAAGTACAAGATATTAAATTGTACGCAAGGACGTTCGAAAATCCGAAACCGGGACATGAGTCAACTCTCAACGCTCGACGCAACGGACTAAAAATTACAAGTCAACTATGCACATAAATATAATATAATATTTAAATAATTCTTATAATTATTTAATATATTATATTTATTTATAAAACCGTCGGTAAACAAAGAGCCAAACTCGTGTGAGCTGTAAAAGCAAACTCCGCGACTCGCAGAGTTTGAAGGCCAAAAATACCGCGAGTCGCGGAGCCCCAAAAGTTGAAAATCCCTATAAAAGCAAACGAATTCTGATC
This sequence comes from Rutidosis leptorrhynchoides, assembly GCF_046630445.1. Taxonomy (NCBI): domain Eukaryota; kingdom Viridiplantae; phylum Streptophyta; class Magnoliopsida; order Asterales; family Asteraceae; genus Rutidosis; species Rutidosis leptorrhynchoides. The sequence continues at coordinate 423,903,397 of NC_092338.1, read as the reverse complement.
GAAAAAATCACAAAATATATCCATCTCTCTATCTATATCGTATATATTTATATTTATATTTTAATTTTAATTTTAATTTTAATTTTAATTTTAAATCCTAATAATAAGGGTATGTTAGCGAATATTGTAAAGGTGTAAGTCGAAATTCTGTCCGTGTAACACTACGCTATTTTTAATCATTGTAAGTTATGTTCAACCTTTTTATATTAATGTCTCGTAGCTAAGTTATTATTATGCTTATTTAATCTGAAGTAATCATGATGTTGGGTTAATTACTAAAATTGGGTAATTGGGCTTTGTACCATAATTGGGGTTTGGACAAAAGAACGACACTTGTGGAAATTAGACTATGGGCTATTAATGGGCTTTATATTTGTTTAACTAAATGATAGTTTGTTAATGTTAAAATAAGATTTACATTTGGGCGTCCCTATAAATTACCATATACACTCGATCGGACACGATGGGCGGGGTATTTATATGTACGAATAATCGTTCATTTAACCGGACACGGGAATGGATTAATAGCCACTAGAATAATTAAAACAGGGGTGAAATTATGTACAAGGACACTTGGTATAATTGATAACAAAATATTAAAACCTTGGGTTACACTCAGTCGACATCCTGGTGTAATTATTAAACAAAGTATTAAAATCTTGTTACAGTTTAAGTCCCCAATTAGTTGGAATATTTGACTTCGGGTATAAGGATAATTTGACGAGGATACTCGCACTTTATATTTATGACTGATGGACTGTTATGGACAAAAACCAGACGGACATATTAAATAATCCAGGACAAAGGACAATTAACCCATGGGCATAAAACTTAAATCAACACGTCAAACATCATGATTACGGAAGTTTAAATAAGCATAATTCTTTTATTTCATATTTAATTTCCTTTATTTTATATTTAATTGCACTTCTAATTATAGCACTTTTATTTATTGTTATTTTATTTAATTGCACTTTTAATTATCGTACTTTTTAATTACCGCAAGTTTATTTTATCGCACTTTTATTATTTGCAATTTCATTATCGTCATTTACTTTACGCTTTAATTTAAGTCTTGTATTTATTTTTAATATTTTACATTTGGTTTTAACTGCGACTAAAGTTTTAAAATCGATAAACCGGTCATTAAACGGTAAAAATCCCCCTTTATAATAATAATATTACTTATATATATATTTGTATTTTTATAAAAGTAAACTAATATAGCGTTAAGCTTTGTTTAAAAAGATTCCCTGTGGAACGAACCGGACTTACTAAAAACTACACTACTGTACGATTAGGTACACTGCCTATAAGTGTTGTAGCAAGGTTTAAGTATATCCATTCTATAAATAAATAAATATCTTGTGTAAAATTGTATCGTATTTAATAGTACTTCGTACACACCTCTGCACACATCAACACCCATAAGAGAATACATTAAAGTCACCAATTTTGATTGAAGAAACCATTAGCTTCTATTGCATTACGCTCTTGAACTTGTAAGATGATTACACAACAGTTATAAATCACAAAATATGTGATGACCCGGAAATTTTTGATCAAATTTAAACTTTAATCTTTATATGTTTCCGACACGATAAACAAAATTTGTAATGTTGAGTCTCGAAAGTTTTGAAATCTATATTCATGTAATCAATTGTCCTTTAACCATGCCTGACGATTCACGAACAATTATGAGTAAACAGATATGTATGAATATATACATATGTATAATTGTTAATTTGAAAAGTATTAACAAAACATTAAACGATTTGACTCACATGCCAATATATTAAGAAATCTATTTTTACGATTTGTAAAAGTTAGCAAAATGTTAAGCGAATGACATTATATTTATTCGTTATAGATAAACGTTTACGTGACAAGATGTGTTATGTGAATTGTGTATATAGGTATATATACAAAGTATATGGAACTTATATATTGAGCGATTTCGAATACAATTAATAGATATAGTAACATTTGATTTTTATTAAACAAGCTGACACAAACTTATAAGGATTTAAGATAAACATAAGTTCTAGTAATAAATTATGTGATCTAAAGATAATTAGTTTTAGAAAGATAAAATCTATAATAGTTATTTGATTTAATTTCAAACGTACTATGATATATTTCGAAAGGTTAATACATTTTACAACATGTCAAGATATAATTATTAATTTTAAATATTGTTATTTTTAAAATTATGTAATAAGATTCAAATGTCACGTCTTCTTTATAAAGGAATATAATTTTATAAATATCTGGAACCACTTTTGACAAATTGTTAACAAGTCATTTTGATAAGGATAAAGATTTTAACGCTATCTTAAAAGTTAGAATCTTTCTAGAAACCTTTTGACAAACTGCAAGTGATAACGGTCCGTGATTTAAATAAATATAAATATATAAATAACGTGCAACGTGTATTTAAAACGTGTTTAAGTATATTAAATATATATGATTTCAAATTAATTAAGATTAAAAATTATTTATGATTATTATTGATAATATTATTAATATCATTTTTTTATATTTAATATTATTACTCTTAATTATTTATTTTTAGAATTATCAATAATATAATTATTATTAATATTAGTACATTACTATTAATATTTATTAAAAATAAATTAGGATACAGAGAACCAAAATTGGTTTCACGTTCCTTTCATACTTTAAGAAATTTTTGTTTTTGGTCTCCAATCTGTTACATGTCTGTTTCATTCACGGTACCATACAAAAATTTATACATTATATATGATCTCTGCATTTGTGTATGGATGAAAACAGAAAAAGAAGAAAAATAAAAACCACGACCTCTGTTCTTGATAATTTTTATCATATTTCAATTTCGAACAAATTTCCAAAATGTAATATTACAGTCTTGTTAGGAATCGTCTATCTAAACTATTTGTAAGTTTTCAATCCTCAATTCTTTCTATCGAATTCTAATTTGAGAGTCAAAGTTTTGATTTTAAAAGTCAACTGGGTGTTCTTGAATTAAATTCAATTTTGTTTTTATGTTTCCAGTTAATTTGATGATCCATAAAGATTATAGGAATGATTTGCAACACAATTCATGTTGTAATCATAATCTATAACAGTCTTAATCTAAAAATCAACTTTTGAGTTCATGGGTTCTTGACAATGATATACAAAAACTTGAACTTTAAATAAATTTCAAAAACTAAAAATGCAGAGTTGTTAGGAATCATTTACTTAAACTTTCTGTAAAATCTCAAGTTCCAATTCTTAATAACGAATTCGAATTTGCGAGTCAAAGTTAAATTGTCAAAAGTTAACTGTTTTGTTCTTGGAGAAATTAGAGCTTGTTTTGATGTTTTAAGTTCAATTGACGATTTCAATAGTTTTTAAGAATGATTTGAAACATGTTTCATGTTGTAAAGATTGTCCAAAACGAACTCAAAATTGAAAATAAAATTTTTTTTTTCTTGGCTACAAGCAAATGATTTTTTTTTGTTTTTTTTCTCATTTTTTTTTATATCATGAACACATTTTTTTTTGTTTCATGTTGTTTACAAGTCATAAATGAAAACCCGAATGCGTTATTTTGATTTTTGAAGTTCCATGGTTGAATGGATTTAAGGTGGAAGATGAAGAAGATGATTCAAGTTGAAATAGATATTAGATATATATATTTGGGTTGCATAATAAATAAGAAAGACATGAATGGCAGAATGGTTAAGGGTGTTTGTGGGTGAGCGAGAGGTCTCAGGTTCAAATCCGGTTCGGGGCATATTTTTTTAGAAAGGCTTTTGAAGGTAGATTTCATTACCAAAATTATTATTATTATTATTATTGTTATTGTTACTAAAATTATAATCTTTATCATTATCATTATTACTAATATATGTATTATTACTATTATTATGATTAGGATTATTATTATTATCAAAATAACACAAACTATTATTATTATTATTATTATTAATATTAGTATTAGTATCATTATGTACTTATTAGTATTATTAGAATCATTATTAACATATGTATTATCATTATTATCATTATCATTTTTATTATTAGTATTATTGTTATTAATAAAGTTATTATTAGTAGAACTGTTAATATCAAAACTATCATTTTTAACAAATAAATATATATAACACATAATTTAAGATATAATATAAGTATACGTTTTTAAATGGAATTTAGTATAAATTCTATATAACTACAAATATATAAATAATATATAGTAATAAATGAAATTACGTGATTTCCATTATATGTGTTAATAGATATATAAATGATATAGGTTCGTGAATCCGAGGCCAACCCTACATTGTTCAATGTCGTCATATGTATTTTTACTACAAAATACATTATTGTGAGTTTCATTTGATCCCTTTTACTCTATATATTTTTGGGACTGAGAATACATGCGCTATTTTTTATGAATGTTTTACGAAATAGACACAAGTAACTGAAATTACATTATATGGTTGAATGATCGAAATCGAATATGCCCCTTTTTATTAAGTATGGTAATCTAAGAATTAGGGAACAGACACCCTAATTGACGCGAATCCTAAAGATAGATCTATCGGGCCCAACAAGCCCCATCCAAAGTACCGGATGCTTTAGTACTTCGAAATTTATATCATGTCCGAAGGAGGATCCCCGAATGATGGGGATATTCATATATGCATCTTGTTAATGTCGGTTACCAGGTGTTCAATCTATATGAATGATATTTTTGTCTCTATGCATGGGACGTATGTTTATGAGAAATGGAAATACGAAATCTTGTGGTCTATTAAAATTATGAAATGATTATTTATGTTAAACTAATGAACTCACCAACCTTTTGGTTGACACTTGAAAGCATGTTTATTCTCAGGTACGAAAGAAATCTTCCGCTGTGCATTTGCTCATTTTATAGATATTACTTGGATTCATTCATGGCATATTTCAAAAGACGTTGCATTCGAGTCGTCGAGTTCATCAAGATTATTATTAAGTCAATTATAGTTGAATATATTATGAAATGGTATGCATGCCGTCAACTTTCGATGTAATGAAAGATTGTCTTTTCAAAAACGAATGCAATGTTTGTAAAATGTATCATATAGAGGTCAAGTACCTCGCGATGTAATCAACTGTTGTGAATCGTTTATAATCAATATGGACTTCGTCCGGATGGATTAGGATGGGTTATGAAAAAATATAAAGCATCCATATTCATAGTTACAACATATGAAAATTTAGCGAATTCGCGGGGTTTTTGAAAGGTCAAATAATTATCCTAATTATCTTTCCTAAATCTTTTATACTTAACAAAAGCATCATCCAAAAACGGCCGTTTTTTTAGTTGTTTGTTATTGTTAGTCAGAATGAATATAACAATGGTTAAAAATCGAAACCAGTTTTGAAGTGTATCTATTTCGTTACGGCTATGCTTAATTGATTTCATTAGAAGTTATGGTTTTATTCATTTTTATGAAGTTGATTTTCCATAACAATACTATTTGTAATATGTTTATATATTTATTCAAACATAAGATCATACATTTTAATTGTTACACGACTATCATCAATTTAATAGTAGTTATGCACAAAATGAGTAAGTGATGTGTAAAATCGTGTCTATAATTTATAATGAAAAATGCTGGTTAAAAGATTACTACACACTAACGGGCAGTGTACCCGATCGTGTAATAGTATAAAATTGGTAATTCCGAAATCGTTCCAAGGACAGTTTAAACGTGAGAATTAAGATTGTAACTAATAAAATAAACTAAGTTAATCTATGAAAATCGAAAGTACGAGATAGTTTGTTTGTGGCTATTTAACGATTAGCCAAATCAAAGATTGATTAAAAGTAAAAGACAATATTTTTGTGTTTTTAAGTTTATAAAAATTAAATGCAGACTCAACGAAAAGTAAAGATATTTGAATTCAATGGATAAAAGAATGTTCGCCTAGATCTCCAATTCGTAGTGTCGGATGATTTGTTATTAAGCACCAGTTCAATTTATCAATACATGCAACTACAAAGTCGGTTTACCCAGAGTTCTCCTTTAGCAAACCCGTCAAACTTAGATTTATTGGCTTAGGGTTCCCTTTCACCAAAGACCTCTTTCGGTTGTGACTTAGTAATTAACTAACTACAAGATTAAGATTCAATTGGTTACGCGTTCGCTCCACACAATTCACCCCTGTTTTGTTTAATCCTTGTTACCTGGTTTACCCCCTTGGTCCAGTAAGCACCCAATTGGTTAAGACAAATCAATTGAAAACTAGTGTACTAAATTGAAACAGGGTTCCCTTTATTCAAACAAGATCACTAATCAACCTAGTAACAATAATCAACATCCACAAAAATGGTTCTTAATCAAAACTCATAATTATCATGCATTAATCAATAAAACGTTAAAGTATCATCCAAACACATACGAATATTCAATCTAGACAAACATTAAAAGCTTAGCCAATCATGGCTAGAACAAAAATCACAAATAAACAATTAAGAGTATTCATAATGATGTTAAGAATTAAACCTAATGAAAATTGTGTTCTTGATTGATAGATGAATCGAGACTTGTTTTCGGAAAGATTGATGTGTTAGAATGACCTTGAGAAACCCCAAAAATCACCTAAGTTCGTCAAAAAGCTGCTGGAAATCGTCTGGATGCGAAAGTGTAAAGTTAGGGTATTTTTCGGGCTTTAAATAAGAAACAAAACTGAAACCGACTGAAGGTGGCGCGGCGCGCCAGGATGTCGCGCGGCGCGCCAATACCCTGCGCGGCGCGCCATATACCGTGATTCTAACTTCTGGATTCCTGCAAACTGTCGAACTGATTTTCTAGCCTAGTGGAGCGGCGCGCCACCTTTTGGAGCGGCGCTCCAGGCCCCTTTTTGCTGAATCTGAGCTGAAAACTCACTAATATCACCTGTTTTCGAACCAAACTCGAATCAAACCAATCCCTTTCACTTGCTTTCATATAAAATCACTAAAAACCATCAAATATCTTCAAAATTCATTTCCTTGGTCTTAGAACTCGAACTTTCAAAACACTTATCAAAATAACACCAAATCGTATCCAAAAGGACCAAAATGTACCCGATATCGCTAAGGAAAACGCGTATGAAATATGCGATATCAAACAACCCCACACTAGAGTTTTGCTTGTCCTCAAGCAATTAAACTCGATAATAATCTTCTACCATATAATAACTCTTCAGACATGTATGTAGAACCAAACGAACAAGAAACCAAACCAACAACAACTAGCGTGGGCACGATTTGGAGTAAATAACAACCATGTTTCCCACTTGCAATCCCCCGAAATAACTTCCCAAACCGCAATCAATATGTAATGGATATAGTAACCAAAGATAATCTCGAATAACGTACCATACTGATGAAGTAGAGAATCTTGAATCATAAATAAGTCTTCAAAGAAAACGGGAATCAAGTGGAAACCGAGCACCAACAAGTATAGCAATCGAACAAATGTGCCAAAAGAACGCACGGGCTACCCCGCAATTGGTCAAGCCAAGCCTCCCACAGTACCTAACATCGCGAGATATCGGTAAGAAAATAATGTGCTTAGGAGGATACACATTACGTCCAGATATCATCGATAATCATGAGGTGATCATCTAATCCGTTAAGTCAACCATAAAGATTGAGGTTCATCAGACTTAAAAGCTGATATCTTACCTTTCCGGAGGTTATCCACTGGGAATCTGATCAATCACTGACATTTTGTGTATCATGGTGCGCTTCCCATTTGGCTAGCAAATCTCCCTCATTGAGACAAGCCTTGACTACCAGTTTCCCTGTTTGACGTTGAGGCCTGGTAGATTTCCAGTCGATTTTAGCAATGACTTTTCAAGATTTTTCGTCACCCTACAACTGGTCTGGACTACATCTTCTGAAACAAATCAGCAAGTGTGTCGTTCGGAAGACTTGACTCCCTTAAGGATGGAAAAGATACATCCTGTGTGGTTAAATAAGGTGGTCGGGTGCAACATTGTCCTTGTTAGGAGAAACAATGAGGATCGCCCTGTTTAAGTTTTCGATCTAGTGAATGGTCCGGTTTCGACCACACGCCACTATCACCGTTCATACGGTTGACACCCGCCTTGGTGCAGATGACCTACGTATGAATTTTATGTTCATGTAGGATTTCACATTCAAAATAATGAACATGTTTTGAAAGTTCAAGACTTTCTCCTCTAACAGTACCTCATCGTGAAATGATGGGTAATGAAATGGTACGCTTAAGAGGTATACGTACCAAGTGAAACGGTCGGAAGACTTTACTTCCTTAATGAGTGGATCTGAGTCACTCGGGAATGCCAATCTATTTCAATCGACACTCGGTTTAAATTCCAAAAACCTTTGGGTGCCATAGCTTTTGACTATGGGTTGTGTTGTCTAAGCAAACACAAGTACGTAGCTATTGTTCCTAAAAAGGATAACACTGGTGAAGCTCTAGGCTCCTCTTCCCACAGTATCACACCATTAGATGATGTAATAATAAAATTATATAGTTTTGGAAGTCTGCTATACCAAGTAACCAAAAGTTTGTGATCGGGCACATGATTCGGTCACAATCACGCTATGCAATCACCGCTCTCTCACGGTTTACACCCGTTTTGGTACAGGTGACCCACTATTGAGTTCCCCGAACTCGTAGGATTTCATGTCCAAAATAATGAACATGTGGGACAATTTTGGCTTCTTTGAAAACACGAATTATACCATAAAATACCAAGCCAATTTTTAAAATAAAGGTTTTGGCCGAATTTTCAATTGTTTTTCCACTTTTTTTTATTTTTTAACTAACTTTTCTGTTTTTTTTTTACCCCTAATTTTTCAATTTTTTTTTTACGACCAAAACCCGTGAAACGTCAAGTCTTTTTAAATCAAAACAAATATAATGATGATTCCATTAATAACCAACCCGAGAGATTTTACATCCCCACCCCACACTTGAGATCAAGTAATGTCCCCATCACTTGAGATCAAAAATAGATAAAAATCGAAATGGTGATGTGAGAAAGAAAATATAAAAACTTATCGAGTTAACCACCGATCGCGGAATGCCAGTGACAGATGGCGCTGAACTGACTGCCAGCATAAGAACATCGTCCATTCCCGATCATCACACCAATATCATCAATCATGCAGTTTTGCTGAACTTAATGTCAGACTTGAAAAATCGTTTCACCAACAAACCTAAGAAAATAAAAACATACGAACTACATAAACGGGACAAGGTGGCACCACCAAATGCCGAAAAGCCTTGTCCCTCAAATAAGTTGCAGAGTACATAAACAGAAAATAAAATTATTCAAGTACAGACCAAATTAAAAAGGAAATAGTCTCAAACAAATACAACATAACATGCGCAACAATCAATCACTTCTCGGCTAAAAATCTCTGGTAGGGTCCCAATTCACACCATACGTATCCTGACAAGCTTGGTAGGGGTCATATGAAGGATTCGGTCTTGGAGGAGTAACTGGCGTATAATCGGGAATGGTAGTTCGCGTCGAAATATACGCCTCCGGGTGCTGACGCATCTGACGCTGAATTTATCGCTGATGGACCTCACACTGATTGTGGGCCCTAATTCCTTTAACATCGTACTCAACCCTGTCAACACGCTCTCCCAAATTACCAACTCTGTTCCAAACTGTCCCAAGGTTGTGTTCATCGGCCCATAGTTGTTTTGGTGCCAAGTCATCAAATCCTCGTTATGCCTACGCTGCTCTGCTAACATCCGCTGATTATGCTCCACCTGAGCATCATACGCTGATCTGCTGTCCCTATACTCTATATGAAGACCATCAACACTGTTAACCAACGAATTTCAACTCTCTTCACCCATTGACCACGTACCCTGTACGTTCGCAGCACTCGAGCTACCTGCCTCATACGTGGATCGACTAGCCCCACGTCCACGTCCACGACCTGCACCTTCACCTGGCTGTTGCTGTTGCTGTTCATCAGACCACAAAACCCAACCTGCTGGACCACGACGGATAAACTCATCCTTAGAGAAAAACAGAATATTGGTGGGCAGCGCCTCAACTCCCACTACATCACACCTACTCGTCGGGACCGAAAATGCCCGAGCCAACCTAGTAACAAAATGCCCACCTAACAATGGGAGTTCCGTGCTATTGTCTGTTCCAATTTCCTGCAACCATACCCCTAACATACATGGGACATCGATCGGCTCCCTCAGTTTAATTTGTTGTAGGATCCAAAGATCCCTTCGCTGAATTTTGTTCGCGTTTCTCCTAGCCATAAACATAGTAGCAATCATCTTAAAAATTATTCGATCCTCAGGAAGTCTAAGCATCGACTGAACACTTCGACTCGAACTAAACGGACCAGCACTAACATTTGCCACAGTCGGCCAATAATCACTCTCGCTGAAAACTTGTTCCCCGAACACTCTGCAATTCATCAAATGCCACTTCAAATCATTATCAGTCAACTCAGGATATAGATCTAATGCCCGAGCCAATTCAACTTTAGACATGCGACGCTCTAACCCGCCAAGCCTAAACGTCAAGAAATCTGCCTCGGTCGGAGAGACTCGAGGTCGACAACTAACAGTTGAGAAGAACTCTATAGTTATCTGCTCATAAATATCTTCATTAATCTCAAATAACCTTTCATAAGGTCTCAACTCATTACCCGCATAAACTACCCACAAGTAACGACGCAACTCCCGAACAATATTAGTACCCACTGATGAAAGATGCGACCAATCCAAATAATAAGTTCGCTCAATCGGACGAGCGCTATTTGTTGTGAACCTTTCCTCCAAATCCTCATCATTCGAGATGTGAGATAACCATAATTTAGGATTATTCGGTGGTTGCCTTGGTTGTTCCTGGTTTCCTCTTGATCTCGGGAGCTTAGATTCCTCCTGCAAATAAGCGTATTCCAAATGATCAGGAAGTGGCTTCAATTCTAACTCGGGAGGTTCTTCAATTGAAGACTTGCTCCGGTAATCTGCATCACGTTCGAGTTCTTTGAACTCCTCCTCAGTCGGATCATAGCCGTTTTCCATCAAGGTGGTCAAAATATCCACCTCCTCAACCTGCAACTCTTCATCAATTTCAACCAATGAACATTCTCCTGAACCCTGTAACTCTGGGAATTCCTGCAACAACTCAGACTGGACATTCACTGTGTTAAGAAAATAACATGTATCATCAGTGTAGGCATGATATTTTAAAGCATGGTCGATTGAGAAAGTTGCATGCAAATCGTCTATCCTAAGGGTCAACTGTTGGCCATAAACATTAATGATACACCTACCAGTATTTAAAAATGGCCGACCCAGAATAAGTGGAATCCTCTCATCCACTTCCATATCCAACACCACAAAATTGGCCGGAAAAACCAACGACCCGGTCTTAACGAGCATATTCTCGATAATTCCACGAGGGAATTTAATAGAGCGGTCAGCTAGCTGAATAGCCATACACGTGGGTTTCAACTCCCCGGGGTCTAGCTTCAAATAAATAGAATAGGGCATTAAATTTATGCTAGCCCCCAAATCTGCCAACGCCCTCATACAATCCAAATTACCCAGTAAATAAGGAATGGTAAAACTCCCAGGATCCTCAAGCTTCTCGGGAAGCTTGTTTGCAACTACCGCTGAGCATGCAGCATTCAACCTAACTGAAGACACGTTCTCCAGCTTCTTCCTGTTAGTTAGCAAGTCCTTAAGAAACCTTGCATACTTGGGCATACCTGCAATCACATCAATAAAAGGCAAATTAATGTTAACTTTTTTAATCAAGTCCATGAACTTGGACTTTTCTGCCTCCAGCTTCTCCAGTCTCTGCTTCCTCGGGAATGGGAGCGGTGGTTGATACTCTTTAACTACCGGTTTAGCAGCAACAGTTTCTGGTACCCTCACAACTTTCACAATCACCTGTTCCGGCTCCTTATCCCCCTCCGGTTCACTAACAACAACCGGCTCACTATCCTTAACCAACGGCACTTATAAATCATACTCATCGGCCTTCCGCGGTGAATCATATGCTAAACCTCTTCGGGTGGTGATAGCATTAACGTTCCCATTTTTCGGGTTAGTATCTGTCTTACTCGGTAACTCCCCCGATTTCCTCACATTATTATGATTAGCAAGTTGACCAATTTGTTTCTCCAAATTCTGAATAGCTGCTTATTGATTTCGAAACATTTGATCATTCTTCTCATTGTTCTGAGTAACAGTAGTAACAAGCTGAGTTTGAGAAATCACAAGCTTTTCTATCATAGCTTCAAGGTTGAACTTTTTCTCTTCGGCTTGGGGTTTCTGAAAATACCCGGGAGCTTGCTGTTGATATCCTCCACTAGAACCTGGCTGGAACCTCGAACCTTGATTACCTTGAGGATTATAGGGATTGTTGAAATTCCTATTAAACTGCACACGTCCCTGAAACTGATTGTTGTTCTGTTGACTAATATAAGCGATCTCTTCCTTCTGATTCATAGTCAAACCTGCATCACAATCTTTTGCCAGATGTAATCCCCCACAATACTCACAACCAACCTTCATACCATGAATATCCTTATTTATCTTCTTCAAATTCCTACCAAATGAATCCAACTTAGCACTTATAGACCCAAAATCGTCATATGCACCATGGGTTTCGGTTCTCTTAACTGAAGCTGAATGGAATGACTCATGATCCTGATGCCATTCGTGAGAGTATGCAGCTTGCTTTTCAATTATCACTAGCTCATCTTCTTCGGTCTTATCCATTAACGTACCACCTGCTGCTTGATCAATAGTCTGACGAGTTGAGATGTCACAACCCTTGTAGAAAATCTGGACCTTTTGTAAATCATTCAACCCGTGTTGCGGACACGAGCGTAGCATATTAGAATAACAGTCCCAAGCATCAAATAGTGTCTCGCTGCTCTTTTGTCTGAATTGAGAAATTTCTGCTTGAAGTCTAGCAGCTCGAGACGCAGGGAAAAACTTCGATAAAAACTTATCCATCAAAATCTCCCAAGAGGTAATCGTACCCTCTGGTTGCTTATCTAACCATCTCTTTGCTTCTCCCTTAAGAGTCCAAGGAAAAAGCCTTGTCTTGATCGACGTATCGGCAACCTCATACAACTTAAACAAATTGCAAACATCATTGAAAACACGAAGATGCTCGTTAGCATCCTCACTATCCTTGCCATGAAATTGGCAGTCAGAAGAAATCAAACTCATGATCGGCCCTGTAATTTGAAAAGACCGAGTGATGTTCGGTTGAGTAATCGAGTTGCCTTGGCCCCCTCATGTGGCCTTCAACTTTTCTGCCATAGTCTGAGGACGAGGTGGTTGTTCAGCTCGGTCAGCCATATCTTCAGTCTCAAAAAGATCTAATGAAATGTAAGATTCTTCTTCTTCTCTGATTTCAGGTGGTGTATCGGGCACCACAGTTTCAGAACTACTACCCAAATTAATTATATTAGCACTTGAAGAAAAAGATGAATCCACTGTAGACTGTTGCTCTTGACTTAAAGCTCTGAATAACTCTCTTTCGGGTTCTGCAAATGGTTGAAGAATCGGAGAATTAGAAGAACGCGTATGTGGCATGCACTACCTGTTATCTGCGACATCACAACTAACAACTGATTAAACGCACCGATTCAACTGAGAATAAGGAAAAGAAATAATCAACTATAACTAACTAAACTAAAAACAATTAATTAACAATCTTAATTTTCGACACAACTGTCCCCGGCAGCGGCGCCAAAAATTTGATGTGTAAAATCGTGTCTATAATTTATAATGGAAAATGCTGGTTAAAAGATTACTACACACTAACGGGCAGTGTACCCGATCGCGTAATAGTATAAAATTGGTAATTCCGAAATCGTTCCAAGGACAGTTTAAACGTGAGAATTAAGATTGTAACTAATAAAATAAACTAAGTTAATCTATGAAAATCGAAAGTACGAGATAGTTTGTTTGTGGCTATTTAACGATTAGCCAAATCAAAGATTGATTAAAAGTAAAAGACGATATTTTTGTGTTTTTAAGTTTATAAAAATTAAATGCAGACTCAACGAAAAGTAAAGATATTTGAATTCAATGGATAAAATAATGTTCGCCTAGATCTCCAATTCGTAGTGTCGGATGATTTGTTATTAAGCACCAGTTCAATTTATCAATACATGCAACTACAAAGTCGGTTTACCCAAAGTTCTCCTTTAGCAAACCCGTCAAACTTAGATTTATTGGCTTAGGGTTCCCTTTCACCAAAGACCTCTTTTGTTTGTGACTTAGTAATTAACTAACTACAAGATTAAGATTCAATTGGTTACGCGTTCGCTCCACACAATTCACCCGTGTTTTGTTTAATCCTTGTTACCCGGTTTACCCCCTTGGTCCAGTAAGCACCCAATTGGTTAAGACAAATCAATTGAAAACTAGTGTACTAAATTGAAACAGGGTTCCCTTTGTTCAAACAAGATCACTAATCAACCTAGTAACAATAATCAACATCCACAAAAATGGTTCTTAATCAAAACTCATAATTATCATGCATTAATCAATAAAACGTTAAAGTATCATCCAAACACATAAGAATATTCAATCTAGACAAACATTAAAAGCTTAGCCAATCATGGCTAGAACAAAAATCACAAATAAACAATTAAGAGTATTCATAATGATGTTAAGAATTAAACCTAATGAAAATTGTGTTCTTGATTGATAGATGAATCGAGACTTGTTTTCGGAAAGATTGATGTGTTAGAATGACCTTGAGAAACCCCAAAAATCACCTAAGTTCGTCAAAAAGCTGCTGGAAATCGTCTGGATGCGAAAGTGTAAAGTTAGGGTATTTTTCGGGCTTTAAATAAGAAACAAAACTGAAACCGACTGAAGGTGGCGCGGCGCGCCAGGATGTCGCGCGGCGCTCCAATACCCTGCGCGGCGCGCCATATACCGTGATTCTGACTTCTGGATTCCTGCAAACTGTCGAACTGATTTTCTAGCCTAGTGGAGCGGCGCGCCACCTTTTGGAGCGGCGCTCCAGGCCCCTTTTTGCTGAATCTGAGCTGAAAACTCACTAATATCACCTGTTTTCGAACCAAACTCGAGTCAAACCAATCCCTTTCACTTGCTTTCATATAAAATCACTAAAAACCATCAAATATCTTCAAAATTCATTTCCTTGGTCTTAGAACTCGAACTTTCAAAACACTTATTAAAATAACACCAAATCGTATCCAAAGGACCAAAATGTACCCGATATCGCTAAGGAAAACGCGTATGAAATATGCGATATCAGTAAGCATATATAAATAATAACAACAACAACAAAAGTAGAAGTTAACAAACTTATCAATTTACATTATACACCGCCGAGTATGACACATCCAGGTACCATATGTAATGCTAAAGACATCAAATGTAGTAGCATATTTTTCATATTAAATAAGCTATAGAATGTGATAATTTGTTTTTAATAATCGGTAGAATGTCGTCTTCTATGAATTCTCCAATCAATCTTCTACGTAGTTGTAATATACGTTGGTGTTGTTCATTAAAACCAACCACTATACTTTTTGCTAAAGTTAATCGGATCTTCAGGAAGTATGTAAACAAAAACTTACAAGGTATACATAGTATTGTTTTATAAAAGATCGAAGTATATAAATTATATTAAATTAAGATGTACCACGATTGAGAACTTGGATCCTGACAATCTTTAAATGTGATATAATACTTTATAAATTTAATTGTACATAGATTGAGATTTGAAAGTCATAAATTCATATGTTTTCTATTTTTTGGTGAACATGTATTAAAAAGTACATTTTGTAGTAGTTCGTTTTTTAGTTGTATTTCCCTGTCCAGTTGTATAACGTTTTCTTCCATCTTAGTGAAATACGTCTACACTAAAAAGTATAATTGTACGTTAATTATAATAGTTTAAAATTAACAATTACTATTGTCATTTTAACAATTGGAACCTGTTTTTTTATATATTTTTTTTTTTTTGCGGTGTTTCATAACTACTTCTCTATTCTTTGCTTTTTTTCTTTTCTTTCTGCAAATTTAAAATAAAATAAAATAATATATTACTTATATTTTACTCATGTATTTATAGTTAGAATACATTATTTCAATTTTTGTAACCTCATACTTTATAAGTTAATATAACATATTATTAATGCTTTTGTCCCTTCAAAACTTCTACCAGAGTAAATATTGTGCATATATCTGTGGCCTCCTACATATTATGTACTAATACTCCTCCTACCAAACTTAATTTTTTACCAAAAATTCAATCAACATGTCTCACTCCCTAAACACTAAACCCTAAATCTAAACCTTAAACATACTAACCCTAAACGCTAAATAATAAACCTTAAACGCTAAACCTAAACCCTATACCGTAAACCCTAAACCATAAATTCTAAAATGTAAATCCTAAACCCTAACCTGTAAACCATAAACCCTAAACACTAAACCCTAAACCCTATACACTAAACTCTAAACCTTATATGTAAACCCTAAACCACCAACCCTTTACCCTACACACTAAACTCTAAACCCTAAACCTTAAACTCCAAATTCTAAACCCTATACTCTAAACCCTAAACCTTAAATTCTAAAATCTAAACCATAAACCCTAAACCATATACCATAAAGCCTATACACTTCACCATAAACCTTAAACCCTAAATCCTATACATTAAATCCTAAATCCTATACACTAAACCCTAAACCCTAAACCCCATTTATATACTCTAAACCATAAATTGTAAAAACTAAACCATAAGCCTTATACCCTAAACTCTAAACCATAAATTCTAAAATCTAAACCTTAAACCTTAAAGTCTAAACCATAAACCCTAAACACTATACACTAAACTTTAAACCCTAAACCCTATATCTGAACCTTAAAGCCTAAACCCTGAACTCTAAATCAACCCTAAACTCTAAACCACCAACCCTACACACTAAACCCTAAAGCATAAATTCTAAAATCTTAACCCCAAACCCTAAATCTTAAATTGTAAACCATAAACCGTAAATCCTAAATAGCAGTTCCTAAACCTTAAACCATTAACTCTCAACGTTAATCCTTTTTATCCATTAAGCTTATATTAGTTGTCAAAATGAATTTAGTTTGTACTATAAGTATATATTTAGAGATGTACAAAAAATATTCAAAGGATATTTAACTATTGAACATTTACATCTCAGTCAAATACGTCTCAAGACTTTCTTATAAACAACATTCTTGGTGGTATTTGAATCATTCTCATTGTCATATAATATGATTGGTTTTAATCCGTTTTTTGTAGTCATATACGCATGTCTGCACTGTTTATTCATTTTATTGAAAGAAGTAAATACATATTAGTAATTTTTTTTAACATGATGTATATGCTACATGACAAATGTAATGTGTAATGATTTTTTTTTTTTTTTTTTTTTTTTGTCATCACAATGTAGGATGGAAAGTATGGTGTAGGAAAATGTTCTGGCTAGAACAATTCAGATTGAGAAACATGTATTCGGTCATATGAAACACAACACGAGGTTGAATGTGTTAATGTGGGTAAAAAGTCAGACGAAAAGGTATTGAATTGGATAAACTCGTTGATTAGGGCATTAGACCGGGATGTAAACTAATGAAAAATATGGTCGACTATTCCATGTGTTTTTTTTTTTACTGTTGGGCTTTGGTTTATACTCGATCGTTATTGTGTAATTTTAAGAAAAAAATTGCATATTTGTTAAGAAAAATGTAATCTGAAACTTTTGGGTTGTAATGATAACTTTTTTATAAGGTTTCATTGAATTGTGATATTTTAAGACAATCTTCAACAATTTAACACAAATAAACATATAACAATGAAAAATTAAAAATGTGTAGAAGTATAGATAAAAAATCTTGTTCAAAACCTTAATTCGAAAACCATTTTTGTTTTTTGTTTTGTTTTTTGTTTTGAACAGCTATTCAACGCCCATTTCTACCATTAGAAATTAACAAACAATAAAGTCAATACTCTGCTAACAAAGTTATAACGTAATCGCACATGACATACATCAAGTGTTTCATGTATCTTTGTGTCAAATAATATTCTAAGATTCTTCTTATCATTACAAATTACTAATAACATAAATAAAATTAATAAAACATACGGAGTACATCTTATATATACACTCAACATACAATTAATTATATACGACAAACATCTTATTCTTATTCTTATAAGACTTTATTTCAAGAAGTATAAGACATTAAGAAATTGCAAAGAACAAACTCACATAATTGGTTTAGCTAGGTTACCTACGTCTGGCATGTTCGACATATTAGTTTTAAACAATTTGTGTATTCATATTTCATATTAGTTTTAAAAAGTGAGCATTTTTAATTATGAACAACAATATATACCGTTAAAGTCATTTACTCCGTACTATTTTCGTAAGTAGATCACTGGTATCTTAAATTAAAAATAATTAGAATTAGAATGTCAAACATTTGAAAGTTAAAAATGCGGTGAAAACCTTTTAGCCATGGTGGTGATGACGTTGACCCATTTAAAAAAAAAAAAAAAAAATTCAAAATGGGTCAACCACGTCCTCTATTTTGAGCCATTACCAAACCCCTCATGAAAACCCATTTGATATCCCTAATCCATAAGCTGAGTTTAATATGTAGTTTAGTTTAAACATCATTTATCATTACCTCCTATTATATACATGTACATATAACCATTGATTTGTTACAACAATAGTTAATCTGCTATGCAGTAGATAAAGACCTTAGTATGCACCATACTATCCTAACAAAGTTAAGTTAAAGTTGTGGATCATAAAGTTCCTAACTTTCACTGCGTAAAGTAAAATGAGTTCTTGTAATAAAAAAAACCTTGTCGGTTGAGGTTGGAAGCATTACTATGATAAGTTTTTGTCAACTTATAACCTTCAACTTATTTGTACATTACTAAACGCCCTTTGCAAATTATTTGCACCGCTTAAGGACCCCACAGGAGATACGGGTGCAGATTTTGATCCTAATCCCACAACAAGCCCAACATGATTATTTCCTTGTACTTGATCATATAGATCATTACATGAGTTCCTTTGTTTCTTCTCAGTTAGATACATCTCAGCCATATCACTATCATCATTCATTAGCTGTTCTATCTCATCGCACACCTGAAAGTTAAAAAATAAAAAAAAATAAAAAAAATAAAAATAAAAATAAAAAAAACTGTCGAAGTGCCTATAAGTTCGTATGTATTGAGATAAATATATATTTACATTACAAGTACCTTTTGGACCCGTTGAGTCAATGCAAGAAGGTGGCCTTTAAATCTATGAACACGTTCAAGATTGAGAGTGCTTATTGATTTTGCTAGTTCATCAAGCACCGGATGAATTTTCATTTCTAACTCTTTCACCTGTTGATTTTTTATGGTATGGAACATATTTATCGTCCACAAAAAGTGTATTTTAGGAAAGAAAAAAAAATAGTTTCAATGTATCTATTCTGGAGGTGACAATTTGACACATTTATATTTTTAAAGGGTCGATTCATGATATGTTTTATCTTTAACGGGTCACATGGATTATAAATACTCCATCACTAAAACATAAACAGGTCAATTGGCTTGAAAGTCTCCCAAAAGGTATTATTAAAGTATAAGACCTCCTAAATCATGTTACCAGGATTTTCTAAACATATTAGACACACTCATTGTTCATAAAGAGATACATATCAAAGGAAAAAAAAAATTGGGTCACCCCAATCAGCTTCAACCACTTACCCAACCCATTTTGCCACATACAATCAATCCCCATGATATATGTAGATAATCACACTTTGATTGTCTGAATCCAGTAAATAGCTATTGAATATGTCTGTACCTGAGTATCAAGAGTGAGACACGTAAACTAAAACGCCCTCCGTTCCAACAAAGCTATGAAACTTACCCTGTTCATGAAATGACTATCCAAAATAAACAATAACTAAAGAAAATAACTTGCGATTATGTGAGATGTGTATTTAGGGTTTCATAGGAAAAAAATACATCAGCTAAATTCCGATTGTAACCTGGATTAAAAATTTAATGTTAGTCAATTCCGATTGTAAACTGATTCGTCGATTCCGATGGTAAACAAATAAATCGTAAATTCCAATGGTTTCTTCTTCATATGTAACCACATACCTACACAAATAACAAATGAATGTTTTGTGATAACAAAACTTTATAATTCCAGAACTATAACATATAACAAAAGTATGAATTAATGCTATGAACGACAAGTATCAAAATTAGGAACGTACCCGAATTGTTTAATCGATGAGATTGTTATGACTGTGATGGTACAATGCACCGTCTTCATACAAAAAATAAGACTAACATCATAAATCGCAAAAAGAGATTTTGTAAATAACAATCTTCGTTTGATGGTCTTATATTTTTGAACCAAATCAGGTATTAGTCCGTTTTGGTGGTATTGTTGGAGTCCAAGCAACATGATGATGTCCTCCACTCCTTAAATGAGCCAACAATTTTCTTAATCCATAACAGCAATATTTTTAATTAAGAGGAGAAAAAATATCACACAATTCATGAGTTTAAGAATGAAAAAAAAGTACATAATTCCCTTGGGAATAGGCAGGACACAAGCAATTGTGATTATATCAATGAAGGAAATGGAAATTTCATTGAATTCGAAGAACCTATTTTCGGTAAATTTGAGAAACAAAATATAGAAATAAGAAACCTTACCAAATAGCACAGCTAATTTGCTTTCTCATTTGCCTCATAATGGACTGAATATACCCGCATTAGATATATATATTCTTACTCCAGCTTCAATGATGTAATTTTCCTGCAGTAAACATAGTGTAATGTGAGGTTATGATATGCTAGGTATGTTACTTAGTTTCACTAAAGATAAAAAGATAATAGAATCACCAAAAGGCAGGAGTAGGAGCTCATTTAGTAATGGCATCAGTATACATTAACTGTATAGTCAAATATGATTAGTAAAGCCATATCTAACTGCGGTAGCATAATACCAGGTTTCATCCACAAAGCAATTGATTCTAGAAATTTTTAGGCATACACAAATCATTTGCTGTTGAGTAAGATGTGCACGACACTCTGTTGAGAGTTGAAACTTTTGCAGCTGATTTCAGAACATTGAGTGTGCCTTAACTGATGGATCTATAATTAGTGCTTAAAAAGAAAAGGCTAATAAGCTTGTAAGTTGCACCATTGTTTTATAAGTTATACGAAATTTGGGACTGTTGCAGCTGATTTCAGAATATTATTGAAATCATTTATGTTTTATTATTGAAATCCACCATTAAACTTCACATACCCAAACAATCAAACAAAAGGTAACTGCCCATTAAGTTGATGTCATGTGCACAT
The DNA here is from genome assembly GCF_046630445.1 of Rutidosis leptorrhynchoides. Taxonomy (NCBI): domain Eukaryota; kingdom Viridiplantae; phylum Streptophyta; class Magnoliopsida; order Asterales; family Asteraceae; genus Rutidosis; species Rutidosis leptorrhynchoides. The sequence goes on along the minus strand of NC_092338.1, from coordinate 423,881,967 downwards.
ACCCAATTTGATATGCGATAATCTAGGTTAGGTTTGACAGTAACCAACTTAATTCACATAAATAAAAAAAGATAAATACCTCAGAGCATGAAGCAGAGCATTAGAATACGTAGATTATCGCATATCAAATCAGGTATATATGCATCAATACCAACGATTTTTAACCCTAACCAATGTATCCATCATATATTATCGATACCATACTCTGGCGAGGTAAACTTCAGAAACCTCTTCATATTTCGTATTGGTGAACTCGATAAATGGTGTTGCTTTTCGTCGATGATTTTGATAAGTGTCGATGATTTAGCAGATGAAGTTAGGGATTTTTGTTTTTTCTAGTATCGTGAATGAATGAATGAAACCCTTCTTTGTTAATTTATCCCGTGTTTTTTTTTTTTTTTTTTTTTTTAGAGAGGGTAATTTAGGGATTGAGTGTTTTAAAAATTGATTTATTATCTAATTTGTTTAGAGAATGATTAATGTGTTATATTTCAGTAGGCTTATAACTACCTTTAGTGGCCTGGTTCAATATATTCAAATTGAAAGAACCAATAAAAGAGAGATGTGTTGTAGAAGATATAGGAGAGAAAGAGGTTGAAGAGAGGTGTGATGTATTTAATGTATATGTGTGTTTTTGTAACTTACATTATGCACATATATATAGTACAAATTTTACTATCCATATTTGACTAATTACCATCCATATTTAACTACTAAATTTACAACACTCCCCCTTGGATGGTAATTTTTTTAAAGAACAATTAATACTGCCTCGTTAAAAACCTTGCTAAAGAAAACCCAGTGGGATAAAACTTTAGCTAAGGGAAAAAGAGTGCAGCATAGAGTTGACTCCCCCTCAGGTAGACAACGCTGAGTCGTCACATCTTTTGAACTTGCCTCATGCCAATATTGTGAACGTATATTTTGAAAACAGCGATTGACAGTGCTTTGGTATAAAGATCAGCAGAGTTGTTGATTGAACGTATCTCATTTTAATCTGGTTGTCTTTTACGAGATCTTGAGTATATGAGAAGAATCTGAGGTTTTCATCTGAAACTGTATCATCTAAATCTTTTATGTACAAGTTTGACCCATGTGATTTGTCTACAGTCTCCTTTATGGTTTGCTCAAACTGTTGTTTCAATTCCTATTCCCTTTCAGTCTTTTTCTGAGCCTTACCAATATACCATTCTTTTCCATCAAACTTATGACCGTTAAGACCGTTTATAGCTTTAGCGCCTCGTCATCATTTATGTTTTGTTCTATCATTTTTGATACTCTTCTTTCATTTGTACTATGTAAGCTGTATTATCTTCATAGATAGTTGTTGGGCTTTTATAGCGTTCTAGTCCACAAGAATCAATAATGATTTGTATCATTGATCTTAACTAAAATCATTCCCGAGTAGCTTCATGTAATGCAATCACTTCGGCATGATTTGATGATGTTGCAACAAGTGTTTGTTTTGAGAACGTCATGATATTGCGGTGCCTCCATTTAGGAATACATATCCAGTTTGAGATTTAGCTTTATGTAGATCAGATAAATAATCTGCATCTGTATAACCAAACAAATCTTATTTCGAGTTGTTAGAATAAAATAATTATAAATCAGTAATTCCCCGAAGGTATCAAACTATTTGTTTGATCCCATTCCAATGTCTTTTGGTAGGGGCTGAGCTGAACCTTGTCAACAAATTAACTGCAAAAGAAATGTCAGATCTTGTATAATTTGTAAGATACATAAGAGCCCCAATTGCACTAAAATATGGAACTTCTGAACCAAGAAGATCTTCATGATCTTCTAGAGGATGAAATGGATTAGTATCAATATTAAGATCTAACAACCATATGAGTACTTAATGGTTTTTGTCTTGTCCATATTAAAATATTTTAAAATCTTTTCGGTATAAGTTGTTTGATGTATAAGTAAGTCATTAGTTATATGCTTAATATGTAAATCAACGTAATACTTGATTTTTTTTATTTTAAAATCTTTCTTTAGAAGTTGAATGGCTTCATAGATTTCTTTATTTAAGATAATTGATATAAACAGCTATGATCACATATCCGAACATTGTTTTTATAAAAACACGTGCAAATAAGTTTATATGTATACCCTTTTCTTATCAAGTAGTAATTTAATCGATTATACCACATACGTCCCGATTGTATAAACCCATTTAGAAATCTTTGTGATTTAATGGAATATATTCCCTTGGGTTTTGCATTAGATGCTTATGATACCTTAACCCTTCAGGTATATTCATATATATATCACTATTAAGTGATTCATACAGATAAGTAGTAACAACATCCATGAGATGCATTTAAATAACTACCAGGTTGATTAAGTATCTAATAAGTAATTGTATTCATTATAGGAGGATAAGTTTTTCTCCTAATTCATTTCTGGTCTTTGTGGAAAATCTTAAGTTACAAGTCTAGTTTTGCCTTGTAACTTCATTTGCACATTTCTTTTCGGACAAAAATTCATTTGTATCCCATTGTTTCACATCTTTAAAAGTGATAACGATTGATCCAAAAACTTTTCTTTTATTGAGCGATTCTAATTCAGCTCGTATTGCTCCTTTCCGTTGAGTTCAATCACGTCTATTTTGATATTCAATGACAGATTTTGGTTCCAGATCATCATTTTTATTAATAATGTCATTGTAACATTATATGAAAATATCTCATCAAGATTTTTCATTTCATTTCAGTTTCATAATATTGCATAATTTATTGCAATTTATGTATTTACATTTATCAATATCCTCTGCAGAAGGAGTATTGATTTGTGGTTCTTCTTGAACACTTTCTTTTACCTCATTATCAGCTGATTTTCTTTTTCGAGGATTTTTATCTTTGGAACCAATTGGTCTCCCACGTTTCTGCCGTAGCAAAGACTCATGAGTGACATTATTGCCAGCTTTTGTAATTTCAATTCTAGCTGAAGCATTTATTGCTGGTTTATATGATTTAGTCACTTATTTTTTGTATCTTTAAATGCATAAAGTAATTAATTTGCAAGTTCTTGCATATGCATTATATTTGAACTTTCTTTTCGCATTCTTTTGTGCGATGATCAATATTCCTTAATTGATGTTCACACCATGAAACATCATTTTATTTATATTTCATTTCTCCCCCTAATATAGGGAACAATGTTTCATTAAAGTGACAATCGACAAAACTTGCTGTAAAAAAATCACCCGTCATGGGTTCAATATATCTTATGATTGAAGATGTTTCATATCTAACATATATTTCAATCCTTCTTTGAGGAACCATTTGTTGTGGTTGTTCAATTAAAAATACACTGCACAACCAAATGTTCTAAGATGGAAAATATTTGGTCTCCACCAAAATTAAGTTGGTAATGGAGAATATTTATAACTTGCACTTGATTTAATGCGAATTAATGTCACATCATGTAAATTTACATGTCCCTATATAAATATTGAGAGTTTTGTACTCATTTCTAATTGTATAGTTATTAGCTGTAAGCGTTTATCTATTGATTCAGCTAAACCAATTTTGTGTATGCACATGAGCAACTGGATGTTCAACAACAATCCTTGTAGACATATAATAATCATTAAAAGCTTGAGATGTTAACTCACCAGCATTATCAAGTCTCATCCTTTTAATGGTGTAATCAGAATAATGTGTTCTTAATTTAATAATTTGTGCAAGAAACTTTGCAAATGCCATATTACGGCTTGATAACACACAAACATGAGACCATGCGTTAGATGCGTCTATTAGAAAAATGGTCCACATGATGGATGAATTGGTCCATATATATACCCTTGAATTCTTTCAAGAAACATTGGTGATTATTTCTCAATGTGCTTTTCATTAATCGCCATATGTGCTTTTCATTAATCACCATATGTGTTTTTCGTTAAACACTATATGTGTTTTTCATTAATCACTATATGTGCTTTTCATTAATCACCATATGTGATTTTCATTAATCACCATATGTGCTTTTCATCATATATCATTTTCACCATATGCGCTTTTAATCATATGTGCTGCGCTTTTCGTCATATGCACTTTTCATTATATGCGCTTTTAATTATATGCGCTGCGCTTTTCATCATATGCGCTTTTTATCATATGCGCTTTTAATCATATGCGCTGCGCTTTTCATCATATGCGCTTTTTATCATATGCGCTTTTAATCCTATGCGCTGCGCTTTTTATCATATGCGCTTTTTATCATATGCGTTTTTCGGTGCTACATAGATATTTCTCATTTTCGATTATCATTGACTGATAATCATATCCATTATGATATATATCAGAGAAACTTAACAAATTTCTCTTTGATTTGGGAGAAAACAAGACATTGTTTACCAAAAAATTCGTACCATTTGGTAATATGAAATTTTGCCTTTTTCGTTCCTTATATCAAGTTTGCAAGAGCTGATATAGTATTTATAATTCCTTCATTTGATTTAAATCAATGAAATATTTCTTAGATTTGATCATAGTGTGTATGTTACTACTATCTGCAATACATAGGTCTTTACCATTTAATTGATGTTGTATTTCAGCAGGATTCATACTAAAACTTCAAATAAGATAAGCAAATAATGAGTTATATTTCAGCAAGATAATCAAATTATATTACCTGCAAACAAGTTATAAGCTGAAGTACATAAAAGATAACACTTAATAAAACATATGCGTTATGGTCTAAAACCATTTATTTATGAGTGATACATAAAAAAACTAGGCATCTTAAAAAATTCAAACCATTCAAGTCTCAAGGTAGCTCAGGGTAAATTTAATCAAGATTTGTCAACAGATTCACTCTCGTTGTCTTTTCTTTTGGGACTTATTTGTAGAGCTAAACAAGATGTTCATGTATTCAAGAAATACTAGACTGATGATCCACGTTACCAGATCATTAATAAGAATCTCCGGAATTCTTATAAGAGCGTCTACTAATATCTTTAATTTTATTCTTTCATGGATCACCGTTATTATTATTTTTTTTAATAATTAATATCGTATCTATCTTTGAGTATTTTCCATAATACACTTGGATTTTCGATCATATAATATGTAGATTCTAAGGACTCGTTAATATGTTTGCTAAGAAAAATACTTACTATTGCTTTCTCTTGTTCGGAATAATTGTTATTTTCATTCAGGGTTTCTAAAATACCGTTTGATTCGAGATGTTTTTCTACATTCATAACCCATGTTAAGTAGTTGTTCCCACTTGTTCTAAATGAGCAAATTTAAGCCTTTTCAAATTCGACATTTTCTATTATCAAAAAGATGAATAACATAAATCATAATCATAATCAACTTCTATTCATAGACAAATAATAAAAATGAAATTAGAATCATTTTAAATTCATAAGTAGCAAACAACAGAATAATGGTATGATTACAAATAATAAAACCACAAGGGCAGGATAGAATATAGGTTCACCCGGTGGTATATTAGCAACAATGATGATAGTTAATATGACCAATACAATAGGAAAAATCATCCTTGTGTGAATCATTTTTACAAAAACTTTTTGAGGGTAGTAATCTGAAAATGAAGATTGATTTGTGAAAATGTGAAAACGGAGATGTTTATTTTATATTTGAAAAATATAGTTGTTGTAACGTCGTCAGTTGAAGTTAACAACCGTTATGTATATATGACCGTTGTAACGTCGTTAGTTGACGTTAACGAATAAAGTCACTATATCAAAACGCGTATGAGTAATATAAAGGACACAATTTTTTTTTCTTATTTTAACTTTTAAGATTTACTTTTAATAAAAATACAAACTACTTTTTCTTATTTTAACTTTTAAGATTTACTTTTAATAAAAATGCAAACTACTTTTTCTTATTTTAACTTTTAAGATTTACTTTTAATAAAAATACAAACTATTTTTTCTTATTTTAACTTTTAAGATTTACTTTTAAGAATAAACATTAGTATGCATGAAATAAATAATGATTAATTGCATAAGTAATCATAAATGTTAGATAACATATAAAGACCCCATCGTATTCGTATTGATCAGAATTAATCTCGACCCATGGTACCGTGTTGTCAAATGACGTGTTGCGTACATAAAGTACCGTGTTGTCAAATGACGTGTTGCGTACAATCACGAGGTCTTATTAACATAAATATAAATGTTAGTGAAGTTAATAAGAGTTAGATTACAGAAAATATAATTCAGGCGGTATAACCGACCATATATAACTTAAATAACATAAATATAAATGTTAGTGAAGTTAATAAAAGTTAGATTACAGAAATATAATTCAGGCGGTATAACCGACCATATATAACTTAAATAACATAAATATAAATGTTAGTGAAGTTAATAAAAGTTAGATTACAGAAATATAATTCAGGCGGTATAACCGACCATATATAACTTAAATAACATAAATATAAATGTTAGTGAAGTTAATAAAAGTTAGATTACAGAAATATAATTCAGGCGGTATAACCGACCATATATAACTTAAATAACATAAATATAAATGTTAGTGAAGTTAATAAAAGTTAGATAATTTCTTAACTTGATTAGTGACGTGTGCTTGCTTAGATAAACCTTGATTATACGGAGCACTTCGTACTGATAACGTGTTATATTTCAGTAGGCTTATAACTACCTTTAGTGGCCTGGTTCAATATATTCAAATTGAAAGAACCAATAAAAGAGAGATGTGTTGTAGAAGATATAGGAGAGAAAGAGGTTGAAGAGAGGTGTGATGTATTTAATGTATATGTGTGTTTTTGTAACTTACATTATGCACATATATATAGTACAAATTTTACTATCCATATTTGACTAATTACCATCCATATTTAACTACTAAATTTACAACATAATGATCGTAATATTAAGGGTTATCCTAACTTAATTTTTCAATCTAACGGTGATTAAGGAGTTTTTGGAAAAAATTATTAGCTAATAAAAACCCTCTTTTAATGTATAGTAGGATAACGGCATCATAATCAAATTTCCATCCTCAAAAACGTTTATTTCTTTGATTTCACATATAATGTTCGAACTATCAAGGCTATAAATTTGGGCTAAAGTAATACCAGTATGGATTATGTGTTATCGAATTATTTAACCTTAACATTTTAGGGCCGTTTTGTAACAGACTGAAACCCGGGCTAGTTGTAAGTTGCCTATTTTGCCCTTAGGATTTGTGCTTAGTCTTAAGTGCTTTTATTTTAATTATTTTATTAGTGTTTTATTATATTTGTGTTGTGACCAGTTTGTGACAAGGGTCCCAGAACATGTTTGTTTATTTTAATTGGACGTCGTTTGAGTTACCTAATCTTGTGCGAAAGATATCAGATAAATGGTAAATACTTGTGTGATATGGGGTATGAGTTTGTAACTCATTTAAGTATATGTTTCTGGATATTTATATCTATTTCTTATTTCATCAATAACACACACACGAACGCATACACAAACACACACATAAACCCTAATTTGATTTTGTGAGCTTTTGGATTAATTGAAGTTAGCAATCGATTCCTTGTGTTCTTGTGATCATCTTAAGGTAAGTATTAAGATTTATGTATTAATCTTGTTGAAAATTGGGTTTTAGTGTTCTTATGGGTTTTTGAAAAAATTAGCTCAAATCTTGTTGTTTAATGTTCCAAAAACACCAATAGATGTTAGAAATAGGTTGTATATATGTTTAGTAGCTTCCATGTGCTTAAAATTTGATCAAAATCGCTCAAAAATTGAGTTTTGGGCGAAAAAAGTTCGAAATCAGCGAACTTGTTCGAAACCTAGTTGCTACATTATTTGCTACAGTACCCGAGTTGCTACAGTGTCACTTTTGCTACAGTACCCGAGTTGCTACAGTGTCAGTATTTGCTACAGTACCGAGTTGCTACAGTGTCACTATTTTCTACAGTACCGAGTTGCTACAGTGCCACTATTTGCTACAGTGCCTTTTATGAAATTGAAACGGGCGTAACTTTCAAAACGTAACTCCGTTTTTGATGAATAAACTATTGTTAGAATCGTAATAAATAATACTTTTCAATGGTGAACTTTTAAGAAACTAGATCAAACTGTTTTGGGGTCAGAAAAGAAGTTTTAGTGTGTATGTCATGTTTTGCACGCACTTGTATGCCATTATTGAATGGATTCATGATGTAGACTCATAAAATTATGAATATATGGTGTTATGACCTAGTTAATTGTATGAAATGATTATATTATTTATTGGATATATATATATTAACTTTGTTTGTGTTGTTCTCAGGTTATAAGGACAAGGAGGAAGCTCAGAAATAATAACTGAGCAGTTGCTTGTAATTGGTGAGTGGGTCTATCTCCGGATAGAGTTTAAGTAGCATATCATGCTACCGTGGTTGACTCTTTTACCATGCATAGTGTAGAAATTGCCATGTTAGAATAATATAGTATGCCTGATGTTGTATGTGATTTATGTGTACACTGTGTGAATGGCACCAGTCAGGCTTAGGGAGACTGGGGACTCGAGACCGTGCCTAGGAGAGGTTAGAGTCCGTATGAGGTCAACCGTGCCTAGGGGAGGTTGGGTCCATATGCTACTGATTGTAGAGTATAGTGTGAACGATGCACCCCCTGCATCTGGATAACTATACTGTGAATTGAGTAGCAGGGACTATCGGTAGACTCAAGTCCGATCAGCTAGGAGTCGTGTGCTCGTACAAGCCGCCGATCCTCGTATTGTCTTATTGTATGCTAGTTGGTAGTTAGCATGTGTTGTTGTTAGTATATAGCTTGTATGTGACTTAAGCTATATCTGTTAGATAGATTCCATTCACTTAGCGGTGCGCTAATCCCCCACATAATTACCCCTTGCAGGTTTAGGTACTGCTAGTCGGGATGGGTGCTGATGCAGAAGACATGTTTGACAACCCTACTCTGATGTGGACATCTGTTTAAATCATGTTTTGTAATAACGTAACACTGTTGTGTAAACTTAAACTTAATTACTCAGATTAAAGTAATGTCGTGACTTATATTGTGTTTGTTAATAAAGTCTCCCGCTGTGTTTTTAAAAAAAAAAAAAAATTGGTCGGTGTTACACGTTTGTTTTTTTTTTTCTTTTCTTAACAAGTCATGTTGTCTGAATTTAAATAAGATGTCCTTTAACATTAAATGATTGATAAATAATTATTATTTGTTTTTGTGCTGAATACCTGTCCGAATAATGAAATTACCAAAAGAACCTCCATGTGAGGTAGTTATAAAAGCAGTTACTGATAAATTTTAAAACATTGTGACTAAAATGTAATTTCACATTTATTTGAATTTTTTATATTAAGACGTGTCTTATTTAATAAGTTGAAAACAAACACCCTTTATTACTTTCGATATTAAGTTTCATTCTATTAAGCTCATTAAGTCGAAAATAAGATTTTTAAACCTAATTCAAAAGGCCACGTTTAAATATATTATATATATATATATATATATATATATATATATATATATATATATATATATATATATATATATATATATATATATATATATATATATATATATATATATATATATATTTAATTTTATAAATTCAAACTAATTGTATATTATAAATATTCTTTGGTAATAATGACTTTTCTAATAAGAATTTGATATCAGTATTTATTGATGATAGTTCTAAGTTATAAATACAGAATTAAATTATACTATCTCCGTCTTAAAATTATTGTTTGAATTCTTTCTTATTTAACTTTGACTTTAAATATATTTGTTTGTGTTATACAATATATTTGATGAAAACTATACCAACGAAAACATATATGAAACTTAGTATACCAACGAAAGCATACATGAAACTTAGTATATACATATTAATTTATCAATCAGGAGTATTATATAACATAAACAAAAATATTTAAAGTCAAATTTTTAAGAGATGGACTTCAAAAAGTAAAATGTGACCGTTATTATGAGACGTAGGGACTATATGTTATGCTTATATTGTGGTGCTTGAGAATCTAAACATTTCACAAAAACCCATTGGTCAGATTGTAATACCATATTCGTCTCAAAATACACCGTTGACCTCGTGTTGAGAATCTCATAATATATTGATATAGTTCAAAACATTCATACGATATTGATGTTTTTATTCATACAAAATACTAGCACCTAAAACCCACATACAAACATAGTTATTAGGAAATAGGGAATGAGAGCAATTTATGAATTAAAAGATATTTGAAGGATAATGTTGTTTCTTGGTGATAAGTGGATCAATGAGTTTTCTCCAGCCATTGTAGTCAATTGTGTCATCATCGTTAAATGGTACTAAGAACCCGTTAACAAAGAAGAAAGGTGTGCCGTAGACCCCTCTTGAACAACCATACTGCAAAAATAAGACAGTTATTAATAATTGACAGTACTATTGTATGTGTATTACAATGTACTACGACTAAAATCGGCAGACAGCATCAAATTGTGTCACTCGACTGACAACTTTTAGGGCATAACATGTAAGCAACAGAATGAGAATGCGCGTTATGGAAATTCTAGGAGGCGATTCCAACCCGTATACGTATAAACAGGTCCAAATGGGTCAAATGGAAAAAAAGTAAGTGCTAAAATGAAACATGTTAGCGGGTCAGATGGGTTGAAAGGTCTGAAAATCGTCAATGTACATATTTAACGCACTCAGAGTCCTGAATAGCCTTTTTAAACATTTAGACTATGTTTTAAATGTCCCATTCTTTGGACTCATAATTAACGTATTGCTCAATTTCTACATGGACAGAGATGTGTTAGCAAGTTCAACCCAACCGGCTAACCCGTATTAAAATTCTGAATATCCAACCTGCCGGTTTTCCAGCTTTAATACAAAGATTACAACTTGTAAACAAGATGAGGATTTTATGGATATACAGATGACGAGGTGATACACTTTATGCAGAAAGTACAACTCAAAGAGGATGGTTCGTGAAATTACCTTGAATGAGACCCTAGTTTTGGTACCGGTTTTTGAGTCATTGAATCCAGACTTGATAGCAGATTTGAATGAGTTCCCTAACGTACTTGATGCAAACCCTATAACTTGATCGAGAACAGCTTCTCGTGACATGCCTAAGGTCTGTGCGTTGTAGAATTGCTCCTGTTTTTGTTGATGAAAAGTCAATCATTATCAATGATTATCGAAATAACCATGATTTATCACCAATGATATAAGATAAAAGAACAGAATTCAGCATATCGTATACAACAAATTGCTCTTATGGAGTGTATTTAAGATAAAAAAAAACTGAGGACTTGTGTTGTGAGTCCAGACCGGTTATTACTTTATGTACAAGTAACATACTATGGAGGTCGTCCTAAATAATACACTAGTGTTGTTTGTTTTTCAACCTGCAAATCTTATTATGTTTTATGTTTTATGTTTGCGCGCCCGCAGACGTTTTTATTGCAGACTATTTGTTTTTCTAAATACATAAGATTAAATAATGTCTTATTCTAGACCCCTGTTTACCTGTTCTATCTTACGTTTCAATGTCAAAAATGCTCCCAATCCCTACCTCCCTTTTCACCCCCAATCCCCCACCGCCACCAAAGAACACCGACGGTCACCACCACAAACCGCCACCTCCACCCTTCACCTCCAACAACGACAGCCATCTCCCACCACCGCCACCTATACCCGCCGTCAACAATCACAATAACCCTCCAACAACCTCCCCTTTCACCCCCAATCCCCCACCGCCACCAAAGAACACCGACGGTCACCACCACAAACCGCCACCTCCACCCTTCACCTCCAACAACGACAGCCATCTCCCACCACCGCCACCAATACCCGCCGTCAACAATCACAATAACCCTCCAACAACTACTGCAGCTGAAGAAGGTGTATGGGTCGAGGTCACCCGAAAAAGACGATCTACATCCATCTCAAAACACAAGAGCAACTCTAACCATCCCTTCTTGCACGATCCCAACATCATACCTAATACCTCCATCTCCCAGGCGAAGGATCTGATCAAAAAATATGGATCTGGCCATCAAACCTATCAATCGCCGATTAAGATTAATACCCCAAAATCACATCAACACAACTCAAACCTACCATCGAACCTCACCTCTTTTATGTTTCACAATTTTCCAGAACACCTAAACATCGCTGGACTTTGGAATATCTTCAGACCATTCGGTATCGTTAAGGAAGTTTTTGTTCCCTTCAAAAAGCTTAAAAGTGGCCAACGATTTGGGTTTGTTCGATTCGAAGATGTCAATGACAAAGAATTCATGGCAAGAAAACTAAACACCATTATTATCGATGGAAATCACTTCAAAGTTTTTATTGCCAAAGAGAGAAATTCAAAGCAGCAAACTCAAAACCCACTGCCGACTAAACCTAGACCCTTCAAAAAGATCTTCATGAACAACTCTTACGTGGATGAGAGGCTCTTCAAAGAAGTAATTATCGACAACCCAACTATCCATCAACAAGGGCAGGAAATAAAATCAAAAACAAAAAGAGTAACTCAAGCAAAGGATTGCGAAACCAACGTCAAATATCTTGAAAACGCCATCGGTGGTGTGGTCAAGAAGATTGAAACACTTGAATGCATTGAAGAAGTCTGCATTGCAGCGGGTTTACACGACTGTAACATTAAGTATTTAGGTGGAGTCTCTGTGTTACTAATCTTAAACAACAAGGCAGTGGTTACCAATATTTTGGAGAATGAAAATCATCCCATTCGTGATTGGTTGGATTCCCTTAAACCTTGGAATATCCAGGATAGCCCCCCGGGTCGACTCACCTGGGTCACGATCACAGGCGTCCCAACGATATGCTGGAATGAAAACACTTTCAAATCAATTGCTTTATGGTGGGGAGAACCCCTCGACACACAAAACTGCAACCTTTTAGAAGCTAAGAATCTTGTTAAAGGTAAAGTCCTCATCAAAATTTGGGATCCAATGATTGTTAGTGGGTATGTCAGACTTTTGGTAGGCACTCAACTCGTCTATGTCCATGTTATCGAAGATACTAACGACATTGTGGAAATTGTCTCGGATTCGGATTCATACACGTCGGATGATACTTCCAACTCTAGTGAAAGTGATGGTTACACGTCTAGTAACGATGATGGGATAAAATCGGTGAACGATTCCTTTCCGCCCCTAAATCCAGATTCCGATAACGTCAACATTGAAGGTCATGGTTCTTTTTCTGATTGCAACAGTCATACTCCGGCACCGGTCGAAACAAAGCACAATAAAGGTGGAACAAACGGTTTGTCTTCCGAATCAAAACGCCTCGAAACTAACAAGATTTTTTCACAGAGCAATAAATCCCCTCATGTTCCCGATACCTTCATTAATGTCGAGAATAACGGTAACCAAAATACCCCTGACCCTTCAACTATTTTTAACACGGTGACGAGCCCAATCAATACCTCCAGGCCCATTACTCCCCCTAAACCCATTTCACCTCATCAACCCTCTAGCCCAATTCCTGAGCCCATTATTACACCAAAGTCTACCCAACCCATTATTAATATCCCGGATCAACCCGCAGCTAATCCCAGTAATGATATTCACAATCCCATTTCAACTGCCGAACCTATCCCCGATCCAAACTCAGTTAACCCAACAATCCCTAATCCCAACCCCGAGCATAACTTAAACACTGACACTGTTTTGGCAACCAACGCTGCATCAAACCAATCACCAATTATTGACCTTGATCTCCAAAAGCTCTCAGATGCTTTCAACTCTATCAAGAAACTCCCTACCAACAATCGAAAGAAATTGAAAGATAAAAACACATCATCGAAACACATCAATGAAGCTTCTTCCAATGGTCTCTCTCGTTCCAGGAAAGGTAACTCTTCGGGATCCATCGGCAGCCTCAACCATAAAGAGCTCGGAAAAGAGATCGGCATTCGTTGGAAAGCGGATCAACATTGTTGATCTACCTCCAACCCTCGGTAAGTCATTGTTTTCATAATGAATATCTTATCTCTTAACATTCGTGGTATTGGACAGGATGATCGAAAGGATTGGATTCAAAAACTCTGTAGACAAGAAAAACCACAGGTGCTAGCACTCCAGGAAACCAAGTGTGGTGAGATCGAAGACAAAGTAATAGAGAATTTTTGGGGTTCTGAAAACTTCAAGTACATACAAAAACATGCAGTAGGTTTCTCGGGTGGGATGTTGTTAGTCTGGAACACTGATGTTTTTAATGTCAATCAAGCGATCGAAGGCGAATTCTTTTTAACTATCAAAGGACATTGGAAAGGTATCGATGAAGAAATAGCTTTTGTCAATGTCTACGGACCACATAACACCGCCAAGAAGAAACTAATGTGGGAAAGTTTAGAAAATCTTCTCAACTTTAAAGACATGCCTTGGTTACTTTGCGGGGATTTTAACGAGGTTAGAGGTTTAGACGAAAGATTAAATTGCGACTTCAACAAACCCTGGTCGGATATGTTCAACGATTTCATCAATAAGTGCTGTTTAATTGAAATACCTCTTGGCGGCCAAAAGTTCACGAGAATCAGCGGAGACGGTTTAAAATTCAGTAAGTTAGATCGTTTCCTTGTCTCCAGCAAGTTTCATAATATCTGGCCAACTCTTTTCGCAAACACCTTGGATAGATTCACCTCCGACCATTGCCCAATAATTCTCCGAGACCGAATCATCGACTTTGGCCCAAAGCCAATTAGAGTATTCAACGCTTGGCTCGATGATAAGGGTTCGGTGGAAGTCATTTCAAATGCATGGAATTTACATGTCGGTGGTAACCGTGGTGATTGCATACTTCGAAATAAGCTAAAAAACGTGAAAAAAGCACTCAACGATTGGAGCAAAACAAACTTTGGTAAACTCGATATCGAGATCCAAGAACTAGCAGATTCGGTTAGCGAGTGGGAAAAGAATGCTCAGATCAGAATTTTATCTCAAACCGAGAGGGATACGTGGTTGAACGAACGTAAAGCATGGATTGAAAAAGAGAAAATCAAATGTAAAATGCTTAAACAAAAAGCCCGCATCAAATGGTCCCTTGAGGGAGACGAAAACTCAAAGTTCTTCCACAATTACGTCAAAAGGAGAAACACGAAAAATAATATTTTCGGCATTTCAATTAATGGTTGTTGGTCGGAGGAACCAAACGCAATTAAAGATGAAATCTTCAACCATTACTCGAACATCTTCAAAGCTAATAATGATTCTTCATGCTCTTTCAACCTTCAATCAAAGATCTTAAACGACAATGATAATGAGATGCTCGAAAACCCCTTTAGTGAATCCGAGATTTGGGAGGCAATTCGTTGTTGTAGTAGCTCTAAAGCACCCGGTCCGGACGGTTTCAATTTGAAATTCTACAAAAAATATTGGTGGTTAGTGAAGAATGATGTAGTTAACGCTTTCAACTGGTTTTGGTCAAATATGGAATTCTCCAAGGGGTGTAATGCTTCCTTTACCACACTCATCCCCAAAAAACATAACCCGCTAACCCCCAGTGACTTTCGCCCCATTAGCCTTATCGGGTCTTACTATAAAATTGTGGCAAAAGTTCTTTCAAAGAGACTCGAAAAGGTTATCCATAAACTCGTAGGTTCCGAACAAAGTGGATTCTTGAAAGGAAGATTTATTCTCGATGGGGTTCTCATCGCAAACGAAACTATCGATGAACTCAAACGACAAAAAAGAAAAGGTTTCATTTTCAAGGTAGATTTCGAAAAGGCTTTTGATTGCCTAAAATGGGACTTCTTGATGGAAACCATGGAGAATATCGGGTTCGGTAATAGATGGAAAAAATGGATCTTCGCATGCCTTAGCTCCGCCTCAATATCCATTCTCGTTAACGGATCCCCAACCCGTGAATTCACCCCGGAACGAGGTGTTAGGCAAGGTGACCCACTCTCCCCCTTTTTATTCATAATTGCGGCGGAAGGTTTAAACCTCCTTGTAAAGCGTGCCATGTTGTCGGGGCATTTCAAAGGGATAGAAGTCGGTAAAGAAAAAGTCATAATTTCGCACTTACAATACGCCGACGATACCATCTTTTTTGGTGAGTGGTCCCGTCACAACATATTGAACACCATGAAAATTCTCAAGTGCTTTGAAGATCTCTCGGGTCTAAAAGTTAACTTCCATAAAAGCAATCTATTCGGTGTTGGTGTTTCGAATGGGGACTTGGAAAGTATAGCTCTAAGAATCGGATGTAAAGCGGGTGATTTTCCTTTTACCTACTTAGGTTTACCCATAGGAGTTAAGATGAACAAACCCACTCATTGGCTTCCGGTGGTGGACAAATTCAAAAAGCGACTCGCGGAGTGGAAATCAAAAACTTTATCTTTCGGAGGTCGGCTCACATTGGTAAAATCCGTTCTCTCTAGTCTTCCACTTTATTACTTTTCACTCTTCAAAGCCCCGTCCTCTATCTTAAAACAACTTGAATCGCTTCGTTGTAATTTTTTCTGGGGCGGGTCCGGGTCGGGTAAGAAAATATGTTGGGTTAAATGGGATGACACTTTACTACCTTACGACTCGGGAGGTTTAGACATTGGATCACTTTCCGCCAAAAACCTAGCCTTGCTAGGAAAATGGTGGTGGCGGTTCAAATCGGAACCTTGCTCACTTTGGACTAAAGTGATTTCTAGTATTTACGGTAGGGACGGTGGGCTTGTCACTAACGACTTTTGCAGGTTTAAGAAACTCGGTGCCACTTGGTTTAACATCATCAATATCACTAAGGATTTCGAGAAAGCTGGATGGGATTTTTCGCATATTTTTTGCAGGTTTCTAAAAGATGGAAAACGCACAGCTTTTTGGCACGACCGTTGGCTTGGGAGCTTCATTCTGAAAGAAAAATACCCCCGATTATTTGCACTTGATACTGATAAAAGTTGCACCGTCTTCGATCGGGTGGACTTAGCTGGGTCATCCTTTTCATTCAATGGCAGTTGGCTCCATTCTCCAAGGGGCAGAAGCGCTAGCGATATGGAGGAGCTATCAAGTTTGATCGAGAACTTTACTCCACCTCAGAATACTAATAACGTTACCGAAGACTCGTGGCTTTGCACCCTAACAGATTCGGATAACTCTTTCACCAAACAAGTTTCGGCAAACTTAGACATGCTTCGTCTCCAACCTTCAACTGTAAAACCACCTACAAAACGCAACAGATCTGTCCCATTAAAAGTTGAACTTTTCGTTTGGCGAGCAAAACTTCATCGACTTCCAGTTAAACTCGAACTTGACAAACGTGGTTTAGACCTCGGTTCGGTTCTTTGCAATATCTGCCAAGACTCGTCCGAGACAACCGAACATATTCTTGCCACATGCCCCCAGGTTAAAGCTATATGGTTGGATTTTTACAAATGGTGGAATTTTTCTCCCCCGGCAGAACTAAACGTCGCGGATTTATTTTCAAGTAGCTGCAGCTCCAGTCTCTCATCGATAGGTTCAAAAATATGGGAAGCCACCAAGTGGGTCTGCGGTTATTCTATTTGGAGATATCGCAACCTAAAAATCTTTCAAAACCAAATCTGGGACATACCTTCAATTCTAGCGGATATCCAACTTTCATCCTTTAAATGGATTTCGGGTCGAATAAAGAAAGCTCAAATTCAATGGTCACAATGGCTCATTAACCCGAGCTCGTATTGCGTTGTTACATCAAGAGTGGGCATTGGCTAATACCCCACAGCATCCCCTATGCTTCTCGTGGCTAACCTTCTATAAGGCAAGATCTTCAGGGGTTAAACGGGCTTTGGAGTTTATGCTTTGTCGCTGCTCGATCAGCACTGTGTACTACTTCGTGTCCCTACTCGATTCGTTGAGTCCCCTCTCCTGGGGGTTTTACTTATAGTCGGTTTTTAATTCCATTTGTCTAGTAGTTATAATCGTTGGATGTTTGTTACTTTTCGGGGATGTATAATGTACATATATTTATATATTAATAAAATTATTTTGCCTTTAAAAAAAAAAAATAATGTCTTATTCTGTCTGCAAACTAGCAGACTCAGAAATATGCATTTAATTGGTGCAGACATGATTAACTTATGTTGCAAATATAAAAACAAACAGTCTTCATTATTCAGCAAGCATACAGACATTTAGACCACATCTTTTTTACAGACATGGCTCGCATATCTTCAGATAAAAACATCTTAAAAAATAAAAAACACATGATAAAGTAAGATTAAACTTTTGTGTTTTTGAAGTGCAGTTCTACCTATGTGAGAATTGATATGACTAGAGTTTAAGATGGAGTTGTTACCTGATGCTTGAAAAAAGCGTCCAACAAATGGTACGTAGCTGAAACATTCAAGTCATTGACAATGTGCAAAGCTCGAGAAGTCACAAAAGCATTGTCATGGTATCTGTAGCAAAAATTTCACCGTAATTTGTCAACTAAGAGTTATTGAACTGGTAGAGATAATGTTACATTTCCAAAAATGATTAATCCTAACGAGTAAGAAATTGTATCATAATGTGTTATAGAATAGAACTCGTAGGTTATTATACTTTATTGACACACTATTTATTTATAGAGAGTACAAGTTAACCTAGAAACCCTAAGCCCACAAACGGGCCAGGCCTAATCTATACTCTAACACTCCCCCGCAGTCCGAACGGCGAAATCGCGAAAGTTCGGACTGGAACAAAACAATAAACAATAAATAAAGACGTAAAAAGAAACTTTTTTTTTCTCATTTGTTGCACCGAATAGCCTGATATTCGTTGATAGAGTTGCAGATTTCTTGACGGCTCCTCCTTTTCTGTAGCGTTTTTTTTTCCTTTTACGCCGTGACTTGCTGTGCCTAAGGATCAAGTACCGCTTTGATTTGCTACTTTTGTCGACGATAGCAATATTCTTCAATGTTGCAAATAAGAATTTTTGACAAAATATTCTCTTTTTTTTCGGGGTTTGGAACCTAGTCAAGTTAGGCGGCTCAGCCCCACACCGATTATTACAATAATTAATAGAAAAAGTAAAATAGGATTGAAAAGAAAGTGAATCCGCAACTTTGATAGCATGATCATTTTGAAGAATTAAAATAGGAAAGAAGTTATAGAGATAATATTGGTTAAGAAAAAAAAATATATTTTAAAAGAAGCAAGCAGTTTGTTCATAATTAAAAGAGATGCGGCGGATAATATTGAAAACGAGAAACAGAAAAATAGAATACAAACCAAATTATCTATATATACATGCGCATCCAAACACCCCTTAACTTAATAATACAAACCAAATTAAATATAATCCCTTCTGGTTGGACTCAATCTCAGTTGGCTTTTTCT
The DNA here is from genome assembly GCF_046630445.1 of Rutidosis leptorrhynchoides. Classification (NCBI taxonomy): domain Eukaryota; kingdom Viridiplantae; phylum Streptophyta; class Magnoliopsida; order Asterales; family Asteraceae; genus Rutidosis; species Rutidosis leptorrhynchoides. The sequence goes on along the minus strand of NC_092338.1, from coordinate 423,862,661 downwards.
CTATGTCCATGAGTTTTTGGTAAATTAAGTAGGTTCCAATCAAAATCAATGATATAAAAAAAAGGAAAAAGTCCCTAACTTTTAACAAGATAAGCAACTTTACAATCATATCCCACGAAATCCATTTGCTTAACAAATATGCATTAGATGTAGTACTATTGGCTTTGATAGTTGCTCTTTTGATGAGCTAGTAGCAACCAACTTTCTTGTGTTCTCTCAATTAAGTTTACCAAAATATCTTTAGATTCTTCTTTTGATATTTTGGTACTTTAGAAGGGCAAAGTGATATCAATCCATGTTGTAATTTTTCAAAGCCAAACATGTACTTAATGCATATTGTATTAGCCCGATCATATTCTTATAAAGACAACTCGATCACAGACCCACTACCACGAATTAATTCACGAAAATATACGGACATAAGGTTGTCCCATCTGAATATCTGATCAAGGACTTAAACCCCAACCTCATGGTTCAGAAGGTCACTTAAATACCACTAGACTAATGTCCCTTTAGTCCAATAAAAGATAAAATATGGCATTGTTTCACATGTAAAATATAGATATAGATTATAAATTATAATTAGTACTAGTATCTAGTATATAAGATAATAGATACACATTACAAAAGGTAAACACATAAGGATTTTTTACTTTCAAGCTATACGAAAAAGGAAAGTTATACTCCATCCGTCCCAAAAAAACTGTCGTAGTTTGACTTTTGAGGTCAATCTTTATCAACTTTGATCTTAAATAGTTTTGTTTGTATGATATAATATTTGACGAAAATTATATGAATGAATTATGTTTTAAATGTATTTTTCATTGGTATAAATTTTATGAAGTATTTTATAATACAAACAAAACAATTGAGGGTGAAAGTGAAAGTTGAAGGAAAAAGTCTTTAAAAAGTCAAATGGGAAAGTTTTTTTAGTTTTTACTAAGACGTACATGGCTTAACATTTACGCCAACTCAATATATACGAAATATGGAGTATGAGATTTCTTTAACTAATTGGTGCATGGACATAAAGTGACGGTTCACAAATCTACTACCCCAATCTATAACACAAAACAACTTTCAATGCACATGATACAAGAAATTAAAGCATGAACACTCTAAACATACAAATTATGAAAATAATACATCTCTTAGCAAAACAAACAAATAAAAATAAAAAGTCCAAAGTAAGACTTACGGTAACGGAAACGTGTGAACGATGAGAGAAACAACGTTGGTACCATAATAATCAACAGCTTGTTTAAGTGGGGCCCAAGAATCTCTACTATCAGGACACACGGGATCATAAAACGCCTCAATCAGCACCGTTCCAGTTGACGCCGCCCTTTTTTTATACACAAATCCATCGTATCTTATTGGAATAATAGACTGTGATTCTACTAAAACGGCCGTTAGAATTAACAATAACGTTAACGGAATTAACGGTGTCGACATGGTTATGGTGGTGTTACGGCGACGCAAAATTGAGAGAAAGCTGAAAGATCGAGTGACGATGTCAACGAGGTTAATTAAGGTTGTCAAGTGGAGTATGTCGTAAGGTTTATATAGAGATGCTTTGTATTGTCCACGTGCAAATCAACTATCTTAACTTCGCACGTGTAAATCAACTATCTTGACTTCTAATTGTAGCAAAATTGATTGCCTAAAATTCAAGACATAAATAAATGTGTTATAATATATAAATATATATATATAAATGGATAGTCAATTATTGATACACAAAAGTAATATTATTGTATTACCTAAACTTGTGATATTTTTGCTATAAATAGCCATGAATGCAAGCATTAAACTTGCACCATTTCTCACACTTACAAAGTGTTTCTTTCTTTCTCTCCATTATCATCTTTGTTCTTACACTTCATTATTAGTATTCTTAATCAAGAATCAAATCACTAAAGGTAGTTATAAGCCTACTGAATTATAACATCAAGAATCAAACCACTAAAGGTAGTTATAAGCCTACTGAATTATAACACGTTATCAGCACGATAATCTTAATACTAATTATGGTTGGCTCTGCCACCTAAATGATATATGGTCGGTTATACCACCTGAATAATATATGGTCGACACTGTCGTCTAATTATCATTTATGTTACTAACATTTATATTTTAATTATCTAACATTTATATGGCCGACACTGTCGCCTAATTATCATTTATGTTACTAACATTTATATTTCTATTATCTAACATTTATATGCCCGACACTGTCGCCTAATTATCATTTATGTTTACTAATATTTATATTTATGTTATATAACATTTATTAATGATTGCTTACATATGGTCGACACTGTCACCTACTTATCATTTATGTTATATTAAATTTATGTTTAATGTTTATATACTTATGAATATAAAGTGACTATAATTTATCATGTTGTTTGTTTTAATAGAAAATGTCGAATCTGGAAAAGCTTAAATTTACTCCTTTAGAATCAACTAGAAACAACTACATGCCATGGGTTATAAAAGTAAAAATGCATCTTAAATCAATGGGCATTCTTGAAGCCATAAATGAAAACAACACTTGTTCTGAAAAAGAACAAGCAACGGCATGTTGCTTTATTCATCAACATATTGATGAATGCTTACAAAATAATTATGCGACTGTAGAAGATCCCCATGTTTTATGGGAAGGTCTCAAAAGCAGATTCAATAATCAAAGAGAAATTTTACTTCCAGCTGCTATGGAACAATGAAGAACATTAAGGTTCCAAGACTTTAAGAAAGTAAATGAATATAGCTCAGCTCTGTATAATACATGTTCACAACTTAAATTCTGTGGACATGAAATAAGTGATGCAGACATGATGGAGAAAACTTTCTCCACAATGAATGCTGCAAACATCACAGTGCAAAGAAATTTGAGAATGCTAAAGTTCAAAAAATATCCTGAACTTAATTCATATCTCTTAGTTGCAGAGCAAAATGATGAGCTATTAATGAAAAATTAGCAATCCCGTCCTACTGGTACACTTGCAATCCCTGAAGCAAATACTGCAAATAATTATAAACAGGGACAAGAACGCGGGCAAGGTCGTGGTTATAATAACCATCACCATCATCATGCCAAAAGCCATAACTATGGTAGAAACCATCCTTATGGTAATGGTAATGGGCGAGGACGTGGTCGTGGCCGTGGTGGTCAAAGAAATAATAATCCACGAAAATATAAATATCAACCACAAAACAAGCCCACTAAACAAGATGTTGAAGAAAATTCTTTTAAAAATTCTGAAGAATCTTGCTACAGATGTGGTAGAATGGGCCACTGGGCTAATACTTGCCGAACATCTAAACATCTTGTTAAGATGTATCAGGATTCGCTGAAAGATAAAGAAAAGGAAGTAAACTTTGTGGATAACGTCGATCCAACAGTCACTGAGAAACCATCTGATTTATATGAAGATTTCTTGAATGTTTAAGTTGTGTGTCTTTCAAAAAATAAACGATTTAATATCGTCTGTCTTTGTCATTATGTTTGCTAAATGTTTCAGTACTATCTATTTACGTGTAAAATATTGTGTAATATTAATGTACTCACTATTTATTTCTTATATATGAAGTTCAATATGAATTTTGCTGGAATACAACATCAATCAAGTGGTGGAGATCTCTGCATAGCAGACAGTGGAACTACACACACTATACTTAAATCCGAGAAATATTTTATTGATCTAAAACCAACGGAAGGAACTATACATACAATATCAGGACTTGCTAACTTGATAAAAGGGATAGGAAAGGCAAATTTCATACTACCAAATGGTACAAAATTTTTAATAAATGATGCCTTATTTTCTCCCAAGTCAAGCAGAAATTTATTGAGTTTCTCCGACATATACCTTAACGGGTATGATTATCAGTCAGTGACAACAGAAAATGAGAAATATTTAAGTATCACTGACAAGAGTCATGTGGTTGAAAATCTGCCAAGACCTAGTTCTGGATTACATTATACACATATAAATGTACCAGAAATACATATGGTAGTTAACGAAAAATATATTGATCCTGGTGTATTCAGTTTATGGCATAACAGATTAGGCCATCCAGAATCAACAATGATGAAAAGGATTATTGAATGTACTCATGGACATCCACTAAAGGATAGAAAAATCCATCATGATACAATGGTTCCATGTACATCTTGCTCTCTTGGAAAATTGATAACTAGACCCTCACCACTTAAGGTTGAGAAAGAATCACCAATGTTTCTTGAAAGAATTCAAGGTGATATATGTGGACCAATTCATCCACCATGTGGACCATTTAGATATTTCATGGTTCTAATAGACGCATCTAGCAGATGGTCTCATGTTTGTCTGTTATCAAGCCGTAATGTGGCATTTGCAAAATTTCTTGCCCAAATTATTAAATTGAGAGCTCATTTTCCTGATTACACCATTAAAAGGGTGAGACTTGATAATGCTGGTGAATTTACATCTCAAGCATTTAATGACTATTGCATGTCTATAGGAATTGTTGTTGAACATTCTGTTGCTCATGTGCATACACAAAATGGTTTAGCCGAGTCATTGATTAAACGTTTACATTTAATCGCTAGACCATTGTAATGAGAACAAAACTCCCTGTATCTATATGGGGTAATGCAATTTTACATGCTGCTGCATTGATTCGCATCAGACCAAGTGCAAGTCATAAATATTCCCCCCTACAACTTGCTTTTGGTCAAGAGCCAAATATTTCCCATCTTAGAATATTTGGTTGTGCAGTGTATGTTCCAATTGCGACACCACAACGTACAAAAATGGGTCCTCAAAGGAGGTTGGGAATATATGTTGGATATGAAACATCTTCAATATTAAGGTATATTGAACCTATGACAGGTGACGTTTTTACAGCACGTTTTGCTGATTGTCATTTTAATGAAACATTGTTCCCTAGATTAGGGGGAGAAATGAAAAATAAAGAAAATAATGTTTCATGGTGTGAACCTCAATTAAAGTATCTTGATCCTCGCACAAAAGAATGCGATACAGAAGTTCAAAAGATAATGCATATACAAGAACTTGCAAATCAATTGCCTGATGCATTTACAGATACAAAAACGGTGACAAAATCATATATACCAGCAGTAAATACTCCAGCTCAAATTGAAATTCCAAAAGCTGGCAATAACGTCACTTATGAATCTTTGCCACGTCAGAAACGTGGAAGACCAATTGGTTCAAAGGATAAAAATCCTCGAAAAAGAAAATCAGCTGATAATGAAGTAAAAGAAAGTGTTCAAGAAGAACCACAAATCAGTACTCCTACTGCAGAGAAGATTGATGATGTCAATACAGAAATTGCAATCAATTATGCATATTCAAAAATATTATGGAACCGAAATGAAATGAAAAATCTTGATGAGAAATTTTCATTTAATGTTGCATATGACATCATGAATAATGATGATGATCCAGAACCAACATCTATGGTTGAATGTCAAAATAGACATGATTGGGCTCAATGGAAAGAAGCAATACGAGCTGAATTAGAATCGCTCAATAAAAGAAAAGTTTTCGGATCCATCATTCTCACTCCTAAAGATGTGAAATATGTAGGATACAGATGGATTTTTGTCCGAAAAAGAAATGAGAAAAATGAAGTTACAAGGTATAAAGCTAGACTTGTAGCTCAAGGTTTTTCTCAAAGACCGGGAATTGATTATGAAGAAACTTATTCCCCTGTTATGGATGCAATTACTTTTAGGTACTTAATCAGCCTGGCAGTTTCTAAAAATTTAGAAATGCATCTCATGGATGTTGTGACTGCTTACCTATATGGATCACTTGATAGTGATATATATATGAAGATACCTGAAGGATTTAAGGTACCAGAAGCATCAAATGCAAAACCCAAAGAAATGTATTCGATTAAATTACAAAGATCTTTATATGGGTTAAAACAATCGGGACGTATGTGGTATAACCGATTAAGTGATTACTTGATAAGCAAAGGGTATACAAATAACCTTACTTGCCCTTGTGTTTTCATTAAGAAAACAACATCCGGATATGTGATCATAGATGTTTATGTTGATGATCTTAACATCATAGGTACAAATAAAGAGATCTATGAAGCCATTCAACTTCTAAAGAAAGAATTTGAAATGAAAGATCTCGGAAAAACCAAGTATTGCCTTGGTTTACAAATTGAGCATATGCCTAATGGTTTACTTGTACATCAAACAACATATAATGAAAAGATTTTGATACGTTTCAATATGGACAAGGCAAAACCATTAAGTACTCATATGGTTGTTAGATCACTCAATGTTGAAACTGATCCATTTCGTCCATGTGAAGATCATGAAGATATTCTTGGACCAGAAGTACCATATCTTAGTGCAATTGGAGCTCTTATGTATCTTACAAATTGTACAAGACCTGACATTTCTTTTGCAGTTAATTTGTTGGCAAGGTTCAGCTCTACTCCTACCAAAAGACACTGGAATGGGATCAAACACATATTTCGATACCTTCGAGGAACTACTGATTTAGGATTATTTTATTCTAACGAATCAAAACAAGATTTGGTTGGTTATGCTGATGCAGGTTATTTATCTGATCCACATAAAGCTAAATCTCAAACTGGATATGTATTCCTAAATGGAGGTACTGCAATATCATGGCGTTCTCAAAAACAAACACTTGTTGCTACATCATCAAATCATGCCGAAGTGATTGCATTACATGAAGCTACTCGGGAATGTTTTTGGTTGAAATCAATGACACAAATCATTACTGATTCTTGTGGACTAGAACGCGATAAAAGTCCAACAATTATCTATGAAGATAATGCAGCTTGCATAGCACAGATGAAAGAAGGGTATATCAAAAGTGACCGAATCAAACACATACCTCCTAGATTCTTCTCATACACTCAAAATCTCATTAAGGACAACGAGATTGAAATGAGATATGTTCAATCCAGCAAAAACTCTGCTGATCTTTTCACGAAAGCACTTCCAACTGCTATTTTCAGAACACACGTTCATAACATTGGCATGAGACATGTTCAAAAGATGTAACAACCGAAGCGATGTCTACTTGAGGGGGAGTCAACTCCATGATGCACTCTTTTTCCCTTAGCTAAAGTTTTTCCCACTGGGTTTTCTTTAGCAAGGTTTTTAACGAGGCAGTAACTTACAGTTGATCTTCAACAAACAAAATTGCTATCCAAGGGGGAGTGTTATAATATATAAATATATATATATATATAAATGGATAGTCAATTATTGATACACAAAAGTAATATTATTGTATTACCTAAACTTGTGATATTTTTGCTATAAATAGCCATGAATGCAAGCATTAAACTTGCACCATTTCTCACACTTACAAAGTGTTTCTTTCTTTCTCTCCATTATCATCTTTGTTCTTATACTTCATTATTAGTATTCTTAATCAAGAATCAAATCACTAAAGGTAGTTATAAGCCTACTGAATTATAACATCAAGAATCAAACCACTAAAGGTAGTTATAAGTCTACTGAATTATAACAAAATGTATTTATTTCATGTGGATACATTTATTTGAGAAGATAATATGGGAATTTAAATAGTACTCCGTAATAATGTTATTTCCTTTACGTGCTAAAATGAACCCACCATTTGGTCGTCCAGAACCAAACGACACCACCCTCTTCCAACCTTTTCCCCCTATTCTGCCCTAAATTAAAAACCCCCTCGCTTCCTCCCAAATTCATCGCGCCATCCGCCACCACCGTCGACCCTCACCATCACCTCCGCTCTCACAAACACTGGGCAGCTCTAACACCGCCAACACCTCCACCACCACCGCCACCGCCAGTACCTCCAACACCTCCGCTACCGCCAACATCGACCAGGGCCACCTCCGCGTCCACAAAGGCGATTAACCGCTACTAACAGCTTTGAACATATACTTTGTGAAACTAAAAAAATAGCTGAACGAATTCACCGTCAATTATCTGCTCGTCAACGATTTTCATCACCTGCACAGTCAGCGTCTGACCGTGCCACAAAACTCGACAGTGATTATTTGATTATGCAACGCTAACGGACGTTTAGTATTAATTTCAGTCGCAATTCGCCTAGGGTTTGCTTAATTTTGTATACTTGATGCTCGATGTTTAAATTTGATGATGCTAACATATCGTACATTCATGTTTTAATATGTTTATACTAATTTGATTGGACAAACTTTGCGGGGTACTAATTGTCAAGGTTATTGTCTGATTTATAAGTGTCTGTCTTATAATACTATTTGGAATGGAATTGAAATTTGATAGTAAGAATAAGTGTACGTTGTGGCAACTTGAAAAAAGGTTAGACGAGGTTTAATCGTGTTAATGGAATGCTTGGATCTTTCTTATCCATCCTAAATCCATTTCTGTGTGTGTACTCCAGGATATAGGTTTTGTGTGATTTCCTTTTGATTGTTTCAATGAAGGATAAGCTTATGGCCTTTTGAACACAGTACCATGATTGCTTGGATACTTTATAATTAGTTTTAATGAATCAATCTTTAATGAGTTTTTTTCCCACTTTTCATGGCTTTCCCATTACAGGTTGTATGTTGAATCTCAACGCTCTTTATATTAATTTACTTAGGGTGTGTTTATCGTAAGCTGAGGTATAGTGTTGGGTTTATTGATGTTGGGGTTGTTGGTGGTGATATAGCCGCGTTTTATCTAATTATGTGAGCCCGAGGCAAATAGCTATTAGGAATGTACTGTCATATGATAACTATATCAAATGTTATTTGTTTGGATAGTTATCAGGAGGTGCGCTTACACCTGTTTCTACTGTCGTTTCTAACATGATGACACGATTACCTATGATGTGTACCAACCGTTTAGTGTTTATATTTATTTGTTTCCCATTGTTTACTGCATGATATCTGACTTAAAAACAAATTTGTTGTAGGATTAGTGTAGATATTAAATGTTAGATAATGTGTTTGCTGAAGTATAATTTACAGATTATAAAAGCCATTTCAATTAGGTGTTATTATGTATTTGCGTCTTGGTTTTTTGTAACTCTGTAACTTTGATGTTATTTTGTATTTGTGTCATGGACTCTTTCTTCATTTTGTGTTTCCTGGATGATTAGCTTGTGGTTATACTTCTCCCAGATGATTAGCTTGAGGTTATACTTCTTCTATATGATTAGCTTCAGGTTATACTTCTGTTTAGAAGTATGCATGTGGACGAAGTGGCGTTATTTAAGTTTCGTGTGATGAAACTGTTTGGTAATTTTTACTACTCCGAAATAATAGGTATTTTTGACTATTCTCACCTTTTCATTTTTCTTATTATATTATACATCGATTAGTATATCTGTATATGTATCTAGTATCTAAAACTTATTATATAGCAAAAACACCATAAAAAATAGTAAATAAATATGCAAAGGATGTCCAACATTCTCAATGGTTACTCTCATATTCAATTAGTTGCTAACATACGTATAGTTGGTTTATTTGCTACACTTCAAAAATAAAACTGTCTACACATGGAGCTATAGACGAAGTCAACATCAGTCAAAGGTGCAGAGTGCAGCAAAATGTCAAGATAAATAATGTTTGGGGTCCAAAATGTAAATAATTTAAGGGTCCAGGTTGTAAATATCTAATCTGTTCTGTTATATCACTGTGATTAACATACAATAATATTTATGAATTTAGTCTTGATGTGTGTTGTGTTGTTAGTTATATTTATGTTATACTACTAATTGAATGCATGATGGTGTACAGCAAAAGGACCAAGAGACAACCGTGTTCGGTTGTCTGCATATACTGCTATACAGTTTTATTGTAGTGACTCGAATTTTTCCATGATTATATATTATATGAGATTAATATTTACATGAGTAAATGTTTCCAACATGTTAAGCAATCAAACTTGTTAAGACTTGATTAATTGTAACGGATTTTGTGTTAACGTTTGACCACCCAGTTTGTCCGATGATTCACGAACGTTATAACTTGTATATGATATAATATTATATATATGAACATATATATATGTTTAACGTAATGAAATGATAAGTAAGTATCTCATTATGTATATTAACAATGAACCTTATACATAAAACAAGACTACTAACTTAAGAAATTCAAAACGATATCTATACGTAACGATTATCGTTGTAATAACGTCTTAATATTTATATATCATATTAAGATATATTAGTACATCATGTTATCATCATAATGTAATAATTTAACATCTCATTAGATATAATAATAATAGAATTAATTACATTTAACGAAATCGTTAACTTAAAGGTTTCAAAACAACACTTACATGTAACGACTAACGATGACTTAACGACTTAGTTAAAATGTATATACATGTAGTGTATTAAGATGTATTGTTACACTTTTGAAAGACTTCATGACACATACCAAAGTACTTCTACTTAACAAAAATGCTTACAATTACATTCTCATTCATTTTCATCAACAATTCTACTCGTATGCACCAGTATTCGTACTCGTACTCGTACAATACACATCACCTAGATATACATACTATTGGTATATACGCTTCAATAATCAGCTCTTAGCAGCCCTTAGTGAGTCATCAAACATGTGGGAACCATCATTTGGCAACTAGCATGAAATATCTCACAAAATTACAAACTTATGGAGCCTATATGGACACCCAATATTCACGTGAATATAGCACACCACAAACACACTTTCATTTCAACTTTCATGCATCAAATTGATCTCTCTCTTGTTCTCTCATATTGTTCCAAGTGTTCTTCATCATTTCCTTCATAATCTATATCAATCTAGCTCATAAATCCTAACCTATATCAACTTATAAAACAACTACTCAAGAACACATCAAGAACACTTCCAAGTTTGCTAACTTACTTCCAATCTTGAAAATCCATTTCAAGTGATCATCCAACCTCTCTAAATCTTTGTTATTTAAAGTAGGTTATCATCATAATTCAAGGTAATACTCATATTCAAACTTTGATCCAATTTCTACAACTATAATTATCTTAATTCAAGTAGTAATCTTACTTGAACTTGTTTTCGTGTCATGATTCTACTTCAAGAACTTCCAAGCCATCAAAGATCCTTTGAAGCTCAAGTTATTTCTTCATCATTTCCAGTAGGTTTACTTACTATACTTGAGGTAGTGATGATGTTCATAACATCATTCGATTCATATATATATAACTATCTTATTCGAAGATTTAAACTTGTAATTACTAGAACATAGTTTAGTTAATTCTAAACTTGTTCACAAAAAAGTTAATCCTTCTAAATTAACTTTTAAAATCAACTAAACACATGTTCTATATCTATATGATATGCTAACTTAATGATTTAAAACCTGGAAACACGAAGAACACCGTAAAACCGGACATACGCCGTCGTAGTTAAACCGGGGGCTGTTTTAGGTTGGATAATTAAAAACTATGATAACCTTTGAATTAAAAGTTGTTCATCTGGGAAAATGATATTTCTTATGAACATGAAACTATATCCAAAAATCTTGGTTAAACTCAAAGTGGAAGTATGTTTTTCAAAATGGTCATCAAGATGTCGTTCTTTCGACGGAAATGACTACCTCTTACAAAAATGACTTGTAACCTGTATTTTTGACTATAAACTTATACTTTTTCTGTTTAGTTTCATAAATTTCAGTTCATTATGAAACCATAATAACTTGATTCACTCAAAACGGATTTCAAACGAAGAAGTTATGGGTAAAACAAAATTGGATAAATTTGCTTGTTGTAGCTACGTGAAATTTGTAACAAATCTATACCAACCATAACTTAACTAACTTATATTGTATTATACATGTATTCTAACATATATTATGTAATCTTGATAGACCATAGACACGTATACAATGTTTTGACATATCATATCGACGTCATCTATATATATTATTTGGAACAACCATAGACACTCTATATGCAGTAATGCTCGAGTTAGCTATACAGGGTTTAGGTTGATTCCAAAATAATATATATACTTTGAGTTGTGATCGAGTCTGAGACTTGTATACACTGGGTCGTGGATTGATTCGAGATAATATATATTAATTTATTTCTGTACTACTAATTGTGGACAATTAATTGTGGACTACTAGCGTTGGACAATCAATTTAACAAACTTAAATCGTTAAAACGTAATAAATATGGTATGCATATATTTCGATCGTACTTTGATATATATGTATATATTTGTTATAGGTTCGTGAATCGACCCGTGGCCAAGTCTTAATTTCCGACGAAGTGAAAATACGTGAAAATGAGTTATATTCCCACTTTTAAAAATCTAATATTTTTGGGATGAGAATACATGCAGGTTTTATAAATGTTTTACAAAATAGACACAAGTACGTGAAACTACATTCTATGGTTGAATTATTAAACCGAATATGCCCCTTTTAGTCTGGTAATCTAAGAATTAGGGAACAGACACCCTAATTGACGCGAATCCTAAAGATAGATCTATTGGGCTCAACAAACCCCATCCAATGTACCGGATGCTTTAGTACTTCGAATTTATCATGTCTGAAGGTTGTCTCGGAATGATGGGGATATTCTATATGCATCTTGTTAATGTCGGTTACCAGGTGTTCACCATATGAATGATTTTTATGCAGATTGCATGTTATTGAAAGATGAAATCTTGTGGTCTACTATTACAATTTGATAAATATATAGGTTAAACCTATAACTCATCAACATTTTTGTTGACGTTTAAAGCATGTTTATTCTCAGGTGATTATTAAGAGCTTCCGCTGTTGCATGCTAAATAAAGACATGATTGGAGTCTGCGTACTTGTATAATATTGTTTAAAAACTGCATTCGAAGACTTAAATTGTTGTGTAATATTATTGTAAACCATTATGTGTCGTGTGAAAACGCTATATTTTAGATTATCATTATTTGATAATCTTTGGAATGTTTTTAAACCTTTATCGATAATATAAAGGTTATGGTTTGTTTTAAAAATCGAATGCAGTCTTTGAAAATCGTCTCATATAGAGGTTAAAACCTCGCAACGAAATCAATTAATATGAAACGTTTATAATCGATATGAACGGGACATTTCAGTTGGTATCCGAGTGTTGGTCTTAGAGAACCAGAAATTTGCATTAGTGTGTCTTATCGAGTTTGTTAGGATGCATTAGTGAGTCTGGACTTCGACCGTGTTTTTCTTTAAAAACGATTGCTTAACACGTTTGTTGGAAAATATATATTTTTACATGTAAATATTATGTGATATATTAATCTCTTAACGTGCTTGCTATTGTGTGATAGATGTCTACCTCTAGTACAAATCTCATCGACTCACCTAATAATAATGAAGAGTCCAATGTATTTTGGGAAGATTCATAAATTCCGGAAGAAGAAGAAGAACCGGAAGAAGAAGAGGAACCGGAAGAAGAGGAACCGGAAGAAGAGGAATCGGAAGAAGAGGTTCCGGAGGAGGAAATATTAAGAACCACAGAAAAACGGTTAAATAAAAGAAAATTCTCAACCAATGGACCAAAGTTAAAAATGGTCAATGGTGTTTTCGCCGAGGAAGAAAAATATTGGTAAAATTACCAATTTTCTGATGAGTCGGATCCCGACGAGGATTCCGATGATGTTATAGAAAATACCCCGGATCAATTTAATATAGCAAAAGAATATTGTAACGACCTTGGATTTTCCAACGTTTATTTATTAATAATTATTATTATTAATACTTGTGATTAAACGAATGTATGTTATTACATTTACATGTTGCCATGATTGCCCGTACTTGACTTTTAATTGCCCGAAACGTCTCTGTGACACACGTACATTACACGAATAATATTTTTGAATATTATTTGCATTCATGATTAATTTATTAATCATTTTAATTAACTATGGTTACTAGTTAATTACTTGGGCTTTAATTGGATTTAATTGTTACTTACATGAAACTTGGGCTTTTATTAGTATTAATGGACATGTTAGCCCACTCTACAACCTTATTGGATTAACTAGCCCATATTTACACATGTAAGTACCACATTATGACTTAACTAGTTAGTTTTATGCACAAAGAATCTAGTTGCACCTTGTTCCAACACCAACACCTCAAGTAACCACCTTTAAGGACAATTACATGCAAGAACCTCATGGATCTATCCCTCCCCCTTTTTTTTTCTGCTGCAGGTCGTGGCCTAGATGGTGCACAAGAGTGTTTTTTGTTTCAATTTTTCATTACTTCATTCACTAGAATCCTCTCATTCTCACACACACTCAAATTACTTACATTTTCTCTCTACTTTTCCTCTCATCTTTTCTCTCAAGACTTGTAAGTATTATGAACAATCTTCTTCTCTTTTCCTTGTCTAAAAACTGAATCCAACATAAGCATCATCATCATTCTTTGTTGTTAACTTGTTACTTGTCTTTGTTAAGTTACTATTAGTTGTTATTATTTACTAATTATTAAGAATCAAACTTGTTAGCTTGATTCTTCATATCAACTTGTTCTTACAAGACAAACAAAAACATAAGCTTTCTAGTTATGTTCTATACTTGTTATTAAAAAAAAAAAAAAGATTTAAGTTCATGTGTTGTGAAAGCATACCTGTAATTCATATTAGTAAACTTTAAAGTTTCTTTTCTTAAAGATCAAGACTTAGGCTTGAATCTTTAAAGTATGAAACCCATGAACTTATTAACTTGTTTACTTAGTTTATTTCTTTATATTATGCACTTTAATTTCATTTTTGTTGGTTAATATTGGTCAAATGCTACTAGTTAACTTTGATCTCATTAATCTTGAACTAAAGTTAACTTTAAAAGTTCAAGAACATGTAAGTAAGCTTTCTTTAACTATAACTTTGTACACTTATGTTAGATCTAGACTTTTGGGTCTAGGATCTTCAAGATCTAACTAAGAACTATGTTCTACAACTTAAGATCTTGATTTCATAAGTTCACTTTCAAGTTTGTAACTTATTATTAGTTTTAAAGTTCATGTATGTGTTAGATCTAAGACCTTGATGTAACTTTGGTTCATCAAACTTCATACAACTCTTAAGTGAGTTGTGCAACATGTCTTAGACCTACACTTGTGTCATAATAGTTAAAACTTGGTTAATATTACTTTTACATTTCATGTATGTGTTGAATCTAAGACTTTGATGTAACTTTGGTTCATCAAAACACTTGCAACACTTAAGTGAGTTGTGCTTCATGTCTTAGACTTACACTTGGGTTATGATAGTCAAACCTTGGTGAAAATGATACAAACACATCAACGAGTTGTACACTTGAAGCTATATGCATCAAGGATGAGAACCATGATAAGCATCGAGCACCAAGAACCACCGGAACCTACTGACCCTACTGTTTTACTGTTTCTGTGTCTGACCCGTATGACCTGGGCTACTGTAATTATGATTTTTAGATATCTCTGTTCGATTAAATAACTTTTCATATAGGACTCGTCTTAATCCGAGTTACGGTTTAGGATTTATGGCCCTCCGATCGTCACTATGTCTTTTAACGTTGTGCTGAAAATTCTGACCTACTCGCACTTAGACCGTCGCCACGGTCAAACGAAGACGAGTTTGCTTCTGAAATTTTTACCACAACTAAAGGACTCATATACGGAGCTATGGCCACTGGTCTCACCTTATTTAAGTAGGTATAGAGGCCGTGGTGACTGACCGAACTCAGCCTTTGTTTTAAACTCTATTCTTGAACGAAACTTACTTTACACCTTTTGTTTAATGATGAATGATGATGACCCTTAAGACCTTATTTACATATTTTTAAACCTATTTGGACGATTTACTGACTTAGTACTATTTGACTTAGGTTGAGGACCCGTTTGGACAACCTTCATTACTTGCTTACTTTCCGAGTCATACTTTACCACTACTTTATCATTGTGAGTTATAGCATTCCCTTTTTACTTTAACTATTTTGGGAACTGAGAATACATGCGCATTTTACATTTTACATACTAGGCACGAGTACTTAAACTTTATATATGTGTGGGTTATATAACGGCAGAAACATTCCCTTTAGCTCGGTAACGTTTAGTCATTGGGTTTTGAACCGGTGAACGCGAATCTTAGATATGGATCCATAGGGTTTGACATCCCCACTCGGGCTAGTAGCGCTAGCATTTAACGAGTGTTTAATACTTCGTAAACATACGCACTTGCCAAGTGTACTTTCAGGGGGTATAAACGTTAAGTTAGTTACCAAGTGCCCACGGTTAACATATACTTTATCATACTGTTTTGAAACACTCTTTGTAGCACTGAAATCTCGTGGCCTACCTTACATACTGTTATACTTAAACTATAGCTCACCAACCTTTGTGTTGATGTTTTAAGCATGTTTTTCTCAGGTGCTTAAGGTTAGCTTCTTCCGCTGTGTACTAGTCTTGCTGTAGACACCCGCTGCTCTAGAGTTATCACCGCATGAACTGTTTATCTTGCATTCAAAACTTTAATACTTTTGAACTATGATCACAGAACCCTTCGGAGATTCCAGCTCCATCTGCCCCCGGACCCTCAGGATCACAGCCCCGCTCCGGTGAGATTGTGATTCCCGCGGAGTTCGGGGAAGGTCCGTTCCGTAACCGGTATCGCCATTGGTGCCGACGCGCCCCTGATGGACGTCTCATTCTGATCGGACCCGCTAGGTACAGACAGATGATGGCCGCACAAGGACGGCCAGTTCAGCCACCCGTACAGCCACCACATGATTCGGACGACCCGTCATCCACTGATGCTTCATCCGACGACACCTCCTCAGACGACTCCAGTGATGATGAGGACCCTGCTGATGTACCTATACAGGCACCCTCCACCCCGCCGAAGAAGCGGTACCGTTTTGATGGCACCATCATTCCGGGGATCAATGGAGGACGAGCATTCACTGACGCATTTGGACGGCGTTGTAGGATTACCGCCCGTAAGCGGCTTGTGCCGTACCCTGCAGATCCCTTCATCCGCAAGCCTTACCGCCTTGCAGCCTCTATGTAGTGACCCTAACTTTTCCATGTTTATATATATATTAAATGAAATTGTTATTTACATGATTAAGTGTTTCCAACATGTTAAGCAATCAAACTTGTTAAGACTTGATTAATTGAAATAGGTCTCATATAGACAATTGACCACCCAAGTTGACCGGTGATTCACGAACGTTAAAACTTGTAAAAACTATATGATGACATATATATGGTTATATATGTAGTTAACATGATATTATGATAAGTAAACATATCATTAAGTATATTAATAATGAACTACATATGTAAAAACAAGACTACTAACTTAATGATTTTGAAACGAGACATATATGTAACGATTATCGTTGTAATGACATTTAATGCATATATATCATATTAAGAGATATTCGTACATCATAATATCATGATAATATAATAATTTAAAATCTCATTTGATATTATAAACATTGGGTTAACAACATTTAACAAGATCGTTAACCTAAAGGTTTCAAAACAACACTTACATGTAACGACTAACGATGACTTAACGACTCAGTTAAAATGTATATACATGTAGTGTTTTAATATGTATTCATACACTTTTGAAAGACTTCAAGACACTTATCAAAATACTTTTACTTAACAAAAATGCTTACAATTACATCCTCGTTCAGTTTCATCAACAATTCTACTCGTATGCACCGGTATTCGTACTCGTACAATACACAGCTTTTAGATGTATGTACTATTGGTATATACACTCTAATGATCAGCTCTTAGCAGCCCATGTGAGTCACCTAACACATGTGGGAACCATCATTTGGCAACTAGCATGAAATATCTCATAAAATTACAAAAATATGAGTAATCATTCATGACTTATTTACATGAAAACAAAATTACATATCCTTTATATCTAATCCATACACCAACGACCAAAAACACCTACAAATACTTTCATTCTTCAATTTTCTTCATCTAATTGATCTCTCTCAAGTTCTAACTTCAAGTTCTAAGTGTTCTTCATAAATTCTACAAGTTCTAGTTACATAAAATCAAGAATACTTTCAAGTTTGCTAGCTCACTTCCAATCTTGTAAGGTGATCATCCAACCTCAAGAAATATTTGTTTCTTACAGTAGGTTATCATTCTAATACAAGGTAATAATCATATTCAAACTTTTGTTCAATTTCTATAACTATAACAATCTTATTTCAAGTGATGATCTTACTTGAACTTGTTTTCGTGTCATGATTCTGCTTCAAGAACTTCGAGCCATCCAAGGATCCGTTGAAGCTAGATCCATTTTTCTATTTTCCAGTAGGTTTATTCAAGGAACTTAAGGTAGTAATGATGTTCATAACATCATTCGATTCATACATAAAAAACTATCATATTCGAAGTGGTAAACTAGTAATCACTAGAACATAGTTTAGTTAATTCTAAACTTGTTCGCAAATAAAGTTAATCCTTCTAACTAAACTTTTAAAATCAACTATACACATGATATATATCTATATGATATGCTAACTTAATGATTCAAAACCCGGAAACACGATAAACACCATAAAACCGGATTTACGCCGTCGTAGTTACAACCGGGGGCTGTTTTGGTTTGGATAATTAAAAACTATGAAAAACTTTGATTTAAAAGCTATACTTCTGGGAAAATGATTTTTCTTATGAACATGAAACCATATCCAAAAATCATGGTTAAACTCAAAGTGAAAGTATGTTTTTCAAAACAGTCATCAAGATGTCGTTCTTTCGACAGAAATGACTACCTCTTTCAAAAACGACTTGTAACTTGTATTTCCGTCTATAAACCTATACCTTTTCTGTTTAGTTTCATAAAGTCAAGTTCAATACAAAACCGTGGCCGCTTAAATCACTCAAAACGGATTAGAAACGAAGAAATGGCGAGCAAAACAAAATTGATAAAAACTACTCATTTTAGCTACGTGAAAATTGGTAACAAATCTATTCCAACCATAACTTAATCAACTTGTATTGTATATTATGTAATCTTGAGATACCATAGACACGTATACAATGTTTCGACCTATCATGTCGACACATCTATATATATTTTGGAACAACCATAGACACTCTATATGTGAATGTTGGAGTTAGCTATATAGGGTTGAGGTTGATTCCAAAATATATATAGTTTGAGTTGTGATCAATACTGAGATATGTATACACTGGGTCGTGGATTGATTCAAGATAATATATATCGATTTATTTCTGTACATCTAACTGTGGACAACTAGTTGTAGGTTACTAACGAGGACAGCTGACTTAATAAACTTAAAACATCAAAATGTATTAAAAGTGTTGTAAATATATTTTGAACATACTTTGATATATATGTACATATTTGTTATAGGTTCGTGAATCGACCAGTGTCCAAGTCTTACTTCCCGACGAAGTAAAAATCTGTGAAAGTGAGTTATAGTCCCACTTTTAAAATCTAATATTTTTGGGATGAGAATACATGCAGGTTTTATAAATGATTTACAAAATGGACACAAGTACGTGAAACTACATTCTATGGTTGAATTATCGAAATCGAATATGCCCCTTTTTATTAAGTCTGGTAATCTAAGAATTAGGGAACAGACACCCTAATTGACGCGAATCCTAAAGATAGATCTATTGGGCCTAACAAACCCCATCCAAAGTACCGGATGCTTTAGTACTTCAAAATTTATATCATATCCGAAGGGTGTCCCAGAATGATGGGGATATTCTTAAATATGCATCTTGTTAATGTCGGTTACCAGGTGTTCGCCATATGAATGATTTTTATCTCTATGTATGGGATGCGTATTGAAATATGAAATCTTGTGGTCTATTGTTATGATTTGATATATATATATATATATATAGGTTAAACCTATAACTCACCAACATTTTTGTTGACGTTTAAAGCATGTTTATTCTCAGGTGAATACTAAGAGCTTCCGCTGTTGCATACTAAAATAAGGACAAGATTTGGAGTCCATATTTGTATAATATTGTGTAAAAACTGCATTCAAGAAACATATGTCGATGTAATATATTTCTATTGTAAACCATTATGTAATGGTCGTGTGTAAACAGTATATTTTAGATTATCATTATTTGATAATCTACGTAAAGCTTTTTAAACCTTTATTGATGAAATAAAGGTTATGGTTTGTTTTAAAATGAATGCAGTCTTTGAAAAACGTCTTATATAGAGGTCAAAACCTCGCAACGAAATCAATTAATATGGAACGTTTTTAATCAATAAGAACGGGACATTTCAGTTGGTATCCGAGTGTTGGTCTTAGAGAACTAGAATTTTGCATTAGTGTGTCTTATCGAGTTTGTTAGGATGCATTAGTGAGTCTGGACTTCGACCGTGTTTACTTGAAAAATGATTGCTTAACAAATTTTGTTGGAAACTATATATTTTTAACATGTGAATATTATGTGATATATTAATCTCTTAACGTGTTTGATATTATGTGATAGATGTCTACCTCTAGAACAAGTCCCATTGACTCACCTAATAATAATGATGAGTCAAATGTAAATTGGAATGATTCGTGGACTGATTCACAAGTTCCCGAAGAGGAACCGGAAGAAGAGTCGGAATCGGAAGAAGAATCGGAACCGAAAGAAGAATCGGAACTGGAAGAAGAAATAGAACCAGTGGGGGAAATAATAAAATGGTTAAGTAGAAGAAAATCCTCAACCAATCGACCAAAGTTAATTATGGTCAATGGTGTTTCCGCCAAGGAAGCAAAGTATTGGGAGGATTACCAATTCTCTGATGAATCGGATACCGACAAGGATTCCGATGATGTTATAGAAATTACCCCAACACAATTTAATAAGGCAAAAGAGAACAATAAGGGAAAGGGCATAAAAATAGAGAAATCTAATTCCAACCCCGATGAACTTTATATGTATCGTCAACCCCCGAAGTCCTTAAGTTGTAAGAATGACCCGGGAACCTCTAAACCACCAGGTTTTTCTAAACCAATGTGGACAGCGACAGTTAGTATTAGGGGAACATCATATATCCCTAGAAACTTGGCAAAACGAACCAAAACCGAAGAAGAAGAAACGAGCGAGTCGGAATAAGATAGTTGTATTCGTGTGGTGTAATATATGTAATATAGTGTGCTTATGCTTTATGATATATGTAAAAATTGCTTGTATTAATAAGTATTTTTTTATGAATCTAACTCTTGTCTATTTTACAGTTTAAAAACACAAAATGGATAGACAACCCAATATTTTAAGAGACCTACCCGGAGACATGATTGATGAAATCTTGTCTAGAGTCGGTCAGAATTCCTCGGCACAACTATTTAAGGCGAGATCAGTTTGTAAGACATTCTAAGAACGTTCCAAGAATGCCTTAGTTTATAAAAGGCTTTCGTTCGAAAGATGGGGGATATCACATTGGGAAATCCATAAGTTACGATGTGTTTACTTTGACGCATATATTGCGGGGAACCCAAATGCTATTTTACGCAACGGGTTAAGAAATTATTTTGACTCAATATATCCGAATATAGGACTTCGTGATTTAGAAAAAGCGGCTAACATGCAACATAAAGAAGCATGTTATGCTTACGGGTTAGTAATGTTCGCTTCTCACCAAAGTGAGAACAAGAACATCGGGCTACAACTATTAAACAAAACGTTCTCACAAGTGACGGAGTCGGTAATTGGGGTAAGAAAATGAGGTTTTTAGATTGTTACAGGACTGTTGGACATTACGTAACCCTCGTCCCTTTAATGATGTTACAACACGCTGTCTTATCAACGGCCATAACGGTTATGTTCCACAAGACCAAGGATGGGAAGTAGTCCTAGTAAAACCAGAATGCATGACTTGTTTCTGGACATATGAATTACGTGTCTTTATTTCCTTTGCTGAACGACTTGTGTACTAGCTAGAATTATCTTCACAACCATCTTGTATCAAATTTATTGTGTGCTATATTTCATGCTATATGTAAAATAAGCGGTATTGTAAGTTTGTAAAATATTGTGTAAAAGTTTGAACGCGAAATATTATTATAATCAGTTTTTCATATAGAATTGTAGTAGTTGAATTGTATATTAGCTACTAAGTATGAACTTAACGGGTAGGTACTACCGGAATTTAAACTTATAAAACGCTAATATGAAGAAAAAGCTTTTATAAATGAGTTCATATTATTCTACGAGATACTATTGACTACTCTCAATATTCTGTATGATTAACTTGTTTCATTTGACTATTTGAAGGAAATGGTGAAATGTCCCGTTCTTATTGATTAAAAACGTTCCATATTAATTGATTTCGTTGCGAGGTTTTGACCTCTATATGAGACATTTTTCAAAGACTGCATTCATTTTTAAAACAAACCATAACCTTTATTTCATAGATAAAGGTTTTAAAAAGCTTTACGTAGATTATCAAATAATGATAATCTAAAATATCCTGACCATTACATAATGGTTTACAATACAAATATGTTACAACAAAATAAGTTTCTTGAATGCAGTTTTTACACAATATCATACAAGCATGGACTCCAAATCTCGTCCTTATTTAAGTATGCGACAGCGGAAGCTCTTAATAATCACCTGAGAATAAACATGCTTAAAACGTCAACAAAAATGTTGGTGAGTTATAGGTTTAACCTATATATATCAAATCATAATAATAGACCACAAGATTTCATATTTCAATACACATCCCATACATAGAGATAAAAATCATTCATATGGTGAACACCTGGTAACCGACATTAACAAGATGCATATATAAGAATATCCCCATCATTCCGGGACACCCTTCGGATATGATATAAATTTCGAAGTACTAAAGCATCCGGTACTTTGGATGGGGTTTGTTAGGCCCAATAGATCTATCTTTAGGATTCGCGTCAATTAGGGTGTCTGTTCCCTAATTCTCAGATTACCAGACTTAATAAAAAGGGGCATATTCGATTTCGATAATTCAACCATAGAATGTAGTTTCACGTACTTGTGTCTATTTTGTAAATCATTTATAAAACCTGCATGTATTCTCATCCCAAAAATATTAGATTTTAAAAGTGGGACTATAACTCACTTTCACAGATTTTTACTTCGTCGGGAAGTAAGACTTGGCCACTGGTTGATTCACGAACCTATAACAATATATACATGTATATCAAAGTATGTTCAAAATATATTTACAACACTTTTAATATATTTTGATGTTTTAAGTTTATTAAGTCAGCTGTCCTCGTTAATAACCTACAACTAGTTGTCCACAGTTAGATGTACAGAAATAAATCGATAAATATTATCTTGAATCAATCCACGACCCAGTGTATACGTATCTCAGTATTGATCACAACTCAAACTATATATATTTTGGAATCAACCTCAACCCTGTATAGCTAACTCCAACATTCACATATAGAGTGTCTATGGTTGTTCCGAAATATATATAGATGTGTCGACATGATAGGTCGAAACATTGTATACGTGTCTATGGTATCTCAAGATTACATAATATACAATACAAGTTGATTAAGTTATGGTTGGAATAGATTTGTTACCAATTTTCACGTAGCTAAAATGAGAAAAATTATCCAATCTTGTTTTACCCATAACTTCTTCATTTTAAATCCGTTTTGAGTGAATCAAATTGCTATGGTTTCATATTGAACTCTATTTTATGAATCTAAACAGAAAAAGTATAGGTTTATAGTCGGAAAAATAAGTTACAAGTCGTTTTTGTAAAGGTAGTCATTTCAGTCGAAAGAACGACGTCTAGATGACCATTTTAGAAAACATACTTCCACTTTGAGTTTAACCATAATTTTTGGATATAGTTTCATGTTCATAATAAAAATCATTTTCTCAGAATAACAACTTTTAAATCAAAGTTTATCATAGTTTTTAATTAACTAACCCAAAACAGCCCGCGGTGTTACTACGACGGCGTAAATTCGATTTTACGGTGTTTTTCGTGTTTCCAGGTTTTAAATCATTAAGTTAGCATATCATATAGATATATAACATGTGTTCAGTTGATTTTAAAATTCAAGTTAGAAGGATTAACTTTTGTTTGCGAACAAGTTTAGAATTAACTAAACTATGTTCTAGTGATTACAAGTTTAAACCTTCGAATAAGATAGCTTTATATGTATGAATCGAATGATGTTATGAACATCATTACTACCTTAAGTTCCTTGGATAAACCTACTGGAAAATAGAAAAATGGATCTAGCTTCAACGGATCCTTGGATGGCTCGAAGTTCTTGAAGCAGAATCATGACACGAAAACAAGTTCAAGTAAGATCATCACTTGAAATAAGATTGTTATAGTTATAGAAATTGAACCAAAGTTTGAATATGATTATTACCTTGTATTAGAATGATAACCTACTGTAAGAAACAAAGATTTCTTGAGGTTGGATGATCACCTTAAAAGATTGGAAGTGAGCTAGCAAACTTGAAAGTATTCTTGATTTTATGTAACTAGAACTTGTAAAATATATGAAGAACACTTAGAACTTGAAGATAGAACTTGAGAGAGATCAATTAGATGAAGAAAATTGAAGAATGAAAGTGTTTGTAGGTGTTTTTGGTCATTGGTGTATGGATTAGATATAAAGGATATGTAATTTTGTTTTCATGTAAATAAGTCATGAATGATTACTCATATTTTTGTAATTTTATGAGATATTTCATGCTAGTTGCCAAATGATGGTTCCCACATGTGTTAGGTGACTCACATGGGCTGCTAAGAGCTGATAATTGGAGTGTATATACCAATAGTACGTACATCTAAAAGCTGTGTATTGTACGAGTACGAATACGGGTGCATACGAGTAGAATTGTTGATGAAACTGAACGAGGATGTAATTGTAAGCATTTTTGTTAAGTAGAAGTATTTTGATAAGTGTCTTGAAGTCTTTCAAAAGTGTATGAATACATATTAAAACACTACATGTATATACATTTTAACTGAGTCGTTAAGTCATCGTTAGTCGTTACATGTAAATGTTGTTTTGAAACCTTTAGGTTAACGATCTTGTTGAATGTTGTTAACCCATTGTTTATTATAACAAATGAGATGTTAAATTGTTATATTATCATGATATTATGATATATAATATATCTCAGTATGATGTATATACAGTTAAATGTCGTTACAACGATAATCGTTACATATATGTCTCGTTTCGAAATCATTAAGTTAGTAGTCTTATTTTTACATATGTATTTCATTGTTAATACACTTAATAATATATTTACTTATCATTTAACATAATTAACCAAGTGTATCAATATCTTAATATGATTCATATGTACCTAGTAAGACGTTGTTATAACGATAATCGTTATATATATCGTTTTCGAGTTTCTTAAATTAATAGTCTCATTTTTATGTATATAACACATTGTTAAAATACCTAATGAGATACATACTTATAATAAAAACATGTTAACTATATATATAACCATATATATGTCATCGTATAGTTTTTACAAGTTTTAACGTTCGTGAATCACCGGTCAACTTGGGTGGTCAATTGTCTATATGAAACATATTTCAATTAATCAAGTCTTAACAAGTTTGATTGCTTAACATGTTGGAAACATTTAATCATGTAAATATCAATCTCAATTAATATATATAAACATGGAAAAGTTCGGGTCACTACAGTACCTACCCGTTAAATAAATTTCGTCCCGAAATTTTAAGCTGTTGAAGGTGTTGACGAATCTTCTGGAAATAGATGCGGGTATTTCTTCTTCATCTGATCTTCACGCTCCCAGGTGAACTCGGGTCCTCTACGTGCATTCCATCGAACCTTAACAATTGGTATCTTGTTTTGCTTAAGTCTTTTAACCTCACGATCCATTATTTCGACGGGTTTTTCGATGAATTGAAGTTTTTCGTTGATTTGGATTTCATCTAACGGAATAGTGAGATCTTCTTTAGCAAAACATTTCTTCAAATTCGAGACGTGGAAAGTGTTATGTACAGCCGCTAGTTGTTGAGGTAACTCAAGTCGGTAAGCTACTGGTCCGACACGATCAATAATCTTGAATGGTCCAATATACCTTGGATTTAATTTCCCTCGTTTACCAAATCGAACAACGCCTTTCCAAGGTGCAACTTTAAGCATGACCATCTCTCCAATTTCAAATTCTATATCTTTTCTTTTAATGTCAGCGTAGCTCTTTTGTCGACTTTGGGCGGTTTTCAACCGTTGTTGAATTTGGATGATCTTCTCGGTAGTTTCTTGTATAATCTCCGGACCCGTAATCTGTCTATCCCCCACTTCACTCCAACAAATCGGAGACCTGCACTTTCTACCATAAAGTGCTTCAAACGGCGCCATCTCAATGCTTGAATGGTAGCTGTTGTTGTAGGAAAATTCTGCTAACGGTAGATGTCGATCCCAACTGTTTCCGAAATCAATAACACATGCTCGTAGCATGTCTTCAAGCGTTTGTATCGTCCTTTCGCTCTGCCCATCAGTTTGTGGATGATAGGCAGTACTCATGTCTAGACGAGTTCCTAATGCTTGCTGTAATGTCTGCCAGAATCTTGAAATAAATCTGCCATCCCTATCAGAGATAATAGAGATTGGTATTCCATGTCTGGAGATGACTTCCTTCAAATACAGTCGTGCTAACTTCTCCATCTTGTCATCTTCTCTTATTGGCAGGAAGTGTGCTGATTTGGTGAGACGATCAACTATTACCCAAATAGTATCAAAACCACTTG
This sequence comes from Rutidosis leptorrhynchoides, assembly GCF_046630445.1. NCBI lineage: Eukaryota > Viridiplantae > Streptophyta > Magnoliopsida > Asterales > Asteraceae > Rutidosis > Rutidosis leptorrhynchoides. The sequence continues at coordinate 423,835,866 of NC_092338.1, read as the reverse complement.
CAGTCCTTGGCAATTTAGTGATGAAATCCATGGTAATGTTTTCCCATTTCCATTCCAGGATTTCGGGTTGTTGAAGTAGACCTGATGGTTTCTGATGCTCAGCTTTGACCTTAGAACACGTCAAACATTCTCCTACGTATTTAGCAACATCGGCTTTCATACCCGGCCACCAAAAATGTTTCTTGAGATCCTTGTACATCTTCCCCGTTCCAGGATGTATTGAGTATCTGGTTTTATGAGCTTCTCTAAGTACCATTTCTCTCATATCTCCAAATTTTGGTACCCAAATCCTTTCAGCTCTATACCGGGTTCCGTCTTCCCGAATATTAAGATGCTTCTCCGATCCTTTGGGTATTTCATCCTTTAAATTTCCCTCTTTTAAAACTCCTTGTTGCGCCTCCTTTATTTGAGTAGTAATGTTATTATGAATCATTATATTCATAGATTTTACTCGAATGGGTTCTCTGTCCTTCCTGCTCAAGGCATCGGCTACCACATTTGCCTTCCCCGGGTGGTAACGAATCTCAAAGTCGTAATCATTCAATAATTCAATCCACCTACGCTGCCTCATATTCAGTTGTTTCTGATTAAATATGTGTTGAAGACTTTTGTGGTCGGTATATATAATACTTTTGACCCCATATAAGTAGTGCCTCCAAGTCTTTAATGCAAAAACAACCGCGCCTAATTCCAAATCATGCGTCGTATAATTTTGTTCGTGAATCTTCAATTGTCTAGACGCATAAGCAATCACCTTCGTTCGTTGCATTAATACACAACCGAGACCTTGCTTTGATGCATCACAATAAATCACAAAATCATCATTCCCTTCAGGCAATGACAATATAGGTGCCGTAGTTAGTTTTTTTCTTCAATAACTGAAACGCTTTCTCTTGTTCATCATTCCATTCAAATTTCTTCCCTTTATGCGTTAATGCAGTCAAGGGTTTTGCTATTCTGGAAAAGTCTTGGATGAACCTTCTGTAGTAACCAGCTAGTCCTAAAAACTGGCGTATGTGTTTCGGAGTTTTCGGGGTTTCCCACTTTTCAACAGTTTCTATCTTTGCCGGATCCACCTTAATACCTTCTTTGTTCACTATGTGACCGAGGAATTGAACTTCTTCCAACCAAAATGCACACTTTGAAAACTTAGCGTACAATTCTTCCTTCCTCAATACTTCTAACACCTTTCTCAAATGTTCACCGTGTTCTTGGTCATTCTTTGAGTAAATAAGTATGTCATCAATGAAAACAATGACAAACTTGTCAAGGTATGGTCCACACACTCAGTTCATAAGGTCCATGAACACAGCTGGTGCATTAGTTAAACCAAACGGCATGACCATAAACTCGTAATGACCGTAACGTGTTCTGAAAGCAGTCTTTGGAATATCATCTTCTTTCACCCGCATTTGATGATACCCGGAACGTAAGTCAATCTTTGAATAAACAGACGAGCCTTGTAGTTGATCAAATAAGTCATCGATTCTCGGTAGTGGGTAGCGGTTCTTGATGGTAAGTTTGTTCAACTCTCGGTAGTCGATACACAACCTGAATGTACCATCTTTCTTCTTGACAAACAAAACAGGAGCTCCCCACGGTGATGTGCTTGGTCGAATGAAACCACGCTCTAAAAGTTCTTGTAATTGGCTTTGTAGTTCTTTCATCTCGCTGGGTGCGATTCTGTAAGGAGCACGAGCTATTGGTGCAGCTCCTGGTACAAGATCTATTTGAAATTCAACGGATCGATGTGGGGGTAATCCCGGTAATTCTTTCGGAAATACATCAGGAAATTCTTTTGCGACGGGAACATCATTGATGCTCTTTTCTTCAGTTTGTACTTTCTCGACGTGTGCTAGAACAGCATAGCAACCTTTTCTTATTAGTTTTTGTGCCTTCAAATTACTAATAAGATGTAGCTTCGTGTTGCCCTTTTCTCCGTACACCATTAAGGGTTTTCCTTTTTCTCGTATAATGCGAATTGCATTTTTGTAACAAACGATCTCCGCTTTCACTTCTTTCAACCAGTCCATACCGATTATCACATCAAAACTCCCTAACTCTACTGGTATCAAATCAATCTTAAATGTTTCGCTAACCAGTTTAATTTCTCGATTCCGACATATATTATCTGCTGAAATTAATTTACCATTTGCTAATTCGAGTAAAAATTTACTATCCAAAGGCGTCAATGGACAACTTAATTTAGCACAAAAATCTCTACTCATATAGCTTCTATCCGCACCCGAATCAAATAAAACGTAAGCAGATTTATTGTCAATAAGAAACGTACCCGTAACAAGCTCCGGGTCTTCCTGTGCCTCTGCCGCATTAATATTGAAAACTCTTCCACGGCCTTGTCCATTCGTGTTCTCCTGGTTCGGACAATTTCTAATAATGTGGCCTGGTTTTCCACATTTATAACAAACTACATTGGCATAACTTGCTCCGACACTACTTGCTCCGCCATTACTCGTTCCGACACCATTTGTTCCTTTCGTTCTATTAACCCCTGGTCCGTAGACCTCACACTTCGCCGCGCTATGACCATTTCTTTTACACTTGTTGCAAAATTTGGTGCAGAACCCCGAGTGATTCTTTTCACACCTTTGGCATAGCTGCTTCTGATTGTTGTTGTTGTTGCGGTTATTATTGTTGTTGGGATGATTGTTGTAGTTGCTGTTGTTGTTGTTGTTGTTGTTGGGCCGTTTGTTGTAGTTGCGATTGATGTTGCGATTGTTGGGATAATTGTTGCGATTATTGTTGTAATTGTTGTTGTTGTTGTTGTATTGGTGATTCTTATCACCGTTTTCCTCCCACTTTCTTTTGACTTGCTTCACATTGGCCTCTTCAGCAGTCTGTTCTTTAATTCTTTCTTCAATTTGGTTCATGAGTTTGTGAGCCATTCTACATGCCTGTTGTATGGAGGCGGGCTCGTGTGAACTTATATCTTCTTGGATTCTTTCTGGTAATCCTTTCACAAACGCGTCAATCTTCTCTTCCTCATCTTCGAATGCTCCCGGACACAATAGGCACAATTCTGTGAATCGTCTTTCGTATGTGGTAATATCAAATCCTTGGGTTCGTAATCCTCTAAGTTCTGTCTTGAGCTTATTGACCTCAGTTCTGGGACGGTACTTCTCGTTCATCAAGTGCTTGAATGCTGACCAAGGTAGTGCGTACGCATCATCTTGTCCCACTTGCTCTAGATAGGTATTCCACCATGTTAACGCAGAACCTGTGAAGGTATGCGTAGCGTACTTCACTTTGTCCTCTTCAGTACACTTACTTATGGCAAACACCGATTCGACCTTCTCGGTCCACCGTTTCAATCCGATCGGTCCTTCGGTTCCATCAAATTCCAAAGGTTTGCAGGCAGTGAATTCTTTGTAGGTGCATCCTACACGATTTCCTGTACTGCTAGATCCAAGGTTATTGTTGGTATGTAGCGCAGCCTGTACTGCGGCTATGTTTGAAGCTAGAAAAGTACGGAATTCCTCTTCATTCATATTCACGGTGTGTCGAGTAGTCGGTGCCATTTCCTTCAAAATAGTCAAATGGAACAAGTTAATCATACAGAATGTTAAGAGTAGTTAATAGTATTTCGTAGCATAATATGAACTCATTTATAAAAGCTTTTTCTTCATATTAGCGTTTTATAAGTTTAAATTCGGGTAGTACCTACCCGTTAAGTTCATACTTAGTAGCTAATATACAATTCAACTACTACAATTCTATATGAAAAACTGATTGTAATAATATTTCGCGTTCAAGCTTTTATACAATATTTTACAAACTTACAATACCGCTTATTTTACATAAAGCATGAAATATAGCACACAATAACTTTGATACAAGATAGTTGTGAAGATAATTCTAGCTAGTACACAAGTCGTTCAGCAAAGGCAATAAAGACACGTAATTCATACGTCCAGAAACAAGTCATGCATTCTGGTTTTACTAGGACTACTTCCCATCCTTGGTCTTGTGCAACATAACCGTTATGGCCGTTGATAAGACAGCGTGTTGTAACATCATCAAAGGGACGAGGGTTACGTAATGTCCAACAGTCCCGTAATAATCTAAAAACCTCATTTCTTACCCCAATTACCGACTCCGTCACTTGTGGAAACGTTTTGTTTAATAGTTGTAGCCCGATGTTCTTGTTCTCACTTTGGTGAGAAGCGAACATTACTAATCCGTAAGCATAACATGCTTCTTTATGTTGCATGTTAGCCGCTTTTTCTAAATCACGAAGTCCAATATTCGGATATATTGAGTCAAAATAATTTCTTAACCCGTTGCGTAAAATAGCATTTGGGTTCCCCGCAATATATGCGTCAAAGTAAACACATCGTAACTTATGGGTTTCCCAATGTGATATCCCCCATCTTTCAAACGAAAGTCTCTTATAAACCAAGACATTCTTGGAACGTTCTTCGAATGTCTTACAAACTGATCTCGCCTTAAATAGTTGTGCCGAAGAATTCTGGCCGACTCTAGACAAGATTTCATCAATCATGTCTCCGGGTAGGTCTCTTAAAATATTGGGTTGTCTATCCATTTTGTGTTTTTAAACTGTAAAATAGACAAGAGTTAGATTCATAAAAAAAAAATATACTTATTAATACAAGCAATTTTTACATATATCATAAAGCATAAGCACACTATATTACATATATTACACCACACGAATACAACTATCTTATTCCGACTCGCTCGTTTCTTCTTGTTGGGTTTTGGTTCGTTTTGCCAAGTTTCTAGGGATATATGATGTTCCCCTAATACGAGCCGTCGTTGTCCACATTGGTTTAGAAAAACCTGGTGGTTTAGAGGTTCCCGGGTCATTGTTACAACTTAAGGACTTCGGGGGTTGACGATACATATAAAGTTCATCGGGGTTGGAATTAGATTTCTCTATTTTTATGCCCTTTCCCTTATTATTTTCTTTTGCCTTTTTAAATTCAGTTGGGGTTATTTCTATAACATCATCGGAATTCTCGTCGGAATCCGATTCATCGGAGAATTGGTAATCCTCCCAATATTTTGCTTCCTTGGCGGAAACACCATTGACCATAATTAACCTTGGTCGGTTGGTTGAGGATTCTCTTTTACTTAACCGTTTTATTATTTCCCCCACCGGTTCTATTTCTTCTTCCGGTTCCGATTCTTCTTCCGGTCCGATTCTTCTTCCGGTTCCGACTCTTCTTCCGGTTCCTCTTCGGGAACTTGTGAATCAGTCCACGAATCATTCCAATTTACATTTGACTCTTCATTATTATTAGGTGAGTCAATGGGACTTGTTCTAGAGGTAGACATCTATCACATAATATCAAACACGTTAAGAGATTAATATATCACATAATATTCATATGTTAAAAATATATAGTTTCCAACAAAAATGTTAAGCAATCATTTTTAAAGAAAACACGGTCGAAGTCCAGACTCACTAATGCATCCTAACAAACTCGATAAGACACACTAATGCAATTTTCTGGTTCTCTAAGACCAACGCTCGGATACCAACTGAAATGTCCCGTTCTTATTGATTAAAAACGTTCCATATTAATTGATTTCGTTGCGAGGTTTTGACCTCTATATGAGACATTTTTCAAAGACTGCATTCATTTTTAAAACAAACCATAACCTTTATTTCATAGATAAAGGTTTTAAAAAGCTTTACGTAGATTATCAAATAATGATAATCTAAAATATCCTGACCATTACATAATGGTTTACAATACAAATATGTTACAACAAAATAAGTTTCTTGAATGCAGTTTTTACACAATATCATACAAGCATGGACTCCAAATCTCGTCCTTATTTAAGTATGCGACAGCGGAAGCTCTTAATAATCACCTGAGAATAAACATGCTTAAAACGTCAACAAAAATGTTGGTGAGTTATAGGTTTAACCTATATATATCAAATCATAATAATAGACCACAAGATTTCATATTTCAATACACATCCCATACATAGAGATAAAAATCATTCATATGGTGAACACCTGGTAACCGACATTAACAAGATGCATATATAAGAATATCCCCATCATTCCGGGACACCCTTCGGATATGATATAAATTTCGAAGTACTAAAGCATCCGGTACTTTGGATGGGGTTTGTTAGGCCCAATAGATCTATCTTTAGGATTCGCGTCAATTAGGGTGTCTGTTCCCTAATTCTCAGATTACCAGACTTAATAAAAAGGGGCATATTCGATTTCGATAATTCAACCATAGAATGTAGTTTCACGTACTTGTGTCTATTTTGTAAATCATTTATAAAACCTGCATGTATTCTCATCCCAAAAATATTAGATTTTAAAAGTGGGACTATAACTCACTTTCACAGATTTTTACTTCGTCGGGAAGTAAGACTTGGCCACTGGTTGATTCACGAACCTATAACAATATATACATGTATATCAAAGTATGTTCAAAATATATTTACAACACTTTTAATATATTTTGATGTTTTAAGTTTATTAAGTCAGCTGTCCTCGTTAATAACCTACAACTAGTTGTCCACAGTTAGATGTACAGAAATAAATCGATAAATATTATCTTGAATCAATCCACGACCCAGTGTATACGTATCTCAGTATTGATCACAACTCAAACTATATATATTTTGGAATCAACCTCAACCCTGTATAGCTAACTCCAACATTCACATATAGAGTGTCTATGGTTGTTCCGAAATATATATAGATGTGTCGACATGATAGGTCGAAACATTGTATACGTGTCTATGGTATCTCAAGATTACATAATATACAATACAAGTTGATTAAGTTATGGTTGGAATAGATTTGTTACCAATTTTCACGTAGCTAAAATGAGAAAAATTATCCAATCTTGTTTTACCCATAACTTCTTCATTTTAAATCCGTTTTGAGTGAATCAAATTGCTATGGTTTCATATTGAACTCTATTTTATGAATCTAAACAGAAAAAGTATAGGTTTATAGTCGGAAAAATAAGTTACAAGTCGTTTTTGTAAAGGTAGTCATTTCAGTCGAAAGAACGACGTCTAGATGACCATTTTAGAAAACATACTTCCACTTTGAGTTTAACCATAATTTTTGGATATAGTTTCATGTTCATAATAAAAATCATTTTCTCAGAATAACAACTTTTAAATCAAAGTTTATCATAGTTTTTAATTAACTAACCCAAAACAGCCCGCGGTGTTACTACGACGGCGTAAATTCGATTTTACGGTGTTTTTCGTGTTTCCAGGTTTTAAATCATTAAGTTAGCATATCATATAGATATATAACATGTGTTTAGTTGATTTTAAAATTCAAGTTAGAAGGATTAACTTTTGTTTGCGAACAAGTTTAGAATTAACTAAACTATGTTCTAGTGATTACAAGTTTAAACCTTCGAATAAGATAGCTTTATATGTATGAATCGAATGATGTTATGAACATCATCACTACCTTAAGTTCCTTGGATAAACCTACTGGAAAATAGAAAAATGGATCTAGCTTCAACGGATCCTTGGATGGCTCGAAGTTCTTGAAGCAGAATCATGACACGAAAACAAGTTCAAGTAAGATCATCACTTGAAATAAGATTGTTATAGTTATAGAAATTGAACCAAAGTTTGAATATGATTATTACCTTGTATTAGAATGATAACCTACTGTAAGAAACAAAGATTTCTTGAGGTTGGATGATCACCTTAAAAGATTGGAAGTGAGCTAGCAAACTTGAAAGTATTCTTGATTTTATGTAACTAGAACTTGTAAAATATATGAAGAACACTTAGAACTTGAAGATAGAACTTGAGAGAGATCAATTAGATGAAGAAAATTGAAGAATGAAAGTGTTTGTAGGTGTTTTTGGTCATTGGTGTATGGATTAGATATAAAGGATATGTAATTTTGTTTTCATGTAAATAAGTCATGAATGATTACTCATATTTTTGTAATTTTATGAGATATTTCATGCTAGTTGCCAAATGATGGTTCCCACATGTGTTAGGTGACTCACATGGGCTGCTAAGAGCTGATCATTGGAGTGTATATACCAATAGTACGTACATCTAAAAGCTGTGTATTGTACGAGTACGAATACGGGTGCATACGAGTAGAATTGTTGATGAAACTGAACGAGGATGTAATTGTAAGCATTTTTGTTAAGTAGAAGTATTTTGATAAGTGTCTTGAAGTCTTTCAAAAGTGTATGAATACATATTAAAACACTACATGTATATACATTTTAACTGAGTCGTTAAGTCATCGTTAGTCGTTACATGTAAATGTTGTTTTGAAACCTTTAGGTTAACGATCTTGTTGAATGTTGTTAACCCATTGTTTATTATAACAAATGAGATGTTAAATTGTTATATTATCATGATATTATGATATATAATATATCTCAGTATGATGTATATACAGTTAAATGTCGTTACAACGATAATCGTTACATATATGTCTCGTTTCGAAATCATTAAGTTAGTAGTCTTATTTTTACATATGTATTTCATTGTTAATACACTTAATAATATATTTACTTATCATTTAACATAATTAACCAAGTGTATCAATATCTTAATATGATTCATATGTACCTAGTAAGACGTTGTTATAACGATAATCGTTATATATATCGTTTTCGAGTTTCTTAAATTAATAGTCTCATTTTTATGTATATAACACATTGTTAAAATACCTAATGAGATACATACTTATAATAAAAACATGTTAACTATATATATAACCATATATATGTCATCGTATAGTTTTTACAAGTTTTAACGTTCGTGAATCACCGGTCAACTTGGGTGGTCAATTGTCTATATGAAACATATTTCAATTAATCAAGTCTTAACAAGTTTGATTGCTTAACATGTTGGAAACATTTAATCATGTAAATATCAATCTCAATTAATATATATAAACATGGAAAAGTTCGGGTCACTACAAATGGCACCGACTACTCGACACACCTTGAATATGAGCGAAGAGGAATTTCGTGCCTTTCTTGCTTCAAACATAGCCGCAGTACACGCTGCGCTACATACCAACAATAACCTTGGATCTAGCAGTACAGGAAATCGTGTAGGATGCACCTACAAAGAATTCACTGCCTGCAAACCTTTGGAATTTGATGGAACCGAACGACCGGTCGGATTGAAACGGTGGACCGAGAAGGTTGAATCGGTGTTTGCCATAAGTAAGTGTACTGAAGAGGACAAAGTGAAGTACGCTACGCATACCTTAATAGGTTCTGCATTAACATGGTGGAATACCTATCTAGAGCAAGTGGGACAAAATGATGCTTACGCACTACCGTGGTCAGCATTCAAGCACTTGATGAACGAGAAGTACCGTCCCAGAACCGAGGTCAATAAGCTTAATACAAAACTTAGAGGGTTACGAACCCAAGGATTTGATATTACCACGTATGAAAGACGATTCACAGAATTGTGCCTATTGTGTCCGGGAGCGTTCGAAGATGAGGAAGAGAAGATCGACGCGTTTGTGAAAGGATTACCGGAAAGAATCCAAGAAGATATAAGTTCACACGAGCCCGCCTCCATACAACAGGCATGTAGAATGGCTCACAAACTAGTGAACCAGATTGAGGAAAGAATTAAAGAACAGACCGCTGAAGAGGCCAATGTGAAGCAAGTCAAAAGAAAGTGGGAGGAAAACGGTGATAAGAATCACCAATACAATAACAACAGCAATTACAACAATAATCGCAACAACTATCCCAACAATCGCAACATCAATCGCAACTACAACAAACGGCCCAACAATAACAACAACAACAACAACAACAACAACAACATCAACTACAACAATCATCCCAACAACAATAATAACCGCAACAACAACAACAACAACAATCAGAAGCAGCTATGCCAAAGGTGTGAAAAGTATCACTCGGGGTTCTGCACCAAATTTTGCAACAAGTGTAAAAGAAATGGTCATAGCGCGGCGAAGTGTGAGGTCTACGGTGTAGTGACCCGAACTTTTCCATGTTTATATATATTAATTGAGATTGATATTTACATGATTAAATGTTTCCAACATGTTAAGCAATCAAACTTGTTAAGACTTGATTAATTGAAATATGTTTCATATAGACAATTGACCACCCAAGTTGACCGGTAATTCACGAACGTTAAAACTTGTAAAAAACTATATGATGACATATATATGGATATATATATAGTTAACATGATACTATGATAAGTAAACATATCATTAAGTATATTAACAATGAACTACATATGTAAAAACAAGACTACTAACTTAATGATTTTTAAACGAGACATATATGTAACGATTATCGTTGTAAAGACATTTAATGTATATATATCATATTAAGAGATATTCATACACGATAATATCATGATAATATAATAATTTAAAATCTCATTTGATATTATAAACATTGGGTTAACAACATTTAACAAGATCGTTAACCTAAAGGTTTCAAAACAACACTTACATGTAACGACTAACGATGACTTAACGACTCAGTTAAAATGTATATACATGTAGTGTTTTAATATGTATTTATACACTTTTGAAAGACTTAAATACACTTATCAAAATACTTCTACTTAACAAAAATGCTTACAATTACATTCTCGTTCAGTTTCATCAACAATTCTACTCGTATGCACCCGTATTCGTACTCGTACAATACACAGCTTTTAGATGTATGTACTATTGGTATATACACTCCAATGATCAGCTCTTAGCAGCCCATGTGAGTCACCTAACACATGTGGGAACTATCATTTGGCAACTAGCATGAAATATCTCATAAAATTACAAAAATATGAGTAATCATTCATGACTTATTTACATGAAAACAAAATAACATATCCTTTATATCTAATCCATACACCAACGACCAAAAACACCTACAAACACTTTCATTCTTCAATTTTCTTCATCTAATTGATCTCTCTCAAGTTCTATCTTCAAGTTCTAAGTGTTCTTCATAAATTCCAAAAGTTCTAGTTTCATAAAATCAAGAATACTTTCAAGTTTGCTAGCTCACTTCCAATCTTGTAAGGTGATCATCCAACCTCAAGAAATATTTGTTTCTTACAGTAGGTTATCATTCTAATACAAGGTAATAATCATATTCAAACTTTGGTTCAATTTCTATAACTATAACAATCTTATTTCAAGTGATGATCTTACTTGAACTTGTTTTCGTGTCATGATTCTGCTTCAAGAACTTCGAGCCATCCAAGGATCCATTGAAGCTAGATCCATTTTTCTCTTTTCCAGTAGGTTTATCCAAGGAACTTAAGGTAGTAATGATGTTCATAACATCATTCGATTCATACATATAAAGCTATCTTATTCGAAGGTTTAAACTTGTAATCACTAGAACATAGTTTAGTTAATTCTAAACTTGTTCGCAAACAAAAGTTAATCCTTCTAACTTGACTTTTAAAATAAACTAAACACATGTTCTATATCTATATGATATGCTAACTTAATGATTTAAAACCTGGAGACACGAAAAACACCGTAAAACCGGATTTACGCCGTCGTAGTAACACCGCGGGCTGTTTTGGATTAGTTAATTAAAAACTATGATAAACTTTGATTTAAAAGTTGTTATTCTGAGAAAATGATTTTTATTATGAACATGAAACTATATCCAAAAATTATGGTTAAACTCAAAGTGGAAGTATGTTTTCTAAAATGGTCATCTAGACGTCGTTTTTTCGACTGAAATGACTACCTTTACAAAAACGACTTGTAACTTATTTTTCCCACTATAAACCTATACTTTTTCTTTTTAGATTCATAAAATAGAGTTCAATATGAAACCATAGCAATTTGATTCACTCAAAACGGATTTAAAATGAAGAAGTTATGGGTAAAACAAGATTGGATAATTTTTCTCATTTTAGCTACGTGAAAATTGGTAACAAATCTATTCCAACCATAACTTAATCAACTTGTATTGTATATTATGTAATCTTGAGATACCATAGACACGTATACAATGTTTCGACCTATCATGTCGACACATCTATATATATTTCGGAACAACCATAGACACTCTATATGTGAATGTTGGAGTTAGCTATACAGGGTTGAGGTTGATTCCAAAATATATATAGTTTGAGTTGTGATCAATACTGAGATACGTATACACTGGGTCGTGGATTGATTCAAGATAATATTTATCGATTTATTTCTGTACATCTAACTGTGGACAACTAGTTGTAGGTTACTAACGAGGACAGCTGACTTAATAAACTTAAAACATCAAAATATATTAAAAGTGTTGTAAATATATTTTGAACATACTTTTATATATATGTATATATTGTTATAGGTTCGTGAATCAACCAGTGGCCAAGTCTTACTTCCCGACGAAGTAAAAATCTGTGAAAGTGAGTTATAGTCCCACTTTTAAAATCTAATATTTTTGGGATGAGAATACATGCAGGTTTTATAAATGATTTACAAAATAGACACAAGTACGTGAAACTACATTCTATGGTTGAATTATCGAAATCGAATATGCCCCTTTTTATTAAGTCTGGTAATCTAAGAATTAGGGAACAGACACCCTAATTGACGCGAATCCTAAAGATAGATCTATTGGGCCTAACAAACCCCATCCAAAGTACCGGATGCTTTAGTACTTCGAAATTTATATCATATCCGAAGGGTGTCCCGGAATGGTGGGGATATTCTTATATATGCATCTTGTTAATGTCGGTTACCAGGTGTTCACCATATGAATGATTTTTATCTCTATGTATGGGATGTGTATTGAAATATGAAATCTTGTGGTCTATTATTATGATTTGATATATATAGGTTAAACCTATAACTCACCAACATTTTTGTTGACGTTTTAAGAATGTTTATTCTCAGGTGATTATTAAGAGCTTCCGCTGTCGTATACTTAAATAAGGACGAGATTTGGAGTCCATGCTTGTATGATATTGTGTAAAAACTGCATTCAAGAAACTTATTTTGTTGTAACATATTTGTATTGTAAACCATTATGTAATGGTCGTGTGTAAACAGGATATTTTAGATTATCATTATTTGATAATCTACGTAAAGCTTTTTAAACCTTTATTGATGAAATAAAGGTTATGGTTTGTTTTAAAATAAATGCAGTCTTTGAAAAACGTCTCATATAGAGGTCAAAACCTCGCAACGAAATCAATTAATATGGAACGTTTTTATTCAATAAGAACGGGACATTTCAGTTGGTATCCGAGCGATGGTCTTAGAGAACCAGAATTTTGCATTAGTGTGTCTTATCGAGTTTGTTAGGATGCATTAGTGAGTCTGGACTTCGACCGTGTTTACTTGAAAAATGATTGCTTAACAAACTTTGTTGGAAACTATATATTTTTAACATGTGAATATTATGTGATATATTAATCTCTTAACGCGTTTGATATTATGTAATAGATGTCTACCTCTAGAACAAGTCCCATTGACTCACCTAATAATAATGAAGAGTCAAATGTAAATTGGAATGATTCGTGGACTGATTCACAAGTTCCCGAAGAGGAACCGGAAGAAGAGTCGGAACCGGAAGAAGAATCGGAACCAGAAGAAGAATCGGAACCGGATGAAGAAATAGAACCGGTGGGGGAAATAATAAAACGGTTAAGTAAAAGAAAATCCTCAACCAACCGACCAAGGTTAATTATGGTCAATGGTGTTTCCGCCAAGGAAGCAAAATATTGGGAGGATTACCAATTCTCCGATGAATCGGATTCCGACGAGAATTCCGATGATGTTATAGAAATTACCCCAACTGAATTTAAAAAGGCAAAAGAAAATAATAAGGGAAAGGGCATAAAAATAGAGAAATCTAATTCCAACCCCGATGAACTTTATATGTATCGTCAACCCCCGAAGTCCTTAAGTTGTAACAATGACCCGGGAACCTCTAAACCACCAGATTTTTCTAAACCAATGTGGACAGCGACAGTTAGTATTAGGGGAACATCATATATCCCTAGAAACTTGGCAAAACGAACCAAAACCGAAGAAGAAGAAACGAGCGAGTCGGAATAAGATAGTTGTATTCGTGTGGTGTAATATATGTAATATAGTGTGCTTATGCTTTATGATATATGTAAAAATTGCTTGTATTAATAAGTATTTTTTTATGAATCTAACTCTTGTCTATTTTACAGTTTAAAAACACAAAATGGATAGACAACCCAATATTTTAAGAGACCTACCCGGAGACATGATTGATGAAATCTTGTCTAGAGTCGGTCAGAATTCCTCGGCACAACTATTTAAGGCGAGATCAGTTTGTAAGACATTCGAAGAACGTTCCAAGAATGTCTTGGTTTATAAGAGACTTTCGTTTGAAAGATGGGGGATATCACATTGGGAAACCCATAAGTTACGATGTGTTTACTTTGACGCATATATTGCGGGGAACCCAAATGCTATTTTACGCAACGGGTTAAGAAATTATTTTGACTCAATATATCCGAATATAGGACTTCGTGATTTAGAAAAAGCGGCTAACATGCAACATAAAGAAGCATGTTATGCTTACGGATTAGTAATGTTCGCTTCTCACCAAAGTGAGAACAAGAACATCGGGCTACAACTATTAAACAAAACGTTTCCACAAGTGACGAAGTCGGTAATTGGGGTAGGAAATGAGGTTTTTAGATTGTTACGGGACTGTTGGACATTACGTAACCCTCGTCCCTTTGACGACGTTACAACACGCTGTCTTATCAACGGCCATAACGGTTATGTTCCACAAGACCAAGGATGGGAAGTAATCCTAGTAAAACCAGAATGCATGACTTGTTTCTGGACGTATGAATTACGTGTCTTTATTGCCTTTGCTGAACGACTTGTGTACTAGCTAGAATTATCTTCACAACCATCTTGTATCAAATTTATTGTGTGCTATATTTCATGCTTTATGTAAAATAAGCGGTATTGTAAGTTTGTAAAATATTGTGTAAAAGTTTGAACACGAAATATTATTATAATCAGTTTTTCATATAGAATTGTAGTAGTTGAATTGTATGTTAGCTACTAAGTATGAACTTAACGGGTAGGTACTACCCGAATTTAAACTTATAAAACGCTAATATGAAGAAAAAGCTTTTATAAATGAGTTCATATTATGCTACGAAATACTATTAACTACTCTTAATATTCTGTATGATTAACTTGTTCCATTTGACTATTTTGAAGGAAATGGCACCGACTACTCGACACACCGTGAATATGAATGAAGAGGAATTCCGTACTTTTCTAGCTTTAAACATAGCCGCAGTACAGGCTGCGCTACATACCAACAATAACCTTGGATCTAGCAGTACAGGAAATCGTGTAGGATGCACCTACAAAGAATTCACTGCCTGCAAACTTTTGGAATTTGATGGAACCGAAGGACCGATCGGATTGAAATGGTGGACCGAGAAGGTCGAATCGGTGTTTGCCATAAGTAAGTGTACTGAAGAGGACAAAGTGAAGTACGCTACGCATACCTTCACAGGTGCTGCGTTAACATGGTGGAATACCTATCTAGAGCAAGTGGGACAAGACGATGCGTACGCACTACCGTGGTCAGCATTCAAGCACTTGATGAACGAGAAGTACCGTCCCAGAACCGAGGTCAATAAGCTCAAGACAGAACTTAGAGGGTTACGAACCCAAGGATTTGATATTACCACGTACGAAAGACGATTCACAGAGTTGCGCCTATTGTGTCCGGGAGCATTCGAAGATGAAGAAGAGAAGATCGACGCGTTTGTGAAAGGATTACCGGAAAGAATCCAAGAAGATATAAGTTCACACGAGCCCGCCTCCATACAACAGGCATGTAGAATGGCTCACAAACTAGTGAACCAGATTGAAGAAAGAATTAAAGAACAGACTGCTGAAGAGGCCAATGTGAAGCAAGTCAAAAGAAAGTGGGAGGAAAACGGTGATAAGAATCACCAATACAACAACAACAGCAATTACAACAATAATCGGAACAATTATCCCAACAATCGCAACATCAATCGCAACTACAACAAACGGCCCAACAACAACAACAACAACAACAACAACAATAACAGCAACTACAATAATCATCCTAACAACAATAATAACCGCAACAACAACAACAACAACAACAATCAGAAGCAGCTATGCCAAAGGTGTGAAAAGTATCACTCGGGGTTCTGCACCAAATTTTGCAACAAGTGTAAAAGAAATGGTCATAGCGCGGTGAAGTGTGAGGTCTACGGACCAGGGGTTAATAGAACGAAAGGAACAAATGGTGTCGGAACGAGTAATGGCGGAGCAAGTAGTGTCGGAGCAAGTTATGCCAATGTAGTTTGTTATAAATGTGGAAAACCGGGCCACATTATTAGAAATTGCCCGAACCAGGAGAACACGAATGGACAAGGCCGCGGAAGAGTTTTCAATATTAATGCGGCAGAGGCACAGGAAGACCCGGAGCTTGTTACGGGTACGTTTCTTATTGACAATAAATCTGCTTACGTTTTATTTGATTCGGGTGCGGATAGAAGCTATATGAGTAGAGATTTTTATGCTAAATTAAGTTGTCCATTGACGCCTTTGGATAGTAAATTTTTACTCGAATTAGCAAATGGTAAATTAATTTCAGCAGATAATATATGTCGGAATCGAGAAATTAAACTGGTTAGCGAAACATTTAAGATTGATTTGATACCAGTAGAGTTAGGGAGTTTTGATGTGATAATCGGTATGGACTGGTTGAAAGAAGTGAAAGCAGAGATCGTTTGTTACAAAAATGCAATTCGCATTATACGAGAAAAAGGAAAACCCTTAATGGTGTACGGAGAAAAGGGCAACACGAAGCTAGATTTTATTAGTAATTTGAAGGCACAAAAACTAATAAGAAAAGGTTGCTATGCTATTCTAGCACACGTCGAGAAAGTACAAACTGAAGAAAAGAGCATCAATGATGTTCCCATTGCAAAAGAATTTCCCGATGTATTTTCGAAAGAATTACCGGGATTACCCCCACATCGATCCGTTGAATTTCAAATAGATCTTGTACCAGGAGCTGCACCAATAGCTCGTGCTCCTTACAGACTCGCACCCAGCGAGATGAAAGAACTGCAAAGCCAATTACAAGAACTTTTAGAGCATGGTTTCATTCGACCAAGCACATCACCGTGGGGAGCTCCTGTTTTGTTTGTCAAGAAGAAAGATGGTACATTCAGGTTGTGTATCGACTACCGAGAGTTGAACAAACTTACCATCAAGAACCGCTACCCACTACCGAGAATCGACGACTTATTTGATCAACTACAAGGCTCGTCTGTTTATTCAAAGATTGTCTTACGTTCCGGGTATCATCAAATGCGGGTGAAAGAAGATGATATTCCAAAGACTGCTTTCAGAACACGTTACGGTCATTACGAGTTTATGGTCATGCCATTTGGTTTAACTAATGCACCAGCTGTGTTCATGGACCTTATGAACCGAGTGTGTGGACCATACCTTGACAAGTTTGTCATTGTTTTCATTGATGACATACTTATTTACTCAAAGAATGACCAAGAACACGGTGAACATTTGAGAAAGGTGTTAGAAGTATTGAGGAAGGAAGAATTGTACGCTAAGTTTTCAAAGTGTGCATTTTGGTTGGAAGAAGTTCAATTCCTCGGTCACATAGTGAACAAAGAAGGTATTAAGGTGGATCCGGCAAAGATAGAAACTGTTGAAAAGTGGGAAACCCCGAAAACTCCAAAACACATACGCCAATTTTTAGGACTAGCTGGTTACTACAGAAGGTTCATCCAAGACTTTTCCAGAATAGCAAAACCCTTGACTGCATTAACGCATAAAGGGAAGAAATTTGAATGGAATGATGATCAAGAGAAAGCGTTTAAGTTATTGAAGAAAAAGCTAACTACGGCACCTATATTGTCATTGCCTGAAGGGAATGATGATTTTGTGATTTATTGTGACGCATCAAAGCAAGGTCTCGGTTGTGTATTAATGCAACGAACGAAGGTGATTGCTTATGCGTCTAGACAATTGAAGATTCACGAACAAAATTATACGACGCATGATTTGGAATTAGGCGCGGTTGTTTTTGCATTAAAGACTTGGAGGCACTATTTATATGGGGTCAAAAGTATTATATATACCGACCACAAAAGTCTTCGACACATATTTAATCAGAAACAACTGAATATGAGGCAGCGTAGGTGGATTGAATTATTGAATGATTACGACTTTGAGATTCGTTACCACCCGGGGAAGGCAAATGTGGTAGCCGATGCCTTGAGCAGGAAGGACAGAGAACCCATTCGAGTAAAATCTATGAATATAATGATTCATAATAACATTACTACTCAAATAAAGGAGGCGCAACAAGGAGTTTTAAAAGAGGGAAATTTAAAGGATGAAATACCCAAAGGATCGGAGAAGCATCTTAATATTCGGGAAGACGGAACCCGGTATAGGGCTGAAAGGATTTGGGTACCAAAATTTGGAGATATGAGAGAAATGGTACTTAGAGAAGCTCATAAAACCAGATACTCAATACATCCTGGAACGGGGAAGATGTACAAGGATCTCAAGAAACATTTTTGGTGGCCGGGTATGAAAGCCGATGTTGCTAAATACGTAGGAGAATGTTTGACGTGTTCTAAGGTCAAAGCTGAGCATCAAAAACCATCAGGTCTACTTCAACAACCCAAAATCCCGGAATGGAAATGGGAAAACATTACCATGGATTTCATCACTAAATTGCCAAGGACTGCAAGTGGTTTTGATACTATTTGGGTAATAGTTGATCGTCTCACCAAATCAGTACACTTCCTACCAATAAGAGAAGATGACAAGATGGAGAAGTTAGCACGACTGTATTTGAAGGAAGTCGTCTCCAGACATGGAATACCAATCTCTATTATCTCTGATAGGGATGGCAGATTTATTTCAAGATTCTGGCAGACATTACAGCAAGCATTAGGAACTCGTCTAGACATGAGTACTGCCTATCATCCACAAACTGATGGGCAGAGCGAAAGGACAATACAAACGCTTGAAGATATGCTACGAGCATGTGTTATTGATTTCGGAAACAGTTGGGATCGACATCTACCGTTAGCAGAATTTTCCTACAACAACAGCTACCATTCAAGCATTGAGATGGCGCCGTTTGAAGCACTTTATGGTAGAAAGTGCAGGTCTCCGATTTGTTGGAGTGAAGTGGGGGATAGACAGATTACGGGTCTGGAGATTATACAAGAAACTACCGAGAAGATCATCCAAATTCAACAACGGTTGAAAACCGCCCAAAGTCGACAAAAGAGCTACGCTGACATTAAAAGAAAAGATATAGAATTTGAAATTGGAGAGATGGTCATGCTTAAAGTTGCACCTTGGAAAGGTGTTGTTCGATTTGGTAAACGAGGGAAATTAAATCCAAGGTATATTGGACCATTCAAGATTATTGATCGTGTCGGACCAGTAGCTTACCGACTTGAGTTACCTCAACAACTCGCGGCTGTACATAACACTTTCCACGTCTCGAATTTGAAGAAATGTTTTGCTAAAGAAGATCTCACTATTCCGTTAGATGAAATCCAAATCAACGAAAAACTTCAATTCATCGAAGAACCCGTCGAAATAATGGATCGTGACGTTAAAAGACTTAAGCAAAACCAGATACCAATTGTTAAGGTTTGATGAAATGCTCGTAGAGGACCCGAGTTCACCTGGGAGCGTGAAGATCAGATGAAGAAGAAATACCCGCATCTATTTCCAGAAGATTCGTCAACACCTTCAACAGCTTAAAATTTCGGGACGAAATTTTTTTAACGGGTAGGTACTGTAGTGACCCGAACTTTTCCATGTTTATATATATTAATTGAGATTGATATTTACATGATTAAATGTTTCCAACATGTTAAGCAATCAAACTTGTTAAGACTTGATTAATTGAAATATGTTTCATATAGACAATTGACCACCCAAGTTGACCGGTGATTCACGAACGTTAAAACTTGTAAAAAACTATATGATGACATATATATGGATATATATATAGTTAACATGATACTATGATAAGTAAACATATCATTAAGTATATTAACAATGAACTACATATGTAAAAACAAGACTACTAACTTAATGATTTTTAAACGAGACATATATGTAACGATTATCGTTGTAAAGACATTTAATGTATATATATCATATTAAGAGATATTCATACATGATAATATCATGATAATATAATAATTTAAAATCTCATTTGATATTATAAACATTGGGTTAACAACATTTAACAAGATCGTTAACCTAAAGGTTTCAAAACAACACTTACATGTAACGACTAACGATGACTTAACGACTCAGTTAAAATGTATATACATGTAGTGTTTTAATATGTATTTATACACTTTTGAAAGACTTCAATACACTTATCAAAATACTTCTACTTAACAAAAATGCTTACAATTACATTCTCGTTCAGTTTCATCAACAATTCTACTCGTATGCACCCGTATTCGTACTCGTACAATACACAGCTTTTAGATGTATGTACTATTGGTATATACACTCCAATGATCAGCTCTTAGCAGCCCATGTGAGTCACCTAACACATGTGGGAACCATCATTTGGCAACTAGCATGAAATATCTCATAAAATTACAAAAATATGAGTAATCATTCATGACTTATTTACATGAAAACAAAATAACATATCCTTTATATCTAATCCATACACCAACGACCAAAAACACCTACAAACACTTTCATTCTTCAATTTTCTTCATCTAATTGATCTCTCTCAAGTTCTATCTTCAAGTTCTAAGTGTTCTTCATAAATTCCAAAAGTTCTAGTTTCATAAAATCAAGAATACTTTCAAGTTTGCTAGATCACTTCCAATCTTGTAAGGTGATCATCCAACCTCAAGAAATATTTGTTTCTTACAGTAGGTTATCATTCTAATACAAGGTAATAATCATATTCAAACTTTGGTTCAATTTCTATAACTATAACAATCTTATTTCAAGTGATGATCTTACTTGAACTTGTTTTCGTGTCATGATTCTGCTTCAAGAACTTCGAGCCATCCAAGGATCCATTGAAGCTAGATCCATTTTTCTCTTTTCCAGTAGGTTTATCCAAGGAACTTAAGGTAGTAATGATGTTCATAACATCATTCGATTCATACATATAAAGCTATCTTATTCGAAGGTTTAAACTTGTAATCACTAGAACATAGTTTAGTTAATTCTAAACTTGTTCGCAAACAAAAGTTAATCCTTCTAACTTGACTTTTAAAATAAACTAAACACATGTTCTATATCTATATGATATGCTAACTTAATGATTTAAAACCTGGAAACACGAAAAACACCGTAAAACCGGATTTACGCCGTCGTAGTAACACCGCGGGCTGTTTTGGGTTAGTTAATTAAAAACTATGATAAACTTTGATTTAAAAGTTTTTATTCTGAGAAAATGATTTTTATTATGAACATGAAACTATATCCAAAAATTATGGTTAAACTCAAAGTGGAAATATGTTTTCTAAAATGGTCATCTAGACGTCGTTCTTTCAACTGAAATGACTACCTTTACAAAAATGACTTGTAACTTATTTTTATGACTATAAACCTATACTTTTTTTGTTTAGATTCATAAAATAAAGTTCAATATGAAACCATAGCAATTTGATTCACTCAAAACGGATTTAAAATGAAGAAGTTATGGGTAAAACAAGATTGGATAATTTTTCTCATTTTAGCTACGTGAAAATTGGTAACAAATCTATTCCAACCATAACTTAATCAACTTGTATTGTATATTATGTAATCTTGAGATACCATAGACACGTATACAATGTTTCGACCTATCATGTCGACACATCTATATATATTTCGGAACAACCATAGACACTCTATATGTGAATGTTGGAGTTAGCTATACAGGGTTGAGGTTGATTCCAAAATATATATAGTTTGAGTTGTGATCAATACTGAGATACGTATACACTGGGTCGTGGATTGATTCAAGATAATATTTATCGATTTATTTCTGTACATCTAACTGTGGACAACTAGTTATAGGTTACTAACGAGGACAGCTGACTTAATAAACTTAAAACATCAAAATATATTAAAAGTGTTGTAAATATATTTTGAACATACTTTTATATATATGTATATATTGTTATAGGTTCGTGAATCAACCAGTGGCCAAGTCTTACTTCCCGACGAAGTAAAAATCTGTGAAAGTGAGTTATAGTCCCACTTTTAAAATCTAATATTTTTGGGATGAGAATACATGCAGGTTTTATAAATGATTTACAAAATAGACACAAGTACGTGAAACTACATTCTATGGTTGAATTATCGAAATCGAATATGCCCCTTTTTATTAAGTCTGGTAATCTAAGAATTAGGAAACAGACACCCTAATTGACGCGAATCCTAAAGATAGATCTATTGGGCCTAACAAACCCCATCCAAAGTACCGGATGCTTTAGTACTTCGAAATTTATATCATATCCGAAGGGTGTCCCGGAATGGTGGGGATATTCTTATATATGCATCTTGTTAATGTCGGTTACCAGGTGTTCACCATATGAATGATTTTTATCTCTATGTATGGGATGTGTATTGAAATATGAAATCTTGTGGTCTATTATTATGATTTGATATATATAGGTTAAACCTATAACTCACCAACATTTTTGTTGACGTTTTAAGCATGTTTATTCTCAGGTGATTATTAAGAGCTTCCGCTGTCGCATACTTAAATAAGGACGAGATTTGGAGTCCATGCTTGTATGATATTGTGTAAAAACTGCATTCAAGAAACTTATTTTGTTGTAACATATTTGTATTGTAAACCATTATGTAATGGTCGTGTGTAAACAGGATATTTTAGATTATCATTATTTCATAATCTACGTAAAGCTTTTTAAACCTTTATTGATGAAATAAAGGTTATGGTTTGTTTTAAAATGAATGCAGTCTTTGAAAAACATCTCATATAGAGGTCAAAACCTCGCAACGAAATCAATTAATATGGAACGTTTTTAATCAATAAGAACAGGACATTTCATACGGACCAGGGGTTAACAGAACGAAAGGAACAAATGGTGTCGAAATGAGTAATGGCGGAGCAAGTAGTGTCGGAGCAAGTTATGCCAATATAGTTTGTTATAAATGTGGAAAACCGGGCCACATTATTAGAAATTTCCCGAACCAGGAGAACACGAATGGACAAGGCCGTGGAAGAGTTTTCAATATTAATGCATGCAGAGGCACAGGAAGACCCGGAGCTTGTTACGGGTACGTTTCTTATTGACAATAAATCTGCTTACGTTTTATTTGATTCGGGTGTGGATAGAAGCTATATGAGTAGAGATTTTTGTGCTAAATTAAGTTGTCCATTGATGCCTTTGGATAGTAAATTTTTACTCGAATTAGCAAATGGTAAATTAATTTCAGCAGATAATATATGTCGGAATCGAGAAATTAAACTGGTTAGTGAAACATTTAAGATTAACTTGATACCAGTAGAGTTAGGGAGTTTTGATGTGATAATCGGTATGGACTGGTTGAAAGAAGTGAAAGCAGAGATCGTTTGTTACAAAAATGCAATTTGCATTATACGAGAAAAAGGAAAACCCTTAATGGTGTACGGGGAAAAGGGCAACACGAAGCTACATCTTATTAGTAATTTGAAGGCACAAAAACTAATAAGAAAAGGTTGCTGTGCTGTTCTAGCACACGTCGAGAAAGTACAAACTGAAGAAAAGAGCATCAATAATGTTCCCGTCGCAAAATAATTTCCCGATGTATTACCGAAAGAATTATCGGGATTACCCCCACATCGATCCGTTGAATTTCAAATAGATCTTGTACCAGGGGCTGCACTAATAGCTCGTGCTCCTTACAGACTCGCACCCAGCGAGTTGAAAGAACTGCAAAGCCAATTACAAGAACTTTTAGAGCGTGGTTTCATTCGACCAAACACATCACCGTGGGGAGCTCCTGTTTTGTTTGTCAAGAAGAAAGATGGTACATTCAGGTTGTGTATCGACTACCGAGAGTTGAACAAACTTACCATCAAGAACCGCTACCCACTACCGAGAATCGACAACTTATTTGATCAACTACAAGGCTCGTCTGTTTATTCAAAGATTGACTTACGTTCCGGGTATCATCAAATGCGGGCGAAAGAAGATGATATTCCAAAAACTGCTTTCAGAACACGTTACGGTCATTACGAGTTTATGGTCATGCCGTTTGGTTTAACTAATGCACCAGCCGTGTTCATTGACCTTATGAATAGAGTGTGTGGACCATACCTTGACAAGTTTGTCATTGTTTTCATTGATGACATACTTATTTACTCAAAGAATGACCAAGAACACGCGGTGAACATTTGAGAAAGGTGTTAGAAGTATTGAGGAAGGAAGAATTTTACGCTAAGTTTTCAAAGTATGCATTTTGGTTGAAAGAAGTTCAATTCCTCGGTCACATAGTGAACAAAGAAGGTATTAAGGTGGATCCGGCAAAGATAGAAACTGTTGAAAAGTGAGAAACCCCAAAAACTCCGAAGCATATACGTCAATTTTTAGGATTGGCTGGTTACTACAGAAGATTCATCCAAGATTTCTCCAAAATAGCAAAACCCTTGACTGCATTAACGCATAAAGGGAAGAAATTTGAATGGAAGGATGAACAAGAGAAGGCGTTTCAGTTATTGAAGAAAAAGCTAATTACGGCACCTATATTGTCATTGCCTGAAGGGAATGATGATTTTGTGATATATTGTGACGCCTCAAAGCAAGGTCTCGGTTGTGTATTAATGCAACTAACGAAGGTAATTGCTTATGCTTCTAGACAATTGAAGATTCACGAGCAAAATTATACGACGCATGATTTGGAATTTGGCGCGGTTGTTTTTGCATTAAAGACTTGGAGGCACTACTTATATGGGGTCAAAAGTATTATATATACCGACCACAAAAGTCTTCAACACATATTTAATCAGAAACAACTGAACATGAGGCAGCGTAGGTGGATTGAATTATTGAATGATTACGAATTTGAGATTCGTTACCACCCGGGGAAGGCAAATGTGGTAGCCGACGCCTTGAGTAGAAAGGACAGAGAACCCATTCGAGTAAAATCTATGAATATAATGATTCACAATAACCTTACTACTCAAATAAAGGAGGCGTAACAAGGAGTTTTAAAAGAGGAAAATTTAAAGGATGAAATACCCAAAGGATCAGAGAAGCATCTTAATATTCGGGAAGACGGAACCCGGTATAGGGCTGAAAGGATTTGGGTACTAAAATTTGGAGATATGAGAGAAATGGTACTTAGAGAAGCTCATAAAACCAGATACTCAATACATCCTGGAACGGAGAAGATGTACAAGGATCTCAAGAAACATTTTTGGTGGCCGGGTATGAAAGCCGATGTTGCTAAATATGTAGGATAATGTTTGACGTGTTCTAAGGTCAAAGCTGAGCATCAGAAACCATCAGGTCTACTTCAACAACCCGAAATCCCAGAATGGAAATGGGAAAACATTACCATGGATTTCATCACTAAATTGCCAAGGACTGCAAGTGGTTTTGATACTATTTGGGTAATAGTTGATCGTCTCACCAAATCAGCACACTTCCTGCCAATAAGAGAAGATGACAAGATGGAGAAGTTAGCACGACTGTATTTGAAGGAAGTCGTCTCCAGACATGGAATACCAATCTCTATTATCTCTGATAGGGATGGCAGATTTATTTCAAGATTCTGGTAGACATTACAGCAAGCATTAGGAACTCGTCTAGACATGAGTACTGCCTATCATCCACAAACTGATGGGCACATCGAAAGGACGATACAAACGCTTGAAGACATGCTACGAACATGTGTTATTGATTTCAGAAACAGTTGGGATCAACATCTACCGTTAGCAGAATTTTCCTACAACAACAGCTACCATTCAAGCATTGAGATGGCGCCGTTTGAAGCACTTTATGGTAGAAAGTGCAGGTCTCCGATTTTTTGGAGTGAAGTGGGGGATAGACAGATTACGGGTCCGGAGATAATACAAGAAACTACTGAGAAGATCATCCAAATTCAACAACGGTTGAAAACTGCCCAAAGTAGACAAAAGAGCTACGCTGACATTAAAAGAAAAGATATAGAATTTGAAATTAGAGAGATGGTCATGCTTAAAGTTGCACCTTGGAAAGGCGTTGTTCGATTTGGTAAACGAGGGAAATTAAATCCAAGGTATATCGGACCATTCAAGATTATTGATCGTGTCGGACCAGTAGCTTACCGACTTGAGTTACCTCAACAACTCGCGGCTGTACATAACACTTTCCATGTCTCGAATTTGAAGAAATGTTTTGCTAAAGAAGATCTCACTATTCCGTTAGATGAAAAACTTCAATTCATCGAAGAACCCGTCGAAATAATGGATCGTGAGGTTAAAAGACTTAAGAAAAATAAGATACCAATTGTTAAGGTTCGATGGAATGCTCGTAGAGGACCTGAGTTCACCTGGGAACGAGAAGATCAGATGAAGAAGAAATACCAGCATTTATTTCCAGAAGATACGTAGCACCTCCAACTGCTTAAAATTTCGGGACGAAATTTATTTAACTGGTAGGTACTGTAGTGACCCGAACTTTTCCATTTTTATATATATATTAAATGAAATTGTTATTTACATGATTAAGTGTTTCCAACATGTTAAGCAATCAAACTTGTTAAGACTTGATTAATTGAAATAGGTCTCATATAGACAATTGACCACCCAAGTTGACCGGTGATTCACGAACGTTAAAACTTGTAAAAACTATATGATGACATATATATGATTATATATATAGTTAACATGATATTATGATAAGTAAACATATCATTAAGTATATTAATAATGAACTACATATGTAAAAACAAGACTACTAAGTTAATGATTTTGAAACGAGACATATATGTAACGATTATCGTTGTAATGACATTTAATGCATATATATCATATTAAGAGATATTCGTACATCATAATATCATGATAATATAATAATTTAAAATCTCATTTGATATTATAAACATTGGGTTAACAACATTTAAAAAGATCGTTAACCTAAAGGTTTCAAAACAACACTTACATGTAACGACTAACGATGACTTAACGACTCAGTTAAAATGTATATACATGTAGTGTTTTAATATGTATTCATACACTTTTGAAAGACTTCAAGACACTTATCAAAATACTTCTACTTAACAAAAATACTTACAATTACATCCGCGTTCAGTTTCATCAACAATTCTACTCGTATGCACCCGTATTCGTACTCATACAATACACAGCTTTTAGATGTATGTACTATTGGTATATACACTCCAATGATCAGCTCTTAGCATCCCATGTGAGTCACCTAACACATGTGGGAACCATCATTTGGCAACTAGCATGAAATATCTCATAAAATTACAAAAATATGAGTAATCATTCATGACTTATTTACATGAAAACAAAATTACATATCCTTTATATCTAATCCATACACCAACGACCAAAAACACCTACAAACACTTTAATTCTTCAATTTTCTTCATCTAATTGATCTCTCTCAAGTTCTAACTTCAAGTTCTAAGTGTTCTTCATAAATTCTACAAGTTCTAGTTACATAAAATCAAGAATACTTTCAAGTTTGCTAGCTCACTTCCAATCTTGTAAGGTGATCATCCAACCTCAAGAAATATTTGTTTCTTACAGTAGGTTATCATTCTAATACAAGGTAATAATCATATTCAAACTTTGGTTCAATTTCTATAACTATAACAATCTTATTTCAAGTGATGATCTTACTTAAACTTGTTTTCGTGTCATGATTCTGCTTCAAGAACTTCGAGCCATCCAAGGATCCGTTGAAGCTAGATCCATTTTTCTATTTTCTAGTAGGTTTATCCAAGGAACTTAAGGTAGTAATGATGTTCATAACATCATTCGATTCATACATAAAAAGCTATCATATTCGAATTGGTAAACTAGTAATCACTAGAACATAGTTTAGTTAATTCTAAACTTGTTCGCAAATAAAGTTAATCCTTCTAACTACACTTTTAAAATCAACTATACACATGATCTATATTTATATGATATGCTAACTTAATGATTTAAAACCCGAAAACACGATAAACACCATAAAACCGGATTTACGCCGTCGTAGTTACAACCGGGGGCTGTTTTGGTTTGGATAATTAAAAACTATGAAAAACTTTGATTTAAAAGCTATACTTCTGGAAAAATGATTTTTCTTATGAACATGAAACCATATCCAAAATTCATGGTTAAACTCAAAGTAAAAGTATGTTTTTCAAAACAGTCATCAAGATGTCGTTCTTTCGACGGAAATGACTACCTCTTTCAAAAACGACTTGTAACTTGCATTTCCGACTATAAACCTATACCTTTTCTGTTTAGTTTCATAAAGTCAAGTTCAATACAAAACCATGGCCGCTTAAATCACTCAAAACGGATTAGAAACGAAGAAATGGCGAGCAAAACAAAATTGGTAAAAACTACTCATTTTAGCTACGTGAAAATTGGTAACAAATATATTCCAACCATAACTTAATCAACTTGTATTGTATATTATGTAATCTTGAGATACCATAGATACGTATACAATGTTTCGACCTATCATGTCGACACATCTATATATATTTTGGAACAACCATAGACACTCTATATGTGAATGTTGGAGTTAGCTATACAGGGTTGAGGTTGATTCCAAAGTATATATAGTTTGAGTTGTGATCAATACTGAGATATGTATACACTGGGTCGTGGATTGATTCAAGATAATATATATCGATTTATTTTTGTACATCTAACTGTGGACAACTAGTTGTAGGTTACTAACGAGGACAGCTGACTTAATAAACTTAAAACATCAAAATGTATTAAAAGTGTTGTAAATATATTTTGAACATACTTTGATATATATGTACATATTTTTTATAGGTTCGTGAATCGACCAGTGGCCCAGTCTTACTTCCCGACGAAGTAAAAATCTGTGAAAGTGAGTTATAGTTCCACTTTTAAAATCTAATATTTTTGGGATGAGAATACATGCAGGTTTTATAAATGATTTACAAAATAGATACAAGTACGTGAAACTACATTCTATGGTTGAATTATCGAAATCGAATATGTCCCTTTTTATTAAGTCTGATAATCTAAGAATTAGGGAACAGACACCCTAATTGACGCGAATCCTAAAGATAGATCTATTGGGCCTAACAAACCCAATCTAAAGTACCGGATGCTTTAGTACTTCGAAATTTATATCATATCCGAAGGGTGTCCCGGAATGATGGGGATATTCTTAAATATGCATCTTGTTAATGTTGGTTACCAGGTGTTCACCATATGAATGATTTTTATCTCTATGTATGGGATGCGTATTAAAATATGAAATCTTGTGGTCTATTTTCCAAAATAGACAGTTTTGTCACAGCTCCAGCAAATCACCTTCATTTGTTTATACGAATAAACCTTATTATAACAATTACCCCTTCATCATTGTTACTGGGGAACCTTTCATATCTCGCCACATTAGCAGTAAACTTATCAACAACTTCATTAACCTTCGACTTAAGCCTCTCCGAAAAGCCACTATACTTATTCATTAAAACCCCATCATGTACTCACTTACATCCTGTAACAATAATTGTCACACCAACTACTAGGAATTAGCAATCAGTATTTTGAATTTCGCGACAATTTTACATCAAAATTTATACATGTAACGTCTATCTCCTAGACTTACATACTTCGAATGTGAATTTTCTGAAAAACATCCCAAAATATGAACTAGTTCTCCGAAATTGGAAAAATGCTGATGAAGCAGCAAAAACTGTAAACGACTTTAACAGTCAAAAGTTTGATGATAAAGAATAGTATGGTGGTAAAGCTGAGAAAAAGAGAAGATTTGAAACTGGAAAACGGATTGAGCAGACCATGAAGGAGGCTGTGGACAAATCACAAAGACTAAACCTGCCTTCAAAGGATCCAAATGATTCAGTGTCTACTGAAATCGTTAGCAAAACACCTTACTTCTTATTCTAAACCTTCACAGACAAATCTTCTTCATCATCCATATTATCGTATCTTTTATTATAATATCTTTGATATTCCTGAAGATATTTTCACAACTATTCTTATCCGAAATCTTTTATCTCTTCGCAATATCTGCGTTACAACATAAAAAGAAACTGTGTTAGTTTCTAAATTCTAAAAAAAAAAAATTTTGAATTTAAAATAGGAATATTCTTGAAGAAGTGTTGGGAGCTGAAGCATGAGTTAGTATAATATAATGACACTTGATCAACGTGATTATATTACAGTAATTCATGCTGAGTTTCTAAATGGAACATGATGATTCACAGATCATAATGTCATCATGTGCTATGTTACACGACTCTTGTATTCTCTTTGATCTCTAAATATCAAGAAAATATTTCTTGATGATTCGGCCTTTTCCGAGGTATTCTGGTAATTTGACAAGTCAAGATCGTGCCATTACAATTTCCTTCCTAGAACAATAACAATGTTCATTCCGAAATTTATATCTGCGAATTCTGGACTATTACAAGCGGTGCTTAATCGCAAAAAGAAGAAACGAAAGGACAAAGCTCTGAACTAGAAATGGGAGTATAAATCATAGCAAATAGAAGAGAGCATTAACTGTGAATGACAATGATTATAGAAGAAGCAAGGACTTTGAAATATAAGGGAAGATATAAAACCCAACAACAACCCAGAAATCACAAACCGTATATATTAATGCATATAGCAATATAAAGACACGGGAGAACTAAAAACACTATAAAGCCAAGAGTATAGTAGAAGTAAATAGATTCTTCCGGAGGCAGATGAAAAAGAAGAGCGACAGATATGAAAGTGAGGAGTATATCTAGAATCAGCACTGGATGAAGCATATTGACAAATACTTTAAAATATGAGTTGAGAAGGTGTGAGTTGTAAGAAAACAAATGAGGTGGATTTATAGTGAAATATCCGACAGAGAAATCAAAATGGAGTATCTCATTAATTCGAAGAGGATCATAATTTCCTTAATCGCCGAATAATCAAATCCAATATAGATTACAAAGATTTTCTTTTCGGAGATCAATCGTGATGACGTCAAAAGATACGACGAATCACTATTATCTTATTTCATTCATTTACGATAACTTCACTCACACGCTTCGAGTAATCGAATTATTTTATCCATTCTTCTTGAACATGATAAAACTCTATAATCGTTATAATAACATTCTCATTGTTAGTCATGACGACCTCTATCAAATTTCGGGGACGAAATTTCTTTAACGGGTAGGTACTGTGACGACCCAGAAATTTCTGACCAAATTTAAACTTTAATCTTTATATTATTCCGACATGATAAGCAAAGTTTGTTAAGTTAAATCTCAAGAATTTTAAACTGTGTTCATACATTCATTATAACCTCGACCAAATTCTGACGATTCACGAACCGTTATATATAAATAGATATGTATATGTATATGTATATATATATTATAACGTGAGAATATTAATAAAGTATTAAACGTATAATACTTTACACGAACGTATTTGTTTCAATATGATTTTCAACGAAATTAAAAAAAAATATATTAAATGATTGAATTATCAGAAACATTGAATTATGATTACAAGTCTCTGTTGAGAGGTCCACTATGATTTGAGAAAATCTATTCCTCTTAACGATATTCAGAATAATTTGTAACGCTATTTATAAATAAAAATAAAAAGTGTCATTTACGAAAGTTAGATAAAAGTTAGTGGAGAATTGGTTTCCATAATATTCTATTAAACTATTTTCAAACGTACAAAGACGTTTTCAGTTTAAAAAGAACTTTATTATTAAAACGTATATAACTTTTATAAATATCTAGAATCACTTTTGATAACTCATTACTTAACCAGTATAATAAATATAACGATATTTATATTTTATTTCATTAAATATATATAACGATTTAAATTAATATTATATATATTTATACGCGTATTAAACATACATAGTTTTTATACTTTTACTATACTTTAACTTTAACTTTATTTACTTTAACTTTAATAATTCACTTTAATAATTCATACTTTAATAATTCACTTTAATAATTCATACTTTAATAATTGACTTTAATAATTCATACTTTAATAATTCACTTTAATAATTCATACTTTAATAATTCACTTTAATAATTCATACTTTAATAATTCACTTTAATAATTCATACTTTAATAATTCACTTTAATAATTCATACTTTAATAATTCATTTTAATAATTCATACTTTAATAATTCACTTTAATAATTCAAAAATCTATTATAAATAGAATTCAATAGGTTTCATTATTTCATAGAAACTTGAAAATATATTTCTCTAAACTCTCTCAATCGAATTACATATATATATATATTTACTTAGTATTATTTCAAGATATTATTAGTATACATAAAATACTATGACGGAGTTATATTCAGATGATTTCAAAATAAGTTTTCAAATGAGATAGAGCTAAGAAAATTATGGGTTATAGCTATGAAGGTTATGGGTATGGGTATTGCTCGTGAGGTCAACCTAACGTTTATCATTTTCGTTGCGTCTACGTACTTTCCTGCAATATTGAATCTCAATATTGATACGTTTTTGAATCCAAGGCCAACCTTGCACTTGTTAAATGACGTTATATGTATTTTTACTATAAAATACAGTATGGTGAGTTTCATTGCTCCCTTTTTAAATGCTTTTGCATTATATATTTTTGGGCTGAGAATACATGCATATTTTATAACTGTTTTACGAAATAGGCACAAGTACTAAAACTAATTCTACGTGGGTTTAAACCAGAAATATCCCCTTAGCTTGGTAACTATAACTACTGGTGTATGACTGGTAGGCGCGAATCCTAAAGATAGATCTATTGGGCCTGACAAACCCCATCCTGACTATGGGATGCTTTAGTACTTCGAGGTTATTTTAAACACACCTGATTTGGTGTACTTCAGAGGGTAAAACATGAACGTTAAGGCTTGTTACCGGGTGCCTACGACTTATAGAATACTTTTATACACTTGCGAGTGTACATATATTTATAAACGAAAATCTTGTGGTCTATTAATATATTGAAATGATTGTTTTGATAAACCTATGAACTCACCAACCTTTTGGTTTACACTTTAAAGCATGTTTATTCTCAGGTATTAAAGAAATCTTCCGCTGTGCATTAGCTCATTTTAAGGATATTACTTGGAGTCATTCATG
Organism: Rutidosis leptorrhynchoides; assembly: GCF_046630445.1. Lineage (NCBI taxonomy): Eukaryota > Viridiplantae > Streptophyta > Magnoliopsida > Asterales > Asteraceae > Rutidosis > Rutidosis leptorrhynchoides. Next base: position 423,802,491 of record NC_092338.1, on the reverse strand, counting down.
GCATATTTTGAAAGACGTTGCATTCGAGTCATTGAGTTCATCAAGATTATTATTATGTCAATTATAGTTGGATGTATTATGAAATGGTGTGCATGCCGTCAACTTTCGTTGTAAAGAAAGTTTGTCTTTTAAAAACGAATGCAATGTTTGTAAAATGTATCATATAGAGGTCAAATACCTCGCGATGTAATCAACTATTGTGAATCGTTTATAATGTATATGAACGGGTCCTTTCATTATTAAGAATCAAACTTGTTAGTTTGATTCTTCATATCAACTTGTTTTTACAAGACAAACAAGAACATAAGCTTTCTAGTTATGTTCTACACTTGTTTTTTTTAAAAAAAAAAAAAGATTTAAGTTCATGTGTTGTGAAAGCATACTTGTAATTCATATTAGTAAACTTTAAAGTTTACTTTCTTAAAGATCAAGACTTAGGCTTGAATCTTTAAAGTATGAAACCCGTGAACTTATTAACTTGTTTACTTAGTTTATTTCTTTATATTATGCACTTTAATTTCATTTTTGTTGGTTAATATTGGTCAAATGCTACTAGTTAACTTTGATCTCATTAATCTTGAACTAAAGTTAACTTTAAAAGTTCAAGAACATGTAAGTAAGCTTTCTTTAACTATAACTTTGTACACTTATGTTAGATCTAGACTTTTGGGTCTAGGATCTTCAAGATCTAACTAAGAACTATGTTCTACAACTTAAGATCTTGATTTCATAAGTTCACTTTCAAGTTTGTAACTTATTATTAGTTTTAAAGTTCATGTATGTGTTAGATCTAAGACCTTGATGTAACTTTGGTTCATCAAACTTCATACAACTCTTAAGTGAGTTGTGCAACATGTCTTAGACCTACACTTGTGTCATAATAGTCAAAACTTGGTTAATATTACTTTTACATTTCATGTATGTGTTGAATCTAAGACTTTGATGTAACTTTGGTTCATCAAAACACTTGCAACACTTAAGTGAGTTGTGCTTCATGTCTTAGACTTACACTTAGGTTATGATGGTCAAACCTTGGTGAAAATGATGCAAACACATCAACGAGTTGTACACTTGAAGCTATATGCATTAAGGATGAGAACCATGATAAGCATCGAGCACCAAGAACCACCGGAACCTACTGACCCTACTGTTTTACTGTTTCTGTGTCTGACCCGTATGACCTGGGCTACTGTAATTATGATTTTCAGATATCTCTTTTTGAGTAGATAACTTTTCATATAGGACTCGTCTTAATCCGAGTTACGGTTTAGGATTTATGGCCCTCCGATCGTCACTATGTCTTTTAACGTTGTGCTGAAAATTCTGACCTACTCACACTTAGACCGTCGCCACGGTCAAACGAAGACGAGTTTGCTTCTGAAATTTTTACCACAACTAAAGGACTCATATACGGAGCTATGGCCACTGGTCTCACCTTATTTCAGTAGGTATAGAGGCCGTGGTGACTGACCGAACTCAGCCTTTGTTTTAAACTCTATTCTTGAACGAAAATTACTTTGCACCTTTTGTTTAATGATGAATGATGATGACCCTTAAGACCTTATTTACATATTTTTAAACCTATTCGGACGATTTACTGACTTAGTACTATTTGACTTAGGTTGAGGACCCGTTTGGACAACCTTCATTACTTGCTTACTTTCCGAGTCATACTTTACCACTACTTTATCATTGTGAGTTATAGCATTCCCTTTTTACTTTAACTATTTTGGGAACTGAGAATACATGCGCATTTTACGTTTTACATACTAGGCACGAGTACTTAAACTTTATATATGTGTGGGTTATATAACGGCAGAAACATTCCCTTTAGCTCGGTAACGTTTAGTCATTGGTTTTTGAACCGGTGAACGCGAATCTTAGATATGGATCCATAGGGTTTGACATCCCCACTCGGGCTAGTAGCGCTAGCATTTAACGAGTGTTTAATACTTCGTAAACATACGCACTTGCCAAGTGTACTTTCAGGGGGTATAAACGTTAAGTTAGTTACCAAGTGCCCACGGTTAACATATACTTTATCATACTGTTTTGAAACGCTCTTTGTAGCACTGAAATCTCGTGGCCTACCTTACATACTGTTATACTTAAACTATAGCTCACCAACCTTTGTGTTGATGTTTTAAGCATGTTTTTCTCAGGTGCTTAAGGTTAGCTTCTTCCGCTGTGTACTAGTCTTGCTGTAGACACCCGCTGCTCTAGAGTTATCACCGCATGAACTGTTTATCTTGCATTCAAAACTTTAATACTTTTGAACTATGATTTGTAATGACCTAAGGGTCATGTACTATTATCTTTGCTTTCGTTCATAGAAGCATACTTTGGTTGTAAAACACTTGACGTTCATTATGACGTCACCTTTTATCTTGAATGCAAACGTATTTTGAAATAGCATATAGTGTTTGACCTTGTAATGATCATGTTGTTGATGATTCGTACACGATGGTTTTGTACGGGGCATCACAAATATAATAAAGGAAAAGCTATCAAAATAGAGAAACCCGAGTCCAAAACTGATGAACTTTATGTTAACATGAAATATCCCGATGGGATATATCGTAAACACCCGTATTTCTTAAACTTTAACCATAACCCGGGAACATCCAAACCACCAGGTTTTTCTAAACCATTTGTGAAAATGACGGCTCGTATTAGAGGAGCACCATGTATCCCTAGGAAATTAGCAAAACGAACCAAGTCCGAGGAGGATGAAACAAGTGAGTCGGAATAAAGAATTGTAATCATGCTGTGTAATATGTGTACTGTAGTGTGCTTGTAATTTTAAGCTGTATGTAAAAATTACTTGCAATGTTTGTATTCTATCATCCTTTACAAGATCTAATTTTTCATCTCTTTTACAGTATAAAAATACAAAATGGACGTTAAGGATAGACAACCGAATATTTTAGAAGACCTACCAGGGGATATGATTGATGGAATCTTGTCTAGAGTTAGTCAGAATTTATCGGCTCAATTATTTATGGCGAAATTAGTGTGTCGAACATTTAAAAGACGTTTCAGGCATGCCTTAGTTTATAAAAGGCTTTCCTTTGAGAGATGGGGTATATCACATTGGGGAGACCTTAAGTTACGCCGTGTTTTATTTAAGGCATTAAGTGCGGGGAACCCAAATGCAATTTTACACTACGGGTTGAGAGCTTATTTTGACTCCACATATCCCAACATAGGACTTTGTTCTTTAGAAAGAGCTTCCAACATGCAACTTAAAGAAGCATGTTATGCTTACGGGTTAGTGATGCTCGCTTCTCACCAAATTGAGAAAAAGAACATCGGATTGCAACTGTTAAATAAAACATTCCCATAAGTGACGCATTCAGTAGTTGGAGTGAGAGACAAGGTTTTTAGATTGTTACGGGGCTGTTGGGAATTACGTAACCCTCGTCCTTTTGACAACGTTACAACATGCTGTCTTGCCAACGACCACAACGGTTATTTTTCACAAGACCAAGGATGGGAAATAATACTAGTAAAACCCGAATGCATGACTTGTTTCTGGACCTACGAATTACGTGTCTTTATTGCCTTTGCTGAACGACTTGCACTTAATTGACTTCACAACTGCCTTGTATCAAAGTTATTGTGTGCTATATTTCATGCTATATAAATAAGTTCATACTATGCTATGAGATACTATTGACTACTCTTAATATTCTATATGATTAACTTGATTCTTTTGGCTATTTCTAACAACCCATCCTAATCCATCTAGACGAATACATTACATTTGATTATATCGCGAGGTACTTGACCTCTATATGATACATTTTACAAACATTGCATTCGTTTTTAAAAGACAAACTTTCTTTACATCGACAGTTGACGGCATGCATACCATTTCATAATATATCCAACTATAATTGAGTTAGTAATAATCTTGATGAACTCGACGACTCGAATGCAACATCTTTTGAAATATGTCATGAATGACTCCAAGTAATATCTCTAATATGAGCAAATGCACAGCGGAAGATTTCTTTCATATCTGAGAATAAACATGCTTTCAAGTGTCAACCAAAAAGTTGGTGAGTTCATTAGTTTAACATAAATAATCATTTTCATCATTTTAATAGACCACAAAAATTTCATTTCCAGTTTCTCATAAATATACGTCCCATGCATAGAGACAAAAATCATTCATATGGTGAACACTTGGTAACTGACATTAACAAGATGCATATAAGAATATCCCCTATCATTCTGGGAAATCCTTCAGACATGATAAAAATAACATCGAAGTACTAAAGCATCCGGTACTTTGGATGGGGTTCGTTAGGCCCAATAGATCTATCTTTAGGATTCGCGTCAATTAGTAGATCGGTTTACTAATTCTTAGGTTACCAAGCAAAAGGGGCATATTCGGCTTCGATCATTCAACCATGTAATGTAGTTTCGATTACTTGTGTCTATTTTGTAAAACATTTATAAAAGCGCATGTATTCTCAGTCCCAAAAATATATATTGCAAAAGCATTTAAAAGGGAGTAATGAAACTCACCTAATGTATTTTGTAGTAAAAATACATATGACTATATTGAACAACTGAACAATGCAGGGTTGGCCTTGGATTCACGAACCTATATCATTCATATATATATTAAAACATTTACTCGTAATCGAATAAATCTATATATTATTAATGATGTATTTGTTATATTTAATAATTTTTAAGTTTAATTATTTATTTATATATTTTTATTTTATATATAGATATATTATTATAGTTAAGTTATGTAATTTGAATATATTTTTGTATATAAAATCTTTATTTTTATACTTATAACTTTAGTAATATCTTTAAAACCTTTATTTTCATAATCATAATAATTTTAATAATAATAATATTATTGTTAATATTAATAATAATAATAATAATAATGATAGTAGAGTTGTTACTTTTATTGATAATACTAGTTTTAACAAAAACGACAGGTTTAAATATAATATTACTTTCAGTAATAATAATAATAATAATTCCAATACTGATAATAATAATAGCTATAATAATTTTATTACTAATGGTAGTAGTGATAATAGTAATAATGATACTAAGTATAATAATCATTTCAATAATAATAATAATACATATGTTAATAATAATAATAATAACAATAACAATATTCCTAACTATAACTATAATCATACTAATAATAAAGATAATATCAATAATACTTGATAATGTTAATAAATGATAACTTTTAGGAATACACCTATATTAGTAATAATAATAATAATAATAATAGTAATTATAATTATACTACTTGTAATGATAACAATAATTAATAATATCAATAACAATAATAATATCAATAATAATAATAATAATAATAATAATAATAATAATAATAATAATAATAATAATAATAATAATAATAATAATAATAATAATAATAAAAATTTTTTGATATTAAAAGCTACCTCATAAAGCCTCTTTAAAAAAAATTGCCACTAGCAGGGCTTGAACCCGAGACCTCTCGCTATCCCGAACCAACACCCAACCATTTTGCCGTTTTGATTTATCTGATTAAACCAACACCCAAATTTATTTAACCCCTTTGTTTCTGTTTCATATCCTCCTTCTTCTTCGTTTACAAATCGATCAATACCAAACCAAAGTAACAGCTACTAATATATTTTGATTTATGGTTTTAAACGTATCATGAACATTTATAAATGGTGACTGGGATTAATCAAAATAGAGAAGAAAAGGAAAAAAAATAGCTGAAGCAGCTAAATAAATACGATATCAATCCAAACATCAATCTCGATTTTGAAGGTGTTTCAGATCATGATTTCTAAATGAAAAAGGTTCCAAATTGTTATTAGAAACTATATGAATCATCAATTTGAATTAAAATATCAAAACGACTACGAATTTTATGATGAACAAATCGTTTGACTTTTGAAATTCAACTTTGACTTCAAAAATCGAAACTCTATAGGAAGAATTGAGACTTGAGAGTTTCCAGATAGTTTAAATAAATAATTTCCAACATAACAGCATTTCTAAATTTTTAAAAATTGTTTAAAACTCGAGTTACTTGGAAAAACACCTAAGAATAGGGCAGTCGGCCTTGTTCTTCCTTTTTTTCTGTTTCAATTTAATTAATTAAAGGCTGTAAAAGGTTTTTGGTGATTGATAAGCGATAATGGAAAGTCTGAGTAGTTCGTTTAACACCTGAGTGAGTTGTTTTTATCCATAAAGAAAAATTCTAGTCGACATAATTTTCTATCCAAGAACTAGAATACAAAATAAAATAAAATCAGAAAATGATAGTTAAGAGATCAGATACTTTGTTCATATAATTCAACTCTGATTTGTACGAATTTGATTTAGTGAATCAATCTTCTATAGATGGACAACGGTTGGAAATAGAATAAGTATTTCCTTATATTTAATTAAGTATTTATACGTATATACCTATATATATATCTATTTCTGTATATAAAAATTATATATATAAATCTGTATTTTATATATATATTTATTAGTATTTATATAAATCTATTTATATATAGTTGATTATATATAATTCATAAACTTTAATATTTATAATGTTATTACTAATATAAAATGCTAATACTAATAATAACTATAAAAATTTCGAGATACTAATAAAAGTAATAATAATGATATTAATATCAACAATAATAATAATAATTAATAATTAAATAATAATACTAATAATATTAATATATTAATAAAAAATAAATAGTATTATTACTAACGATTTTGATAACAATTATTATAACATGTATAACAATAATATTGTTAATAACAATAATGCTAATAATACTTAATATTATTAATAATAATATTGATAATAGTAATACTATATCAATCTATATATATCAAATTCATATCATTAGATTATATTTAAATAATATTAATAACACTAATATTGATATCATTATTGGAATAACAATATATTTATAATAACTATATTCATACTTGTATTATATATATGTATCATTACTTATATTATATATCATCTTTTGTTGAATATTTATTACTTATCAATCTTATTTATATTATCATATACATATAATAGTAATTATCTTATAGAAACCATATATTTAATATAAATTCCTTTTAAGTACAACTTAATGATTTTATGTTTCATTTTACATATTCATATTTATATATAATAATATTAATTATTCAAATATTCATATTAGTGTTTATAATGAAATTATTGCTAATAATATTAACATAACGGTTATATTCAAACTTGTAATTTAATATATTACAATTTATAAATTTTATCCTAGTTACTAATTATATAATATATAATATAATATCTTATATCAAATATTTAATATTTATAATTTACAATCCATATGATATTATTTATATTTAGAATTCATATATATAAATATATATATATATTAATAGTAACTTATTTATTCTGTACTTTATTTTCCATATTTAAATTTAAAGTTTTAAATTATATTTTATAATTTCGAATTATAATATAACATTACATTTAAATATAAACATATTTAGTTACAAACAATTGTTCGTGAATCGTCGAGAATAGTCAAGGTCAAATGATTTCATGAAACAGTTCAAAAGTTTTAAGATTCAATGTTACAGGCTTTGCTTATCGTATCGAAATCATATAAAGATTAAGTTTAAATTTAGTTGAAAATTCTCGGGTCGTCACAGTACCTACCCGTTAAAGAAATTTCGTCTAGAAATTTGAGTGAGGTGGTCATGGTTAACCATAAATATGTTTTTATGATGAATATGAGTTGATAAATAGAGTTTTATCATCATTGAGTAATATGGATAAAACAATTCGATTATTCGAAGAATACGAATGAAGCTATCACAAAAGAGTGAAATGAGTAAATGCAGGTTCGTCTTAACCGGGGACGTAGTCACGATTGATTTCAGGAAATAAAGGAATTTAGGGGAAATCTTCGTAATAAGATTTGTTTCTTCGGAAATTAAGGAAATTAGGATTCTCTTTTGATTAAATGCGATAATCTATCACGATTGCTCTGTCTGATATTTCACTATAAATCCACTCCCTTCGTTTCCTTTATATCTTAGAGTTCCATACTTTGTTCTCTCTTCCCGACTTTAAGTCAAGGGAATAACGGTCCAGAATTTCGTAGATATGGAGTTTCGAATGCACATGATTAATGTTATAAGAAGGAAATTGTAATGGCACGATTTTGATTTGTCAAATTACCAGAATACCCTGGAAAAGACTGAATCATCAAGAAAATATTTTCTTGATATTTTAGAGGTTAAATAGAATACAAGAGTCGTGCAACATGGCACATGATGCCGTTATGATCTGTGAATCATCACGTTCCATTTAGAAACTTAGCATGACTTACTGTAATATAATCACGTTGATCAAGTGTCATTATATTATACTAACTCATGCATCAATTTCCAACACTACTTCAAAATCATTCATATTTTAAACTCGAAGGTTTCAGAATTTAGAAACTAAAATAGTTTCTTTTATGATGTAACACCGATAGCACGGAGAGATAACTAATTTCGGATAAGAAGAGTTATGGAAATATCCTCAGGAATATTGAAGATATTTATGATGATATTTTCAGAATTTCTAAAATCTAAAGTTGATGAAGAAAGATTTTTCCACAAGATTTAACATGACTTCGGAGCAAGATATTCTCTAAAGATTTTAACGGATCCAGAATTACCTGGATTCTTTGAATATAGGGTATGGTCCTTGTATTTGTCCTTGGTCTCCTTCGTGGTTAGCTCAATCCATTTTCCAGTTCCAAATTTTCTGAGCTTTTCCAACATACTATTCTTTATCATCAAACTTCTGATGATTAAGGTCGTTTACGGTTGTCTACGGTTTCTGTTGCTTCATTCAACTTTTTCAACATTCAAAGTATTGATTTGTAGACTGAGTGCTTTTCAGAATTTCATAATGAAAGATCATAATTTTAAGAGATAAATGCTATACATATAATTGTTGATGTAGATATGCTGTGAGTTTTCAAAGTACTGATTGCTGATTCCTGGTAATTGGTATGGCAGTTCTCGTTACAAGATGCGGATGATTATATGATAGGGTTTTAATGAATAAATATAATATAATGATTTATCAGAGAGATTTAAGCCAAGAAGCAACGAGGTTGCTGGTACGTCTGCAGGTAATATGGTGGAATATAAAAGGTTCCCTGGTAATAATAAAAGAGTACGCATATATATCAAGGTTATAATAAGGTTGTTTCGAACGAAAAGTCGATGTTGACTTGCTGGAGATGTGACAAAATTTGCTACTTTGAAATGGATTTCCAAGTTATTTTGGCTAATAATAACACTAAGGAATTAGCATAGCTACGTTTTAAACGTTTACTCAATTGCCGAGAGTTTCTCATATGCATAACTATATGCATCAATCTTTTCTTCCGTAGATGAATTGTGGTTGGTTCATCCTCTAGATTGAGGTGTTTTCGAGAATTTATGAAGGATTTGAAGGCAGATTGTAATCATCAGGATACAAATGAGGTTTAAGATGAAATCAAGTGGCAAACTTAAAGAATTGTTTAGTTTCATATGTTATAATCAATATTTTAATTCATTTTTAATTGTCCAATCTTGATAGTCCACAGTTGATAGTCCACAGTTAACAGTCCAATAATTCATATATAGTTTAATTTATAATATTCAAATTAATTAATACGTATCGTGACCCGTGTGCATGTCTCAGACTCGATCACAACTCAAAGTATATATATTATTATAGAATCAACCTCAACCCTGTATAGCGAACTCGATCATTACAGTATATAGAGTGTCTATGGTTATTCCAAATAATATATATAGATGCGTCGATATGATATGTCAAAACCTTGTATACGTGTCCTGATATTTAAAGTGCGTAAAAATAAATAACAGAAATTAAATGACGATAAATAAAGTGCGTAAAGTAAATAACAGAAATTAAATGACGATAAATAAAATTGCGAGAATGTAAATTGCGATAAATAAAATGTAATCAGTTAGCAAGGAACAATTAGCTAGGAATAGTTAGCGTGGATTCTTAACAATATTTCTCATAGTTAATTTGTTTGTTTCTAACAAATTTTATTTTATCCAATGTTTTCTTCATTATGCCACTTGTTGGATTCTGATAAATCAAAATCCAAATATGAAATTGGATGAATATGGTTATTCTGTGATGAATGGATTTGTATATCGGTGGATGTAAGTAGGATAGTAAACGACTGTTGAATCAGCTTCGAAGAATGTACAGTGTAACTTATTAATGTGAAATCTGAATATTTCTCGGGTATTACCTACCCGTTAAAATATTTTCAAAATTAACACTTTGTACGAAAGAATTTTTAATTACAATCTTTATGAAAACATATATACATATATATTTTCTTCAGATGTAATCATGGATTCATTGAGTTAATATGATATTAAACTCATTTGGTTTACCGTTAGAACTAGAATACATAATCTCTAAAACATTTAGATATTACTTAATCGCCATGAAGAACGAAGATAATTGATGTAGAACGATATGTAGAACGATGATTATACTCGAGGTACAGAATGAGATGTTGAGGCATGGATTGTTGATGGTACTGGTGCTATTACTGATGGTACTGTTGGTGCCGGTAATGTTGCTGAAGCTGGTAAAGTTTGCACCATATTCTCCAAATTTATTTTTTTTCGAGCGCGAAGTTTGTTGACTTCTTCTATTATTCCAGGGTGATTGTCGATTGGAACGAGCGAATGACTAAGGTTTAGAATTTTAGATAGAATATAATCTTGGCGAGATATTCTGGAAATGAGTGTGAAAATGGTGTTTCGAATGGGTTCGCCGGTAAGTGCTTCACGTTCTTCGCCAAGAGGGCAATTTGGTTAACGGAAAGGATCGCCTTCTTTGCATCTCCATTGATTAAGTTGACTACGAACCCATCAGATGAATTGGAGATGGCTGATTGATTGATTCATTCTGGTGACGCTGCTTCTGGTGCTTAGGTGGAAATCCATATCGGAATAGTTGTCGGAATCTGAGGAATTCGAACTGGTTGAGGGATTCATCTCGTACGATCAGATGAAGGATTTTCGATAAGAAATAGATTATATGATGTAGATTAGTACCCTGCAATACATAATTTACATATGCATATATGATACTAAAATCTCATAAGTTACGGAGGAATCTACGGAAGCTGTCAGGCAAAGTCTACAGTAACAGATATGCTAAGATATGAATTATCAAATACGCTAAGATATGAATTTTGTCTATACACTATTCATGCAGTCAATGCAGTAAAACATGTCTAGACTAAGAATGATAAGCAGGTAATTTCCGACAAGAAATGATAAGCAAAACTTTTGACATGCAGACACGGTCGAAGTCCAGACCCACTAATGCATCTAAACAATTATCAGTTAGACACACTAATGCAAGAACTGGTTCGCTAAGACCACCGCTCTGATACCAACTCTAACGACCCGTCCTAATCCATCTGGACGAATACATTACATTTGGTTACATCGCGAGGTACTTGACCTCTATATGATACATTTTACAAACATTGCATTCATTTTTAAAAGACAAACTTTCTTTACATCGACAGTTAACGGCATGCATACCATTTCATAATATATCCAACTATAATTGACTTAGTAATAATTTTGATGAACTCGACGACTCGAATGCAACGTCTTTTGAAATATGTCATGAATGACTCCAAGTAATATCTCTAATATGAGCAAATGCACATCGGAAGATTTCTTTCATACCTGAGAATAAACGTGCTTTCAAGTGTCAACCAAAAGGTTGGTGAGTTCATTAGTTTAACATAAATAATCATTTCCATCATTTTAATAGACCACAAGAATTTCATTTCCAGTTTCTCATAAATATACGTCCCATGCATAGAGACAAAAATCATTCATATTGTGAACACCTGTTAACCGACATTAACAAGATGCATATATGAATATCCCCTATCATTCCGAGAAATCCTTCGGACATGATAAAAACAACATCGAAGTACTAAAGCATTCGGTACTTTGGATGGGGTTCGTTAGGCCCAATAGATCTATCTTTAGGATTCACGTCAATTAGTATATTAGTTTACTAATTCTTAGGTTACCAAGCAAAAGGGGCATATTCGGCTTCGATCATTCAACCATATAATGTAGTTTCGATTATTTGTGTCTATTTCGTAAAACATTTATAAAAGCGCATGTATTCTCAGTCCCAAAAATATATATTGGAAAAACATTTAAAAAGGGAGTAATGAAACTCACCTAATGTATTTTGTAGTAAAAATATATATAACTATATTGAACAACTGAACAATGCAGGGTTGGCCTTGAATTCACGAACCTATATCATTCATATATATATTAAAACATTTACTCGTAATTGAATAAATCTATATATTATTATTAATGATGTATTTGTTATATTTAATAATTTTTAAGTTTCATTATTTATTTATATATTTTTATTTTATATATAGATATATTATTATAGTTAAGTTATGTAATTTGAATATATTTTTGTATATAAAATCTTTATTTTTATACTTATAACTTTAGTAATATCTTTAAAATCTTTATTTTCATAATCATAATAATTTTAATAATAATATTATTATTGTTAATATTATTAATAATAAAAATAATGATAGTAAAGTTGTTACTTTTATTGATAATACTAGTTTTAACAAAAATGACAGGTTTAAATATAATATTACTTTCAGTAATAATAATAATAATAATTCCAATACTGATAATAATAATAATAATAGCTATAATAATTTTATTACTAATGGTAGTAGTGATAATAGTAATAATGATACTAAGTATAATAATCATTTCAATAATAATAATAATAATACATATGTTAATAATAATAATAATAACATTAACAATATTCCTAACTATAACTATAATCATACTAATAATAAAGATAATATCAATAATACTTGATAATGTTAATAAATGATAACTTTTAGGAATACACCTATATTAGTAATAATAATAATAATAATAATAGTAATTATAATTATACTACTTGTAATGATAACAATAATAATAATATCAATAACAATAATAATATCAATAATAATGGTGCTTGATAATAATAATAATAATAACAATAATAATAATAATAATAATAATAATAATAATAATAATAATAATAATAATAATAATAATAATAATAATAATAATAATAATAATAATAATAATAATAATAATAATAATAATAATAATAATAATAATAATAAAATTTTTTGATATTAAAAGCTATCTCATAAAGCCTCTTTAAAAAAAACTGCCACTAGCAGTGGCTCGAACCCGAGACCTCTCGCTACCCCGAACCAACACCCAACCATTTCGCTGTTTTGATTTATCTGATTAAACTAACACCCAAATTTATTTAACCCTTTTGTTTCTGTTTCATATCCTTCTTCTTCTTCGTTTACAAATCGATCAATACCAAACCAAAGTAACAGCTACTAATATATTTTGATTTATGGTTTTAAACGTATCATGAACATTTATAAATGGTGACTGGGATTAATCAAAATAGAGAATAAAAGGAAAAAAAAATAGCTGAAGCAGCTAAATCAATACGATATCAATCCAAACATCAATCTCGATTTTGAAGGTGTTTCAGATCATGATTTCTAAATGAAAAAGGTTCCAAATCATTATTAGAAACTATATGAATCATCAATTTGAATTAAAATATCAAAACGACTACGAATTTTACGATGAACAAATCGTTTGACTTTTGAAATTCAACTTTGACTCCAAAAATTGAAACTCTATAGGAAGAATTGAGACTTGAGAGTTTCCAGATAGTTTAAATAAATAATTTCCAACATAACAGCATTTCTAATTTTAAAAATTGTTTAAAAATCAAGTTACTTGGAAAAACACCCAAGAACAGGGCAGTCGACCTTGTTCTTCCTTTTTTTCTGTTTCAATTTAATTATTTAAAGGCTGTAAAAGGTTTTTGGTGATTAATAAGTGATAATGGAAAGTCTGTGTAGTTCGTTTAACACCTGAGTGAGTTGTTTTTATCCATAAAGAAAAATTCTAGTCGACAGAATTTTCTATCCAAGAACTAGAATACAAAATAAAATAAAATCAGAAAATGATAGTTAAGAGATCAGATACTTTGTTCATATAATTTAACTCTGATTTGTACGAATTTGATTTAGTGAATCAATCTTCTATAGATGGACAATGATTGGAAACAGAATAAGTATTTCCTTATATTTAATTAAGTATTTATACGTATATACCTATATATATCTATTTCTGTATATAAAAATTATATATATAAATCTGTATTTTATATATATATATTTATTAGTATTTATATAAATCTATTTATATATAGTTGATTACATATAATTCATAAACTTTAATATTTATAATGTTATTACTAATATAAAATGCTAATACTAATAATAACTATAAAAATTTCGAGATACTAATAAAAGTAATAATAATGATATTAATATCAACAATAATAATAATAATTAATAATTAAATAATAATACTAATAATATTAATATATTAATAAAAAATAAATAGTATTATTACTAACGATTTTGATAACAATTATTATAACATGTATAACAATAATATTGTTAATAACAATAATGCTAATAATACTTAATATTATTAATAATAATATTGATAATAGTAATACTATATCAATCTATATATATCAAATTCATATCATTAGATTATATTTAAATAATATTAATAACACTAATATTGATATCATTATTGGAATAACAATATTTATATAACAACTATATTCATACTTGTATTATATATATGTATCATTACTTATATTATATATCATCTTTTGTTGAATATTTATTACTTATCAATCTTTTTTATATTATCATATACATATAATAGTAATTATCTTATAGAAACCATATATTTAATATAAATTCCTTTTAAGTACAACTTAATGATTTTATGTTTCATTTTACATATTCATATTTATATATAATAATATTAATTATTCAAATATTCATATTAGTGTTTATAATGAAATTATTGTTAATAATATTAACATAACGGTTATATTCAAACTTGTAATTTAATATATTACAATTTATAAATTTTATCCTAGTTACTAATTATATAATATATAATATAATATCTTATATCAAATATTTAATATTTATAATTTACAATCCATATGATATTATTTATGTTTAGAATTCATATATATATAAATATATATATATATATATATATATATATATATATATATATATATATATATATATATATATATATATATATATATATATATATATATATATATATATATATATATATATATATATATATATATATTTTAATAGTAACTTATTTATTCTGTACTTTATTTTCCATATTTAAATTTAAATGTTTAAATTATATTTTATAATTTTGAATTATAATATAACATTACATTTAAATATAAACATATTTAGTTACAAATAATTGTTCATGAATCGTCGGGAATAGTCAAGGTCAAATGATTTCATGAAACAGTTCAAAAGTTTTAAGATTCAATGTTATAGACTTTGCTTATCGTATCGAAATCATATAAAGATTAAGTTTAAATTTAGTCGAAAATTTCCGGGTCGTCACACTATTTTTGAAGGAAATGGCACCGACTACTCGTCAAAACTTGAACATGAGCGAGAAAGACTTCCGTGTTTTCCTTGCAGCAAACATAGCCGCAGTACAGGCAGAGATGCAAAATAACAATAACTCTGGATCTAGCAGTGGAACTAATTCCACAAGAAATCATGTAGGATGCTCCTACAAAGAATTCACTGCCTACAAACCTCTGGAATTTGATTGAACCGAGGGTCCAATCGGATTAAAACAGTGGACCAAGAAGGTCGAATCGATGTTTGCCATAAGTAAGTGCACTGAAGAAGATAAAGTAAAGTACACTACGCATACCTTCACAGGTACTGCGTTAACATGGTGGAACACCTACCTCGAGCAGGTGGGACAAGATGTTGCTTACGCACTACCATGGTCAGCATTCAAACACTTGATGAACGAGTAGTACCGTCCCAGAAATGTGGTCAATAAGCTCAAAGTAGAGCTTAGAGGATTACGAACGCAAGGATTCGACATTACCACGTATGAACAAGGATTCACAGAGTTGTGCCTATTATGTCCAAGAGTGTTCGAAGATGAAGAAGAGAAGATCGACGCATTTGTTAAAGGGTTACCAGAAAGGATCCAAGAAGATGTGAGTTCACACGAGCCCGCCTCCATACAAAAGGCAAGTCGAATGACTCACAAACTCATAAACCAGATTGAGGGAAGAATTAAAGAGCAGGTGGCCAAAGAGGTCAACATAAAACAAGTCAATAGAAAGTGGGACGAAAACAGTGACAAGAGTCACCAATACAATAACAACAACAATCACAACATCAATCGCAACAACTATCCCAACAACCGCAACATCAATCGCAATTCTAACAACAACTACAACAAACGTCCCAACAACAACAAATAAAACAATCGTCCTAACAACAATAACAACCTCAACAACAACAATTCCTATAACAACAAGAAGCAGAAACAGCCATGCAAAAAGTGTGAAGAATACCATCCGAATGAGTTCTGCACGACATTTTGCACCAAGTATAGTAGAAAAGGTCATAGTGCGGCGAAGTGTGAGGTCTACACACCGACGAATAATAAAATTAACAGAACAAATAATGTCGGAATAAATAATGCCGTCGTAGTTTGTTTTGGATGTGAAAAATCGGGCCACATTATTAGAAATTGCCCGAATCAGGAGAATACTAATGGACAAAGCTGCGGAAGAGTTTTCAACATTAATGCGGCAGAAGCACATGAAGACCCGGAGCTTGTTATGGGTACGTTTCTTATTGACAATAAATCTGCTTATGTTTTATTTGATTCGGGTGCAGATAGAAGCTATATGAGTAGAGATTTTTGTGCTAAATTAACTTGTCCATTGAAGCCTTTGGATAATAAATATTTACTCGAATTAGCAAATGGTAAATTAATTACAGCAGATAAAATATGTCGAAATCGAGAAATTAAACTGGTTAGCGAAACGTTTAAGATTGATTTGATACCAGTAGAATTAGGGAGTTTTGATGTGATAATTGGCATGGACTGTTTGATAGAGGTGAAAGCAGAGATCGTTTGTTACAAAAATGTGATTCGCATTATGCGCAAAAATAGAAAACCCTTAATGGTGTACGGAGAGAAGAACAACGCGAAGTTAAATCTTATTAGTAATTTGAAGGCGCAAAAGCTAATAAGAAAAGGTTGCTATGTCGTTCTAGCACACATCGAAGAAGTCAAACCCGAAGAAAAGAACATCAATGATGTTCCCGTAGCAAAAGAATTTCCCAATGTATTTTTGAAAGAATTACCGGGACTACCACCACACCGATCTGTTGAATTTCAAATAGATCTTGTACCAGGAGCTGCACCAATAGCTCGTGCTCCATACAGACTCTCACCCAGTAAAATGAAGGAACTCCAGAGTCAATTACAAGAACTTTTAGAGCGTGGTTTCATTCGACCAAGCACATCACCGTGAGGAGCTCCTATTTTGTTTGTCAAAAAGAAAAATGGTACATTCAGGTTGTGTATCGACTACCGAGAGTTGAACAAACTTACCATCAAGAACCGTTATCCACTACCAAGAATCGACGACTTGTTTGATCAGCTGCAAGGTTCGTCAGTTTACTCGAAGATTGATTTACGTTCTGGATATCATCAAATGAGGGTGAAGGAGGATGATATTCCGAAGACTGCTTTTAGAACGCGTTACGGTCATTATGAGTTTATGGTTATGCCGTTTGGATTAACTAACGCACCAGCTGTGTTCATGGACCTCATGAACCGAGTGTGTGGATCATATCTTGACAAGTTTGTCATTATTTTCATTGATGACAAACTTATTTACTCAAAGAATGATCAAGAGCACGAAGAACATTTGAGAAAAGTGCTAGAATTATTGAGGAAGGAAAAATTGTACGCTAAATTTTCAAAGTGTGCATTTTGGTTGAAAGAAGTTCAATTCCTCGGTCATATAGTGAGCAAAGAAGGTATTCAAGTTGATCCGACAAAGATTGAAACCGTTGAAAAATAGGAAACACCGAAAACCCCTACGCAAATACGCTAATTTTTGGGATTGGCTGGTTACTACAGAAGATTCATCCAAGATTTTTCCAAAATAGAAAAACCCTTGACCGCATTAACGCATAAAGGGAAGAAATTTGAATGGAAGGATGAACAAGAAAGAGCATTTCAACTGTTAAAGAAAAAGTTAACTACGGCACCTATATTGTCATTGCCTGAAGGGAATGATGATTTGTGATTTATTGTGATGCCTCAAAGCAAGGTCTCGATTGTATATTAATGCAACGAACGAAGGTAATTGCTTATGCATCCAGACAATTAAAGATTCGCGAGCAAAATTATACGACTCACGATTTAGAATTGGGCGCTGTTGTTTTTGCATTAAAGACATGGAGGCACTACTTATATGGGGTCAAAAGTATTATATAAACCGACCACAAAAGTCTCCAACATATATTTGACCAGAAACAACTGAACATAAGGCAGCATAGGTGGATTGAGTTGTTAAATGATTACGATTTTGAGATTCGTTACCACTCGGGGAAGGCGAATGTGGTAGCCGACGCTTTGAGTAGAAAGGACAGAGAACCTATGCGGGTAAAAGCTATGAATATAATTATTCGTACTAACCTTACTACTCAAATAAAGGAGGCGCAACAGGGAGTTTTAAAAGAGGGAAATTTGAAGAATGAAATACCCAAAGGATCGGAGAAACATCTTAATGTTTGGGAAGACGGAACTCGATATAGGGCTGAAAGAATTTGGGTACCAAAGTTTGGAGATGTGAGAGAAATGGTACTTAAGGAAGCACATAAAACAAGATATTCAATACATCCCAGAGTGGGAAAGATGTACAAAGATCTTAAGAAACACTTTTGGTGGCCGGGTATGAAAGCCGATATTGCTACATATGTAGGAGAATGCTTAACTTGTTCTAAAGTTAAAGCTGAACATCAGAAACCATCGGGTTTGCTTCAACAACCCGAAATCCCGGAATGGAAATGGGAAAACATTACCATAGATTTCATTACTAAATTGCCAAGGACTGCAAGTGGTTATGATACTATTTGGGTAATAGTCGATCGTCTCACCAAATCAGCACACTTTCTACCAATGCGAGAAGATGATAAAATGGAAAAGTTAGCACGACTATACTTGAAGGAAGTCATCTCCAGACACGGAATACCAATCTCTATTATCTCTAATAGGGATGGTAGATTTGTTTCAAGATTTTGGCAGACGTTACAACAAGCATTAGGAACTCGTCTAGACATAAGTACTGCCTATCATCCACAAACTGATGGGCAGAGTGAAAGGATGATACAGACCCTTGAAGACATGCTACGAGCATGTGTTATTGATTTTAAAAACAGTTGGGATCGACATCTACTGTTAGCAGAATTTTCATACAACAACAGTTACCACTCGAGTATTGAGATGACACCGTTTGAGGCACTTTATGGCATAAAGTGGAGGTCTCTAATTTTTTGGAGTGAAGTGGGGGATAGATAAATTAAGGATTCAGAAATTATCCAAGAAACTACCAAGAAAATCATTCAAATTCAACAACGGTTGAAAACTGCCCAAAGTCGACAAAAGAGCTACGCGGACAGTAAAAGAAAAGATGTAGAATTTGAAATTGGTGACATGGTCATGCTTAAGGTATCATCTTGGAAAGGTGTTGTTCGATTTGGTAAACGGGGGAAACTGAATCCAAGGTACATTGGACCATTCAAGATTATAGATCGTGTCGGACCAGTAGCTTACCGACTTGAATTACCTCAACAACTCGCCGGCATACACGATACTTTTCACGTATCAAACCTGAAGAAATACTTAGCCAATGAAGATCTCACTATTCCTTTAGACGAAATCCAAATCAATGAAAAACTTCAATTCATTAAAGAACCCGTCGAAATAATGGATCGTGATCGTGAGGTTAAAGGACTTAAGCAAAACAAGATACCAATCGTTAAGGTTCTTTGGAATGCTCGTAGAGGACCTGAGTTCACCTAGGAGCATGAAGATTAGATGAAGAAGAAATACCCGCACTTATTTCCAGATGATGCGTCAACACCTTCAACTGCTTAAAATTTCGGTACGAAATTTATTTAACGGGTAGGTACGGTAGTGACCCGAACTTTTTCATGATTATATATTATATGAGATTAATATTTACATGAATAAATGGTTCCAACATGTTAAGCAATCAAACTTGTTAAGACTTGATTAATTGAAACGGATTTTGTGTTAACGTTTGACCACCCAGTTTGTCCGATGATTCACGAACGTTATAACTTGTATATGATATGATATTATATATATGAACATATATATATGTTTAACATAATGAAATGATAAGTAAGTATCTCATTATGTTTATTAACAATGAACCTTATACATAAAACAAGACTACTAACTTAAGAAATTCAAAACGATATCTATACGTAACGATGATCGTTGTAATAAAGTCTTAATATTTATATATCATATTTAGATATATTAGTACATCATGTTATCATTATAATGTAATAATTTAACATCTCATTAGATATAATAATAATAGAATTAATTACATTTAACGAAATTGTTAACTTAAAGGTTCCAAAACAACACTTACATGTAACGACTAACGATGACTTAACGACTTAGTTAAAATGTATACACATGTAGTGTATTAAGATGTATTGTTACACTTTTGAAAGACTTCATGACACATACCAAAGTACTTCTACTTAACAAAAATGCTTACAATTACATTCTCATTCATTTTCATCAACAATTCTACTCGTATACACCCGTATTCGTACTCGTACAATACACATCTCCTAGATGTACATACTATTGGTATATACACTTCAATGATCAGCTCTTAGCAGCCCTTAGTGAGTCATTAAACATGTGGGAACCATAATTTGGCAACTAGCATGAAATATCTCACAAAATTACAAACTTATGGAGCCTATATGGACACCCCATATTCACGTGAATATAGCACACCACAAACACACTTTCATTTCAACTTTCATGCATCAAATTGATCTCTCTCTTGTTCTCTCATATTGTTCTAAGTGTTCTTCATCATTTCCTTCATAATCTACATCAATCTAGCTCATAAATCCTAACTATATCAACTTATAAAACAACTACTCAAGAACACATCAAGAACACTTCCAAGTTTGCTAACTTACTTCCAATCTTGCAAATCCATTTCAAGTGATCATCCAACCTCACTAAATCTTTGTTATTTACAGTAGGTTATCATCCTAATTCAAGGTAATACTCATATTCAATCTTTGATCCAATTTCTACAACTATAATTATCTTAATTCAAGTAGTAATCTTACTTGAACTTGTTTTCGTGTCATGATTCTACTTCAAGAACTTCTAAGCCATCAAAGATCCTTTGAAGCTCAAGTTATTTCTTCATCATTTCTAGTAGATTTAACTAATATACTTAAGGTAGTGATGATGTTCATAACATCATTCGATTCATATATATATATATAACTATCTTATTCGAAGATTTAAACTTGTAATCACTAGAACATAGTTTAGTTAATTCTAAACTTGTTCGCAAACAAAGTTAATCCTTCTAACTTAACTTTTAAAATCAACTAAACACATGTTCTATATCTATATGATATTCTAACTTAATGATTTAAAACCTGGAAACACGAAGAACACCGTAAAACCGGACATACGCCGTCGTAGTTAAACCGGGGGCTGTTTTGGGTTGGATAATTAAAAACTATGATAACCTTTGAATTAAAAGTTGTTCATCTGGGAAAATGATATTTCTTATGAACATGAAATTATGTCAAAAAATCATGGTTAAACTCAAAGTGGAAGTATGTTTTTCAAAATGGTCATCAAGATGTCGTTCTTTCGACGTAAATGACTACCGCTTACAAAAAAGACTTGTAACCTGTATTTCTGACTATAAACTTATACTTTTTCTGTTTAGTTTCATAAATTTCAGTTCATTGTGAAACCATAGTGTGACGACCCAGAAATTTCCGACCAAATTTGAAAGGACCCGTCCTAATCCATCCAGACGAATACATTACATTTGGTTACATCGCGAGGTAATTGACCTCTATATGATACATTTTACAAACATTGCATTCGTTTTTTAAAGACAAACTTTGATTTTATTGAAAGTTGACGGCATGCATACCATTTCATATTATATCCAACTATAATTGACTTAATAATAATCTTGATGAACTCAACGACTCGAATGCAACGTCTTTTGAAATATGTTATGAATGACTCCAAGTAATATCTTTAAAATGAGCAAATGCACAGCGGAAGATTTCTTTCATACCTGAGAATAAACATGCTTTCAAGGGTCAACCAAAAGGTTGGTGAGTTCATTAGTTTATCATAACAGTCATTTCCATTATTTTAATAGACTACAAGATTTCAATTTTTCCATAAATATGCATCTCATATCAGGCATTTCGCAAACTGCATAGAGATAAAAATCATTCATATGGATTGAACACCTGGTAACCGACCTTAACAAGATGCATATAGAATATCCCCCAGTATACAGCGCGCATCTAATATACTAAATAATACCTCGAAGTACTAAAGCATCCATACCCTGGATGGGGCTCGTTGGGCCCGATAGATCTACCTTTAGGATTCGCATCAATTAGGGGCCATTTCCCTAATTCTTAGGTTACCAGACTTGAAGGGGCGATATTCGGTTTAATAATCCAACCATATAATGTAGTTTTCGATTACTTGTGTCTATTTCGTAAAACATTTATAAAAGCAGCGCATGTATTCTCAGTCTCAAAAATATATATTGCAAAAGCATTTAAAAAGGGAGCAAATGAAACTCACCAAATGTATTTTGTAGCAAAAATACATATGACTATATTGAACAATGCAGGGTTGGCCTTGGATTCACGAACCTATATCATTTGTATATTTATTAATATACATAGTTGTAATCGAATAATATATATATATATAAATTTATTAGTTATATACTTTTTATATTAATAATATATATGTTTCATATATTTATTTTGTTATATAAAATATTACTTTTCATTATGTTATATGTATTAAATGTATTTTTATATATGTATATATCATTTGTGTGTTAAAAATAGTAATTTTAGTAATACTACGATAAAAATGATAAAAATCATAAGACTTAATATTACTAAATAGGGTATTGTTGTTAATAATTATATTAATGATATTAATAATGATATTTATAATAATAACTGTGAAAAATACATTTTTTAGTTAATGATACTTATCCTAATGATTTTAGTAATTACATATTATTAACACTTATTATAATATAAATAATCATACTTATAATGGTAATAATAATAATACTGATCATGATACTTATAATGATAATTGTATTACTAATAATAATAATAATAATACTCATAGTAATACTAATAATAATGTTATCATTCATAAAATGTTACAAATATTAAATTTTAATGATAGAAATATTAATGATAATAATAATAATCTTAACCCTAATAATGATATTAATACTATATTGATAATATTAGTATTAATGATACTTATTAATACTAATGATAATATGGTCCCTAATGTTTATATATACTTATGATAGTAGTATTAATAATAATTATAATACTTAATAATAACAATAATCATAATATTAACTATACAATAACAATAACAATAACAATGACAATAACAATAATAATAATAATAATAATAATGATAATAATAATAATAATAATAATAATAATAATAATAATAATAATAATAATAATAATAATAATAATAATAATAATAATAATTAATACGTCTCGTGACCCGTGTACATGTCTCAGACTCGATCACAACTCAAAGTATATATATTATTATAGAATCAACCTCAAACCTGCATAGCTAACTCAAACATTACTACATATAGAGTGTCTATGGTGATTCCAAATAATATATATAGATGCGTCGATATGATATGTCAAAACCTTGTATACGTGTCTCGATATTTAAAGTGCGTAAAATAAATAACAGAAATTAAATGACGATAAATAAAATTGCGAGAATATAAATTGCGATAAATAAATTGCGATAAATAAAATGTAATCAGTTAGCTAGGAACAGTTAGCTAGGATTTTGCTAGCGTGGATCCTTAACAGAATTTCTCATTGTTAATTTGTTTGTTTCTAACAAATTTTATTTTGTCCAATGTTTTCTTCATTATGCCACTTGTTGGATTCTGATAAATCAAAATTCAAATATGAAATTGAATGAAAAGGGTTATTCTGCGGTGAACGGATTCGTATATCTGTGGATGTAAGTAGGATAATAAATGACTGTTGAATCAGATTCGAAGAATGTACAGTGTAACTTATTAAGGTGATATCTAAATATTCCTCGGGTATTACCTACCCGTTAAAATATTTTCACCATTAACAGTGTGTACGAAAGAATTTTTAATTAGAATATTTATGAAAATATATATACATATATATTTTATTCAGACGTAATCATGGATTTAATGAGTCAATATGATATTAAACTCATTTGATTTACCGTTAGAACAAGAATATATAATCTCTAAAACATTAGAGATTACATAATCGCCATGTCGAACGAAGATAAATGATGTAGAACGATTCGCAGATTGATGATTATGCTCGAGGTACATAATGAGATGTTGAGGTGTGTGATGTTGAACTTGTGTTGTTGGTAGTACTGGTATTGATGTTGGTGCTGGTGATGTTGCTGAAGCTGGTAAATTTTGCATCATATTCTCCAAAGTCACTACCCGAGCGCAAAATTCGTTGACTTCTTCTATTATTCCAGGATGATTGTTGGTTGGAACGAGTGAATGAATAAGGTTTAGAATTTTATATAGAATATAATCGTGGCGAGATATTCAGAAAATGAGAGTGAAAATGGTGTTTCGGATTGGTTCGCCGGTGAATGCTTCAGGTTTTCGCCCAGAGGACAATATGGTGGATGAAAGGGATCGCTTCTTCTTGTCTCCAATGATTAAGTAGACTATGAACCTATCAGATGATTTGAAGGTGACTAGTTTAGTTGATTCATTTCAATTACACTGCTTTCGGAGCTTAGGTGAATATCCATGTCAGAATAGCTGTCGGAATAACTATCGGAATAGCTATCGGAATCTGAGGGACTCGAACTAGTTGAGGGATTCATCTCGTACGATCAGATGAAGGATTTTCGATAAGAAATAGATTATAGGAGGTAGATTAGTACCCTGCAATACATAATTTACATATGCATATATAATACTAAAATTCCATAAGTTACGGAGGAATCTACGGAATCTGTCAGGCAAAGGTAACAATAACAAATATGTTAAGATATGAATTAGCAGATACGCTAAGATATGAATTTTGTCTATACACTATTTATGCAATCAATGCAGTAAGATGTGTCTAGACTAAGAATGATAAGCAAATAATTTTCGACGCGAAATGATAAGCAAAACTTTTGACATGCAGACACGGTCGAAGTCCAGACTCACTAATGCATCTAAACAACTATCAGTTAGACACACTAATGCAAGACCTGGTTCGCTAAGACCACCGCTCCGATACCAACTGAAAGGACCCGTCCTAATCCATCCGGACGAATACATTACATTTGGTTACATCGCGAGGTACTTGACCTCTATATGATCCATTTTACAAACATTGCATTCGTTTTTAAAAAGACAAACTTTCATTTTATTGAAAGTTGACGGCATGCATACCATTTCATATTATATCCAACTATAATTGACTTAATAATAATCTTGATGAACTCAACGACTCGAATGCAACGTCTTTTGAAATATGTTATGAATGACTCCAAGTAATATCTTTAAAATGAGCAAATGCACAGCGGAAGATTTCTTTCATACTCGAGAATAAACATGCTTTCAAGTGCCAACCAAAAGGTTGGTGAGTTCATTAGTTTATCATAACAATCATTTCCATTATTTTAATAGACCCCAAGATTTCAATTTTCCATAAATATACATCTCATATCAGGCATTTCGCAAACTGCATAGAGATAAAAATCATTCATATGGATTGAACACCTGGTAACCGACCTTAACAAGATGCATATAGAATATCCCCCAGTATACAGTGCGCAGCTAATATACTAAATAATACTTTGAAGTACTAAAGCATCCATACCATGGATGGGGCTCGTTGGGCACGATAGATCTACCTTTAGGATTCGCGTCAATTAGGGGCCATTTTCCTAATTTTTAGGTTACCAGACTTAAATGGGCGATATTCGGTTTAATAATCCAACCATATAATGTAGTTTTCAATTACTTGTGTCTATTTCGTAAAACAATTATAAAAGCAGCGCATGTATTCTCAGTCCCAAAAATATATATTGCAAAAGCATTTAAAAAGGTAGCAATTGAAACTCACCAAATGTATTTTGTAGTAAAAATACATATGACTATATTGAAGAATGCAGGGTTAGCCATAGATTCACGAACCTATATCATTTGTATATTTATTAATATACATAGTTGTAATCGAATAATATATATATAAATTTATTAGTTATATACTTTTTATATTAATAATATATATGTTTCATATATTTATTTTGTTATATAAAATATTACTTTTCATTATGTTATATGTATTAAATGTATTTTTTATATGTATATATCATTTGTGTGTTAAAAATAGTAATTTTAGTAATACTACGATAAAAATGATAAAAATCATAAGACTTAATATTACTAAATAGGGTATTGTTGTTAATAATTATATTAATGATATTAATAATGATATTTATAATAATAACTGTGAAATATACATTTTTCAGTTAATGATACTTATCCTAATGATTTTAGTAATTACATATTACTAATACTTATTATAATATAAATAATCATACTTATAATGGTAATAATAATAATACTGATCATGATACTTATAATGATAATTGTATTACTAATAATAATTATAATACTCGTAGTAATACTAATAATAATGTTATCATTCATAAAATGTTACAAATATTAAATTTTAATGATAGAAATATTAATGATAATAATAATAATCTTAACCCTAATAATGATATTAATACTATGTTGATAATAATAGTATTAATGATACTTATTAATACTAATGATATTATGGTCCCTATTGTTTATATATACTTATGATATTAGTAGTAATAATAATTATAATACTTAATAATAACAATAATCATAATATTAACTATACAATAACAATAACAATGACAATAACAATAATAATAATAATGATAATAATAATAATAATAATAATAATAATAATAATAATAATAATAATAATAATAATAATAATAATAATAATAATAATAATAATAATAATAATAATAATAATAGAAATAATGATGATATTAAATTATACCTTTGTAGCATTAAAAAGAATTAAACTGCCTGAGACGGGACTCGAACCCGCGACCTCTCGAATACCCGAACCATATCCAAACCAGTGAACCATTTTACTTTATCTGATTAAGACCCATTCCTATTTTATTTAAACTATCCTTCAGTTCTCTCTTCTGTTTCATGAAAACATAAACGACCAGACCCAATTAACATAACAAATTGATTTTTAGGATTTCATGACAAAACATAAACGCGTGTATCTGGTACTTCAATTTAACAAACACTTGAAAAAGAATATATATATATATATATATATATATATATATATATATATATATATATATATATATATATATATATATATATATAAAAGCCTCAAGAATAGCTACTGCTGTCGCAGCCTTTTTAAAAAAAAAAATTTGATTTTTGCAATAGAGAATGTTTTGGACAAAGTTTATAATACGAAATGTATTTCAAATTACCTCTATAATCTTTGTGAATCCTCAATTTCAACGAAAACATCAACAAAATCATGAATTTCGCAATGAACAAAATATTTGACTTTATGAAAATTTTCTTTGACTTCAAAATTCGTTTTCAATTTGAGGAATTGGAACATGAAATTTCACAGGAAGTTTGAGTAAAATAATTCTAACAACTTTACATTTATAGTTTTTGAAAATTGATACAAAATCAAGATTTTGATAAAATGGGTCACGAACAAGGGACAGAGTTTATTATCTTCAGTTTTAATTCCATCACAATTGCAGAAGAAGATGTTATATATTTTGAATGATTCGTGAATGATATAGACCTGTAAAAGATTAGAGATAATAACAAAAATTGAATAAAGGCTGATGGGTATGTGTAACCAAAATCGTACCAGTGTCTCGATCAGAAAAAGAAATATCAAACAAAATTACAAAAAAGAAAAGTCATGTGAATCAGAATTTGGATTGAATCAATACTTGATATTGACTGGTTTAGTAATCGAACAGACAAATTAAACAGAAAGACTACGATGTGAAACTGAATTAGGTATTTATCTATATTTAATTATATATATACTCGTATTATACATCTGAATATGTATTTATATATAAATATCTATATATTTTATATATGTATATGTTATTTATTTATATATATATGTATCAGTATATATGTATATGTATATATATATATGTATATATATATATATATATATATATATATATATATATATCTAATTCTTAATTTTTGATAACTAATAAGTGTAATTATATTAATACAATTAATAATACTAATAATAATATTATTAGTAATAATACCATTTATAAAGTGACTAGTAATAAATAATAATATGATCATATCAATAATTATAATTTTAATAGATTTTAATTATTAATAATGATAATTATGTATAAAACTTATATATATATATATATATATATATATATATATATATATATATATATATATATATATATATATATATATATTCAACTATTATATATGATTTTGTTTTAAATAATAAGTTTTATTACTTGAATAAATTTTAATAATTGAAACAATTAATTTCAAAGTATAACGTTATTCATTTAATATTTTGTTGATCAATTATGTTCGAACTCCTTTATATTCAATATATCTTATATATTTAAAATAAGAAGTTTCAATTATTTTAAAATAACTAAATCACATATTAATTCATTATGATTATTTACATATATAATCATTTATATATATACCACTGTATACAATTTTAAAGGTTCGTGAATCGTCTTGAATCGTCAATGGTCAAATATATACATGAACACAGTTCAAAGTTTTTGAGATTTTCACGTTACAGACTTTGCTTATCGTGTCGGAATCATGAAAGAATAAAGTTTAAATTTGATCGGAAATTTCCGGGTTGTCACAAAATTTAAAACTTAATCTTTATATGATTTCGACAAGATAAGCAAAGTCTGTAATATTGATTCTCAAAATTTTTGAACTAATGTTATATATTCAGTTAACCTTTGACTATTGACCGACGATTCACAAACACATATTTGTAAATATATATATATATATATATATATATATATATATATACAATAAGTTGGAATATTAAAATTAATTATAAATAACTTGCAATGTGTATTTAAAAACTGATTTATGTATATTAAATAAAGATATATACATATATATAATTTCAAGTTATTTAGTAAACGATAGTATGATTCGATTATTGATTCGATTGATATTTAGATAAGTTAACTAAAACGTTTAAGATGAACAAGTAAAACACTAATTTGCTACAGTATTTTTGAATTGCTACAGCACCCGAAAAGCTACAGTGTTTTCAAAAACCACTATTTACTACAGTAAAAAACATTTTGCTACAGTAAAACACTATTTCAAAATGAAAATGTATGTATATTTTACAAATGTTATAAAATATAATATTAACTTAGATATAAAACGTTTTGATTTAAAACAATATTATTAAATATACTTTGATAAATAACGAGAAAATAATTTAAAGAAGCAAATAACCAAAACACTCGAAAGTTCAAGATACACTTTGAGTAATATAGTTTATTGATAATTTAAGACTATATTTTGACAAAGGTACGAATCACGAAACGTAAAGTACAAGTTTTCTAAGCGTACAAAAGGACGTTCGAAAAATCGGAACCCGGACATAAGTCGAACGTAAACGTACAAGACATCAGAACCAAAATTACAAGTTAACTAGGCACGAGAATATAATATAATATATAATTAATTAATATAAATTATATAAATTATATATTTATTTAATTATGTCGACAAGCAAAGCAACAAAAAACATGTGAGCTGTAAAACATCCCCATGCGATCGCCTGGGAAAATGCCTTGGAAGCCATGCGATCGTATGGCAACCTTGTCCAGGCTACATCTATAAAGCTCGATCATTTTCTGCGAATTCTTTCATCCCTCTCTCAATCTCTCTGCTCTATATACATATATATTTATATTATTATTATTATTATTATTATTATTATTATTATTATTATTATTATTATTATTATTATTATTATTATTAATTATTATTATTAATATTATAATTAAGATTAATATTATTATTAATCTTATAGTTAGGAGTATTATTATTAATATTATACATAAAATATTACGACGAGGTTATGCCCAAACGATTTCAAAACAAGCTTTTCGAGCGGGATAGAGCTAAGGAAATTATGGGTTATAACTATGGAGGTTATGGGTATTACTTGGGGGTTATGATCATGAGTCAAAGGTTAACCTAGTGTTTATCATCTCAGTTGCGTCTACGTACTTTCCTACAATATTGAATCACAATATTGATACGTGAGCATTCATATCTTATCTTTTATATATTAATAGTGTATCCATGTCTAATGCTCGAGTATATATGTTTATACATGCTTGTATGCTAAATTTCGTCGTTAGATAGTTTTATGAAGAATCACGAATTTAATACATATACTACTGATATAAGGTATATGATATGCATGTCGTTGGAAAGTTATCGAAAAATTAATAACTTTTCATTTAGAAATCGCGTGATTTCGATGAACGGATTAAAAAATATGGTCAACTGAATTATGTTTGACATTAATTGAAATTGTGTTTGAAACTGTAAATTAATATTTAAACAACTTGTCTATGAGATTGATAAATTGGATTTTTTTTAGATATTACTAATCGAGTAAATAAATTTCTATATAAGGCACGTCTCATGTTGTTGAACAATTGTCAAAGTTGACTGTCTTATCATGTTTTAAAGCTTTATAAACACTATAACCTGATTTTACAAGTATTGAAAAACTATGTGAAATAATAAAATATTTTCGATTGCTATGATAATTCAAATATAATATAGCTCCTGAAATAAATAATATTTTGAGTTTGATAAACTATAAATTCGTTCAATTATCAAGACTTATACCATGTTAATATGATAAACATGTATAGATTTAAAGATCATATTGAGTCAGGTTAACTTTTGAGATGACTTTTGTTAAATTTTGCATGCCGGTCTCGAGCATTAGGATTGTGATACACTATGACCTGACCTAGCTTGTTAGACATTTATTGACCAACATATGTTCTCTAGGTTGAGATCTACGGTTATTTTGCATTCTGAGTTTCGGTCACATTTCGGTGAATGACCTTATGTGCTGCTACGGTGAGTTTATAGATCTCTTTTTAATTACATTTGAAATCTATATTTTTGGGCTGAGAATACATGCACTTTATTTTAAACGCAATGGATACAAGTACATACTAATTTCAACACCGAGTTTGAACCAAAAATCCCTTAGCTTTGGTAACTAGTAGCTGCCGGTTAAAAGAACTGGTGGGCGCGAATAGTTGTATATGGATCCATAGGGCTTGACATCCCCGTCTGTTCCAGGTATAGAAACCCTAGCCTGAACTATAAAACAGACGTATGCTATTTGAGTTTAGTGCACGTTGGATTGCGTGTATTGTACATGTTGGTTGCATGTATGTTAAAACATGGGTACTTATTATAACGTTAAAGTTTAGTTACCAGGGTGCTCAATATTGTAGAATATTTTGATAAACGTTTCTGGATGAAACAACTGAAATCTTGTGATCTATCTTTGTATACAGATTATGCGCAACATTAAAACTATGAACTCACCAACCTTTGTGTTGACACTTTTAAGCATGTTTATTCTCAGGTTCCTAGAAGTCTTCCGCTGTTTGCTTATACGTTATACAAGATATGTGCATGGAGTCATACATGCTTTATTCGAGAAAACTTTGCATTCACAAAATCATCACCATGTATCTTATTTTGACTGCATTGTCAACGGATGTATTATGGAAAGCTATTATTTACGGTGATTGTTGAAATGTCCCGTTCTTATTGATTAAAAACGTTCCATATTAATTGATTTCGTTGCGAGGTTTTGACCTCTATATGTGACGTTTTTCAAAGACTGCATTCATTTTAAAACAAACCATAACCTTTATTTCATCAATAAAGGTTTAAAAAGCTTTACGTAGATTATCAAATAATGATAATCTAAAATATCATGTTTACACACGACCATTACATAATGGTTTACAATACAAATATGTTACAACAAAATAAGTTTCTTGAATGCAGTTTTTACACAATATCATACAAGCATGGACTCCAAATCTCGTCCTTATTTAAGTATGCGACAGCAGAAGCTCTTAATAATCACCTGAGAATAAACATGCTTAAAACGTCAACAAAAATGTTGGTGAGTTATAGGTTTAACCTATATATATCAAATCATAATAATAGACCACAAGATTTCATATTTCAATACACATCCCATACATAGAGATAAAAATCATTCATATGGTGAACACCTGGTAACCGACATTAACAAGATGCATATATAAGAATATCCCCATCATTCCGGGACACCCTTCGGATATGATATAAATTTCGAAGTACTAAAGCATCCGGTACTTTGGATGGGGATTGTTGGGCCCGATAGATCTATCTTTAGGATTCGCGTCAATTAGGGTGTCTGTTCCCTAATTCTTAGATTACCAGACTTAATAAAAAGGGGCATATTCGATTTCGATAATTCAACCATAGAATGTAGTTTCACGTACTTGTGTCTATTTTGTAAATCATTTATAAAACCTGCATGTATTCTCATCCCAAAAATATTAGATTTTAAAAGTGGGACTATAACTCACTTTCACAGATTTTTACTTCGTCGGGAAGTAAGACTTGGCCACTGGTTGATTCACGAACCTATAACAATATATACATATATATCAAAGTATGTTCAAAATATATTTACAACACTTTTAATATATTTTGATGTTTTAAGTTTATTAAGTCAGCTGTCATCGTTAGTAACCTACAACTAGTTGTCCACAGTTAGATGTACAGAAATAAATTGATAAATATTATCTTGAATCAATCCACGACCCAGTGTATACGTATCTCAGTATTGATCACAACTCAAACTATATATATTTTGGAATCAACCTCAACCCTGTATAGCTAACTCCAACATTCACATATAGAGTGTCTATGGTTGTTCCGAAATATATATAGATGTGTCGACATGATAGGTCGAAACATTGTATACGTGTCTATGGTATCTCAAGATTACATAATATACAATACAAGTTGATTAATTTATGGTTGGAATAGATTTGTTACCAATTTTCACGTAGCTAAAATGAAAAAAATTATCCAATCTTGTTTTACCCATAACTTCTTCATTTTAAATCCGTTTTGAGTGAATCAAATTGCTATGGTTTCATATTGAACTCTATTTTATGAATCTAAACAGAAAAAGTATAGGTTTATAGTCAGAAAAATAAGTTACAAGTCATTTTTATAAAGGTAGTCATTTCAGTCGAAAGAACGACGTCTAGATGACCATTTTAGAAAACATACTTCCACTTTGAGTTTAACCATAATTTTTGGATATAGTTTCATGTTCATAATAAAAATAATTTTCTCAGAATAATAACTTTTAAATCAAAGTTTATCATAGTTTTTAATTAACTAACCCAAAACAGCCCGCGGTGTTACTACGACGGCGTAAATCCGGTTTTACGGTGTTTTTCGTGTCTCCAGGTTTTAAATCATTAAGTTAGCATATCATATAGATATAGAACATGTGTTTAGTTGATTTTAAAAGTCAAGTTAGAAGGATTAACTTTTGTTTGCGAACAAGTTTAGAATTAACTAAACTATGTTCTAGTGATTACAAGTTTAAACCTTCGAATAAGATAGCTTTATATGTATGAATCGAATGATGTTATGAATATCATTACTACCTTAAGTTCCTTGGATAAACCTACTGGAAAAGAGAAAAATAGATCTAGCTTCAACGGATCCTTGGATGGCTCGAAGTTCTTGAAGCAGAATCATGACACGAAAACAAGTTCAAGTAAGATCATCACTTGAAATAAGATTGTTATAGTTATAGAAATTGAACCAAAGTTTGAATATGATTATTACCTTGTATTAGAATGATAACCTACTGTAAGAAACAAAGATTTTTTGAGGTTGGATGATCACCTTACAAGATTGGAAGTGAGCTAGCAAACTTGAAAGTATTCTTGATTTTATGTAACTAGAACTTGTAGAATTTATGAAGAACACTTAGAACTTGAAGATAGAACTTGAGAGAGATCAATTAGATGAAGAAAATTGAAGAATGAAAGTGTTTGTAGGTGTTTTTGGTCGTTGGTGTATGGATTAGATATAAAGGATATGTAATTTTGTTTTCATGTAAATAAGTCATGAATGATTACTCATATTTTTGTAATTTTATGAGATATTTCATGCTAGTTGCCAAATGATGGTTCCCACATGTGTTAGGTGACTCACATGGGCTGCTAAGAGCTAATCATTGGAGTGTATATACCAATAGTACATACATCTAAAAGCTGTGTATTATACGAGTACGAATACGGGTGCATACGAGTAGAATTGTTGATGAAACTGAACGAGGATGTAATTGTAAGCATTTTTGTTAAGTAGAAGTATTTTGATAAGTGTATTTAAGTCTTTCAAAAGTGTATAAATACATATTAAAACACTACATGTATATACATTTTAACTGAGTCGTTAAGTCATCGTTAGTCGTTACATGTAAGTGTTGTTTTGAAACCTTTAGGTTAACGTTCTTGTTAAATGTTGTTAACCCAATGTTTATAATATCAAATGAGATTTTAAATTATTATATTATCATGATATTATCATGTATGAATATCTCTTAATATGATATATATACATTAAATGTCTTTACAACGATAATCGTTACATATATGTCTCGTTTAAAAATCATTAAGTTAGTAGTCTTGTTTTTACATATGTAGTTCATTGTTAATATACTTAATGATATATTTACTTATCATAGTATCATGTTAACTATATATATATATATATCCATATATATGTCATCATATAGTTTTTACAAGTTTTAACGTTCGTGAATCACCGGTCAACTTGGGTGGTCAATTGTCTATATGAAACATATTTCAATTAATCAAGTCTTAACAAGTTTGATTGCTTAACATATTGGAAACATTTAATCATGTAAATATCAATCTCAATTAATATATATAAACATGGAAAAGTTCGGGTCACTACAGTACCTACCCGTTAAATAAATTTTGTCCCGAAATTTTAAGCTGTTGAAGATGTTGACGAATCTTCTGGAAATAGATGCGGGTATTTCTTCTTCATCTGATCTTCACGCTCCCAGGTGAACTCGGGTCCTCTACGAGCATTCCATCGAACCTTAACAATTGGTATCTTGTTTTGCTTAAGTCTTTTAACCTCACGATCCATTATTTTGACGGGTTCTTCGATGAATTGAAGTTTTTCGTTGATTTGGATTTCATCTAACGGAATAGTGAGATCTTCTTTAGCAAAACATTTCTTCAAATTCGAGACGTGGAAAGTGTTATGTACAGCCGCGAGTTGTTGAGGTAACTCAAGTCGGTAAGCTACTGGTCCGACACGATCAATAATCTTGAATGGTCCAATATACCTTGGATTTAATTTCCCTCGTTTACCAAATCGAACAACGCCTTTCCAAGGTGCAACTTTAAGCATGACCATCTCTCCAATTTCAAATTCTATATCTTTTCTTTTAATGTCAGCGTAGCTCTTTTGTCGACTTTGGGCGGTTTTCAATCGTTGTTGAATTTGGATGATCTTCTCGGTAGTTTCTTGTATAATCTCCGGACCCGTAATCTGTCTATCCCCCACTTCACTCCAACAAATCGGAGACCTGCACTTTCTACCATAAAGTGCTTCAAACGGCGCCATCTCAATGCTTGAATGGTAGCTGTTGTTGTAGGAAAATTCTGCTAACGGTAGATGTCGATCCCAACTGTTTCCGAAATCAATAACACATGCTCGTAGCATGTCTTCAAGCGTTTGTATCGTCCTTTCGCTCTGCCCATCAGTTTGTGGATGATAGGCAGTACTCATGTCTAGACGAGTTCCTAATGCTTGCTGTAATGTCTGACAGAATCTTGAAATAAATCTACCATCCCTATCAGAGATAATAGAGATTGGTATTCCATGTCTGGAGATGACTTCCTTCAAATACAGTCGTGCTAACTTCTCCATCTTGTCATCTTCTCTTATTGGCAGGAAGTGTGCTGATTTGGTGAGACGATCAACTATTACCCAAATAGTATCAAAACCACTTGCAGTCCTTGGCAATTTAGTAATGAAATCCATGGTAATGTTTTCCCATTTCCATTCTGGGATTTCGGGTTGTTGAAGTAGACCTGATGGTTTCTGATGCTCAGCTTTTACCTTAGAACACGTCAAACATTCTCCTACGTATTTAGCAACATCGGCTTTCATACCCGGCCACCAAAAATGTTTCTTGAGATCCTTGTACATCTTCCCCGTTCCAGGATGTATTGAGTATCTGGTTTTGTGAGCTTCTCTAAGTACCATTTCTCTCATATCTCCAAATTTTGGTACCCAAATCCTTTCAGCCCTATACCAGGTTCCGTCTTCCCGAATATTAAGATGCTTCTCCGATCCTTTGGGTATTTCATCCTTTAAATTTCCCTCTTTTAAAACTCCTTGTTGTGCCTCCTTTATTTGAGTAGTAAGGTTATTATGAATCATTATATTCATAGATTTTACTCGAATGGGTTCTCTGTCCTTCCTGCTCAAGGCATCAGCTACCACATTTGCCTTCCCCGGGTGGTAACGAATCTCAAAGTCGTAATCATTCAACAATTCAATCCACCTACGCTGCCTCATATTCAGTTGTTTCTGATTAAATATGTGTTGAAGACTTTTGTGGTCGGTATATATAATACTTTTGACCCCATATAAGTAGTGCCTCCAAGTCTTTAATGCAAAAACAACCGCGCCTAATTCCAAATCATGCGTCGTATAATTTTGTTCATGAATCTTCAATTGTCTAGACGCATAAGCAATCACCTTCGTTCGTTGCATTAATACACAACCGAGACCTTGCTTTGATGCGTCACAATAAATCACAAAATCATCAGTCCCTTCAGGCAATGACAATATAGGTGCCGTAGTTAGCTTTTTCTTCAATAACTGAAACGCTTTCTCTTGTTCATCATTCCATTCAAATTTCTTCCCTTTATGCGTTAATGCATTCAAGGGTTTTGCTATTCTGGAAAAGTCTTGGATGAACCTTCTGTAGTAACCAGCTAGTCCTAAAAACTGGCGTATGTGTTTCGGAGTTTTCGGGGTTTCCCACTTTTCAACAGTTTCTATCTTTGCCGGATCCACCTTAATACCTTCTTTGTTCACTATGTGACCGAGGAATTGAACTTCTTCCAACCAAAATGCACACTTTGAAAACTTAGCGTACAATTCTTCCTTCCTCAATACTTCTAACACCTTTCTCAAATGTTCACCGTGTTCTTGGTCATTCTTTGAGTAAATAAGTATGTCATCAATGAAAACAATGACAAACTTGTCAAGGTATGGTCCACACACTCGGTTCATAAGGTCCATGAACACAGCTGGTGCATTAGTTAAACCAAACGGCATGACCATAAACTCGTAATGACCGTAACGTGTTCTGAAAGCAGTCTTTGGAATATCATCTTCTTTCACCCGCATTTGATGATACCCGGAACGTAAGTCAATCTTTGAATAAATAGACGAGCCTTGTAGTTGATCAAATAAGTCGTCGATTCTCGGTAGTGGGTAGCGGTTCTTGATGGTAAGTTTGTTCAACTCTCGGTAGTCGATACACAACCTGAATGTACCATCTTTCTTCTTGACAAACAAAACAGGAGCTCCCCACGGTGATGTGCTTGGTCGAATGAAACCATGCTCTAAAAGTTCTTGTAATTGGCTTTGCAGTTCTTTCATCTCGCTGGGTGCGAGTCTGTAAGGAGCACGAGCTATTGGTGCAGCTCCTGGTACAAGATCTATTTGAAATTCAACGGATCGATGTGGGGGTAATCCCGGTAATTCTTTCGGAAATACATCGGGAAATTCTTTTGCAATGGGAACATCATTGATGCTCTTTTCTTCAGTTTGTACTTTCTCGACGTGTGCTAGAATAGCATAGCAACCTTTTCTTATTAGTTTTTGTGCCTTCAAATTACTAATAAGATGTAGCTTCGTGTTGCCCTTTTCTCCGTACACCATTAAGGGTTTTCCTTTTTCTCGTATAATGCGAATTGCATTTTTGTAACAAACGATCTCTGCTTTCACTTCTTTCAACCAGTCCATACCGATTATCACATCAAAACTCCCTAACTCTACTGGTATCAAATCAATCTTAAATGTTTCGCTAACCAGTTTAATTTCTCGATTCCGACATATATTATCTGCTGAAATTAATTTACCATTTGCTAATTCGAGTAAAAATTTACTATCCAAAGGCGTCAATGGACAACTTAATTTAGCACAAAAATCTCTACTCATATAGCTTCTATCCGCACCCGAATCAAATAAAACGTAAGCAGATTTATTGTCAATAAGAAACGTACCCGTAACAAGCTCCGGGTCTTCCTGTGCCTCTGCTGCATTAATATTGAAAACTCTTCCGCGGCCTTGTCCATTCGTGTTCTCCTGGTTCGGGCAATTTCTAATAATGTGGCCCGGTTTTCCACATTTATAACAAACTACATTGGCATAACTTGCTCCGACACTACTTGCTCCGCCATTACTCGTTCCGACACCATTTGTTCCTTTCGTTCTATTAACCCCTGGTCCGTAGACCTCACACTTCGCTGCGTTATGACCATTTCTTTTACACTTGTTGCAAAATTTGGTGCAGAACCCCGAGTGATACTTTTCACACCTTTGGCATAGCTGCTTCTGATTGTTGTTGTTGTTGCGGTTATTATTGTTGTTGGGATGATTGTTGTAGTTGCGGCTGTTGTTGTTGTTGTTGTTGTTGTTGTGTTTGGGCCGTTTGTTGTAGTTGCGATTGCTGGGATAATTGTTGCGATTATTGTTGTAATTGCTGTTGTTGTTGTATTGGTGATTCTTATCACCGTTTTCCTCCCACTTTCTTTTGACTTGCTTCACATTGGTCTCTTCAGCAGTCTGTTCTTTAATTCTTTCTTCAATCTGGTTCACTAGTTTGTGAGCCATTCTACATGCCTGTTGTATGGAGGTGGGCTC
This sequence comes from Rutidosis leptorrhynchoides, assembly GCF_046630445.1. Taxonomy (NCBI): domain Eukaryota; kingdom Viridiplantae; phylum Streptophyta; class Magnoliopsida; order Asterales; family Asteraceae; genus Rutidosis; species Rutidosis leptorrhynchoides. The sequence continues at coordinate 423,762,788 of NC_092338.1, read as the reverse complement.
GTGTGAACTTATATCTTCTTGGATTCTTTCCGGTAATCCTTTCACAAACGCGTCGATCTTCTCTTCCTCATCTTCTAACGCTCCCGGACACAATAGGCACAATTCTGTGAATCGTCTTTCGTACGTGGTAATATCAAATCCTTGGGTTCGTAACCCTCTAAGTTCTGTCTTGAGCTTATTGACCTCGGTTCTGGGACGGTATTTATCGTTCATCAAGTGCTTGAATGCTGACCACGGTAGTGCGTACGCATCGTCTTGTCCCACTTGCTCTAGATAGGTATTCCACCATGTTAACGCAGAACCTGTGAAGGTATGCGTAGCGTATTTCACTTTGTCCTCTTCAGTACACTTACTTATGGCAAACACCGATTCGACCTTCTCGGTCCACCGTTTCAATTCGATCGGTCCTTCGGTTCCATCAAATTCCAAAGGTTTGCAGGCAGTGAATTCTTTGTAGGTGCATCCTACACGATTTCCTGTACTGCTAGATCTAAGGTTATTGTTGGTATGTAGCGCAGCCTGTACTGCAGCTATGTTTGAAGCTACAAAAGTACGGAATTCCTCTTCATTCATATATATTCACGGTGTGTCGAGTAGTCGGTGGCATTTCCTTCAAAATAGTCAAATGGAACAAGTTAATCATACAGAATATTAAGAGTAGTTAATAGTATTTCGTAGCATAATATGAACTCATTTATAAAAGCTTTTTCTTCATATTAGCGTTTTATAAGTTTAAATTCGGGTAGTACCTACCCGTTAAGTTCATACTTAGTAGCTAATATACAATTCAACTACTACAATTCTATATGAAAAACTGATTATAATAATATTTCGCGTTCAAACTTTAACACAATATTTTACAAACTTACAATACCGCTTATTTTACATATAGCATGAAATATAGCACACAATAAATTTGATACAAGATGGTTGTGAAGATAATTCTAGCTAGTACACAAGTTGTTCAGCAAAGGCAATAAAGACACGTAATTCATACGTCCAGAAACAAGTCATGCATTCTGGTTTTACTAGGATTACTTCCCATCCTTGGTCTTGTGGAACATAACCGTTATGGCCGTTGATAAGACAGCGTGTTGTAACGTCGTCAAAGGGACGAGGGTTACGTAATGTCCAACAGTCCCGTAACAATCTAAAAACCTCATTTCTTACCCCAATTACCGACTCCGTCACTTGTGGGAACGTTTTATTTAATAGTTGTAGCCCGATGTTCTTGTTCTCACTTAGGTGAGAAGCGAACATTACTAATCCGTAAGCATAACATGCTTCTTTATGTTGCATGTTAGCCGCTTTTTCTAAATCACGAAGTCCAATATTCGGATATATTGAGTCAAAATAATTTCTTAACCCATTGCGTAAAATAGCATTTGGGTTCCCCGCAATATATGCGTCAAAGTAAACACATCGTAACTTATGGATTTCCCAATGTGATATCCCCCATATTTCGAACGAAAGCCTTTTATAAACCAAGGCATTCTTAGAACGTTCTTCGAATGTCTTACAAACTGATCTCGCCTTAAATAGTTGTGCCGAAGAATTCTGACCGACTCTAGACAAGATTTCATCAATCATGTCTCCGGGTAGGTCTCTTAAAATATTGGGTTGTCTATCCATTTTGTGTTTTTATACTGTAAAATAGACAAGAGTTAGATTCATAAAAAAATACTTATTAATACAAGCAATTTTTACATATATCATAAAGCATAAGCACACTATATTACATATATTACACCACACGAATACAACTATCTTATTCCGACTCGCTTGTTTCTTCTTCTTCGGTTTTGGTTCGTTTTGCCAAGTTTCTAGGGATATATGATGTTCCCCTAATACGAGCCGTAATTTTCCACATTGGTTTAGAAAAACCTGGTGGTTTAGAGGTTCCCGGGTCATTGTTACAACTTAAGGACTTCGGGGGTTGACGATACATATAAAGTTCATCGGGGTTGGAATTAGATTTCTCTATTTTTATGCCCTTTCCCTTATTATTTTCTTTTGCCTTTTTAAATTCAGTTGGGGTAATTTCTATAACATCATCGGAATTCTCGTCGGAATCCGATTCATCGGAGAATTGGTAATCCTCCCAATATTTTGCTTCCTTGGCGGAAACACCATTGACCATAATTAACCTTGGTCAGTTGGTTGAGGATTTTCTTTTACTTAACCGTTTTATTATTTCCCCCACCGGTTCTATTTCTTCATCTGGTTCCGATTCTTCTTCCGGTTCCGATTCTTCTTCCGGTTCCGACTCTTCTTCCGGTTCCTCTTCGGGAACTTGTGAATCAGTCCACGAATCATTCCAATTTACATTTGACTCTTCATTATTATTAGGTGAGTCAATGGGACTTGTTCTAGAGGTAGACATCTATCACATAATATCAAACGCGTTAAGAGATTAATATATCACATAATATTCACATGTTAAAAATATATAGTTTCCAACAAAATTTGTTAAGCAATCATTTTTCAAGTAAACACGGTCGAAGTCCAGACTCACTAATGCATCCTAACAAACTCGATAAGACACACTAATGCAAAATTCTGGTTCTCTAAGACCAACGCTCGGATACCAACTGAAATGTCCCGTTCTTATTGATTAAAAACGTTCCATATTAATTGATTTCGTTGCGAGGTTTTGACCTCTATATGTGACGTTTTTCAAAGACTGCATTCATTTTAAAACAAACCATAACCTTTATTTCATCAATAAAGGTTTAAAAAGATTTACGTAGATTATCAAATAATGATAATCTAAAATATCCTGTTTACACACGACCATTACATAATGGTTTACAATACAAATATGTTACAACAAAATAAGTTTCTTGAATGCAGTTTTTACACAATATCATACAAGCATGGACTCCAAATCTCGTCCTTATTTAAGTATGCGACAGCGGAAGCTCTTAATAATCACCTGAGAATAAACATGCTTAAAACGTCAACAAAAATGTTGGTGAGTTATAGGTTTAACCTATATATATCAAATCATAATAATAGACCACAAGATTTCATATTTCAATACACATCCCATACATAGAGATAAAAATCATTCATATGGTGAACACCTGGTAACCGACATTAACAAGATGCATATATAAGAATATCCCCATCATTCCGGGACACCCTTCGGATATGATATAAATTTCGAAGTACTAAAGCATCTGGTACTTTGGATGGGGCTTGTTGGGCCCGATAGATCTATCTTTAGGATTCGCGTCAATTAGGGTGTCTGTTCCCTAATTCTTAGATTACCAGACTTAATAAAAAAGGGCATATTCGATTTCGATAATTCAACCATAGAATGTAGTTTCACGTACTTGTGTCTATTTTGTAAATCATTTATAAAACCTGCATGTATTCTCATCCCAAAAATATTAGATTTTAAAAGTGGGACTATAACTCACTTTCACAGATTTTTACTTCGTCGGGAAGTAAGACTTGGCCACTGGTTGATTCACAAACCTATAACAATATATACATATATATCAAAGTATGTTCAAAATATATTTACAACACTTTTAATATATTTTGATGTTTTAAGTTTATTAAGTCAGCTGTCATCGTTAGTAACCTACAACTAGTTGTCCACAGTTAGATGTACAGAAATAAATCGATAAACATTATCTTGAATCAATCCACGACCCAGTGTATACGTATCTCAGTATTGATCACAACTCAAACTATATATATTTTGGAATCAACCTCAACCCTGTATAGCTAACTCCAACATTCACATATAGAGTGTCTATGGTTGTTCCGAAATATATATAGATGTGTCGACATGATAGGTCGAAACATTGTATACGTGTATATGGTATCTCAAGATTACATAATATACAATACAAGTTGATTAAGTTATGGTTGGAATAGATTTGTTACCAATTTTCACGTAGCTAAAATGAGAAAAATTATCCAATCTTGTTTTACCCATAACTTCTTCATTTTAAATCCGTTTTGAGTGAATCAAATTGCTATGGTTTCATATTGAACTCTATTTTATGAATCTAAACAGAAAAAGTATAGGTTTATAGTCGGAAAAATAAGTTACAAGTCGTTTTTGTAAAGGTAGTCATTTCAGTCGAAAGAACGACGTCTAGATGACCATTTTAGAAAACATACTTCCACATTGAGTTTAACCATAATTTTTGGATATAGTTTCATGTTCATAATAAAAATAATTTTCTCAGAATAATAACTTTTAAATCAAAGTTTATCATAGTTTTTAATTAACTAACCCAAAACAGCCCGCGGTGTTACTACGACGGCGTAAATCCGGTTTTACGGTGTTTTTCGTGTCTCCAGGTTTTAAATCATTAAGTTAGCATATCATATAGATATAGAACATGTGTTTAGTTGATTTTAAAAGTCAAGTTAGAAGGATTAACTTTTGTTTGCGAACAAGTTTAGAATTAACTAAACTATGTTCTAGTGATTACAAGTTTAAACCTTCGAATAAGATAGCTTTATATGTATGAATCGAATGATGTTATGAATATCATTACTACCTTAAGTTCCTTGGATAAACCTACTGGAAAAGAGAAAAATAGATCTAGCTTCAACGGATCATTGGATGGCTCGAAGTTCTTGAAGCAGAATCATGACACGAAAACAAGTTCAAGTAAGATCATCACTTGAAATAAGATTGTTATAGTTATAGAAATTGAACCAAAGTTTGAATATGATTATTACCTTGTATTAGAATGATAACCTACTGTAAGAAACAAAGATTTCTTGAGATTGGATGACCACCTTACAAGATTGGAAGTGAGCTAGCAAACTTGAAAGTATTCTTGATTTTATGTAAATAGGACTTGTAGAATTTATGAAGAACACTTAGAACTTGAAGATAGAACTTGAGAGAGATCAATTAGATGAAGAAAATTGAAGAATGAAAGTGTTTGTAGGTGTTTTTGGTCGTTGGTGTATGGATTAGATATAAAGGATATGTAATTTTGTTTTCATGTAAATAAGTCATGAATGATTACTCATATTTTTGTAATTTTATGAGATATTTCATGCTAGTTGCCAAATGATGGTTTCCACATGTGTTAGGTGACTCACATGGGCTGCTAAGAGCTGATCATTGGAGTGTATATACCAATAGTACATACATCTAAAAGCTGTGTATTATACGAGTACGAATACGGGTGCATACGAGTAGAATTGTTGATGAAACTGAACGAGGATGTAATTGTAAGCATTTTTGTTAAGTAGAAGTATTTTGATAAGTGTATTTAAGTCTTTCAAAATTGTATAAATACATATTAAAACACTACATGTATATACATTTTAACTGAGTCGTTAAGTCATCGTTAGTCGTTACATGTAAGTGTTGTTTTGAAACCTTTAGGTTAACGATCTTGTTAAATGTTGTTAACCCAATGTTTATAATATCAAATGAGATTTTAAATTATTATATTATCATGATATTATCATGTATGAATATCTCTTAATATGATATATATACATTAAATGTCTTTACAACGATAATCGTTACATATATGTCTCGTTTAAAAATCATTAAGTTAGTAGTCTTGTTTTTACATATGTAGTTCATTGTTAATATACTTAATGATATGTTTACTTATCATAGTATCATGTTAACTATATATATATATCCATATATATGTCATCATATAGTTTTTACAAGTTTTAATGTTCGTGAATCACCGGTCAACTTGGGTGGTCAATTGTCTATATGAAACATATTTCAATTAATCAAGTCTTAACAAGTTTGATTGCTTAACATATTGGAAACATTTAATCATGTAAATATCAATCTCAATTAATATATATAAACATGAAAAAGTTCGGGTCACTACAATTGTCTATATATAGAAATCATCAGATGTCGAAAACCTTAGAATTTGATATTCATTTATGGTGTGCCTTTTCAAAAGAATGCAATGTTTACAAAACGTATCATGTAGAGGTCAATAACTCACTATGAAATCGATAAATGATGTATTCGTCCAAATAGATTTGGACGGGTCATCACACATAGCAACTTGATTCACTCAAAACGGATTTAAAACGAAGAAGTTATGAGTAAAACAAAATTGGATAAATTTGCTTGTTGTAGCTACATGAAATTTGTAACAAATCTATACCAACCATAACTTAACTAACTTATATTGTATTATACATGTATTCTAACATATATTATGTAATCTTGATAGACCATAGACACGTATACAACGTTTTGACATATCATATCGACATCATCTATATATATTATTTGGAACAACCATAGACACTCTATATGCAGTAATGCTCGAGTTAGCTATGAGGTTGATTCCAAAATAATATATATACTTTGAGTTGTGATCGAGTCTGAGACTTGTATACACTGGGTCGTGGATTGATTCGAGATAATATATATTAATTTATTTCTGTACTACTAACTGTGGACAATTAATTGTAGACTACTAGCGTTGGACAATCAATTTAACAAACTTAAATCGTTAAAACGCAATAAATAAGGTATGAATATATTTTGATCGTACTTTGATATATATGTATATATTTGTTATAGGTTCGTGAATCGACCCGTAGCCAAGTCTTAATTTCCGACGAAGTGAAAATACGTGAAAGTGAGTTATAGTCCCACTTTTAAACATCTAATATTTTTGGGATGAGAATACATGCAGGTTTTATAAATGTTTTACAAAATAGACACAAGTACGTGAAACTACATTCTATGGTTGAATTATTAAACCGAATATGCCCTTTTAGTCTGGTAATCTAAGAATTAGGGAACAGACACCCTAATTGACGCGAATCCTAAAGATAGATCTATTGGGCTCAACAAACCCCATCCAAAGTACCGGATGCTTTAGTACTTCGAATTTATCATGTCCGAAGGTTGTCCCGGAATGATGGGAATATTCTATATGCATCTTGTTAATTTCGGTTACCAGATGTTCACCATATGAATGATTTTTATGCAGATTGCATGTTATTGAAAGATGAAATCTTGTGGTCTATTATTACAATTTGATAAATATATAGGTTAAACCTATAACTCACCAACATCTTTGTTGACGTTTAAAGCATGTTTATTCTCAGGTGATTATTAAGAGCTTCCGCTGTTGCATGCTAAATAAAGACAGGATTGGAGTCTGCATGCTTGTATAATATTGTTTAAAAACTGCATTCGAAGACTTAAATTGTTGTGTAATATTATTGTAAACCATTATGTAATGGTCGTGTGAAAACGCTATATTTTAGATTATCATTATTTGATAATCTTTGGAATGTTTTTAAACCTTTATCGATAAAATAAAGGTTATGGTTTGTTTTAAAAATCGAATGCAGTCTTTGAAAAACGTCTCATATAGAGGTCAAAACCTCGCAACGAAATCAATTAATATGAAACGTTTATAATCGATATGAACGGGACATTTCATTTATGGTGTTCAAGATCGGTTGGGTTTAGCTTATTAAAAAAGCTTAATCTACCATTGATGAACTAGCCGAGTTGCAACTATGGAAAGCTACTGCTGATTAGAGTACATCAATTTTGAATTTTGATTGCGTAGTCAACTAAAAAGCCCATAATCTTTATATTAGAAAGGTTTTAGCTTTCACTAATGGTGGCAATGCTACTTTCTCACTGTTTTAGTCTTCCATGCATATTAAGATAGTGAATTAAGATAGTGATTTATAGTAGGTGGGTAATATTTAGGTTATGTGAGACATTGAGAGCACACTAATGGCTGGTTATAACTCTTGACACCAAAGACAAATTTTATCTGCTTCTTCCAGAGATCGAGTATAGTGTTTTTAAGGATATATTTTGTTTCAGGTTTAAGGTTTAATGTAATTATAGTTCATTTGTAATTATGCAGATAGATTTAAGGCATTGTTATCGTCACAAGAACATTGGAACTGTATATTATAGTAAACTAATACCAAGACTAACGTATCGAAAAAGACGCAGCGAAGCGCGTCCCTGACCTTTATCTAGTTGAAAGACAATAGATATGTTTATTTTTTATTTTTTTGATAATTTTATAAAATGCAGTGTCGACATATGACTTTTTACATAAGAAAGCACCTCAGTCCACAGATCGTCATATCATTTATCATCTTAATTGAATTGAATATCGGAGATATCATTTATCGAACAAGGTTTTGTGAAACTGTTAACATCCATGATTGAATTATATTATAAAATTCCATGATTGAATTATATTATAAAATTGACTAAATGTGATGAGCAGTTTCACTGTTCACGAGGGCAAATTGTCATTTTACTTCCCTTTTCTACCTAATTACATTAATACCACAATCACTATACCTCTGCGACCCACCTCAACCACCTACTGTCCGGCGCCATCACCGTCGACATCACCACCTGTATCATTTTCGGTGACAACACCGATCGCAACACCGTTGACGTCCGCCAAACGCCTCGCACTACCGCCGTCACCCTCACCGCCATCACCATTTTCAGAAAAGAGAAAAAAAATACCGGTAAATATCCGACAAAACGCCGGAAAAAGACTCCGATTCTCGGACCGCAGCCGGAATAAAGAAACGAGCCAATCAAAAAGCGACCCACTTTTCAAAATCAGAGGACTCTCCTTCCACAAAGAAAAAGAAAAGAGAGGCTATAATCGCCGGCGCAAGAAAGAAACGAAGAAACTAAAGAAACTCGCCTGAAATAGCCTCCGGAAGCAGAGTACATTAAGTATGCCTGGCAAACCAAACCTAAAACCTAAAAAATAGGTCCATTGGGTCAAAACTTTAGGGTACAGTGGGTCTCAATTTATAAAGAGCAAGAAATCTAGTGGGTTTACAATTGAACTATTTATATCACAAAAGAAAAGTGACGGGTCCAATGGGTCCTTTGTGTGGGTTTGTCTGGGTCAGAAGATCCACAACACAAATTCTGTAACAAAAACCAAATCGGCAAATCACGATATTCTTCAAATAATGTTAATCGAAGATTATCGCTATTTCGCTAGCCCTCCTTTTCAGTTTTTAATTATTAACTTACGTAGTAATTGAGGGAAGCCTGTTAGCGTAAAAAATCTCAGCAACGTAGTAATTGGGGGTTTGCTATTTCTCGGTTTCTCTGTATCTTCTACTTCTACCATTCTCTATAACAAATGAAACATTTAAACTCTTTAACTACAAATTTTATATCGTTTTGATATAATATGTTCTATACAATATATTATCTCATAGCTTACTGCTCTACAGAAACCATATATTCATGTAATTTTATGGGTAAGTTGTTTCATTCCTTTTATATTAGTATATTTTTTTTATCTTATATTTAATTTACTATATAAATATAAATTTCTATTGCATTTGACCATTAAAACAACGGTGGCCAAATGATAGATCTTTATTTATTTATTTTTTTTACAAATAGAAAAAAAACGGGTCTCGACCAGACCCAACCCGAAAAAATATGGGTCTCGACCCGACCTGACCCGACCCAGTTTAGACCCGACCCGTTTGACTCGTTATAAAATTTCTGACCCATTTATACCCGACCCGTTTGGACCGAAACCCATTCTGACCCGACCCAAACCCAACCCGACCTGACCCAATTGCCAGGTATAGTTTTCATTAAGGAACGCCACGTACTCCCAGGCTGCCGCCGGATTCGAGAGAAATGAGTGGTTGAAAAATCGAAAATTCCGATCGAGGTGTCAGGAAGGCAGATCTGAGCCAATATAAGAAAAGAATACGAGAAGTCAACACGCCGGACCTCCGGAGGCCGGTGGAGGCGACGGAAAAGAAGGTGATTACGGTAGGTGGTTGGAACTAGCAGAGAGAAAGTAGTATTATAAATATCAAATGAAGTGTTAAAAGAAGGTGTAGGTGAATGTTAATAGAATAAAAAAAAAATAAAAAGAGAAACGAACATTTGGGTGGGTGAGAACATGAGGAGGTGACTACTTCTCTGCTTTTGTTTTTCTTTTTTTTTTTTCTTTTTTTTTTTGGGCAAAATACTGAATTAAATAAATAATGTTATAATATATAAATATATATATATAAATGGATAGTCAATTATTGATACACAAAAGTAATATTATTGTATTACTTAAACTTGTGATATTTTTGCTATAAATAGCCATGAATGCAAGCATTAAACTTGCACCATTTCTCACACTTACAAAGTGTTTCTTTCTTTCTCTCCATTATCATCTTTGTTCTTACACTTCATTATTAGTATTCTAAATCAAGAATCAAATCATTAAAGGTAGTTATAAGCCTACTGAATTATAACATCAAGAATCAAACCACTAAAGGTAGTTATAAGCCTACTGAATTATAACACGTTATCAGCACGATAATCTTAATACTAATTATGGTTGGCTCTGCCACCTAAATGATATATGGTCGGTTATACCACCTGAATAATATATGGTCGACACTGTCGTCTAATTATCATTTATGTTACTAACATTTATATTTCAATTATCTAACATTTATATGGCCGACACTGTCGCCTAATTATGATTTATGTTACTAACATTTATATTTCAATTATCTAACATTTATATGGCCGACACTGTCGCCTAATTATCATTTATGTTACTAACATTTATATTTCTATTATCTAACATTTATATGGCCGACACTGTCGCCTAATTATCATTTATGTTTACTAATATTTATATTTATGTTATATAACATTTATTAATGATTGCTTACATATGGTCGACACTGTCACCTACTTATCATTTATGTTATATTAAATTTATGTTTAATTTTTATATACTTATGAATATAAAGTGACTATAATTTATCATGTTGTTTGTTTTAATAGAAAATGTCGAATCTGGAAAAGCTTAAATTTACTCCTTTAGAATCAACTGGAAACAACTACATGCCATGGGTTATAAAAGTAAAAATGCATCTTAAATCAATGGGTATTCTTGAAGCCATAAATGAAAACAACACTTGTTCTGAAAAAGAACAAGCAACGGCATGTTGCTTTATTCATCAACATATTGATGAATGCTTACAAAATAATTATGTGACTATAGAAGATCCCCATGTTTTATGGGAAGGTCTCAAAAGCAGATTCAATAATCAAAGAGAAATTTTACTTCCAGCTGCTATGGAACAATGGAGAACATTAAGGTTCCAAGACTTTAAGAAAGTAAATGAATATAGCTCAGCTCTGTATAATACATGTTCACAACTTAAATTCTGTGGACATGAAATAAGTGATGCAGACATGATGGAGAAAACTTTCTCCACAATGAATGCTGCAAACATCACAGTGCAAAGAAATTTGAGAATGCTAAAGTTCAAAACATATCCTGAACTTAATTCATATCTCTTAGTTGCAGAGCAAAATGATGAGCTATTAATGAAAAATCAGCAATCCCGTCCTACTGGTACACTTGCAATCCCTGAAGCAAATACTGCAAATAATTATAAACAGGGACAAGGACGCGGGCAAGGTCGTGGTTATAATAACCATCACCATCATCATGCCAAAAGCCATAACTATGGTAGAAACCATCCTTATGGTAATGGTAATGGGCGAGGACGTGGTCGTGGTCGTTGCCGTGGTGGTCAAAGAAATAATAATCCACGAAAATATAAATATCAACCACAAAACAAGCCCACTAAACAAGATGTTGAAGAAAATTCTTCTAAAAATTCTGAAGAATCTTGCTACAGATGTGGTAGAATGGGCCACTGGGCTAATACTTGCCGAACATCTAAACATCTTGTTAAGATGTATCAGGATTCGCTGAAAGATAAAGAAAAGGAAGTAAACTTTGTGGATAACGTCGATCCAACAGTCACTGAGAAACCATCTGATTTATATGAAGATTTCTTGAATGTTTAAGTTGTGTGTCTTTCGAAAAATAAACGATTTAATATCGTCTGTCTTTGTCATTATGTTTGCTAAATGTTTCAGTACTATCTATTTGCGTTTAAAATATTGTGTAATATTAATGTACTCACTATTTATTTCTTATATATGAAGTTCAATATGAATTTTGCTGGAATACAACATCAATCAAGTGGTGGAGATCTCTGTATAGCAGACAGTGGAACTACACACACTATACTTAAATCCGAGAAATATTTTATTGATCTAAAACTAACGGAAGGAACTATACATACAATATCAGGACCTGCTAACTTGATAAAAGGGATAGGAAAGGCAAATTTCATACTACCAAATGGTACAAAATTTTTAATAAATGATGCCTTATTTTCTCCCAAGTCAAGCAGAAATTTATTGAGTTTCTCCGACATATACCTTAACGGGTATGATTATCAGTCAGTGACAACAGAAAATGAGAAATATTTAAGTATCACTGACAAGAGTCATGTGGTTGAAAAACTGCCAAGACTTAGTTCTGGATTACATTATACACATATAAATGTACCAGAAATACATATGGTAGTTAACGAAAAATATATTGATCCTGGTGTATTCAGTTTATGGCATAACAGATTAGGCCATCCAGGATCAACAATGATGAAAAGGATTATTGAATGTACTCATGGACATCCACTAAAGGATAGAAAAATCCATCATTATACAATGGTTCCATGTACATCTTGCTCTCTTGGAAAATTGATAACTAGACCCTCACCACTTAAGGTTGAGAAAGAATCACCAATGTTTCTTGAAAGAATTCAAGGTGATATATGTGGACCAATTCATCCACCATGTGGACCATTTAGATATTTCATGGTTCTAATAGACGCATCTAGCAGATGGTCTCATGTTTGTCTGTTATCAAGCCGTAATGTGGCATTTGCAAAATTTCTTGCTCAAATTATTAAATTGAGAGCTCATTTTCCTAATTACACCATTAAAAGGGTGAGACTTGATAATGCTGGTGAATTTACATCTCAAGCATTTAATGACTATTGCATGTCTATAGGAATTGTTGTTGAACATTCTGTTGCTCATGTGCATACACAAAATGGTTTAGCCGAGTCATTGATTAAACGTTTACAGTTAATCGCTAGACCATTGATAATGAGAACAAAACTCCCTGTATCTATATGGGGTCATGCAATTTTACATGCTGCTGCATTGATTCGCATCAGACCAAGTGCAAGTCATAAATATTCCCCCCTACAACTTGCTTTTGGTCAAGAGCCAAATATTTCCCATCTTAGAACATTTGGTTGTGCAGTGTATGTTCCAATTGCGACACCACAACGTACAAAAATGGGTCCTCAAAGGAGGTTGGGAATATATGTTGGATATGAAACATCTTCAATATTAAGGTATATTGAACCTATGACAGGTGACGTTTTTACAGCACGTTTTGCTGATTGTCATTTTAATGAAACATTGTTCCCTAGATTAGGGGGAGAAATGAAAAATAAAGAAAATGATGTTTCATGGTGTGAACCTCAATTAAAGTATCTTGATCCTCGCACAAAAGAATGCGAGACAGAAGTTCAAAAGATAATGCATATACAAGAACTTGCAAATCAATTGCCTGATGCATTTACAGATACAAAAACGGTGACAAAATCATATATACCAGCAGTAAATACTCCAGCTCGAATTGAAATTCCAAAAGCTGGCAATAACGTCACTCATGAATCTTTGCCACGTCAGAAACGTGGAAGACCAATTGGTTCAAAGGATAAAAATCCTCGAAAAAGAAAATCAGCTGATAATGAAGTAAAAGAAAGTGTTCAAGAAGAACCACAAATCAGTACTCCTACTGCAGAGGAGATTGATGATGTCAATACAGAAATTGCAATCAATTATGCATATTCAAAATATTATGGAACCGAAATGAAATGAAAAATCTTGATGAGAAATTTTCATTTAATGTTGCATATGACATCATGAATAATGATGATGATCCAGAACCAACATCTATGGTTGAATGTCAAAATAGACATGATTGGGCTCAATGGAAAGAAGCAATACGAGCTGAATTAGAATCACTCAATAAAAGAAAAGTTTTCGGATCCATCATTCTCACTCCTAAAGATGTGAAACCTGTAGGATACAGATGGATTTTTGTCCGAAAAAGAAATGAGAAAAATAAAGTTACAAGGTATAAAGCTAGACTTGTAGCTCAAGGTTTTTCTCAAAGACCGGGAATTGATTATGAAGAAACTTATTCCCCTGTTATGGATGCAATTACTTTTAGGTACTTAATCAGTCTGGCAGTTTCTAAAAATTTAGAAATGCATCTCATGGATGTTGTGACTGCTTACCTATATGGATCACTTGATAGTGATATATATATGAAGATACCTGAAGGATTTAAGGTACCAGAAGCATCAAATGCAAAACCCAAAGAAATGTATTCGATTAAATTACAAAGATCTCTATATGGGTTAAAACAATCGGGACGTATGTGGTATAACCGATTAAGTGATTACTTGATAAGCAAAGGGTATACAAATAACCTTACTTGCCCTTGTGTTTTCATTAAGAAAACAACATCCGGATATGTGATCATAGCTGTTTATGTTGATGATCTTAACATCATAGGTACAAATAAAGAGATCTATGAAGCCATTCAACTTCTAAAGAAAGAATTTGAAATGAAAGATCTCGGAAAAACCAAGTATTGCCTTGGTTTACAAATTGAGCATATGCCTAATGGTTTACTTGTACATCAAACAACATATACTGAAAAGATTTTGAAACGTTTCAATATGGACAAGGCAAAACCATTAAGTACTCCTATGGTTGTTAGATCACTCAATGTTGAAACTGATCCATTTCGTCCATGTGAAGATCATGAAGATATTCTTGGACCAGAAGTACCATATCTTAGTGCAATTGGAGCTCTTATGTATCTTACAAATTGTACAAGACCTGACATTTCTTTTGCAGTTAATTTGTTGGCAAGGTTCAGCTCTGCTCCTACCAAAAGACACTGGAATGGGATCAAACACATATTTCGATACCTTCGAGGAACTACTGATTTAGGATTATTTTATTCTAACGAATCAAAACAAGATTTGGTTGGTTATGCTGATGCAGGTTATTTATCTGATCCACATAAAGCTAAATCTCAAACTGGATATGTATTCCTAAATGGAGGTACTGCAATATCATGGCGTTCTCAAAAACAAACACTTGTTGCTACATCATCAAATCATGCCGAAGTGATTGCATTACATGAAGCTACTCGGGAATGTTTTTGGTTGAGATCAATGACACAAATCATTACTGATTCTTGTGGACTAGAACGCGATAAAAGTCCAACAATTATCTATGAAGATAATGCAGCTTGCATAGCACAGATGAAAGAAGGGTATATCAAAAGTGACCGAACCAAACACATACCTCCTAGATTCTTCTCATACACTCAAAATCTCATTAAGGACAACGAGATTGAAATGAGATATGTTCAATCCAGCAAAAACTCTGCTGATCTTTTCACGAAAGCACTTCCAACTGCTATTTTCAGAACACACGTTCATAACATTGGCATGAGACATGTTCAAAAGATGTAACAACCGAAGCGATGTCTACTTGAGGGGGAGTCAACTCCATGCTGCACTCTTTTTCCCTTAGCTAAAGTTTTTCCCACTGGGTTTTCTTTAGCAAGGTTTTTAACGAGGCAGTAACTTACAGTTGATCTTCAACAAACAAAATTGCTATCCAAGGGGGAGTGTTATAATATATAAATATATATATATAAATGGATAGTCAATTATTGATACACAAAAGTAATATTATTGTATTACCTAAACTTGTGATATTTTTGCTATAAATAGCCATGAATGCAAGCATTAAACTTGCACCATTTCTCACACTTACAAAGTGTTTCTTTCTTTCTCTCCATTATCATCTTTGTTCTTACACTTCATTATTAGTATTCTAAATCAAGAATCAAATCACTAAAGGTAGTTATAAGCCTACTGAATTATAACATCAAGAATCAAACCACTAAAGGTAGTTATAAGCCTACTGAATTATAACAAATAACAATTTGTGGGATTAAATAAATAACAATTTTTTCACAAATTAGTGAAAAATTGGATTGTACAAAGAGGAACCAAGATGGACTTACATTCTCTCTACTATACATCACTCACTACCCACTTTTATTATATTATTAAATTCAAATTTTAGTTTTATTTTATCTTAATTTTTTTTTATTATTATTTACTGTAGTTATATGGTATGTAAACGTTTGTATGTAGACGAACCACTCTTTTGTTGTAAGTAATACGGAGTAAAAAACTACTACGCGTAGCAATCTACATAATCTTTTGTAAACGTTGATAGTGCTAAACTTTAAATCTTCCGAAGCAGTGAACATTTCATATTTTACCGACACGATTAATCGCAATATACAACCCCGCAGTGAAGCGCGGGCAAATCTCCCTCGTTAATAGACAATTATCATTTGTCGAATAACAATTTTTAATGAGCTATATAATATTCCGTATAAAAAGTTAATATATAAAACAAATATAGTAGATAATAATTTTCTGAAAGAAAAATCAACTTATTTATCCAAGACCAATATTATATTATTGTAATAATGCTTTTATAAAAATAACAAGTTTAGCAAATGTATCAAAACACTTATCAAACTTTTTTTGACATAAACATTGACGTAGCCAAGGCCCAGTAGCCAATAACAATTATTAATAGCGCCAGCGAAATGTAAGAAAATAACCAGATTTGTTTCCAAACATTTAAAAAGTATACTCACTACGACCATTTAAAGATAAAAGCTTTTTTAAGTGTCACGTGATCGAGTATTGTGGTGACAAGCTTTAATTGAATCTTCGATAGATATCGTAAAAAACCTTGTAATTGGAATAAGTGGAATCTCTTTTATTCTCCTAGTAATTATAATTATTTGTATTTGTATTTTGTTCTATTTCTTCTTAGCTCTTTGATAACTTTAATAAAATTTCTTTCATTCGAAAAAAAATAAAAATTAATGCACGTTAACTTCAGTCTTAAAAGTTAGTTTGATACCCAAAGCTACATAAAACTATGAAATTTACCAAATTGACATAATAATAATGTCGTCTAATAGAATGCAATAACAACTTTGAATACAAATTGTTTGAATTGGAATTATTTATGTCTACCCTTTGGCCTTTGTCGAAGCAAATAATTTTATTTGGTCATATACCCATGATACGAAATATAATCGGTAACTATTATACCTATTATTACGAGTACATATATTTATATTTATAATAACAAATATATATAAATTAAACCAATAAGAGAAAGCCCAAAAGAAAATTATGCATCAACAAAGGTAAATCCATTTTATTAGTGATATATATTAGCTATTTTTGTGTACAAAAACAGTGCCACGAATGTGATATAGTCATGTCATTATCAATTTTTTGCTCAAAACTATGTCATTACCAATAATTTATTAAATCAAAGTGTACGTGACAAAGTTGTTTGACAATTTATGTTGTACATTTGGTCCCATTATTTCTGATAACAACAATGTTGATTGGCAAATATCGTCGATTGTACGTCTGGAAAATTACATATCGAACTTATGAAAATTACATATCAAACTTAGGCAAAGCTTTCCAATCAGGATTGAAGAATCTCTTAGAGCACTGGGAGTGGTGACTGAGGTCACTTGGCATGTCAGACGTGACTTGCTGAGTCAGAAAAAGTGGGGAGTGGTGACCTATGTCAGTTGGGATATGTCACTTATTAAAATAATATTATTTTTGTATATGAATGTGCCTCAAAACACGTCACGGAAGAGACTGACATAGGGTAAATGGAGGTGACTGACATGGGGTAAACAGATGTGGGGAGTGAAAAATTTGGTGACTGGGTGTGGAACGGAGGGGGGACGAGCCTCCACTCCCCTTGCTCTAAGGTGGTCAAGAGGATCATTCTTTTGTAATACGATATCCATTAATACAAGCTTTATGAGCGGTTAATCACTGCTTTGTAAACCCTTTTCTTAATGATAAAGTTATCATATTTATAAACACACTATAACGTCTAGAGGGTGATGACTCAGCTTTGGTTAGTTGGGTCCACGAAGATATAGTCTATGTCAGGTAGGTCGTGACACGTCGCGGATAAAGGACGTATACAACATGGTTGGAGCACATGTCACTGAGTATGGCCATTCTAAGCAATAATCAGCCCTAGTATCGTAGTGTTTATGTTGACATGTCTTGCAACGTGATTATATTAGATAAAGAACCAATACCACGCTTCCCGTTGATCCAAATGAGATCTTTTACAGGTGTGTCACTAATTGCGCGCATCAATTATGTCTTGAATCTATTGTTGGATCTTGAACCCGCATGTCTGTGTCTAGCATGACTCATGACTGTGTCTAGCATGATCGCGACGGGGAGGTCATGATAAGTGCGGACTCTGACTTCTCCACACTACACTACAACATGACCATGACACAAAGGTCATGATATGTTGGTGATTTTAGTGTTATCAACAATCATTTTAGTTAATTGGGATTTACTAGAAAGCAAAGGCTTATCGAATTAAGCTTAATGACGAGTTTGGAGAGTGCGGAGTGCACGCTCGTTCGAGTTAATTCAATAAGGTCTTGGAAATTACATCTTTTGATGAAAGGTAACCATGAATGGTTACATCATTTCATGAAGAGTGATGTCATTTCCTAAATGATGTGAACGAAAGGTTGCGTCTTTTCATTGAAGGGTTACATCCTTTGGTTGAAAGGTTGCGTACTTTCACTCGCACCTTTTCGCTTCCTATAAATATAGGAATATGTTTTTGCTTTCATTTTAACAAACAGAAAAACACACATACTCTCTAACAATTTGATCAGTGATTTCATTGCCAAAAACACTGATTGCGTTCTTGTCTTATCCCTGTAAAGATTTCGTGCAACCGAGGCAATCGTAGGGTCGAAATACTTTATAGAGAAAGTGAACACACGATTCAAGAACGAATCAGGCAGTCAATTCATACCCAATTTCTAACAAATCTATAAAGTATTTCATGATAATGATAAAGATGAATCGTTGAAGACTTTTGGGATTTGATATGGAATTCTGTGTGATAAACCTTGAATGAGTTTTGAAAAGACATTGGTGGAAATTATCATGGAACTTCTGTTGAACGATATACGAACTTCTACTATCAATGGAATTAACGAGTCACATATGACTCGTGTATGTAAGTTTTTATTTAATTCATCTTCATAAAACATGTTACTGTTGTGATCATGCACTTCTCGTTCATTGAATATATTGTTTTATAAAAAATGAAGCACATGGCAACCCAAACGTATTAAAGAAATTGGAGATTATTATAATTGATTATCATTAATTATTTATTATAATAATACTGTTTAATTTCTTTTACATAGACAATCAAACAATTGTGATTATCATAACGGTAATTAACTTATTGTTGCGCGTTTGAGTACCATTCATCATGAGTACCATTCATGATTTCATGTGACAAAATATTGACATGTCTTTGGAAGGTCTTTCATGAGGAAAATTGACAAAAGTCAATTGTGTAAAAGTTTCAATCAAATATCACGGCCGGTTATTTATGTGGTATTGGAATTGAAATTATTTGCTTAACATATACTTCGTATTCGTTATACGGATGATTGTGTTGAATTAGAGAACTACATATCTCTATGAAAATATATGTAACCGTTGTCTCTCCATTGCAATCTGGTCATGATGCATTTTGGAAAGCATAAGCATCAAGTGATTTTCTCATGTCCTTATCGTCAAACGGATCAACAAGTCAACTTTGACTTGTACAGTTGTACTTGTAAGTTCCCCTTTAATATATTGAGCTATTAAAATTTTCTTGTTACTGGAGGCAGAATTACACCATGTCTAATGTCTTGCATGACACTATTTGGTAGACTTGTAATAGAAACATGGTGCATGTCAACGGTTGTATTAACTAATTTACACCGCATGAATGCATGTATGGTAACCGCTACCTTGAATTTTGTTTCTAAAAAAAAAAAAAAAAAATTCGGCAAAAGGAACAGTAAAATGGATATACATTTGAAAGGATGACTTTATGGGGAATTTCATATAAAATCATTTAATTGTTGATGTGCCTTAATCGGTAACTGCCTATATAATTAATTCCCTCATTGTGAAGTGTTGGATATATACATGATCATTCGAGTTGGTGGTGGTGACATTCTTAAATTCCTAATATAAGTAACAGTTAGGTTATAAGAAACTGCTTTTTTAGGAATGAATTAACGAGTATTATATGATCATAATTATTATTATTGTTATTATAATATACATGGATGTGTGGTGTCAATAAAAGAATGTTGTAATTACATTCTTTTGGATGATTGACATGGACACTTTCCGTGGATTGTTAATATTTGTGATTGTTGATAAGACAATGAATTGATTGGTAACAATTGTTGGGCTATTTAACGAGTGGTAATAATTCGTTAGAATAGTCACAAAACAATCTTATAAGTTTGTGAAGTGACTATTGTGTTATCAAATAAAATGATCATGAAATCTTTATTTATTGGTGAAGGATGTCCATTAACCATTTGATGATTTATCAAAATGGTACAAGTTAGTGAAACGATTATAGTTTGATATGGAAAGAGGATTAGATGGTGCTTAATTGTTATCGAATACTGGTATGCTTTGAAAATTGGTGATATGATGTATGTGATTATATCAAGTGATCAATATGATATGGTGTTACAAAGATTAAGCATGGTTTAGTGGAATTCATTGTGATGGTGCTTAAGTACTTTAGTACTTGTAAAAGCAAACCATGAATTATGGTTAATTCACAATGTGAATCCTTAAAGCATATTGAAATTATATTGAGTTTACTATTGATCATTAAGATTATACATCTACAAGTTGTTGATTTTACACTTGGTATAGATGAGGTGTATTAGCTCAAAGGATGGATGTTGAGATTATTGACATTATAAACTAATTGTCATTACTTTTTGGTTCTAGAAGTGGATTGACTAAGGTATGTTTATAATTATAATCTAACTATCCAATGTAATAGTAATAATTGTGTACATAAGGATAATGGAGATACATTATCAAGGGTGTATAAATTATAGGTTACATTGATTACTTGTGAGAGGTAGACATATGAAAGACTAATCAATCAATTGGTTTGAGTACTCACAAGTTTCTTACAGTAAAATAAGGACTTGGTAAATCCTTGGTTTAAAGGATTGCAAAGAAAAGAAAATTGATTGAAGTCATAATGAATAAGATTAAAAGTTCATGGTGATCCCTAGTTGTGGGATGTCCTTTGACTAAGGCATGTTATTGAAACAAGTGAAAGTTTAGACAATTATGCCTTAGACATACTATGTTTCGTGAGTTGATCACGAATGGAGTGATATATGTGGATTTTGTTGGGTCACACCAAAATTTGGCAAATCACTAGATTAAAACATTAGCCGGAAGCGCGCAATTTGGCTAATGTTATGGGATTGAAGTCCACCCAGATCTTCCAAAGTGAGACGCCCAATTCCCTTCTAGTACAACGCTAGGAGCTGAATTCAATGAGGTAAGCTTACTTTCTGAAGATTGAAACACATAAATATACTGATCCCAAAGTATGTGTTTAGACCCGTAAGTGGAGTTAGGTTGAAGTTTAACTTCTTAATAGTTCTTTTGAAAAATTGCATATGCGGGTGCAAGACTAAAAGAGCTACCTATGTGAACATGAAGTTTTGCCGCTTCAATGGAGCTTTGGACTTAGCTGCCAATATGTTCACTGAAGGATTGGGACACATAGCTTATAATAGTGTCAAGATTGTCTTAGAGATATGTAAGAAACTGATGTGTATAATATTTTATAGTCTTCATATGAGTGGAAGGGTTCAATTTCTGAAACACACTGATACTCGAATTCTCGTAAATATTATACTAAGTGAAAATTCAATTTCTGAAACATTTTCATTTATGCATTAGTTTGTTCTGTTTGTTTAGTTATTTTAGTAAATCAAGGATTACACTAAAATGGGGGGGATTTGTTGGTGATTTTAGTGTTATCAACAATCATTTTAGTTAATTGGGATTTACTAGAAAGCAAAGGCTTATCGAATTAAGCTTAATGACGAGTTTGGAGAGTGCGGAGTGCACGCTCGTTCGAGTTAATTCAATAAGGTCTTGGAAATTACATCTTTTGATGAAAGGTAACCATGAATGGTTACATCATTTCATGAAGAGTGATGTCATTTCCTAAATGATGTGAACGAAAGGTTGCGTCTTTTCGTTGAAGGGTTACATCCTTTGGTTGAAAGGTTGCGTACTTTCACTCGCACCTTTTCGCTTCCTATAAATATAGGAATATGTTTTTGCTTTCATTTTAACAAACAGAAAAATACACATACTCTCTAACAATTTGATCAGTGATTTCATTGCCAAAAACACTGATTGCGTTCTTGTCTTATCCCTGTAAAGATTTCGTGCAACCGAGGCAATCGTAGGGTCGAAATACTTTATAGAGAAAGTGAACACACGATTCAAGAACGAATCCGGCAGTCAATTCATACCCAATTTCTAACATGATATACCAGACCTTTAGCTTGTGCGTGGTGACACAGATTCATTAAGGAATCATTCGTTTTAGATTCACCACGACCTCAATGTGGATATCAAGATGTGGGAAGAATCGTTCTTCATCTCGTTCAAGTTCAATCTTGCATGTCAGGACGCTATGTGCATCCTTACAATAATGGTGGTGTTATGGCGTTACCCATATGTTACTTGTATGTAAGCAGACCTGAAATACAATCAAACACTCAATTTCATCAAGTAATGATCTCCATTTTTAGTATTTGCAATATTCTAAGGACTAATTGTGCAATTTCATGAATATAGAAACGACCAAACAGTTAATGTGGATGTTAGATGCTATAATTATACTCCCTCCGTCCCATTTAAAGTGTCCATTTTTTCATTTTGGGATGTCCCATTATAAGTGTCAATTTTGTATTTCAACCAATGAGAAGAGGTTATTCTGGAGAGAGAAGAATTCTGATTGGTGGAGAATGAAGTTAGTGGAATTTTCTAAAACTGTGTGCAAAAAGTAAGTGGACACTTGTAGTGGGACGGAGGGAGTAACAACTAAGGGGACAACCGCGCTGCAGCGGCCGACCCCAGATTTTTATATATTACATAAGACTGTTTACAAAGATAGTTATACAATATTGTCTTAATATAGATCATAACATAATATACCATGGCTAGTATTATATAATCAAAATGACATGCTCTTCTTGTTATTCGATCTCAATTAATCTTTTTTGTGTTTCGAGTCCTTTACAGGCTTATCTGCGATTCAATTTGTAAATCATCATGAATTTGGATAAATAATTGTTGTCAAAAGTGATATTTTCATTCAAATATTCGATTTTTTTTTTTACCTGGCTCGAGTGAGACGGTTTTTTGTTGGCATGTTGTTGTCGCTGGGTATATTGTTCATCAATAATGAGCATGCTTCTTGCTGTGTTTTACCTGTGTATCTTACAAATAAGTTTTTATAATATTTACGTATTGCACAATCATTGTAACCAAAAATTGTAGGCTGCATAAGCTAATTTCCATCATAGGGCATGTTTTAAATTAGACATTTAAAGCATCACAAAAATAATACACATAGTGTCAGAAGCTCAAAACAAAATAATCGGGGTCTACAGTAGCGAAGAAACAGTTTACAGAAGCTCAAAACAACCAAAAAAGGTCGTGCAACATTATATAGAGTAATATCAACAATTAACAATGATATTGAATAATAAGGCTCAGTTGTGCGGAGAGGTTCAAGCAAAAGAACATGACAAAGCATTACTACAACCCGTAAGTTGCCCCGCCAAGATGCACATGCATTTTTTTCATTCATAAATCTAATTCCCTCGTATTCATCATTATAGCCACCCCTTCTGCAATACAGAAAAACTCACAACAATCAAATGTGTACTCGACATACAATGTTATTAACCATGGCAAAGCATACAATATTTTGCGCCAATCATATAGCAGACATTGTGGCTCAAATGTGTGTGTGTGTGTGGTTCCAACGAAACAAACACGAACTTCCATGGCTATAACTAACTGGTAGTCCTGCCAAAATACCATTCATATCCTGTCATTGCAAAACATAATTGAGAAATATCCATCATCACGGCCACATTTTATAGGACGTCACAAAAAATGCACACCCACATACAACTATCATTTTACTTATATATCAAAAGAGATGTCTGATGCAACAGGTGGCAGCCTCGCATTGGACTATTATGGATTTGGGATTACCCTTTGGGATTACTATTTAGTTTGTCCAATAATGATATTAAGAAAAAGAGGCTTAGTTATGTATAGAGGTTCAAGCAAGAGAATATGACAAAGTATGGCCGCAACCCGTAGATTGCCCCACCAAGATGCAAAGACATTTTTTCTCATTGCTAAACCCATTTCCCACATATTCATCATCACAGCCACCCTTTTTACAATATAAAAAAACTAGCAACAATCAAATGTGTACTCGACAACATATATGAGACATTGAGGCTCAGATATATACACTCATACAAATTTTCTTTTGGCTCAAATCACATAGCAAAAACTGTTGGTGTTATATATATATATATGTGTGTGTGTGTTATATATATATATATATATATATATATATATATATATATATATATATATATATATATATATATATATATATATATATATATATATATATATATATATAGGGGCACGATCCATGGATAAGCTTAAAAGGAGTACAAACCGGATAAGCAAAATAAAAATTTTTTTTTTGAATTTTTTTTTACATTTATAAATCTGCATTAAAATGCACCTCTAATCAATTTTTTTCATAAAAAAAAAGTTCAAAATCTTTCAAAAATCGATGATGAATGGTAAAATTAACCATTCATCGGGTTAATTTATTATTCATCTTGTTTACGATTAATGATAAAATTAATCAATGCTAAAAAAAACCAGATGAATGGTTAAATTAGCCATTCATCTGTTTTTTTTTATCATTCATCATAAACAGATGAATGGTTAAATTAACCATTCATCTGCTTTTTTTTAGCATTGATTAATTTTATCATTCATCGCGAACAAAAATGAATGATAAATTAACCAGATGAATATATATATATATATATATATATATATATATATATATATATATATATATATATATATATATATATATATATATATATATATATATATATATATATATATAGGGGCACGATCCATGGATAAGTTTAAAAGGAGTACAAACCGGATAAGCAAAATAAAATTTTTTTTTTTTTGAATTTTTTTTACATTCATAAATCTGCATTAAAATGCACCTCTAATCAATTTTTTTCATTAAAAAAAAGTTCAAAATCTTTCAAAAATCGATGATGAATGGTAAAATTAACCATTCATCGGGTTAATTTATCATTCATCTTGTTTACGATTAATGATAAAATTAATCAGTGCTAAAAAAAATCAGATGAATGGTTAAATTAACCATTCATCTGTTTTTTTTATCATTCATCATAAACAGATGAATGGTTAAATTAACCATTCATCTGCTTTTTTTTAGCATTGATTAATTTTATCATTCATCGCGAACAAAAATGAATGATAAATTAACTAGATGAATGATTAATTTTACCATTCATCATCAATTTTTACCATTCATTATCGATGTTTACCATTCATCATCGATTTTCAAACGATTTTGTTCAAAAACTTTTTAAAATTTTTTCGTTTTCTTCTATTTGCATATTAAAGGATCGTTTTTTTTTTTTAAAAAAATTTGAAATTTTACTTATCCAGTTTGTGCTCCATTTAGTGCTTATCCATGGATTGGTCCAATATATATATATATATGTGGTTCCAACGAAAAGAACATGAATTGCCATAGTTGCAACTCACTAGTTGCCCTGCGAAGATAAAATTCATTTTCTATCATTGAAACACATAGCTTAGAAACATCCATCATAACAACCACGTTCTATAAGATGTCAACAAATAAGCACAACCACGTACGACTCTCATTAATCATTATTATAAACATTAAAACATTATTATTATTACCCTATATACTAATATCCGTGGGGACTTTGGTCGTTTTACCCCCAACCCCGCCCAAAAATTGGTCAAAACGACAATTGACCAAACTTCACCCCAAAAAACGCAAAAAACCCCCCTTAACTATCGACACCTTACCCTATATACTAATATCCGTGGGGACTTTGGTCGTTTTACACCCAACCCCGCCCAAAAATTGGTCAAAACGACAATTGACCAAACTTCACCTCAAAAAACGCAAAAAACCCCCCTCAACTATCGACACCTTACATAAACTAACCTGAAATTCAGGGGGTAAAAGGTCAATTTACTTAATTAAAATAAAAAACTCCCCCCAACCCCTATGACAGCCCGTATCTTCCTCCTCGCTCCGAGTTAAATTCCACCGACCACACTGTTAAACTCGAAATAGTTTTGTGAACATAACGAAACTAACTACGTTCGAAAAGGACACTTTTTAAAAAACGCTAACCACAACGACAGCCCGTATCTTCCCGCTCGCCGCGAGTTAAATTTTTTCGAAAGCAGCGTCGTACTCGAAATAATTTTATGAACAAAACGATAAAAGGTACATTCGAAACGGATACCTTTTAAAAAACACTAAAACAACGACAGTCCGTTTCTTCCTGCTCGCCACGAGTAAATTTTCCCGCCACCCACATTATGACCCGAACGCCACCGCCGCAACGCGCGGTCGGTAACTCGCTAGTTTATACTATACATTACGTGAACAGACCGGAACAACATTGACATTTTAGAGTCAACCAAACTACGCCAAAACCTTTCATAAATGTATGTTAGGGTAATATAATTTGCGTACATACGAAATTCCATAAAAATGGTATTTCTCAAAAATGGTTTTCCGCTTACAGATTTCTCTTATAGCAACCATCAACAACCACCGAAATAAAAAAAAAAACTCAAATAAATACCATTGATTAGGCAGAAGAATCGAAAATTTAATAACACTTGTAAAAAGTCGAACCACATACCAGATAAAGAATTCGTAGCGAACAGAAAATTCGAGATAACACAGACAATGACAACAATAACAACAACATGGCCACTCGACAACATCGGCTGAGGGTTTCAGGTCAACTCCTTTAAACCCTAATTTCCAGCAGACTATATACGTAACCGGAAGATATATCAGCAGATCAAACCAAACAACCATAATCGTAGTTCCTCCGTCTAACAGCCGCAAAAACCTAAAATCGATGTTCAACGACAAGTAATCGAACGAATATGCATCAAGCGGCTGCCTGAATACACAAATAGCTCAATCGATACTCAAAGAAAGACAACGAGATTACGTTTGGAAAAATAAGTTTTTTCTCTTAGAAAGCCAGCGAGATTGAGAATAGCATACACCGACGATGATCAAAATGTTAGAGTATATTTAGTTAGCCCATTTATCATTTGTATTGGGCTTAGCCCTATTGCCTCTAGTAGGTTTAGTATTTCCTGTATTTGTATCTTGAGCATTCTGTACTATTGAATCAATGAAAATCATATGTCGATCATCACATTTAACATGGTATCAGTAGCCTACCCCCTTCAATCCTAATCCCTTTTCTCTTTTCACGGCCAAAAAAAAAAAAAAAAAGAGACAAAACACTCCGATCGCACACTCATACTTTTGCCGACAGCATTGTATCACCAATCTCCTTTTAATTTATAATATTGCACATGGCATATCAATTATTTAATTGAATGCACTTTTGTTTGCTTATATCGATATCACAGTGCATATCTACAAGAAATTATAATTTAATTTTTAGAGAGTTTGTTTGCAACAAGTACGTCCACAGAGGGTATTACGGAATATTAATTTTTAATTTTGTTTTGTTTTGGTGGAATCACAGCAAGTAGGTTTACATCGATTTGAAAAGGGTCAGCGAATTAAAAATCCAACTACAAATCTTGATGGCAAAAAGTAACAGTGATTGTAGGTTGTTTGGAAGTTATACAACGAGTCATGAAGGGAACTTCAGGCCCATTAACGATACTAATGTTCAACTTCTAAAAATAATTCAAGCCCAACACCAGGCCCAACATCAAGCCCAACACCAGGCCCAACAACAGGCTCAATGTTTTTACACAACCCAGCCCGACCACGGTGATGCCGGGTGGCACATAGACACGGGTGCGTCTTCATATCTTACCTCCCGTATTAATAATCTTAGTACTGTTTTTAATAATTGCAAATATTCATCAGTAGCCGTTGGTAACGGGAGCACCATTCCCGTCACTAACACCGGCCATAGCTTGTTACCCAATGTTCACCGACCGTTACATTTAAATAATGTACTTGTAACCCCTAACATCGTTAAAAACCTTATATCTGTTCGTCAATTTACCCGTGATAATCTAGTTTCTGTTGAATTTGATCATTTTGGTTTTTTCAATAAAAGATTACTCGACGCGTTGTCTGCTTCTCCGATGTGATAACACTGGGGATCTGTACCCACTTACATCACCCACCTCCCACTCTTCTGAACAAGCTCTTCTCACCAGTCCGGTTACATGGCATCAGCGTCTCGGACATCCCGGACATGATGTTTTTCGAAGACTCATTTCTAATAAAGATATAATTTGTAATAAATCGCCGTCCCCCGTTCTTTGTCATGCCTGTCAGCTTGGCAAACACGTACGACTCCCCTTTTCAGTTTCCAGTTCTATTGTTCATGCTCCCTTTGATATTATCCATTCAGATTTATGGACATCTCCTATTCCTAGTCTTAGCGGTTTAAAATATTATATTATATTTCTTGATCACTTTTCGCATTATCTATGGGTTTTTCCTTTACGAAATAAATCCGATGCACTTAATACATTTATTCAATTCCGCGCATTTGTACGAACTCAATTTAATCAAGAAATAAAAGCTTTTCAATGTGACAATGGAGGCGAATTCGACAACACTGCCTTTCACCATCTCCTTCAGTCTAACGGTATTCAATTCCGTTTCTCGTGCCCTTACACATCCCAGCAAAACTGAAAGTCCGAACGCATGCTTCGCACAATTAATAACCTCATTCGAACGCTCTTTTTCAAGCTCACCTTCCACCCACTTATTGGGTAGAAGCCCTTCATATGGCAGCTTACTTTCTTAACATCCTACCTTCCTCCGCCATTAATCACGAAATCCCGCACTTCCGCTTATATAAACAAAAACCCAACTACACTACACTCCGTGTCTTTGGATGCCTCTGCTACCCCCATCTCCCTACCACCAACAAACTCGCACCACGATCTACTCCTTGTATCTTCTTAGGGTACCCCTCCAACCATCGGGGCTATCGTTGCTTGGATCTCACCACAAACAAAATCATTCTCTCTCGCCATGTCACCTTTGACGAGACCTCATTCCCTTTCGGTTCTATGACTCCCACTCAGCCACCTTCTTATGACTTCTGATAATGCTAAAAACGAACATATATTTCATAGCATTATTCCTCAAGAAAGACAAGCTTTTAGTTGCATTTGTTCTATTTACAAGTGATATTCGTTTGAATAATAAAAGGTGAAGACAAAAGACAGATTCGACGAATTGAAGACGCAAACGACCAAAAAGCTCAAAAGTACAAAAGACAATCAAAAAGGTTCCAATTATTGATAAGAAACGTCTCGAAATTACAAGAGTACAAGATTCAAAACGCAAAGTACAAAATATAAAATTGTACGCAAGGACGTTCGAAAATCCGGAACCGGGACCAGAGTCAACTCTTAACGCTCGACGCAACGGACTAAAAATTACAAGTTAACTATGTATATAAATATAATATAATATATAATTAATTATATTAATTATATATATATTATATTTATATATAAAAAACCGTCGGCAGAGAAAACTCCAAGGACTGAGCTGTAAATACTATCTCCGCGACTCGCGGAGTTTGAAGAGGATTTTGCCGCGAGTCGCGGAGCCCCAAATTTCAACTCTGGCTATAAAGCCAACCGAATTCTGATCAAAATTCATCATCTTTTTCTTCTCTTATCATACGTAAAATTTATATATATATATATATATATAATTAATATTTTAATTTTAATTTTAATTCTAATAATAAGGGTATGTTAGCAAATGTTGTAAGGGTGTAAGTCGAAATTCTGTCCGTGTAACGCTACGCTATTTTTAATCATTGTAAGTTATGTTCAACCTTTTTACATTAATGTCTCGTAGCTAAGTTATTATTATGCTTATTTAAAACGAAGTAATCATGATGTTGGGCTAATTACTAAAATTGGGTAATTGGGCTTTGTACCATAATTGGGGTTTGGACAAAAGAACGACACTTGTGGAAATTAGACTATGGGCTATTAATGGGCTTTATATTTGTTTAACTAAATGAAAGTTTGTTAATGTTAATATAAAGATTTACAATTGGGCGTCCCTATAAATTACCATATACACTCGATCGGACACGATGGGCGGGGTATTTATATGTACGAATAATCGTTCATTTAACCGGACACGGGAATGGATTAATAGCCACTAGAATAATTAAAACAGGGGTGAAATTACATTCAAGGGTAATTGGTGTAATTGTTAACAAAGTAGTAAAACCTTGGTTTACACGCAGTCGATAACCTGGTGTATTCATTAAACAAAGTATTAAAACCTTGTTACAATTCGAATCCCCAATTAGTTGGAATATTTAACTTCGGGTATAATAATAATTTGACGAGGACACTCGCACTTTATATTTATGACTGATGGACTGTTATGGACAAAAACCAGACGGACATATTAAATAATCCAGGACAAAGGACAATTAACCCATGGGCATAAAACTAAAATCAACACGTCAAACATCATGATTACGGAAGTTTAAATAAGCATAATTCTTTTATTTCATATTTAATTTCCTTTATTTTATATTTAATTGCACTTCTAATTATCGCACTTTTATTTATTATTATTTAATCGCACTTTTAATTATCGTAAGTTTATTTTATCGCACTTTTATTATTCGCAATTTCATTATCGTTATTTACTTTACGCTTTAATTTAAGTCTTGTATTTATTTTATATTTTACATTAGGTTTTAACTGCGACTAAAGTCTTAAAATCGACAAACCGGTCATTAAACGGTAAAAACCCCCCTTTATAACAATAATATTACTAATATATATATTTGTATTTTTATAAAAGTAAACTAATATAGCGTTGAGCTTTGTTTAAAGATTTCCCTGTGGAACGAACCGGACTTACTAAAAACTACACTACTGTACGATTAGGTACACTGCCTATAAGTGTTGTAGCAAGGTTTAAGTATATCCATTCTATAAATAAATAAATATCTTGTGTAAAATTGTATCGTATTTAATAGTTTTTCCTAGTAAAATATAAACTATTTTATATACACCTCGCATAACATCAAGTATTTTTGGCGCCGCTGCCGGGGAACTATCTTAAAAGCCGGAAGCGCAACGCTAATATAAAAAAAAAAAAGATTTTTAGCTTACTTCTATTAAAAATTCGTTTTTGTAAAAATACGTTTTAATTATTCAAAAATATAAAAAGAAAAACAAAAATATAAGTATTTTTTTTTAGTATTTAAGTTTTATAAGTTTCTTTATCTTTATTTTAGTTTATAATAATATAAATTTTATTAAATATCTTTTATTTATTTAAAAACAGAAAACAGAAAATAAAAAATAAAAAAAATAAATACAAAACGCGTAAAAACTCAAACCTGTCAGCTGAAATTCTAAACCCCGCGACTCGCGGGGTTTGATGCTTTAAATGCCGCGACTCGCGGAGCCTATCTGACAGGCGACAGAAAACCCTAATCCTGCATTAATTACGGGTTATTATTAATTATTATTATTATTTAAACCTAATTATTATTATTATTATTATTAGTTTTAGTTTTATTTTTACTTTTTATTTAATTTATGTATTTAGTTAAATTAGTTTTATTAAATTGTAAAATTAATAGTTTTATAAAAAAAATAATATAAAAATAATATTTTTATAAAAATTGTACTTTTTACAACTTTTTGTATATTTTTATATTTTGTCCCTTTTTAATCGTTGTAGCGTAATATTTGTATTTTTTAGCTCATATCAAAAGTGACCGAACCAAACACATACCTCCTAGATTCTTCTCATACACTCAAAATCTCATTAAGGACAACGAGATTGAAATGAGATATGTTCAATCCAGCAAAAACTCTGCTGATCTTTTCACGAAAGCACTTCCAACTGCTATTTTCAGAACACACGTTCATAACATTGGCATGAGACATGTTCAAAAGATGTAACAACCGAAGCGATGTCTACTTGAGGGGGAGTCAACTCCATGCTGCACTCTTTTTCCCTTAGCTAAAGTTTTTCCCACTGGGTTTTCTTTAGCAAGGTTTTTAACGAGGCAGTAACTTACAGTTGATCTTCAACAAACAAAATTGCTATCCAAGGGGGAGTGTTATAATATATAAATATATATATATAAATGGATAGTCAATTATTGATACACAAAAGTAATATTATTGTATTACCTAAACTTGTGATATTTTTGCTATAAATAGCCATGAATGCAAGCATTAAACTTGCACCATTTCTCACACTTACAAAGTGTTTCTTTCTTTCTCTCCATTATCATCTTTGTTCTTACACTTCATTATTAGTATTCTAAATCAAGAATCAAATCACTAAAGGTAGTTATAAGCCTACTGAATTATAACATCAAGAATCAAACCACTAAAGGTAGTTATAAGCCTACTGAATTATAACAAATAACAATTTGTGGGATTAAATAAATAACAATTTTTTCACAAATTAGTGAAAAATTGGATTGTACAAAGAGGAACCAAGATGGACTTACATTCTCTCTACTATACATCACTCACTACCCACTTTTATTATATTATTAAATTCAAATTTTAGTTTTATTTTATCTTAATTTTTTTTATTATTATTTACTGTAGTTATATGGTATGTAAACGTTTGTATGTAGACGAACCACTCTTTTGTTGTAAGTAATACGGAGTAAAAAACTACTACGCGTAGCAATCTACATAATCTTTTGTAAACGTTGATAGTGCTAAACTTTAAATCTTCCGAAGCAGTGAACATTTCATATTTTACCGACACGATTAATCGCAATATACAACCCCGCAGTGAAGCGCGGGCAAATCTCCCTCGTTAATAGACAATTATCATTTGTCGAATAACAATTTTTAATGAGCTATATAATATTCCGTATAAAAAGTTAATATATAAAACAAATATAGTAGATAATAATTTTCTGAAAGAAAAATCAACTTATTTATCCAAGACCAATATTATATTATTGTAATAATGCTTTTATAAAAATAACAAGTTTAGCAAATGTATCAAAACACTTATCAAACTTTTTTTGACATAAACATTGACGTAGCCAAGGCCCAGTAGCCAATAACAATTATTAATAGCGCCAGCGAAATGTAAGAAAATAACCAGATTTGTTTCCAAACATTTAAAAAGTATACTCACTACGACCATTTAAAGATAAAAGCTTTTTTAAGTGTCACGTGATCGAGTATTGTGGTGACAAGCTTTAATTGAATCTTCGATAGATATCGTAAAAAACCTTGTAATTGGAATAAGTGGAATCTCTTTTATTCTCCTAGTAATTATAATTATTTGTATTTGTATTTTGTTCTATTTCTTCTTAGCTCTTTGATAACTTTAATAAAATTTCTTTCATTCGAAAAAAAATAAAAATTAATGCACGTTAACTTCAGTCTTAAAAGTTAGTTTGATACCCAAAGCTACATAAAACTATGAAATTTACCAAATTGACATAATAATAATGTCGTCTAATAGAATGCAATAACAACTTTGAATACAAATTGTTTGAATTGGAATTATTTATGTCTACCCTTTGGCCTTTGTCGAAGCAAATAATTTTATTTGGTCATATACCCATGATACGAAATATAATCGGTAACTATTATACCTATTATTACGAGTACATATTTATATTTATAATAACAAATATATATAAATTAAACCAATAAGAGAAAGCCCAAAAGAAAATTATGCATCAACAAAGGTAAATCCATTTTATTAGTGATATATATTAGCTATTTTTGTGTACAAAAACAGTGCCACGAATGTGATATAGTCATGTCATTATCAATTTTTTGCTCAAAACTATGTCATTACCAATAATTTATTAAATCAAAGTGTACGTGACAAAGTTGTTTGACAATTTATGTTGTACATTTGGTCCCATTATTTCTGATAACAACAATGTTGATTGGCAAATATCGTCGATTGTACGTCTGGAAAATTACATATCGAACTTATGAAAATTACATATCAAACTTAGGCAAAGCTTTCCAATCAGGATTGAAGAATCTCTTAGAGCACTGGGAGTGGTGACTGAGGTCACTTGGCATGTCAGACGTGACTTGCTGAGTCAGAAAAAGTGGGGAGTGGTGACCTATGTCAGTTGGGATATGTCACTTATTAAAATAATATTATTTTTGTATATGAATGTGCCTCAAAACACGTCACGGAAGAGACTGACATAGGGTAAATGGAGGTGACTGACATGGGGTAAACAGATGTGGGGAGTGAAAAATTTGGTGACTGGGTGTGGAACGGAGGGGGGACGAGCCTCCACTCCCCTTGCTCTAAGGTGGTCAAGAGGATCATTCTTTTGTAATACGATATCCATTAATACAAGCTTTATGAGCGGTTAATCACTGCTTTGTAAACCCTTTTCTTAATGATAAAGTTATCATATTTATAAACACACTATAACGTCTAGAGGGTGATGACTCAGCTTTGGTTAGTTGGGTCCACGAAGATATAGTCTATGTCAGGTAGGTCGTGACACGTCGCGGATAAAGGACGTATACAACATGGTTGGAGCACATGTCACTGAGTATGGCCATTCTAAGCAATAATCAGCCCTAGTATCGTAGTGTTTATGTTGACATGTCTTGCAACGTGATTATATTAGATAAAGAACCAATACCACGCTTCCCGTTGATCCAAATGAGATCTTTTACAGGTGTGTCACTAATTGCGCGCATCAATTATGTCTTGAATCTATTGGTGGATCTTGAACCCGCATGTCTGTGTCTAGCATGACTCATGACTGTGTCTAGCATGATCGCGACGGGGAGGTCATGATAAGTGCGGACTCTGACTTCTCCACACTACACTACAACATGACCATGACACAAAGGTCATGATATGTTGGTGATTTTAGTGTTATCAACAATCATTTTAGTTAATTGGGATTTACTAGAAAGCAAAGGCTTATCGAATTAAGCTTAATGACGAGTTTGGAGAGTGCGGAGTGCACGCTCGTTCGAGTTAATTCAATAAGGTCTTGGAAATTACATCTTTTGATGAAAGGTAACCATGAATGGTTACATCATTTCATGAAGAGTGATGTCATTTCCTAAATGATGTGAACGAAAGGTTGCGTCTTTTCATTGAAGGGTTACATCCTTTGGTTGAAAGGTTGCGTACTTTCACTCGCACCTTTTCGCTTCCTATAAATATAGGAATATGTTTTTGCTTTCATTTTAACAAACAGAAAAACACACATACTCTCTAACAATTTGATCAGTGATTTCATTGCCAAAAACACTGATTGCGTTCTTGTCTTATCCCTGTAAAGATTTCGTGCAACCGAGGCAATCGTAGGGTCGAAATACTTTATAGAGAAAGTGAACACACGATTCAAGAACGAATCAGGCAGTCAATTCATACCCAATTTCTAACAAATCTATAAAGTATTTCATGATAATGATAAAGATGAATCGTTGAAGACTTTTGGGATTTGATATGGAATTCTGTGTGATAAACCTTGAATGAGTTTTGAAAAGACATTGGTGGAAATTATCATGGAACTTCTGTTGAACGATATACGAACTTCTACTATCAATGGAATTAACGAGTCACATATGACTCGTGTATGTAAGTTTTTATTTAATTCATCTTCATAAAACATGTTACTGTTGTGATCATGCACTTCTCGTTCATTGAATATATTGTTTTATAAAAAATGAAGCACATGGCAACCCAAACGTATTAAAGAAATTGGAGATTATTATAATTGATTATCATTAATTATTTATTATAATAATACTGTTTAATTTCTTTTACATAGACAATCAAACAATTGTGATTATCATAACGGTAATTAACTTATTGTTGCGCGTTTGAGTACCATTCATCATGAGTACCATTCATGATTTCATGTGACAAAATATTGACATGTCTTTGGAAGGTCTTTCATGAGGAAAATTGACAAAAGTCAATTGTGTAAAAGTTTCAATCAAATATCACGGCCGGTTATTTATGTGGTATTGGAATTGAAATTATTTGCTTAACATATACTTCGTATTCGTTATACGGATGATTGTGTTGAATTAGAGAACTACATATCTCTATGAAAATATATGTAACCGTTGTCTCTCCATTGCAATCTGGTCATGATGCATTTTGGAAAGCATAAGCATCAAGTGATTTTCTCATGTCCTTATCGTCAAACGGATCAACAAGTCAACTTTGACTTGTACAGTTGTACTTGTAAGTTCCCCTTTAATATATTGAGCTATTAAAATTTTCTTGTTACTGGAGGCAGAATTACACCATGTCTAATGTCTTGCATGACACTATTTGGTAGACTTGTAATAGAAACATGGTGCATGTCAACGGTTGTATTAACTAATTTACACCGCATGAATGCATGTATGGTAACCGCTACCTTGAATTTTGTTTCTAAAAAAAAAAAAAAAAATTCGGCAAAAGGAACAGTAAAATGGATATACATTTGAAAGGATGACTTTATGGGGAATTTCATATAAAATCATTTAATTGTTGATGTGCCTTAATCGGTAACTGCCTATATAATTAATTCCCTCATTGTGAAGTGTTGGATATATACATGATCATTCGAGTTGGTGGTGGTGACATTCTTAAATTCCTAATATAAGTAACAGTTAGGTTATAAGAAACTGCTTTTTTAGGAATGAATTAACGAGTATTATATGATCATAATTATTATTATTGTTATTATAATATACATGGATGTGTGGTGTCAATAAAAGAATGTTGTAATTACATTCTTTTGGATGATTGACATGGACACTTTCCGTGGATTGTTAATATTTGTGATTGTTGATAAGACAATGAATTGATTGGTAACAATTGTTGGGCTATTTAACGAGTGGTAATAATTCGTTAGAATAGTCACAAAACAATCTTATAAGTTTGTGAAGTGACTATTGTGTTATCAAATAAAATGATCATGAAATCTTTATTTATTGGTGAAGGATGTCCATTAACCATTTGATGATTTATCAAAATGGTACAAGTTAGTGAAACGATTATAGTTTGATATGGAAAGAGGATTAGATGGTGCTTAATTGTTATCGAATACTGGTATGCTTTGAAAATTGGTGATATGATGTATGTGATTATATCAAGTGATCAATATGATATGGTGTTACAAAGATTAAGCATGGTTTAGTGGAATTCATTGTGATGGTGCTTAAGTACTTTAGTACTTGTAAAAGCAAACCATGAATTATGGTTAATTCACAATGTGAATCCTTAAAGCATATTGAAATTATATTGAGTTTACTATTGATCATTAAGATTATACATCTACAAGTTGTTGATTTTACACTTGGTATAGATGAGGTGTATTAGCTCAAAGGATGGATGTTGAGATTATTGACATTATAAACTAATTGTCATTACTTCTTGGTTCTAGAAGTGGATTGACTAAGGTATGTTTATAATTATAATCTAACTATCCAATGTAATAGTAATAATTGTGTACATAAGGATAATGGAGATACATTATCAAGGGTGTATAAATTATAGGTTACATTGATTACTTGTGAGAGGTAGACATATGAAAGACTAATCAATCAATTGGTTTGAGTACTCACAAGTTTCTTACAGTAAAATAAGGACTTGGTAAATCCTTGGTTTAAAGGATTGCAAAGAAAAGAAAATTGATTGAAGTCATAATGAATAAGATTAAAAGTTCATGGTGATCCCTAGTTGTGGGATGTCCTTTGACTAAGGCATGTTATTGAAACAAGTGAAAGTTTAGACAATTATGCCTTAGACATACTATGTTTCGTGAGTTGATCACGAATGGAGTGATATATGTGGATTTTGTTGGGTCACACCAAAATTTGGCAAATCACTAGATTAAAACATTAGCCGGAAGCGCGCAATTTGGCTAATGTTATGGGATTGAAGTCCACTCAGATCTTCCAAAGTGAGACGCCCAATTCCCTTCTAGTACAACGCTAGGAGCTGAATTCAATGAGGTAAGCTTACTTTCTGAAGATTGAAACACATAAATATACTGATCCCAAAGTATGTGTTTAGACCCGTAAGTGGAGTTAGGTTGAAGTTTAACTTCTTAATAGTTCTTTTGAAAAATTGCATATGCGGGTGCAAGACTAAAAGAGCTACCTATGTGAACATGAAGTTTTGCCGCTTCAATGGAGCTTTGGACTTAGCTGCCAATATGTTCACTGAAGGATTGGGACACATAGCTTATAATAGTGTCAAGATTGTCTTAGAGATATGTAAGAAACTGATGTGTATAATATTTTATAGTCTTCATATGAGTGGAAGGGTTCAATTTCTGAAACACACTGATACTCGAATTCTCGTAAATATTATACTAAGTGAAAATTCAATTTCTGAAACATTTTCATTTATGCATTAGTTTGTTCTGTTTGTTTAGTTATTTTAGTAAATCAAGGATTACACTAAAATGGGGGGGATTTGTTGGTGATTTTAGTGTTATCAACAATCATTTTAGTTAATTGGGATTTACTAGAAAGCAAAGGCTTATCGAATTAAGCTTAATGACGAGTTTGGAGAGTGCGGAGTGCACGCTCATTCGAGTTAATTCAATAAGGTCTTGGAAATTACATCTTTTGATGAAAGGTAACCATGAATGGTTACATCATTTCATGAAGAGTGATGTCATTTCCTAAATGATGTGAACGAAAGGTTGCGTCTTTTCGTTGAAGGGTTACATCCTTTGGTTGAAAGGTTGCGTACTTTCACTCGCACCTTTTCGCTTCCTATAAATATAGGAATATGTTTTTGCTTTCATTTTAACAAACAGAAAAATACACATACTCTCTAACAATTTGATCAGTGATTTCATTGCCAAAAACACTGATTGCGTTCTTGTCTTATCCCTGTAAAGATTTCGTGCAACCGAGGCAATCGTAGGGTCGAAATACTTTATAGAGAAAGTGAACACACGATTCAAGAACGAATCCGGCAGTCAATTCATACCCAATTTCTAACATGATATACCAGACCTTTAGCTTGTGCGTGGTGACACAGATTCATTAAGGAATCATTCGTTTTAGATTCACCACGACCTCAATGTGGATATCAAGATGTGGGAAGAATCGTTCTTCATCTCGTTCAAGTTCAATCTTGCATGTCAGGACGCTATGTGCATCCTTACAATAATGGTGGTGTTATGGCGTTACCCATATGTTACTTGTATGTAAGCAGACCTGAAATACAATCAAACACTCAATTTCATCAAGTAATGATCTCCATTTTTAGTATTTGCAATATTCTAAGGACTAATTGTGCAATTTCATGAATATAGAAACGACCAAACAGTTAATGTGGATGTTAGATGCTATAATTATACTCCCTCCGTCCCATTTAAAGTGTCCATTTTTCCATTTTGGGATGTCCCATTATAAGTGTCCATTTTGTATTTCAACCAATGAGAAGAGGTTATTCTGGAGAGAGAAGAATTCTGATTGGTGGAGAATGAAGTTAGTGGAATTTTCTAAAACTGTGTGCAAAAAGTAAGTGGACACTTGTAGTGGGACGGAGGGAGTAACAACTAAGGGGACAACCGCGCTGCAGCGGCCGACCCCAGATTTTTATATATTACATAAGACTGTTTACAAAGATAGTTATACAATATTGTCTTAATATAGATCATAACATAATATACCATGGCTAGTATTATATAATCAAAATGACATGCTCTTCTTGTTATTCGATCTCAATTAATCTTTTTTGTGTTTCGAGTCCTTTACAGGCTTATCTGCGATTCAATTTGTAAATCATCATGAATTTGGATAAATAATTGTTGTCAAAAGTGATATTTTCATTCAAATATTCGATTTTTTTTTTTACCTGGCTCGAGTGAGACGGTTTTTTGTTGGCATGTTGTTGTCGCTGGGTATATTGTTCATCAATAATGAGCATGCTTCTTGCTGTGTTTTACCTGTGTATCTTACAAATAAGTTTTTATAATATTTACGTATTGCACAATCATTGTAACCAAAAATTGTAGGCTGCATAAGCTAATTTCCATCATAGGGCATGTTTTAAATTAGACATTTAAAGCATCACAAAAATAATACACATAGTGTCAGAAGCTCAAAACAAAATAATCGGGGTCTACAGTAGCGAAGAAACAGTTTACAGAAGCTCAAAACAACCAAAAAAGGTCGTGCAACATTATATAGAGTAATATCAACAATTAACAATGATATTGAATAATAAGGCTCAGTTGTGCGGAGAGGTTCAAGCAAAAGAACATGACAAAGCATTACTACAACCCGTAAGTTGCCCCGCCAAGATGCACATGCATTTTTTTCATTCATAAATCTAATTCCCTCGTATTCATCATTATAGCCACCCCTTCTGCAATACAGAAAAACTCACAACAATCAAATGTGTACTCGACATACAATGTTATTAACCATGGCAAAGCATACAATATTTTGCGCCAATCATATAGCAGACATTGTGGCTCAAATGTGTGTGTGTGTGTGGTTCCAACGAAACAAACACGAACTTCCATGGCTATAACTAACTGGTAGTCCTGCCAAAATACCATTCATATCCTGTCATTGCAAAACATAATTGAGAAATATCCATCATCACGGCCACATTTTATAGGACGTCACAAAAAATGCACACCCACATACAACTATCATTTTACTTATATATCAAAAGAGATGTCTGATGCAACAGGTGGCAGCCTCGCATTGGACTATTATGGATTTGGGATTACCCTTTGGGATTACTATTTAGTTTGTCCAATAATGATATTAAGAAAAAGAGGCTTAGTTATGTATAGAGGTTCAAGCAAGAGAATATGACAAAGTATGGCCGCAACCCGTAGATTGCCCCACCAAGATGCAAAGACATTTTTTCTCATTGCTAAACCCATTTCCCACATATTCATCATCACAGCCACCCTTTTTACAATATAAAAAAACTAGCAACAATCAAATGTGTACTCGACAACATATATGAGACATTGAGGCTCAGATATATACACTCATACAAATTTTCTTTTGGCTCAAATCACATAGCAAAAACTGTTGGTGTTATATATATATATATAAGTGTGTGTGTTATATATATATATATATATATATATATATATATATATATATATATATATATATATATATAGGGGCACGATCCATGGATAAGCTTAAAAGGAGTACAAACCGGATAAGCAAAATAAAAAATTTTTTTTTGAATTTTTTTTTACATTTATAAATCTGCATTAAAATGCACCTCTAATCAATTTTTTTCATAAAAAAAAAGTTCAAAATCTTTCAAAAATCGATGATGAATGGTAAAATTAACCATTCATCGGGTTAATTTATTATTCATCTTGTTTACGATTAATGATAAAATTAATCAATGCTAAAAAAAACCAGATGAATGGTTAAATTAGCCATTCATCTGTTTTTTTTTATCATTCATCATAAACAGATGAATGGTTAAATTAACCATTCATCTACTTTTTTTTAGCATTGATTAATTTTATCATTCATCGCGAACAAAAATGAATGATAAATTAACCAGATGAATATATATATATATATATATATATATATATATATATATATATATATATATATATATATATATATATATATATATATATATATATATATATATATATATGGGCACGATCCATGGATAAGTTTAAAAGGAGTACAAACCGGATAAGCAAAATAAAATTTTTTTTTTTTTGAATTTTTTTTTACATTCATAAATCTGCATTAAAATGCACCTCTAATCAATTTTTTTCATAAAAAAAAAGTTCAAAATCTTTCAAAAATCGATGATGAATGGTAAAATTAACCATTCATCGGGTTAATTTATCATTCATCTTGTTTACGATTAATGATAAAATTAATCAGTGCTAAAAAAAATCAGATGAATGGTTAAATTAACCATTCATCTGTTTTTTTTATCATTCATCATAAACAGATGAATGGTTAAATTAACCATTCATCTGCTTTTTTTTAGCATTGATTAATTTTATCATTTATCGCGAACAAAAATGAATGATAAATTAACTAGATGAATGGTTAATTTTACCATTCATCATCAATTTTTACCATTCATTATCGATGTTTACCATTCATCATCGATTTTCAAACGATTTTGTTCAAAAACTTTTTAAAATTTTTTCGTTTTCTTCTATTTGCATATTAAAGGATCGTTTTTTTTTTAAAAAAAAATTTGAAATTTTACTTATCCAGTTTGTGCTCCATTTAGTGCTTATCCATGGATTGGTCCAATATATATATATATATATATATATGTGTGTGTGTGTGTGTGTGTGTGTGTGTGTGTGTGTGTGTGTGTGTGTGGGGGGGGGGGGGGGGGGGGGGTGGTTCCAACGAAAAGAACATGAATTGCCATAGTTGCAACTCACTAGTTGCCCTGCGAAGATAAAATTCATTTTCTATCATTGAAACACATAGCTTAGAAACATCCATCATAACAACCACGTTCTATAAGATGTCAACAAATAAGCACAACCACGTACGACTCTCATTAATCATTATTATAAACATTAAAACATTATTATTATTACCCTATATACTAATATCCGTGGGGACTTTGGTCGTTTTACCCCCAACCCCGCCCAAAAATTGGTCAAAACGACAATTGACCAAACTTCACCCCAAAAAACGCAAAAAAACCCCCTTAACTATCGACACCTTACCCTATATACTAATATCCGTGGGGACTTTGGTCGTTTTACACCCAACCCCGCCCAAAAATTGGTCAAAACGACAATTGACCAAACTTCACCCCAAAAAACGCAAAAAACCCCCCTCAACTATCGACACCTTACATAAACTAACCTGAAATTCAGGGGGTAAAAGGTCAATTTACTTAATTAAAATAAAAAACTCCCCCCAACCCCTATGACAGCCCGTATCTTCCTCCTCGCTCCGAGTTAAATTCCACCGACCACACTGTTAAACTCGAAATAGTTTTGTGAACATAACGAAACTAACTACGTTCGAAAAGGACACTTTTTAAAAAACGCTAACCACAACGACAGCCCGTATCTTCCCGCTCGCCGCGAGTTAAATTTTTTCGAAAGCAGCGTCGTACTCGAAATAATTTTATGAACAAAACGATAAAAGGTACATTCGAAACGGATACCTTTTAAAAAACACTAAAACAACGACAGTCCGTTTCTTCCTGCTCGCCACGAGTAAATTTTCCCGCCACCCACATTATGACCCGAACGCCACCGCCGCAACGCGCGGTCGGTAACTCGCTAGTTTATACTATACATTACGTGAACAGACCGGAACAACATTGACATTTTAGAGTCAACCAAACTACGCCAAAACCTTTCATAAATGTATGTTAGGGTAATATAATTTGCGTACATACGAAATTCCATAAAAATGGTATTTCTCAAAAATGGTTTTCCGCTTACAGATTTCTCTTATAGCAACCATCAACAACCACCGAAATAAAAAAAAAAACTCAAATAAATACCATTGATTAGGCAGAAGAATCGAAAATTTAATAACACTTGTAAAAAGTCGAACCACATACCAGATAAAGAATTCGTAGCGAACAGAAAATTCGAGATAACACAGACAATGACAACAATAACAACAACATGGCCACTCGACAACATCGGCTGAGGGTTTCAGGTCAACTCCTTTAAACCCTAATTTCCAGCAGACTATATACGTAACCGGAAGATATATCAGCAGATCAAACCAAACAACCATAATCGTAGTTCCTCCGTCTAACAGCCGCAAAAACCTAAAATCGATGTTCAACGACAAGTAATCGAACGAATATGCATCAAGCGGCTGCCTGAATACACAAATAGCTCAATCGATACTCAAAGAAAGACAACGAGATTACGTTTGGAAAAATAAGTTTTTTCTCTTAGAAAGCCAGCGAGATTGAGAATAGCATACACCGACGATGATCAAAATGTTAGAGTATATTTAGTTAGCCCATTTATCATTTGTATTGGGCTTAGCCCTATTGCCTCTAGTAGGTTTAGTATTTCCTGTATTTGTATCTTGAGCATTCTGTACTATTGAATCAATGAAAATCATATGTCGATCATCACATTTAACATGGTATCAGTAGCCTACCCCCTTCAATCCTAATCCCTTTTCTCTTTTCACGGCCAAAAAAAAAAAAAAAAAGAGACAAAACACTCCGATCGCACACTCATACTTTTGCCGACAGCATTGTATCACCAATCTCCTTTTAATTTATAATATTGCACATGGCATATCAATTATTTAATTGAATGCACTTTTGTTTGCTTATATCGATATCACAGTGCATATCTACAAGAAATTATAATTTAATTTTTAGAGAGTTTGTTTGCAACAAGTACGTCCACAGAGGGTATTACGGAATATTAATTTTTAATTTTGTTTTGTTTTGGTGGAATCACAGCAAGTAGGTTTACATCGATTTGAAAAGGGTCAGCGAATTAAAAATCCAACTACAAATCTTGATGGCAAAAAGTAACAGTGATTGTAGGTTGTTTGGAAGTTATACAACGAGTCATGAAGGGAACTTCAGGCCCATTAACGATACTAATGTTCAACTTCTAAAAATAATTCAAGCCCAACACCAGGC
Source organism: Rutidosis leptorrhynchoides (assembly GCF_046630445.1). NCBI lineage: Eukaryota > Viridiplantae > Streptophyta > Magnoliopsida > Asterales > Asteraceae > Rutidosis > Rutidosis leptorrhynchoides. The sequence goes on along the minus strand of NC_092338.1, from coordinate 423,717,808 downwards.
CCAACATCAAGCCCAACACCAGGCCCAACAACAGGCTCAATGTTTTTACACAACCCAGCCCGACCACGGTGATGCCGGGTGGCACATAGACACGGGTGCGTCTTCATATCTTACCTCCCGTATTAATAATCTTAGTACTGTTTTTAATAATTGCAAATATTCATCAGTAGCCGTTGGTAACGGGAGCACCATTCCCGTCACTAACACCGGCCATAGCTTGTTACCCAATGTTCACCGACCGTTACATTTAAATAATGTACTTGTAACCCCTAACATCGTTAAAAACCTTATATCTGTTCGTCAATTTACCCGTGATAATCTAGTTTCTGTTGAATTTGATCATTTTGGTTTTTTCAATAAAAGATTACTCGACGCGTTGTCTGCTTCTCCGATGTGATAACACTGGGGATCTGTACCCACTTACATCACCCACCTCCCACTCTTCTGAACAAGCTCTTCTCACCAGTCCGGTTACATGGCATCAGCGTCTCGGACATCCCGGACATGATGTTTTTCGAAGACTCATTTCTAATAAAGATATAATTTGTAATAAATCGCCGTCCCCCGTTCTTTGTCATGCCTGTCAGCTTGGCAAACACGTACGACTCCCCTTTTCAGTTTCCAGTTCTATTGTTCATGCTCCCTTTGATATTATCCATTCAGATTTATGGACATCTCCTATTCCTAGTCTTAGCGGTTTAAAATATTATATTATATTTCTTGATCACTTTTCGCATTATCTATGGGTTTTTCCTTTACGAAATAAATCCGATGCACTTAATACATTTATTCAATTCCGCGCATTTGTACGAACTCAATTTAATCAAGAAATAAAAGCTTTTCAATGTGACAATGGAGGCGAATTCGACAACACTGCCTTTCACCATCTCCTTCAGTCTAACGGTATTCAATTCCGTTTCTCGTGCCCTTACACATCCCAGCAAAACTGAAAGTCCGAACGCATGCTTCGCACAATTAATAACCTCATTCGAACGCTCTTTTTCAAGCTCACCTTCCACCCACTTATTGGGTAGAAGCCCTTCATATGGCAGCTTACTTTCTTAACATCCTACCTTCCTCCGCCATTAATCACGAAATCCCGCACTTCCGCTTATATAAACAAAAACCCAACTACACTACACTCCGTGTCTTTGGATGCCTCTGCTACCCCCATCTCCCTACCACCAACAAACTCGCACCACGATCTACTCCTTGTATCTTCTTAGGGTACCCCTCCAACCATCGGGGCTATCGTTGCTTGGATCTCACCACAAACAAAATCATTCTCTCTCGCCATGTCACCTTTGACGAGACCTCATTCCCTTTCGGTTCTATGACTCCCACTCAGCCACCTTCTTATGACTTCTGATAATGCTAAAAACGAACATATATTTCATAGCATTATTCCTCAAGAAAGACAAGCTTTTAGTTGCATTTGTTCTATTTACAAGTGATATTCGTTTGAATAATAAAAGGTGAAGACAAAAGACAGATTCGACGAATTGAAGACGCAAACGACCAAAAAGCTCAAAAGTACAAAAGACAATCAAAAAGGTTCCAATTATTGATAAGAAACGTCTCGAAATTACAAGAGTACAAGATTCAAAACGCAAAGTACAAAATATAAAATTGTACGCAAGGACGTTCGAAAATCCGGAACCGGGACCAGAGTCAACTCTTAACGCTCGACGCAACGGACTAAAAATTACAAGTTAACTATGTATATAAATATAATATAATATATAATTAATTATATTAATTATATATATATTATATTTATATATAAAAAACCGTCGGCAGAGAAAACTCCAAGGACTGAGCTGTAAATACTATCTCCGCGACTCGCGGAGTTTGAAGAGGATTTTGCCGCGAGTCGCGGAGCCCCAAATTTCAACTCTGGCTATAAAGCCAACCGAATTCTGATCAAAATTCATCATCTTTTTCTTCTCTTATCATACGTAAAATTTATATATATATATATATATATAATTAATATTTTAATTTTAATTTTAATTCTAATAATAAGGGTATGTTAGCAAATGTTGTAAGGGTGTAAGTCGAAATTCTGTCCGTGTAACGCTACGCTATTTTTAATCATTGTAAGTTATGTTCAACCTTTTTACATTAATGTCTCGTAGCTAAGTTATTATTATGCTTATTTAAAACGAAGTAATCATGATGTTGGGCTAATTACTAAAATTGGGTAATTGGGCTTTGTACCATAATTGGGGTTTGGACAAAAGAACGACACTTGTGGAAATTAGACTATGGGCTATTAATGGGCTTTATATTTGTTTAACTAAATGAAAGTTTGTTAATGTTAATATAAAGATTTACAATTGGGCGTCCCTATAAATTACCATATACACTCGATCGGACACGATGGGCGGGGTATTTATATGTACGAATAATCGTTCATTTAACCGGACACGGGAATGGATTAATAGCCACTAGAATAATTAAAACAGGGGTGAAATTACATTCAAGGGTAATTGGTGTAATTGTTAACAAAGTAGTAAAACCTTGGTTTACACGCAGTCGATAACCTGGTGTATTCATTAAACAAAGTATTAAAACCTTGTTACAATTCGAATCCCCAATTAGTTGGAATATTTAACTTCGGGTATAATAATAATTTGACGAGGACACTCGCACTTTATATTTATGACTGATGGACTGTTATGGACAAAAACCAGACGGACATATTAAATAATCCAGGACAAAGGACAATTAACCCATGGGCATAAAACTAAAATCAACACGTCAAACATCATGATTACGGAAGTTTAAATAAGCATAATTCTTTTATTTCATATTTAATTTCCTTTATTTTATATTTAATTGCACTTCTAATTATCGCACTTTTATTTATTATTATTTAATCGCACTTTTAATTATCGTAAGTTTATTTTATCGCACTTTTATTATTCGCAATTTCATTATCGTTATTTACTTTACGCTTTAATTTAAGTCTTGTATTTATTTTATATTTTACATTAGGTTTTAACTGCGACTAAAGTCTTAAAATCGACAAACCGGTCATTAAACGGTAAAAACCCCCCTTTATAACAATAATATTACTTATATATATATTTGTATTTTTATAAAAGTAAACTAATATAGCGTTGAGCTTTGTTTAAAGATTTCCCTGTGGAACGAACCGGACTTACTAAAAACTACACTACTGTACGATTAGGTACACTGCCTATAAGTGTTGTAGCAAGGTTTAAGTATATCCATTCTATAAATAAATAAATATCTTGTGTAAAATTGTATCGTATTTAATAGTTTTTCCTAGTAAAATATAAACTATTTTATATACACCTCGCATAACATCAAGTATTTTTGGCGCCGCTGCCGGGGAACTATCTTAAAAGCCGGAAGCGCAACGCTAATATAAAAAAAAAAAAGATTTTTAGCTTACTTCTATTAAAAATTCGTTTTTGTAAAAATACGTTTTAATTATTCAAAAATATAAAAAGAAAAACAAAAATATAAGTATTTTTTTTTAGTATTTAAGTTTTATAAGTTTCTTTATCTTTATTTTAGTTTATAATAATATAAATTTTATTAAATATCTTTTATTTATTTAAAAACAGAAAACAGAAAATAAAAAATAAAAAAAATAAATACAAAACGCGTAAAAACTCAAACCTGTCAGCTGAAATTCTAAACCCCGCGACTCGCGGGGTTTGATGCTTTAAATGCCGCGACTCGCGGAGCCTATCTGACAGGCGACAGAAAACCCTAATCCTGCATTAATTACGGGTTATTATTAATTATTATTATTATTTAAACCTAATTATTATTATTATTATTATTAGTTTTAGTTTTATTTTTACTTTTTATTTAATTTATGTATTTAGTTAAATTAGTTTTATTAAATTGTAAAATTAATAGTTTTATAAAAAAAATAATATAAAAATAATATTTTTATAAAAATTGTACTTTTTACAACTTTTTGTATATTTTTATATTTTGTCCCTTTTTAATCGTTGTAGCGTAATATTTGTATTTTTTAGCTCATATTTAATTTTAAACTTAGTTTTTGCTATAGTTATTTTTACTCTTAGATTTTTAGGCTTTGCCGTAGAATTCCTTAAGTGCTTTTTCTTTAGACTAAGATTTAGGTGCTTTAGAATTTTGCGACGCCTTTTTAAGTTTTAGTTTCTTTTTAAGTTATTTCCATTTGGAATTTAGTTTTTCCTGTAAGCTTTAATATTTTTAGACCTTTTACTATGTATCAATTATCAGTCCAATTAGTAATTTCAATTTGCGATTATAATTTTAAGTTAGTTGTAGTAATAAGGTTAGGTTAGTTAAGTATTTTTAAGTTTTGATAAGTTTCTTTTATTTTTCCGTCACCTTTTATTTTTCAACCATTTTTCGTTTTTCGACCTTTTTCGACGAACTCTTTTTCTCTCTTATTTCTCGCTATTCTAGTTTTTAGGAATTAGAATTTTTTCTACTTCTTATCTAAATTTCTTAAAATTACGAAAATTTATTTTGAGTGGTTAAATTGATAGACATCAAAATTTTCTGGTTCGTAGTAATAGTTGGATTTGTACGTGGACCGGGTTATTGGAGCCAAACAGTCCTCAATTATATTGAGACCAAACGAATCCTGCCCCTCTGCTGCATCTTTTGGCTATTCGAAACGTGGGCAAAATCAGAAAAGTCTATTGATTGGATAACTTATTATAATTTTTCTTTCCTTTTAAAAACTAATAGGATATTCAGTGAATGCACCGAGCAAGACGTTCATCACCTTTTGTACGTTCACCACCTGTAACTCGATCAAGACATCGTTTAACAAATATAACCGCCGTTGATTTTTCTTTAGAATCGTCATCTAGTCGACCAAGTACTTCAGTTCAAATTTCCGATAATCCATTTTTTGAACCCAACCTCACAATTGAGAATCCAGAGAATATTCAGGAACGGTTCGTAGATCCTGAACCACTAAACTTTCCTCCGGAACCACCAATCATTCAAACAGAGATTGTTGAGGAACGAACCATTAAAACAGAATCATCTAGTGATACCGATTCAACAAATTCAATTATGGAGAATCTGGAACCTTTAAGTATGGAAGACCGAATGAGAGCTAAACGCACTGGCCAAGGTCACGCAATTACTCATCCAGACATTAATGCGCCAGATTATGAAATCAAAGGACAAATTCTACACATGGTGACTAATCAATGCCAATTTAGTGGTGCACCGAAGGAAGATCCAAATGAACATCTACGTACCTTTAATAGGATCTGCACACTATTTAAAATCCGAGAAGTAGAGGATGAACAGATATATCTCATGTTATTTCCCTGGACTTTAAAGGGAGAAGCCAAAGATTGGTTGGAATCATTACCTGAAGGGGCGATCGATACATGGGACGTTTTAATTGACAAATTTCTTAAACAATTCTTTCCTGCATCTAAAGCCGTAAGACTTCAAGCAGAAATTGTTACGTTCACACAGAAACCAAATGAAACTCTATATGAGGCGTGGACAAGATATGGAAAGTTGTTAAGAGGATGTCCGCAACATGGTTTAGACACCTGTCAAATAGTACAAATATTCTACCAAGGATGCGACATCACTACAAGGAAAGATATAGATATAGCAGCTGGTGGTTCTATTATGAAGAAAACCGAAACTGATGCTTACAAAATTATTGATAACACTGCTTCCCACTCGCATGAGTGGCACCAAGAAAAAGATATCATTAGATCATCTAAAGCAGCTAGAGCCGATTCTAGCCATGACTTAGATTCCATTTCCGCAAAGATAGATGCTGTGGAGAGACGAATGGAAAAGATGACTAAGGATATTCACTCAATACGAATTAGTTGTGAGCAGTGTGGAGGACCACATTTGACAAAAGATTGTCTCAGTATTGAATTAACAATGGAACAAAGAGAGAATATTTCATACATAAACCAAAGGCCTGGAAATAATTATCAGAATAATTATCAACCGCCAAGACCGATTTACAATCAAAACCAGAATTATAACCGAAATATTCCATACAACAACCAACAAGGTCCTAGCAATCAACAAGTATCCAATAATACTTATAATCAGCAAAGACCTAATTTTCAAAACAAACCACCACAACAAACCGATGATAAAAAGCCGAATTTAGAAGATATGATGACGAAGCTAGTTGAAACTCAAACGCAGTTTTTCACATCTCAAAAACAAACCAATGAACAAAATGCTCAAGCATTTAGAAATCAACAAGCTTCTATTCAAAATCTGGAACAAGAAGTAAGTAACCTAGCAAGGTTAATAGGTGAAAGAAAACCGGGAAGTCTACCTAGCGATACAAATGCTAACCCCCGGAATGAAACAGCTAAAGCTATTACCACAAGAAGTGGTACAACACTTAAACCACCTGAAATACCTGTAACTTCTGATGAAACTATTCCTACTCCACAAGAACCACAACCTGACCAAGATAAGGAAAAAGAACTGGTAGTTGAAAAGGTTAATGAAGATAACACAGTTAAGGATAAACCTTATGTTAAACCATACCAACCACCACTTCCTTACCCGAGTAAAATGAAGAAAGAAAAACTTGAAGCCGAGCAATCCAAATTCTTGGATATGTTTAAACAGATAAATGTAAATCTTCCTTTCATTGATGTGATTTCAGGAATGCCAAGATATGCTAAATTCTTGAAAGATCTAATCTCAAATAGAAAGAAAATGGAAGAACTCTCGGCTGTTACTATGAATGCTAATTGTTCAGCAGTGCTGTTGAATAAGATACCAGAAAAACTATCTGATCCAGGAAGTTTCACAATTCCATGTTTTCTGGGTAGTCTTAGTTCAATAGAAGCATTGGCATACTTAGGTGCTAGTATAAATCTAATGCCGTATTCACTATACGCTAAACTAGACCTTGGAGAATTAAAACCAACCAGAATAAGCATACAACTAGCCGATAGATCAATAAAATATCCTAGAGGGATAATGGAGAACATGCTAGTTAAAGTTGGTACTTTAGTATTTCCAGTAGATTTTGTTGTTTTGGACATGGAAGAAGATTCTCAAGTTCCTCTCATATTAGGAAGACCATTCTTAAACACGGCTAAAGCAATGATAGACGTGTTCGGTAAGAAATTGACCCTAAGTATAGAGGATGAGAGTGTTACCTTTTCAGTTGATAGAGCAATGCAACAACCACAATCTGCAGATGATACATGTTATTATATTCAAACTATAGATGCACATGCAGAATTATTAGAAGAATTTCCAGAATTACAAGGAACAGGAGAATGTTCTTTAGGAGAAGGTAATGAACCAATTGATGAAGCTGAAATGTTAGCTACACTTATAGCTAATGGATATGAACCAACAACAGAAGAAATTCAAATGCTAAAAGAAGAAGACAGATATCGATATAAATCATCGATAGAAGAACCTCCGAAATTAGAGTTAAAGCCACTTCCAAACCATTTGGAATACGCTTATTTACATGGTGAATCTGAATTACCTGTAATAATATCGTCTTCTCTTACTGAAAATGAGAAATCACAACTCATTTCTGTGTTGAAAGCTCATAAACCAGCCATTGCATGGAAGATTCATGATATTAAAGGAATAAGTCCTTCGTATTGCACACATAAAATCCTTATGGAAGAAGGTCATAAAACGTATGTGCAACGCCAACGAAGACTAAATCCTAATATGCAAGATGTAGTTAAGAAAGAGATTATTAAACTGCTAGATGCAGGTTTGATATATCCAATCTCTGATAGTCCATGGGTAAGCCCAGTTCAATGCGTACCTAAGAAGGGTGGCATGACTGTCATCACAAATGAGAAAAATGAGCTTATTCCTACTAGGACTGTAACAGGATGGCGTGTATGTATTGATTATAGAAAATTAAATGACGCCACCAGAAAAGATCACTTTCCCTTACCTTTCATAGATCAAATGTTGGAAAGATTAGCCGGAAATAGTTACTATTGTTTTCTAGATGGATTTTCCGGATATTTTCAAATTCCAATAGCACCCGAAGATCAAGAGAAAACCACATTCACGTGCCCTTATGGTACTTTTGCTTACAAACGCATGCTATTTGGACTTTGTAATGCCCCTGCAACCTTTCAAAGGTGTATGATGGCGATTTTTCACGACATGATAGAAGAATGCATGAAAGTATTCATGGATGACTTTTCAGTCTTCGGTGATACATTTAAATCATGTCTAGTTAATCTGGAACGAATGCTAATTAGATGCGAAAAATCAAATCTAGTACTTAATTGGGAGAAATGCCATTTCATGGTTAAAGAAGGCATCGTTCTTGGACATAAAATTTCAAAAGAAGGAATTGAAGTGGATAGAGCTAAAGTAGATGTAATTGCTAAACTTCCACATCCCACCAATGTTAGAGGAGTTAGGAGTTTTCTAGGGCATGCCGGTTTTTACCGACGTTTCATAAAAGATTTTTCTAAAATTGTCACTCCTATGAATAAACTCCTAGAAAAGGATGCGCCATTCATCTTTTCAGATGAGTGTATCAAATCTTTTAATATTCTTAAAGAAAAACTCACTAATGCGCCGATCATGATAACGCCAAATTGGAATCTACCATTTGAACTAATGTGCGATGCAAGTGATTTTGCAATGGGAGCCGTTTTAGGACAAAGGATTGAAAAACGATTTCAACCTATATATTATGCTAGTAAGACGTTACAAGGAGCACAAACAAACTATACAACTACTGAAAAAGAACTCCTTGCTATTGTCTTTGCTTTTGACAAATTTCGATCATATCTCGTTCTAGCAAAAACGGTGGTCTATACCGACCATTCTGCTCTTAGATACCTATTTTCAAAACAAGATGCTAAACCAAGATTAATCCGTTGGATCTTACTCTTACAAGAGTTTGATATTGAAATCCGAGATAAAAGAGGAGCAGAAAATCTCGCCGCTGATCATCTTTCTCGTCTTGAAAATCCCAAATTAGAAGTTCTGAATGAATCAGCCATACAAGACAACTTTCCTGATGAATATCTATTGAAGATAGATTATAAAGAAATTCCATGGTTTGCAGACTATGCAAACTACTTAGTTTGTGGATTCCTTGAAAAAGGATTATCGTACCAAAGACGAAAGAAATTCTTCAGTGATATAAAACACTATTTCTGGGAAGATCCACATCTGTTTAAAAGTTGTCCCGATGGAATAATACGCCGATGTGTATTTGGAGATGAAGCTAGTAAAATTTTAAACCATTGTCACACAGGACCAACAGGAGGGCATTATGGGCCTCAACTAACAGCAAGAAAAGTTTATGAAGCTGGATTCTATTGGCCTACAATTTACAAAGACGCACACCTTCTTTGCAAATCCTGTGATGCATGTCAAAGGGCCGGAAAAATAAGTCAACGTGATGAAATGCCACAAAATGTCATCCAAGTATGTGAAGTATTTGACATTTGGGGTATTGACTTTATGGGTCCATTTCCAAAATCTCATAATAATCTATATATACTCGTAGCCATTGATTATGTATCTAAATGGGCGGAAGCACAAGCTCTCCCAACTAACGATGCACGAGTTGTAGTCAACTTTTTAAAACGTCTTTTTGCAAGGTTTGGAACACCGAAAGCTTTAATAAGTGATCGGGGTACTCATTTCTGTAATAATCAACTTGAGAAAGTTCTTAAAAGATATGGAGTAACTCATAAAATCTCCACCGCATATCATCCACAAACAAGTGGACAAGTTGAAAATACCAACCGAGCTTTAAAACGTATTCTAGAGAAAACCGTAGGATCAAATCCGAAGGAATGGTCCATTAAATTGGAGGATGCACTCTGGGCTTTTAGAACAGCCTACAAAACTCCAATTGGAACCACACCTTTTAGACTTGTTTATGGAAAAGCATGTCATCTTCCAGTAGAAATTGAACATAAAGCATTTTGGGCTTTGAAGACATGTAATCTTGATTTACATGAAGCCGGACGTCTACGATTAAGTCAACTAAATGAATTAGAAGAATTAAGACATGAAGCATACGAAAATTCGTTAATCTATAAAGAAAGAACGAAGAAATGGCATGATAAAAGAATCAGAAGTTCAAAAGAATTTAAAGAAGGAGACAGAGTTCTTCTTTTCAATTCACGATTCAAGCTATTTCCTGGAAAATTGAAATCAAGATGGTCTGGACCATTCATAGTCAAAAGAGTTTTCCCATACGGAACGATAGAATTGATAAATTCAAATGGGATGGAATTTAAAGTTAATGGTCACAGAGTTAAACATTACATACATGGTCCGATGGAAGTCGACAACGAAGTTAATCACAATTTCGACACCACAGCTAACTAAGTGTGGGGAGAATCAAGTCTTTAAAGGATAATATATATTTCTGTTAGAGTTAGATTGTCTGTTTTCGTGTAGTTCTCGAAAATGGAACACGTATGGTCTTTCCCTAGCAGACCCTAAAGAACTAGTCTTCTCCCCCCATTCTGAATTTTTATTTTTTTAGGTTTTTACGAAATGAAGACTGCTTGTGAACTAAACCATGGTCTAATGCTACACGCTTTGATCACTAAACGTAATAATGACATACTACCGAGCGAATTAGTATCAGTAATCAGAGAAAGAATGGACGGAGTTAGAAAAGAATCCAGATGCGAAGATAATAAGTTACAATTTGGTAAAGGAAAATCAAAATCCGCAGCAAAAAGAAGAGCACGACACCTAGAACGATGTCACAAATGCGGAAAATGGTCACATGGAGGTAAATGTTCAAATAATCAAACCTATTCAAATACCGAATTTGTTACTTTATGCAGAGACGGACCATTCATATGTTTAGAAGAAAAGACACTGAATGCTCGAGGTTACGCCTATGTAGCCATGGAAAACCAATTAAACCGACTATCTTATGAATGGAATAGATCATATAACTAAGAAATCTATTTCACAGGTATGTCTGTACAGTTTTTATTTTTATTTTTATTTTTAACCTTTTGATAATAAACGCTAATTTGTTCGCTAAAAAGTATTAAATTGGTATTGAATAAAATTAGGTTTGGCGACCGAAATTATTGATATCATTCAAAAATTTATTACATCACTGCGAAATTTAACGTTTATTCTTAAGGTATAAATATCTTTAATCAATCAACCCAAAATATTTCAAAAATTCGTCATGAGTTAAATTAGGTCTTGGAACCGAAATTACTTTACCGAAAAGAGGGGCGCATATTTTTGATAATATTTGATTGATTAAAGTGGGATAAAAAGACAAAAAGATTTTTAATTTTATTTTTACCATGTTTTTAATCTTAATATTTAAATCTTAAATTAATATTGTAAACTTTATAAAAACAATATATTTAAAATTGTAAATATTTGAAAAATTAATATAAGTTTGATATGAATTTATAAATTTTTAAATTAAGTTTGGTGTGAATTTTTAATATTAATTTTGAATTTTATATTTAAGTTGTGTGAATTTAAAAACAAAAATTTACTTTATCTCATTAAGTTAAGAATATGATTTTTAAAATTCGTCGTAAGTTGAAGACTAGGTCTTTGAACCGAAATTGCTTTACCCGAGGGAGGGACGAGAACTTTTATTATCATTATTTTTAATCTTATTGAATTAGAGTATGCCAAAAACATTGAAAAAATCCAAAAATCTTAGCTTTTAAAACAATCGCTACAAAAAGACAAATTTTAAAATTTTGTCGAAGGACGGACTAGGACATCGATCCGAAACGACCTCGTCCTAAATAACAAGGGAAACAAAATTTTAAAATTAAATACTTAATTGTTTTATAAGTTAAAGATTATAAAAAAAAAAAAAAAAAAAGAGCAAACTCCGCGACTCGCGGAGTTTGAAAGGGAAATCTCCGCGACTCGCGGAGGGATCAAAACCCAGAAAAAAAATAATAAACACCCGAACTGATCAGTCAAAAACACAAAAACACCCCAAAATAACAGCGAAAATACTCCGAAAAACCACCCAAAAACACCCCCAAAATCCCAATTTTTAACCGTTAATCACCAAATCTTTTGCTAAAATCATGTTGAGAAGGATGCTATCTAAGAATTACTCAAGAAAAACGGTAAATTTCTACACCTAAACACCATTTAATCCGAAATTTGGTGTTCTTGAGCTATTTTTTCCCCAATTTGATTTTGATGCTTTTTAGTGTAATTAGACTTAAATTGTTTATGTATTATGCTTGTATAACCTAGATTAATGCTGTTTAACATGATTAGAAGCCTTAAACTTCAAATTTTGAGTAATCTAGGGTTTGTGTTCTTGAGCAAATTTGGGGCTTTTTGATATAAACAGGTTATGGCCGATTTTTGTCATGAATTGTTGCTAAATTGAGTAGTGTAACATGTCTAGGTAGTTAAATGATCCAAACTTTGAGCCTAAACATGATTTTGAGAATTAAAGTGGACTTTTTCAAGTCTAAAATTCATGAACTTGATTTTTGAAAGATAATGTCATTTGAGACTTGTTTAATTGCTAGTAATGATTATTTTGACATGTTATTTGAGTTGAATACTTATGAACTTGGCGAATATTTTCGTATATGCTTATTTGAAAAAGTGTAGATTTGATAAAAATGTGAAAATAACCTTAAGTTTGATATAAATTGATAATGTCATTGTAATTATTTTGATTGATGATTTTGCTGACACTAATGCATATTTGGATGCACAAAAATTGTGTTTGATGTGTTTTGCAGAATGAAAGGGGTGAATCTTCATCCCAAGCCCGCAATGCTCCTGCCGAGAATTTGGAACAACAGGAGGTGGATAACTACTACAAGCAGGATGTACCTCATCCAGTCATGACCTTTTCAGATATGCACTTGGAAGAGTTGCACCCGAACCTGAGATTTGACAGACTTTGGATAGATTATCCAAAATATCAAAGGGGTTTGCATACTCTTCACTCTAAGGTTGTTGAGGTACCGAGGGTCATAGAATGGGGACCCTTAGAAGCTGTAGAATTGGCCGGGCCAATTAGGGAATTACTTGTACAGAGGTATGGTAATTCTTCTTTTAATGACTGGATATGTTTATTCACCATACGCAGACCTGTATATAAAGTATGGTGTGAAGAATTGTTATGTAGTATAGAGTTGAATGATCGGGTAGCTAGTTTAACCGATCGTTCTTTTATTAGATTTTTGTTAGGCGGTTCGATGCGCCACATGTCTTTACTGGACATGGCTCAGGCTTTACGTATATATACGCCTGAGGAGTTAGCGTCTGCCGATTGTAGAGGATTGATACTAAACGGTAGAAAGATAGATGAGAATTTTGATACACACGGTGTGTGGAGTCAAATGACAAGCCATCACCGTTTCAAAGGGGGAAATTACTCTTATTTGGATATAGATAGAGCCGAATTAAGAGTGATACATAGGTTTTTAGCTAATTCGATTACACAAAGGGGTAAAAACAAGGAAAAAGTAAATGAACAGGATTTGTTTTACCATATGTGTATTCGAGACCCACAGAGCGCAGTAAGTATACCATATTGTGTGGGTTATTATTTATCAGCTATGGTTCGGGGGATGCGACCACATAGCATAATAGGAGGTGGTATTTTTATTACTTTGATTGGTGAATATCTCGGTGTGGATATAAGTCGGGGGGGATTATTACTAGAAGAGCCGGAACCCCGCGATACTATAGGTTTAAATGTATACCATGGTGCGAAAGTTTTGAAGAGGCGAAATAACGCCGCAGTACGATACCATGGTAGACATCCACAGGTGGAGAGAAACCAGCAGCAAGGTAATGTAGGAGGGGGGAATGAGATGCAAGAAATGCATAGGTTTATAGCTTCTCAGGAATACGAAAATGCTAGACAGAGAGCATTTGAAGATTGGCAAGTTCATCAGAACCAGATCATAGCTCATTGCCAACATATAGGTAGAAACTATATTCCTACACCGAAACCCATCTTCCCTCCTTGGTCTATAGAGATGCAGCCACCATATCCTACGTATGATCCTGCCGAAGCATTCTATAGCACTTATGGTTATGCCTGGAACCCCTATTGGTACCAATATCATCCTTAGTATACTTATTTTTTTTTTATTTTGTAATTTGTAATTATTGATACATTTAATATTTTTGTTAATATTGTAATCATTTTTATAATTATCTAACTTTTATTCTTAGATTTTAATAATTTTTGAATGTGGGGTAATATACCAAACTTCAAAAATATGTATATATGTTTGCAGTTTATCTTATGTACACAACAGGGTAAAACAACGCATTTTCAAAGACTGGCATTAAGTTCAGCAAAAGCAACTAATTTTGACGACAAGATGCAAAATATATGTGAAATAACAACAAGACGGAATGAACAAATGATGTGCACCATTTATCATTCAGCAAACAAACGGCAATATATTTGGAAACTTTGGTAAAAATTTAATCATTTTCACACAAATCACCCTCAATAATTTAAATTGTTACTGATTTCTTGCAAATGAGGGCATTGCAAGATCTTAAGTGTGGGAAGGGGTTAAATTCTTTCGGATTTTAAAATTTTTTACTTTATACACTTGGTTACCATTAAAAATACTAGTAAAGCAGTAGTTGTATTAGAATCTAGTGCTCTCTGATAAAAAAGAACAGCCCTAGTCTTATATACTGACTACCCAATTCTAGTAAAATTTTTCAATTAAATGAATTCAAATCATGTTTATACATATTTATGAACGATAAAACTAGATTTTAACACCGAAATTATTGTTACCTCGGAAAGGACATAAATTGAGAAACAAACTAAAATGTTAAAATTCATTTAAAATGGAATAGAGGACGATAAAAAGGAAAATAAAAGCCAAGTGTGGGAAAATTTACCAAGTTATTTTAAACATATGTCACATATATCTGTAACAAATAACTGAAAATACTTTTGCTTTGGACTAAACTAAACTGTTTTACCCAATGAAAGAAAAGAAGAGATGGATCTACACGATGAATCAATTCCATCATTAAAAGGAAGTAAAGTCTTCCGAAAAAGACACGCGCTTCTTGATTTAGGTCATGAAGTTGTCGTCCAGACCAGCTGTAGGTTGACGAAAAATCTAGAAAAGTCATCACTAAAATCAGCAGGAAATCCACGGACCTCAGCATTAAACAGGGTCGCCAAGTGGTCAGATTTATCCTAACCATGAGAAGGATTTATCTCGTACAATGGGGGGGGCACCATGCAAATTAGCTGGATAAGACTAATGAATCAGATCTCCAGAAAGGATAATCTCCTTAAAGATAAAAAATCAGCTTTTAAGACTGATATTACTCAATCCTAGAGATTGACCTTAAAGATTGAGAATTACAAACTCATGGAATTCAATGATATCTAAACTCGAGCTTAAACGAGAAAATATTTTGATCAAAATTACAAACCGATTTGTTTTCTGAAAACCCTATTTTCAATGCGTTCATTACCATTGAACGTAAAATCCTAGGAATTCACCTGGAATTCATTAGGTCACCTGAACTAAATCGGGTGTCAACCGTAAGAACGGTGGTTGCATAGTGGTCAAAGACAGGACCTTGTGCCAGACCGAAAAAATTATAAGGGTGAGCTTTACTATTGCTCCTACCAAGGATAGTAATTGCGTCCGACACGTTATAGACCATAATTAAAAGCATGTCAGGGGACATTGCCTTAACAGTTGCTTGTTCAACGCTTTCCTTTACAACCGGACGGTAGTTTACCGAAAGGTAATATACGGGACAAGTAAACTGGACGTGTTGCTTTCCAAATACAAGGTTAGCAAGTGGGTGACACAAAACCGCAAGTTTTGAGCTAAAATTTTCAAATCTGAAACCCACCAAACCCACAAAAATATTTTGCAAACACCGGTAAAGGGTTATTCCGGAAAACTTATCTAGGGTAAAAACTAGATTTAATTTTCAAAAGATCAAATGTTTTCATAAAGATCCAATTTCCTTAATGGATCTAAATTTTTATAGTCATGTGGGACTGTAAACCATATCGTTACTACCATTGTTTATACCGCCGTATAGAAATCACTGATGTACAAAGTGTGAAGAATAAAGAAGTGATTCTAGTATTTCAAGACAATATTGCTTGAGGACAAGCAACGCTCAAGTGTGGGAATATTTGATAATGCTAAAAACGAACATATATTTCATAGCATTATTCCTCAAGAAAGACAAGCTTTTAGTTGCATTTGTTCTATTTACAAGTGATATTCGTTTGAATAATAAAAGGTGAAGACAAAAGACAGATTCGACGAATTGAAGACGCAAACGACCAAAAAGCTCAAAAGTACAAAAGACAATCAAAAAGGTTCCAATTATTGATAAGAAACGTCTCGAAATTACAAGAGTACAAGATTCAAAACGCAAAGTACAAAATATAAAATTGTACGCAAGGACGTTCGAAAATCCGGAACCGGGACCAGAGTCAACTCTTAACGCTCGACGCAACGGACTAAAAATTACAAGTTAACTATGTATATAAATATAATATAATATATAATTAATTATATTAATTATATATATATTATATTTATATATAAAAAACCGTCGGCAGAGAAAACTCCAAGGACTGAGCTGTAAATACTATCTCCGCGACTCGCGGAGTTTGAAGAGGATTTTGCCGCGAGTCGCGGAGCCCCAAATTTCAACTCTGGCTATAAAGCCAACCGAATTCTGATCAAAATTCATCATCTTTTTCTTCTCTTATCATACGTAAAATTTATATATATATATATATATAATTAATATTTTAATTTTAATTTTAATTCTAATAATAAGGGTATGTTAGCAAATGTTGTAAGGGTGTAAGTCGAAATTCTGTCCGTGTAACGCTACGCTATTTTTAATCATTGTAAGTTATGTTCAACCTTTTTACATTAATGTCTCGTAGCTAAGTTATTATTATGCTTATTTAAAACGAAGTAATCATGATGTTGGGCTAATTACTAAAATTGGGTAATTGGGCTTTGTACCATAATTGGGGTTTGGACAAAAGAACGACACTTGTGGAAATTAGACTATGGGCTATTAATGGGCTTTATATTTGTTTAACTAAATGAAAGTTTGTTAATGTTAATATAAAGATTTACAATTGGGCGTCCCTATAAATTACCATATACACTCGATCGGACACGATGGGCGGGGTATTTATATGTACGAATAATCGTTCATTTAACCGGACACGGGAATGGATTAATAGCCACTAGAATAATTAAAACAGGGGTGAAATTACATTCAAGGGTAATTGGTGTAATTGTTAACAAAGTAGTAAAACCTTGGTTTACACGCAGTCGATAACCTGGTGTATTCATTAAACAAAGTATTAAAACCTTGTTACAATTCGAATCCCCAATTAGTTGGAATATTTAACTTCGGGTATAATAATAATTTGACGAGGACACTCGCACTTTATATTTATGACTGATGGACTGTTATGGACAAAAACCAGACGGACATATTAAATAATCCAGGACAAAGGACAATTAACCCATGGGCATAAAACTAAAATCAACACGTCAAACATCATGATTACGGAAGTTTAAATAAGCATAATTCTTTTATTTCATATTTAATTTCCTTTATTTTATATTTAATTGCACTTCTAATTATCGCACTTTTATTTATTATTATTTAATCGCACTTTTAATTATCGTAAGTTTATTTTATCGCACTTTTATTATTCGCAATTTCATTATCGTTATTTACTTTACGCTTTAATTTAAGTCTTGTATTTATTTTATATTTTACATTAGGTTTTAACTGCGACTAAAGTCTTAAAATCGACAAACCGGTCATTAAACGGTAAAAACCCCCCTTTATAACAATAATATTACTTATATATATATTTGTATTTTTATAAAAGTAAACTAATATAGCGTTGAGCTTTGTTTAAAGATTTCCCTGTGGAACGAACCGGACTTACTAAAAACTACACTACTGTACGATTAGGTACACTGCCTATAAGTGTTGTAGCAAGGTTTAAGTATATCCATTCTATAAATAAATAAATATCTTGTGTAAAATTGTATCGTATTTAATAGTTTTTCCTAGTAAAATATAAACTATTTTATATACACCTCGCATAACATCAACTTCCTCGACCCTCCACCGAGTCTATTCTCTCGCTCTTATCACATTCCTAACGCACCTACGGAGACTCAGCCTCCTCCCACTGAGGCTACCGACATCCCACAGCCGGAGACTCAGCCTCCTCCTACTGAGGCTACAACTACCACGGAGACCCAGCCTCCTCCAACTGAGGCTACCGCTACTGCACCTTCTCCTCACATTACCGCTACCACTGGGGCTACATCTTCTTCCACTTCTACTCATCCCATGATCACTCGCACACATCTAGGCAATGTCAAACCCGTTCAACGCCTTAATCTACACACCAGTGTCATATCTCCTCTCCCACGGACTTACCCTGACGCCCTTACCCACCCTAATTGGAAACAAGCTATGATTGATGAATATAATGCCTTAATTAACAATAGTACTTGGACTCTTGTGCCTCGCCCTTCGGACACGAACATAGTTCGCCCCATGTGGCTATTTAAGCACAAGTTTAATGCAGATGGTAATTTGAGTAGGTACAAGGCTCGACTGGAACGGTCGCAGTCATCAGGTTGGCATTGATTGTGATGAGACTTTTAGTCCGGTTGTTAAATCGGCAACGATTCGTACTGTTCTCAGTTTGGCGATTTCACGACACTGGCCTGTTCATCCACTAGATGTCAAAAACGCCTTTCTTCACGGTCAGCTCTCTGAAACAGTTTACATGCATCAGCCGCCAGGGTTTCGGGATCCCAAATACCCAGATCATGTCTGCCTCATGCAGAAATCTTTATATGGTCTTAAGCAGGCACCTCGTGCTTGGTTCCAGTGCTTCACAGGATATGCTCAGCGGCTTGGGTTTCATCAAAGCAGCTGCGATACTTCACTTTTTATCTATCACCAGGGATCCGCCACTGCCTACCTACTTTTGTATGTTGATGACATTTTGTTAACTGCTTCCTCTACGACTTTACTTCAGCAGATCATTTCTTCCTTGCACCAGGAATTCGCCATGACTGATTTGGGCCCTCTTAACTACTTTCTTGGGATTCACGCTACTCGCACTACATTAGGTATGTCCCTCTCTCAGAGGCAATATGCTACAGAGATTATTGAGCGTGCCGGTATGAGCACTTGCCACCCTTGTAGGACCCCGGTTGAACCGGGTGCCAAACTTACCAGTCACGGACCTCCTGTCAAAGACCCGACTCTATATCGGAGCTTGGCAGGTGCATTACAGTACCTCACATTCACTCGCCCGGATATTTCATACGCTATTCAGCAGCTCTGTCTTTACATGCACGATCCTCGGGAACAGCACATGCACGCCCTCAGACGAGTAATCCGCTACATACAGGGCACCACAGATTTTTCATTACAGTTATACACATCTTCTCCCACTGCTTTGGTTGCATATTCTGACGCTGATTGGGCCGGTTGCCCTACTACCAGATGCTCTACATCTGGTTACTGTGTTTTCCTCAGAAACAACCTTCTCTCATGGTCCTCTAAGAGGCAACTCACGCCCTCTCGCTCCAGTGCAGAAGCGGAGTACCGTGGTGTTGCAAATGCCGTTGCAGAGACTTGTTGGATTCGTAATCTTCTCAGAGAACTTCATTGTCCTCTCACGACCGCTACTTTGGTATATTGTGATAATGTCAGCTCCGTCTACCTTGCTACTAATCCGGTTCAGCACCAGCGGACCAAACACATTGAGATTGACATACACTTTGTTCGTGGCCTTGTTGCTCAGGGACAGGTTCGTGTTCTTCATGTTCCATCCAGATATCAGTTTGCAGACATCTTCACCAAAGGCCTTCCATATGCTCTTTTTGACGAGTTCAGATCCAGTTTGAGCGTCTGCAAGTCTCCCGCTCCAACTGCGGGGGGATGTTAGAGTATATTTAGTTAGCCCATTTATCATTTGTATTGGGCTTAGCCCTATTGCCTCTAGTAGGGTTTAGTATTTCCTGTATTTATATCTTGAGCATTCTGTACTATTGAATCAATGAAAATCATATGTCGATCATCACATTTAACACAAAAAGTATGGAAGTAAAAACCCTAAAGTAGCAGTGAGAAAAAAATAAGGAAGATATGTCGCTGCAAAATATGAGAAACACAAAGGATGATGTCGGTTAAAAGAAAATCAGAAAAAATGTAAATGTGAATAACATTTTTGAACAAACTAAACAGTACTCCAAAAACTAAAGGGGCTAATGCGAGGTTGATAACTGTTACTATCGGTATCTCTCTTTTGTCATCCAATTGCAATAGGATCACGGATAAAACAAGCTTTTGTTTCTTGCGTCCATAGAATATTTTCTTTCCTTTGCTTTTAATGTTTTTGCGTTCTTGATATGTTAAATGCATGAAGTTATAACCATATAGATTGCATGGTTGTGAAAATATCCATGTAGTATCCGCACTGAGCGGATGACGGAATAACCTTTATAAGTTAGAATGTAACAATTTTGCAGTTCGGATGACGGACAACAATATTGTTTATTCTGATCTTTTTGCTTCTACTCATAGAATCGGATGGCGCCATTTGTTAATACGTATTTCTCTACTAGGGAGTAGGTACATACGTACTAGTGCAAGGTAGAATGAACCATGTGAGGAGTAGTTTGTCGATTGACGTTTACTCTCGGGACGAATCCCTGCAGACGCGGATCATGGTTTAAAACCATGGCGTGGCTTAAGTCAATCTTAAAATAGGGCTTACGTATGTTCTGCCTGTATCCTTGGTGCTGGGCGGATGAGGTCATGCCTTGGAGCTGGGAGGAAGGAGTCATGCCTTGGTGCTGGGCGGAAGGAGTCATGCCTTGGAGCTGGGAGGAAGGAGTCATGCCTTGGAGCTGGGCGGAAGGAGTCATGCCTTGGTGCTGGGAGGAAGGAGTCATGCCTTGGTGCTAGGCGGACGACAGATGGAGTCTAGAGAGAGAAAGCGTGTGTGAGAGAGAAAGTCCAGAGAGAGAGTAGTATGCTGTCCAGAAATTGGGACTTGAAGTCATGGAGAGTGGAGAGTGGAGGGTGGAGAGTGGAGAGTGGAGGGAAAGTGTGTGAGAGATAAAGTGAAATGGCTGCTCCTCTTTTCTTGTGTCAAATGAGGTGGGGAGCTCCTCTATTTATAGGCAAAATTTGGGCTAGTGGGAAGCTTCTTGGGCTCAATTAATGGGAAAGCCCAATAACTTACATGTCTTTACTAATTTGGGCATAACTTTCTCATACGAACTTCCGATTGAGGTGATTCAAAAGCCCAAACGTCCGTAACTCAAAGCTCCTCATCTTTCATTTTATGCTTGTAGACCATAAGGTACACCATTAACATATAATTATGATTATATAAATTTCATAATTTACTTGCATAAATATTAGAAATGACTACTACAAGATGATTTAGTGTTCGACATGTAGATATATACTCGCTAGAATTTTTGTGTTTAAACATTACTAGCAACACGTCCGAGACAACCCGATAAGACCGTTTATATCTGAGTAAAAGTATTTTTTAATCTTCGAAAAACTTACACAGACAATATAAACATAAAACAAAAATATTATACAAACTACAAGATTAATAGATCTCGGTGTTGGAAGATTTGGTAGTCTGCTTGATAATAAACAAAGTGTTACAAACAAAGAGCCTCTGACCTACCGATATTGAACTCCCTCCGTCCCACCACAAGTGTCCACATTTCCATTTTGGGATGTCCCATTTCAAGTGTCCATTTTGTGTTTCAACCAATGAGAAGAGGTTATTCTGGAGAGAGAAGATTTCTGATTGGTTGAGAATGGAGTTAGTGGGATTTCCTAAAATTGTGTGCAAAAAGTAAGTGGACACTTGTAGTGGGACGGAGGTAGTAACTTATTAACTTTGAAGTTGTGTGTTCAAATTCATTATTGATTCTTTGTAATCGAGTGTGTTCGTGGAGTTTTAAAAAATAAAATAGCATCAAAAACCATGTCTAGGTTCGTGAATCAAAATTGTTGTTTCGTCCACATAAGCTATAATTATGATTATTTGATTTGAGTCATGCTCCAATAATACACCATGTCTATTTTAAACTATAAATCTACTTGAGCAATTTCCCCAAACGAGAAATTTTTTCCTAACCTATGTTGAATGTTTTTCAATCAAGCAAGAACTTTATGGTCGAGATTAGTCAACGTGTAACAGCTGTATTTACACAATACTTGATATAATTAGTATAACATCATTTTTCATTTGGCCAGGCTAAAACATTTTATACATACACGACGTGATCCATGTCAGCATCTCACATTCCCAACCAAAGGCGCGGAACCATGAATTTTTTTTATCGAGGCCGAATTTTTTTTTTAAAGCGTATCAATTTTTTTAGGCAAAATATGAAGGTTTTGGGCAAAATATGAAGGCTTTGGGGTCAAAATAAGAAGTTTTTTGGACAAAAAAACTCACCAAGGGCAAAATCGAAAACTCTAAAATTTTTGCACTTAAAATTACAAATTCACCAGGAGCCGGTACTCCTTTGTCCCTTCATATTTTCGCCACTGTTCCCAACGCTTTTAACTAACATAAATGTCATTTTTATTTTTAAAGAAAATTAATGATTAATCAATCAATATACATTATCTTATAATACCTTTCCCAAATATTTTTTCCCTAAAATAAAGAATTCTACAATAACAAGAAACCTTCATCAAAAGATGAAAGAATCAAAATCAATACCACGAAATCAAAACATGGAAAGACTTGAGAAACGAAATCCTCGCTTAACCGACCCAACGTTAACTCAATCCGACCCTAAGTGGGGCCAAAAGCGCCAACTAAAACACACAATGTCGAGAACAACTAGGGATGACAAAATGATCCGTACCCGATGGGGAAATCCGAAACCCGTTATAATTGGGCCGGGTGTGACCCGAGTCCGTCGGGTAATGGGCCATGTATGGGGATGGTTTCAAAAAAATTTCCGGGTTCGGGTATGGTTTTGGATACAAACCCGTTTACCCGACCCATATACTCGACCCGCATACCCGTATACCCGGCCCGAGGAATTTTAGTAATAATTTTTATTTTTATGTAAAATTTTAGTATTATTATTCCATTCGTCCCAAAATAAGTGTCCCGTTTGACTTTTCAAGGTCATTCTTTTGATATTTTGACTTTAAATATTTTTATTTGTGTTATATAATATTTTATAAAAGTTATATGAATAGATTCAATTTTAAAATGTGTTTTCCTTGATATAACTATTACTAAATATTATATAACACAAATACCAATATTTGAAGTCAAAGTTTTAAAAGAAAGACCACGAAAAGTCAAACAAGACACTTATTTTGAGACGGATGGAGTATTAAATTGTTAATGCATGAAAGATTTCTTTTATTTGTTTTGAAAATGAGTATAATTTTATTGAATATAATCATATACAACAAGTTTTCGAGATGCGATATTTTATATACATTGTTTATTTGAGTATTTTAGAAACTTTTCAATCAACTTTTTGTGTTTGATATTTTATAATACTTTAAACATGAAGTAGTTAAGTTATTTTTCGATATTTTGATTTAGTAACTTATTGAAAAATAGATACATAATGACTAATCGGGTATACCCGTTTACCCGTGGGGAAACCCGAAACCCGATAATAAGCAAACCCGACCCAAAACCGATCTGATGTCATCCCTAAGAACAACTAAACCACTAAACACAACATAATACAAACCCATACATCAAATAAACAACCGAAGCTATAACAATAAATCGAACAACGAAAACGCAAACCGACTTAAACGGCTTTGGAAGATATTTTACGATTCCTTGCATCCGATCGAAATATTATCCTATTGATTACATTTAATGAAATAGAGTTATTAAAGTAGGCAAATGCAATATTTCCATCATTGTTTGATAAATTCACTAGCAAAATTGTATTACTCTAGTGGCTGTCTCTTATTTTTATGAGAATTCTCGCTTCAAATTTAACTAGCAACATATTTTAAAATGGCCAGTGAAAGTGGTTTAAAATAGTTATGATATAACTCGGTTAATTAGAAAATATCTTGAGGTGATCAAGGAAAAATATCCAAAAATAATTATGAAATAACTCGGTTAGGCAGCGTATGTTAGTGTGGTCAACGACAATGGTTTAAATGTTTACTAAAAATTCGATTAGAATGCATACATCTAACTTATTAAATTATGTCTTATACTTGATAGGTTGCACAAGGTAAACTTTATCCCTTTATTATTTTTGATAAGTATATAAGTATGAATCACTAAAATGTAACTTAAAGTTATTAACTTACACATATTGTGGGATTTATAAAAAAAAATAAGGTAAATTATATATAGTTAATTAGTAACAATCCGATCCAAGCATCGACTCGGATTAGCCACTCAAGCTTGGTTTTCCTATTCATAATCGGACAAAAACTTCGCCTTAAAAAAAAAACGTAAGTATTTAAGAATTAAAGACTTAAATATCTATATATAATATAAAAGTGACTCCTTGAGTCATAAATGAGGGCACTAAAACCTCTTAATTTAATCATTTACAACTAAAAAAAAACATTTTTCCTTATTTCCTACTTAATTTTATAATAAAATAATAATTAAAAAAATAAAAGATTTAGAAAATTCATTAATAATAATATCTAAGTTTTAATCCTTTCATTTTCCATGTATTAAATTGATTAATTTCAATCCTTTCATTATTCTTATAAATAAATAAATAAGTTTTAACCTTTTCATTTTTCTTATATTAAATAAGTTATTATAATGTTGCCTATAAATACTCATTATTCATTTTCACAATACACATTTTTCATTTCCCCACATACATTGCAAATACTAATTAATAATTGATAGAGTTTTATATATGTTAGTTCTTAATCATCATCATCATCAATTTAGTAAGATTATTTCCTCATGTAATGTTGTATATTCATCTATCACACGAACGTTAGACTTATGCTACGGTATGACTTTATTAACAAGTTATTGGTGTACATGAGTATTTTTCTATTATCATGTGAAATTTATCCGTTTTGATAGTTGTTTAGAGTTCATATATATATATATATATATATATATATATATATATATATATATATATATATATATATATATATATATATATATATATATATATATATATATATAAGATTTGTAAGTGATTTATATTATTGTTGTATACTATCTTTGGTGTTACTTTTACTTCGATTATAGATCTTCGTCAATAGTGTATTTGTTGTGTTTTTTATTATTATTATTTATTATTATTATTATTATTATTATTATTATTATTATTATTATTATTATTATTATTATTATTATTATTATTATTATTATTACTACTACTACTACTATTATTATTATTGTTTAGGTTTCTTTTATTATTAATATGTAGTGATGTCAACATCTTACTCGGACAAGTTTCAGATATTACAACATTAAGGGACAAAGCATTGTGGAGTATTTCCTATTGCGAATATGTACATATATTAGAGAACACAAATTGTTTCATTTTTGTATTGGATTGTAAGTATGATTTATTTAATTTAGCTTTTCTCTTGATGTTCAATATTTTCTTTTAACGTTGTATTATTAAATATTTTCTTTAGCAATTATTTGCATCATATAGTTCTTTGATAATGGATAAAGAAATTATGCCTTCTTTTTGTATCATATTTGTTATGGATGTAGGTTACAAATATTAAAGAATGCAAATTTTTTTACTATTCTATTGAATTGTATGTACGTTTTGTTTAATTTGACTTTTATCTTGATTCTTAATATTTTTTTATGTTTTATTATTAAACGTAATCTTTTTGCAATCATTTACATCACAGAGTTCTTTGATAGATAATATGATAAAAAAAAATTATGCCTTCTATACATGGATAATACTTACTTCATATGATGATGAATAACAATATAACATTATTATTATGATAAATTATAGTAAAATGATTATTAATGTAATTAACGATGGTAAAAAAAATTGATTCTTGAATAACATAGATAATTTAACATGTATTGAATAAGTCAACCATATTATATGTTATGTTTAATCGAGTAGCTATTACGGGGTAGTTTAATTAGCATATAATTGTTACTTTTACTACATCAAGTTTAATATTAACCAGCTTATTATTAAATATTAAGTGAATACTTACTACGTATTAAATTTTTGAGTTTTCAAGTAACTATAATTACTTAATTATTACTCATAATAGATGTGTTTAAGAAAATAAAAATATAAAGATGGTAAAAATAGTTGATTAATTAATCAGGATAAGACAATTTAGAACTAAAAAATTAATAATAAAATGTTGCATATAACGCCTTTCAGTTGGATTATTGATATTAAGTTATTATCATACATTTGATCCTAAATATTTTTAATCATAACTAAAATTGATGCATGTTATGCATAATAACAATAGTTTTAAACTTTTCATTTTTCCTAAACATTCATAATAACTTTATGTTATGTCATAAATAATAACAATAGTTTTAACCTTTTCACTTACCTTCTATATAGCACCTAATAAAATTGATAGTCATTGTTGTCTTCAAATACTATTTTTCATTTTTCACCTCACTACACTTTTCAAATGAAATAATGACACTTTTCAAATGAAACAATTGATAGAGTTATATAAATACACATTTTTATCATTATTTTTTAAGATGTTTGATCTTCTATATAGTATTTGGTTGTGATTTATATATATATATATATATATATATATATATATATATATATATATATATATATATATATATATATATATATATATATATATTCACAATAGACGGCACAAATTGATTTACGTATGTTTATATTCAAATATTCCAGATTCGTATTGTTAACCTTCGACATAAATCGCTTCACGTACCAACATTACAAAGTGTAGTGCGATTCAACAACGCTTACCATATTCGTGCAACGCACGGGCAATGCACCTAGTATATAATAATGTATAACATTATATATATTAAATGTAACTTTGGCTTCCACTCCTTGCTAACCGAGTTGTGACGGTTCGACTCTCGGCTCTTTTTTCTTTAATTGTTACTCTTATTTTTTCATACCCTCCCCAATCTTTTCTTTCTAATTGAGTCCTTTCACTTTTATCCTTTTTATTATATAATTCTTCATTCAACCCTTTTTACAATTTTTCTTTTACAAGTTTTTTTCTTTCTTTACAAACCTTTTAGATTTTTTTGAAACATTTCACTATTAAGTAACAAAGAAATCTAAATTACATGTGTTTTAATTAGTCTATCAATCGAATCTATAACATTTTATAAACCGTGAAGATAAATCTGACGTGTCATTCTCTAATCAGATCTTATACCTCTCTGCGGACGTGTAAATCCCTAATTAATCCTAATTAACACTAATTAACCAATGTAATTTACACACCGACATATATCACGTTCCAGAAATTTTAATCCTCTCTTCTCCCACACCGAATCTGCGACCCATCCACAAACCCTAAACCTCAGATTAATCTACCTGAACACACTCCGACCCATCGCCTGCAACAAACCCAACCGCTAGGGTTTCAAATTGTAGAAAAAACTTCACAAAAAAAAGCTTTCAAAACCCAAATCAAAATTTCAAACTTGAATCCAATCCACATACATTGCCTGTTTCGATCAATAATTTATAAAGGTGCCCTTCATCCATCCTATGAAACCGATTATATGAGTCGGAGAATCGACCAATTCGACGTTAGTCATTGACATAAAATCGGCTGAATTAGATCGGATTTGTACTTGCGGTTGTTGTTTTCGAGATGCCGATTCTCGGTTTTTAGTCTAATTTGTGCTCCGATTTGTAAATATTGGTTGAGTAATCGCAGATGTTGTTTTTCATTTCATTCACATCAGGTAATACATATTCGTGCTCTGATTTGTTAATATTTGTATCTTCGATCATACATCAGATATAGTACTTTTCTTTTTAGTAAATTGTATATATAGTTTTTTATGGCAAAATTATCACCCACCTGTTTCGTTCTGAAGGTATTCAAAATATAAGTTTTTACATGTATTTCTCCATTGAAGAAGTGGTTGAATTATGAGGTATACTTAGCAATATTAACTTACGATTTAACTTTATTAACTTGCGATTTAACTTTTTTAGTTTTAAAGTCAATTGTCTTGAAGTTTATATGTGGTGTCTTTGTGTGTTGTGATTGAAACAACATGGTGGGGGTTAAAATGGGTTAATATAAGATTGTATTATCAATCTCTTACTTCTTTCCTGCTATGACTTTTGATGTTTTTGTCAACTTGCAGCCTACAAAAGCAATTAACATTAAATACATTGAATGGTTTTCACTTTGACCTAAACATATAGTTTGCCACAAATTCATATGTTATTATGGTCATTAGAATACAATAGAGATATATAATGGTCATTAGAATTAGATATGTTATTATGCTAATGTGTTACTTTTAAGTTTGTAATTGGAGCTGAAATGAAATTTACTGATTTATCACAAAGAACATTTTTTTTTAATTCTTATGGTGGTTTAAATACAACTTCATATTAATCATATTGTAACTCAGGTTGTAGTTTCTGACTTTTAACATGACATTCTTTGTATATAGTGTAACGTCCTCCCAATAGGGTCTGGAAGAAACGTTACTAATATCAAATAAACCAACATATTATAATACCAACATATTATAATACGAGAACAATACTAAATGAGAAAATTTAACTTTATTGAGTACGCAGCGGAAAATGAAATGTCGTTACAATAATGGAAATAACGATAAAGTAATTGTTCATATGCAGAAGTAATAAATGCGATATCTCTTGATCCTAAGTCCAAGTAGCATCACATAAGTAGTAGATAAGAAAGCTTGAATCAAACAGCACCTGAGACAAAACATGCTAAAGTGTCAACCAAAAAGGTTGAGTGAAGTTCATAGGTTTAACAAAAGTAGTTATCGTTGTTTTTAGACCACAAGATTTAGTTGTAAAGTTGATCTCCTGCAGGATCAAAAAGTAGATCTCGCAGATCCAAAAGTAGTACTGATTCGTGATATTTTAGACTAAACGTTTGTTTTGTTGCCCCGATGATAAGTTGGCAGTACCTTATCACCATGTTTAAATCATTATTAAGTAATACAAAGACATCACGGTCAAATGTATCGGGGACGTTACTCCCGATAGGCCTACCCCCAATAATTAAGAATGCCTTATCCTGAAAGCAATTAAAAAATATCACTGTGGGGTCTTAGTAGCATAAGCTAGTCATAGTACAGTTTAGGTTCGTACTTGTGTCTAAGTTGTTTAAAGTATAAAAGCAGCATGTGTCTCACCCCAGTAAGTATAAAAAGTGCTATAGCAATAAGAGTGGGGCTATGAAAGTCACCTTAGTAAGTAGAGAGAGAGTTATTCCTCGGAATAAAGAGTTGAACGAGTGAGCAGGAAAGTCAACCTATTGACATTTAAGAGTAGTTAAGTATTTTGCCCATGTTTAAGTTTAAGTATGTGTTTAAGTATAGTTTGTTTTACTAAGTTTCTATTCCTAGTAAGTTACTATTTTTATAAAGTTTCCATTTTTAGAAAGTTTCTTATTTTACTAAGTTTCTATGACTAGAGAGTTTCTACTTTTATGAGTGTTTTTCATTTTAGAATACTTGCCGTATTAGATAAGCTTCCAATCACCCCTTTCCCTTCGAATGGCTAATTTAGATCTAGGGGCTTAAGCCATAGGACCCTTTAAATCAGAAATCCAAACCCTCTGCCTAGAATCTCGTAGAAACCATTCGTCAAGAAAGTTCGAAGATCTATACATCTCTAATACATATCCCAAAATGTTTTTGTGCTACAATATAAGCAGTAGGTTATAGGTGCTAGTAATAGTAATAGTGTATACATGTTAAGTACTAGTATAAGTAGTATTAGGGTTTAAGGTTTTAATATGTATATGTATATATAATTCGTATATATACATAAAAATATTTTTTTTTTTACATGTATATATGTATATATAAATCTAGGAGTGTTTATGTATATATTTATGAATAACAAGTTTATAATATGAATATGAATTAACAAAGATTAAAGTTTATGTAAATAGTTTAGGGTTTATGTTATACCTTTGAAGATTCAAGATAATTAACAAAGAAAAGATGAACACGGTGAAGATGGAAGATCAAAGCCTTAAAAATCTTGAAGAACTCCTTGAAGATTCTTGAAGAACACGAAGAACAAGCTTGAAGATCCGAATACCACAAGAGAGGGAGAGGGAGAGATTGTTTTTGAGAGAGGATTTTGGTGTGATTTGTGAATGAGAAACTAGGAGTCTAGGAGTGTTTATATAGTGCAAGTATTAGAGTGTTAGTCAACATAAGGATGTTCTAATTAATGATTTTATTTTGTTTTATAATTTTTAGTCAACAAAAGGTGGTACTAGTTTATAATTAGTCAACATAAGGATGTACTAGTTTATACTTTATTTTTAGTCAACATAAGGATGTAATTGTTTAAGATTCTTTAGTCTCATTATTATTACTATTATTATTATTATTATTATTATTATTACGTTTATTATTATTTTTTACATTTACTACATGATAAGTATTATTTTCTTTTTACTAATTCATGACTTGTATTTATTTTTATTTAGTTCCCAAATGTTTTATTATTTATATAAATGTCACTTTTTATTTATTACTTATAGATTAATAGTTATAAATAATATTATTGAAATGCATAAATTTTAATTAGCAGTGAGTGTCGAATAAAAGTTTATTATTTGGTCAACGTTAAATTGATTGTGTATATAACAACCCTTAAATAATTAATACGTATAGTCAGACAGTAAACCCTAGGGTCATTTCAGTAATTTCAGAAGTCAAAAAGTGAGGGTTGTTATAGTACCTCCCCGTTAATAAAAACTTCGTCCCGAAGTTTTAGGTAGACTTCTCGGATGCATCAGCAGTTGAGAAGAGATGTGGATATTTCCGTTTCATATGGTCTTTGCATTCCCAGGTATATTCGGGGCCTCTACGCGAATTCCAACAGACTTTAATGATAGGTATGTTGCTTTTACGCGTTTGTTTGACCTCTCCTTCCATGATTTCTATAGGTTCTTCAACGAAGTGCATTTTATCATTAATGCGAAGATCATTCAAAATGATGATGTTATACAAGTCATTTCAGTAAATTGGATACATGAAATGTGTTATGAATGGTATTGAGCTCATTTAAAACCTTGAGCATTTTATGCCACAATATTAGGGCAGACAAACAGAGAGGAGTTCGTGAAAATCACAGTCATGAAATTTGATAGAGATCTTCATTGTTTACAACAAGATATTTTAATGATGAATATAAGTTGAAAAATAAAGTTTTATCACTATTGAATAATATGGATAAAACGATTCGTTTATAGGAAGAGTATAAACGAAGCTATCATAAAAGAGTGAAATGAGAAAATTAAATGTTCGCCTTAACTTTTGACGTAGTCACGATTGATTTCCAGAATTCAAGGAATTAAAGAAAATCTTCGTAATCTATAAGATTTGATTCTTCGGTATTTACGAAATTTTGAGATTTGTTTGATTAAATGCGGTGATTTGCCTCGATTGATGTGTTTGGAATTTTGCTATAAATTAGCTTCTTCCGTTTCATTATCTTCACCACTTCTATACTTTTTTTCTCAATTCAAACTTCCAAAAGATTAAGAAAATGCTAAATCCAGTTCTGATCCTGGTTATTATATTGACCATCTATGCAGTCATTCTTCTTTTTCTTTTACCGCCAGAGGAATCTGTTTACTTCTTCTATGCTCTTGGGGTTATAATGTTTTTAATTATCCCGTGTCTTTATATTGCTATACGCATTGATATACACGGTTTATAATTTCGGAGTCGTTATCGGGCTTTATATTTTCCCTTATATGTCGGAGCTTTATGTTTTTGTTTCTTCTTCCCGACTTCAAATCAAGCGAGTAATGGTCCAGAATTCATAGGTATGAAGTTTTGAATGATCATAATATATAAAGTAGAAAGGAAAGGTAATAGCACGATTTGATTTGTCATATTACCAGAATATCCGAAAAAGACCGAATCATCAAGAAAAATATTTTCTTGATATGTTTAGAGGTTAAATAGAATGTAAGAGTCGTGTAACATGGCAAATGATGATTATAAAATCTATGAATCATCATCTTCCATTAAAAACTGAGCATGACTTACTGTAATATAATCACGTTGGCCTGACGTCATTATATTATATTAACTCATGCTTCAATTCCCAATCACTTCTTCAAAGCATTTATAATTTAAACTCGAATTTTACAGAATATAGAAACTAAAACAGTTTTCTTTATAAAGATATCGCAAAGAGATACTTAATTGCGGACATGAATCGTTATGAAGATATCTTCCGAAATATAAAGGATATTTATGATGATATTTTGGAATTTCTAAGTTCGAAAGTTGATGAAGAAAAATTTTTCGCAAGCTTTTAACATGACTTTGGAGCAAGATATTCTCTAAAGATTTCACCGGATTCAGAATTTCCTGGATTCTTTGAATATAGGATTTGGCCCTTGTGTTTGTCCTTGGTCTCCTCCATGGTTAGCTCAATCCGTTTTTCAGTTCCAAATTTTCTTTTGGGCTTTTCCAACGTACCATTCTTTATTATCAAACTGTTAGCCCTTAAGAACATCTATAGCATTTGCTGCTTCGTCAGCATTCTCAAGGTTAACGAATCTGAATCATTGATTGACAACCCGAGATGGTTTCAAGAAATTTTATTTTTAGATGATTAAACGCTGATTGTAATCGTCAATGGATCTAATGGTTGACGAATAGGCGTTGTTGATTTCAAAAGTAATGAATGATAATTTTGGTGGTTTGATGTGATAATTCATCATAGAATACGAATGAATATAATTCATGAATGTAGTGATCTTTAGGAAGATAACATCTGCTATAGCTTTACTTGAATTCTGATATGTCAAATTCAGAATATGTAATTTGATTTGAATGAAAATGGTTATTCTTTGGTGCGCGGATACATATGTGGATGTAAGTAGTATAGTTACTGATTATTGAATCAGAATTTGAAGAATGTACAATGTAACATATTAATGTGAGATATAAATATTTCTCGAGTATTACCTACCCATTAAAATATTTTCACAATTAACAGTTTGTACAAAAGAGAAGATATACGTTCATATATGTATTCTTCAGATATAATATAGATTTAATGAGTTAATATAATATTAAACTCATTTGATTTGCGATTGAAACGAGAATAAATAATCTCCAAAACCTTAGAGATTTCATAATTGTCGCGAAATATTTCGCTAATGAAGTTATGAATAAATACTTCATCGTTCATTGTTATTGATATACCTCAGTATATGATGTTGGTGCTCGTGGAATTCTTGTGAAATTCATAAGGCACGAATGATGTTTTCTAGAAAGTTTCGAGTACATCGAAAATGAAAGTATACAATCAATCATGTATTTGAGTAATACACTTGGTTTATTATGAAATGGAGTTTATTGTGTTGAAGCAGTGATTAACGATTGTTAAGTCATTAACGAAGGATGTACATCATAGCATATTAATGATATGAATTAATCAAGTAGTACATACTAGTTAAGATTCACACGTAATAGCTTAGTATGAAAAGATTTATTATTGTTCCAATCCATATATATAAAGTATACATATGTAATTCTTCAGGAAGAATGAGTCAATACATCTTAACTCATTATTACTAATATTCCTTGGTATCTATGGGGCGTATGATGTTGATGTTTGAGGTACTGAGTGTGATGTTGAGGCGTGGAATGCGGATGTTTTCGTTGGTGAAGCTGGTGATGTTGGTGGTGATGCCGATGGTACTGGTGGTACTGGTTATGCTGCTGGTGCTGCTGCTGGTGTTCGTAGGTTTCGCACCATATTCTCCAGAGCCACTACTCGAGCGCGAAGCTCGTTGACTTCTTCTATTATTCCGGGATGATTGGCGGTTCGGACAAGTGGATGAATAAGATCTAAAATTTTAGATATTATATATTCGTGACTGGATATCCTGGAAATGAGGGTGAAAATAGTGTTCCGAACGGGTTCGCCAGTAAGTGCTTCAGGTTCTTCACCAAGAGGTGAATTCGGTTGGTGGAAAGGATCACCTTCTTCTTGTCTCCATTGATTAAGTTTACTACGAACCCATCCCCAATTCATCCAAAATAGATGATGGCTGATTGGTTGGTTCATTCCGGTTACGCTGCCATTGGAGCTCGAAGAGTTCGAGGAATCCATATTATGTGTTTGGAATTAGGGTTTTTGATATGAGATTAGTTTTGAATACTGGATGATATATTCGTCTCCTCGAATACGTGTATATAGCAAAAATATTTCCGTAATTTATGGAGGGAATTTAGGAAAAGTGTTAGACAAAATCTATTAGGATAGATACGATAAGATATAATAAGATATGATGTGTCTTTACTTTAATAATGGCAGTATGACGTGTCGAGATCATAAAGTGATAAGTATGTAATCTAATAATCTTTTGATTAAAGACTTTCAATTCGTATACTGTGATAACCCAATGACATTTTTCAATTCGCAAACTGATGCATAAAGGCATAAGGCATATAGGTACATGATATAACAGAGAGTTATATACGTTTGAGTGTGAGTAGTAACAATTATAAGAATTTCAAAATCATGGATAATATTTCATGTAATACATATGTAATACACATAACCATGATAGATGACTTATGAATGTCAAGAATTTCTGAAATCATTGTGTCGCATTTAGATGCGGTGGTGTAATTGGATAGTACTCAGGAAAGTGAGCAGAGTTCTTAGATTAGCTCGGCATTCTAAGATAAGTAAAGTTTCTAAAGTATAGTGTAGCATTTAACAGTTAAAGGCAACAATTAAAGGCACTATGGTCAAGGAAAGTTGTAGTCCTACATTAGGAAAGAGACTTTGATTAGAATCTTTAAGTCAAGTTTGGTAAAGCATGATTGTTAAGATTATAAGGCAATTCTAAATGCTTTAAGTCTAAGGCAGGAAAGGTTATAGTTTCCTAGATTGCTAAGGCACCCTAGCTAGCAAGTAAGGCACACATAAAAATGCAATCCTGGTTCTCTATAACAGCCTAGTTATGCTCTGATACCAATCTGTAACGTCCTCCCAATAGGGTCTGGAAGAAACATTACTAATATCAAATAAACCAACATATTATAATACCAACATATTATAATACGAGAACAATACTAAATGAGAAAATTTAACTTTATTGAGTACGCAGTGGAAAATGAAATGTCGTTACAATAATGGAAATAAAGATAAAGTAATTGTTCATATGCAGAAGTAATAAATGCGATATCTCTTGATCCTAAGTCCAAGTAGCATCACATAAGTAGTAGATAAGAAAGCTTGAATCAAACAGCACCTGAGACAAAACATGCTAAAGTGTCAACCAAAAAGGTTGAGTGAAGTTCATAGGTTTAACAAAAGTAGTTATCGTTGTTTTTAGACCACAAGATTTAGTTGTAAAGTTGATCTCCCGCAGGATCAAAAAGTAGATCTCGCAGATCCAAAAGTAGTACTGATTCGTGATATTTTAGACTAAACGTTTGTTTTGTTGCCCCGATGATAAGTTGGCAGTACCTTATCACCATGTTTAAATCATTATTAAGTAATACAAAGACATCACGGTCAAATGTATCGGGGACGTTACTCCCGATAGGCCTACCCCCAATAATTAAGAATGCCTTATCCTGAAAGCAATTAAAAAATATCACTGTGGGGTCTTAGTAGCATAAGCTAGTCATAGTACAGTTTAGGTTCATACTTGTGTCTAAGTTGTTTAAAGTATAAAAGCAGCATGTGTCTCACCCTAGTAAGTATAAAAAGTGCTATAGCAATAAGAGTGGGGCTATGAAAGTCACCTTAGTAAGTAGAGAGAGAGTTATTCCTCAGAATTAAGAGTTGAACGAGTGAGCAGGAAAGTCAACCTATTGACATTTAAGAGTAGTTAAGTGTTTTGCCCATGTTTAAGTTTAAGTATGTGTTTAAGTATAGTTTGTTTTACTAAGTTTCTATTCCTAGTAAGTTACTATTTTTATAAAGTTTCCATTTTTAGAAAGTTTCTTATTTTACTAAGTTTCTATGACTAGAGAGTTTCTACTTTTATGAGTGTTTTTCATTTTAGGATACTTGCCGTATTAGATAAGCTTCCAATCACCCCTTTCCCTTCGAATGGCTAATTTAGATCTAGGGGCTTGAGCCATAGGACCCTTTAAATCAGAAATCCAAACCCTCTGCCTAGAATCTTGTAGAAACCATTCGTCAAGAAAGTTCGAAGATCTATACATCTCTAATACATATCCCAAAATGTTTTTGTGCTACAATATAAGTAGTAGGTTATAGGTGCTAGTAATAGTAATAGTGTATACATGTTAAGTACTAGTATAAGTAGTATTAGGGTTTAAGGTTTTAATATGTATATGTATATATAATTCATATATATACATAAAAATATATATTTTTTTTACATGTATATATGTATATATAAATCTAGGAGTGTTTATGTATATACTTATGAATAACAAGTTTATAATATGAATATGAATTAACAAAGATTAAAGTTTATGTAAATAGTTTAGGGTTTATGTTATACCTTTGAAGATTCAAGATAATTAACAAAGAAAAGATGAACACGATGAAGATGGAAGATTAAAGCCTTAAAAATCTTGAAGAACTCCTTGAAGATTCTTGAATAACACGAAGAACAAGCTTGAAGATCCGAATACCACAAGAGAGGGAGAGGGAGAGATTGTTTTTGAGAGAGGATTTTGGTGTGATTTGTGAATGAGAAACTAGGAGTCTAGGAGTGTTTATATAGTGCAAGTATTAGAGTGTTAGTCAACATAAGGATGTTCTAATTAATGATTTTATTTTGTTTTATAATTTTTAGTCAACAAAAGGTGGTACTAGTTTATAATTAGTCAACATAAGGATGTACTAGTTTATACTTTATTTTTAGTCAACATAAGGATGTAATTGTTTAAGATTCTTTAGTCTCATTATTATTACTATTATTATTATTATTATGTTTATTATTATTTTTTACATTTACTACATGATAAGTATTATTTTCTTTTTACTAATTCATGACTTGTATTTATTTTTATTTAGTTCCCAATTGTTTTATTATTTATATAAATGTCATTTTTTATTTATTACTTATAGATTAATAGTTATAAATAATATTATTGAAATGCATAAATTTTAATTAGCAGTGAGTGTCGAATAAAAGTTTATTATTTGGTCAACGTTAAATTGATTGTGTATATAACAACCCTTAAATAATTAATACGTATAGTCAGACAGTAAACCCTAGGGTCATTTCAGTAATTTCAGAAGTCAAAAAGTGAGGGTTGTTATATATAGACCCTCCTTCTTCTTGGAGTTGAAGGGCTTGCAAAAGAGCAAAAAGATCCTCCTATTTCTTGTAGTTCTGGTAACTAAGTTTCAGTCTTTCTTGATTTTGTCATGTCCCGTTGTTTCATATTGGTGCCCTATGTATATGAATATATGATATGCTTATATACAACTATGTGACTTTATTGAGTGCCCTCAACTTTGTGTTTGGTTACGATGTTCATATTTCATTTCTGATACGAATAAGATGAACTGCTTATATAGCATTGATCTGAATATGGTGTCATGATTTGAACCCACCAAAGGTTCTTTGTGTAAAAATAGTGATTATCTACAATATTTTTTTTTCCTGTTGGTAGTGATTTATTTGCCTCACATAAAGGGCTCCACTGATCTAAAATCTTTTGGCTAAAACTATGTGTAGCTGGTGCATATTTATTGTTAATTAGGGACTTTAGTGAAGGTGGTAAAAGAATTGGAAGTCCCACCAAATGGTTTTAATTTTATTCATTACGATCATTGGACATGTTCCATTTGAAGCTGTTTCCTTTACCTGTTAGTGATAGAACATTCAACATCAAATGGTTTTATCTTATTCCTGGCGATTTCTTTGAAACACTCGACATGTTCCTTCTGAAGTTGTTTCTTCATACCTGTTAGAGACAGAACGTAACTCGAAGTAAATGGGTTGAAATTGTCACTCCTAGCTTATTCCTGATCTTGTGCATACTCACTTTTTGATCCACAATTGTATCAAAATCTGATGAAATTTTGACTTCACTACTGCACTTCATTGGAAACATCCTCTAATTATGGATCTAACGTGTAAACAAGAGACACTTTTGCGTGTTTGATGTTCATACATCATCTTACTGTGCTCAAAGTATTGACTCAGTTATCTCTTTGCATGTTATGCTATTAATGGCCACAGAATTGACCGTTCGAATATATAACTCAGGTGAAAATGGTTGTTGATATGTTTTCAACAGAGGTGCATATTAGACAACCATAGACATAGGTATGTTAACTCACTTAACTCTTCAGATTTCGCTTCAGTTTTATTAGTTACGATTTCAAAATTGATTTATATAGCTTTGTATTCGGATATGTTAACGAAAATTCGTAGCATTCGCTCTTTTGATTTCAAAATCATATGATCATTTTAATTATTATAAGTTTTAAAATGTGTACGATAAAAGGTGTTGGCATTTGGAAATGTCCAAGAATTCGGCACATGAATCAAAGGTATACTACGCTGCAAACAAGGGTAACCATAAGCACGGACCTGTTGATTGTCCTATTGGATCGATTAGGTAGTACATATTTTCTTTCTTTTTTTCACTATCATATTGGTTTTACGGATTTTTAAAATTCGTGTTCTGACATTTTATTATAGCATTTCAAAACTATAAATGGAGATTGTTAAAAAAGATGAAACTAATCAATAACAACAAGTATACAAGATCGTATACTTTGAATACCAGAAACCAAACCAATAATCAAGCACTTGAAAAATTAACAATGATTACAATACTCTGTTCATCAACTAGATGAACATAAACCACAAATCCAAACTATGGATCAAAGATACAAAGAATATGAATGTATGTATATTTTGAATATGAATGCAACTGTGTGCAGCCTAACCCTAGACAGATGATTATATCAAAAACTAACACCGACACAGAATAAACTTTCAATAATGACATTCAGGCCCCTGTACATCTTTGAGAAATGAGAATTGACAGAAACAATCCCTGAAGTAATAAAAACTAAACCTAACTATGTCCCGTCGTTGTATAAGTATAATTTCACCCCCATACTAGGTATGTTAGTTACTTTTAACTTATACTCGATCCATAAAGGGTTTAGCTCTTCTTTATCTTCATATGTAACTTGATCTTCTTGTGCAACATCTCATCTAGACTTGTTTTAGGAAACCTGCACAACTAATCACATACTAAGTACCAAACATAAATATCAAAGCATATTAGATTGACTATTTCAACAGAGATTGATAAACACGAGGGAAACTTAACTACTTTTTCTCAAAACTTATTTACATGGATGTAACTCATTCATATAAGTTAATAAAACTATATATCAAACATAATATTTAAATCACTATAATAATAATAATAACCAACAATTTTCGATGAATTGGTATGGAGAAAATGGACATAGAAATCCCTCATGAAGATAAGAAGTTAACAAAAAAAACCTTCTTTTAATCAAATCAAAGTTGATGCTCGATTGCCGGTAAAAACATGTTTATCAAAGTACCACCATTCTTGATGTACAAGGAGTGGTAAGTTACTTAAGCAGATATATGTTGGTTCGTTCATAACAGATACATTAGCAACATTTTTTTTTATGATTTAGATTCTTATAATAGTATGAATAAAGCTGCAAGGGAACTAATTCAAAGTCTCCAGAGCACTGATAGTAACAACTACCTGAGGTAAATAATTTTTCGTTAAATGATGTATAATAATTTCATAATATAATAGCTATAGGTTTTGTTCTCCTATACAAGGAGTATATGATATATTTATGTTCGTTTCTGTGTCACATCTACATAATCAAAACTG
Source organism: Rutidosis leptorrhynchoides (assembly GCF_046630445.1). Classification (NCBI taxonomy): domain Eukaryota; kingdom Viridiplantae; phylum Streptophyta; class Magnoliopsida; order Asterales; family Asteraceae; genus Rutidosis; species Rutidosis leptorrhynchoides. Next base: position 423,677,670 of record NC_092338.1, on the reverse strand, counting down.
AGTCTGGCTTTAGGATATTGTGGAAATATAGTAAAACCCTTCATTCACCCAATGACTATTGATAAGATTCATGTAAATTTTCATTATAGGTAACAATTATAACCCATTTATAGTGATGGGTTTGTTGTGAGCTATGTTACATCTCTGACGGGATAAACGGGTCAAGTTTAATAATATTTATCTTGATCTTAAAAGGAAAGATGTCAGATGCATTTGAATTTTCTAAATGGCTAAATGTATACTAACCTTGCAAATTCGTGTTACCTGATTCTTTGACCCTCATATAATAAGCTTGCAAATCACCCATTTTTGCAACCTACTATTATGGTATTTATATTGCATTTGCTTTCTTACATATGTATTGAATCCACTGAAATACGCCGTCGGCTAGGGCATCGGCATGTGTAGTAGTGTTATCACATTTCATCCATTTTTTAGCCACATGATCATCTCATCTTACCATTCAGGTGTTTTTTATTCAATTTTAAGTTGACCTTTTCGGGTCAGATAGATAATCTGGTATGCACCCTGCTCTAACAACATTCAAGAAATATCAAAACTAACTTCTAATATTGGCTTCAGTTTTTTGTCCTTGCGCATACTCTATTTGGTGTTAACTGATTTATTAGCGTCTAACATGTGAATTCTAAATGAATCACTTTCTTCATTTGGTTCTGTATAATTTAATAATACTACTACACGTTGAAATGATTAATTCATTTGAATGATGTTGGAGCAAGGTGTATCTCATTTGAATGTTTGTTTCTTGAGCTGTTTATTTAAATGGTAAAACATCAGAATATCCTTTCACAACTTGTGAAATTGTTGTTTTATTTACTACTTAAAATTGCATGAAATATCCATGCTAAGTTTGAACTTTTTTTTTTTTAAACTGGCGTGCAAACATATTAGAACATATTAGAGTGACTCTGTAGCTATTTGTATTAAAATTGTCATTGTTGATTTGGTTGTATGTTTATTTATTTAACCTTTACAAACATGTGGTATTTTTTTTTATAGATTCTTATTCATATAGGTGACAATATGGGCGGGCTAACCGGTCGGAAATTGAACACAACCTACATCATGCTTTTATTTGTATATTGTAGAGTCGCTAAAAGTTTTAAGTATTCACTTTCAAATTTAATACATTATATTACAAGCTGCAACCATGTATAACATCTTAAGTTCATTGAAATTGTATCATACACTTAATCAATACGAACGTTTTCGAATACTATTTTATAAAGCTGGGCTCTTAAATCTAGTTAAAAATTATTCGTGTTTTGTATTTTCAAAAGGGTTGTTTTTTTTTATATTAATCTCATTTTCGTTAAAACATTTTAATTGAAAATACGTGGTTATGTACAACAAATAAATTTTCTACAAGACACGTAGTACTTGATTGTTTAGTAGCCCCTTGCTTGTATGTGATTAAGAAATATCGGCCAATTGCACACAAAACAAACCCTTTCTATATATACCCCATTGTTACAATCCAAAGGGTGCACTTCACCTCAAAATAGTCCCATTTCATTAACCTCAAACTTCCTATAAAAACCATATCGTGTACCGTACTGCATACGTTACACAACACAATTTCAAAAAATGATGCCATCTTTATATTTGGCCCTGTTTCTACCGTGCGCCGGTATGAGTGTTGTGTTTCTTGTTTACATGTGTTTGCTATGGTACGCCGCCCGACACCTTCCAGATATGACGGCGACGGAAAAACCCACCACCGTCACCGGACTTTCGGCGACGGAGCTTGACAAAATCCCGATAACAACCGGAAAAGAACTCGGTGTTGCGACTGAATGTTCGGTTTGTTTAGATGATATTGAAATGGAGCAAGCTGTGAGAGTGGTTCCGGGTTGTAATCACGGGTTTCATGTACAATGTGCGGATACTTGGTTCTCCAAAAACCCGGTTTGTCCGGTTTGTAGAAATAAACTTGAACCGGGTTTTTTTCAGTCTGGTGAAACTAACCCATGTTGAAAGGTTTTAAAAGCTTTTTGCTTTTTACATTAAATCTTTTTGGTAATTAGTTTTTTTTTTTGGTGTTGTGATTGTATATGATCTAAATATGATTGACAGCAGCTCTAAACTCTCATTTATTGTTGTAACTTCAAGAATTAATATTTAGTTTTTTAGTCAATCTTGTTATGTGAATTAAGGTGGGGTGTTGAAGTATTGAATATTGATATTTTTTTTGAAAACAAAAATTGTTAATTTTTATAATTTTTTTATATCATGAAAATGGTGTGGTGCTTGAATATCTACAGTTTCAACCTCCTATGTTATCTATATCCAAAATGTATAAATGTTATGATCTTTGTCCTTTAATTGAGGTTTTGATTTGAATCAAAATATAAGTTGAGTTTTATTGGAATTATGTAAGTTTTTTTTTTTTTTTTTTTTTTTTTTTCTGAATATTTGATATTTATCATAGACATGATTTATTGTATGAATGTCAGCAGTTTCAACATCCTCTGTTTTCTTTTCTTTTCATTTTCTTTCTGGAAACGGTAAAGTTCATGTTTGTTGGTTCTGTAAATATTTTTTTAATGAACATTTTTACATAATCTTGATATGTGGTTATTTTCTAAATTGCTTAAAATTTTTATTATGAATTTTGTTTATGCATATATGAATATGAATGTAAGCAGTTTCAGCAGCCTACCATGGTTGGTTCTTGTGAAGATCATGTAATGTACTACTCCGTATAAAGATCTGGTGGTTTTTTATCAAATTGTGAAATTTAGCTAAAAACAAAAAAGTATCATGAAGTTAAAACTTTGGAAACCACCTGTTTCTTTTTTTATTCCCTTCAAATTTTCATATATTGACTGAATTAGAAGTTTCAAAATCCTCTGTTTTTAAAATTTTCTTTCTAATAGATCAATAAACTTGGTTTTTATATTGTTTTGTTTTGGTTAATTTATGGAAATCTAACTTACTTTAAAAAAAATTCACTTGTGTTTTTTGGGTTAAAGTTTTAATTTTGATAAAATAGAAAATGATGATGTCTTACACACCTAAAAAGCATATAAAGTGTACGCAAATGATAAGATAAGTTTATGAGGTTCATGTCACATAAATTTTATAATCTTTCTCATTCGGTAATTGTTCTATTTTTAAAAATGTTAAAATTTTAGTTAATGATCGTAGGAAATAGGTATACGAAACTGAAACAATTATTATACATATTACCATAAACATAATAATGATATAGAAAATATGTATAAAAAATGATCATTAATAAGAACAAAAAGATAGAACGATCTAACCGAATTGAAGATTGAACCGGGCTTGTGTTTGACACAATTCCCTTACACAGATTCGACGTCTGTTCTCAGAGTACACCGATCCGAAGCAGCGTACTGTCGGATTTAAACACTTACCAGAAAGGTAACTGGAATGGGGAGACCTTGTTGCGGCTGGGAGGAAACTCAGATCATATAAGAATGCTTATACGATTTTTGGTGTGTTTTTTTTCCAAAGCCTAAGGCCTTTATTTATAGTGGAGACTATAGCCTTAGGTTTGTTCCCACAACCGATGTGGGACAAAATAATTAAACTTCTAGATTTTGCACCAAACTAGCAACTTTGAGATTCGATATCTCATTCAACTTTAATCCGTTTTAGACACTCTTTAACCCATTTTAAAGCCCTCGTCAAGGAATACAAAATTCACTAAATAGTCACTATTATATGTTACTCGAACATATAATTATTTGTGTGCAAAGTTTGGTGAAAACACACGTTTTTATCTTGTTTTTCCTAGTTTTTCCAACAATTAGCAATGGGTGTTTAAGATGAAGGTTACCTACCTTCTCCGAATCTCCGTTTAGTGAGTGTTTGAGATGAAGGCTATCTAATTATTAGATATACGATATAACTAGGAGAATATCATTAGAATTGTTTTAGGATTTGCATTCCTTGTATACATTTACTTGTTCCCTAAGTTTAGGGATTGCATCATATTGTATTATAAATAGAGATGAATAGAATGGGGAGAGATCATTCAATCACAAATACTTTTATGGTATCAGAGCCAAAACACGGTTTTTCTTTCTCTCTAAATTCGTGACTTTCTTGCCTTTTTTTTTTTCATCTACGCAACCTTCTCCAATGGCTGACAAAACAAACTTTCATCCTGCACAAACGGTGACCAACATCAACAACTTTATTCCTATTATTCTTGACACCGAAAAGAGTAAATATGCTTCTTGGGCGGAGCTTTTTAAGATCCATTGTCGAGCTTATGAGGTAATTAACCATATCATTTCTCCTGCTGCTGCAACTAAACAATCATCAACTACTAATGATTCGACACAACCCTCTAAATCCACCAATCCTGCTGTTTGGTCTCGATTAGACTCCATCGTTCTATAATGGATCTACGGAACCATCTCTCACGATCTCCTTGAAACTATTCTTGCACCAGATACTATTGCTCAGCTTGCGTGGCAACGCCTGCGAAGCATCTTCCAAGACAATGAACACTCACGTGCTCTCTATCTTAATGCACAATTCTCAAACATTCTATGGAAAACTTCCCGAATGTATCTGCATATTGTCAACAAATTAAGCTTCTCTCTGATCAATTAGCCAATGTTGGAGATCCTGTTAATAACAGTCTGTTAGTTTTACAACTTATTGCAGGGTTACCCGAAAGCTATGATTCTGTTCCCTCTAATAACAGTCCGGTCTCTCCTATGACCCAACACTTTCCTTCACCACCTTTGTCTCCTGCTCGCAGCCCATCACCACCTGTTGCTTCTTCCGGGTCGAGCCCGTCACAACCCACTTCGACTACTTCCTCACCACAATCCAATCCACACCCAAGTCCACAAATTATTCCCACTCGTACAATCCATACTCGTAGCATGTAGGGTATTCATAAGCCTAAAACTCTTTTTAATCTTTTCGCTTTTACATCTCTCTCTCTCCCATTCCACGCACTCCTAAAGAGGGGTTACTTGACTCTAATTAGAAAATGGCTATGACCGACGAATTTAATGCTTTAATAGATAATAAGACTTGGGTTTTGGTACGACGAAAAAATAACATGAATATTATTCGTTCTATGTAGGTGTTTAAACATAAGATGCAATCTAATGGTTCTTTTGAGCGCTATAAGGCTTGTTTGGTTTGTGATGGCAGGTCTCAGCAGGTTGGGATTTATTGTTATGAAACTTTTAGTCCAGTGGTTAAACCTACTACTATCCGCACTATTTTATCTCTTGCTGTCTCACGCTCCTGGTCGATTCATCAACTCTACGTTAAAAATGCTTTTTTACATGGACATTTGCAAGAAACAGTGTATATGCATCAGCTGATGGGGTTTCGTGATCCGCATTTCCCTAATCATGTGTGTCTCTTAAAGAAGTCGTTATATGGTCTTAAACAAGCTTCCCGGGCTTGGTATCAACGATTTGCCGATTTTGTCACACAAATTGGGTTTATCAACAGTAAAAGCGACAGTTCTTTGTTCATTTATAGACAGGGTCAAGACATGGCTTATTTGTTTCTCTATGTTGATGATATCATTCTCACCACCTCCAGTGTAGGTCTTCGTCTCACAATTATTGACTTACTTGCACGGGAATTTGCTATGAAAGATCTTGGTCCTTTGAGTTATTTTTTGGGCGTTGCGGTCAAACGTCATCCTAATAGTCTTTTCTTGAATCAATCTACTTTTGCTAAAGACATTATTGCACATGTTAGCTTAACTAATTGTAATCTGGTTCGGATACCCGTGGACACCTCTCCTAAGCTTAGTGCCACAGATGGTACTCCGGTTGCTGATCCGACTAAGTTTCGCAGTCTCGCAGGTGCTTTGCAATATCCGACTTTTACTCGGCCTGACATATCATACGCTGTCCAGCAAGTATGTCTTCATATACATGATCCCTGAGAGTCCCATTTACATGCCTTACGTCGTATTGTCCGCTATTTACAAGGTACTATTGATTACGATTTACATCTTTACAAGTCTTCTACACGTCGCCTAATTGCTTATACAGATGCGGATTGGGCCGGTTGTCCAGATACGCGACGTTCTACTTCTGGGTATTGTGTGTATTTCGGTGACAATCTAATCTCATGGTCATCTAAGAGACAACCTACCCTCTCTCGCTCTAGCGCTGAGACTGAGTATCGCGGTGTTGCTAACGTAGTTTATGATACATGTTGGATTCGTAATCTTCTGCTCGAATTACATTGCCCTTTACCTCGTTGAACACTTGTTTTTTGTGACAACGTTTCGGCCATTTATCTCTCGGGCAATCCTGTACAACATCAGCGCACAAAGCATATTGAGATGGATATCCACTTTGTACGTGAGAAGGTTGCACGTGGCGAAATTCGTGTTCTTCATGTTCCATCTCGGTTTCAGATTGCTGACATCTTCACTAAAGGATTACCACGCTTACTTTTTGATGATTTTCAAGACAGTCGCAGCATTCGGCTTCCTCCACGCTGAAACTGCGGGGGTGTATTAGATATACGATATAACTAGGAGAATGTCATTAGAATTGTAGTAGGATTTGCATTCCTTGTATACATTTACTTGTTCTCTAAATTTAGGGATTGCATCATATTGTATTATAAATAGAGATGAATAGAATGGGGAGAGATCATTCAATCTCAAATACTTTTACTAATCAAATTAAAAGACAAAACTAAACGATTAGTTCACGTGATTTGTAAAAAAATTTGACAATGAGCAATGGGTTTAGTAACGATGGATTTAGTAACGAGTGAATACAATTGAGACCACACGTATTATAAAAAAAATCTTGTGCACATTATTGAACCTTCGAACAAACTCAGGGGCTCATGTAATTTGTTTTAATAACAGTTCTAAAGGATGTCATTGTATATTCGAACACACATTGATTTTTTGTAATTAGATGGCAACGGTTCACTAAGTTTAATAACTACCTTTTTTGGCAAAGTTGCAAAACATTATATAACAAAAGAATGGCTTTCATCAAAGACGAATGAAACCTAACCGGAGAATTATGAAAGAGAGAACATTGAGTTGTAGCTCAACTGCTACTGGTCTGGCTCTCTTAGCGAGAGGCAGAAGTTCGACTCCGCCGAGCTGCAATATTGCACTTAATGTTATCCCTGACCTGAAGTATCAACTCAGGCTGCCTTTCGCTTAGTACAGGGGCAGCGGGGAGGGGGATTTTACCGGTCATGTCATCTGATTGGTCTGGGTTTCCTCCAGGGCAGTAGTTGGGGAGCGGGTTATGAAACTACGGGAGATGAAGCGCGGGTGGTTTAGTCCCTCGAGGTGATCCCAAATTGATGTCCAAAAAAACAATTACAAAAGAGAGGGAAAAGAGCACTAACACAATTGCTCAAGCCTGCAAACTAACGAAGAAACAAAACAAAATAATAGACACAACCGCAAATAAAAAAAATAAAAAAAACAATCGAACAATCTAAAAAATACAAGCACCTACCAAAACAAGTATAAAAAAGATACCACAACAAAGAGACGAACATAATAAGAAACAGATGAGTCTAACCTACCAAACAAGTGAGCTATACTTTTTCGAAATTTCTTCAGCTCTGTACTAACAACCTTTTCGTTAGAAATAGATTTAAGAAGTTTACCATTTACCATAGAGAATCGAACAGTTTTACCCGAACATGAAGAAAACAAAAAGTCTGAATCAAGCTCAGCAGACGAGGAAAGGATCAAAATAACATGCATCGCATTGTCATCCATAAAAGACTTCTTATTCTTAATCGTCGAACCAGTGGCGTAGTTACTTGGTAGGCAATGGGTGCCTATGACCCCAATATGTTTCTTGTGTAGAGTACTTCGTAACTTTTATAAGTTTTAAATTGAGTGCCACCAATATCTAGAGTTGTGACACCAACCTATTTCAAATAAATCTAAGTATAACTGTTTAGAATTTGGCCGAGTTTTTTTGTTAATGCCCAATAAGTATGATTGTTTGAAGCTATTTCTGTACAAATGAATTTATATAAGAACTTTATTGACAAAAGTAACAGTTCCAACTCAAAATTTTAGTTTTTGACTTTGCTAAGTAACTGTAAATCACATTTCATATAGCTAATCGGATATCAAAGGAAGTTTTAATTTTGTCAGTTGCAATCCAATGGTCGCGAGGTGCTTTTCAACAATGAAGTTTCTATTTTCTTTTAAATCAAATGGATGATGAACTTATAAATGGTTGTCTTCTTAGTATTAAATTATAAGTTGGTCATTAAATTTGGATGAGTCAACTCGATACATTTTATTTTATGCCACCAACGATCTAAAGTCCTGAATCCATCTCTGCGCCGAACCTTCTCCCCCGAATCCATCACCCATCAACTTAGCGTCCTTACCCTTTTTCTTCTTTGAAGTATTGGAACGGCCCTTGCACGCATGTAACAAATCTTTATCCAAAAAATACCTTAATGTACACCTATTTTTTTTTTTTTTTTTTTTTTAACCTGGGTATCCAAACGGTCAACTTGACTAATCCCAGGGCAACTACTCGCTACGCAAGCAGCCCGGAGTCATTGCAGGCGAACCTCCGTGGCCATGAGTAGATAACTGTGGGTGCCTGAAATCGAACCCATGACCTCCACTATGGAAGGCCAGGGTCATAACCATTCAACCACCACACTCATAGTTATAACGTACAACTAATTATTATGACTATAATATCATGAGTTATGATCGTCTAAGTGATGGAACACGTGAATAAAATAAAAGCAAATGTGGATCCGAGAAACACGTGCGTGCAACCCGCCGCCACTTAAAATAGGTGAGTAGGCATAAAATTAGCGTAGGGGTGATGAATAGTGGAGTTTAAATTGCCATTTGTAGCATAATAAATTAAATAAAAAACATCACCTTGTTTTGTCATTGTGCATTTTTATCAAATAAAAAAAAAAAATGTGATAAAATTAGATGGATACAATTAGTTACCTTTATAATCAAAATACGAGAACTAGGATTCAGTTATATGATCCGTTTATTTATCTTGATTCCTTCTAATTAAAAAACATATGTAATATGTATTTTTCTTTAGCGGCGGTTAGAAGTCATTGACGAAGTCTGAACGAGATGTCGAAGCTCATCCTGCTGATCATTTCCCTGGATAAACTATTACAATCATATATCCCTGCAAGAGAAAACTCCCTCGAAGAATCCATACGGGCATCCCGTGTGGTAACCCCCTCCCCCGACTGAGACTCAAACGCATAGACATTTGAAACCTCTGAAGCCTTTGAAATGGACGGGTAACCACAACATAATTACTTTGCACCGCATGGGAAGTCGAACTCCTAACATCTCTTATAGGAGGTCAGGTCACCACCAATGCACAAAACACATTGCGGTCGATATGTACTATGTATTGCTCATATGAATGGCAATTGATCGGATATGGATCAGATGATGTCAGATCCATATTCATAGTTTTGATTAACCCGCACAAACAAAAGTTTATAGATTGTTTGTTGAATATTTAAAAATACTTATCGCATATTCCTTGCTCATTTTGTTGATATATACTCCATGTATAAGGATATGTGAAATAATATATTGAGGTAAATGTATCACAACATATTTTAAAGATCTTAAGGCACTAAAAACGAAAATGTATGAATAAATATGTAACAACTCAAACCAGTAACCAACCGAACGCGTGAAAGAATTTTTATTTTTATTTTATAACAGTGGAGTGCGCAGGGTGCGCGGCGCGCACAGGTCAATTTCAGTTCTGTCCGGTTTTGCAATTTTTCAAATAAAGATCTCTCACTTCCCGACATATTTAGATGAAACGCTTTTCACAACATGATATAATAGTTAAAACTCACACGATTCAATAATAAAATGAGTTTTACAAAACGGGGCCCACATCGGCCGTTTTACGAGTTTCGTCTAAAATATACAAGTTCGACCATAAGAGTTTAAATTCCAAACGACATTATGAGCATGGTATTTGGGGTTAAACTACCCAAATCTCGGTCAAACTCCAAAAGCTATAACATCCAAAAGCGTCCCCTAACAAACAAGCGGGATCTCTAATCCATACGAATGCCCTTACCCTTGTCTCCACCGGAGCCTATAAAAATATAAACAACGAGAGGGTAAGCAAAGCTTAGTGAATGCAATAATTATACCCATATATTTATAATATACCTACTTGCAATCACTTACACATATACCGCATACACGCTAGCAATACAATTAGCATACCATCTCAAGTACAAAGCTAATAATCTCCAACAAACCGCTACTAGCGTAATCAATAACATATAATCGACATAATATAATATGCTACAAAACAATACACAACCATGGTTAACCATTCTCGCGTCATGGTGCTACCGGCTCTTTGGTTCACACCATACGCATTTGTCATGATGTTACCGGCTCTTTGGTTCACATCACAACTCGAGTCATACTCACGCTAGAGTGCTACCGGCTCTTTGGTTCACACTCTAACAACGCTAAGGTGCTACCGGCTCTTTGGTTCACACCCTAACGAATCATGCTATAGTGCTACCGGCTCTTTGGTTCACACTACAACACACGTACTATGACGCTACCGGCTCTTTGGTTCACATCATAGCACGCTCGCACATACTATGGCACTACCGGCTCTTTGGTTCATACCATAGCATACAAATAAATACATTACATACATATGCATATAATCATTCCACCTACCTTAACGATTTGGTGACGGTTTTATACCCCCGCAAGCTTCAAAGCAAAGTATCTAATATAATAAGTACTTCAATCAACACACAAACTAGTTGGACTAAATTCCAACAAATCACTCATGTGCATTTAATGACTCAAATGCATTAAATGCCCCATTTTCACCAAAACCGCGCATTTAAGGTCAAGACCATCATTAATTACTTAAAAGCTAGTGATTAAGGTCCAACAACACTAACTATTACACAATTAGGGTATTTCATGCCCATATTTCCCAACTAGGTCAATCATTAGCCCTTTGACTAATTTAAAGTCAACACACCCATTTCGGGTCATCCACTAACCCATCTAACACCCATTTACTAATTTACTAGGTGTGCTAGTGATTAACTAACCAATTAGGACTCATAAACATCAATTAACACTTTGAAACCCTATGTTAGTTACCATTGAGTCTTCATGACTCCATCTTACCCAAGAACACCCAAAATCACCAAATATGGGTTTTATGTTCTTCATTTACCCAAACCCTAACCCATACATAAATCAAAGTAAGGAAATCCAAGTTAGAACATACCACTACAACCAAAACGTAGCTAGAGAGGAGATGGACAACTTTAGAACTCGAGCTAAGACCCAAAACTAGCTCCTCCTTCCTTGGCTTGAGCTTTCTCACACAAGAATCTCACTCTCTCTCTAAAATTGAAGTGAAAAGGATAAGGTTGTTGATAATGGAGTTATGACTCTCCCAAAACTGACCTACTGGCCTTAAAATCGCCCACAAGTGAAATTACCAAAAAGCCCATCAAAATATCTATTTAAAACAAGCAGAACCCGGCTACAGTGGACAGTGCGCCACGCGCACCAATAGGTGTGCGCTGAGCGCACTTTGCCCAGCTCAGCTTCTGACCTCAGTTTTAATGTACAACGTCACCCACGCTTCATGTACTCTATTTACAGCTCTGTACAATAAATATTAGGGTCTTACAAAATATCACTTTATTAAGACTGACATACATTCAATGAAAAAAAAGTATTTAAGACCGAGACTAATTTTAATGAAATATTTATATTTATATATTATACACTTATATATTTAAGTATTTCGGGTGAACTCGAGTTCATCAATGGATGAAACTTTTCATTCATATCAATATCCATATCTATTTCGGTCATCCATATCTATATTCATATTCATTTGGGTTTGTCCATATTCACTATTAGTCGGATGGATCAAATCGATATTCACTGGATCGAGTGAGTATTGTCATCCCTAATTGCTCGTGAAGATCATGAAGAAGATTTACATAAGGATCTAAATCTAAATATGAAAATTTACCTAAGGATCGAAACATGCCCGTCTCAGTAATTTTGAGGCCCTAGACGAAAATAAAAATGGGCTCTCATACACGTTAATTTTTTTATACATATAAAAAGATAACACTTAAATTTATCTATCTTTTTCAGATACAATGTATTTAACTATTTAAAACTACAATAATACATTAACTGACAATTTTCTATTTTATTTATTTGAATATTTTCAAAAAAATATATACATATTAATAATTTTGGGTTTTTCTAAATTTTTGGACCCTAGACGGTTGTCTGTCTTGCCTATGTTCGAAGACGACTCTCGATCGAAATCTAAATATGGTTAAAAGAAGGCAATATGTCTTGGCAAGAAGATAATGACATTATATTATATGTATATTTTACTTTATATTAAAAGAAATGATGGGATCATCTTTAAATTAAAATGCTTTCAAAATTGTCTAAAAATAAAAATGAAATAAAGAAGAAATATCATGTTTTCTTTAAAAAATATTCTAACGAAAGACCTATTCAAAATGTAATAAATAATTATTCATATAAAAACACAAGTTTAAAAGTATGTCAATTCAGGTTCGATTCTCACTTAAAGCATGGAGTTTTCAACTTTTAATGGTACTGTCAACATCAATGCTGTTGGGGGAGAATGTGGGTTAATGTGAGATTATGCTTAATGACTATACTAATCTTAACTCATCACAATAAGTGTTTTGATGATGACATATGTACATAACTAGAGGTGATGGTAGACATCTTGACATAAATATATGAAAGGACCCGTCCTAATCCACCTGGACAAAGTCATCAACATTTGGTCCCATTACAATGATCGGCTCCAAGTAATGTCCTTATATTGAGCAAATGCACAGCGGAAGACTTAATTCGTACCTGAGAATAAACATGCTTTAAAGTGTCAACCAAAAGGTTGGTGAGTTCATAGGTTTATCATAACAATCATTTCAATATGTTAATAGACCACAAGATTTCATAATCATAAACATAATACACTCGCAGGTGTATGTAAAGCATTCTAAGTGGTTGAGCACGTGGTAACCATACTTAACATTTAATCAACGTCGCATATTCCCTTTATTATGAAATCTCACTACACCGTACCAAGTGTAGTCACCAAAACGAAGTACTGTGCAACCGTTGAATACTGATCGTCCAGTTCGGTTGGGGTTGTCAGGCCCGATAGATCTATCAACAGGATTCGCGTTTACAATACCCATGTAAATAGTAGTTACCAAGCTACAGGGAAATATGCCAGTGGTACAACTCAACGTAGAATATATTTTTAAGTACTTGTGTCTATTTTGTAAACATTTATAAAAGCAGCGCATGTATTCTCAGCCCAAAAATATATATTGCAAAAGCAATTAAAAAGGGAGCAAATGAAACTCACTTTTGCCTTGAAGGTATTTAATTCGACTTGGTCTCCGATAGATATCACGAACCTAACCATATATATAATATATCAACATATTTTCTTTTTAAGTAATCGTTACATATATATATATATATATATATACTTTTAATACTTTTAATATTTTCTTAGTCCGTAGTTAGCAGTCCGATGTTAGTGGTCCACAATTAGTTGCTTAAATAAAATAAATAAAGACCCCATCTTATTCGTATTGATCAGAATTAATCTCGACCCATGGTACCATGTTGTCAAATGACGTGTTGCGTACATAAAGTACCGTGTTGTCAAATGACGTGTTGCGTACAATCATGAGGTCTTATGATTAATCTTCTCGTGTTGTTTACGGGTGGTCCTGAAATATATAAAATCAAATCATAAGTAATTATATATAAAATATCATATTAATTAGAAAAGATATGATTAATTTACTTTTTCTCCAAATATTTTCGTAGCTAAACTAGCTTCGGATACCCAATCTTGTTTTAGTCGTAGTTTCTTCATTACAACTCCGTTTTTGTTGGTTCAACTTGCCACTTCCTTGGATCGAGTCAAATTTTAAGAATATGAACTGAAAATACCTTAGTTTGTATTCGAAATCATAGGTTATAGGTCAAACTTTGGTGAAACTTATGAAAGTGATCATTTTCCATCATAAAAACAACTTTTAATGATCATTTTTCTAAAAATACTTACACTTTGAGTTAAACCATGAAATTTTTATGTGTTAACATATTCATAAGAGATATCATTTTTCCAGAACATGAAGTTCCAATTCAAAGTTCAAGATGGTTTTTAATTATCCAACCCAAAACAGCCCCCGGTTGCACTCCGACGACGTAGATTCAGTTTTTAAGATGTTCTTTGTAAAACCAAGTTATATCTTGTTAGGTTAGCATATCATTATGATATATTACAGGTCTTGAAGTGTTTTAAAAGTCAAGTTAGAAGGATCTATTTAGTTTGCGAACAAGTTTGAAATCATTCAAACTATGTTCTTGTTGTTAAAATTTTATACCACAAAATAAGATAGCTATATGAATATGAATTGAATAAGATTATGAACAAGGTTACTACCTCAAGTTATTTGGACAAAGTTACTGCAAAAGATAAGAAATAATCTTGGAATCAAAGAGTGGTGGAGTTAGATCAAAAGGTTGGAGGTAAACTTCTTCAAATGGGTGGTTATTTTGATATGTTCTTGAAAGAGTTTTCTTATAGTGTTTAAGGCTTGTAATTGAAGCTAAATGATGGGGAAAATGCTTGGAGATGATCAAGTATGAAGTTAGGAGTATTTTGAGAGAGAAATAAGGGTGTAGGTATGAGAAAATGGAGTGAAGAAATGGTGTTCATTTATAAAAACGTTTTTAGTTTATAAAGAAAGAAAAGGATTCCTAATTTTGTTTTCTTACTAATAATTCATACTACTTGACAAATTCTAGTTACCTCATATCTAGGGCAGTAATAATGTTGATTAGGATATTGATTTGATGTGTATATACCAATAGTAAATACGTATAGAAGCTGGGTATGATACGGGTACATATACCCTAGATATACGTATAGAAATCTTGAGGAAATGGAACGAGAATTCAAATATAGCTATCTTTTGTGAATATACTTATATTGTTTTATGTATTTAAGTCCTTAAAAAGTGATTAAATACATTATATATACGATACATGTATAAGCATTATAGATTATAAGTATATATATCAAAGAATGTTACGTATAGTTATCGTTTTGAAAACTTAAGTTAGTAGTTTCAAAATATACTTATAACTCATTGTCATTAGTACACAATGAGATGTTAAACCATCCTTAGATCATGTTAAATATATATAAATACATATATATACACAAACGTATAATTATCGTATGTTATATAGTTCGTGATATCATCGGTCATATTGGACGGTCAAACGTTGTGTAAAACTCTTTTCAAAAACACAAGTCTCAACAATTTGGATTGCTTATCATGTTGGTATGGTTTAATTTATGTAAATATTAATCTCATAAGTATAATTTGGTCGGAAAATTCCGGGTCATTACAATATACAAGTTCACTAATCCACACTTACTCTAGCAAAAGACCAAAAACCAAATAAAGCTTAAAAAAATAATGTAAGCTACACGATTAGGTCCACGGTCGACCGCAGGTCAGACCGTGGAGCCTTGCACCCTGATTTGTGAAATCAGGTGTGCACTCTGTCCTAATTTCCACCGTTTTTAGTTCGACCACTTTAGGGCATCTATAATTTATGAAACAGGTTCAAACATACTTAGAATAGTTCCCTCATACCCAAATGAGTTTTGGTCACTAAAACACTAATCTTGGTTAATCACACCTAATGACACCTTAATGATGATTAAGCCTTGATTAAGGATAACACATAAGTGTTTTAGGAAAACATGTACATCTAAAATATATCTAGACATACTTAGGATGGTTACCAAGTCCCAACCAAGTGTTGCTCATTCCTTGTACATGTATTGAATATTAATGTATACTTATACATTAATCTTACAAGTGCCACTTAGCAAGTAAAAATTCCATAGCCTTAGTTCAATGTTATGTTATCACTATATGTTTAATTCTAGATTAATTAGTGATCTTTTGCTAGTCATTACATTAATATTACTTGACTACTTGTTATTAATACATGTGTACTATTTGACTATGTGCTAAAATGCTAAATGCTAAAGTAGTTACTTAATATGTATATGTATGAACCTTGTCTTGCTATGTGTTACAAGTTGGGATTCCATCAACTAGTATTTGGACTACTTCAATATATTAACACACATAGGTTTGCTTAAGTCTAAAATCAAGTTTATGAATGACGACTTGATTTAACTTGATGTCTTACAACATGCTTAATTGATATTACTTGCTCAAGACATCATTAACACACCTAATTAATTACAAACAAGTTTAAATTTGAATACTAGCATGCTTTGTGATTAAAGTGAGTTGTTGTCATCAATGACATGTTGACCAACCAATAGAGATTTAGCAAATGTGTTAATTACAAATAAAAGATTATGACAAAATTGAGATTGCCTCGAATAATTATCATGACTTGTATCCAAGAATGTTAGACTTTCCACTTTGAGCATGACAAGTCACTATCAAGGTAATACATCCAAGGTAAATGAACATTTAATGCATATAGTACTTGTATAGGATGTTGGGTATCTTTTGCAGGTGTTAAATGAAGTAAAGAGTCCAAAGATTAATGTTTAAAACTGATTCAAACTGTTATACAACGCATAAGTGTTTTGGACTGGACCGCGTGCGGTTGACCCACGGTCGACCGTGGATTCTGCCGTAGCAACAGCTACTTTGTTTATCTCTCCATATAAATAGCAAGACTTAGAGAACTTTGAAGACTTGGACCTCTTGCATGCTACTGCTCAAAATCATCAGGGAATCACAAAGAACATAACACTTATACATATGTTTCTGATTAGCAAGAGAAGTTCTATAATCTCATAGATTATAGAAGATGTTGTAACTTACTTTTAAATTACTATCGTTGTAAGTTTACTTAGTGTTGTATTAATCCTTAAAATTGTCTTAGGATTGTGAACACTAGAAAGGGTGAGTCTTTGTACTTTATAATTAGAAGCATATGCTAGCTTAGTTATCATCTTCCTTAAAGAGAACTAGGGAGTTGATTAATCTCATTGGAGATTAATACTTGTCCAAGGTGAAGACAAGTTGATCTAAGTTGGAGGTAATCTTTCAAAGGGATAGAATGATTAGGTTTGTTGTCTAAGGAGAAGTACTAGGCTTGTAAATCGGATCTCCACCGGATTCGGAGAAAGGTGCTTAGTGAAGCAAAACTTCCGATTAGTGAATCGGGGAGTGGATTAAGGTGAATTAGTTAACATCCAAACCACTATAAATCCTTGTGTTTATGTTCTTTACTTTACATTTCGTACTATTACAAACATAAACACATCACACATTGATTAAAGTGATAAAGGATTGTTCAAATCTTGTTGATCATCGAAAAAGTTTTAAAAATCGTATTACTATTCATCCCATCTAGTTACTTACAATTGCAATTTGAGAAGGTCATTGTGGGATTTTTTTTTTCTAACCTTTGCTAGTACTGTCAACATCGGCGCGAATTGAATTTCCACATAACGCGTGTGTGGGTGACAAATGGGTGCATTCGATGTCGATATCCCCGTTAAAAAAAAAAAAGTGTATCAAGAAAAGAAAAAAAAACCAAGGGAACTTGATGGTTGTAAGTTTGAGAATTTCTAATGAAATTTAAGTTTAGTTCTCATGAACTACAATTTTGAACTCTTGCATTGAAAATAAAAGTGTACCCAAAAATTTGATTAATTGATACGTTAAAATTAAAGATGTGAAAAACATCTAACTTAACTCTACAAAATAATCAGAAACAAAAATTTGGTCTTATATATTAATGGTTATATATGCAACTATCTTTGCAACCATGATCTATAGCTAATTGCTATTGCAATATAATGTGACATATATTGGATAATGAAGTTGGATGATTGATAGAAGCACTAAGGTTTATTTAAAAGGTTAGTGATCCAATACCAATCTCCCAACTAGCTGGATAATAAGTAGTTACAAGTAATTTGTTATAAGAGTACATTTTTTTATTTTATTTAATAAGGCTGTAATCTAAACATACTATATGAACATTAATTAATAGTAATACGGAGTATTACTCCGTACTTTATAAAATAAGAACACTTTACATGAGCCTAAGTATACATATATGATATTAGATTTAAAAAATACGAACACTACTATTAGTTGAATTTTCTTTCATCTTATCTTATAGTATACATTTTAAATTTAAATTTTAAACATTTAAATTATGCAAACTATGATTTTATATTCAATTTTGATATCTTATTTATTAATTTTTTTTTTAACAGCACTACAGGATCACCTAGGAGAACTTAACCACCCACGCGTTCATCTCCTACACTTACATAACCCGCCCCAACTACTCCCATGAGAAAACCCGGTCAAATCCGAGGGCATCAGCGGTAAACCTCTCCCCCACTTACCCCGCAACCCGATGTGCGGAAGGCACCATTGGGTGGAATTCAAAGGTAAAAGACAACCTTGTGTGCAATATTGCACCCCGTAGAGTCAAATTCCTAACCTCTTGCTAAGAGAGGTAAACCATTAAGATCATCTTTAATCCTGATGGACGTGTTGGCGTTTTGCTGAGTGGATGTGAGGTGCTTGATGGACGTGCTGGTAAACTTGTAAATAATGGGTGGTGTGCTGATGGGTGGGTAGGAGTTGGGTATTTTTATTTCGTTTTCATTTTTCTTGATTTTAATTTTATTTAATTATTTATATTATTATTTTCTAATTATAAAAACAAATTAAAATTAAATTTATAATTAAACACATAAATCAAACTTTTACTCCCAATTGTTTTAACTTTAAACTTATTATTATTATTATTATTATTGTTATTATTATTATTACTATTATTATTATTACTATTACTATTATTATTATTATTATTATTATTATTATTATTATTATTATTATTATTATTATTATTATTATTATTATTATTATTTAACTTATATATACTATATTATTGAGTGATTTATATTTATTTATATTTAATTACTTTATATTTAATTGCTCGCATCTCATCTGTTCCTCCTTTATCACCATCTCTTCCTCTTTCTGTACCCACTGTATCTCCATCATCACCTCAAACCCTAATTCTTAAATTCCTCAATTTCTATTTCTATTTTATATAATTTGAGATAATACGGTACACACCAACACCAATCTTGTTTATTCACATCACTCAAATTCACAAATACACCGGACACCTTCTTCGTGTCAGCTTCCAGAATGCCACCGTCGCCACCCATCAGCACGACGTATTAGTATCGTGCTTTCGACGTGTTCATGGCACGTCAGATCTAACACAGGCGCGTTAAAGATGGTCTAACACATGAACTATGACACAAGGTTTATTCAATATTAATATCTAACAAGGATATAGTTCATATATTTTAATAAATAGTAATAGTGGATGAGCATAGATGTCATAGGTCTAAAAACAAAAAAAGGAACTCCATTCAAATATCTTCTTATCCTTAATCACCCTGGGTCAGAGATATGATGTTAGGCATTATAATTTGTTGTGGTAATTAACTATACTTCTTAATGGCCTATATCAAACCAAAGTGGATTGGTCATAACAAGTAATGACATGTAATTTGTTACTATTAAAATTAAAATTTGTTCTCATGTTTATGTTTTACTATTGACATTTCATACTTAGAAAATCACTTAATAATCATTTGGCCAAATCAAATTAACAATAGCTCAATCTCATAATTCATGTTACTTAAAATTAATATAGTAAAAAAATAAAATTTATTAATATATATATATATATATATATATATATATATATATATATATATATATATATATATATATATATATATATTATTTTTTGTGTGATAAAAGGTGTATACAAATTATCGATTTGCGTATTGAAATTCTAAATTAGTGAAATAGTGTTTACACTTTTTTTTGCTCCGTTGGTCCTTCGTTTATACACAAAATTGCAATCCGAGTCCCTCAAGTTTTTAATTGAATTTTCGAATCTTTTTAATTGCATAATTTGGCAATCCGCGTCCCTCCATCTACATGCCGTCTAAATTGGCCGTTAAGTATCGTCACGTGATTAACACTCGATGGGCATTTTTTCCTTATTATTTCATTTCAACATTTTTTGCTCCGTTGGTTCCTCGTTTTTATAATATTTAGCTACGGTGATCCCTTCTTATTATTTCATTCCAGCCTTCGCATGTACACTTCCAGAATTCGGCGACTTGGTGGTTGTTCACGGTGGTCGACGATGACACAACTAATTATATTGGGATGAGAATGATGGATCCGATTTTCAGGATCTAAATCCATCAACAATTTTCTCTTCGAAAATATTGTCATTGAATTCGATTGTTCTTGCAAATTCGTGATGTTATTTAAAAATAAAAAATTGTAGAAGTGTTAGAATCATTACAGCGCATCTTTCTGTTAATTTTCGTGGTTTGATTTGAAGGTTTGAGCCATTTGCCATTTGTGCCGCCGTCGACCACCATGAACAACCACCAAGTCGTCGGATTCTGGAAGTGTACATGTGAAGGCTGAAATGAAATAATAAGAAGGAATCACCGTAGCTAAACATTTTAAAAACGAGGGACCAACAGAGCAAAAATGGCTGAAATGAAATAATAAGACGAAAATGCCAATCACGTGACGACAGTTAACGACAAATTTAGACGGCAGGTAGACGGAGGGACGCGGATTGCCAAATTATGCAATTAAAATAAAATAATTAACGATTTAGTCAATAATTAGAATTGTAATTCTTTTTAAACAAACTCGCACACTTACATAAATATTTTACGAATATATACATATTTGTTTGAACTCACAAGCACAAAGTTAGAGGAGTCACTTTATATCGCTAGGCCAAACGACATTTGGTAATAAAGTAAAAGTTACTTTGGTTTGAAAACAATAATACAACATCAATCCGAATGTTACGAAAAAATCAAAGTTAAAGCTTTTGCTTATTTAGGGTTGTGATATTTTCACTTAAACTTTTGATATTTCCACGGACACGCTTGGGGATTCGCTGGCGATCCGGCTCAAATCTTAGGGACTTTAATGCTGGAACTCGAACTCAAGGATGATGAAAATAAGGATAGTGCAAGGACTATGGAGGTCAAATTCAACATAGTACGGGCATACTCTACTCATGATGCGTTGTTGGGAAGATCATCTCTTCATGACAATGACACTATACCCTCGACCATCCACGAACTCGCTAAATTCCCAACACAACATGGGATCGCCACTCGCACATCTAAGAACCGAGTATGTAAACGCAATAGGAAAATTATAAGTATTGCTTTTCAGATATACATACGCACGAACACATGCTTTTTTCCAAATCAAGAAGAAGATAAAAACGGATAACCAGTTTTGCACGCTACCACATTTAACGAGCACAAAGTGTAATCCGAAACCTAAGACGCAATAAATCGCATTATACGTATTAAATGGAATTTGTTAAACCACAAATTTTCTGTTTTACATGATTATTACTGTAGAATTTATAATATTCATTAAAATTTTGACTTCATTAATAATCTTTAACTTGTGCACAAGTTAGACGATCCATAATATAATATGAGTAATCGAGAAACTTTAAATGGAAGACGTAATACACTAATCTTTGGCTGTCAACTTTTTCGTTATTTGCTAAACCATCTTTTGGTTTTGGATTAAAATTTTGTTAATAGAAGATGACAAAGTTGAGCAAAGCGTCCACCACTTTTATATGTTTATGCATTTATAATCTTAGACGCCTGTAATTTATGCTATTTGTCTTGTGCCTTATTTATGTACTTTTCATTATACAATTTTCCAATTAATGCTTCTCTTTACAAACATTTGTAAATAGCTAAATTTCCCTAACATTTGGCACCACTTAACCGCACTAAAGTCAATCATTAGCATAACTTGAAAAAGAAGCATACATTAACAAATGTGATATTATCGTCTATGAATCTTCCAAATCTATATACCCACTTGATAGTTTGTGGGTATTAAAGTGTTTCTTTCAACTTACAATACTAAATACTAAATTCTATTAAAGTAAAATTCCTTTTAGCCCCTTATAACAATTAGTTATCATGGTTTCTATTTTATTTTACATCAAATTTTTTATGTTGTAACTCAAGTGATATTAGTATGCAGGGGCAGATCTAATAAGGAATAATGATTGTAACAGACATCACTAAAATACGTGATATAGTGAATTTTTTTTTTTTAGATTTTTAACTAAACCATTAAATAAAGTTAATTTTTTTGAGTGACACCATTAAAATTAGTTACTCCGTATCTAGTAGAATTTTTTTTTTTAATCAATGATACCAGTGACTACCATTCATAGATCCGCCAGTGATGGCCTGACACTCTTTGTTAGAGGTCAGGAGTTCAACTCCCGGGAACCACAACATTGCACACAAGATTATTTACTAACCCTGAAATCCATCCTAGATCGCCTTTCGCACATTGCGTTGCGCAGCGGGAGGGAGGGTTTTACCGGCCATGCTCTCGGATTTGTCCGGGTTTTCTTTAGGCAGCAATTGGGGGCGGGTTATGCAACTGCAAGAAATGATTGTGTGAGTGATTTAGTTCACTGGATGATCCCAAACTGCTGTTAAATAAATAGGACATTAATCATCACAAGATGGTGAGTATTTAATCCAAATATAAAAAGAAAGGGCAGTGATATTTCTAAATTGATTTTTGATAAATTTACATGACTTAATTAAATTACCCATAAATGAGACGTAGTAATTTACAAAAGTTTTATGTTAGAATTTATTTGAGGACACTTTAAAAAATTAATTATAATGAATTTATCAAAATGTGAAAATATCAACATCTAAAAAGAAACACGCCTTGATCCCCATAAAGCAATACATATACAATTTATCCAATAAACAATCGTACAATTACGAAAACTGACAGCATACCTCTTGGTCCACACCACTCCGATGCAAGCCTAACAAAAATAAAATAATATACTAAGAGCACAAAGTTAAAAAAAAAAATTGTTAGAGCTCATTTTTCGGACTAATTGAGAAGAGCTATTTTTTTTACTCAGATTATACAATCTAACTAAATTATCCTGTACAATTTTCTCGCCAACCCACCATATGTTATTAGTGATTTTACACTTTAAACATAAGATCACTCGAGAGGATATCGCTACGATTTTAACGAAAAACTATATGATTCGATGTACTAAACAAATAAATCAAGATATTTATAAAATTTTCAAACAAAGCTCTTGCATGATTTACCTAAAACACACATATTTATTCACAAATAAAAAATGCTTCAAGGTTCGCCTTTTTGTTCTACAAATTAGATTAGGTTAGATAGATGACCACTTGCACTAGTATATATTATCTAACCATCTGATTAAATTTTGACTTGATAGTGATTCTCACTAAACTTAGACAATATAGTCGGATCATTTTAAGGGCACAATCAAAGGTCCACAATACATGCATAACAAAGGGGGGAAAAAGAAGGAAACTAACAGAATTTGTTTACCAAATGTTAATCAAATGGGTGAAGCAAAACATATTTTTTTATACCATTATATCAACACAATTACAGTCTACAAGACAAAAACAAAAGCCATACAAAACTACAAGAAAAAGGAGAAAATAAAAACAAAATAGGAGTAACAACTTATAAGGTTTGGTACATAAAATAATGATAATGATATGTTTGAGAGTAGTATTTGATTGTCCAGATCATACTAAAAAATTTGTGGTTTCTCATAAACTCCACACACAACAAACAAATATACAAAGCCTTTTTATCTTCGTCTGTAAAGAAGATGTGGCGTGAAGGTTTGCATGTTGATGCAAAATAACTTAATCATGTATGCAGCAGTTAGAAGCACATTTCTTCTGCGAGGTTGCAGACAGAATAAGACACTATTTATCTTACGTCTTCAGAAAAACAAACAGTCTGAGCAAAAACGAATGCGGGCTCGCAGACATAAGACATAATAAGATCTGCAGACAGAAAAACAAACGACACCTAACTCACTAACCAGAAAGTACCATTTAAGGGTTCCGAAAGTTGTTTTACTATGTTTTAATTCTTCCTTCTTTTAGTTCAACAGCTTTCATCGTCAGAGTCAAAAATACTGATCCATCATGCGGATTAATGAGTTTTGGGTGTACCAGGTTTACCTGGACGCAATGCAATAAGACTAGAACTTGTGTAGAAAGATAACGACTCCCTAGCATGGATACAATAAGACTGGAACCTGTGATTGCTTATACTGAACCTACAACATGTTCAAGATGTAGTGTAATTCGTTTATTATGCAGATATTACAGCTAACTACAAAAACCAAATCTTAATATACCCCATTCAGGCCCACTTTAAATAAGAGTAGGCGTGGGAATGATACATCATATCATTCATACACTATACAAAACCGAATACAATATGGTTGACTTTCTACCCATTTGACCCAGTTAACCTATTCCTTTTTAATTAGTTTGACCTGTCAGATCTATATGATAACCTGTACCAGCCCATATATAAGCAAAATAGCAAATGGTTCAACATTGCCACCCGAGTTTTTAGAAGCTGAACCATTTATTTATCAGACGCGCCTGCTGAAGGATTGGTAACTGGTTTGTTTTTGTGATGCAGGTTTGATTGGATTGACTCATTTGGACTGGTTACAACTAATGGGTTGATTTGAGTTATTTTTTATTGGGCATGATTTCATCCATTACCACACGCCCATTTTACCACCCTATGAAAATAACAATATAGACTGTAGAATGTCAACTAGAAACCATAAATGAAATTTGTTAGAAACATTATTCAATTAGTTTCAGGGCAAGCGAGGCAATAGAGATCTAAGGTTCGGTTTCAGGGTTTTTCACATTTAAATTGTCAAGAATGCCTTCACCAATCCACCTAAAGACTTTTAGAGGTAATTTTGTATAATATTTAAAAGACATAACATAGACATTAAACAAATACAGAGTCAGCAACCAGATTACATAATGACAGAAACAATATATAATCTTTACAAGTATTGATGACCCCTTTATTCTATGTAACATTCAGTTACAAAGACAGGAAAGATAACTCAGAGCATTACGACAAAGAAACTAAACCTAGCAGATGGGATAAACAGTACATAAATTCCAAATCTATAGATATCAAGAAATACAAAATTAGTACCTTGCATTGTTACAATAATTTATATAATTACCAGTATCATCGACGATCATGCTCACCTTTTTCCTTAGCAATCTGCTGCCTCTGTTTTTCAACTAATTTATCAAGAGCAGCTTGCACAGCATCATGTCCACCAATAAGCAACCGAGTAATAATTTCAGGATCTTTTTCAAACCTAGCCTCTTCAAACTCTTTACGTGCATTTTCTCTAAGAACATCCCGCCACAACACGCCATTCGAATCGGGCCACATGTAATAACGGGTCGCACGAATTATGTCTCGATAAAGACTTAGTACTTCACGTCTCGTGGTTGTAAGTTTTTGTCTAGTCAACCTCTCATTTTCATCATCATCGTAACTCTTTTGTTTCTTGACCACGTGACGCTCGAATAGCTCGTCTACAGTATCTGGCCCGTTATTTAAGAAACTCCGTTTGTGCAGATGGTGAAAATATCGGTCGGGATGAAGGGAAATCGCAAGGGTCCGATATTTTTTAATAGCAGCTGCCATATCCTATATCCCAAAGTACAATACATAAAGCGTAGACAAACAAAAATTTCAAAATTTATCTTTCAAAAGGTCCCTAATTTATAAATTAAGTATACAAACAATTTCATCTGAAAACGTCAATGTTATTCTAAACCAATATTTCTTTCACCGAAAAGGAATAAAAGGACACAGTTTATGCAAGACCAAAACAACCCATCAAAGTTATAAACACTACAATGATTTGAAATTTATACCAATTATAATCATAGGATTAAAACTCGACGAAGTTAAAAAAGGTTAGACGGTACGAAGACTTCCTATAACCTCTAGCAAAAAAACTAGTACATATTTATATCCATAGGTATATGCTTCATGACATTTAACTTTTAAACATGTCACCAAACTATCTGCATTGTATCACATAATAACGTACAGTACAATATTCGGAATCTAACACCATATGATAAGTTATAAACCATATTCAATGGTTCCTTGTATCAAAAGCTTAGGTCCTGTATAAATTTTAAAACTTGTGGAAAGATCAGCAATGCATCTGGTTACTAACATAGAGATGTAAATCCGCTTATGCATCAGCAACATCTTTAATCTATTCTTGTATTATCAATTTTAAGCAACAAATACTTGGATGGTGATAAACCTGAGTTTGAAAAGAAAGAATTATGAAGGATCATAATAATCTTTTTTAGATCGCCGGAGCAAGACCCTTTTGAATCATCTAACTGAAATTTTCTTCAATTTTAGGGAATTAGGATTTCATAAAATCAAACATGAGACCGAAATTGTTTATGACGTCACCAAGGTCCCAAGTCAAAATAAAATGCATTTAAGTACAAAAAAGTGATACATAAACAATTTTTCTTTGTAAATCTTACCAATCTATCTACTGCATTAATACGGTATACTATAACTATCCACAGAACTTTTTTTCCGCCGAAAAACATAAATAATAAATAAATTATATAAAAGTAGATATGGTGATCTAGGAAAGTTGTAAGTAATGCAGATCTACTTATGTCGATCAAGGATCTGCATAAGTAGATCTAACAATCTACTTGACCAAACTACATTGTTGTAACACCCCGAAATATTAGGAAAATTATTATGATATCAGATTTTGCGCGCATTCACCGTTTCGAACGTATCTTATTCATAGAGACTTAGATTGAGGCGATTCAAAAGCCTAGACGGCCGTAATACGAGCGGGGATATTAGATAGAAAACGGAATCTATGGATAAGGGGCTCGCCACCAATTTCGCGATCTGCGAGGGTTGACTGCACATCCTGGGTAGTTTCTGAAAAATTTAAGGGACTGATTGGTAATTCTTTGAAGTGGCGATTTTTAAACCCAAAACACGCAGATTTTTAGCTCATTTGATTCCCAAAAATTCTACAAATTTAGTCTCATTTCTAGTGTGTGCTTTTGGAGAGAAAATCTAGGGATGAAAGGAGGAAGATTGAGTTGGTCACTTAAGCATCAAAGAATAAGAAAATGAACTTGAGCCTTCATATCTCTCATTGAGCCATTGAGGTGAGACTTTGTTTCCTTATTTTAACCTCGATGTATTGTAGAGCTTTATGGTGACTAGTTTATATAAAATGATATGTTCATATGTTGTTAATAGGTCTTTGCGTGAATTAACTAAGAAGAGGTAGCAAGAGGAGCCATCAAACTTGATAGCAAGATGAGTATAACTATATGTGTATTTTGTGTCTTGTTGATTATGATTTGTTTGTGTTGATTATGAAGACATACGCATGATGGGTGTTGTTATTTGATTAAGCTTGTGATTCAAATAAACTATAATGTATGTTAATAATTAATGATTTCGTAAGCTTAAGTTTAGTAGTGAGTACAATTAGTGTGGTTCCATGTTATGTGACAAGGATAACATATTGTGCTTGTTATGAAGGAATCTTAGAAATTATGCCTCACAATTGGCTCGGGTCGGTTCGAAACGAGTTTGGGTCCAAATGATTCTGGGTCTAAACTACCAACCAACTTAAACAAAAATACTATTTAAACATCATCTTTAACCAATTAATACTATTTAAACGTCATCTTGAACCAATCTAAAAGTTTGCAAATACAGCCACTGCACTTGGAACCAATGCTTACAATTATGTCCTAATTCTTCAGATAACTCACCCATATGCATTAAGCATTACAATTTACAAGATGCAAACCTAAAAACTTAATATCAAACTGAATTCATGCCATTTTAGGGTGTTTGAGTGTAGATATCAACTTAATATGTTGTTTAACCTTGTGTTGTATCTCATGTGATAGTGGCCTGCCTCTCTTAGCGAGAGGTCAGGATTTCGACTCCCGTGGGGTACAACATTGCACACAAGTTGCCACTTAACCCTTGAATTCCACCCAAGGGTGCCTTCTGCACATCACGTTGCGAGGGCAGTGGGGGAGGGGGGTTTTACCGCCCATGCCCTCGGAACGAGCCGGGTTTCCTCCTGGGCAGCAGTTGGGGGCGGGTTATGTAACTGCGGCGGGAGATGAACGTGTGGGTGGTTTAGTCCGCTGGGTGATCCCAAACTGCTGTCCAAAAAACAAACATTATCTGTTGTTTGAGGTGACAAAATGACTTCCCATTTCATTGTAACAAACTGTATGTAATAAACTTATTATCATCCCATTTCATTTAATGGGTACTCCGTAATAGCCATATGTGTTTTAACGGTAAGTAATTAACTTATTATCATCCCATTTCATTAAATTGTAATAGCTATATGTGTTTAGTGTGCATAGGAGTGTAGGTATCAACCCATTTTATCCTATGTAAGTAATTTTGTCAACTCTATAGATCCAAATTACATTATCAGATAGTCAAAGCCAAACACATACAGGTCTTACATTTTTGACTCGATGATAAGTTTTTATATGTCAATTGAACAACAATTTCTAATAGGGAGGTGATCCGTACACCACCTCTGTTTCTAATAGGGTGGTGTACGGATCAACTCCCTTTATAATAACAATCGTAATCCAAGAACAATTCATCATTATTTTCATCACATCATTCACAAATTTGTATATAACTAACCAAATTGAACAACAATTCAAAAATAAAATACCTGGAGCTTACGTAGAAAAACTGAAGCAAGGCTTCACGATTCACAAATTTAAGATTAACGATCGAAGGGGATTTTGGCTGTTTACTCTTGCACGTAGGTAAACGATGCACAATCGGAATCGAATTTTGGGTTCAGTATTGTACGTACTTTTTGTGAATTTTGAATGAAACCCTAGAGGCCAAAAAACCAGTTTACTCCCCGTTTAATCTAGATTAATACTGCAATCATTTTTAAGAGTACTCTTTCCATTTTTGAAAATCCGTTTAGACTTAAACGTTGATTGATGGGTCAAAATTAAATTTGATAATTAAAGTTGGTCAAATCAAAATTGATCAACATTTTGATATGAAGTTGAACTAGAATTTTAAAGATTTTGAAAAAATAACACTTTTAGACAATTATGTTAAATAAACTTTATGTTTATATGTATGTTTTATTCTATATTTTCACATATAATTTTTGAAATTTAATATTTTTAGTGTAAATAGTACATTCCGATTAATCCTCGAATTTTCGATTAATCCTTCCAAAGGCCTGACCGAGTAATCCCCAAATAGCGAATTTTGCAACCTTGCCTAGAGGAGTAGCGATGTACTGCATGTCACACCCTCTAAATGAGAGCGGGGGTAATTGTGACTAACCACTACCACAACACAAGTGTATAAGAGAGAACGACTCTAAATGAGACGTTTTATTGAAATATAAATTGTTTAGCAGCGGAAATAAATAACTGTTTACATTAATAATCCCAAAATGAAATAATATTGTTTAAATGCAAATGATAAATGAAGACTCCAAGTAGCAACTTTCAATTCACCAAGTAGCAAGTAGCTATCAAATAAATAATATTGTTTGTTCAATCCGATAAGTAAAAGTTCATAAGTAACTTATGAGTTGTTAAGTTGTTAAACATGTTTGCGTGTCCACCATAATCATGTTTAGTTGTTGTACAACCTTGCCCAAACCTCGGTGCTATCAAGTAAGTCAATAATGACCAGATGCGGGGGTCAGGAACTTTCGGCTAGACTTAGTCTACAACCTTTCGTTTAATCCAAAACCTTATTGCCATAAGCCTCTGAGACAACATCTCGTGACCATAAGTAGCGGTGAAGTTCGTATAAGTCATACGTTTATCGTTTATGATCATGGCTTTCACTTATTATGTGTGTATAGGAATACAACATGTTTAATACTATGTATCATATGTATTATTATTCTTAATAGTTAGTTGTGTTTTTAATATATTACTAATTAGTAAAGTATTATCTAATAAATAATAACTTAGTTAAACTATGATGTTATAATATAAGATAAGTTTATATGTTATAATATTATCTTTTATAATGTTTTATCACTTTTATATGCTAATCTTATATTATTAAGTAAGTTAGATAAGTCTTATTCCAATTTTATCTTATCTCTATTTTATATCCC
The DNA here is from genome assembly GCF_046630445.1 of Rutidosis leptorrhynchoides. Classification (NCBI taxonomy): domain Eukaryota; kingdom Viridiplantae; phylum Streptophyta; class Magnoliopsida; order Asterales; family Asteraceae; genus Rutidosis; species Rutidosis leptorrhynchoides. The sequence goes on along the minus strand of NC_092338.1, from coordinate 423,647,321 downwards.
AGTAATTTGAATTCATTCTTATCATCTTATAATACTATCATAATAATATCTTAATCAAAATACTTTATTCTTAAATAAGTCTTTATATTTTCATAATCATTATCCATTATATTAAATATAAAATCTTATCATCTTAATATTTACATGTTCATACTTATCACAATATTATTAACTTTATTATCATGTTTATAATAACATAATGTTTAGTCAAAATCTCATAATCATAATACATACCTTATAATCATAATTACAATTTTACACATTCACATGATACTTATAGTATAATCTTCATTATATTAAGCATACATACATGCTTATACTTCATATACATATACACGAATGCATGCATGCTAATCATTTTTTCTTTTTCTTTTTCTTTTTTATCTTCAAGCACATTCATAATCATTATAAATTCTATATTCATAACCATGTTCTTTAATCTTCTTCAAGTATTTATATACATACATACTTATTATTATTCATGAACATCATTCCTTTTAATCATAACAAAAGCATATAACTTTAAATAATTGAAACAAAAATAAATGTATGATTAATTCATGGTTCAAAGGGTACCTTAAGTGTGTTAAAGTCAAGAAAAAGTGGTGTTTGTTGGGGATGGTAAAACCGAACAACAGCTGTAGCAAAACAGGAGCAAACGCAGCACAAAAAGTGGCGGTTTGTGGTGGTTCTTGGCGATGGACAACAACAGAAAAAAATGCAGTAGCGTTGGGGCGGTTTAGGGGCTGTTTTGGGTTTGTTTTGGCGCGCAGGAACAGCTGCAAAGCTGCAGTGTGGGTGGCGGATGTGGGGCTGCAAAAACGCAGCAGGTGGTGGCGGTTGTAGCTGCAGAAAACAACAGCCTAGCGACGGTGGTGGGGGCGGTTTAAGGTGGCCGAATGGTTTTAGGGTGGTGGTGATGGTTCAGCAATGGTGGTGGACAAAAGTGAGGTGATGGTGGTGCTTGGACTAGCCGAAATTTAGAGAGAATGGGAGAGAGTTTGGAGTGTTTTTTGAGAGTGAATTGTGAATGAGAATTGAGGAGCATAGGGGTGTTTATATATAGTGGATTTTAGAGTTTGATCTCAATTCCAATTGCTCAAAGATTAGTCTAGAATGCTTTAGGATTAGGATTAGTATAAGTTTAAATATTGGAATTAGATTAGGATTAGGGAATGGGACTTATCTTATATTTACTTTGTTTTGTTTTTGTTTTCTTTTAAATGCTAGCCGACTTTTTTTAATACATTTATTATTCATTTTTTCGGCTTTAATATATGTTTATATATATATTTTTTATTTATTAAATAAGTAACACTAATTTATCTAATTACTATTCAATTTTTATTTAATTTTATTTGTTCCCTAATTGTTTTTATAGTTTATAAAAATAACACATTTTATTACTTATAGTTTTTAATATTTATAATATAACAGGAAATGCATAATATTTACTTAACAGGAAGTGTCGACTAAAAGTTTACTATTCGGTCAACGTTTTGTTAAAGAAAGTTTACACTTAAACATAAGTACACAAAAACCCTAAAGGCATTTTAGTCAATTTAGAAGTGGAAAAATTTAGAAGTGGAAAAGTGAGGATCGTCATAGTGCCTACCCGTTAATGAAAACTTCATCCCGAAGTTTTAGGTAGACTTCTCGGATGCATCAGCGGTTAAGAAGAGATGAAGATATTTCCTTCTCATTTGGTCTTCACGTTCCCAGGTATACTTGGGGTCTCGTCGTGAATTCCAACGGATCTTAACAATAGGAATGTTTCTTTGGTTCAAGTGTTTAACCTCACGATCCATAACTTCTATAGGTTCTTCGATGAAGTGCATTTTATCATAAATGTGGAGATCATCTAAAGGAATAACAAGCGTGTCATCAGCAAGACACTTTTTCAGATTCGAGACGTGAAATACGTCGTGTACACTACTAAGCTGAGCAGGTAGTTCTAATCGATACGTCACGAGACCAATTCTTTCAGTAATCTTGAAAGGTCCAACAAAACGCGGTCTTAGTTTGCTTCGTTTACCAAAACGAATGACGCCTTTCCAAGAAGATACTTTTAACATAACTTTATCACCAACTTGGAATTCTAAAGGTTTCGGACGATTATCAGCATAGCTTTTCTGTCGACTGCAGGCAGTTTCCATTCGTTTCTTAATCTGAACGATCTTTTCGATAGTTTCGTGTATGATTTAAGGACCAATCAACTTTCTGTCCTCTAACCAGCACAGTGGGGATCTACATTTTTGTCCGTATAAGGCCTCAAAAGGTGCAACCTTAGTACTTGCGTGGTAACTGTTGTTGTAGGAATATTCAGCCAAAGGCAAATGTCTATCCCAACCTTTCCCGAACTGGATAACACAAGCACGAAGCATATCTTCTAATGTTTGAGTGGTTCGTTCACTTTGACCATCAATTTGTGGGTGATAAGTAGTACTCATGTCGAGTTGAGGTCCAAGATGTAGTGACCCGAACTTTTCCATGTTTATATATATTAAATGAAATTGTTATTTACATGATTAAGTGTTTCCAACATGTTAAGCAATCAAACTTGTTAAGACTTGATTAATTGAAATAGGTTTCATATAGACAATTGACCACCCAAGTTGACCGGTGATTCACGAACGTTAAAACTTGTAAAAACTATATGATGACATATATATGGATATATATATATATAGTTAACGTGATATTATGATAAGTAAATATCTCATTAAGTATTTTAACAATGAGTTATATACATAAAAATGAGACTATTGAATTAAGAAACTCGAAAACGATATATATAACGATTATCGTTATAACAACGTCTTACTAAATACATATGAATCATATTAAGATATTGATACACTATGTTTAATCATGATAAATGATAAGTAAACATGACATTAAGTGTATTAACAACGAACTACATATGTAAAAACAAGACTACTAACTTAATGATTTCGAAACGAGACATATATGTAACGATTATCGTTGCAACAACATTTAACTGTATATATATCATACTAAGATATATTAATATATCATAATATCATGATAATGTAATAATTTAACATCTCTTTAGATATAATAAACAATGGGTTAACAACATTTAACAAGATCGTTAACCTAAAGGTTTCAAAACAACACTTACATGTAACGGCTAACGATGACTTAACGACTCAGTTAAAATGTATATACATGTAGTGTTTTAATATGTATTCATACACTTTTGAAAGACTTCAAGACACTTATCAAATTACTTCTACTTAACAAAAATGCTTACAATTACATCCTCACTCATTTTCATCAACAATTCTACTCGTATGCACTCGTATTTGTACTCGTACAATACACAGCTTCTAAATGTATTTACTATTGGTATATACACTCTAATGATCAGATCTTAGCAGCCCATGTGAGTTACCTAACCATGTGGGAACCATTATTTAACATCTAGCATGAAATATCTCACAAAATAACAAACTAATGGAGCCTATATGATTGATCATAATTCACGTGAATGATGGTGTACACAAACACTTTCATTTTGCAACTTACATGCATCAAACTACTCTTTCTCAAGTGTTCTTCTATTTTTCTAAGTGTTCTTCATCATCTTCATCAAAATCTAGCTCAATATAGTTCATAAATACATACATAAATCAAGTTATAAAACAACTACTCAAGAACACACCAACAACACTTCCAAGTTTGCTAGCTTACTTCCAATCTTGCAAATCCACTTTGAGTGATCATCCAACCTCAAGAAATCTTTCTTATTTACAGTAAGATATCTTTCTAATACAAGGTAATACTCATATTCAAACTTTGATTCAATTTCTATAACTTTAACAATCTTATTTCGAGTGGAAATCTTACTTGAACTTGTTTTCGTGTCATGATTCTACTTCAAGAACTTTCAAGCCATCCAAGGATACTTTGAAGCTAGATCTATTTTTCTCATTTCCAGTAGGTTTATTCACAAAACCTGAGGTAGTAATGATGTTCATAACATCATTCGATTCATATATATATAACTACCTTATTCGAAGGTTTAAACTTTAATCACTAGAACATAGTTTAGTTAATTCTAAACTTGTTCGCAAACAAAAGTTAATCCTTCTAACTTGACTTTTAAAATCAACTAAACACATGTTCTATATCTATATGATATGCTAACTTAATGATTTAAAACCTGAAAACATGAAAAACACCGTAAAACCGGATATACGCCGTCGTAGTAACACCGCGGGCTGTTTTAAGTTAGTTAATTAAAAAATATGATAAACTTTGATTTAAAATTTGTTCTTCTGAGAAAATAATTTTTCTTATGAACATGAAACTATATCCAAAAATCATGGTTAAACTCAAAGTGGAAATATGTTTTCCAAAATGGTCATCTAGACGTCGTTCTTTCGACTGAAATGACTACCTTTACAAAAACGACTTGTAACCTGTATTTCTGACTATAAACTTATACTTTTTCTTTTAGATTCATAAACTTAAGTTCAATATGAAACCATAGCAACTTGAATCACTCAAAACGGATTTAAAACGAATAAGTTATGGGTAAAACAAGATTGGATAATTTTGCTTGTTGTAGCTACGTGAAATTTGGTAACAAATCTATATTAATCATATCCTAGCTAACTCATATTGTATTATACATGTATTCTAATATATTATGTAATCTTGGGATACCATAGACACATATACAAATGTTTTGACATATCATATCGACCCATGTATATATATTATTTGGAACAACCATATACACTCTATATGCAGTAATGTTTGAGTTAGCTATACAGGGTTGAGGTTGATTCCAAAAATATATATACTTTGAGTTGTGATCTAGCCTGAGACGTGTATACACTAGGTCATGGATTGATTCAAGATAATATATATCGATTTATTTCTAACTGTGGACAACTAGTTGTAGGTTACTAACTAGGACAGCTGACTTAATAAACTTAAAACAGTAAAACGTATTAAAAATGTTGTAAATATATTTTGAACATACTTTGATATATATGTACATATTTGTTAAAGGTTCGTGAATCGACCAGTGGCCAAGTCTTACTTCCCGACGAAGTAAAAATCTGTGAAAGTGAGTTATAGTCCCACTTTTAAAAATATAATATTTTTGGGATGAGAATACATGCAGTTTTATAAATGATTTACGAAATAGACACAAGTAATTGAAACTACATTATATGGGTGAATGATCGAAGCCGAATATGCCCCTTTTGCTTGGTAGCCTAAGAATTAGTAAACCGATCTACTAATTGACGCGAATCCTAAAGATAGATCTATTGGGCCTAACGAACCCCATCCAAAGTACCGGATGCTTTAGTACTTCAAATTCGTTTTTATCATTTCCGAAGGATTTCCCGGAATGATAGGGGATATTCTTATATGCATCTTGTTAATGTCGGTTACCAGGTGTTCACCATATGAATGATTTTTATCTCTATGTATGGGATGTATATTGAAATATGAAATCTTGTGGTCTATTATTACGATTTGATAAATATATAGGTTAAACCTATAACTCACCAATATTTTTGTTGACGTTTAAAGCATGTTTATTCTCAGGTGATTATTAAGAGCTTCCGTTGTTGCATGCTAAAATATGGACAAGATTTGGTGTCAGCATGCTTGTATAATCTTGTTTAAAACTGCATTCGAGATTTACTTTGTTGTAACATATTAATATTGTAAACCAATATGTATTGGTAGTGTGTAAGTGTGATATTTTTAGATTATCATTTCTGGATAATCTAGGTGGTGTCTTTTTAACCTCGTCGATAAAATAATGGTTATAGTTTGTTTTAAAAATGAATGCAGTCTTTGAAAAACGTCTCATATAGAGGTCAAAACCTCGCAACGAAATCAATTAATATGGAACGTTTATAATCAATATGAACAGGACATTTCAGTTGGTATCAGAGCGTTGGTCTTAGAGAACCAGAAATTTGCATTAGTGTATCTTATCGAGTTTGTTAGGATACATTAGTGAGTCTGGACTTCGACCGTGTTTTCTTTAAAAACGATTGCTTAACACTTTTGTTGGAAACTATATATTATTAACATGTAAATTTTATGTGATATATTAACCTCTTAATGTGTTTGATATTGTGTGATAGATGTCTACTACTAGTACAAATCCCATCGACTCACCTAATAATAATGAAGAGTCGAATATATTTTGGGAAGATTCACAAATTCCCGAAGAGGAGGAACCGGAAGAGGAGGAATCGGAAGAAGAGGAACTGGAAGAGGAGGAACTGGAAGAGGAAGAACCATAAGAAGAAGAGGTTTCGGAGGAAGAAATATTGATACCTACAGTATATCGGTTAAATAAAAGAAAATCCTCAACCAACGAACCAAAGTCAATAATGGTCAATGGTGTTTCCGCCGAGGAAGTAAAATATTGGGAAGATTACCAATTTTTCGATGAATCAGATCCCGATGAGGATTCCGATGATGTTATAGAAATTACCTCGACCCAATTTAATAAAGCAAAAGAAAATAATAAGGGAAAAGGTATAAAAATAGAGAAACCTGATTCCTGTTATAGAAATTACCTCGACCCAATTTAATAAAGCAAAAGAAAATAATAAGGGAAAAGGTATAAAAATAGAGAAACCTGATTCCAACCCCGATGAACTTTATATGTATCGGCAACATCCGTATTTCCTAAATTGTAACAATAACCCGGGAACCTCTAAACCACCAGGTTTTTCTAAACCATTGTGGAAAACGACGGCTCGTATTAGAGGAACACCATATATCCCTAGAAAATTAGGAAAACAAACCAAGTCCGAAGAAGAAGAAACCAGTGATTCAGATTAGAGGGTTATAATCATGTTGTGTAATATATGTATTGTAGTGTGCTGGTACTTTTATGTTCTATGTAAAAATTGCTTGTATTGTTTGTTAATTATCTTTTACGAATCTAATCCTTGTTTATTTTACAGTATAAAAACACAAAATGGACGTTAAGGGTAGACAACCGAATATTCTAGAAGACCTACCAGAGGATATGATTGATGAAATCTTATCTAGAGTCGGTCAGAATTCATCAGCACAATTAGTTATGGCGAAATTAACTTGTCAAACATTTGAAAGACTTTCCAGAAATGCCTTAGTTTATAAAAGGCTTTCCTTTGATAGGTGGGGTATATCACATTGGGGAGACCGTAAGTTACGCCGTGTTTTATTTAAAGCGTTAAATGCGGGGAACCCAAATGCAATTTTACGCTATGGGTTAAAAATCTATTTTGACTCAACATATCCCAACATAGGATTTCATGAGTTAGAAAGACCTTCTAACATGTAACATAAAGAAGCATGTTATGCTTACGAGTTAGTGATGTTCGCTTCTTACCAAAATGAGAAAAGAACATCGGATTACAACTTTTAAATAAAACCTTCCCACAAGTGACGGATTCAGTAGTTGGGGTGAGAAACAAGGTTTTTAGATTATTACGGGGCTGTTGGACATTACGAAACCCTCGTCCTTTTGACGACATTACAACATGCTGCCTAGCCAATGGTCATAACGGTTACTTTCCATAAGACCAAGGATGGAAATTCGTCTTAGTAAAACCAGAATGCATGACTTGTTTCTGGACTTATGAATTACGTGTCTTTATTTCTTTTGCTGAACGACTTACGTATTAACTAGAATTGCCTTTATAGCTGCCGAGTAGCAAAGTTATTATGTGCTATATTTTATCCTATATGTATAATAACGGTATTGTAAGTTTGTAAAATATTGTATAAAATTTGAACGTGAAATATTATTATAATCAGTTTTTTTTCATATAGAATTGTAGTAGTTGAATTGTATATTAGCTACTAAGTATGAACTTAACGGGTAGGTACTACCCGAATTAAAACTATAAAATGCTAATATGAAGAAAAAGCTTTTATAAATGAGTTCATACTATGCTATGAAATACTATTGAATACTCTTAAAATTCTATATGATTAACTTAATTCTTTTGGGCTATTTTTGAAGGAAATGGCACCGGCGACTCGTCAGAATTTGAATATGAGCGAGGAAGACTTCCGTGTTTTCCTTGTAGCAAACATAGCCGCAGTACAGGCTGCGATGCAAAATAACAATAACTCTGGATCTAGCAGTGGAACTAATTTCACAAGAAATCGTGTAGGATGCTCCTACAAAGAATTTACTGCCTGCAAACCTTTGGAATTTGATGGAACCGAAGGACCAATTGGATTGAAAAGGTGGACCGAGAAGGTCGAATCGGTGTTTGCCATAAGTAAGTGTACTGAAGAGGACAAAGTTAAGTACGCTACGCATACCTTCACAGGTACTGCGTTAACGTGGTGGAACACCTATCTTGAACAGGTAGGACAAAATGCTGCTTACGCACTACCGTGGTCGGCATTCAAGCAATTGATGAACGAGCAGTACCGTCCTAGAAACGAAGTCAATAAGCTCAAGGTAGAGCTTAGAGAGTTACGAACACAAGGGTTCGACATTACCACATATGAACGACGATTCACAGAGTTGTGCCTATTGTGTTCGGGAACGTTCGAAGATGAAGAAGAGAAGATCGACGCGTTTATAAAAGGGTTACCAGTAAGGATTCAAGAAGATGTGAGTTCATACGAGCCCGCTTCCATACAAAAGGCAAGTCGAATGGCTCATAAACTCATAAATCAGATTGAGGGAAGAATTAAAGAGCAGGAGGCCGAAGAAGCCAACACGAAACAACTTAAGAGGAAGTGGGAGAAAAACGGTGACAACAATCACCAGTACAACAACAATAACAATTACAACCACAATCGCAACAACTATCCCAACAACCGCAACCACAATCGTAACAATAACCGTAATCCTAACAATAACTACAACAAACGTCCCAACAACAACAACCTCAATAACAACAACGGTAACAAAAACCAAAATCAGCCATGTCATAGGTGTGAAGAAAATCACCCGGGATTTTGCACGACATTTTGTAACAGGTGTAAAAGAAATGGTCATAGCGCGACAAAGTGTGAGTTTTACGAACCAAGGTTTTACAGAACTAAAGGAACAAATAGTGTCGAAACAAGTAATGCTGGAACGAATAATGTCAGAGCAAGTAATACCAATGCTGTTTGTTATAAATGTGGAAAACCAGGCCACATTATTAGAAATTGCCCGAATGAAGGGAATACTAATGGGCAGGGCAGCAGAAGAGTTTTCAATATTAATGCGGCAGAAGCACAGGAAGATCCGGAGCTTGTTACGGGTACGTTTCTTATTGATGATAAATCTGCTTATGTTTTATTTGATTTGAGTGCGGATAGAAGCTATATAAGTAGAGATTTTTGTGCTAAATTAAGTTGCCAATTGACGCCTTTGGATAGTAAATTTTTACTCGAATTAGCAAACGGTAAATTAATTTCAGCAGATAATATATGTCGGGATAGAGAAATTAAACTGGGGGATGAAACATTTAAAATTGATTTAATACCAGTCGAGTTAGGGAGTTTTGATGTAATAATTGGCATTTGAAAAAGGTGAGAGCAGAGGTCGTTTGTTACATAAATGCGATTCGCATTGTGCGTGTAAAAGGAAAACCTTTATTGGTGTACGGAGAAAAGAATAACGTGAAATTAAATCTTATTAGTAGTATGAAGGCGCAAAAACTAATAAGAAAAGGTTGTTACGTCATTCTAGCACACATCGAGGAAGTTAAACCTAAAGAAAAGAACATCAGTGATGTTCCCGTCGCAAAAGAATTTCCCGATGTATTTCCGAAAGAATTACTGGGATTACCCCCACATCGATCCGTTGAATTTCAAATAGACCTTGTACCAGGAGCTGCACCAATAGTTCGTGCTCCATACAGACTCGCACCCAGCGAAATGAAAGAATTACAAAGTCAGTTACAGGAACTTTTAGAGCGTGGTTTCATTAGACCAAGCACATCACCGTTGGGAGCTCTAGTTTTATTTGTCAAGAAGAAGGATGGTACATTTAGGTTGTGTATTGACTACCGAGAGTTGAACAAACTTACCATCAGGAACCGCTACCCACTACCGAGAATCGACGACTTATTTGATCAACTACAAGGCTCGTCGGTTTATTCGAAGATTGATTTACGTTCTGGGTATCATCAAATGCGAGTGAAGGAGGATGATATTCCAAAGATTGCTTTTAGGACGCGTTACGGTCATTACGAGTTTATGGTTATACCGTTTGGGTTGACTAACGCACCAGCTGTGTTCATGGACCTCATGAACCGAGTGTGTGGACCATACCTTGACAAGTTTGTCATTATTTTCATCGATGACATACTTATTTACTCAAAGAATGACCAAGAGCACGAAGAACATTTGAGAAAAGTGCTGGAGTTGTTAAGGAAAGAAAAACTGTATGCTAAGTTTTCATAGTGTGCATTTTGGTTGGAAGAAGTTCAATTCCTCGGTCATATAGTGAACAAAGAAGGTATTCAGGTGGATCCAGCAAAGATTGAAATCGTTGAAAAGTGGGGAACCTCGAAAACTCCAAAACATATACGCCAATTTTTAGGACTAGCTGGTTAATACAGAAGATTCATCCAAGATTTTTCAAAAATAGCAAAACCCTTGACTGCATTAATGCATAAAGGGAAGAAATTTGAATGGAAAGATGAACAAGAGTAAGCGTTTCAATTGTTGAAGAAAAAGTTAACTACGGCACCTATATTGTCATTACCTGAAGGGAATGATGATTTTGTGATATATTGTGATGCCTCAAAGCAAGGTCTCGGTTGTGTATTAATGCAACGAACGAAAGTAATTGCTTATGCGTCTAGACAATTGAAGATTCACGAGCAGAATTATACGACGCATGATTTGGAATTAGGCGCGGTTGTTTTTGCATTAAAGACTTGGAGGCACTACTTATATGGGGTCAAAATTATTATATATACTGACCACAAAAGTCTTCAACACATATTTAATCAGAAACAACTGAACATGAGGCAGCGCAGGTGGATTGAATTGTTGAATGATTACGACTTTGAGATTTGTTACCACCCGGGGAAGGCAAATGTGGTAGCCGACACCTTGAGCAGAAAGGACAGAGAATCCATTCGAGTAAAAGCTATGAATATAATGATTTGCACTAACCTTACTACTCAAATAAAGGAGGCGCAACAAGGAGTTTTAAAAGAGGGAAATTTAAAGGATGAAATACCCAAAGGATCGGAGAAGCATCTTAATATTCGGGAAGACGGAACCCGGTATAGGGCTGAAAGGATTTGGATACCAAAATTTGGAGATATGAGAGAAATGGTACTTAGAGAAGCTCATAAAACCAGATACTCAATACATCCTGGAATGGGGAAGATGTACAAGGATCTCAAGAAACATTTTTGGTGGCCGGGTATGAAAGTCGATGTTGCTAAATATGTAGGAGAATGTTTGACGTGTTCTAAGGTCAAAGCGGAGCATCAGAAACCATCTGGTCTACTTCAACAACCCGAAATCCCAGAATGGAAATGGGAAAACATTACCATGGATTTCATTACTAAATTGCCATGGACTGCAAGTGGTTTTGATACTATTTGGGTAATAGTTGATCGTCTCACCAAATCAGCACAATTCCTGTCAATAAGAGAAGATGACAAGATGGAGAAGTTAGCACGACTGTATTTGAAGGAAGTCGTCTCCAGACATGGAATACCAATCTCTATTATCTCTGATAGGGATGACAGATTTATTTCAAGATTCTAGCAGACATTACAGCAAACATTAGGAACTCGTCTAGACATGAGTACTGCCTATCATCCAAAAACTGATGGGGCAGAGCGAAAGGATGATACAAACGCTTGAAGACATGCTACGAGCATGTGTTATTGATTTCGGAAACAGTTGGGATCGACACCTTCCGTTAGCAGAATTTTTCTACAACAACAGCTATCATTCAAGCATTGAGATGGCGCCGTTTGAAGCACTTTATGGTAGAAAGTGCAGGTCTCCGATTTGTTGGAGTGAAGTGGGGGATAGACAGATTACGGGTCCGGAGATAATACAAGAAACTACTGAGAAGATCATCCAAATTCAACAACGGTTGAAAACCGCCCAAAGTCGTCAAAAGAGCTACGCTGACATTAAAAGAAAAGATATAGAATTTGAAATTAGAGAGGTGTTCATGCTTAAAGTTGCACCTTGGAAAGGCGTTGTTCGATTTGGTAAACGAGGGAAATTAAATCCAAGGTATATTGGACCATTCAAGATTATTGATCGTATCAGACCAGTAGCTTACCGACTTGAGTTACCTCAACAACTCGCGGCTGTACATAACACTTTCCACGTCTCGAATTTGAAGAAATGTTTTGCTAAAGAAGATCTCACTATTCCGTTAGACGAAATCCAAATCAACGAAAAACTTCAATTCATCGAAGAACCCGTCGAAATAATGGATCGTGAGGTTAAAAGACTTAAGCAAAACAAGATACCAATTATTAAGGTTTGATGGAATGCTCGTAAAGGACCCGAGTTCACCTGGGAACAAGGAGATCAGATGAAGAAGAAATACCCACACTTATTTCCAGAAGATACGTCAACACCTCCAACTGCTTAAAGTTTCGGGACGAAATTTATTTAACGGGTAGGTACTGTAGTGACCCGAACTTTTCCATGTTTATATATATTAAATGAAATTGTTATTTACATGATTAAGTGTTTCCAACATGTTAAGCAATCAAACTTATTAAGACCTGATTAATTGAAATAGGTTTCATATAGACAATTGACCACCCAAGTTGACCGGTGATTCACGAACGTTAAAACTTGTAAAAACTATATGATGACATATATATGGATATATATATAGTTAACGTGATATTATGATAAGTAAGTATCTCATTAGGTATTTTAACAATGAGTTATATACATAAAAATGAGACTATTGAATTAAGAAACTCGAAAACGATATATATAACGATTATCGTTATAACAATGTCTTACTAAATACATATGAATCATATTAAGATATTGATACACTATGTATAATCATGATAAATGATAAGTAAACATGTCATTAAGTGTATTAACAATGAACTACATATGTAAAAACAAGACTACTAACTTAATGATTTCGAAACGAGACATATATGTAACGATTATCGTTGTAACAACATTTAACTGTATATATATCATACTAAGATATATTAATATATCATAATATCATGATAATGTAATAATTTAACATCTATTTAGATATAATAAACAATGGGTTAATAACATTTAACAAGATCGTTAACCTAAAGGTTTCAAAACAACACTTATATGTAACGACTAACGATGACTTAATGACTCAGTTAAAATGTATATACATGTAGTGTTTTAATATGTATTCATACACTTTTGAAAGACTTCAAGACACTTATCAAAGTACTTCTACTTAACAAAAATGCTTACAATTACATCCTCATTCATTTTCATCAACAATTCTACTCGTATGCACTCGTATTTGTACTCGTACAATACACAGCTTCTAAATATATTTACTATTGGTATATACACTCCAATGATCAGCTCTTAGCAGCCGATGTGAGTCACCTAACCATGTGGGAACCATCATTTAACATCTAGCATGAAATATCTCACAAAATAACAAACTAATGGAGCCTATATGATTGATCATAATTCACGTGAATGATGGTGTACACAAACACTTTCATTTTGCAACTTACATGCATCAAACTACTCTATCTCAAGTGTTCTTCCATTTTTATAAGTGTTCTTCATCATCTTCATCAAAATCTAGCTCAATCTAGTTCATAAATCTATACATAAACCAAGTTATAAAACAACTACTCATGAATACACCAACAACACTTCCAAGTTTGCTAGCTTACTTCCAATCTTGCAAATCCACTTTGAGTGATCATCCAACCTTAAGAAATCTTTCTTATTTATAGTAAGATATCTTTCTAATACAAGGTAATACTCATATTCAAACTTTGATTCAATTTCTATAACTTTAACAATCTTATTTCGAGTGGAAATCTTACTTGAAATTGTTTTCGTGTCATGATTCTACTTCAAGAACTTTCAACCCATCCAAGGATCCTTTGAAGCTAGATCTATTTTTCTCATTTCCAGTAGGTTTATCCACAAAACCCGAGGTAGTAATGATGTTCATAATATCATTCGATTCATATATATAAAACTACCTTATTCGAAGGTTTAAACTTGTAATCACTAGAACATAGTTTAGTTAATTCTAAACTTGTTCGCAAACAAAAGTTAATCCTTCTAACTTGACTTTTAAAATCAACTTAACACATGTTCTATATCTATATGATATGCTAACTTAATGATTTAAAACCTGAAAACACGAAAAACACCGTAAAACCGGATATACGCCGTCGTAGTAACACCGCGGGCTGTTTTGGGTTAGTTAATTAAAAACTATGATAAACTTTGATTTAAAAGTTATTCTTCTGGGAAAATAATTTTTCTTATGAACATGAAACTATATCCAAAAATCATGGTTAAACTCAAAGTGGAAGTATGTTTTCCAAAATGGTCATCTAGACGTCGTTCTTTCGACTGAAATGACTACCTTTACAAAAATTACTTGTAACCTGTATTTCTGACTATAAACTTATACTTTTTCTGTTTAGATTCATAAACTTAAGTTCAATATGAAACCATAGCAACTTGAATCACTCAAAACGGATTTAAAACGAATAAGTTATGGGTAAAACAAGATTGGATAATTTTGCTTGTTGTAGCTACGTGAAAATTGGTAACAAATCTATATTAATCATATCCTAGGTAACTCATATTGTATTATACATGTATTCTAATATATTATGTAATCTTGGGATACCATAAACACGTATACAAATGTTTTGACATATCATATCGACCCATGTATATATATTATTTAGAACAATCATAGACACTCTATATGCAGTAATGTTTGAGTTAGTTATACAGGGTTGAGGTTGATTCCAAAAATATATATACTTTGAGTTGTGATCTAGTCTGAGACGTGTATACACTGGGTCGTGGATTGATTCAAGATAATATATATCGATTTGTTTCTAACTGTGGACAACTAGTTGTAGGTTCCTAACGAGGACAGCTGACTTAATAAACTTAAAATAGTAAAACGTATTAAAAATGTTGTAAATATATTTTGAACATACTTTGATATATATGTACATATTTTTTATAGGTTCGTGAATCGACCAGTGGCCAAGTCTTACTTCCCGACGAAGTAAAAATCTGTGAAAGAGAGTTATAGTCCCACTTTTAAAAATCTAATATTTTTGGGATGAGAATACATGCAGTTTTATAAGTGATTTATGAAATAGACACAAGTAATTGAAACTACATTATATGGGTGAATGATCGAAGCCAAATATGCCCCTTTTGCTTGGTAGCCTAAGAATTAGTAAACCGATCTACTAATTGACGTGAATCCTAAAGATAGATCTATTGGGCCTAACGAACCCCATTCAAAGTACCGGATGCTTTAGTACTTCGAATTCGTTTTTATCATGTCCGAAGGATTTCCCGGAATGATAGGGGATATTCTTATATGCATCTTGTTAATGTCGGTTACCAGGTATTCACCATATGAATGATTTTTATCTCTATGTATGGGATGTATATTGAAATATGAAATCTTGTGGTCTATTATTACGATTTGATAAATATATAGGTTAAACCTATAACTCACCAACATTTTTGTTGACGTTTAAAGCATGTTTATTCTCAGGTGATTATTAAGAGCTTTCGCTGTTGCATGCTAAAATATGGACAAGATTTGGTGTCAGCATGCTTGTATAATCTTGTTTAAAACTGCATTCGAGAGTTACTTTATTGTAACATATTAATTTTGTAAACCAATATGTATTGGTAGTGTGTAAGTGTGATATTTTTAGATTATCATTTCTGGATAATCTAGGTGGTGTCTTTTTAACCTTGTCGATAAAATAAAGGTTATGGTTTGTTTTAAAAACGAATGCAGTCTTTGAAAAACGTCTCATATAGAGGTCAAAACCTCGCAACGAAATCAATTAATATGGAACGTTTATAATCAATATGAACAGTACATTTCACAAGAGTAGATTGTAAAGATTTCCAAAATCTAGAAGTGAATCGACTGTCGTGATCAGAGATGATAGAGATAGGAACTCCATGACGTGAGTCAATCTCTTTAATATAAGGTTGTGACAATTTCTCCATTTTGTCAGTTTTCTTGATCGGTAAGAAATGAGAAATTTAGTAATAAAGTCCATAGTATCATTGCCACTTGAAGTCTTGAGAAATTTAGTAATAAAGTCCATAGCGATACATTCCCACTTCCACTGCGGAATATCCGACCATTGAAGTAAACCAGATAGCTTTTGATGCTCGGCCTTAACTTTCAAACAAGTAAGACACTTGCTCACATACTCAGCAATATCATATTTCAGGTTAGGCAACCAATAAAACTCTTTCACATCGTGATACATTTTACTAGAACCTGGGTGAATAGAATATCTAGTCTTATGTGCTTCATCCAAGACTAGTTCTCGAAGATTTCCAAAGATTGGGACCCAGATTCAGGTATTGAAATACCGTGTTCCGTTTCCCTAGAGTTTAAGTTGACTTTCGAGACCTTTCAGTCCCTCGAGGTGGACATTCTCTTCCTTCAATTCCTCAAGTTGTGCTTCACGGATTTGAGATGTAAGATTTGTATGAATAACCATGTTTAAAGCTCGGACTCGAATCGGTTTGACACGAACCTTTCTACTAAGTGCAGCGACAACTACATTTTCCTTACCGGGATGATACTTAAGCTCACAGTCGTAGTCATTTAATAACTCGACCCATCGCCTGTGTGTCATGTTCAGTTGTCTATGATCAAAGATATGTTGAAGACTTTTATGATCAACAAACACCATGAATTTAATTCTATAGAGGTAATGTCTCCACATCCTCAATGTGAATACCACAGATCCTAATTCTAGGTCATGTGTGGTATAATTCTTCTCATGTTTCTTCAGTTTTCTAGACGCTTAAGCGATAACATTGTTACGTTGCATCAAAAAACATCTGAAACCTTGGTTTAAGGCATCACAATAGATTACAAAATCGTCGGTGCCATCAGGTAATGAGAGAATCGGGGCTGTGGTTAATTTATCCTTTAGAACCTTAAATGCATATTCCTGTTCTTCGGACCACTCAAACTTCTTCCCCTTATGAGTTAGCTTGGTGAGAGGTTTGGCTAGAATGGAAAAGTCTTTTATAAACCTTCAGTAATAACCACCAAGTCCCAAAAATTGGCGGATATGTTTCACACTCTTAGTCACTTCCTAGTTTTGAATAGTAGTGATTTTCACGGGATCGACATGTACTCCTTCACTATCAACTACATGTCCGAGAAATTGTACAGTTCGTAGCCAAAATTCACACTTGGAAAACTTGGCATACAGTTGTTCTTTCTTTAATAGCTCTAGAATCAATCGTAGATATTGTTCATTCTCTTTCTCGTTCTTGAAATAGATTAAGATATCATCGATGAAAACGATCACAAATTGGTCAAGATAAGGTTTGCATACACGGTTCAGAAGATCCATGAATACAACAGGAGCATTTTTTAAACCAAAAGACATGACAAGGAACTCATAATGTCTATAACGAGTTCGGAAAGCAGTCTTAGAAACATCAGTTTCCCTGACTCTCAGTTGATGATAACCCGACCTAAGATCAATCTTCGAATAGATACTTGACCCTTGAAATTGGTCAAACATGTCATCAATATGTGAGAGTGGATAACGATTCTTGATAGTCAGCTTGTTGATTTCATGGTAATCGATACACATCCTCAACGCGCCATCCTTTTTCTTAACAAAGAGAACGGGTGCTCCCCACCGAGACGATCTAGGACGAATGAAACCTTTTTCTACAAGTTCCTGGAGTTGGTTGGATAATTCCTTCATCTTAGATGGAGCTAAGCGGCATGGTGCCTTTGCAATAGGTGCAGCACCGGGAGTCAAATCAATTTGAAACTCAATCTATCTTTGGGGAGGGAGACCAGGGAGTTCTTTAGGAAATACTTCAGGAAAGTCTCTAACCACTGGAACATCTTCAATGCGTTTTTCTTCCGGTTCGACTTCCATAACTCAAGCCAAGATGGCTTGATATCCCTTCATTAGATATTTACGGGTTTTGATACAGGAAATGATGTCAAGTTTGGAACCACTTATCGCTCCTTGAATGATTAGGGTTTCACCATTCTCAAGAGGAATGTTAATGGGTTTCTCATAACACATGATTGAATCTCTCAATGGATGTAACCAATCCATTCCTACAACCACACTAAAGCTTCCTAACTCGATTGGCAGTAAGTCGATCTTAAAGAGTTTGTCGGCTAGAATCTGATCACAATTTTTATAAACTTTGTCTACTTTCATAACCTTACTATTTGCTACTTCTACAAGATGCTTAATTTCTAAGGCTTGTGGTGTTTCAGTGAATAAGGTACAAAATTCAGTAGACACATAACTTCTATCAGCACTAGAATCGAATGAAACAGTAGCATAGCAGCTGTTAACAAGTAATGTACCCGTTATAACATCATCATCATCACAGGCTTCCTCGGCAGTCATCACAAAGGCTTGGCTCTTGGCATTCCCGGTATTGCCCTTGTTCTTCGGACACTGATTACGGAAATGTCCCACTTAACACAACCATAACAAGTAGGAGTGGTTGTGTTGGCCTTAGTTGTAGGAGTACCAGTGGTCTGAAACGTAGACTTAGAATACTTGGCTATGTGACCCACCTTCTTGCACTTAGAGCACTCAGCAAGGCACTTTCCAAAATGGTGCTTTTTACAACAGTTACAGAGAGGTTTCGTTCCAACATAACCACTTTTTGAACTATCAGCAACCCTCTTATTCGAACTTTGATTTAAACCCTGAGCTGGCTCAAACTTTCTCTTACCCTCATTCGCCTTCACCTCGGCTTGTTTGTTGGCAACAATTCTTCTCCTCTTAGCCATCATTAGATTTTGAGCCATTAAGATTACCCCATCAATGGTCTCTTTCCCAGTAGCTATCACATTCCCCTGAATATCCTCGGGAAGGCCTTTAATATACCTCTCAATCTTCTTTTGCTCGGAAGGTATCATATCTGGGCATAAGGTAGCCAACTCTAGAAAGCGGTTGGCGTAAGCTTCAATATCCGTACCCTTAACCATTAGTTCTTAAAATTTTACTTTCATCTTTTGGACCTGGTTCCTTGGGCAGTACTTGTCTGTCATCATCCTCTACAAGACAGGCCATGGGATAGCATTGGCAACATCAATTCCTACTGTTTGAGCATAAGCGTCCACCAAGTTAAAGCATTACCAGCTAAAGTGTTGGTGGCATACTTGAACCGGTCGACGTCTCCACAGTTATAGATTCGGAAGATAGACTCGAGTTTTTCGAACCATCGAGTCAGTTCAACAACTTCTTCATTCCCTTTAAAGGATGGGGGTTTGTAGTTCATGAACTCCTTATAAGAGCAGGAGTGGGGAGGATTCTGATTTCCCTGATTGTTGTTGTTTTGATTGCTGTCGTTGCCCTGAGCGGCAACAAGGAGTTGTTGAAATTGTGCAGCGGTAAGAGTAACATTTGGATGTTGTTTGTAGCACGACGGGCCATCTTTCTTCAATACATAAATAAAGTATTAGTTAAAGAGTTTATGGTGCTAATAAGTTATAAGTTTACGATTAATTGCACAAGATTCACACAACACACAATAAGATAGATAAGGGAATAACAATATATAACAAAACACTTAAATTTCATTAAGGTATAATATCTTTTATTACACGAAAAGGAAAGTACTATAGGAAAACGCCTTTATAATGAATTAAGAAAACTAATACGAAAAATGGAAAAAGTCCTAAGGAATCAATCTTTCTTAGGATATGGGGGATTGGTCTTGAACTTCTCCATAGAAGATCCTTGAGATACTGCATACCCATCTCTAGTTCATGGATCCTCTTATCATGGTGAGCGAAGAGATTAGAATGGTTATCATTAACCCTCTTTACGTCGTTGTTGAGATGATCTTGGCGCCTTTCATTTCTTTCCAAGTGGTGACTGAAAGACTCCTTCATCCTCTAGGTACCCATCTTTAAATTCCACACATCACACTTAACAATAGCGTGATCAAACTCACTATAGTAGAAAGCAGGAGTATCAGATGTCTTGGGCTGCTTATATGAGCTTTCGACATCAGTAGTTGGAGTCTCGGGTTCCTTCCTTTTTGGAGAAGGAGCTATAACAACAGGAGGTTCAGATTCCTCCTTAGCCTCTTCAACATCCTCCTCAGGCTCAGATTCTTCTTCGGGCTCAGATTCTTCCTCGGGTTCTACCTCGGAAGGTTCCTCTTCTTCCTCTTCAATAATTTCCTCCATGATTTCTATAACAATCCTCATTTTTCCTCTCTGAAATAACCAAATTTCTCTCAGGGTTTCACTTAATTGTTCTGTGTATTTAATTTAGGGTTGTTATCCGTGCATAACTAATGCACTTAATTAACACTCGTATTTAATGAACTTAACCCTAACCCTAAATATTAAATAATACTATAAAAACTCTAACCCTAATATATTATTATTATTATTATTATTATTATTATTATTATTACTAAATATATAAATATGCATAATGTATATATTAAAACGTATAAATAATATATAAGTATATAATTATGTGTACATATATAAAATGTATAAGTTTTGTATATTAAATATATAAGTTGTGGCATTTTTTTTATAAATAATAAAAGTATAGTGAAAATAAATAAATAATAATATGTACAGATATAAGTAATTATTTAAATAAATAAAAGATTTAATAAATAAATAAATGTTCTAGATCCTTCTATTATTTAAATAAAAAAATAAAAATAAAATATCCCCTATGGAAGAAGGTCGAAAAAATAAAAAAACTAAATTGTATTTTTATAAAAGAAAATTGGATTTCTTGAGCTCCAAGTATTTTTCAACTATAAAAAGGCTCTCAACCCTTCATAAAATTTATTCACAAATTTTGAGAGCTCTCTTTTTCTCCCAAAATAATTGTAAGATTTTCTTTTTCTTCTTTTCTTATTTTTTTCTTATTTTTTTTTGATTTTTTTCTCTCTTTCCTTTTTACGATCGGTCGAACCAAAAACAAAAACAAATAAATGTTTTTACAACTTATAAAATTATTTTAAATACATGATAATTACATTCATGATTAATATGATTTATAAAAAATAATTTTGCAGATTTATAAATCGATTTGCTAATTTTTATAAATTTTTTTTTATTATAATCGACCGATATATGTTTAATATCTATTAAATATTAAACGGATCAAATAAATTATGGTTTGTACATGATAATTACTAATAAGTATTATGAGAACTGAGAAAAATAATTTATGAATTTATAACATGTTTTGATATTTTTAATAATTAAAATAGTTTCTATTTAATCGATATATGTATATAAATCAGATTAAATTTAAACACTTAAAATTTTTAAAAATAATTTTTACAGAAACTTTTAGGTTTATAATAATTTATAAAGTCAAAACCCTAATTTATATATTATTGTAAATATTTATTCTCTATTTATATATATATATATCGATCGATGTATATAAAAAAGGGTTAAAATTATTTAAAACATCAAAAATAGTAATAAAATTATGAAAACAGTTTGAAACAGTGTTAGTACATATAAGAATATTTTTAGTAATTTTTAGAATATTATTTATAATTAAATATGAATTATGTATTATTTAATTATAGAAACAATGAAAAATTCGTAATAAATATAAAACCAGTAAATAAAATTTACATAATTTTTTTTAAGTGATAGACCTGCGAAAATCAGAAAAAAATAATTATTGGGTTGAATTAGTATTTATTTTGTAATTTAGATTCTATTGTATATATACAAAAAATAGATAACAAGATAAATACAAAATAAATATAATATTAAGATAGATATTTTTTTATAAATTATTTATAAAGATTTATTATCTGTAAAAGATCTATAAAATTATAATCTTATTTGTTATTTATTTATTTAATTATGAATTTATGATGTATATATGTATATACGATATATATGTATAAATACAATATATATATATATATTAATTAATTATTATATTCAGAAGTAAGTAACTAATAATAAAAATTAATATTATATATTAGATAATAATAACTTATATAAACTATAATGTATGATAAATTTATTAGTATATATATATAACAAATACAATTAAAGTATAATACTACTTAGATAATTAAATATAATAGATATTATATATGTATAACAATAATAATTATATATTAATATACTAACATAAAAAAAGGTATTTGTATATGCGACTAATATTTAAACACTTAAATATACTATAACTATTAGTGTGTAATACTAATATAATCTGTAATATTATGTGTTGTATTTATATACACACCGACTAGTGAATACTATAATCATACCGATGAGAGTTTGACTTATGCAAGCCTCACCGCTACTGAAACGACCCGACCCAATCCATAGGGATGAATACAATAACATATGATTACATCGCGAGGCATTTGACCTCTATATGATACGTTTTATAAACATTGCATTCTTTTGAAAAGATATACCATAAATGAATATTTAAAATTTAATGTTTTCGACATCTGATGATTTCTACATGTAGACAATCACCGTAAATAATAGTTTACAAGAATACTTCCGTTGACAATGCAGTCAAAATAAATACACGGTGATGATTTTGTGAATGCAATGCTTCCTCGAATAAAACATGTATGACTCCATGCACATGGTTTCTCTAACATATATTCAAACAGCGGAAGACTTCTAGGAACCTGAGAATAAACATGCTTTAAACGTCAACATAAAGTTGGTGAGATATAGGTTTAATGCTAGCAGCGTTATAAATATAGACCACAAGATTTCATATACATAAACGTTTTAATAAAAATATTCTAAGTGGTTGAGCACTTGATAACCATACTTAACATTTAATCAACGTCGCATATTCCCTTTATTATGAAATCTCACTACACTGTACCAAGTGTAGTCACCGAAATGAAGTACTGTGCAACCGTTGAATACTGGTCGTCCAGTCCGGTTGGGGTTGTCAGGCCTGATAGATCTATCAACAGAATTCGCGTTTACAATACCACATGTAAATAGTAGTTACCAAGCTACAGGGAAGTATGCCAGTGGTACAACTCAACGTAGAATATATTTTTTATCACTTGTGTCCATAACGTAAATCATAAAATGCATGTATTCTCATCCCGAAATATTTAGAGTTTAAAAGTGGGACTATATACTCACTTTTTCCTTGAAGGTATTTAACTCGACTTGGTCTCCGATAGATATCACGAACCTAACCATATATATTTAATATATCAACATATTTTCTTTTCAAGTAATCGTTATATATATATATATATATATATATATATATATATATATATATATATATATATATATATATATATATATATATATATATATATATATACTTATAATACTTTTAATATTTTCTTAGTCCGTAGTTAGCAGTCCGATGTTAGTGGTCCACAATTAGTTGCTCAATAAAATAATAAAGACCCCATCGTATTCATATTGATCAGAATTAATCTCGACCCATGGTACCATGTTGTCAAATGACGTGTTGCGTACATAAAGTACCGTGTTGTCAAATGATGTGTTGCGTACAATCATGAGGTCTTATGATTAATCTTCTCGTGTTGTTTACGGGTGGTCCTGAAATATATAAAATCAAATCATAAGTAATTATATATAAAATATCATATTAATTAGAAAAGATATGATTAATTTACTTTATCTCCAAATATTTTCGTAGCTAAACTAGCTTCGGATACCCAATCTTGTTTTAGTCGTACTTTCTTCATTACAACTCCGTTTTTGTTGGTTCAACTTGCCACTTCCTTGGATCGAGTCAAATTTTAAGAATATGAACTGAAAATACCTTAGTTTGTATTCGAAATCACAGGTTATAGGTCAAACTTTGGTAAAACTTATGAAAGTGATCATTTTCCATCATAAAAACAACATTTAATAATCATTTTTTTAAAAATACTTACACTTTGAGTTAAACCATGAAATTTTTATGTGTTAACATATTCATAAGAAATATCATTTTTCCAGAACATGAACTTCCAATTCAAAGTTCAAGATGGTTTTTAATTATCCAACCCAAAACAGCCCCCGGTTGCATTCCGACGACGTAGATTCAGTTTTTAAGGTGTTCTTTGTAAAACCAAGTTATATCTTGTTAAGTTAGCATATCATTATGATATATTACAGGTCTTGAAGTATTTTAAAAGTTAAGTTAGAAGGATCTATTTAGTTTGCAAACAAGTTTGAAATCATTCAAACTATGTTCTTGTTGTTAAAATTTTACAACATAAAATAAGATAGCTATATAATTATGAATCGAACAAGATTATGAACAAGGTTACTACCTCAAGTTACTTGGACAAAGTTACTGTAAGAG
The DNA here is from genome assembly GCF_046630445.1 of Rutidosis leptorrhynchoides. NCBI lineage: Eukaryota > Viridiplantae > Streptophyta > Magnoliopsida > Asterales > Asteraceae > Rutidosis > Rutidosis leptorrhynchoides. The sequence continues at coordinate 423,622,764 of NC_092338.1, read as the reverse complement.
ATAAGAAAAAATCTTGGAATCAAAGAGTGGTGGAGTTAGATCAAAAGGTTGGAAGTATACTTCTTCAAATGGGTGGTTATTTTGATATGTTCTTGAAAGAGTTTTCTTATGGTGTTTAAGGCTTGTAATTAAAGCTAAATGATGGGGAAAATGCTTGGAGATGATCAAGTATGAAGTTAGGAGTATTTTGAGAGAGAAATGAGGGTGTAGGTATGAGAAAATGGAGTGAAGAAATGGTGTTCATTCATAAAAACGTTTTTAGTTTATAAAGAAAGAAAAAGATTCCTAATTTTGTTTTCTTACTAATAATTCATGCTACTTGACAAATCCTAGTTACCTCATATCTAGGGCAGTAATAATGTTGATTAGGATGTTGATTTGATGTGTATATACCAATAGTAAATACATATAGAAGCTGGGTATGATACGGGTACATATACCCTAGATATACGTATAGAAATCTTGAGGAAACGGAATGAGAATTCAAATATAGCTATCTTTTTGTGAATATACTTATATTGTTTTATGTATTTAAGTCCTTAAAAAGTGATTAAATACATTATATATACGATACATGTATAAGCATTATAGGTTATAAGTATATATATCAAAGAATGTTACGTATAGTTATCGTTTTGAAAACTTAAGTTAGTAGTTTCAAAATATACTTATAACTCATTATCATTAGTATGCAATGAGATGTTAAACCATCTTTAGATCATGTTAAATATATATAAATACATATATATACACAAACGTATAATTATCGTATGTTATATAGTTCGTGATATCATCGGTTAAATTGGACGGTCAAACGTTGTGTAAAACTCTTTTCAAAAACATAAGTCTCAACAATTTGGATTGCTTATCATGTTGGTAAGGTTTAATTTATGTAAATATTAGTCTCATAAGTATAAAATGATTGGAAAAATCCGGGTCGTTACAGCTACTTACGGTCGTAAGTGAATGATGTCTAGGTTTCTATTATGGGATAAGGTTGTAGATCTCGAATGTCATGACATAGTTTCTGATTAAGAGTCCTGGCCTCCGGTTATATCTGGTCATTCCGGACTTATTTGATAGCATCGAGATTTGTGAAAGTTGTACAAGGTCTAAATTTGATTATGGTAAATACGCAAACATTTGTGAACCACTCTAAGTTTACTTAGGATTTTCATTGTCATTTGGACAATTTCTGATTGAACTCTTTCATCTCTGGGTTGAGGTCTCTACTATTCATTTCTTGCTTCTATTTCCGTTTGTGGATTTTTCTTCGCCGTGCTATTATTAAGATGAACTTCATAGCCCCGCTTTTACATATTTTAATCTATTTTATAAATCTTGGGGTGAGACACATGCTTGCTTTTGAAATGATTTACAATTTAGACACAAGTGCCTAAACTTTTTGATATGTAACTTCGTGAGACTTTGTTAACTTGTATTTTTACATGCAAATCCCCGCCATAATATCGTTAATTACTGGAATTAAAATGTGCAAGCTTAATTATTGTGAGTAGGCCTATTGAGAGCGACGTCTCTACCCATTGACCGATCATCAAGGGGGTACATAATAATGATTACCGACACCCGTACAGTGTCAGGGGTTAATGTTTAGCTCGATATTGTAACTCATGGCATATTGATTATTTTGATATATTTGAACTAAATCTTGTGGTCTAAAATTTTATTGATTATTAAACCTATGATGTTCACTCAACCATTGTGTTGACATTTTAAGCATGTTTGTCTCAGGTGATGATTAGCTTATGTGATGCTTGATATTGCTATGTTATGCGTGCTGCCTTGCATTTGGAGTCTCGCATATTATTTACCGTTTATTAAACAATTATTATTTATTTATATTGGATTTATAATGTAAAACTTTATTTTGTTTCCGCTGAAATACAAATTTTGTTTTTATAAAACGTCTCATATAGAGTCATTCTCTTTATATACTTGTGTTGTGATATTCAAATGTCATATCTAACCCCGGCCCTATTTGGGGGTGTGACAATTTCTTCCTCCACATCTTTTACATACATTGAGAGCACCCCACTAGCCAAGAATCCTTACACGTTTAACGACATCTTGGTTTAATGGTTCAATTATTTAGTGACACTTTTTAATATCTCTCAATCCATAACTCTATTATTGTTTCTGTTGTAAAATTTCGTATTTAATGCGAATATATTTAACTATAGTTTCGTTTCGATAATAATTCATGTCCACAGAACAAATTTTTGAACACATTACGTTTACCACATAATTATGTTGAATTATGTGGCCAAAATGATAAATCAATTTCGATTGGAGATTGCATCCATTTTTGCACGATGACTAGAGAAAGGCACTACGAGCAAGACTTCCTAGAGGGTTGCTACCACTTGTAATAGTTTCAACGCCGAAAAAGTAATTTTTCTATTTTTAAAAGGTAAATTTTGAACTTTCAGATTTTACCATAATTATTACCTTTGCATTTAAATTTTTATGCATATTTAAATACCCTTTTAATACTTGTTATATATGTGAAAGGACCCGTTCATATACATTATAAACGATTCAAAATAGTTGATTTCATCGCGAGGTACTTGACCTCTATATGATACATTTTACAAACATTGCATTCGTTTTTAAAAGACAAACTTTCTTCACATCAAAAGTTGACAGACATGCATATCATTTTATAATATATCCAACTATAATTGACTTAATAATAATCTTGATGAACTCAACGACTCAAATGCAACGTCTTTTGAAATATGTCATGAATGACTCCAAGTAGTATCTCTAAAATGAGCAAATGCACAGCGAAAGATTTCTTTAATACCTGAGAATAAACATGCTTTAAAGTGTCAACCAAAAGGTTGGTGAGTTCATTAGTTTAACATAAATAATCATTTCCATTATTTTAATAGACCACAAGAATTTCATTTCCAATTCTCATAAATATACCTCCCATGCATAGAGACAAAAATCATTCATATGGTGAACACCTGGTAACCGACATTAACAAGATGCATATAAGAATATCCCCTGTCATTCCGAGAAATCCTTCGGACATGATAAAACAACATCGAAGTACTAAAGCATCCGGTACTTTGGATGGGGTTCGTTAGGCCCAATAGATCTATCTTTAGGATTCGCGTCAATTAGTTGATCGGTTTACTAATTCTTAGGTTACCAAGCAAAAGGGGCATATTCGGCTTCGATCATTCACCCATATAATGTAGTTTCAATTACTTGTGTCTATTTCGTAAAACATTTATAAAAATTGCGCATGTATTCTCAGCCCAAAAATATAAAGGGTAAAAAGGCAAATGAAACTCACTATACTGTATTTTGTAGTAAAAATACATATGACGATATTGAACAATGCAGGGTTGGCCTCGGATTCACGAACCTATATCATTTGTATATATATTAATACACAAAATCGAAATCGAATATATATTATTATTAGTAATATAAATTTTATATTAGTGTGTGTATATATATATATATATATATATTTTAATATTAAATGTGTTCATTTTGTATATTAGAATAAATAAAAGTATTAATATAGTTAGGTTATGTATTTTAAAAATATATTTTTATATATATCATTTATTTGTTAAGTTAATGATAATACTAAAATACTAATAATATTATTATTACTTAGATTTAATAATGAAGTTGATAATAATTATTTTGATTATATCATTAGTCATCTTGTTAGTATTGATATTAATAATGATAATAGTAATATTAATAGTAATAATGAAAATATTAATTTTAAATAAAAATGCAAATTTTTAAGGTTGATAGATTTTTAATAAAACTGGAACTGATGATGTCTAATAAAATGATATTCTTAATAAAAACGATAATAATACTAAAACATTGATTTAACCATAATGGTACTAGATTTTAACCTTAAATGATAATACTAATAATAATAATATTAATAATAATAATACTGTTAATAATAATAACTAAAATGATAATTTTACTGCTGGTGGTAGTTTTGATAATACTACTAGTAATAACAATAATAATAATAATGATCATCATAATCGTAATTCTAATCATGATAATAGTAATAAATGATAACTAATACTTTTTGTAGTAAAGATAATAATAACTATTATACCTAATGATAATACTAGTAACAACAATAATGATAATATTATTAATTAGGTTGGTGTTAATAATAATAATTATAATACTTACATAAATGATAATAATATAAACTATGATAATAAAGTCATGATATCTATGATAATAATCAACATAATAACACTAATTAATAATAATAATAATAATAATAATAATAATAATAATAATAATAATAATAATAATAATAATAATAATAATAATAATAATAATGGAAATAAAGGACTACCTTAAAAAGCTTTCAAAAATATTATGTCCCAACTCGGTATTGAACCCGAGACCCCTCGTTCCTCAACACAACCTGGTAACCATCGATCTATCTGTTCTTTTCTGATTTATAATACACCAAAATTATATTTAACACGTTCTTATTTTTCCTCATCTTCTTCATAAGATCAAACCGTCCAGTAAACCAAAATCATAACAACGAGTATCAAAGTTTGAATTAAAATGTGTTTTTGGAATATAAGTGATAAGTGGTTGACTGAATTGATTAAAACAAAATAGAAAAAAAATAAAAAGAAGTGCAGTAGCAGGTCTGCATATTTCACGAAGAACACAACAATCAAAATAGATTTCTAGGTCGTTTTAATTAATGAATCCTACACAAAACAGTTTTTTAATCATTCACCGAAACTTTCTAAACCCTTAATTGGACTTAAAACATAAAAACGACATCGAATTTCATGATGAACAAGTTCTTTGACTTTTGAAGAAAATAACTTTGACTCCAAAATTGGAACTCGTTAAGAAAAATTGAAACTTGATACATTGCAGTTAGTTTAAACGAGATCTTTCTAACAATACTGCATTAACAAATTTTGAAATTTATTTAGAAATCAAACGAATTGAAAAATGTAGACAAAACAGAGACATCGTACTGGTTCCTTTAAAATTAAATCTGATTTTTGTTGTGTTCCTTCACATTGCATTAGTAGAGTGTTATATGGATGTTAACTGCTAAAATTACAGCTATTGTAACACGATTATAGTTTGTTTGCTAGCTCAATTAACTCGATAATTAACTTTATGTCAGAAGAAAATAAATAAAGATGAAATTGACCTCTAACGAAATTTGTTTATGTTATAGATGATTGGATCGAGTAAGTTAATCCAGCAGAGAATCCACACAGTTAAGATAATGACTAGCAACTGAATACATAATTATATATCAGTATTTAAATTTATATATACATCAGTATTTATATATATATATTAGTAATTATCTGCATTTAAATTTATATATCAATATTATATATATCTGAATCTGAATACCTGTATACGTATTTATATCTATATGTAACAGTATTTCGCATATGTATATGTATTTATATAATCTGTATTTATATATCTGATTATATGTATATAATTTGTAAATTTTGTTAATTACAAGTATAAATATATTGATATTATTAATATTAAAATATTAATATTACTAATAATAATAAAATTATTGATAAAGGATCTAGTAATGATAATTGATAATATTAATACTAACAAAATGCTAATTTTAATAAATTTAATTAATAATAATGATTATAATAATCTTTTTAATGATACAAATAATAATAATAATACTAGTTATAATAATCTTAATATTACTAATGAATATAATATTAATAATGGTAATAGTATAATAGTTTATATATATAAAATTTCATTATTTATATAATATTATTATTAATACTAATTTTTAGATATTAACATTTATTGTTAATGTAAGTAATACAAATATATTAATAATATTTTAACTTCTATGTAAATTTAATATGTAGAAATTATATCTTATTAACTATGTAACATTTAGTATTTATATTATATATCTTATAAAAACATTTGTTAGATATTAAATATTTATATATTATATTATATTATATATATATATATATATATATATATATATATATATATATATATATATATATATATATAAAATAATGATTAATAGAAATTATATATATACATATAGATTCATAATAATATCATGTACATGTTTATATTTATTCATTTTAATTGTACTTAATTATTCTATTTTATATTCTTAATTAATTAAACTGTATTTTTATTATTTTAAAACATTATATATACACTTATATTTATACATATATAATTTACATATTTATTTACACACAACTGTTCGTGAATCGTCGAAAATCGGTCAACGGTTAAATGAATCCATGACACAGTTCAAAGTTTTTGAGATTCAGTTTAACAGACTTTGTTTATCTTGTCAAGATCATATAAAGATTTAAGTTTAAATTTGATCGGAAATTTCTGGGTCGTCACAATATGTAACATTGAGTTTAGGTACATTGAGAATCTTATTGAGGTGAATATCACCCACTATCCTCAAATCCTTACACGTTTTGCCACATTTCATTTTAATGGTTCAATTATTTAGTGGTACTTTTTGATATCTCTCAATCCATAATTCTATTATTGTTTTTGTTATAAAATTTCGTATTGAATCGAATATATTTGACAATAGTTTCGTTTCAATAATAATTCATGACCGCAGAACTCATTTTTGAACACATTACGTTTGCCACATTATTATGCTGAATTATGTGGTTAATGTGATAAATCAATTTCGGTTGAAGATTGGATACATTTTTGATTAGAGAAAGGTACTATGAGTAAGACTTTCTAAAGGGTTGCTGCCATTCATTATAGTTTCAATGCCGAAAAAGTCATTTTGCTATTTTTAAAAGGTGAATTTTGAACTTTCAGATTTTACGATAATTATTAATTTTGCATTTGAATTTTAATGCATATTTAAACACTATTTTGATACTTGTTATTTATGTAACATTGAATTTAGGTAAATTGAGAATCTTTTTGAGGTTAATATCACCCCACTAGCCACAAATCCTTACACGTTTTGTGACATCTTGGTTTAATGGTTCAATTATTCAGTGTCACTTTATGATATCTCTCAATCCATAACTCTATTATTGTTTTTGTTTTAAAATTTCGTATTGAATGTGAATACATTTGACTATAGTTTTTTTTCTGATAATAATTAATGGCCACAGAACACATTTTTGAACACATTACGTTTGTCACATAATTATGCTTAATTATGTGGCAAATGAGATAAAATAACTTCGGTTAAAGATTGGATCCATTTTCCACGATGACTAGAGAAAGGCACTACGAGAAAGACTTCCTAAAGGGTTGTCGAAATAGTTTCATCATCGAAAAAGTCATTTTGCTATTTTTAAAAGGCGAATTTTGAACATTCAAATTTTACTATAATTATAACCTTTGAATTTAAATTTTTATGCATATTTATATACAATTGTGATACTTGTTATTTATATAACATTGAATTTAGGCATATTGAGAATCTTTTTGAGGTGAATATCACCCCACTAGCATCATATTCTTACACGTTTTGCGATATCTCGTTTTAATGGTTCAGTTATTTAGTGTCACTTTTTGATATCTCTTAATCCATAAATCTATCATTGTTTTTGTTTTAAAATTTTGTATTTAATACGAATATATTTGACTATAGTTTTGTTTTGATAGTAATTCATGGCCGCAAAACACATTTTTAAACACATTACGTTTGCTACATAATTATGCTGAATTATGTGGCCAATGTGATAAATCAATTTCGGTTGATGATTGGATCCATTTTCGCATGATGACTAGAGAAATGCACTACGAGAAAGACTTCCTAAATGGTTTCTCCCATTCGAAATAGTTTCAACGCCGAAAAAGTTGTTTTGCTATTTTCAAAAAGTGAAATTGAACTTTCAAATTTTACGATAATTATTACCTTTGCATTTGAATTTTTATGCATATTTAGATACCATTTTGATACTTGTTATTTATGTACATTTAATTTAGGTACATTGAGAATCTTTTTGAGGTGAATATCACCCAACTAGCCACAAATCCTCACACATTTTGCGACATCTTGTTTTAATGGTTTAATTATTTAGTGGCACTTTTTGATATCTCTCAATCAATAACTATATTATTGTTTTTGTTTTAAAATTTTGTATTGAATGCGAATATATTTGACTATAGTTTCGTTTTAATAATAATTCATGGCCGCAAAACACATTTTTGAACACATTACGTTTGCCACATAATTATGATGAATTATGTGGCCAATGTGATAAATCAATTCCGGTTAATTTATGGGTGCATTTTCGTACGATGACTAGAGAAAGGCAATACGAGCAAGACTTCCTAAAGGGTTACTACCATTCGAAATAGTTTCAACGCCTAAAAAGTCATTTGGCTACTTTTCAAAGGTGAATTTTGAACAGATTTTACGATAATTATTAACTTTGCATTTGAATTTTTATGCATATTTAGATACCATTTTGATACTTGTTATTTATGTAACATTGAATTTAGGTACATTGAGAATCTTTTTGAGGTGAATATCACCCCACTAACCACAAATCCTTACACGTTTTGCGACATCTCGTTTTAATGGTTCAATTGTTTGGTTTCACTTTTTGATATCTCTCAATCCATAACTATATTATTGTTTCTATTTTAAAATTTCGTATTAAATGCGAATATATTTGACTATAGTTTCGTTTCGATAATAATTCATGTCCGCAAAACACATTTTTGAACACATTACGTTTGTCACATAATTATTCTGAATTATGTGGCCAATGTGATAAATCAATTTCGGTCAATTTATGGGTGCATTTGCGCACGATGACTAGAGAAAGGCACTACGAGCAAGACTTCCTAAAGGGTTGCTGCCATTCAAAATAGTTTCAACGCCGAAAAAGTCGTTTTGCTATTTTTCAAAGGTGAATTTTGAACAGAATTTACGAAATTATTACCTTTGCATTTGAATTTTTATGCATATTTAGATACCATTTTGATACTTGTTATTTATGTAACATTGAATTTAGGTACATTGAGAATCTTTTTGAGGTGAATATCACCCCACTAGTCACAAATTCTTTACACGTTTTGCGACATCTCGTTTTAATGTTCAATTTTAGTTTCACTTTTTGATATCTCTCAATCTATAACTATATTATTGTTTCTATTTTAAAATTTCGTATTAAATGCGAATATATTTGGCTATAGTTTCATTTCGATAATAATTCATGTCCGCAAAAAACATTTTTGAACACATTATGTTTGCCACTTAATTATGCTGAATTATGTGGCCAATGTGATAAATCAATTTCGGTTGAAGATTGAATCCATTTTCGCACGATGACTAGAGAAAGGCACTACGAGTAAGACTTCCTAGAGGGTTGCTGCCATTCGTAATAGTTTCAACGCCGAAAAAGTCATTTTGCTATTTTTAAAAGGTGAATTTTGAACTTTCAGATTTTACGATAATTATTACCTTTGCATTTGATTTTTTACGCATATTTAAATACCATTTTGATACTTGTTATCTATGTAACATTGAATTTATGTACATTGAGAATCTTTTTGAGGTGAATATCACCTCACTAGCCACAAACCCTTACACGTTTTGCGACATCTCGTTTTAATGGTTCAATTATTTAGTGGCGCTTTTTGACATCTCTCAATCCATAACTCTATTATTGTTTTTGTTTTAAAATTTTGTATTAAATGCGAATATATTTGACTATAGTTTCATTTAGATAATAATTCATGACCGCAGAACACATTTTTGAACACATTATGTTTGCCACATAACTATGCTAAATTATGTGGCCAATGTGATAAATCAATTTCGGCTGAAGATTTGATCCATTTTCGCACGATGACTAGAGAAAGGCACTACGAGCAAGAATTCCTAGAGGGTTGCTACCATTCGTTATAGTTTGAATGCCGAAAAAGTAATTTTGATATTTTTAAAAGAAGAATTTTGAACTTTCAGATTTTACGATAGTTATTACCTTTGCATTTGAATTTTTGTGCATATTTAAATACCATTTTGATACTTGTTATTTATGTAACATTTTAGGTACATTGAGAATATTTTTGAGGTTAATATCACCCCACTGGCCACAAATTCTTACACGTTTTACGAATCTTGGTTGAATGGTTTAATTACTAGTGTCAATTTATGATATCTCTCAATCTATAACTCCATTATTGTTTTTTTTTAGAATTTCGTATTGAATGCGATTATATTTGACTATAATTTTGTTTCAATAATAATAAATGGCCGTAGAACACATTTTTGAACACATAATTTCGGTTAAAGATTGGATCTATTTTCCCACGATGAATAGAGAATGGTACTACGAGCAAGACTTCCTAAAGGGTTGTCGAAATAGTTTCAACGCCGAAAAAGTCATTTTGTTATTTTTAAAAGGTGAATTTTGAACTTTCAGATTTTACAATAATTATTACATTTGAATTTTTAAAAATTTTCTTTAGCGTTTTGTTGAACTTGAACTTGATATATGTGATTTGAAATGTTTGTTCTCTAACAATGCTAGCAATACAAATATATGTTAAATTGTAAATAAAAGATAAGGGAAGAGAGAACAAACACAACAATTTATAGTGGTTCGACAAGATGTTAACTAATCTTCCTTAATCCACTCCTCAATTCTACGAATTGAGATTTTTCTTCACTATGATACTCCAAACTCGGTGGAGTGTCCGGATACAACACTAGTACTTCGATAAGCCGCACCTTGTGAACTCTTATGTCCCTTTGAAGACTTCACAAACACCTATAGCTCTTACCACAAGATTCTAATGAACTTATCCTAGTGAAAACACAACTATCCTCTAGATCCCTTTAAGAAGATAGTTTACAAGTAAACTTACAACTTTAAGCTTACAAGTACTCTTGCTAGAATTACTCTAAAAGATTACAAATTAAGTATAAGAATGATATCAGTAAGTATAAGAAAATATGAGTGCAAGAGGTGAGTCTTCAAATGCTTCAAGGCTTGGCTTTTATAGGAAAGAGAAATCTGCCTGGAAGTCATACGGCTCACTGCACGGTCGACCGTGGTTCGACCATGTACCTCTGACATCTGATTCTTATGGCCATTTTTGTCCTTTGAAATTTGTCATTTTCCCTTGTTGAATAGCTGCAACTAGTGGCCAATTACTTTTGAAATTATCCTCATTACCCTTTATGTTTTGGACATAAGCTTGGAGGTTGACATGTCCTCTAAAGAAGAAAGTCTTCAATCTTTGACCATTTGTCATTAATTACCAAAAGAGGTAATTGCAGATTTCTGTCTCTTGACAAACCATTACCTTCCAAAAGCTTCATCAACCTTTCTTAATTACTTGTCATTAAGTTTATGGGAGTATCTTTCCCTTTAGAATATTGTTACAACTTAAATGAACTAGTTTGAATCTAGTTTGAACACAATGATTCTTATTACATCTTGACTAGACTTGACTAATTACATTATTATACAAATAATGATGCATAGAACTAATGGGAGAGCAACTCTTTAGTTGAGACTTTAATGACCATTATTAGTATGTTTAGATGATACTATGTATTGGGGTAAAGAGATATGACACTTGATTGTTTTAGCCTAAATCAAGCTTAAAGTGTCATTAAGATGTCATTAGGTGTGATTAGTAAAAATTAACATCTTTTACTTCAAAACTCTTTTTAGATCAAAGAGGGCAACTATTATAAGCATGTTAAAAAAGGTTTTGTAAATTATAGATGCCGAGAACTACTCAAACTTTATTTGGTCAAGATTGGTAACAGAGAAAACTACGGTCGGGCTGCGGTCGTCCGTGAAGTCAGCCGTGGGTTTGTAGTTTTAGAAAAGCTTGAACTCGTTGGTGCAGGACACACACGGTTGATGCCACGATCGACCGTGGTGCAGCCGTGTAGCATTTTTCCCAAGGTGATTTCTTAAGTGTTGGTCTTTTGCTAGAGATAGTTTAGGCTCATGAACTCATGTCATCCTACATATGATTTAACTACTTAGTTCTTATATGTCATCATCAAAACAAAGTGATTAACTTTTGAATATTATGCTTTGAATCTTAACCAACATTCTCCCCCTTTTTGATGATGACAAACATATGAGTAAGTGTTAACTATGTAGGTCGACATAAGTGTTAACATCACTTACCATACACTTTCTCCCCCTTTTGTCGAAGCAAAAAGGTTAGTCCCACATGGAACTAAGCGCGCCCTAGAGTAATGCTCCCCCTTAAATTGTACACACTTATCAAATGTTCCTGCAAATAAATAAAATGGCTCCCCCTCGAACCAATAGTAGACATAAAGAGTAACAAACATGATAAGCATAGTAAGTGCATTAAAATAATTAATTCATAACAAGCGTCAAACCTAGGACTAGTGTTGTATCTACCCGCCCTTATAATTGTTCTTAACCAACATTAAGTTCTTTTAAGGATAAATCCCATTGGTGCTAAACGCATTGGAGATTGCTGAGCTTTCATTATTGGACGAGAGAATTGTAGTGACCCGAACTTTTTCATGTTTATATATATATTAAATGAAATTGTTATTTACATGATTAAGTGTTTCCAACATGTTAAGCAATCAAACTTGTTAAGACTTGATTAATTGAAATAGGTTTCATATAGACAATTGACCACCCAAGTTGACCGGTGATTCACGAACGTTAAAACTTGTAAAAACTATACGATGACATATATATGGTTATATATATAGTTAACATGATTTTATTATAAGTATGTATCTCATTAGGTATTTTAACAATGAGTTATATACATAAAAATGAGACTATTAATTTAAGAAACTCGAAAACGATATATATAACGATTATCGTTATAACAACGTCTTACTAGGTACATATGAATCATATTAATATATTGATACACTTGGTTAATTATGTTAAATGATAAGTAAATATATTATTAAGTGTATTAACAATGAAATACATATGTAAAAATAAGACTACTAACTTAATGATTTCGAAACGAGACATATATGCAACGATTATCATTGTAACGACATTTAACTGTATATATATCATACTAAGATATATTATATATCATAATATCATGATAATATAACAATTTAACATCTCTTTTGTTATAATAAACAATGGGTTAACAACATTCAACAAGATCGTTAATCTAAAGGTTTCAAAACAACATTTACATGTAACGACTAACGATGACTTAACGACTCAGTTAAAATGTATATACATGTAGTGTTTTAATATGTATTCATACACTTTTGAAAGACTTCAAGACACTTATCAAAATGCTTCTACTTAACAAAAATGCTTACAATTATATCCTCGTTCAGTTTCATCAACAATTCTACTCGTATGCACCCGTATTCGTACTCGTACAATACACAGCTTTTAGATGTATGTACTATTGGTATATACACTCCAATGATCAGCTCTTAGCAGCCCATGTGAGTCACCTAACACATTTGGGAACCATCATTTGGCAACTAGCATGAAATATCTCATAAAATTACAAAAATATGAGTAATCATTCATGACTTATTTACATGAAAACAAAATTACATATCCTTTATATCTAATCCATACACCAACGACCAAAAACACCTAAAAACACTTTCATTCTTCAATTTTCTTCATCTAATTGATCTCTCTCAAGTTCTATCTTCAAGTTCTAAGTGTTCTTCATAAATTCCAAAAGTTCTAGTTTCATAAAATCAAGAATACTTCCAAGATTGCAAGTTTACTTCCAAGTTTTCTAAATCCATTCCAAGTAATCATCTAAGATCAAGAAACCTTTGTTACTTACAGTAGGTTATCTTTCTAATACAAGGTAATAATCATATTCAAACTTTAATTCAATTTCTATAACTATAACAATCTTATTTAGAGTGGAAATCTTACTTGAAATTGTTTTCGTGTCATGATTCTGCTTCAAGAACTTTCAAGCCATCCAAGGATCCTTTGAAGCTAGATCTATTTTTCTCATTTCCAGTAGGTTTATTCAAGGAACTTGAGGTAGTAATGATGTTCATAACATCATTCGATTCATACATATAAAGCTATCTTATTTGAAGGTTTAAACTTGTAATCACTAGAACATAGTTTAGTTAATTCTAAACTTGTTCGCAAATAAAAGTTAATCCTTCTAACTTGACTTTTAAAATCAACTAAACACATGTTCTATATCTATATGATATGCTAACTTAATGATTTAAAACCTGGAAACACGAAAAACACCGTAAAACCGAATTTACGCCGTCGTAGTAACACCGCGGGCTGTTTTGGGTTAGTTAATTAAAAACTATGATAAACTTGATTTAAAAGTTGTTATTCTGGGAAAATAATTTTTATTATGAACATGAAACTATATCCAAAAATTATGGTTAAACTCAAAGTGGAAGTATGTTTTCTAAAATGGTCATCTAGACGTCGTTCTTTCGACTGAAATGACTACCTTTACAAAAACGACTTGTAACTTATTTTTCCGACTATAAATATATACTTTTTATGTTTAGATTCATAAAATAGAGTTCAATATGAAATCATAGCAATTTGATTCACTCAAAACGGATTTAAAATGAAGAAGTTATGGGTAAAACAAGATTGGATAATTTTTCTCATTTTAGCTACGTGAAAATTGGTAACAAATCTATTCCAACCATAACTTAATCAACTTGTATTGTATATTATGTAATCTTGAGATACCATAGACACGTATACAATGTTTCGACCTATCATGTCGACACATCTATATATATTTCGGAACAACCATAGACACTCTATATGTGAATGTTGGAGTTAGCTATACAGGGTTGAGGTTGATTCCAAAATATATATAGTTTGAGTTGTGATCAACACTGAGATACGTATACACTGGGTTGTGGATTGATTCAAGATAATATTTATCGATTTATTTCTGTACATCTAACTGTGGACAACTAGTTGTAGGTTACTAACGAGGACAGCTGACTTAATAAACTTAAAACATCAAAATATATTAAAAGTGTTATAAATATATTTTGAACATACTTTGATATATATGTATATATTGTTATAGGTTCGTTAATCAACCAGTGGCCAAGTCTTACTTCCCGACGAAGTAAAAATCTGTGAAAGTGAGTTATAGTCCCACTTTTAAAATCTAATATTTTGGGATGAGAATACATGCAGGTTTTATAAATGATTTACAAAATAGACACAAGTACGTGAAACTACATTCTATAGTTGAATTATCGAAATCGAATATGCCCCTTTTTATTAAGTCTAGTAATCTAAGAATTAGGGAACAGACACCCTAATTGACGCGAATCCTAAAGATAGATCTATTGGGCCTAACAAACCCCATCCAAAGTACCAGATGCTTTAGTACTTCGAAATTTATATCATATCCGAAGGGTGTCCCGGAATGATGGGGATATTCTTATATATGCATCTTGTTAATGTCGGTTACCAGGTGTTCACCATATGAATGATTTTTATCTCTATATATGGGATGTGTATTGAAATATGAAATCTTGTGGTCTATTGTTACGATTTGATATATATAGGTTAAACCTATAACTCACCAACATTTTTGTTGACGTTTAAAGCATGTTTATTCTCAGGTGAATATTAAGAGCTTCCGCTGTTGCATACTAAAATAAGGACAAGATTTGGAGTCCATGTTTGTATGATATTGTGTAAAAACTGCATTCAAGAAACTGATTTCGATGTAACATATTTGTATTGTAAACCATTATGTAATGGTCGTGTGTAAACAGGATATTTTAGATTATCATTATTTGATAATCTACGTAAAGCTTTTTAAACCTTTATTTATGAAATAAAGGTTATGGTTTGTTTTAAAAATGAATGCAGTCTTTGAAAAACGTCTCATATAGAGGTCAAAACCTCGCAACGAAATCAATTAATATGGAACGTTTTTAATCAATAAGAACGGGACATTTCAGTTGGTATCCGAGCGTTGGTCTTAGAGAACCAGAAAATTTGCATTAGTGTGTCTTATCGAGTTTGTTAGGATGCATTAGTGAGTCTGGACTTCGACCGTGTTTTCTTTAAAAATGATTGCTTAACATTTTTGTTGGAAACTATATATTATTAACATGTATATATTATGTGATATATTAATCTCTTAACATGTTTGATATTATGTGATAGATTTCTACCTCTAGCATAAATCCCATTGACTCACCTAATAATAACGAAGAGTCGAATATATATTGGACTGATTCACAAGTTTTCGAAGAGGAACCGGAAGAAGAATCAGAACCAGAAGAGGAGGAACCGGAGGAGGAAATAGAACCGGTGGGGGAAATAATAAAATGGTTAAGTAAAAGAAAATCCTCAACCAACCGACCAAGGTTAATTATGGTCAATGGTGTTTCCGCCAAGGAAGCAAAATATTGGGAGGATTACCAATTCTCCGATGAATCGGATTCCGACGAGAATTCCGATGATCTTATAGAAATTACCCCAACTGAATTTAAAAAAAGCAAAAAAAAATAGTAAGGGAAAGGGCATAAAAATAGAGAAATCTAATTCCAACCCCGATGAACTTTATATGTATCGTCAACCCCCGAAGTCCTTAAGTTGTAACAATGAACCTCTAAACCACCAGGTTTTTCTAAACCGTTGTGGAAAACGACAGCTAGTATTAGGGGAACATCATATATCCCTAGAAACTTGGCAAAACAAACCAAAACCGAAGAAGAAGAAACGAGCGAGTCGGAATAAGATAGTTGTATTCGTGTGGTGTAATATATGTAATATAGTGTGCTTATGCTTTATGATATATGTAAAAATTGCTTATATTAATAAGTATTTTTTTTATGAATCTAACTCTTGTCTATTTTACAGTTTAAAAACACAAAATGGATTGACAACCCAATATTTTAAGAGACTTACCCGGAGACATGATTGATGAAATCTTGTCTAGAGTCGGTCAGAATTCCTTGGCACAACTATTTAAGGCGAGATCAGTTTGTAAGACATTCGAAGAATGTTCCAAGAATGTCTTGGTATATAAGAGACTTTCGTTTGAAAGATGGGGGATATCACATTGGGAAACCCATAAGTTACGATGTGTTTACTTTGACGCATATATTGCGGGGAACCCAAATGCTATTTTACGCAACGGGTTAAGAAATTATTTTGACTCAATGTATCCGAATATAGGACTTTATGATTTAGAAAAAGTGGCTAACATGCAACATAAAGAAGCATGCTATGCTTACGGGTTAGTAATGTTCGCTTCTCACCAAAGTGAGAAAAAGAACATCGGGCTACAGCTATTAAACAAAACGTTCCCACAAGTGACGGAGTCGGTAATTGGGGTAAGAAATGAGGTTTTTAGGTTATTACGAGACTGTTGGTCATTACGTAACCCTCGTCCCTTTGACAACGTTACAACACGCTGTCTTATCAACGGCCATAACGGTTATGTTCCACAAGACCAAGGATGGGAAATAGTCCTAGTAAAACCAGAATGCATGACTTGTTTCTGGACGTATGAATTACGTGTCTTTATTGACTTTGCTGAACGACTTGTGTACTAGCTAGAATTATCTTCACAACTATCTTGTATCAAAGTTATTGTGTGCTATATTTCATGCTTTATGTAAAATAAGCGGTATTGTAAGTTTGTAAAATATTGTATAAAAGTTTGAACGCGAAATATTATTATAATCAGTTTTTCATATAGAATTGTAGTAGTTGAATTGTATATTAGCTACTAAGTATGAACTTAACGGGTAGGTACTACCCGAATTTAAACTTATAAAATGCTAATATGAAGAAAAAGCTTTTATAAATGAGTTCATTTTATGCTACGAAATACTATTAACTACTCTTAATATTCTGTATGATTAACTTGTTCCATTTGACTATTTTGAAGGAAATGGCACCGCCTACTCGACACACCGTGAATATGAATGAAGAGGAATTCCGTACTTTTCTAGCTTCAAACATAGCCGCAGTACAGGCTGCGCTACATACCAACAATAACCTTGGATCTAGCAGTACAGGAAATCGTGTAGGATGCACCTACAAAGAATTCACTGCCTGCAAACCTTTGGAATTTGATGGAACCGAAGGACCGATCGGATTGAAACGGTGGACCGAGAAGGTCGAATCGGTGTTTGCCATAAGTAAGTGTACTGAAGAGGACAAAGTGAAGTACGCTACGCATACCTTCACAGGTTCTGCGTTAACATGGTGGAATACCTATCTAGAGCAAGTGGGACAAGATGATGCTTACGCACTACCGTGGTCAGCATTCAAGCACTTGATGAACGAGAAGTACCGTCCCAGAACCGAGGTCAATCAAGACAGAACTTAGAGGGTTACGAACCCAAGGATTTGATATTACCACGTACGAAAGACGATTCACAGAATTGTGCCTATTGTGTCCGGGAGCATTCGAAGATGAGGAAGAGAAGATCGACGCGTTTGTGAAAGGATTACCGGAAAGAATCCAAGAAGATATAAGTTCACACGAGCCCGCCTCCATTCAACAGGCATGTAGAATGGCTCACAAACTAGTGAACCAGATTGAGGAAAGAATTAAAGAACAGACGGCTGAAGAGGCCAATGTGAAGCAAGTCAAAAGAAAGTGGGAGGAAAACGGTGATAAGAATCACCAATACAACAACAACAGCAATTACAATAATAATCTCAACAATTATCCCAACAATCGCAACATCAGTCGCAACTATAACAAACGGCCCAACAACAACAACAACAACAACAACAACAACAACAACAACAACAACAACAACAACAACAACAACAACAACTACAACAATCATCCCAATAACAATAACAACCGTAACAACAACAACAATCAGAAGCAGCTATGCCAAAGGTGTGAAAAGTATCACTCAGGGTTCTGCACCAAATTTTGCAACAAGTGTAAAAGAAATGGTCATAGCGCGGCGAAGTATGAGGTCTACGAACCAGGGGTTAACAGAACGAAAGGAACAAATGGTGTCAGAACGAGTAATGGCGGAGCAAGTAGTGTCGGAGCAAGTTATGCCAATGTAGTTTGTTATAAATGTGGAAAACCGGGCCACATTATTAGAAATTGCCCGAACCAGGAGAACACGAATAGACAAGGCCGCGGAAGAGTTTTCAATATTAATGCGGCAGAGGCACAGGAAGACCCAGAGCTTGTTACGGGTACGTTTCTTATTGACAATAAATCTGCTTACGTTTTATTTGATTCGGGTGCGGATAGAAGCTATATGAGTAGAGATTTTTGTGCTAAATTAAGTTGTCCATTGACGCCGTTGGATAGTAAATTTTTACTCGAATTAGCAAACGGTAAATTAATTTCAGCAGATAATATATGCCGGAATCGAGAAATTAAACTGGGTAGCGAAATATTTAAGATTGATTTGATACCAGTAGAGTTAGGGAGTTTTGATGTAATAGTTGGCATGGACTGGCTGAAGAAGGTGAAAGCAGAGATCGTATGTTATAAAAATGCAATTCGCATTGTACGAGAAGAAGGAGAACCCTTAATGGTGTACGGAGAAAAGGGCAACATGAAGCTACATCTTATTAGTAATTTGAAGGCACAAAAACTAATAAGAAAAGGTTGCTATGCTGTTCTAGCACACGTCGAGAAAGTACAAACTGAAGAAAAGAGCATCAATGATGTTCCCGTCGCAAAAGAATTTCCCGATGTATTTCCGAAAGAATTACCGGGACTACCTCCACATCGATCTGTTGAATTTCAAATAGATCTTGTACCAGGAGCTGCACCAATAGCTCGTGCTCCTTATAGACTCGCACCCAGCGAGATGAAAGAACTGCAAAGCCAACTGCAAGAACCATTAGAACGTGGTTTCATTCGACCAAGCACATCACCATGGGGATCTCCTGTTTTGTTTTTCAAGAAGGATGGTACATTTAGGTTGTGTATTGACTACAGAGAGTTGAACAAACTTACCATCAAAAACCGTTATCCACTACCGAGAATTGACGACTTATTTGATCAACTACAAGGCTCGTCAGTTTATTCGAAGATCGATTTACGTTCTGGATATCATCAAATGCGAGTAAAGGAGGATGATATTCCAAAAACTGCTTTTAGGACGCGTTATGGTCATTACGAGTTTATGGTTATGCCGTTTGGATTGACTAACGCACCAGCTGTGTTCATGGACCTTATGAACCGAGTGTGTGGGCCATATCTTGACAAGTTTGTCATTATTTTCATTGATGACATACTTATTTACTCAAAGAATGATCAAGAGCATGAAGAACATTTGAGAAAAGTGCTAGAAGTATTGAGGAAAGAAAAACTGTACGCTAAGTTTTCAAAGTGTGCATTTTGGTTGGAAGAAGTTCAATTCCTCGGTCACATAGTGAACAAAGAAGGTATTAAGGTGGATCCGGCAAAGATAGAAACTGTTAAAAAGTGGGAAACCCCGAAAACTCCGAAACACATACGCCAGTTTTTAGGAATAGCTGGTTACTACAGAAGGTTCATCCAAGATTTTTCCAGAATAGCAAAACCCTTGACTACACTAACGCATAAAGGGAAGAAATTTGAATGGAAAGATGAACAAGAGAAAGCGTTTCAATTGTTAAAGAAAAAGTTAACTACGGCACCTATATTGTCATTGCCTGAAGGGAATGATGATTTTGTGATTTATTGTGACGCATCAAAGCAAGGTCTCGGTTGTGTATTAATGCAACGAACGAAGGTGATTGCTTATGCGTTTAGACAATTGAAGATTCACGAGCAAAATTATACAACGCATGATTTGGAATTAGGCGCGGTTGTTTTTGCATTAAAGACTTGGAGGCACTACTTATATGGGGTCAAAAGTATTATATATACCGACCACAAAAGTCTTCAACACATATTTAATCAGAAACAACTGAATATGAGGCAGCGTAGGTGGATTGAATTGTTGAATGATACGACTTTGAGATTCGTTACCATCCGGGGAAGGCAAATGTGGTAGCCGACGCCTTGAGCAGAAAGGACAGAGAACCCATTCGAGTAAAATCTATGAATATAATGATTCACAATAACCTTACTACTCAAATAAAGGAGGCGCAACAAGGAGTTTTAAAAGAGGGAAATTTAAAGGATGAAATACCCAAAGGATCGGAGAAGCATCTTAATATTCGGGAAGACGGAACCCGGTATAGGGCTAAAAGGATTTGGGTACCAAAATTTGGAGATATGAGAGAAATGGTACTTAGAGAAGCTCATAAAACCAGATACTCAATACATCCTGGAATGGGGAAGATGTACAAGGATCTCAAGAAACATTTTTGGTGGCCGAGTATGAAAGCCGATGTTGCTAAATACGTAGGAGAATGTTTGACGTGTTCTAAGGTCAAAGCTGAGCATCAGAAACCATCAGGTCTACTTCAACAACCCAAAATCCCGGAATGGAAATGGGAAAACATTACCATGGATTTCTGATGATGTAGCGTGAGGGTACGAAATAGTATTATTTTTAATACAAAATACTACAAAATATGACACAAGTTTTATTAATTTACGGATGGGATATACCTAAACCTTGCTACAACACTATAGGCAGTGTACCTAATCGTAGAGTAGTGTAGTTTTTAGTAAGTCCGGTTCGTTCCACAGGGAGCTGGTGATACTTACTATATTTTTAACAACTATATTTATACAAAATATATATAATTATATAAGTAGTAATATTATTATAAAAGGGGGGTTTTACCGTTTAATGACCGGTTTGTCGATTCTATATTTTAAGCGCAAAGATAAATGACGATAATTAAAGTGCGTAAAATAATGACAATAAATAAAATGACAGTAAATAAAATTGCGAGTAATAAAATGACAGTAAATAAAGATACGATGAGAAATACAATAAAAGAATTATGCTTATTTAAACTTCCGTAATCATGATGTTTGACGTGTTGATTTTAATTTATTACCATGGGTTAATTGTCCTTTGTCCTGGTTTATTTGATACGTCTATCTGGTTTTTGTCCATAATAGTCCATCGGTCATAAATATAAAGTGCGAGTATCCTCGTCAAATTACCCTTATACCCGAAGTCAAATATTCCAACTGATTAAGGATTTAAACTGTGACGCAGCTATCACTTCTGTCAACAATTACACCAGTTATCACTGTATGTAATCCACCCCTGTTTTAATTAGTTTATGAATATTAATTCATCCACTTGATCAGAATGAATAATCAATTACCCAACCCAATTGATTAATTAAATGATTATAACAGATTCCATATGAACGTCACTAAATAGGACAACCATAATCATTATTAATTATTAGGTTAATTAATTTGAAGATAGGTTCGACAGACTCCAATGAGTTGTCACTCAATTAGACAATACCCCCCATCTATTAATAGTCAATAGTTCAATTTCCACAAGTGTCGGTCTTTTGCCCAAACCTTAATTATGGTCCAAAGTTCAATAACCCCTTCTTAATATTTTAGCCCAACATCACGATTACTTCGGCTCAAATAAGCATAATAATAACTTAGTTACGATACATTAATTTAAAAAGGAAGAACATAGCTTACAGTGGTGATTAATCGCGTAGCGTTACACGGGCAGAGTTTCGACTTTAAAACCCGTAAAATATTTCTTACAATAACCCAATTATTATTAAACTTAAATTAAACTTAATATTATAAATATAAATATATATATTCTTACAGAGGGAAAGAAAGAAAAATGAAGTGAAGGTGTTCTTTTTCATTACTACGTGAATTCCATTTTATAGGCAAATGTTGATTTGAAATTTTCACTTATGACCCCTTAACTATGCTCAATTAACAACTTTTTATTATTTATTATTATTCTTATTATGAATTATTTAAATATTATATTATATTCTTGTGCATAGTTGACTTGTACTTTCAGCTCCGTTGCGTCGAGCGTTGATAGTTGGCTCGGGTACCGGTTCCGGATTTTCGAACGTCCTTTCGTATAATTTAATATCTTGTACTTTGCGTTTTGTAACTTGTACTCTTGTCATTTTTAGACGTTTCTCATCAATAAATTGAACCTTTTGAATTGTATCTTGTACATTTGAGCTTTTTGGACGTTTTGGTCTTTCAAATCTTTGTTTTTGTCTTTAAATCTTCATTTTCGAGCGATTTGCGTCTTTCGTCTTCGCACTTATTTATTTAACTATTACAACTAAAAATAAGGAAATTACATTTAAAAACTTTACATATTGGAACGATATTGCTACTAAATATATGTTCATTTGGAGCACTATCAAATATCCCCACACTTGAGCGTTGCTTGTCCTCAAGCAATACAGAACTTGAAATAAAAACATACATGAATCACTTTTTTATTCATCACATTTTGTACATCAGTGATTTTGATATAGCGGTATAAACAATGACAGTAATGATGGTTAAAGGTGGGTGTGTCATCCACAGTTGCCTCGGGTTTAAGTCAACGACACTTGCAATCAAATAGCCGATTTACTTTCGGTTTCCAAAGCAAAGTGCACATTTGAAAGGTGGTTTACAGTCCCACATGACTATGAAAATGTAGATCCTTAAGGAAATTGGATCTTTATGAAAACATTTGATCTTTTTGAAAATTTAATCTAGCTTTTACCCTAGATAAGTTTTTCGGAATAACCCTTCACCGGTGTTTGCAAAATATTTTTTGTGGGTTGTGTGGGTTTCAGATTTGAAAATTTTAGCTCAACACTTGTGGTTTTGTGTTACCCACTTGCTAACCTTGTATTGGGAAAGCAACACGTCCAGTTTACTTGTTCCGTATATTACCTTTCGGCAAACTACCGTCCGGTTGTAAAGGAAAGCGATGAACAAGAAACTGTTAAGGCAATGTCCCGTGACATGCTTTTAATTATGGTCCAAAAACGTGTCGGATGCTTTTACTATCCTTTGTAGGAGCAATAGTAAAGCTCACCCTTATAATTTTTCGGTCTGGCACAAGGTCCTGTCTCCGACCATGCTATGCAACCACCGTTTCTTACGGTTGACACCCGATTTGGTTCAGGTGACCTAATGAATTCTGATGAATTCTCAGGATTTTACGTTCAATGGTAATGAACGCATTGAAAATAGGTTTTCAGAAAACAAATCGGTTTTATTTTTGATCAAAATATTTTCTCGTTCAAGCTCGAGTTTAGATATCATTGAATTCCATGAGTTTGTAATTCTCAATCTTTAAGGTCAATCTCTAGGATTGAGTAATATCAGTCTTAAAAGCTGATTTTTGATCTTTAAGGAGATTATCCTTTCTGGGGATTTGATTCATTAGTCTTATCAAGCTAATTTGCACGGTGCCCCCCCCATTATGCGAGATAAATCCTTCTCATGGTTAGGATAAATCTGACCACATGGCAACCCTGTTTGATGCTGAGGTCCGTGGATTTCCTGCTGATTTTAGAGATGACTTTTCTAGATTTTTCGTCAACCTACAGCTGGTCTGGACGACAACTTCATGACCTAAATCAAGAAGCGCGTGTCTTTTTCGGAAGACTTTACTTCCTTTTAATGATGGAATTTATTCATCGTGTAGATCCATCTTTCTTTAATAAATCGGGTAAAACAGTTAATTTAGTCCAAAACAAAAACACCTGCAATAACTTTACAGAAACATGTGATAGATAGTTTTTAATTGAATAACTTGGTACATTCTCCCCACACTTAGTTTCTTTCTTTGCCTTTTTATTCTCCTTTATTCCATTTTAAATGAATTCAAGCGTTTTAGGTTGTTTCTCAATTTATGCCCTTTCCGAGGTAACGATAATTTCGGTATTAACACCTAGTTTTCACCGTTCATAAATATGTATAAACATAATTTTGACTTCATTTAATTGAAAATTTTTCAAATTTTCACAAAATTTGGCAAATAAACCAAGTGCAAACCCGAAAGAATTTATAACCCTTCCCCACACTTGAGATCTTGCAATGCCCTCATTTGCAAGAAATCAGTAAAAATTTAAATTCATGAGGGTGATTAGTGTATAAAAATGATTAAAAATACCGAGTTTGCAAACATATTGTTGTTATTTCACATTTGATATTTTGTTTCTTGTCGTCAAAATTAGTACCTTTTTCTGAACTTAATGACAGTCTTTGAAAGTGCGTTATTTTACCCTGTTTTGTATATAACATAAAATACAAACATACATAATTTTGAAGTTGGGTATATTACCCCACGTTCAAAAATTTATAAAATCTAATATATTTTTTTTTGGCATACTTTAAATCAATTAAATTAAAAATAATGATAACAAAATTTCTCGTCCCGCCCTCGGTTAAAGTAATTTCGGTTCAACTACCTAATCTTCAACTCACGACGAATTTTAGAAATCATTTTTTTACTTAATGAAATAAAGTAAATTTTGTTTTTAAATTCACACAAAACTTAAATTTAAAAAGCATATTAATTTCATATAAAACCTACAAAATAAAAAAAAATCAGAATGGGGGAAGAAAACTAGTTCTTTAGTGTCTGCTAGCGGAAAAGACCAATCGAATTCCATTCTCGGAACTACACGAGAACAGAACAACTAACTCCAAACAGCATTTTAGAATATTTGAATCTCCTCACACTTAGGTAGATGTGGTGTCGAAATTGTGATTAACTTCATCGTCAATTTCTCTTGGACCATAATCAACTTGCATATCTGTGACTTTTGCTTTAAGCCAGTGACCAGCTTTTTCCGTAATATCCACAAATTCAACTAGCTTCGCCTTTTCTTTAGGCGACAGATTGGATACTAATCGGTTACATAACTTAAAGTTCCCCTTGGTTCTAGCATCGTGAATCCGTTTAATAAGTTTCTTCATTGAACTATTAATAACGGGGTCATCTAATTTCGTATCAACAACGGGGTTCTTTGTTATCATGTCATCATTAGGTGTTACTTCATTTTCCCCACACTTAGGCATTTTATTATTATTAAGCATTACCGTTGGAGTTGGTAAAACAACATGGTTCTTACTAATCGTTTTTGTCGGTTCAACGGTTTTGGTTTGTGGATATTTAGACTGTCGAATCATAAAGGTGATCGATTTCTCATCATTACTAAGTGTCATTCTACCCTTTCTTACATCAAATAATGCCCCGGTGGACGCTAAGAATGGTCGACCTAAAATTAAAGGAACGTTTGAGTCCTCTTCTATGTCAATGACAATGAATTCGACTAGAAAGGTTAAATTACCTACTTGAATGGGTAGGTTGTTAGCAATTCCAACTGGGTGCTTAATGGTTTGATCAAGGAGTCGAACACTCATATCCGTTGGACTTAACTTACCTACACCTAATCTCTTATATAAGGAAAGAGGCATAACACTTACACTTGCACCTAAATCTGCTAGTGCATCATACATGACACAATCACTAAGTAGACAAGGAACAATAAATTCACCCGGATCACCTACCCTAGGTGGAGGTTTTGGTGGAACTGTCTTCACCGGGTTTATATTTACGGCTTTTGTTTCTTGCACTTTCTTATTCTTTTTCTTCTTCTTCTTTCCAGAGGTATCACAATCTTTATTACCTATCACTTGCTCATACTCAACTCCTTTTCTTGGAAACGGGATGGGTGGTTTGTATGGTGCCACCACTGGCTTTACATACTCGGGTGGTGGTGGTGTAACTTCTTCATTGTTACTCTCATCTAAAACCTTCCCATCTTCTGGTGCTGGTTTTTCAGAATTCGTTGAAACCATATTAACATTCTCATTCCGAGGATTTACTTCAGTATTACTCGGTAGCTTTCCTTGTTCCCTCTCACTCATCATGCTAGCAAGAGTACCTACGTGTTTTTCTAGATTCAAAATGGAAGCTTGTTGAGTTCTTAATGACTGATCAAATCTCTCGTTCGTTTGGGTTTGAGTTTCAATAAATTGTGTTTGAGATTCAACTAGCTTGAATACCACGTCTTCCATATTTGACTTTTTCTCTTCGGTTTGTTGTTGTGGTTTATATAAGCCAGGTCTTTGTTGATTGAAAGTGTTGTTTTGAGTTGGTTGGTTATTCGGACCTTGTTGGTTATACCAGTTATTTTCGGGTCCTTTTGGATTGTAAAGAATGTTTTGATTTCGATTGAAGTTTAGCTTTGGCGGTTGATAATTATTTTGATAATTATTTCCAGGCCTTTGGTTCATATAGGAAACATTCTCTCGTTGTTCCAATGTTGGTTCAATGTGACAATCTTTCAATAAGTGTGGTCCACCGCATAGCTCACAACTGATTCGTATTGCGTGAATATCTTTATTCATCTTTTCCATTCGTCTTTCGAAAGCATCTATTTTTGCTGAAACGGAATCAAAGTCATGGCTAGAATCGGCTCTAGCCACTTTAGATGAACGAAAAATATCTTTTTCTTGGTGCCACTCATGCGAGTGGGAGGCTGTGTTATCAATAATTTTGTAAGCTTCAGTTGCAGTTTTCTTCATAATGGAACCACCAGCTGTTATGTCGATGTCTTTTCGTGTAGCAACATTGACACCTTGGTAGAATATTTGTACTATTTGATAAGTGTCTAAACCGTGTTGAGGACATCCTCTTAACAACTTTCCAAATCTTGTCCACGCCTTATATAGAGTTTCATTTGACTTTTGTGTGAACGTAACAATTTCTCCTTGAAGTCTCACGGCTTTAGATGCCGGAAAGAATCTTTTAAGAAATTTCTCAACTAAAACATCCCATGTGTCAATCGCCCCTTCAGGTAACGATTCTAACCAATCTTTGGCTTCTCCCTTTAAAGTCCAGGGAAACAACATGAGATAGATCTGTTCATCCTCAACTTCTCGGATTTTGAATAGTGTACAGATCCTATTAAACGTACGAAGATGTTCGTTTGGATCTTCCTTCGGCGCACCACTATATTGGCACTGATTAGTTACCATGTGTAGGATTTGTCCTTTGATTTCATAATCTGGCGCATTAATGTCTGGCTTAATAATAGCGTGACCTTGGCCCGTGCGTGTGGCTCTCATTCGGTCTTCCATACTTAGAGGTTCCAGATTTTCCATAATTGAATTTGTTGAATACGAATCACTAGAAGATTCTGATTTAATGGTTTGTGGTTCAGGAGGAATGATTAGTGGTTCTGGATCTTGGAATTGTCCCTGAATATTCTCCGGATTCTCAATTGTGAGGTCGGGTTCAAAAGATGGATTATCGGAAATTTGAGTTGGAGTTCTTGGTCGACTAGATGATGATTCTAAAGAAAAATCAACGGCGACAATATTGGCTAGATGTTTTGATCGAGTTATAGGTGGTGAACGTATGAAAGGTGGTGAACGTTTTACTCGGTGCATTCACTGAATATCCTATTAGTTTTTAAAAGGAAAGAAAAATTATATAAGTTATCCAATTAATAGACTTTTCTGATTTTGCCCACGTTTCGAATAGCCAAAAGATGCAGCAGAGGGGCAGGATTCGTTTGGTCTCAATATAATTGAGTATTGTTTGGCTCCAATAACCCGGTCCACGTACAAATCCAACTATTACTACGAACCAGAAAATTTTGATGTCTATCAATTTAACCACTTAAAATAAATTTTCGTAATTTTAAGAAATTTAGAGAAGAAGTAGAAAAAAATCTAAGTCCTAAAAACTAGAATGGCGAGAAATAAGAAAGAAAAAAAAACGCGTCGAAAAAGTTCGAAAAATAGGCGTCGAAAAATAAAAATAAGAAAGTAGCGCGAAAAACGGCGTCGCAAAATTCTAAAGCACATAAATCTTAGTCTAAGGAATAAGCACTTAAGGGATTTTACGGCAAACTTAAAATTCTAGAAATAAAAATAACTATGGCAAAACTAAACTTAATACTAAAAATCGTAACTAGAGTCTAAAAATCTAAAGGTAATAAAAAAAAAAAACCTTTTTATTTTTTAATTTTTTTTATATATTTCGTTTTTTAAGGATTTAAAAATTTTTTTTTTAAAATTTTTTTTTTTTTTTTATATAAATTTTTTTGTAATTTTTTTTAAAAAAAAACGATTTTTTTTTTACAATTTTTTTTTTAAAACGAATTTTTTTTCTTTAAAAAAACGATTTTTTTTACACAAAATTTTTTTTTTTTTTTTAAAAACGAAATTTTTTTTCTTAAAAAAAACGATTTTTTTTACAAATTAATAATTTTTTTATAATTATAATTTTTTTTCAAAACTTTTTTTTTAATTCATTTACTATTCATGAATAGTAAATGAAAATAAATTAATTAATTTACTATTCACATGAAAGCGACATGATAGAAATTATTAATTATAAGTTACATAATATACCCCTGAAGTATTTAATAAATACGACTTTTTAAAACTTTACGTATCAAATTTTGATTCTAAAATATTATTATATTATTATATTCTATTTCAATATTATTATATTATTATATTTTATTTCAATATTATTATAATTAAAAATATAGCGTTTTAGCGCTCCCCGGCAGCGGCGCCAAAAACTTGATGATGTAGCGTGAGGGTACGAAATAGTATTATTTTTAATACAAAATACTACAAAATATGACACAAGTTTTATTAATTTACGGATGGGATATACCTAAACCTTGCTACAACACTATAGGCAGTGTACCTAATCGTAGAGTAGTGTAGTTTTTAGTAAGTCCGGTTCGTTCCACAGGGAGCTGGTGATACTTACTATATTTTTAACAACTATATTTATACAAAATATATATAATTATATAAGTAGTAATATTATTATAAAAGGGGGGTTTTACCGTTTAATGACCGGTTTGTCGATTCTATATTTTAAGCGCAAAGATAAATGACGATAATTAAAGTGCGTAAAATAATGACAATAAATAAAATGACAGTAAATAAAATTGCGAGTAATAAAATGACAGTAAATAAAGATACGATGAGAAATACAATAAAAGAATTATGCTTATTTAAACTTCCGTAATCATGATGTTTGACGTGTTGATTTTAATTTATTACCATGGGTTAATTGTCCTTTGTCCTGGTTTATTTGATACGTCTATCTGGTTTTTGTCCATAATAGTCCATCGGTCATAAATATAAAGTGCGAGTATCCTCGTCAAATTACCCTTATACCCGAAGTCAAATATTCCAACTGATTAAGGATTTAAACTGTGACGCAGCTATCACTTCTGTCAACAATTACACCAGTTATCACTGTATGTAATCCACCCCTGTTTTAATTAGTTTATGAATATTAATTCATCCACTTGATCAGAATGAATAATCAATTACCCAACCCAATTGATTAATTAAATGATTATAACAGATTCCATATGAACGTCACTAAATAGGACAACCATAATCATTATTAATTATTAGGTTAATTAATTTGAAGATAGGTTCGACAGACTCCAATGAGTTGTCACTCAATTAGACAATACCCCCCATCTATTAATAGTCAATAGTTCAATTTCCACAAGTGTCGGTCTTTTGCCCAAACCTTAATTATGGTCCAAAGTTCAATAACCCCTTCTTAATATTTTAGCCCAACATCACGATTACTTCGGCTCAAATAAGCATAATAATAACTTAGTTACGATACATTAATTTAAAAAGGAAGAACATAGCTTACAGTGGTGATTAATCGCGTAGCGTTACACGGGCAGAGTTTCGACTTTAAAACCCGTAAAATATTTCTTACAATAACCCAATTATTATTAAACTTAAATTAAACTTAATATTATAAATATAAATATATATATTCTTACAGAGGGAAAGAAAGAAAAATGAAGTGAAGGTGTTCTTTTTCATTACTACGTGAATTCCATTTTATAGGCAAATGTTGATTTGAAATTTTCACTTATGACCCCTTAACTATGCTCAATTAACAACTTTTTATTATTTATTATTATTCTTATTATGAATTATTTAAATATTATATTATATTCTTGTGCATAGTTGACTTGTACTTTCAGCTCCGTTGCGTCGAGCGTTGATAGTTGGCTCGGGTACCGGTTCCGGATTTTCGAACGTCCTTTCGTATAATTTAATATCTTGTACTTTGCGTTTTGTAACTTGTACTCTTGTCATTTTTAGACGTTTCTCATCAATAAATTGAACCTTTTGAATTGTATCTTGTACATTTGAGCTTTTTGGACGTTTTGGTCTTTCAAATCTTTGTTTTTGTCTTTAAATCTTCATTTTCGAGCGATTTGCGTCTTTCGTCTTCGCACTTATTTATTTAACTATTACAACTAAAAATAAGGAAATTACATTTAAAAACTTTACATATTGGAACGATATTGCTACTAAATATATGTTCATTTGGAGCACTATCAATTTCATCACTAAATTGCCAAGGACTGCAAGTGGTTTTGATACTATTTGGGTAATAGTTGATCGTCTCACCAAATCAGCACACTTCCTGCCAATAAGAGAAGATGACAAGATGGAGAAGTTAGCACGACTGTATTTGAAGGAAGTCGTGTCCAGACATGGAATACCAATCTCTATTATCTCTGATAGGGATGGCAGATATATTTCAAGATTCTGGCAGACATTACAGCAAGCATTAGGAACTCGTCTAGACATTAGTACTGCCTATCATCCACAAACTGATGGGCAGAGTGAAAGGACGATACAAACGCTTGAAGACATGCTACGAGCATGTGTTATTGATTTCGGAAACAGTTGGGATCGACATCTACCGTTAGCAGAATTTTCCTACAACAACAGCTACCATTTAAGCATTGAGATGGCGCTGTTTGAAGCACTTTATGGTAGAAAGTGCAGGTCTCCGATTTGTTGGAGTGAAGTGGGGGATAGACAGATTACGGGCCCGGAGATAATACAAGAAACTACCGAGAAAATCATCCAAATTCAACAAAGATTGAAAACCGCCCAGAGTCGACAAAAGAGCTACGCGGACAGTAAAAGAAAAGATATAGAGCTTGAAATTGGAGAAATAGTCATGCTTAAGGTTTCACCTTGGAAAGGCGTTGTTCGATTTGGTAAACGGGGGAAACTAAATCCAAGGTACATTGGACCATTCAAGATTATAGATCGTGTCGGACCAGTAGCTTACCAACTGGAGCTACCTCAACAACTCGCGGCTGTACATAACACTTTCCACGTCTCAAATTTGAAGAAATGTTTTACTAAAGAAGATCTCACTATTCCGTTGGACGAAATCCAAATCAATGAAAAACTTCAATTCATTGAAGAACCCGTCGAAATAATGGATCGTGAGGTTAAGAGACTTAAACAAAACAAGATACCGATTGTTAAGGTTCGATGGAATGCTCGTAGAGGACCCGAGTTCACCTGGGAACGAGAAGATCAGATGAAGAAGAAATACCCGCACTTATTTCCAGAAGATACGTCAACACCTCCAACTGCTTAAAATTTCGGGACGAAATTTATTTAACGGGTAGGTACTGTAGTGACCCGAACTTTTCCATGTTTATATATATATTAAATGAAATTGTTATTTACATGATTAAGTGTTTCCAACATATTAAGCAATCAAACTTGTTAAGACTTGATTAATTGAAATAGGTTTCATATAGACAATTGACCACCCAAGTTGACCGGTGATTCACGAACGTTAAAACTTGTACGATGACATATATATGGTTATATATATAGTTAACATGATTTTATTATAAGTATGTATCTCATTAGGTATTTTAACAATGAGTTATATACATAAAAATGAGACTATTAATTTAAGAAACTCGAAAACGATATATATAACGATTATCGTTATAACAACGTCTTACTAGGTACATATGAATCATATTAAGATATTGATACACTTGGTTAATTATGTTAAATGATAAGTAAATATATTATTAAGTGTATTAACAATGAAATACATATGTAAAAATAAGACTACTAACTTAATGATTTCGAAACGAGACATATATGTAACGATTATCGTTGTAACGACATTTACTGTATATATATCATACTAAGATATATTATATATCATAATATCATGATAATATAACAATTTAACATCTCATTTGTTATAATAAACAATGGGTTAACAACATTCAACAAGATCGTTAACCTAAAGGTTTCAAAACAACATTTACATGTAACGACTAACGATGACTTAACGACTCAGTTAAAATGTATATACATGTAGTGTTTTAATATGTATTCATACACTTTTGAAAGACTTCAAGACACTTATCAAAATGCTTCTACTTAACAAAAATGCTTACAATTACATCCTCGTTCAGTTTCATCAACAATTCTACTCGTATGCACCCGTATTCGTACTCGTACAATACATAGCTTTTAGATGTATGTACTATTGGTATATACACTCCAATGATCAGCTCTTAGCAGCCCATGTGAGTCACCTAACACATGTGGGAACCATCATTTGGCAACTAGCATGAAATATCTCATAAAATTACAAAAATATGAGTAATCATTCATGACTTATTTACATGAAAACAAAATTACATATCCTTTATATCTAATCCATACACCAACGACCAAAAACACCTACAAACACTTTCATTCTTCAATTTTCTTCTTCTAATTGATCTCTCTCAAGTTCTATCTTCAAGTTCTAAGTGTTCTTCATAAATTCCAAAAGTTCTAGTTTCATAAAATCAAGAATACTTCCAAGATTGCAAGTTTACTTCCAAGTTTTCTAAATCCATTCCAAGTAATCATCCAAGATCAAGAAACCTTTGTTACTTACAGTAGGTTATCTTTCTAATATAAGGTAATAATCATATTCAAACTTTAATTCAATTTCTATAACTATAACAATCTTATTTCGAGTGGAAATCTTACTTGAAATTGTTTTCGTGTCATGATTCTGCTTCAAGAACTTTCAAACCATCCAAGGATCCTTTGAAGCTAGATCTATTTTTCTCATTTCCATTAGGTTTATCCAAGGAACTTGAGGTAGTAATGATGTTCATAACATCATTCAATTCATACATATAAAGCTATCTTATTTGAAGGTTTAAACTTGTAATCACTAGAACATAGTTTAGTTAATTCTAAACTTGTTCGCAAATAAAAGTTAATCCTTCTAACTTGACTTTTAAAATCAACTAAACACATGTTCTATATCTATATGATATGCTAACTTAATGATTTAAAACCTGGAAACACGAAAAACACCGTAAAATCGGATTTACGCCGTCGTAGTAACCCCGGGGGCTGTTTTGGGTTAGTTAATTAAAAACTATGATAAACTTTGATTTAAAAGTTGTTATTCTGGGAAAATGATTTTTATTATGAACATGAAACTATATCCAAAAATTATGGTTAAACTCAAAGTGGAAGTATGTTTTCTAAAATGGTCATCTAGACGTCGTTCTTTCGACTGAAATGACTACCTTTACAAAAACGACTTGTAACTTATTTTTCCGACTATAAACCTATACTTTTTCTGTTTAGATTCATAAAATAGAGTTCAATATGAAATCATAGCAATTTGATTCACTCAAAACGGATTTAAAATGAAGAAGTTATGGGTAAAACAAGATTGGATAATTTTTCTCATTTTAGCTACGTGAAAATTGGTAACAAATCTATTCCAACCATAACTTAATCAACTTGTATTGTATATTATGTAATCTTGAGATACCATAGACACGTATACAATGTTTCGACCTATCATGTCGACACATCTATATATATTTTGGAACAACCATAGACACTCTATATGTGAATGTTGGAGTTAGCTATACAGGGTTGAGGTTGATTCCAAAATATATATAGTTTGAGTTGTGATCAATACTGAGATACGTATATACTGGGTCGTGGATTGATTCAAGATAATATTTATCGATTTATTTCTGTACATCTAACTGTGGACAACTAGTTGTAGGTTACTAACGAGGACAGCTGACTTAATAAACTTAAAACATCAAAATATATTAAAAGTGTTGTAAATATATTTTGAACATACTTTGATATATATGTATATATTGTTATAGGTTCGTGAATCAACCAGTGGCCAAGTCTTACTTCCCGACGAAGTAAAAATCTGTGAAAGTGAGTTATAGTCCCACTTTTAAAATCTAATATTTTGGGATGAGAATACATGCAGGTTTTATAAATGATTTACAAAATAGACACAAGTACGTGAAACTACATTCTATGGTTGAATTATCGAAATCGAATATGCCCCTTTTTATTAAGTCTGGTAATCTAAGAATTAGGGAACAGACACCCTAATTGACGCGAATCCTAAAGATAGATCTATTGGGCCTAACAAACCCCATCCAAAGTACCGGATGCTTTAGTACTTCGAAATTTATATCATATCCGAAGGGTGTCCCGGAATGATGGGGATATTCTTATATATGCATCTTGTTAATGTCGGTTACCAGGTGTTCACCATATGAATGATTTTTATCTCTATGTATGGGATGTGTATTGAAATATGAAATCTTGTGGTCTATTGTTACGATTTGATATATATAGGTTAAACCTATAACTCACCAACATTTTTGTTGACGTTTAAAGCATGTTTATTCTCAAGTGAATATTAAGAGCTTCCGCTGTTGCATACTAAAATAAGGACAAGATTTGGAGTCCATGTTTGTATGATATTGTGTAAAAACTGCATTCAAGAAACTGATTTCGATGTAACATATTTGTATTGTAAACCATTATGTAATGGTCGTGTGTAAACATGATATTTTAGATCATCATTATTTGATAATCTACGTAAAGCTTTTTAAACCTTTATTTATGAAATAAAGGTTATGGTTTGTTTTAAAAATGAATGCAGTCTTTGAAAAACGTCTCATATAGAGGTCAAAACCTCGCAACGAAATCAATTAATATGGAACGTTTTTAATCAATAAGAACGGGACATTTCAAGAATGATCACTTGATGAGCCTCTGTAACAACCCAACCCATTACCTAACCGTAAACAGCAAAGGAAAATATTTTTTTATTTATATACAGTACAGTGCGCGGCGCGCAGCACCTTAGGGTGCGCGGCGCGCAGGTTGCCTGGCAGCCCGCTGTCCGGATTTTCCAAATTTCAATTAAAGATCTCCTACTTCCCGACATAATTAGACGAAACGCTTTTCACAACATGTTATAATATGTAAAACTAACACATTCCAATAATAAAAGAAGTTTTACGACACCGGGCCCACATATGCCCAAATTACGAGTTTCGTACAAAATACAAGTTTCGACCAAATTAGTTTAAATTCTAAACGACACTAGAGCATGATGTTTGGGGGTTAAACTACCCAAATCTTGGTCAAACTTCAAAAAGCTATACGTCTAAAAGCTTCTCTTAACATAACGAAGCGGGATCACTAATCCAAACGAACGCCCTTACGATTGTCCACGTCGGAGCCTATAAAAAAGGTAAACAACGAGAGGGTAAGCATAACGCTTAGTGAATGCAATAATTATACATATACATACATAACCTACTTACTTGCAATCACTTACACAATACCGTAATACAAGCTAGCAATTCGACAACCATGCAAACATTATGCATAAACCAAGATCCGCAATTCACAATAAGCTAGCGACACCAATAGTATATGCAAAATACAAAATTCACACAACCATGGTTAACCAATCATACAAAGGAACGGTACTCGCGAAAGGCCGTCGGAGTTCATAACATCCGTTAGTGTTACTTAATCACTGCGTAATCACTAATCCCCTGGGTGATGTATTAAATAACGCGACTAACTCACCCCCATGACAATGTGGTGTCTTGAACACAACGAAAATTCCACATGTTAATCAAACCAATGAGTGGTGTCTTGAACCCCGCGACAATTCCACTCCCATAACAATGTGGTGTCTTTAACACCGCGACAATACCACATGCCAATTAAACCAATGAGTGGTGTCTTAAACACCGCGACAATACCACTCGTTACGTGAATGTGGTGTCTTAAACACCGCGACAATACCACATTCATACTACACAAATAAATACATTATACATGTACATGCATAATTATTCCACTCACCTTACGCCTTCGGTGAATTGATAAACCAAGCTCGCAACTTCAAGGTAATGTACCTTTTACATTATGCACATATATCAATTGATAATGCCAAAAAGGAACATATATTTCATAGCATTATTCCCCAAGAAATACAAGATTTTAGTTGCAATTGTTCCATTTTCAAGTAATATTCGTTTATATTAAATAAGTGCGAAGACAAAAGGTGAAAACGGCGAATTGAAGACACAAAGGTCCAAAAAGCTCAAAAGTACAAGATACAATTAAAAAGGTTCAAATTATTGATGAGGAACGTCTAAAAATGACAAGAGTACAAGTTACAAAACACAAAGTACACGATATAAAATAGTACGCAAGGGCGTTCGAAAATCCAGAACCGGGACATGAGTCAACTCTCAACGCTCGACGCAACGGTGTAAAAATTATGAGTCAACTATGCACAAGAATAAAATATAATATTTAAATAATTCATAATAAGAATAATATTAAATAATAAAAAGTTGTTAATTGAGCATAGTTCAGGGGTCGTAAATGAAAATTCAATTTCATATTTCGCCTATAAAAGGCCATGTAAGTCGTCAATGTAAAAACACAACTTTTTCTATCCTCTTTTTATCTATATATCGATCAAATATCTATATCTAATATCCAATATCTATATTCTATATCTCTATCATAATGTTAACTTAATAAGATATAACAATAATCTTAATTTTAATTTTAAATTATGATAATAATAAGATTTATGATAGAGATCGTTTGAGTGTGTAAGTTGAAATTCTGTCCGTGTAACGCTACGCTATTTTTAATCATTGTAAGTTATGTTCAACCTTTTTACATTAATGTCTCGTAGCTAAGTTATTATTATGCTTATTTAATCCGAAGTAATCATGATGTTGGGCTAATTACTAAAATTGGGTAATTGGGCTTTGTACCATAATTGGGGTTTGGACAAAAGAACGACACTTGTGGAAATTAGACTATGAGCTATTAATGGGCTTTATATTTGTTTAACTAAATGATAGTTTGTTAATGTTAATATAAAGATTTACAATTGGGCGTCCCTATAAATTACCATATACACTCAATCGGACACGATGAGCGGCGTATTTATATGTACGAATAATCGTTCATTTAACCGGACAAGGGAATGGATTAATAGCCACTAGAATAATTAAAACAGGGGTGAAATTATGTACAAGGACACTTGGTATAATTGATAACAAAATATTAAAACCTTGGGTTACACTCAGTCGACATCCTGGTGTAATTATTAAACAAAATATTAAAATCTTGTTACAGTTTAAGTCCCCAATTAGTTGGAATATTTAACTTCGGGTATAAGGATAATTTGACGAGGACACTCGCACTTTATATTTATGACTGATGGACTGTTATGGACAAAAACCAGACGGACATATTAAATAATCTAGGACAAAGGACAATTAACCCATGGGCATAAAACTAAAATCAACACGTCAAACATCATGATTACGGAAGTTTAAATAAGCATAATTCTTTTATTTCATATTTAATTTCCTTTATTTTATATTTAATTGCACTTCTAATTATCGCATTTTTATTTATTGTTATTGTATTTAATTGCACTTTTAATTATCGTACTTTTTAATTATCGCAAGTTTATTTTATCGCACTTTTATTATTCGCAATTTCATTATCGTTATTTACTTTACGCTTAAAATTAAGTCTTGTATTTAGTTATTATTTTACATTTGGTTTTAACTGCGACTAAAGTTTTAAAATCGACAAACCGGTCATTAAACGGTAAAAACCCCCTTTATAATAATAATATTACTTATATATATATATATATATATATTTGTATTTTTATAAAAGTAAACTAATATAGCGTTAAGCTTTGTTTAAAAAGATTCCCTGTGGAACGAACCGGACTTACTAAAAACTACACTACTGTACGATTAGGTACACTGCCTATAAGTGTTGTAGCAAGGTTTAAGTATATCCATTCTATAAATAAATAAATATCTTGTGTAAAATTATAGCATATTTAATAGTATTTCCTGCAAAAATTTAATAACTATTTTATACCACTCCGCTACCACATCAAGTATTTTTGGCGCCGCTGCCGGGGAACTCGGCGAAACGCTATATTTTTAATATATATTTGTATAAATATATTTATATTTAAGTTTGAAAAAAAAAAAAAACGAATCCTATGTGTAACATGGATTTTTGCTTCTGTTCGGTTCTTGAGTCGTACATTTGATGGGTCATTTAAGATAATGAATTAATATGGCAGACAATCCCAAACAAAACCCCACACACACTAACCCACTAGATTTCTGTTTAAAGAAAAAAAAAGAATGAATGTGATAGCATGCAAGTGGCTAGTTGGTTGATTACTTTATTACAATTTGAGTTCCAACTTCAAACAATTTGGGCCGTGACCCTATTAGTCTCGTGTCTTTCTTGGAAACTAGTCCACACTATTGTCCTACAGTCCTACATTTAATCTGATACGAGGGTCCTATATTATTTTAAGATAGGATATTGATAAGATAGGATATTGATAAGAGGGTCCTATATTTATTTTAAAAATCTGATACAAGCCATCGCCTAATTTAAAAATAAAAAAAAAAATTATTTTTAAGTTTTATTATCTTTAGTTTTTT
The DNA here is from genome assembly GCF_046630445.1 of Rutidosis leptorrhynchoides. Taxonomy (NCBI): domain Eukaryota; kingdom Viridiplantae; phylum Streptophyta; class Magnoliopsida; order Asterales; family Asteraceae; genus Rutidosis; species Rutidosis leptorrhynchoides. The sequence goes on along the minus strand of NC_092338.1, from coordinate 423,583,159 downwards.
AAGACTATAGTCGCAACTTTTAGTATTAAGTTTAGTTTTGCCATAGTTATTTTCATTTTTAGATTTTTAGGCTTTGCCGTAAAATCCCTTAAGTGCTTATTCCTTAGACTAAGTTTTAGGTGCTTTAGAATTTTGCGACGCCATTTTTCACGCTATTTTCTTATTTTTATTTTTCGACGCGTTTACCTATGTATCAATTACAATTCCAATTAGTGATCTCAATTTGTAGTTTTAATTTTAAGATAGTGATAGTTATAAGGATCGATTAGTCGCGTGTTTTAAAGTCTTATAAGCCACTCTTCGCCTTTTTCTATTTTTCGACGCGCACTCTTTTTCTCTCTTATTTCTCGCCATTCTAGTTTTTAGGACTTAGATTTTTTTTCTACTTCTTCTCTAAATTTCTTAAAATTACGAAAATTTATTTTAAGTGGTTAAATTGATAGACATCAAAATTTTCTGGTTCGTAGTAATAGTTGGATTTGTACGTGGACCGGGTTATTGGAGCCAAACAGTACTCAATTATATTGAGACCAAACGAATCCTGCCCCTCTGCTGCATCTTTTGGCTATTCGAAACGTGGGCAAAATCAGAAAAGTCTATTGATTGGATAACTTATATAATTTTTCTTTCCTTTTTAAAAACTAATAGGATATTCAGTGAATGCACCGAGCAAGACGTTCACCACCTTTTGTACGTTCACCACCTGTAACTAGATCAAGACATTTAGCAAATATTGTCGCCGTTGATTTTTCTTTAGAATCGTCATCCAGTCGACCAAGTACTCCAATTCAAATTTCCGATAATCCATTTTTTGAACCCAACCTCACAATTGAGAATCCAGAGAATATTCAGGAACGGTTCGTAGATCCTGAACCATTAAACTTTCCTCCGGAACCACCAATCATTCAAACAGAGATTGTTGAGGAACGAACCATTAAATCAGAATCATCTAGTGATACCGATTCAACAAATTCAATTATGGAGAATCTGGAACCTCTAAGTATGGAAGACCGAATGAGAGCTAAACGCACTGGCCAAGGTCACGCAATTACTCATCCAGACATTAATGCGCCAGATTATGAAATCAAAGGACAAATTCTACACATGGTGACTAATCAATGCCAATTTAGTGGTGCGCCGAAGGAAGATCCAAATGAACATCTACGTACCTTTAATAGAATCTGCACACTATTTAAAATCCGAGAAGTTGAGGATGAACAGATATATCTCATGTTATTTCCCTAGACTTTAAAGGGAGAAGCCAAAGATTGGTTGGAATCGTTACCTGAAGGGGCGATTGATACATGGGACGTTTTAGTTGAAAAATTTCTTAAACAATTCTTTCCTGCATCTAAAGCCGTAAGACTTCAAGCAGAAATTGTTACGTTCACACAGAAGCCAAATGAAACTCTATATGAGGCGTGGACAAGATATGGAAAGTTGTTAAGAGGATGTCCGCAACATGGTTTAGACACCTGTCAAATAGTACAAATATTCTACCAAGGATGCGACATCACTACAAGGAAAGACATAGATATAGCAGCTGGTGGTTCTATTATGAAGAAAACCGAAACTGATGCTTACAAAATTATTGATAACACTGCTTCCCACTCACATGAGTGGCACCAAGAAAAAGATATCGTTAGATCATCTAAAGCAGCTAGAGCCGATTCTAGCCATGACTTAGATTCCATTTCCGCAAAGATAGATGCTGTCGAGAGACGAATGGAAAAGATGACTAAAGATATTCACTCAATACGAATTAGTTGTGAGCAGTGTGGAGGACCACATTTGACAAAAGATTGTCTCAGTATTGAATTAACAATGGAACAAAGAGAGAATATTTCATACATAAACCAAAGGCCTGGAAATAATTATCAGAATAATTATCAACCGCCAAGACCTATTTACAATCAAAATCAGAACTATAACCGAAATATTCCATACAACAACCAACAAGGTCCTAGCAATCAACAAGTATCCAACAATACTTACAATCAGCAAAGACCTAATTTTCAAAATAAACCACCACAACAAACCGATGATAAAAAGCCAAATTTAGAAGATATGATGACAAAGCTAGTTGAAACTCAAACGCAATTTTTCACATCTCAAAAACAAACCAATGAACAAAATGCTCAAGCATTTAGAAATCAACAAGCTTCTATTCAAAATCTGGAACAAGAAGTAAGTAACCTAGCAAGATTAATAGGTGAAAGAAAACCGGGAAGTCTACCTAGTAATACAAATGCTAATCCTCGAAATGAAACAGCTAAAGCCATTACCACAAGAAGTGGTACAACACTTAAACCACCTGAAATACCTGTAACTTCTGATGAAGCTATTCCTACTCCACAAGAACCACAACCTGATCAAGATAAGGAAAAAGAACCGGTAGTTGAGAAGGTTAATGAAGATAACAAAGTTAAGGATAAACCTTATGTTAAACCATACCAACCACCACTTCCTTACCCGAGTAAAATGAAGAAAGAGAAACTTGAAGCCGAGCAATCCAAATTCTTGGATATGTTTAAACAGATAAATGTAAATCTTCCTTTCATTGATGTGATTTCAGGAATGCCTAGATATGCTAAATTCTTGAAAGATCTAATCTCAAATAGAAAGAAAATGGAAGAACTCTCGGCTGTTACTATGAATGCTAATTGTTCAGCAGTGCTGTTGAATAAGATACCAGAAAAACTATCTGATCCAGGAAGTTTCACAATTCCATATTTTCTGGGTAGTCTTAGTTCAATAGAAGCATTGGCAGACTTAGGTGCTAGTATAAATCTAATGCCATATTCACTATACACTAAACTAGACCTTGGAGAATTGAAACCAACAAGAATAAGCATACAACTAGCCGATAGATCAATAAAATATCCTAGAGGGATAATGGAGAACATGCTAGTTAAAGTTGGTACTTTAGTATTTCCAGTAGATTTTGTTGTTTTGGACATGGAAGAAGATTCTCAAGTTCCTCTCATATTAGGAAGACCATTCTTAAACACGGCTAAAGCAATGATAGACGTGTTCGGTAAGAAACTGACCCTAAGTATAGAGGATGAGAGTGTTACCTTTTCAGTTGATAGAGCAATGCAACAACCACAATCTGCAGATGATACATGTTATTATATTCAAACTATAGATGCACATGCAGAATTATTAGAAGAATTTCCAGAATTACAAGGAACAGGAGAATGTTCTTTAGGAGAAGGTAATGAAACAATTGATGAAGCTGAAATGTTAGCTACAATTCTAGATAATGGATATGAACCAACAACAGAAGAACTTCAAATGTTAAAAGAGGAAGACAAATATCGATACAAATCATCGATAGAAGAACCGCCAATATTAGAGTTAAAGCCACTTCCAACCCATCTGGAATACGCTTATTTACATGGTGAATCTGAATTACCAGTAATAATATCGTCTTCTCTCACAAATGATGAAAAATCTCGACTCATTTCTGTGCTTAAAGCTCATAAACCAGCTATTGCGTGGAAGATTCATGACATCAAAGGCATAAGTCCTTCGTATTGCACTCATAAAATCCTTATGGAAGAAGGTCATAAAACGTATGTGCAACGCCAACGAAGACTAAATCCAAATATGCAAGATGTTGTTAAGAAAGAAATTATTAAACTGCTAGATGCAGGTTTAATTTATCCAATTTCCGATAGTCCATGGGTAAGCCCAGTTCAATGTGTACCTAAGAAGGGTGGCATGACTGTCATTACAAATGAGAAAAATGAGCTTATTCCTACTAGGACTGTAACAGGATGGCGTGTGTGTATTGATTATAGAAAATTAAATGACGCCACCAGAAAAGATCACTTTCCCTTACCTTTCATAGATCAAATGTTGGAAAGATTAGCCGGAAATAGTTACTATTGTTTTTTCGGATATTTTCAAATTCCAATAGCACCCGAAGATCAAGAGAAAACCACATTCACGTGCCCTTATGGTACTTTTGCTTACAAACGCATGCCATTTGGACTTTGCAACGCCCCTGCAACCTTTCAAAGGTGTATGATGGCGATTTTTCACGACATGATAGAAGAATGCATGGAAGTTTTCATGGATGACTTTTCAGTCTTCGGTGATACATTTGAATCATGTCTAGTTAATCTGGAACGAATGCTTATTAGATGCGAACAATCAAATCTAGTACTTAATTGGGAGAAATGCCATTTCATGGTTAAAGAAGGCATCGTTCTTGGACATAAAATTTCAAAAGAAGGAATTGAAGTGGATATAGCTAAAGTAGATGTAATTGCTAAACTTCCACATCCCACCAATGTTAGAGGAGTTAGGAGTTTTCTAGGGCATGCCGGTTTTTACCGACGTTTCATAAAAGATTTTTCTAAAATTGCCACTCCTATGAATAAACTCCTAGAAAAGGATGCTCCATTCATCTTTTCAGATGAGTGTATCAAATCTTTTAATATTCTTAAAGAAAAACTCACTAATGCGCCGATCATAATCACACCAAATTGGAATCTACCATTTGAACTAATGTGCGATGCAAGTGATTTTGCATTGGGAGCCGTTTTAGGACAAAGGATTGAAAAACGATTTCAACCTATATATTATGCTAGTAAGACGTTACAAGGAGCACAAACGAACTATACAACTACTAAAAAAGAACTCCTTGCTATTGTCTTTGCTTTTGACAAATTTCGATCATATCTTGTTCTAGCAAAAACAGTGGTCTATACCGACCATTCTGCTCTTAGATACCTATTTTCAAAACAAGATGCTAAACCAAGATTAATCCGTTGGATCTCACTCTTACAAGAGTTTGATATTGAAATCCGAGATAAAAGAGGAGCAGAAAATCTCGCCGCTGATCATCTTTCTCGTCTTGAAAATCCCGAATTAGAAGTTCTAAATGAATCAGCCATACAAGACAACTTTCCTGATGAATATCTATTGAAGATAGATTATAAAGAAATCCCATGGTTTGTAGACTATGCAAATTATTTAGTATGTGGATTCCTTGAAAAAGGATTATCGTACCAAAGACGAAAGAAATTCTTCAGTGATATAAAACACTATTTTTGGAAAGATCCACATCTGTTTAAAAGTTGTCCCGATGGAATAATACGCCGATGTGTATTTGGAGATGAAGCTAGTAAAATATTAAACCATTGTCACACAGGACCAACAGGAGGGCATTATGGACCTCAACTAACAGCTAGAAAAGTTTATGAAGCTGGATTCTATTGGCCTACAATTTACAAAGACGCACACCTTCTTTGCAAATCCTGTGATGCTTGTCAAAGGGCCGGAAAAATAAGTCAACGTGATGAAATGCCACAAAATGTCATCCAAGTATGTGAAGTATTTGACATTTGGGGTATTGACTTTATGGGTCCATTTCCAAAATCTCATAATAATCTATATATACTCGTAGCCATTGATTATGTATCTAAATGGGCGGAAGCACAAGCTCTCCCAACTAACGATGCACGAGTTGTAGTCAACTTTTTAAAACGTCTTTTTGCAAGGTTTGGAACACCGAAAGCTTTAATAAGTGATCGGGGTACTCATTTCTGTAATAATCAACTTGAGAAATTTCTTAAAAGATATGGAGTAACTCATAAAATCTCCACCGCATATCATCCACAAACAAGTGGACAAGTTGAAAATACCAACCGAGCCTTAAAACATATTCTAGAGAAAACCGTAGGATCAAATCCGAAGGAATGGTCCATTAAATTGGAGGATGCACTCTGGGCTTTTAGAACAGCCTACAAAACTCCAATTGGAACCACACCTTTTAGACTTGTTTATGGAAAAGCATGTCATCTTCCAGTAGAAATTGAACACAAAGCATTTTGGGCTTTGAAAACATGTAATCTTGATTTACATGAAGCTGGACGTCTACGATTAAGTCAACTAAACGAATTAGAAGAATTAAGACATGAAGCATACGAAAATTCGTTAATCTATAAAGAAAGAACGAAGAAATGGCATGATAAAAGAATCAGAAGTTCAAAAGAATTTAAAGAAGGAGACAGAGTTCTTCTTTTCAATTCACGATTCAAGCTATTTCCTGGAAAATTGAAATCAAGATGGTCTGGACCATTCATAGTTAAAAGAGTTTTCCCATACGGAACGATAGAATTAATAAATTCAAATGGGATTGAATTTAAAGTTAATGGTCACAGAGTTAAACATTACATACATGGTCCGATGGAAGTCGACAACGAAGTTAATCACAATTTCGACACCACAGCTAACTAAGTGTGGGGAGAATCAAGTCTTTAAAGGATAATATGTATTTCTGTTAGAGTTAGATTGTCTGTTTTCGTGTAATTCTCGAAAATGGAACCCGAATGGTCTTTCCCTAGCAGACCCTAAAGAACTAGTCTTCTCCCCCCATTCTGAATTTTTATTTTTTTTAGGTTTTTACAAAATGAAGACTGCCTGTGAACTAAACCATGGTCTAATGCTACACGCTTTGATCACTAAAAGAAATAATGACATACTACCAAGTGAAATAGCATCAGTAATCAGAGAAAGAATGGACGGAGTTAGAAAAGAATCCAGATGCGAAGATAATAAGTTACAATTTGGTAAAGGAAAATCAAAATCCGCAGCGAAAAGAAGAGCACGACACCTAGAAAGATGTCACAAATGCGGAAAATGGTCACATGGAGGTAAATGTTCAAATAATCAAACCTATTCAAATACCGAATTTGTTACTTTATGCAGAGACGGACCGTTCATATGTTTAGAAGAAAAGACACTGAATGCTCGAGGTTACGCCTATGTAGCCATGGAAAACCAATTAAACCGACTATCTTATGAATGGGATAGATCATATAACTAAGAAATCTATTTCACAGGTATGTCTGTACAGTTTTTATTTTTATTTTTATTTTTAACCTTTTGATAATAAACGCTAATTTGTTCGCTATAAAGTATTAAATTGGTATTAAATAAAATTAGGTTTGGCGACCGAAATTATTGATATCATTCAAAAATTTATTACATCACTGCGAAATTTAACGTTTATTCTTAAGGTATAAATATCTTTAATCAATCAACCCAAAATATTTCAAAAATTCGTCATGAGTTAAATTAGGTCTTGGAACCGAAATTACTTTACCGAAAAGAGGGGCGCATATTTTTGATAATATTTGATTGATTAAAGTGGGATAAAAAGCCAAAAAGATTTTTAATTTTATTTTTACCATATTTTTAAAATTAATATATAAATCTTAAATTAATATTGTAAACTTTGTAAAAACAATATATTTAAAATTGTAAATATTTGAAAAATTAATATAAGTTTGGTGTGAATTTATAATATGAATTTTTAAATTAAGTTTGGTGTGAATTTTTAATTTTTAAAATATGAATTTTTTAATTTTATGCATTTCAAATTTTAAGTTTGGTGTGAATTTTTAATATTAATTTTGAATTTTATATTTAAATTGTGTGAATTTAAAAACAAAAATTTACTTTATCTCATTAAGTTAAAAATATGATTTTTAAAATTCGTCATAAGTTGAAGACTAGGTCATTGAACCGAAATTGCTTTACCCGAGGGAGGGACGAGAGTTATTATTATCATTATTTTTAATCTTAATGAATTAAAGTATGCCAAAAAAAAAAAAAAAAAAAAAACCCTAAAATCTTAGCTTTTAAAACAATCGCTACAAAAAGACAAATTTTAAAATTTTGTCGAAGGACGGACTAGGACATCGATCCGAAACGACCTCGTCCTAAATAAAAAGAGAAACAAATTTTTAAAATTAATTAATATTTTTTTTATAAGTTAAAGATTTCTAAAAAAAAAATCCAATATGTTTGGAAATTTTGGTAAAATTTAATCATTTTTCTACGCTAATCACCCTCAATAATTTAAATTGTTACTGATTTCTTGCAAATGAGGGCATTGCAAGATCTTAAGTGTGGGAAGGGGTTAAATTCTTTCGGATTTTAAAAAATTTTTGATTTAAACACTTGGTTACCAATAAAAATACTAGTAACGCAGTAGTTGTATTAGAATCTAGTGCTCTCCGATAACAAGGAACAGCCCTAGTCTTATATACTGACTACCCACTTCTAGTAAATTTTTCAAAATTTTCAACAAAATGGATTCAAAATCATGTTTATATATATTTATGAACGATGAAAACTAGGTCATTGAGCCGAAATTATCGTTACCTCGGAAAGGACATAAATTGAGAAACAACCAAAACGTTAGAATTCATTTAAGAATGGAATAGAGGAGAAAAAGGCAAAGAAAAACATAAATAAAAGCCAAGTGTGGGAAAACTTTACCAAATTATTCACAACATATACCATATATTTTTGTACAAATTTTTGAAAATACTTTTGTTTTGGACGATAATCAATTGTTTTACCCGATGAAACCATAAAAGAAGAGATGGATCTACACGATGAATCAATTCCATCATTAAAAGGAAGTAAAGTCTTCCAAAAAAGAAACGCGCTCCTTGATTTAGGTCATGAAGTTGTCGTCCAGACCAGCTGTAGGTTGACGAAAAATCTAGAAAAGTCATCACTAAAATCAGCAGGAAATCCACGGACCTCAGCATCAAACAGGGTCGCCAAGTGGTCAGATTTATCCTAACCATGAGAAGGATTTATCTCGTACAATGGGGGGCACCGTGCAAATTAGCTTGATAAGACTAATGAATCAGATCTCCAGAAAGGATAATCTCCTTAAAGATTAAAAATCAGCTTTTAAGACTGATATTACTCAATCCTTGAGATTGACCTTAAAGATTGAGAATTCAAACTCATGGAATTCAATGATATCTAAACTCGAGCTTGAACGAGAAAATATTTTGATCAAAAATACAAACCGATTTGTTTTCTGAAAATCCATTTTCAATGCGTTCATTACCATTGAACGTAAAATCCTAGGAATTCACCTGGAATTCATTAGGTCACCTGAACAAAATCGGGTGTCAACCGTAAGAACGGTGGTTGCATAGCATGGTCGGAGACAGGACCTTGTGCCAGACCGAAAAATCATAGGATGATCTTTACTATTGCTCCTACCAAGGATAGTACTAGCATCCGACACATTTTTAGACCATAATCAAATGCATGTCATTAGACATTGCCTTAACAGTTTCTTGTTCATCGCTTTCCTTTACAACCGGACGGTAGTTTACCGAAAGGTAATATACGGAACAAGTAAACTGGATGTGTGCTATTCGATACCGGGATAGCAGTGGATTACACGAGCCTAAAAGTTTTAGCCAAAATATTGATCCACAAATATATTTTGCAACACCAATGATGGATCAAATCAGAAAACTTGTCTAGGGTAAAATCTAGCTTGAATTTTCAAAAGATCAAATGTTTTCATAAAGATCCAATTTCCTTAAAGGATCAAAATTTTTATAGTCATGTGGGACTGTAAACCGCCTTTCAAATGTGCACTTTGCTTTGGAAACCGAAAGTAAATCGGCTATTTGATTGCCAGTGTCGTTGACTTAAACCCAAGGCAACTATAAAAGACACACCCACCTTTAACCACATCGTTACCATCATTGTTTATATCGCCGTATTGAAATCACTGATGTACAAAGTGTGAAGAATAAAGAAGTGATTCAAGTGTTTTTCAAGACTATATTGCTTGAGGACAAGCAACGCTCAAGTGTGGGAATATTGATAATGCCAAAAAGGAACATATATTTCATAGCATTATTCCCCAAGAAATACAAGATTTTAGTTGCAATTGTTCCATTTTCAAGTAATATTCATTTATATTAAATAAGTGCGAAGACAAAAGGTGAAAACGGCGAATTGAAGACACAAAGGTCCAAAAAGCTCAAAAGTACAAGATACAATTAAAAAGGTTCAAATTATTGATGAGGAACGTCTAAAAATGACAAGAGTACAAGTTACAAAACACAAAGTACACGATATAAAATAGTACGCAAGGGCGTTCAAAAATCCGGAACCGGGACATGAGTCAACTCTCAACGCTCGACGCAACGGTGTAAAAATTATGAGTCAACTATGCACAAGAATAAAATATAATATTTAAATAATTCATAATAAGAATAATATTAAATAATAAAAAGTTGTTAATTGAGCATAGTTCAGGGGTCGTAAATGAAAATTCAATTTCATATTTCACCTATAAAAGGCCATGTAAGTCGTCAATGTAAAAACACAACTTTTTCTACCCTCTTTTTATCTATATATCGATCAAATATCTATATCTAATATCCAATATCCATATTCTATATCTCTATCATAATGTTAACTTAATAAGATATAACAATAATCTTAATTTTAATTTTAAATTATGATAATAATAAGATTTATGATAGAGATCGTTTGAGTGTGTAAGTCGAAATTCTGTCCGTGTAACGCTACGCTATTTTTAATCATTGTAAGTTATGTTCAACCTTTTTACATTAATGTCTCGTAGCTAAGTTATTATTATGCTTATTTAATCCGAAGTAATCATGATGTTGGGCTAATTACTAAAATTGGGTAATTGGGCTTTGTACCATAATTGGGGTTTGGACAAAAGCACGACACTTGTGGAAATTAGACTATGAGCTATTAATGGGCTTTATATTTGTTTAACTAAATGATAGTTTGTTAATGTTAATATAAAGATTTACAATTGGGCATCCCTATAAATTACCATATACACTCAATCGGACACGATGGGCGGGGTATTTATATGTACGAATAATCGTTCATTTAACCGGACATGGGAATGGATTAATAGCCACTAGAATAATTAAAACAGGGGTGAAATTATGTACAAGGACACTTGGTATAATTGATAACAAAATATTAAAACCTTGGGTTACACTCAGTCGACATCCTGGTGTAATTATTAAACAAAATATTAAAATCTTGTTACAGTTTAAGTCCCCAATTAGTTGGAATATTTAACTTCGGGTATAAGGATAATTTGACGAGGACACTCGCACTTTATATTTATGACTGATGGACTGTTATGGACAAAAACCAGACGGACATATTAAATAATCCAGGACAAAGGACAATTAACCCATGGGCATAAAACTAAAATCAACACGTTAAACATCATGATTACGGAAGTTTAAATAAGCATAATTCTTTTATTTCATATTTAATTTCCTTTATTTTATATTTAATTGCACTTCTAATTATCGCATTTTTATTTATTGTTATTGTATTTAATTGCACTTTTAATTATCGTACTTTTTAATTATCGCAAGTTTATTTTATCGCACTTTTATTATTCGCAATTTCATTATCGTTATTTACTTTACGCTTAAAATTAAGTCTTGTATTTAGTTATTATTTTACATTTGGTTTTAACTGCGACTAAAGTTTTAAAATCGACAAACCGGTCATTAAACGGTAAAAACCCCCTTTATAATAATAATATTACTTATATATATATATTTGTATTTTTATAAAAGTAAACTAATATAGCGTTAAGCTTTGTTTAAAAAGATTCCCTGTGGAACGAACCGGACTTACTAAAAACTACACTACTGTACGATTAGGTACACTGCCTATAAGTGTTGTAGCAAGGTTTAAGTATATCCATTCTATAAATAAATAAATATCTTGTGTAAAATTATAGCATATTTAATAGTATTTCCTGCAAAAATTTAATAACTATTTTATACCACTCCGCTACCACATCATCAATCATTCATTCAAGTTGGTCAACCAACTTATTCGCCATCCAAGTGCCATTTGGCCCATAGTTCAAACATGACCCATTTGCACCATTCATGCTAACACTAGGTCGGGATTATGTCAAATCCTTACCAACAATTCGATTATGGTCTTAATACACCTTTTAACACAAGGTTATCTCATTTTTGCACCCATTAACCCACATAGGTCATCAAAGACTCATTTGAACCATTTCAAGGTTAACACACTCATTTGTGTCACTAACAAACCCAAATACTCCCATTCACTTTAAACACTAAGGGTGCTAGTGATTAACTACCATTTAAGACTCATAAACACCAATTTACACTTTGAAACCCTAGGTTAGTCAATCTTGAGTCCTCATGACTCAATCTTACCCAAGAACACCCAAAATTACCAAATATGAGTTTTATGTTTTTCATTTATCTAAACCCTAACCCATACATAAATCAAAGTAAGGAAATCAAAGTTAGAACATACCACTACAACCAAAACATAGCTAGTGGCTAGATGAATAACTTTAATGCACGCGCTTTGACCCCAAATCAACTTCTTCCTCCTCGATTTAAGCTTTCTCTCTCTTAATAGGTTTCTCACTCTTGAATTGAATGGGAGAGATGATAAGGTTGGTAGAGTGTTGAATGTGCTTTCAATCACCACCCAACTGGCCTTTACAGCCCTAAACTCGTCCCCATGTGAAAAGACAAGAATACCCTTCATTTAACTTTAATTTAAAAAGCAGAAAACTGGCCCAGGTGCAGTGCACGGCACGCTCCCTTAAGTGTGTGTGTTGTGCACGAAGGTCTGGACAGTTTCTGACCTTAATTTATTTACACAATGTCCCCCACGCTTCACGTACTCTATTTACATCTCTGTACAAAATATTAGGGTCTTACAACTCTCCCCCACTTGAATCAGAGCGCGTCCTCGCGATCCAAGCCGCATGACAAGAGGGAAGATAAACTAACACGAACTCCTCGGGCTCCCAAGTAAACTCGGAACCTTTACTACGACGTCATTGAACTTTAAAAGTTCTCACCTCTTTATTTCTCAACATTTTGACCTTCTCATCGAGTATAGCAATTGGCTCCTCAATATACTCTAACTTATTGTTTAGCTCAATCTCGTCTAATGGCACCCAAGATGAATCATCCACAAGACACTTACGGAGATGGGAAACATGAAATGTATTATGGATCCCCGCAAGCTCTTTGGGTAATTCCAAACGATACGCAACTTCACCAACACGAGCTAAAATTTTAAATGGCCCAATAAACCGAGGAGCTAACTTTTCCCGCTTTCGAAACCGAATAACACCTTTCCATGGCGAAACTTTAAGCATCACCATGTCACCTTCTTAGAACTCAATTGGTCGTCTACGTTTATTGGCATAAGATTTTTGTCTATCTTGAGCCTTTTTCAAATGAGTCCTAATCATATCAATTTTGTTATTCGTCTCTAAAACCAAATCGGTACTCCTAATTTCTCTTTGACCCACTTCACCCCAACAAATTGGAGTTCGAAACCTTCGCCCATAAAGCATCTCATAAGGTGGCATCCCGATACTAGTATGATAACTATTATTGTACGAGAATTCCACCAAAGGTGAATGCTCATCCCAACTACCACCGAAATCGATAATACACGCCCGTAACTTATCCTCCAATGTTTGGTTCGTACGTTCGGTTTGACTGTCCGTTTGAGGATGGTACGCCATGCTCAATTTCAATTGTGTACCCATATCTTCATGAAACTTTTTCCAAAACCGAGATGTGAAACGAGTATCCCGATCCGAGATAATAGATATAGGAACCCCGTGTCTTGATATCACTTCTTTGATAAACATCTTAGCCAAGGTCTCCGACGATATCGCTTCCCAAATGGGAAGAAACAAAGCACTTTTCATCAATCGATCAACTATTACCCAAATCGAATCAAATTGGGTTCTCGCCGTCTTTGGTAACTTTGTGATGAAATCCATGGTAATGTGCTCCCATTTCCATTTTGGGATTTTTAACGGTTGTAACATACCATACGGCTTTTGGTGTTCGGCTTTAACTTGCAAACACGTGACGCATTGTTCAACATACTTAACAACATTACGTTTCATGCTCGGCCACCAATACTCTTTCCTCAAATCAAGATACATTTTCGTTGCGCCCGGATGAATGGAATAGTTTGACTTATGTGCTTCATCAAGTAGCACTCGTCGAAAATACCCCATCTTAGGCACCCACACTCTTCCTTGAAAAGACAACAAACCATGCGGGCCTAAAGTAATGAACTCCATTTGCCCCACGATTCATTCCTCATGCTTGTTGTGAACGTAAGCTTCTATTTGAATCTCACTGAGTTTTACAAGAAAATCGTTAGTAATAATCATATGTAACAATCCCAATCGTAATGCCGGATGTTGACTCTTTCGACTCAATGCATCTGCGACAACATTTGCCTTACCCGGATGATAACGTATTTCACAATCGTAATCTTTTACCACATCCATCCATCTACGTTGACGATAATTCAAATCTCGTTGCTTAAAAAGATGTTTCAAACTCTTATGATCCGAATAAATCGTACACTTGACACCATACAAGTAATGGCGCCAAATTTTCAACGCATGCACTACCGCCGCCAACTCAAGATCATGAGTCGTATATCTCGTTTCGTGTTCCTTTAATTGTCGAGAGGCATAAGCGATGACTTTACCTCTTTGCATTAGAACACACCCGAGCCCATTTAGAGAAGCATCATAATAGACCATCATGTCTTCCACCCCTTCCGGCAATACTAACACCGGAGCTCGACACAACTTCTCTTTTAACAAATAAAAGGCAATTTCTTGCTCGTTTTCCCAATTAAATCTAGCGTTCTTTCTCGTCAATTTCGTCAATGGAGAAGCAATCTTGGAAAAGTCTTGGATAAACTGAAGATAATAACCTACCAATCCGAGAAAACTTCGGATTTCCGTAGGCGTAGTCGGTCGTCCCCAACTCTTCACCATCTCTATCTTCCCTATATCTACTTGAATACCATCTTTGTTCACGATATGGCCAAGGAATTGAACTTCCCTTAGCCAAAATTCACATTTGGAGAATTTAGCATACAACTTCTCCTTTCGTAACGTCTTTAACACACCACGCAAATGATGTTCATGTTCCTTCATACTCTTGGAATAAACAAGTATGTCGTTAATGAACACAATCACCGACTTATCCAACATAGGTTGGCACACTCGGTTCATAAGATCCATGAATGCCGCTGGTGCATTCGTAAGACCAAATGGCATTACCACAAATTCAAAATGCCCATAACGCGTTCGAAAAGCCGTTTTCTCAATATCTTCCTCACGGACCCGCACTTGGTGATAGCCGGACCGTAGGTCAAACTTAGAGAAATACGTCGCACCTTGGAGTTGGTCAAACAAATCGTCAATCTGAGGCAATGGATAACGATTCTTGATCGTCACCTTGTTCAACTCCCTATAATCGATGCACATCCGCATACTTCCATCCTTCTTCTTCACGAATAAAACCAGAGCGCCCCATGGCGAAGCACTCGGTCGGATAAAACCCTTTTCAAGCAACTCTTGGATTTGATTTAACAACTCTTGCATTTCCGTCGGTGCTAAACGATAAGGAGTTTTAGCAATGGGGGTAGCCCCGGAACCAACTCAATGCGAAATTCAACTTGTCTTTCCACCGGAACACCCGGTAACTCATCCGGAAAAACGTCTTCAAATTCATTTACCACCGGAATTTCACAAATGGGTGGTGGCTCTTCACGAGTATCAACAACATGGGCAAGAAAAGCCATGCCACCACTAACAAGGAAACAACGTGCCCGTGCATAAGTGCATATCGGCACAAGTCTTCTTCGCTTATCGCCATGAATAATTAACTCTCCCCCACTTGGGGTCTTCACACGAATAGATTTTTCATGGCATGCAATATCGGCTCTATTATGATCGATCCAATCCATACCAACAACGATATCAAAATCACCCAAAGTCATCGGGATGAGATCAATTTTAAAGTTTTCGGCACCAAACACAACATTACAATTTTTACACACATCAACCACTAGCACCGTCTTGCCATCCACTATTTCAACTTCTACCGGATGACTTAACTTAGCTAACGGTTTATTAAGTTTAGGCACAAATTTCGGTGACACAAACGACAAGTTAGCACCACTATCAAAAAGTATCTTTGCCGGATTAGAATTAACCATGAAAGTACCTGAGACAACTTCATTAGATTGTTTGGCTTCATCATTCGTCATCAAATAGTTGCGACCCCTAGCCATGCCCGCCGCTTTTTCTAACTTCTTAACATGATCACCCCGCAACTCGGGACATTCTGTCCTTCGGTGCCCTTCTTTTTGACAATTGTAACAAGTGAGCCTTGGCGTTGAAGATGAATTTGTAAAATCACGGGCCATGTGTCCTTGTCGTCCACAATTATAACATATGGGTCCGAAACCCCCAGACGCACCCTTCTTCACACTACCAACACTCTCACTCGCACTCTTACTCTTCTTGTTAGAATAACTAGTCGCTTCAAACTTTCTTTTGCCAAACGTAAAGCCACTCTTTCTCAAAATGAGCGACTCAAAACCTTTGACCATATCAAACAACTCATCAAAGCTTTTCACTGCGTTCACACTAATCTTTTCTTGGTAGTTATCATTCAAGGTTCGGTAAAAGTCTTCCTTCAACATGTGATCATTACCGACATACTCCGGGCAAAATTGGGTCTTTGTCAAGAAAGTGGACTTAAGAGTGTTCAAGTCCATTGACCCTTGCCTCAAAGTACACAACTTGTCCTTAAGCCTTGCAAGATCGGCCGACGTTCGGTATTCCTTGAAAAATTCCACCTTGAATTCGTCCCACGTGAATTCCATGCATTGTTCTTCCCCATAAAGTTGGATTTTCGTGTCCCACCACAACTTAGCATCACCCCTCAACATGCTACAACTATACCTCGTCTTTTTATCGAGAGGGCATGCACAAGTACGAAAAGCCCCCTCCATATCGGAGATCCAACGGGCACTCTTAAGTGGGTCCCGTTCGCCCTCAAAGGTAGGAGGTTGAGCATCTTTGAAGTTCTTAAAGAAAAAGTCCCGCCTTCCAACATTATCCTCTTGAAGGACAACCTTGATTTGTTCCTTTACTACATTGACTAATTGCTCGTCAATCGTATCTAGGAACATCTTTTTGACATCTTCTAGGAAAGCCGCATGATGACTTTTCAAAATGGCCTCAACATTGGCCGTGAACTCGGGGTCCTCGCTCGTGCCCCCATTATCGGTGTCGTGTCCGTTTCTCATCTTCATTCTATAAAACGGAAGAGTTTAACAAAGAAACGAAAAGACATGACACATACATATACACATATACACCTTACCGCCCCATCTTGCTCAACGATCGTCGTACATTGCTTGTTTGACACGATTTGAACCCGTAACAATGGTAGCTAATCATTGTTATGCGAGCATGTCACATTAACTTGCTAGTACAACGTCCATCTCGCTCGATGATTGCTAACACAACACAACAATTAGTGCAAGGTTAGTTCACATAAACATAAGCACTAACACATCCCCGGTCCGACCCGTCTCCTACAAGTCCCGCATAAAGCGCATACACAATAAAGTCTAAGTCTAGGCACCTATCTCAAGTCCCCTAAATCCCTTAGACCATGCTCTGATACCACTTGTAACAACCCAACCCATTACCCAACCGTAAACAGCAAAGCAATTTTTTTTTATATACACTACAGTGCGCGGCGCGCAACACCTTAGGGTGCGCGACGCGCAGGTTGCCTGGCAGCCCGCTGTCCGGATTTTCCAAATTTTAATTAAAGATCTCCAACTTCCCGACATAATTAGACGAAACGCTTTTCACAACATGTTATAATATGTAAAACTAACACATTCCAATAATAAAAGAAGTTTTACGACACCGGGCCCACGTATGCCCAAATTACGAGTTTCGTACAAAATACAAGTTTCGACCAAATTAGTTTAATTTCAAAACGACACTAGAGCATGATGTTTGGGGGTTAAACTACCCAAATCTTGGTCAAACTTCAAAAAGCTATACGTCTAAAAGCTTCTCTTAACATAACGAAGCGGGATCACTAATCCAAACGAACGCCCTTACCCTTGTCCACGTCGCAACCTATAAAAAAGGTAAACAACGAGAAGGTAAGCATACCGCTTAGTGAACGCAATAATTATACATATACATGCATAACCTACTTACTTGCAATCACTTACACAATACCGTAATACAAGCTAGCAATTCGACAACTATGCAAACATTATGCATAAACCAAGATCCGCAATTCACAATAAGCTAGCGACACCAATAGCATATAGTTCAGAATTACATATGCTAAATACAAAATTCACACAACCATGATTAACCAATCATACAAAGGAACGGTACTCGCGAAAGGCCGTCGGAGTTCATAACATCCGTTAGTGTAACTTAATCACCGCGTAATCACTAATCCCCCGGGTGATGTCTTAAACACCGCGACTAACCTACCCCCATGACAATGTGGTGTCTTGAACACTGCGACAATTCCACATGTCAATCAAACCAATGAGTGGTGTCTTGAACACCGCGAAAATTCCACTCCCATGACAATGTGGTGTCTTAAACACCGTGACAATACCACATGCCAATCAAACCAATGAGTGGTGTCTTAAACACCGTGACAATACCACTCGTTACGTAGAATGTGGTGTCTTAAACACCGCGACAATACGACATTCATACTACACAAATAAATACATTATACACGTACACGCATAATTATTCCACTCACCTTACGCCTTCGGTGAATTGATAAACCAAGCTCGCAACTTCAAGGTAACGTACCTATTACATTATGCACATATATCAATCATTCATTCAAGTTGGTCAACCAACTTATTCGCCATCCACGTGCCATTTGGCCCATAGTGCAAACGTGGCTCATTTGCACCATTCATTCTAATACTAGGTCAGGATTATGTCAAATCCTTACCAACAATTCGATTATGGTCTTAATACACCTTTTAACACAAGGTTATCTCATTTTCGCACCCATTAACCCACTTAGGTCATCAAAGACTCATTTGACCCATTTCAAGGTTAACACACTCATTTGGGTCATTAACAAACCCAAATACTCCCATTCACTTTAAACACTAAGGGTGCTAGTGATTAACTACCATTTAAGACTCATAAATACCAATTTACACTTTGAAACCCTAGGTTAGTCAATCTTGAGTCCTCATGACTCAATCTTACCCAAGAACACCCAAAATCACCAAATATGGGTTTTATGTTCTTCATTTATCCAAACCCTAACCCATACATAAATCAAAGTAAGGAAATCAAAGGTAGAACATACCACTACAACCAAAACGTAGCTAGTGACTAGATGAACAACTTTAATGCACCCGCTTTGACCCGAAATCAACTTCTTCCTCCTCGATTTAAGCTTTCTCTCTCTTAATGGGTTTCTTACTCTAGAATTGAATGAGAGAGATGATAAGGTTGGTGGAGTGTTGAATGTGCTTTCAACCACCACCCAACTGGCCTTTACAGCCCTAAACTCGTCCCCATGTGAAAAGACAAGAATACCCTTCATTTAACTTTAATTTAAAAAGCAGAAAACTGGCCCGGGTGCAGTGCGCGGCGCGCTCCCTTAAGTGTGCGTGGCGCGCACGAAGGTCTGGACAGTTTCTGACCTCAATTTATTTACACAATGTCCCCCACGCTTCACGTACTCTATTTACATCTCTGTACAAAATATTAGGGTCTTACAGCCTCCCAATAAGTAATAGGAATTGTTGACATGGGTTGAGTTACATGAGAAGCGTTGATGGCATTAATGAATCGAAAAAGCCGATTAAGATGATTTGAATATGGAAGTGGATGAATTCCTAGTTGTCGAAGGTAACCCATTCTTTGAGTAGTGAGATAAGCAAGATTTATGGATTCTTCAGTGAGAAGTGACCACATGACAATGACTTCGGTTCCTGAGATGTGAGTAGCGGTAGGTTCCCGACAATAGACATTGTTCCGAATGACATTAAGAATAAGTTGAAGATCATGGCGGATGTCGTCATCTTGAATACGAAGTCGTTGGTTGAGGTTTCGTTGTACTCTCGGAGCGGTGATGAGATCTAAGATGGGTTGTAACGAAAACGTAGGATTAAGTGATCTTAGATCGGTTGAAGGAGTATAGAAGGAACACCCATTCGAAGGAATTGCCATAACGGTTCCGAATTGTTTTAGGGACCAAGTGTAAGGTGTATTAAAAAGTCGAAATGCCACTTGATCGGGGTTGGAAACATCAAGATTACCATAGAATTCCCTAATGAGAGTTGGATAAATGGTTTCATCAAGCTCAAGAAATGAGAAACAATTGTTATGGGTAAAAAGTTGAGTTAGCTCGGGAAACTCGGTATGATGAACAACACGCTCCTCATGAAGTGTTCTAGTCTCCATGTATTGCCTATTGTTCGTGATACGTTGATTTCTCGTGTTGGTCATTTCCTTGAATAGATTTGAAAGAGTATGGACCACTTTTTGAAAAAAACTTGAAGGTAGGACAAAAGTAACACCAGAAATTCAGTGGTTATGGTTTAAGGAAGAGATGTGGTTGGTGAAAAAGTTGTTTGGGTATCAAAGGAGTTGCATAAAAGACAAAGAAATTCATCAGACATCAGGCAACTCTCATCACGGTCGATCGTGGTTCGACCGTGCGTGATCAGGATCAAATTTTAAGGAGTATATTCCATCATTCCCAACCCATTCCTAGGCAAATTAAAGGTTTCCTTTTTAAGGGGCTTAGTGAATATGTCAGCTATGTTTTCAGCAGATTCTACCTTATCTATCACAATATTACCGTTTTGGACGTGGTCACGAAGGAAATGGTGCCTAATGTCAATGTGTTTAGTCCTAGAGTGTAATATTTGATTTTTCGATAGGTCTATAGCACTTTTATTATCACAACATATGGGTATTTCAGATGAGATGATACCGTAATCGAGGAAGGTTTGCTTCATTCATAGCACTTGTGCACACGCTCTTCCCATCGCTACATAT
Organism: Rutidosis leptorrhynchoides; assembly: GCF_046630445.1. NCBI lineage: Eukaryota > Viridiplantae > Streptophyta > Magnoliopsida > Asterales > Asteraceae > Rutidosis > Rutidosis leptorrhynchoides. The sequence continues at coordinate 423,562,371 of NC_092338.1, read as the reverse complement.
TCGGCTTCGGTGGTAGACAATGCGATGGATGTTTGCTTCTTTGAGAACCATGACATTAAGTAAAGCCCCACGAACGCGCATACTCCACTTGTGCTTTTTCTATCAATCATTGATCCACCATGATCGGAATCCGCAAAGCACATAATATCAATGGGGGTAAACTTTGGATACCATAACCCAAGATGCATTGTTCCTTTTAAGTATCTATGCGGATTGCGCATCCAAAGCCCTAGAACGCACATAAACTACCATATAAGGCATGTGGCACGGGTATAGCTGCACAATATGCGCCTATACCATCTGATGCGAGTTTCGTATACTTGCATAAGGGTCCGGCACATTCTAGAAGAGTGTACGGTATAATCAAGTCGGATTCTCTTCCTTAAATAACGAATGTTTATTGGGATAAGATTGCATTTAATTAGGGAAAAGATTCTACCGAAACCCTAATTCGTGAGCCTATAAATACATAGCTCATAAACCCTAAATACATATACGTTCACTTGTTTACTCATACGTAAACTACAGCATACAAATCTCTATCGTACGAACAAATCTTCTTACGATCTCTAAAGACTTTCAGGTATGTATTGAACTATAAAACCTTCATGTCTTTGGGCCACTCAACCTCGTATGCTAGGTTGTTGGTGGACTCTCAAATCGGCCACCCTGTCGGAATCGAAACGATACTGATGTGGGTTATCCACGACCAAGCGTCGGAGGTTCGAATGTTTAGTCCTTAAACCCCTTTTATGCACTCAAGCGTAGGTTCGAATGTTGTTAGTCCTTAAACCCCTTTTCCTTGATCCCGTGAAAATATGCTTGCTCATTTGGCGCCATCCGTGGGACCGGTTACATGAGCAAATAACAAAGAAATTCATGATGAATCTAATTCGTTTTTGTGTTTTCAATAAAATATTTTTTGTTCGTACTAATCGGTCGATTTCAGGTTGTTTATCTAATTCAGATCAATGGCAGGCAACAAAGGTCCGAAACCAACTTTTCAGACATTTCCAGGTCAACGAACACCTGCACAAACATCAAAACATGCATCTGTGACAGAAGGGAAAAAGGTGTCAAAACCCCCTTTGACAGAAAATATTCAAACAGGGCCGACAAGCGCCGAGACGGAAAAAACTGTTCCTCCGACCATGGTAGGGACAGAAAGTGAGCGGCTACAGAGTGGTGGAGATGCCCCCCCCCCCCCCCCCCCGGCAGTAGAAACTGGCTATGTCCGCTTCAAAGAAACGGAAACGGGACGAATGAAGTCTCCGGAAAAAATAAGTTTTGGATCTCCAGATAACATGAGCTATATACGCTCTAAGGAAACGGACGACGAGTATGACTCTCCGCCAAGTGGCGCTAAGCTAATGGCAAAAACCACATATGTAGGAATGATCCCAGTTATCACAACGGTGGAGCCGGAAACTCAAACTTTGAGGGTTACCCCGGCAAGTGCGAAGAAATAAGAAGATTGGGTTTGAGAAACCTAGATGGTTCGTATATTACCGTAGCGCCGCTCCAAGCGAAGATGACTTATGCACCAACCCAACCAAGTGTAGATGGGTTAATGCGAACTCAACACCAGGGTGATGAGGGAAGTGCGCCTTATAATCCACTGGAGCCAAGAAGCTCAAATAATTTTATTTCACAATTGCAGCAAGTTGCACCCCCACATTTAGCGCAAGCGCTCAATGAGCCAGCGCGATTTCAGTAGTTTATGCAAAACTGGTTTGCAGTAATGCAGGGGCATAAAGAAACACAATCTTTAGAGGTGGCTCCCACTACAGAAAAATTCGCTGCACATATAGTGAATCACCCGTTCCCTCAAGCACCTGTAATACCGCTAACATTAGGAAGCTACGATGGGTTATCTGACCCTGATGACTTCCTACAAAGATTTGAGGGAACAGCAAGAACCCAAAATTGGGGAGATGAGGTAGCATGTCACATGCTACCAATCGTATTGCAAGGAGTGGCGCGGGAGTGGTTCAATAATTTAACTCCCAGAAGCATAACAGGGTATGCAGACTTAAGATCCCGGTTTTTACTTAATTTTCATAGTCTGCGTGTGCATAGAAGAATGCATGTGGAATGCCATGACATAAAGCAAAAACCCAAAGAATCCTTGGGTGAGATCATTGATAGGTACACCAAAGAAGTGGCTAAAATACCAGATCTACCAGAAAGTCAAAAGGTGTCAGGGTTTATACACTGCCTTGATACAGAAATGCACCTATCTTTATGGCAGAGGTTGAGAAGGAAGGTTCCGCAAACATTTGCGGAAGCAATAAAGGAGGCGCATGATTACATGCGGGCGCAAGAAGATATAACACAAAATTACGGAAAAAGCTACCTGGGCAAAAGCAATAATGATGATGATCATCATCGTGATCAGAGCAAGAGTTCTGGATCTGCGAAGAGGTATAATAATAATAACCCTCTCAAAGGCGGAAGTTATCATAATAACAATAAGTACCGATGGTACAACAACAGTAGAGGAGGTGGTAGTTACCGAAACAAGAGCATTCATGATGATAATTATGCAATCATAATAGATCTCAGCAAAACGTCAAAGGAGATATTGGCAACTGAGTCAGTATGTAAAACGTTCGAAGCACCAACACCACTACCCGATTATGCAAAAAAGGACAAAACCAAATTTTGTGATTTTCATGATGATTTTGGTCACGAAACTAATAAGTGCAGGCAGTTAATTGAGAGGGTGGTTGCAGAACTAAAAAAGGGAAGGTTGCAGCATTTGAAGAAATCGGCTAAAGTAGAAGGCCACAAGTCAAGACAGGAAAAAGAATTTCCGTGGCGAAAGAAAAGCGAACTAAAAGCAGGGGAAGCAGAAAAAACCATAAATATGGTAAAAGGTGAGAACGTCATAGCAAAAGTGAGAAAGGTTAGAGATTGGAGAAAAGCAGGAATCTCATTCGAAGAAAGTAAAAGGGACTGGTTGAACAAACCCGTGATAGTTAAAGGATACATCAGAAACTGCAATCAGGAGCTTAAGGGATTATGCGTAGACACTGGCTGTGGTACAGATGTAATGTATGAACATTGCTACATGTCACTGCCTATGTCAGTTAGGTCGCAGTTAAAAAAGAAAGCAGCTACTTTTTTTGGTTTTGCTGGTGAAATGGTCCTGTCGTTAGGAACGATTAAAATTGGGTTAGATCTACGAGACGACATTAATGATAAAAAGAAGAGTGATGTTGAAATTGAATTCACTGTAGTCCAATCAAAAGCTGAGCACAATGCACTGTTAAGCAGGAGCACCTTGCAAAAGTTAGGTGCCATATCGTCGACAATACATGGCATGCTAAAATTCCCAACAAAACGGGGAATTGCAACCATAAAATTAGAAGTGGATGAGAAGAACAGAACGAGGCTAGAGGGTATGAGGCAGAAAGAAAAGGATGTAGAGTCAAGTGTGTAGTGACCCGAACTTTTTCATGTTTATATATATTAATTGAGATTGATATTTACATGATTAAATGTTTCCAACATGTTAAGCAATCAAACTTGTTAAGACTTGATTAATTGAAATATGTTTCATATAGACAATTGACCACCCAAGTTGACCGGCGATTCACGAACGTTAAAACTTGTAAAAATGACATGACGATATATATATGGATATACATATGGTTAACATGAGATTATGATAAGTAAGTATCTCCATAAGTATATTAACAATGAGTTATATACATATAAACAAGACTACTAACTTAAGGATTTCGAAACGAGACATATATGTAACGATTATCGTTGTAACGACATTTAAATGTATATATATCATATTAAGATATATTAATATATCATAATATCATGATAATATAATAATTTAACATCTCATTAGATATAATAAACAATGGGTTAACAACATTAATTGAGATCGTTAACTTAAAGGTTTCAAAACAACACTTACATGTAACGACTAACGATGACTTAACGACTCAGTTAAAATGTATATACATGTAGTGTATTTAGATGTATTAAAATACTTTAGGAAGACTTCAAGACATATATCAAAACACTCATACTTAACGAAAATGGTTACAGTTACTTTCCCATTCTTTTCTTACTATGGGTATATACCAATAGGAACTAGCATGCGATTCCACTCTTGATTATGTCATGTATGACTAATCAATTTTAACTTTTACCATGAGCTAGTCAACTAACTAGAACTCCTTTTAACCCCACTCACCACTCACCAATTACCACTCATCATTCACTCCATTTCACTACCAATTCTCTTTCTAATTCTCTCTCAACACACCCACACTATTATGAACGTATTTTTCCAGTAGTTAATCATCATCTTCATCAAAAATCACTTCAAGAATCAAGCTATAATAATCATAGGAAGAACACTTCAAGAACACTTCAAAAATCCCTTCAAGTTTACTAATTTACTTCCAAGCTATCTAATCCATTCCAAGTAATCATCTAAGATCAAGAAACCTTTGTTATATACAGTAGGTTATCTTTCTTATTCAAGGTAATATTCATATTCAAACTTTGATTCAATTTCTATAACTATAAACTATCTTAATTCGAGTAAAAATCTTACTTGAACTTGTTTTTGTGTCATGATCCTACTTCAAGAACTTTCAAGCCATCCAAGATCCTTTGAAGCTAGATCATTTCTTGTCACTTCCAGTAGGTTTACCTACTAAATTTGAGGTAGTAATGATGTTCATAACATCGTTTGATTCATATATATAAAACTATCTTATTCAAAGGTTTAAACTCGTAATCACTAGAACATAGTTTAGTAATTCTAAACTTGTTCGCAAACAAAAGTTAATCCTTCTAAATTGACTTTTAAAATTAACTAAACACATGTTCTATATCTATATGCTATGCTAACTTAATGGTTTAAAACCTGGAAACACGAAAAACACCGTAAAACCGGATTTACGCCGTCGTAGTAACACCGCGGGCTGTTTTGGGTTAGTTAATTAAAAACTATGATAAACTTTGATTTAAAAGTTGTTATTCTGAGAAAATGATTTTTATTATGAACATGAAACTATATCCAAAAATTATGGTTAAACTCAAAGTGAAAGTATGTTTTCTAAAATGGTAATCTAGACGTCGTTCTTTCGACTGAAATGACTACCTTTACAAAAACGACTTGTAACTTATTTTTCCGACTATAAACCTATACTTTTTCTGTTTAGATTCATAAAATAGAGTTCAATATGAAACCATAGCAATTTGATTCACTCAAAACGGATTTAAAATGAAGAAGTTATGGGTAAAACAAGATTGGAAAATTTTTCTCATTTTAGCTACGTGAAAATTGGTAACAAATCTATTCCAACCATAACTTAATCAACTTGTATTGTATATTATGTAATCTTGAGATACCATAGACACGTATACAATGTTTTGACCTATCATGTCGACACATCTATATATATTTCGGAACAACCATAGACACTCTATATGTGAATGTTGGAGTTAGCTATACAGGGTTGAGGTTGATTCCAAAATATATATAGTTTGAGTTGTGATCAATACTGAGATACGTATACACTGGGTCGTGGATTGATTCAAGATAATATTTATCGATTTATTTCTGTACATCTAACTGTGGACAACTAGTTGTAGGTTACTAACGAGGACAGCTGACTTAATAAACTTAAAACATCAAAATATATTAAAAGTGTTGTAAATATATTTTGAACATACTTTGATATATATGTATATATTGTTATAGGTTCGTGAATCAACCAGTGGCCAAGTCTTACTTCCCGACGAAGTAAAAAAAAAAATCTGTGAAAGTGAGTTATAGTCCCACTTTTAAAATCTAATATTTTGGGATGAGAATACATGCAGGTTTTATAAATGATTTACAAAATAGACACAAGTACGTGAAACTACATTCTATGGTTGAATTATCGAAATCGAATATGCCCCTTTTTATTAAGTCTGGTAATCTAAGAATTAGGGAACAGACACCCTAATTGACACGAATCCTAAAGATAGATCTATTGGGCCTAACAAACCCCATCCAAAGTACCGGATGCTTTAGTACTTCGAAATTTATATCATATCCGAAGGGTGTCCCGGAATGATGGGGATATTCTTAAATATGCATCTTGTTAATGTCGGTTACCAGGTGTTCACCATATGAATGATTTTTATCTCTATGTATGGGATGTGTATTGAAATATGAAATCTTGTGGTCTATTGTTAGGATTTAATATATATAGGTTAAACCTATAACTCACCAACATTTTTGTTGACGTTTAAAGCATGTTTATTCTCAGGTGAATATTAAGAGCTTCCGCTGTTGCATACTAAAATAAGGACAAGATTTGGAGTCCATGTTTGTATGATATTGTGTAAAAACTGCATTCAAGAAACTGATTTAGATGTAACATATTTGTATTGTAAACCATTATGTAATGGTCGTGTGTAAAAAGGATATTTTAGATTATCATTATTTGATAATCTATGTAAAGCTTTTTAAACCTTTATTTATGAAATAAAGGTTATGGTTTGTTTTAAAAATGAATGCAGTCTTTGAAAAACGTCTCATATAGAGGTCAAAACCTCGCAACGAAATCAATTAATATGGAACGTTTTTAATCAATAAGAACGGGACATTTCAAAGTGAGCAGCAGATGACCCAAGAAGCGCTACACTCACAGGTACATAAATATTTCAAATCGATATTTAATATTGCAGTGTCGCATTTTCTAGAAAAAGGTACAAGCACCAATTTGTATTTGAAATAAAATCGCTCACTTTAAAGTTAGCAACAATTAAGATAAACGCTTAATCATGTAATTAGGGTGCGTAAAAGCTGTGTTGTGTCTACCTGTTTTAAAAATATTATACGTTATTATAAGATGCAGGGTTCGAAAAATCTTAGAAAAAGTGTTAAGACGAACCAAGGAGTCAAAAGAAACTGCGGAAAAAAGATCCGCACTCACATTACTGGTTTAGCGAGACAGCGCCAAAAAAGGAATAAGAAAGAAGTCGCACATGCAAAGGTTGAAAAATTGCCTAACGCCAAAAAACGGCAACTTGCGATGCAAAAGAAAAATGCAAGGATGAGCGCACAGGTAAAGCCTAAAAACAGCTTGCGCGCATATCAAAAATCAGCATAATTGTAAAAAATGATGCGCCTGAAGAGCTCGATATAAAGAAAAGCGCGCGCACCCAAATATCTACTGACATCATTCAAACATGGTCGTCAGGAAGAGGTAGGTTGCATAAAATAGCAGCAACATTAAATATTTTACGCTAATTGAAGTTGAAATTTATTCTCGGACATTATATCAACAGGAAGTTTATGGCGTTTAAAACAACAACAGTCGAATGAATGGTGGGATAAACACCATACAAGCGAAAAACTCATGAAGGTAGTCCGTGAAAAGATAAAGGGAAGTGAAAGAGAGTCAAAAGGAAAAAGGCCACGAAAGCAACGTCGGGTTAAAGTACATGATGGCACTGCCACATTAAAAGCGGTAAGGAAAAATAGAAACCCAAGAAGTAATTGCGTGGTGAATAACCCAGATAATACGGTTGCTGGGAAATGCAATAAGAAGGGGCACAAGGCTAGAAACAAAATTGACATGATGCATCTTGCATGCGTAAAAATAAATGGCGCAAAAGAGCAAAAGACAGCAACAGTAGGATTGATCACCCAGACATCTGTTGAAATTTTGTTATGTTTCTATTCCTGTCATTTGAATTACTTTTTATAAATTGAATCATGCAATTTAAGCCCTTAATTTGTGCATTTTTGTTACTTATATGCCCCTAAAGCTGCACAGAGATACACTCCGAATCCCAAGTGGCATAGTTTAGTTTGGTTACTAATACTATCTCTAATGTTAATAGTAGTAAAACATTGGTTTGTTTCAAATGCTCGTATACCGCGCAAGACGGAGACTTGCAAAATCATGACTATAAAATACAAGTTTGGTTACTTGTTCATTCCACGGACATTGGATTGTCCGGAAGACTCTTGAAATAAGCATTGGGTTGCTTATACAGACGGATTCGATATTGGTTTATCAATGCGTACAAATAATTTAAAACTCAAGAGTATAATATATATAAGCATTGGTTTGCTTCGATAATATGAATGAATAAAAAGAGCATGCGCATATAGAAGGGTCGCTCCTGTCATATGCGAATGACATTTATTCCTATGCTGTAATGCGCATGCAAATACACCGCTTACAAATTTACAAACAAATATGAAATGCATATAGCAAAATATATTCAAACGTTCATACATGATAAGTAGAGCAATATTTATATTAAAATGCCTTTAGCAAACAGAAAATCTCTTATACTCCAACATCGTATAAGAAAAGGCAGATAAAATTCTACTCCTCCGCATATTGTTTAAAATAATTATTACCTACTAATGTACTAAGGGTGGCTTAATTAAAATGGTGCCCTACACTAAGGAGAATATACAATCCTCGCCCGTAGCGATCAGACGTATATCCCACTTTGAAGACAAAAATAACATAAATATAGATATAGGGATGCGAAACCCTTAAACTGCCGGGCCCATCCCTCGCTGGCAAAAAACAGCACAGTGGGAAGCGGACAATCACTGCCCCTCCAACCCACCACCTACCAAATCATCGTCAACCACTTGATGGGAGGAAAAGTTCCGATTCTCAGCCAATTCCTCCAGACGGGGAATCCTTAAACTTGCTAAAGCCGCACAGGCTTCCGCACACTTCCCATCAGCATCCTCCATAAGTTCATCTGAAATTGGTGTCGGAATAATATCCGGCACAGAAAGGTTTGACTTCACAACATCCCAGAAGCGCGATCGCTCAAGAGCACGTGCAGCAACTATAGCCATGCTAAACGGAATGCGAATACTCGGACAAGCCATAATATGCATTGCAATCTCAGGAAGACCGGACCTTAAGGTCGAGTATTCAGATTTCAGGCTCGAGTATTCATCTTTGAGGCTTGAGCATTCAGTTTGGAGGCCTGCGCACTTGGCCTTTAGATCATCACGCTCGTTAGAAACTATCTGGTGCCCCGCATTCAACTCCTCAAGCTGCTTTTTAAACTGACAGTTTTCCGTCAATGCAGTACCAAGTTGTAGGGACAGATTATTCGCTTGCGACTCAAGATCAGCACGAACAGCTTCGGAACGTTTGATTTCATTCAATAGACGATGGAACTCACCCTCAAGATGAGTATTCCTTTCTTCAGCTTTCAAACGAGCAGCAACCTCCTGATGAAGCTATTTAGAAATCTGTTGTTTTTCAGCATCAAGCTTGGCAAACTCCCTTTGCTCACGCGATAGATGTTTATAACCGAGAATTATGGAATTAGACTTTTGTTTCAGACGGCTGATATCTTTGGCAAGATTAAACATCGTAGCTTGCGTGTCAACAAAAAGATCTTGCTTGGGAGAAAGATTCTCAAACTTAGCAGCAAGATTAGAAGGAGCGCAGGCACCTAGATGCGAGAATTGCTGGGAAAAAGTAGGGACAGATATCTTAAAAAACTCCTCAAAATAGTCCAGATTCATGTCCGGGGATAAAGCAAAGCTGGTAGGAATGTTGATTCGAGCACGCTTGTTGCGGATAGTGTCAAGCGAAGAGGCGTCCGAGTACAAGTTGGTGCGCCTTTGAAATGGTGGAAGCTCACAGGAAACATTTAAATCTGCAGTTGATTGATGAAGAAGGGGAACTGTTTGGGATACTTGGGCTTCTGGAGCAGGAGCACGGTTGGCAGATTGTACCTCTTGGTCAACTTCAATCGGATTGCTAATATCTGCAACATAAAGAATTACAATGAAATATATTTATAATAGTAATAAATGCAAAATAGAAATGTTCTACAACAGAGCATACAAGGCGCATACCTATGATTGGCCTTTTTCCAGCCACTTTAGAAGTTTTAACAACAGGGGATCGCTGAATTTCAACAAAGAAAGACACGTCGGTTTCTCTCTCTTGACGAAGATTGGTTGTCCTGTGCTTCGACGTAGCAGGAGCAGCTGTGTCATAACCCGTCCTTAACCCTAAGAACGAGTTAGATAACGTATGATTTCATTGCGAGGTATTGACCTCTATATGAGACATTTTTAAAAGAAAACTGCATATATTTTACATTACAAACCACAAATCTTATTTTTGATACAAGCTTTAGACGATAGAAAGATGATTATCGTTTAGCGATAATCTTCGACTTACAAACTTTACAAATAATGATAACAACACGATTTCTAGTATATTTTACAACACAAATCCTCGGGTATGCAGTTTTATTTTTGACACAAATATGCGTACGCAAGATCCTGCTCAAATTCAACATAATGCAGCGGAAACTTCTAATTATCACCTGAGAATAAACATGTTTAAAACGTCAACATAAAGTTGGTGAGATATAGGTTTAGTGCCGGCAGCAATATATATATAGACCACAAGATTTCATATATAAACAGTTTAATAAAAATATTCTAAGTGGTTTAGCACTTGGTAACCATACTTAACATTTAATCACGTCGCATATTCCCTTTATTATGAAATCTTACTACACCGTACCAAGTGTAGTCACGAAACGAAGTACTGTGCAACCGTTGAATACTGGTCGTCCAGTCCGGTTGGGGTTGTCAGGCCCGATAGATCTATCAACAGGATTCGCGTTTACAATACCGCTGTAAATATTAGTTACCAAGCTACAGGGAAGTATGCCAGTGGTACAACTCAACGTAGAATATATTTTTCAGTTACTTGTGTCCATAACGTAAAACATAAAATACATGTATTCTCATCCCGAAATATTTAGAGTTTAAAAGTGGGACTATATACTCACTTTCGTCTTGAAGATATATATATTTTGACTTGGTCTCCCGGTTGATATCACGAACCTATCCATATATAATATATCAATACCTTTTCTTTTTAAACAAACGTCACATATATATACTTGTTATACTTTTAATACTTTGAATAATTCCTTAGTCCGTAGTTAGCAGTTCGTTGTTAGTAATTCAATTTTAATGGTTCATTTTTAGATGTTTAATAAACCCCCAATGAAATAAATAAAAACCCCCATCGTATATGTATTGGTCGAGATTGATCTTGACCCATGGTACCGGTGTTGTCAAATGACGTGTTGCGTACATAAAGTACCGGTGTTGTCAAATGACGTGTTGCGTACAATCATGGGATCTTATGATTAATCTTCTCGTATTGTTTACGGGTGATCCTGAACCATATAAAATTAAATTATGAGTACATATATATAAAATATCATGTTATTTTAAAAAGATGTGATTTATTTAATTTTCTCCAATTATTTTCGTAGCCAAACTAGTCTTAGATATCCGATCTCGTTTTGGTCATAGTTTCTTCGTTACAACTCCGTTTTCGTTGATTCAACTTGCCACTTCCTTGGATCGAGTCCCTCTTTAAGACTATGAACTGTAAATACTTTAGTTTGTATTCGAAATCACAGGTCATAGGTCAAACTTTAGTGAAACTTATGAAGTTAATCATTTTCCATCATGTAAACAACCTTAAATGATTATTTTTCTAAAAATACTTATACTTTGAGTTAAATCATGAAATTTTTATGTGTTATCATATTCATAGTAAAAATCATTTTTCCAGAAAATAAACCTCCAATTCAAAGTTTAAGATGGTTTTTAATTATCCAACCCAAAACAGCCCCCGGTTGCACTCCGACGTCATAAAAACAGTTTTTAAGGTGTTCTTTGAAAAACCAAGTTATACCTTGTTAAATTAGCATATTTTTAAGTTATATTACAGGTCTTGAAGTATTTTAAAAGTTAAGTTAGAAGGATCTATTTAGTTTGCGAACAAGTTTGAAATCATTCAAACTATGTTCTAGTTTATAAACTCTTATATATATAGCTATAAATATATGAATTGAAAAAGAGTTGAAGTAGAGTTTTTACCTCAAGTTTAAAATGTAAAGTTGCTGGAAAGAAGTAGTAAAATAAAAGTTGAGAGAGTTCTTGCAAGTGTGTGTGAAAATTGGAAGTAAAATTTGGAAAATGAATGTGTAAAAATGAGTTAGAAATGGTGCTTATTTATAGGCTTGAAAATTTGGTTTTTAGTGAAAATATCTAAGATAAGTTAAAATTTATTATGTCATGAATGACATATTATTCCAATAATTGAAGATTTCTATTGGTATATACCAATAGTAAATACTTCTAGAAGCTGTGTATAGTACCCTAGATATACGTATAGGATTATTGAGGAAACGGAACGAGAATTCAAATATAACTATCTTTTGTAAATATACTTATATTGTTTTATGTATAAAAGCCCTTTAAAAATGATTAAATACATTACTTATACGATATATATATAAACATTATAAATCATCAGTATTTATGTCAAATAACGTTACGTATGGTTATTGTTTTGAAAACTTAAGTTAGTAGTTTCAAAATATACTTATGACTTTTTGTTATTAATACAAAATGAGATATTAAAACATCCTTAGATCATGTTAAATATGTATGTATAATTATCATATATTGTATAGTTCGTGATATCATCGGTCAAACTAGACGGTCAAACGTTGTGTAAAACTCTTTTCAAAAACATAAATCTTAACAATTTGGATTGCTTATCATGTTGGTAAGGTTTAATTTATATAAATATTAATCTTATAAGTATAGAACGATCGAAAAAGTGCGGGTCATTACAGTACCTACCCGTTAAATAAATTTCGTCCCGAAATTTTAAAATTGTACCTATTTTGCGTCATCGGAAAACAAGTGTGGATATTTTTGTTTCATTTGATCCTCTCGTTCCCAAGTAAACTCGGGACCCCTTCGAGCATTCCAACGAACCTTAACGATCGGTATGTTGCTCTGCTTGAGCCGTTTAACTTCACGATCTATGATTTCGATTGGTTCTTCGATGAATTGTAGTTTCTCGTCGACATGGATTTCTTCAAGAGGAATGGTGAGGTCTTCCTTTGCAAGACACTTCTTAAGGTTTGAGACGTGAAAGGTATTATGTACTCCGACGAGTTGTTGCGGTAACTCGAGTCGATAAGCTACCGGTCCAATGCGTTCGATGATCTTCAACGGGCCTACATATCTTGGGTTCAGTTTACCCCTTTTTCCGAAGCGTATTACACCTTTCCACGGTGACACCTTTAACATAACCATGTCACCGATCTGAAACTCTAATGGTTTCCTTCGAACATCGGCGTAGCTCTTTTGGCGACTACGGGCTGTTTTCAATCTCTCCTTGATTTGTACTATCTTCTCAGTCGTTTCGTGTATGATCTCGGGACCAGTTAATTGTCGATCTCCTACTTCATTCCAACAAATAGGAGATCTACACTTCCTTCCGTACAATGCTTCGAATGGCGCAGCTTTAATGCTCGCATGATAACTATTATTATACGAGAATTCTGCTAATGGTAGATATTTATCCCATCCGTTTCCAAAATCGATCACACATGCCCTGAGCATGTCTTCAAGAGTCTGAATCGTTCTTTCACTCTGCCCGTCGGTTTGCGGATGATACGCGGTACTCATATCCAAACGAGTTCCTAGGGCCTCCTGTAGTGATTGCCAGAACTTTGATGTAAATCTACTATCACGATCGGATATAATGGAAATAGGTATTCCATGCCTTGAAACAACTTCCTTTATATACAATCGTAATAGTTTCTCCATTCTATCCGTTTCCTTTATAGGCAAGAAGTGTGCAGACTTGGTGAGACGATCAACAATCACCCAAATGGTGTCGTATCCCCAGGCAGTCTTTGGTAACTTCGTGATGAAATCCATGGTAATACCATCCCATTTCCATTCTGGGATTTCTGGTTGTTGAAGTAACCCTGAAGGCTTCTGGTGTTCAGCTTTGACTTTGGAACAAGTTAAACATTCCCCAACATATGTTGCAACGTCTGTCTTTAAATTAGGCCACCAATAATGTGTCTTAAGATCTTGGTACATCTTTCCAACTCCAGGATGTATCGAGTATCTTGTCTTATGTGCCTCATTTAATATCAACTTCCTTAATCCACCCAACTTCGGTACCCAAATACGATTTGCAAAATATCGAATTCCATCTTCCCGCATAACGAGTTGCTTCTCATACTTCTTCATTATTTCATTTCCTATATTTTCTTTAGTAAGTGCTTCTCGTTGAACTTCTTTGATTTGTGAGTTGAGATTCATGCGAATTTTTATGTTCATCGCTCGTACTCGAATTGGTTCTCGTTCCTTTCTGCTTAAAGCATCGGCCACCACGTTCGCCTTCCCGGGATGATAACGAATTTCACAATCATAGTCGTTTATTAACTCGACCCACCTACGTTGTCTCATGTTCAGCTGTTTCTGATCAAAAATATGTTGAAGGCTTTTATGATCAGTAAACACAGTGCATTTAACCCCATACAAGTAGTGTCTCCATATCTTCAATGCAAACACGACTGCTCCCAGTTCTAGATCATGCGTCGTATAATTCCGCTCGTGAATCTTCAATTGTCGGGATGCGTATGCAATAACTTTCTTTCATTGCATAAGAACGCAACCAAAACCTTGTCGCGAAGCGTCACAATATATTTCAAAATCATCGTTCCCTTCTGGTAACGATAAAATAGGCGCCGTAGTTAACTTCTTCTTTAGTAATTGAAATGCACTCTCCTGCTCAGAAGTCCATTCATATTTCTTCCCTTTTTGCGTTAACGCTGTCAACGGCTTAGCTATTCGGGAAAAATCTTGAATAAACCTTCTATAATAACCGGCTAAACCCAAAAATTGACGTATCTGCGTTGGTGTCTTAGGAGTCTCCCATTTTTCAATGGCTTCAGTTTTTGCTGGATCAACCTGAATTCCTTTGCTACTAACAACGTGGCCAAGAAATTGAACTTCTTTCAACCAAAAAGCACACTTAGAAAATTTAGCATATAGTTGTTCTTTTCTCAACAACTCTAATATCAACCTTAAATGCTCTTCATGCTCTTGCTCACTCTTGGAATAGATAAGAATATCATCAATGAAAACGATAACAAACTTATCTAAATACGGACTACAAACTCGATTCATGAGGTCCATGAATACAGCTGGCGCATTCGTCAATCCAAACGGCATAACCAAAAATTCATAATGACCATAACGTGTCCGAAAAGCAGTTTTTGGTATATCTTCTTCTTTGACACGTAATTGATGATAGCCCGACCTTAAGTCAATTTTTGAGTACACACATGATCCTTGGAGTTGATCAAATAAGTCGTCAATTCTCGGTAGTGGATACCGATTCTTGATAGTTAACTTATTTAATTCACGATAATCTATACACATCCTAAAAGATCCATCTTTCTTTTTAACAAATAGAATCGGAGCTCCCCACGGTGAAGTACTTGGTCGTATGAATCCATGATCCAGTAATTCTTTTAACTGACTCTGAAGTTCTTTTAACTCGGACGGTGCAAGTCTATATGGAGCACGAGCCACTGGTGCAGCTCCTGGTACTAAATCTATTTAAAATTCTACAGATCTAAATGGAGGTAATCCCGGCAACTTTTCCGGAAAGACTTCAGGAAAATCTCTTGCCACAGGCACGTCATTGATGCTCTTCACTTTTTCCTTTGTTTCGACTTTATTAACATGTGCTAAGATAGCATAGCACCCTTTCTTCAAGCACTTTTGAGCTTTCAAATAACTAATGAGTTTTAGCTTTGAGTTACCCTTCTCTCCATAAATCATTACTGGCGTTTTATCCTTACGAGGAATGCGAATTGCCTTCTTGGCGCACACAACTTCAGCTCCTATTTTGGACATCCAGTCCATGCCGACTATTACATCAAAACTTCCTAATTCTACGGGTATCAAGTCAATTTTAAACGTTTCTCCGGCTAAATTTATTTTACAATCACGGCAAATTTTATCGGCTTTAATTAGTTTACCATTAGCTAACTCAATCATGTACTTAGCATCGAGAGGTAATGATGAACAATTCAATTTAGCGTGAAAGTCTCTACACACGTAACTTCTATCAGCACCAGTATCAAATATAATAGATGCGGATAAGTTATTAATGGTAAACGTACCCGTAACAAGCTCCGGGTCTTCACATGCCTCTTTAGCATTAATAACAAATGCTCTTCCACGTGCAGGTCTGATATTCTTCTCTGGATTCGGGCACTGGCTCTTATAGTGACCTTGTTTTCCACACCCAAAACAAATAATGGTAGCCAAAGCAGTTCTATTTGCATTGGTGGCAGGAGTCTTGGTACCATTTGTATTTGTAACGAGAGCCCTACAATCTTCAGCAAGATGACCCTGTCGATTACATTTGTTGCATACCACACTACAGTAACCAAAGTGATGTTTGTGACATCGGTTGCATAAAGGACTTTGTCCTTTGTAACCAAAACCTGAACCACTACCCGCACCTTTCGGGGTTTCTTGTTTCTTAAAAGTTTGTTGTTGATTACCTCGATCATAGCTTCCATTCCACTTTCTCTTGTTACCTGATACCTTCACATCAGTATTGAATGCTTTCTTATCCAAAATGACCTGATCCATTAGCTCGTTTGCCATGGTTATAGCTTCATGAATTGTCTTAGGTTTCGATGCTGTAACATTTGCCTTGACCTTTTTGGGCAAACCATCTTTGTACATTTCAATCTTCCGTTCTTCGGTTGGAACCAATTCAGGACATAGCAAAACTAATTCCATGAATCGCTGATTGTAGTTGGTGATTTCAGTACCAATAACCTTCAGACTTCATAACTCATCTTCCAACTTCCTAACCTCGTTCCTTGGACAATATTCATTGATTAACATTGTTTTGAATTCTTCCCACGGAGTATCATAAGCTACATCTCCTCCTACAGCCTTCACATAATTTTTCCACCACGTGAGTGCACTATCTTGTAAAGTGCACGATGCGTATTTGGTCATGTCCTTTTCAACACAACCACTGATTTTGAACACAGTTTCCATCTTTTCTATCCACCGGGTTAAACCGATCGGTCCTTCTGTTCCACTGAATGATGAGGGCTTGCAAGCTTGAAAAGTTTTGTAAGTGCACCCCACACGAGGATTTGGGTTAACTGCAGCACCTCTTGCAGCCTCGACCCATAACATTCTGTCGTTCACTCGCTGATTGATGAGTTCCTGGATTTCTTGTTCCGTCATTCGGTTCAATCGCGCCATATTCTTCTATAAGAATGAAAAGAAAATAATTATTCACATGGAATATTATAGATGTAGTGTATATTTACAGTACATTATAGCTTATTAATAATATGAACCAGGTATTATTATAAAAGCCTTTTCTTCTTATTAGCGTTTTATAATTATATCTAGGGTAGTATCTACCCGTTAATGTTCATACTTAATAGCTTAGTACCGAACCAATTACTACAATCTAAATAATACTTAACCATGGAAAATTATTGCATTTCACACTTCACTATTTTACATATGCTTATCTTACATCGAACATTAAGCAAACCACACTAATAATATTATACAAAACATTATATGATCCCATGGTTTAATACGGCAGCGCATCGTTTGGTCTATTTTCTAGGACGTTTAGTTCCAATGAATGGCCTAACGCTTATCCTAGCTGTCTGCCTATATTTTGGCGGTGGGGCTGAAGAACTAGATGCCGGGACAGCACGAATAGGAATAGCGGGAATAGGGGTGGTAGTGTTTAGTGGAGTTGGTGCCACATCATCCTCCCTAAACTCGGGATTTGAATTTTCTAATTCATTAGCTTTTCGTTTCTTTCCTTGTTCGAACTTGTCTTTCGTAATTTCCTCGGGTTCACTTTCCTCCTCGGGTTCACTTTCCAGATTTTCTATAGTTGGTTCATCCGGAATTTGTGAGTCTTCCCCAAAGATATTATTTTCGTCATCGGATAGGTTAATGACTGAAACACCATCTGAAGATTCTGATTCGGAGTCGCTGAATGTGATAATAAGTTTTGAGCCCGACATCTATCACACCACAACTAACTCATTAGTACTACATAATATTTACATATAAATTTTAACCAACAGTGATAAGCAATGGTTTTTGAAATCAGACCCGGTCAAAGTCCAGACTTACTAATGTATCCTAACGACTTATCAGTTAGACACACTAATGCAAACCTGGTTCGCTAAGACCACCGCTCTGATACCACATGTCATAACCCGTCCTTAACCCTAAGAACGAGTTAGATAACGTATGATTTCATTGCGAGGTATTGACCTCTATATGAGACATTTTTAAAAGAAAACTGCATATATTTTACATTACAAACCACAAATCTTATTTTTGATACAAGCTTTAGACGATAGAAAGATGATTATCGTTTAGCGATAATCTTCGACTTACAAACTTTACAAATAATGATAACAACACGATTTCTAGTATATTTTACAACACAAATCCTCGGGTATGCAGTTTTATTTTTGACACAAATATGCGTACGCAAGATCCTGCTCAAATTCAACATAATGCAGCGGAAACTTCTAATTATCACCTGAGAATAAACATGTTTAAAACGTCAACATAAAGTTGGTGAGATATAGGTTTAGTGCCGGCAGCAATATATATATAGACCACAAGATTTCATATATAAACAGTTTAATAAAAATATTCTAAGTGGTTGAGCACTTGGTAACCATACTTAACATTTAATCACGTCGCATATTCCCTTTATTATGAAATCTTACTACACCGTACCAAGTGTAGTCACGAAACGAAGTACTGTGCAACCGTTGAATACTGGTCGTCCAGTCCGGTTGGGGTTGTCAGGCCCGATAGATCTATCAACAGGATTCGCGTTTACAATACCGCTGTAAATATTAGTTACCAAGCTACAGGGAAGTATGCCAGTGGTACAACTCAACGTAGAATATATTTTTCAGTTACTTGTGTCCATAACGTAAAACATAAAATACATGTATTCTCATCCCGAAATATTTAGAGTTTAAAAGTGGGACTATATACTCACTTTCGTCTTGAAGATATATATATTTTGACTTGGTCTCCCGGTTGATATCACGAACCTATCCATATATAATATATCAATACCTTTTCTTTTTAAACAAACGTCACATATATATACTTGTTATACTTTTAATACTTTGAATAATTCCTTAGTCCGTAGTTAGCAGTTCGTTGTTAGTAATTCAATTTTAATGGTTCATTTTTAGATGTTTAATAAACCCCCAATGAAATAAATAAAAACCCCCATCGTATATGTATTGGTCGAGATTGATCTTGACCCATGGTACCGGTGTTGTCAAATGACGTGTTGCGTACATAAAGTACCGGTGTTGTCAAATGACGTGTTGCGTACAATCATGGGATCTTATGATTAATCTTCTCGTATTGTTTACGGGTGATCCTGAACCATATAAAATTAAATTATGAGTACATATATATAAAATATCATGTTATTTTAAAAAGATGTGATTTATTTAATTTTCTCCAATTATTTTCGTAGCCAAACTAGTCTTAGATATCCGATCTCGTTTTGGTCATAGTTTCTTCGTTACAACTCCGTTTTCGTTGATTCAACTTGCCACTTCCTTGGATCGAGTCCCTCTTTAAGACTATGAACTGTAAATACTTTAGTTTGTATTCGAAATCACAGGTCATAGGTCAAACTTTAGTGAAACTTATGAAGTTAATCATTTTCCATCATGTAAACAACCTTAAATGATTATTTTTCTAAAAATACTTATACTTTGAGTTAAATCATGAAATTTTTATGTGTTATCATATTCATAGTAAAAATCATTTTTCCAGAAAATAAACCTCCAATTCAAAGTTTAAGATGGTTTTTAATTATCCAACCCAAAACAGCCCCCGGTTGCACTCCGACGTCATAAAAACAGTTTTTAAGGTGTTCTTTGAAAAACCAAGTTATACCTTGTTAAATTAGCATATTTTTAAGTTATATTACAGGTCTTGAAGTATTTTAAAAGTTAAGTTAGAAGGATCTATTTAGTTTGCGAACAAGTTTGAAATCATTCAAACTATGTTCTAGTTTATAAACTCTTATATATATAGCTATAAATATATGAATTGAAAAAGAGTTGAAGTAGAGTTTTTACCTCAAGTTTAAAATGTAAAGTTGCTGGAAAGAAGTAGTAAAATAAAAGTTGAGAGAGTTCTTGCAAGTGTGTGTGAAAATTGGAAGTAAAATTTGGAAAATGAATGTGTAAAAATGAGTTAGAAATGGTGCTTATTTATAGGCTTGAAAATTTGGTTTTTAGTGAAAATATCTAAGATAAGTTAAAATTTATTATGTCATGAATGACATATTATTCCAATAATTGAAGATTTCTATTGGTATATACCAATAGTAAATACTTCTAGAAGCTGTGTATAGTACCCTAGATATACGTATAGGATTATTGAGGAAACGGAACGAGAATTCAAATATAACTATCTTTTGTAAATATACTTATATTGTTTTATGTATAAAAGCCCTTTAAAAATGATTAAATACATTACTTATACGATATATATATAAACATTATAAATCATCAGTATTTATGTCAAATAACGTTACGTATGGTTATTGTTTTGAAAACTTAAGTTAGTAGTTTCAAAATATACTTATGACTTTTTGTTATTAATACAAAATGAGATATTAAAACATCCTTAGATCATGTTAAATATGTATGTATAATTATCATATATTGTATAGTTCGTGATATCATCGGTCAAACTAGACGGTCAAACGTTGTGTAAAACTCTTTTCAAAAACATAAATCTTAACAATTTGGATTGCTTATCATGTTGGTAAGGTTTAATTTATATAAATATTAATCTTATAAGTATAGAACGATCGAAAAAGTGCGGGTCATTACAAGCTGGATTAGTTGGAGCCTTGATAATTTCTGGGTGTACATCAGAATCAGTATCGTGCAGATCTTTCTGTCCATAAACAACGCCATCGGACGTCTTCAACATGA
Organism: Rutidosis leptorrhynchoides; assembly: GCF_046630445.1. Classification (NCBI taxonomy): domain Eukaryota; kingdom Viridiplantae; phylum Streptophyta; class Magnoliopsida; order Asterales; family Asteraceae; genus Rutidosis; species Rutidosis leptorrhynchoides. Next base: position 423,541,416 of record NC_092338.1, on the reverse strand, counting down.
TGAACTCGTTCAAATCCATCTCTGCAAATACACGAATACATACAAATATGAGAAAAAGGAAGCTAAACATATTATGTAATGCAGGTAAAAAATGGATATACCCTTCTTGTTCTTAATTATAACAGGACGCTTATCAGCGCGTGCCCAGTCGGTTGAAATGCAGCCGATAACTAAGGGGACATTGGAATAAACACGAGATGGAAGCTGAAGGTTATGGCAAGACTTGTAAAATTTGTCTTCCTCAGAAGGAATCGGCAAAGGTTTTTTTTTTCTCCTCCTTCTTGCCAGAATACCAGATGAGAATGCTATTAAACTTTTCAGAAATGCAAGTAGCTTTAACAAAGAAAAATGATTTTTTCCACGCCCCCTTCACGCCCTGTTTCGGGGTAACATAAAACTTGGCAACATTATCGAAAGAGTACCAGCTCTCGTCACTCATGGAGGTACGAAACAGATTGGTAAAAATAGCTAAAGATGGCTTCTGACTGTTGGCGCGACACCACATTTCAAAAATAGAAATGTGATTGGCACCGTACGAATGGAGTTGGCTAATACCGATAGAATAGTGGCGAAAAACGTCTATGAAAAAAGGGGTTGGCGGAATACGGGTGTTGTCGATCTCTAAAACTTTCTCGTAAACTGCAACCATTAACTCCGGTGGTTCATTAGCCCGTTGGCCATTCAAAGGGGCAATTGGGGAATACTGCTCAAGAGGGGGATATTGTTGCATGATTTGGTGAATCTCTGATTCGGTGATCGACGACTCTATATCCTTGACGTTCTTATCAGAAGACATGGCAAATCGATGCAAGATTAAAAAATGTAAATAAAAGACGGAAGGAAAGAAAACACGGACCTTCGGATAACTGAATACGAACGGAAAAGTAAATGGCGGCCGGAAAAAGAGCAAAATTTGAAAATCAAGAGGAGCGTGTAAAATCCAAAAAGGGTAATTTGCCTATTTATAGGCAAGTATAAATGAAAATGACACGGATAATTCTTCAGCGTACACGTGTAATAATCTACGTGAGTTAACAATCAGCGTACAATAGCAACTCTAGGCAGTTGCATACGCTGTCATCATTATCTCTAGGGTAAATAGTGACAGCTGTTACCTCGGGTGAAGGAATTACAGTCGAAAGGACGATTTTTCAACTATACGAATATATTGCATTCAATGCAAACGGCGGTTGGGTACACATACACGCATATAATGTCCTGTGTGTCTTACCTATACGTTAAAATACACAATCCTAAGATCAGAGGTAATCATTGGGCATTACTCGGTGCTGATATTTTATTAGTTCAACGCCATACACTTATTGGCATAGTATATAACATCGAACTAGGGGGACTTAATGATACGCATATCCGCAAGACTATGCGGATTGTGCATCCAAAGCCCTAGAATGCACATAAACTGCCATATAAGGCATGTGGCACGGGTATAGCCGCACAATATGCGCCTATACCATCTGATGCGAGTTTTGTATACTTGCATAAGGGTCCGGTACATTCTAGAAGAGTGTACGGTATAATCAAGTCGGATTCTCTTCCTTAAATAACGAATGTTAGTTGGGATAAGATTGCATTTAATTAGGGAAAAGATTCTACCAAAACCCTAAATCGTGAGCTTATAAATACATAGCTCATAAACCCTAAATACATATATGTTTACTTGTTTACTCATACGTAAACTTCAGCATACAAATCTCTATCGTACGAACAAAGCTTCTTACGATCTCTAAAGACTTTCAGGTATGTATTGAACTATAAAACCTTCATGTCTTTGGGCCACTTAACCTCGTATGCTAGGTTGTTGGTGGACTCTCAAATCGGCCACCCTGTCGGAATCGAAACGATACCAATGTGGGTTATCCACGACCAAGCGTCGGAGGTTCGAATATTGTTAGTCCTTAAACCCCTTTTATGCACTCAAGCATAGGTTCACCTTGACCCCGTGAAAATATGCTTGATCAAAATGTTCCATCTTCTAGTTGTTTGATTTGTAGTCCAAGAAAGAACTTGAGTTCACCCATCATGCTCATTTCAAACTCATCATGCATTAACTTAGAAAATTCATTGCTAAGAGATTCGTTAGTAGATCCAAATACAATATCATCAACATATATTTGAATTATGATTAAATCCTTTTCATGCCTTTTGATAAAGAGTGTATTATCAATTTTTCCCATTTTGTAACATCCCAAATATTTAAGGTATTATTTTATGTAAATTTTAATTGCTAAGAAATTATATGGTAAAGGTTGTTTTATGTTAAATGGATAAAAGTTAAGTTTATTGGTTAAGTTAAGAAGGACTAATGGTGCAAAGTTAGAATTAAGGACTTCCCTAACTATAGATGTGATGGGGAGGGTAGAAAGTGTAAATTGTGCAAAGCTAGTTTAAATAAAAGAAAAAGAAAATGCAGAATTTTTATTAGTACACAATAAATTAGAAATTGTGTGTGTGTGTCTGTAAGTGGCGACCCAAGAGGAAGAGCAAGGAGAAATCATCAATTGTTAAAATTGTGTTCATGCAAGCTTGATTTAGTGAAATCTAAGACATCTTAAGCACTCTAGCAAGTCTTGAATCTTCAATTTCATCCTCTTTGTGCATAATTAGAGTTCTTGAACTCTAAAAGCTAAGGTATGAGTTTCTATGACTAAGTGTTGCTATTGTTGGATGATTGTGATGAATTTTAGGCTTAAATGTTGTTGTTTGTTGTTATTGTGCACACTTGTATGATTGAAAACGAATTTGTTAGTAATTTTAGGAATAAGTTCAAGTATGAACTTGCATTATGAAAGTATGGAATGATTATGGTCAATTTGATGATGTTCTAGCTTAAATTCTAGTCATGCACACTAAGTGTTTGATGAAATGCCTCAATGAAATGTTGATGTGTTCTAGTTAGTAATTTTGAAGAAGAATGTTCATGTATGAATTATTGTTATTGTTGTAAGTCATAGAATTTGAATAATTGATAATTTAGGGTTGCTAGTAATGGAAATGGATTTATGCACATTTGATATTTAATGGAAGAATTGAAGGAAATTGCATGTTATGGTTAAAAGAGATGAACTAGAGATTTGCATGATTAAGGAAAATGATGTTGGATTGATAATGTTGTTATATTAGAAAAGATGAGATCAAAGGCTATGTGTGAAATTGTTCTTGTGTATTTGATGTGATTAGGGGGTTAAGTAAATGTGTAAGTGTATGAATGTGTTAAAAGCTTGTGAAAGTTGTGATTTTGATTAAGTTGTGTTATTAATGAGATTAGCTCATGTATAGGTGCTAATCAAGGTAAAGGAGCCTCAAGTGACCAAGGAAATCCTTTTAATCAAGGTGAGTTTATAGGGGGTAATATGGGCGGGTCAAGAGTGGCTTAGTGTTCTCGGATTGCATCCGTGCAAGAGAGTAACGACTAAGTGCACTAGTTATGTAGCTTAGATAGAACTATTGGGTTAGCTCAATAGTTGTATCTATGGTTGATGTTTAGCTTAGGCAAGGTTATCACATTGCTAGTAATCTTGCCTATGGTTCGTGTTAGCTTAGACACTTTGGGTGTCTACGTATGAGATGATGATAGCTTAGGCATATTTAGTATGTCCATGGTTAGCTTAGACATGATTACTAGGTTCGGCCTAGTAAGTCATGTCTATGGTAAGAGTGATCGGATCCGAAAGTATGCAAGCAACCTAAGGGTTGAAGGATAAGTGTTTCGATTATGCCCAAATGATTTATGTTTATGTTTTATGTTTATTGCTTTCCTATAACTCACTAAGTGTAAAAGCTTACCCCCATGATGTTTTATGTTTTAGGTGCTAAGGTTCATCGTGAAGGTAAGGAGCCCGTGTGAAGTGCTAGAGGAGCATTGGCATTAGCGTAAGTGGTATTGCAAGTCCCTTTTGTAATCACGCTCTATGGTTACCGCTTATCAAACGCCATGTATTTGAAGTGTCATGTTTGTCATTATTGAATTTGGGACCAAATGATGGTTTTGTTTCATGAAAACACGTTTGATGTCTAAATGTTGATATTAGATGGTATACGATGTTAGAAACTGATTTCAGATGTTTGGGTATGAATAATGTTGTTTTATATGTGTTTGAGAATGATGGAATGTGCAAAAGTTGGTTTATATACAATGTTGCAGGTCAGGCACCCGGAACAGGGTTATGTCGCGCCGCGGCAAAGGGGTCCGCGCCGCGGCAATGCACTGAAGTTCAAAACAGAACCAGGGTTAAGGAGTCTAAAACTTTATGTGTTGTGTCGCGCCGCGACAAGGCTTGCCGCGCCGCGGCATAAGCCTTGTCCGGCCAGTGACTTGAATTTAAAAAAAAAAAAAAAATTTTACTCGATTCAAGGCGTTAAAAGTTGGTATCAGAGCTGTGGTTTAAGGGACTTGGATAACCCACGATAGGGATTATCTAGGCTTAAACCATTGTTGTGAAAGGATAAGCGGTTTAGGACTTGCATAAGTGTTTAAGTCGTATAGTTGTGCCATGCTCCATAGGGTAGAGTCATTGACAAGACCCATAGAATAATGAATAAGATTACGAATTGGTTTATGTAAGGAGTTTGATACTCGCTAGCCATGATGTCGTGGTAGACTAGATGTGTAATGAAATGGTGTAATAACAACAGGCCATTGCTATTACTTCATTCTAGTACACATGGACGTCTACGATGGTCATGGTGAATCGAGTTAGGAATTCTTTCGAATGGTTTGATTTTGTTGAATAATGGTGTTACCGGTATTTGAACTAATGGGTTGATTGTGATTTTCAGTATGGCTATTGTATCACCAAACCGAGGTCAAGATGAGGATGATGAGTACGTCCGCACCCCATCCACGGAGTCTATAGAAGACTCTCACAACGAATCGGAAGAAGTTAACATGCCAAATGACATTTCGGGGCAAATAGGGCAAGCCTTGATACGTTATACTCCAACTTTGTTAGAGAAGATTAAGACGTTGATCAATGATCAATTAGATGAGAAGTTAAAGACTTTTGTTGCTAATAACCCTACCTTAAGAGGTGAAGGGGGAAGTGGAGTAAGGCAAGAAGAGGTAGAAGCCCCTAAGAGAAAGGATGACCGTTTTGAATATAAGAACTTCGCAAATTGCCATCCTCCCGAGTTTCATGGTAAGGTTGACCCTATTGTTAGTCAAAGATGGATTGATGAGATTGAAGAAACTTTCATGTTGTGTGAATGCCCCGAACATTTGAAAGTAATTTATGCGGCTCATCAAATGAAGGGTAGTGGTTACGAGTGGTGGAATTTCATAGTTAAATCTCATGGGCGAGACGTGGCTACAAGTTTCTCATGGGACAAGTTCCGTGAAATGTTTATGACTCAATTTGCTCCACCCGCCGAGGTTAGTAGGTTGAAATCCGAGTTTATGAATATAGAGCATGGAAGTAAGTCGGTGACCGAGTTTAATGCCGAGTTTAATGACAAGTCTCGTTTTTGTCCAGACTTTGTGTCAAGTCCCAAGTTGATGATGGATCATTATCATGAAAAGTTGAATCCCGAAATAAGTGAGTTTATCGATAAGAGTACTTATAAGACTTTAGCCGAGATGATGAATCGAGCACTTGTTAGAGAACACGAACTTAGGAAGAAGGCGGCGTTTAAGCGAAAGTTAGATCAAGACTCTAAGGCGATGCAAAATGTTAGTCCGAAAAAGGGTAAGTTTGGTTCCGAATCCCCGCACAAGTCAAAAGGGGGTTTTGTGTCGGGTAAAAGCGGTGGGAAAGAAGCCAAGTTGTGTACTAGGTGTGGTAAGAATCATACGGGTGAATGTAAAGCGGGTACTACCGATTGTTACTCTTGCGGTAAGCCGGGACATAGGGCCGCCGAATGTCCTAAGAAAGGTAAGCAATGTTATTATTGTTTTGAGAAGGGTCATTTTCAAGCCGAATGTCCGGAATACAAGAAGGATTTGGCTAGTGGTAATGTTAAGAAGGAGGTTAAGACGGAACCGAAGACTAGTGATAGCCGACCAAGGGCCCGAGCTCATCAGATTACCGCACTCGAAGCGAAGGAGTCCCAAAATGTGGTGTCAGGTACCTTTATTGTAAACTCTTTACCTGCGCATGTTTTGTTTGATTCCGGTGCTACGCGGTCGTTTGTATCATATTCTTTTTGTAAGCATTTTAATATGACCCCAAGTATGTTAGAACACCCATTAGAGGTTGAAATAGCGGATAATAAGACTGTGATGGTGTATAGTATCATTAAGGGGTGTGAAATTATTTTGGATGATGAAAAGTTTGTCATTGATTTAATACCCATGCATATGGGGGAATTTCAAGTAATAGTGGGCATGGATTGGCTAGACGACAATGAAGGAATAATTTTGTATCGTAAGAAAATTGTGTTAGTTCAATCACCTAGTGGGAAGGTTATATGGATTTATGGGGAAAGAGCTAGGCGTGCTATTCCTATATGCACGTATGCTAAGGCTAAAAGGTTTTTGTCTCACGGGTGTTGTGCGTTTTTGGCACATGTTGTGGATAATTCGAAAAAGATTGTTGATTTAGATGATGTACCGATAGTTAACGAGTTTCCGGATGTGTTTCCAAGTGAATTGCCCGGTGTACCTCCCGAGCGTGAGGTAGAGTTTAGAATAGATTTGATACCCGGGGCCACGCCAATTGCCAAAGCTCCATATCGATTAGCCCCATCGGAAATGAGAGAAATGATGACTCAATTGCAAGATTTGATAGATAAAGGTTTTATACGTCCTAGTAGCTCACCTTGGGGAGCTCCGGTTTTATTTGTGAAAAAGAAGGATGGAACTATGAGAATGTGTATTGATTATCGAGAATTGAATAAAGTCACGATTAAGAATAAGTATCCGTTGCCAAGGATAGACGACTTGTTTGATCAATTACAAGGTGCTAGTTTCTTTTCAAAGATAGATTTAAGGTCGGGTTACCATCAATTGAAGGTGAGGGAAGAAGATGTCCCTAAAACAGCTTTTCGAACAAGGTATGGTCATTATGAGTTTGTGGTTATGCCGTTTGGATTAACAAATGCTCCGGCCGCGTTTATGGATTTGATGAATAGAGTTTGTCGACCGATGCTTGATAGGTTTGTAATTGTGTTCATTGATGACATTTTGGTATATTCTAAGAGTGAAGAGGAACATACGGTACATTTAAGACAAGTATTAGAGACTTTAAGAAGAGAAAGATTGTTTGCTAAGTTCTCTAAGTGCGAGTTTTGGCTTCGTGAAGTTCAATTTTTGGGCCATGTCATTAACAAGAAGGGTATTTGTGTTGATCCGGTGAAGATAGAGGCAATTATGAGATGGGAACCACCTACGAATCCTACCGAGGTGAGGAGTTTTCTAGGTTTAGCGGGGTATTATCGGCGATTTATACAAGATTTTTCTAGAATAGCCACCCCACTCACCAAGTTGACTCGTAAAAGTGTGCCATGGAGATGGGAAGAAAAGCAAGAACAAGCGTTTCAACTCCTTAAGGAGAAGCTCGTTCAAGCTCCCATATTGGTTTTACCGGAAGGGAATGAGAACATGACGGTTTATTGTGATGCTTCTAAGAAAGGCTTAGGGTGTGTATTGATGCAAAATGGGAAGGTCATAGCTTATGCTTCCCGACAATTGAAGGAACACGAGAAACGTTATCCCACACTTGATCTAGAATTGACGGCCGTAGTTTTTGCTTTAAAGATTTGGCGTCATTATGTTTATGGTGTTAAGTTTTCCATTTATACCGATCATAAGAACTTAAAGTATTTGTTTGATCAAAGGGATTTGAATGATAGGCAAAGGAGGGGTCTTGATTTAGTGAAAGATTATGATTGTGAGATCTTATATCACCCCGGAAAAGCGAACGTGGTGGCGGATGCTCTTAGTAGGAAGTCGAGTCATCAACCGATTAAGATAACAAGTTTGGCTATGGTAATAGCACCTCAAATATTTGATGATATTCGTGTTGCACAAGGTGAAGCATTATCGCCCGAAAACGTGAGAAAAGAAAGAATCAAGGGGCAAGTTGACGATTTTGTGGTAGATTCTCGTGGTTTAAGGCTTAGATATGGGAGAATTTGGGTACCTTTGCAAAGTGATGTTAGAAGTGAGCTCCTTGACTTAGCTCACAAGTCTAAGTATTCGATTCACCCCGGTGCTACGAAAATGTATAGAGATTTAAGGAAAGACTATTGGTGGCCGGGAATGAAGAGGGATATAGTTAAGTATGTGCACAAGTGTCTTACTTGTCTTCAAGTGAAAGCCGATCATCAAATGCCCTACGGTAAAATGCAACCTTTAGAGGTACCGGTGTGGAAATGGGAGCATATTACGATGGATTTGGTGACTAAGTTACCTAAGACCCCTAGACAACACGATGCAATTTGGGTTATTGTTGATAGATTGACTAAGAGTGCATTATTTTTGGCAATAAGAGAAGCTTCGTCGTCGGAAGCAATGTCAAAGTTATATATGAAAGAAGTTGTTGCAAGGCATGGAGTGCCGGTTTCTATTGTTTCGGATCGAGACACCCGATTTACATCGCGATATTGGAGAAAGTTTCAAGAGGAAATGGGTACTAAGTTACATGTAAGTACCGCGTTTCACCCGCAAACGGATGGTCAAAGTGAGCGGACTATACAAACTCTCGAGGATATGTTAAGAGCATGTGTTATCGATTTTGGTGGTAGTTGGGATACTCACTTACCTTTAGTTGAATTTTCATACAACAATAGTTATCACTCTACAATTGGAATGGCACCATATGAGATGTTGTATGGAAGGAGGTGTAGAACCCCGATTTGTTGGGGCGAAGTAGGTCAACGGGAATTAGGAAGCACGGAAATAGTACAACAAACCACCGAGATGATTGACCAAATTCGTGAAAGAATAAAGGCGGCACAAGATCGACAAAAGTCTCATGTAGATAAAAGGAGAAAACCGATAGAATTTCAAGTAGGTGATAAAGTGATGCTAAAAGTTTCTCCATGGAAAGGCATCATTCGTTTTAGAAAGAGGGGAAAATTGGGTCCAAGGTTCGTGGGACCATTTGAGATAGTGGCGAAAGTTGGGAAGGTAGCCTATCGTTTGGCTCTACCCGATGAATTGAGTAATATACATGACACGTTTCACGTGTCACAATTGAGAAAATGTTTGACGGGTGAATCAACCTATGTTCCTTTGAATGAAATTGAGGTCGATAATAAGTTAAGGTATGCGGAAAAGCCGATAAAAATTATGGATCAAAAGGTTAAGCACTTGAGGAATAAGTCGGTAATATTATTGAAGGTATTATGGCAATTTAGAAAAGGTTCCGAGTGTACATGGGAACCCGAAGAATGGCTCTTGAAGTATTATCCGTCGTTGCATCAAGAATGGTTCGCGAGGACGCGAACGATCCAAGAGGGGGAGAGTTGTAACATCCCAAATATTTAAGGTATTATTTTATGTAAATTTTAATTGCTAAGAAATTATATGGTAAAGGTTGTTTTATGTTAAATGGATAAAAGTTAAGTTTATTGGTTAAGTTAAGAAGGACTAATGGTGCAAAGTTAGAATTAAGGACTTCCCTAACTATAGATGTGATGGGGAGGGTAGAAAGTGTAAATTGTGCAAAGCTAGTTTAAATAAAAGAAAAAGAAAATGCAGAATTTTTATTAGTACACAATAAATTAGAAATTGTGTGTGTGTGTCTGTAAGTGGCGACCCAAGAGGAAGAGCAAGGAGAAATCATCAATTGTTAAAATTGTGTTCATGCAAGCTTGATTTAGTGAAATCTAAGACATCTTAAGCACTCTAGCAAGTCTTGAATCTTCAATTTCATCCTCTTTGTGCATAATTAGAGTTCTTGAACTCTAAAAGCTAAGGTATGAGTTTCTATGACTAAGTGTTGCTATTGTTGGATGATTGTGATGAATTTTAGGCTTAAATGTTGTTGTTTGTTGTTATTGTGCACACTTGTATGATTGAAAACGAATTTGTTAGTAATTTTAGGAATAAGTTCAAGTATGAACTTGCATTATGAAAGTATGGAATGATTATGGTCAATTTGATGATGTTCTAGCTTAAATTCTAGTCATGCACACTAAGTGTTTGATGAAATGCCTGAATGAAATGTTGATGTGTTCTAGTTAGTAATTTTGAAGAAGAATGTTCATGTATGAATTATTGTTATTGTTGTAAGTCATAGAATTTGAATAATTGATAATTTAGGGTTGCTAGTAATGGAAATGGATTTATGCACATTTGATATTTAATGGAAGAATTGAAGGAAATTGCATGTTATGGTTAAAAGAGATGAACTAGAGATTTGCATGATTAAGGAAAATGATGTTGGATTGATAATGTTGTTATATTAGAAAAGATGAGATCAAAGGCTATGTGTGAAATTGTTCTTGTGTATTTGATGTGATTAGGGGGTTAAGTAAATGTGTAAGTGTATGAATGTGTTAAAAGCTTGTGAAAGTTGTGATTTTGATTAAGTTGTGTTATTAATGAGATTAGCTCATGTATAGGTGCTAATCAAGGTAAAGGAGCCTCAAGTGACCAAGGAAATCCTTTTAATCAAGGTGAGTTTATAGGGGGTAATATGGACGGGTCAAGAGTGGCTTAGTGTTCTCGGATTGCATCCGTGCAAGAGAGTAACGACTAAGTGCACTAGTTATGTAGCTTAGATAGAACTATTGGGTTAGCTCAATAGTTGTATCTATGGTTGATGTTTAGCTTAGGCAAGGTTATCACATTGCTAGTAATCTTGCCTATGGTTCGTGTTAGCTTAGACACTTTGGGTGTCTACGTATGAGATGATGATAGCTTAGGCATATTTAGTATGTCTATGGTTAGCTTAGACATGATTACTAGGTTCGGCCTAGTAAGTCATGTCTATGGTAAGAGTGATCGGATCCGAAAGTATGCAAGCAACCTAAGGGTTGAAGGATAAGTGTTTCGATTATGCCCAAATGATTTATGTTTATGTTTTATGTTTATTGCTTTCCTATAACTCACTAAGTGTAAAAGCTTACCCCCATGATGTTTTATGTTTTAGGTGCTAAGGTTCATCGTGAAGGTAAGGAGCCCGTGTGAAGTGCTAGAGGAGCATTGGCATTAGCGTAAGTGGTATTGCAAGTCCCTTTTGTAATCACGCTCTATGGTTACCGCTTATCAAACGCCATGTATTTGAAGTGTCATGTTTGTCATTATTGAATTTGGGACCAAATGATGGTTTTGTTTCATGAAAACACGTTTGATGTCTAAATGTTGATATTAGATGGTATACGATGTTAGAAACTGATTTCAGATGTTTGGGTATGAATAATGTTGTTTTATATGTGTTTGAGAATGATGGAATGTGCAAAAGTTGGTTTATATACAATGTTGCAGGTCAGGCACCCGGAACAGGGTTATGTCGCGCCGCGGCAAAGGGGTCCGCGCCGCGGCAATGCACTGAAGTTCAAAACAGAACCAGGGTTAAGGAGTCTAAAACTTTATGTGTTGTGTCGCGCCGCGACAAGGCTTGCCGCGCCGCGGCATAAGCCTTGTCCGGCCAGTGACTTGAATTTAAAAAAAAAAAAAAAATTTTACTCGATTCAAGGCGTTAAACATTTCAAACCCATTATTTATTAAGAATGTTCTAAGTCTTTCATACCATGCTCTAGGGGCTTGTTTAAGTCTATAGAGAGCCTTTTTAAGTTTATAAACATGATAAGGTTTTTCGAAATTTTCAAACCCCGGAGGTTGTGATACATAAACTTCTTCATTTATGACACCATTTAAAAAGGCACTTTTGACATCCATTTGATAGAGTTTGAAATTATGAGCACATGAATATTCAAGAAGTATTCTTATTGACTCTAGCCTAGCGATAGGAGTAAATGTTTCATCGTAATCAATTCCCTCTTGTTGGCTATATCCTTGAGCAACTAGTCTAGCTTTGTTTCTAACTACATTTCCATCCTCATCTAGTTTATTTCTATAGACCCATTTTGTACCTATGATGTTACTTTCACTCGGTAAAGGAACCAAACCCATACATCACTTCTTTGGAATTGATTTAATGCCTCTTGCATAGCTTCTATCCAACTTTCATCTAATAGGGCTTCCTTAATATTTTTGGGTTCTATTTGTGAGATAAAAGCATAGTTGGCAATAAGGTTAAATACTTGTGACCTAGTGGTTCTAGTGTTGATGTCTCCTATGACTTGGTCTATGGGATGATCTTTTATATGTTTAATATCTATTGAGGACGCTAATTTATCCTTACTTGGTTTCAAATGAGATTCGTCCTCATTTGTGTCATTGAACTCGACTTGAGTTGGCATCATTTCTATAGCATCTTGTTCGATCACATCATCATCCTCTAAAGGGTGGTGGAGGAGTTTCATCAAATGTGACATCTAGAGATTCTTCTATGACATTTGTATATTTATTTAGAACCCTATATGCCTTACTTTCTAACGAATATCCTAAGAATACTCCTTCGTAAGCTTTAGGCTCAAACTTTGTATGATATTCCTTTTTGTTTAGGATAAAGCATTTGCACCCGAATACTCTAAGATGACTTACGGTTGATTTTCTACAATTTAAAATTTCATAAGGTGTTTTATCCATTGATGGCCTAATTAAGACTCTATTTTGAATGTAGGTGGAGGTGGCAATGGCTTCACTCCAAAACTTTTGAGGTATTGATTGTTCATTTAACATAGTTCGACTCATTTCTTGAAGAGTTCGGTTTTTCCTTTCAACAACCCCATTGGATTGAGGTGTGCGAGGAGCCGAGAAGTTATGAGTAATACCATTTAAATCACAAAAGACTCCAAATTGAGCATCATTATCAAATTCTCTACCATGATCCGTTCTTATTATTACTATAGTACAACCAAGCAAATTTTGTATCTTAGTAGCAAAAATTATAAATCTTTCACATGCTTCATTTTTATGCTTTAGAAATAGTGTCCATGTATATCTTGAAAAATCATCTACTATTACTAAAGTATAAAAATTTCCTCCATAACTTTGAACGGCCGATGGCCCAAATAAGTCCATGTGCAAAAGTTCTAAGCATCTTTTAGTAGAAATGAAATTCTTAGGTTTATGACTTGTATGAACTTGTTTTCCTACTTTGCATGCATCACAAAAATGGCTTTCATATTTTAATTTAGGCAAGTCTCTAACTATGTCCTTTGAGGATATGTTATGAATTAGTTTCATGTTAGCATGCCCTAATCTCCTATGCCACAATGTAGTAGTATCATGTATAGATGTGAGACAAATATCTACATGTTTAAAGTCATCCAATTTGCATGTATAAAGACCTTTCTTCCTAATTCCATTTATGACACTTTTACCATCTTTTATTATGTGTGATGAATTTTTAGTAAATGTCATGTTATATCCTTTGTCACATATTCTTCCTACACTTAGAAAGTTAAAACTTAAGTTTTTAATGTGCAACACATTATCAAGTGTAATCTTTTGATTAGTAATGTTACCTTTATCGATGATTTTTCCTTTCACATCGCCACCAAAGATTACATCACCTCCATTATGCTCCGAATACTTTGTGAAGAATTCTTTGTTACCCGTCATGTGTGTTGTACATCCGCTATCAATTATCCATTCCTCATTTTGTACAACACCATTGAGACAAACCTATATTTGATTAATCAATAACTTTGGTACCCAATGTTTGTTGGGTCCGGGATGATTAGCATTAAAGATTCCTACTCTAACCCATTTCTTAACAATTTTAATTTTGTTGTTCCTTTTAGTTTTGACTCTATTTTTAGAGTTTTGATTAATCATTTTTCTTGAAGAACTTTTTGAAAATGATTTGATTTCTCTTCCTCTTGTCTTAACTTGATTGGTTGTGAAGGCCTTTGGTTTTGGTGTTTCTACTACTTGAGGTCTAACAAACACTATTGGCTTATGTTTGGATGATTTTGTTTCAAGAGTATTTTCCTTGTATCCTAGCCCTTGTTTGTCATTTGTTGATTTTTGAACGCTCAAAATGTTTTATAACACTTTACTACTTTCGTCATATTTTGAAAACTTAATTTTATTTTCAAGTAGTTTGTTAGTTTTGTTTAAGGCATAGTTTTCATGTTTTAAGTCATCACATGTAAGACATTATTGTGAGTTAGATATTCTTTCTTTAAGTTGTAAGATTTCTAACCTAAGTAAGTTATTTTCTTCCTTTAGACTTGTGTTTTTGTCACTTACTTTACTACTCAAGGTACATAATTTAGCAAAGTTGTCAATACTAAACTCAAAGGAATTTCGAAGTACCTCATTGTCGGTTTGTCCGACTTGTGATCCTTTGTCGTCAACACTTAGTGTGTCAATGGCCATGAGACATGTTTCCTTTCCTTCTTCTTGAGTTTCGTTTTCTTCATCATCCCATGCACCTCCAAGAAAGGCCTTTTCATTCTTTCTTTTAGGACATTCACTTATTAAGTGATTTGGATCACCACACCCAAAACAATTTCGTACAAACTTTTTCTTGGGATCGAATGGCGTCTTTCTTTGTTCCATCGGAGGGCGAACTTGGTTTCCCAGTCTTCGATAAAATTTCTTGAATGAGCAAACAATAAATGCGAGTTGCTCATCATCATTGAGAATATCATCATCGTCATCATCAATGTCATATTCATCATGAATCTTAGCCTTTAGAGCGATTGACTTGTTCTTTTCTCTCTTGGCCTTTTCTAACTCATCATCTTTATCTAGGATGACCTCATGTACTTTGAGATTTTCAATGAGTTCATCTAGAGTTAGCTTTTTCGTATTCTTTAATTCGTCAATTGCCGTCACCTTTGGTCTCCATCTTGATGGTAGAGCCCTTAAGAACTTACGAACATATTGCTTATCCGTGTAAGTTGTACCTAGAGCTTTCAAACTTGAAAAAATATTGTTAAATCTAGTGTAGGCACTATCTATTTTTTCATAATCTTCAATAGCAAATTGTTCATATTTAGTTATAAGCAATTCTACTTTATTTTCTATGACTTGTGGGTTTCCAAGATGAGTAACCATGATACTATCCCAAATTTCC
Organism: Rutidosis leptorrhynchoides; assembly: GCF_046630445.1. Classification (NCBI taxonomy): domain Eukaryota; kingdom Viridiplantae; phylum Streptophyta; class Magnoliopsida; order Asterales; family Asteraceae; genus Rutidosis; species Rutidosis leptorrhynchoides. The sequence continues at coordinate 423,526,357 of NC_092338.1, read as the reverse complement.
TTAGCACTACCCATCATAAACACCCTCTCATATTCTTTCCTAGGCAATGCATTAAAAATGGTCATTTTAGCCTCATAGTTTTTGCTTACTTCTATTTTATGTTCCTTGGTCCATTCTTCTTCGGGTATATATATTTTAGTTTTGTTATCATCACTAAGCTTAAATCGAACATGATCACCTTTAGTAATAATGTTCCAATAGTCTATATCTTTGAAACGGACATACGTTTCAAATTGATGCTTCCAATAGCAAAATCCTTCACTTTCAAGAAGTGGAGGTCTTTGCATGGAACATCCTTCACTATATTTCAAGTTCTCAAATTTTTGTTCAATGATCTTAAACTCTAAGATTTGCAAAAATTAGTTTTTATTTCGAATTAGTAATTTTTGACAAAACATTTAGAGCAACCGCTCTGATACCAATTGTAAGTAACTAGAGGGGGGTGAATAGTTACTTAGTCAATTTTTAAAAATTTTCTTTAGCGTTTTGTTGAACTTGAACTTGATATAGGGTGATTTGAAATGTTTGTTCTCTAACAATGCTAGCAATACAAATATATGTTAAATTGTAAATAAAAAATAAGGGAAGAGAGAACAAACACAACGATTTATAGTGGTTCGGGAAGATGCTAACTAATCTTCTTTAATCCACTCCTCAATTCTACGAATTGAGATTTTTCTTCACTATGATACTCCAAACTCGGTGGAGTGTCCGGATACAACACTAGTACTTCGATAAGCCGCACCTTGTGAACTCTTACGTCCCTTTGAAGACTTCACAAACACCTATAGCTCTTACCACAAGATCCTAATGAACTTATCCTAGTGAAAACACAACTATCCTCTAGATCCCTTTAAGAAGATACTTTACAAGTAAACTTACAACTTTAAGCTTACAAGTACTCTTGCTAGAATCACTATAAAAGATTACAAATTAAGTATAAGAATCATATCAATAAGTATGAGAAAATATGAGTGCAAGAGGTGAGTCTTCAAATGCTTCAAGGCTTGGCTTTTATAGGAAAGAGAAATCTTCCTGGAAGTTATACGACTCACTGCACGGTCGACCGTGGTTCGACCGTGTACCTCTGACATTTGATTCTTATGGCCATTTTTGTCCTTTGAAATTTGTCATTTTCCCTTGTTGAATAGCTGCAACTAGTGGCCAATTACTTCTGAAATTATCCTCATTACCCTTTATGTTTTGGACATAAGCTTGGAGGTTGACATGTCCTCTAAAGAAGAAAGTCTTCAATCTTTGACCATTTATCATTAATTACCAAAAGAGGTAATTGCAGATTTTTGTCTCTTGACAAACCATTACCTTCCAAAAGCTTCATCAACCTTTCTTAATTATTTGTCATTTAGCTTATGGGAGTATCTTGCCCTTTAGAACATTGTTACAACTTAAATGAACTAGTTTGAATCTAGTTTGAACACAATAATTCTTGTTACATCTTGACAAGACTTGACTAATTACATTCTTATACAAATAATGATGCATAGAACTAATGGGAGAGCAACTCTTTAGTTGGGACTTTAATGACCATTATTAGTATGTTTAGATGATACTATGTATTGGGGTAAAGAGATATGACACTTGAGTGTTTTAGCCTAAATCAAGCTTAAAGTGTCATTAAGATGTCATTAGGTGTGATTAGTGAAAATTAACATCTTTTGGTTCAAAACTCTTTTTAGATCAAAGAGGGCAACTATTATAAGCATGTTAAAAAATGTTTTGTAAATTATAGATGCCGGGAACTAGTCAAACTTTATTTGGTCAAGATTGGTAACAGAGAAAACTGCGGTCGGGCTGCGGTCGTCTGTGAGGTCAGTAGTGGGTTTGCAGTTTTAGAAAAGCTTGAACTCGTTGGTGCAGGACACACACGGTTGATGTCACGGTCGACCGTGGTGCAGCCGTGTAGCATTTTTCCCAAGATGATTTCTTAAGTGTTGGTCTTTTGCTAGAGATAGTTTAGGCTCATGAACTCATGTCGTCCCACATATGATTTAACTACTTAGTTCTTTTGTGTCATCATCAAAATAAAGTGATTAACTTTTGAATATTATGCTTTGAATCTTAACCAACATTTTCATTTTGATAATAATTCATGGCCGCAGAACACATTCTTGAACACATTATATTTGCCACATAATTATGCTGAATTATGTGGCCAATGTGATAAATCAATTTCGGTTGATGATTGGATCCATTTTCGCACGAAGACTAGAGAAATGCACTATGAGCAAGACTTCCTAAAGGTTTTCTTCCATTCGAAATAGTTCCAGCGTCGAAAAAGTCATTTTGCTATTTTAAAAAGGTGAATTTTGAACTTTCAGATTTTACGATAATTCTTACCTTTGCATTTGAATTTTCATGTATACTTAGATACCATTTCGACACTTGTTATTTTTGTAACATTGAATTTAGGTACATTGAGAATCTTTTTGAGGTGAATATCACCCCACTAGCCACAAAGTATTACACGTTTTGCGTGATCTTGTTTTAATTGTTCAATTATTTATTGGCACTTTTTGATATATCTCAATCCATAACTATATTATTATTTTTTTATTAAATTTTGTTGAATGTGAATATATTTAACTATAGATTCATTTTGATAATAATTCATGGTCGCAGAACACATTTTTGAACACTTTACGTTTGCCACATAATTATGCTGAATTATGTGGCCATTGTGATAAATCATTTTCAGTTGATGTATGTATGCATTTTTGTACGATGACAAGAGAAAGGAACTACGAGCAAGATTTCGTAAAGGGTTGCTGCCATTCGAAATAGTTTCATCGCCGAAAAAGTCGTTTTGCTATTTTTAAAAGGTGAATTTTGAACTTTCAGATTTTAAGATAATTATTACCTTTAAATTTGAATTTTTATGCATTTTTAGATACCATTTTGATACTTGTTATTTAAGTAACATTTAATTTAGGTTCATTGAGAATCTTTTTGAGGTGAATATCACCCCACTAGCCACACATCCTTACACGTTTTACGACATCGCGTTATAGTGGTTCAATTATTTAGTGGCACTTCTTGATATCTCTCAATCTATAACTATATTATTTTTTTGTTTTTAATGTCATATTGAATGCGAATATATTTGACTACAGTTTCATTTCGATATTAATTCATGGCTGCAGAACACATTTTTGAACACATTACGTTTGCCACATAATTATGCTGAATTATGTGGAAATGTGATAAAATAATTTCGGTTAAAGATTTAGTCCATTTTCGCACGATGATTAGAGAAAGGAACTATGAGAAAGACTTCCTAAAGGGTTGTCGAAATAGTTTCTACGTCGAAAAAGTCATTTGGCTATTTTTAAAAGGTGAATTTTGAACTTTCAAATTTTACGATAATTATTACCTTTGCATTTGAATTTTTATGCGTATTTAAATACCATTTTGATACTTTTTATTTTCATAACATTGAATTTAGGTACATTGAGAATCTTTTTGAGGTGAATATCACCCCACTATCCACAAATGTTTACACGTTTTGCGACATCTTGTTTTAATGGTTCAATTATTTAGTGTCACTTTATGATATTTCTCAATCCATAACTATATTATTGTTTACGTTTTAAAATTTCCTATTTAATGCGAATATATTTGACTATAGTTTCATTTCGATAATAATTCATGTCCCAGAAGACGTTTGCCACATAATTATGCTGAATTATGTGGCCAATATGATAAATCAATTTCGCTTGAAGATTGGATCCATTTTCGAATGCGATTTCTAGAGAAAGAAACTACCGCAAGACTTCCTAGAGGGTTGCTGCCACTAGTAATAGTTTCAATGCCGAAAAAGTCATTTTTCTATTTTTATTAGGTAAATTTTGAACTTTCAAATTTTACGATAATTATTACCTTTGCATTTGAATTTTTATTCATATTTAAATACCATTTTAATACTTCTTATTTATGTAACCTTGAATTTAGGTACTTGAGAATCTTTTTGTGGTGTATATCACCCCACTAGCCAAAAATTCTTACACGTTTTGCGACATCTCTTTTTAATGATTCAATTATTTAGTAGCACTTTTTGATATCTCTTAGTCCATAACTCTATTATTGTTTTTGTTATATAATTTCGTATTGAATGCGAATATATTTGACTATAGTATCGTTTCAATAATAATTCATGACCACATAACACATTTTTGAACACGTTACGTTTGCCACATAATTATGCTGAATTATGTGGCCAATGTGATAAATCAATTTCGGTTGAAGACTGGATCTATTTTTGCACGATGACTAGAGAAAGGTATTACAAGCAAGAATTTCTAAAGGGTTGCTTCCATTCGTTATAGTTTCAACGTTGAAAGTCATTTTTCTATTTTTAAAAGGTGAATTTTAAACTTTCAGATTTTACGATAATTATTACATTTGCATCTGAATATTTATGCATATTTAAATACCATTTTGATACTTGTTATTTATGTGACATTGAATTTAGATACATTGAGAATCTTTTGGAGATTAATATCTGAAATGTCCCGTTCTTATTGATTAAAAACGTTCCATATTAATTGATTTCGTTGCGAGGTTTTGACCTCTATATGAGACGTTTTTCAAAGACTGCATTCATTTTTAAAACAAATCATAACCTTTATTTCATAAATAAAGGTTTAAAAAGCTTTACGTAGATTATCAAATAATGATAATCTAAAATATCCTGTTTACACACGACCATTACATAATGGTTTACAATACAAATATGTTACATCGAAATCAGTTTCTTGAATGTATTTTTTACACAATATCATACAAACATGGACTCCAAATCTTGTCTTTATTTTAGTATGCAACAGCGGAAGCTCTTAGTATTCACATGTGAATAAACATGCTTTAAACGTCAACAAAAATGTTGGTGAGTTATAGGTTTAACCTATATATATCAAATCGTAACAATAGACCACAAGATTTCATATTTCAATACACATCCCATACATAGAGATAAAAATCATTCATATGGTGAACACCTGGTAACTGACATTAACAAGATGCATATATAAGAATATCCCCATCATTCCGGGACACCCTTCGGATATGATATAAATTTCGAAGTACTAAAGCATCCGGTACTTTGGATGGGGTTTGTTAGGCCCAATAGATCTATCTTTAGGATTCACGTCAATTAGGGTGTCTGTTCCCTAATTCTTAGATTACCAGACTTAATAAAAAGGGGCATATTCGATTTCGATAATTCAACCATAGAATGTAGTTTCACGTACTTGTGTCTATTTTGTAAATCATTTATAAAACCTGCATGTATTCTCATCCCAAAAATATTAGATTTTAAAAGTGGGACTATAACTCACTTTCACGGATTTTTACTTCGTCGGGAAGTAAGACTTGGTCACTGGTTGATTCACAAACCTATAACAATATATACATATATATCAAAGTATGTTCAAAATATATTTACAACACTTTTAATATATTTTGATGTTTTAAGTTTATTAAGTCAGCTGTCCTCGTTAGTAACCTACAACTAGTTGTCCACAGTTAGATGTTGATAATGCTAAAAACGAACATATATTTCATAGCATTATTCCTCAAGAAAGACAAGCTTTTAGTTGCAATTGTTCTATTTACAAGTGATATTCGTTTAAATAATAAAAGGTGAAGACAAAAGACAGATTCGACGAATTGAAGACGCAAACGACCAAAAAGCTCAAAAGAACAAAAGACAATCAAAGAGGTTCTAATTATTGATAAGAAACGTCTCGAAATTATAAGAGTACAAGATTAAAAACGTAAAGTACAAGATATTAAATTGTACGCAAGGACGTTCGAAAATCCGGAACCGGGACCAGAGTCAACTCTCAACGCTCGACGCAACGGACTAAAAATTACAAGTTAACTAGGTATATAAATATAATATAATATATAATTAATTATATTAATTATATATATATTATATTTATAAATAAAAACCGTCGGCAGAGAAAGACTCCAAGGACTGAGCTGTAAATTCATTCTCCGTGACTCGCGGAGTTTGAAGAGGATTTTACCGCGAGTCGCGGAGCCCCAAAAATCGACTCTGCCTATAAAGCAAACCGAATTCTGATCATTTTTCATAATCTATTTTCTCTCTTCTCTCATATATACGTAAAATATATATATATAATTTATATTTTAATTTTAATTTTAATTATAATTCTAATAATAAGGGTATGTTAGCGAATGTTGTAAGGGTGTAAGTCGAAATTCTGTCCGTGTAACGCTACGCTATTTTTAATCATTGTAAGTTATGTTCAACCTTTTTACATTAATGTCTCGTAGCTAAGTTATTATTATGCTTATTTAATCCGAAGTAATCATGATGTTGGGCTAATTACTAAAATTGGGTAATTGGGCTTTGTACCATAATTGGGGTTTGGACAAAAGAACGACACTTGTGGAAATTAGACTATGGGCTATTAATGGGCTTTATATTTGTTTAACTAAATGATAGTTTGTTAATGTTAATATAAAGATTTACAATTGGGCGTCCCTATAAATTACCATATACACTCGATCGGACACGATGGGCAGGGTATTTATATGTACGAATAATCGTTCATTTAACCGGACACGGGAATGGATTAATAGCCACTAGAATAATTAAAACAGGGGTGAAATTACATTCAAGGGTAATTGGTGTAATTGTTAACAAAGTAGTAAAACCTTGGTTTACACGCAGTCGATAACCTGGTGTATTCATTAAACAAAGTATTAAAACCTTGTTACAATTCGAATCCCCAATTAGTTGGAATATTTAACTTCGGGTATAAGAATAATTTGATGAGGACACTCGCACTTTATATTTATGACTGATGGACTGTTATGGACAAAAACCAGACGGACATATTAAATAATCCAGGACAAAGGACAATTAACCCATGGGCATAAAACTAAAATCAACACGTCAAACATCATGATTACGGAAGTTTAAATAAGCATAATTCTTTTATTTCATATTTAATTTCCTTTATTTTATATTTAATTGCACTTCTAATTATCGCATTTTTTATTGTTATTATATTTAATTGCATTTTTAATTATCGTACTTTTTAATTATCGCAAGTTTATTTTATCGCACTTTTATTATTCGCAATTTCATTATCGTTATTTACTTTACGCTTTAAATTAAGTCTTTTATTTATTTAATATTTTACATTAGGTTTTAACTGCGACTAAAGTTTTAAAATCGACAAACCGGTCATTAAACGGTAAAAACCTCCATTTATAATAATAATATTACTTATATATATGTTTGTATTTTTATAAAAGTAAACTAATATAGCGTTACGCTTTGTTTAAAGATTTCCCTGTGGAACGAACCGGACTTACTAAAAACTACACTACTGTACGATTAGGTACACTGCCTATAAGTGTTGTAGCAAGGTTTAAGTATATCCATTCTATAAATAAATAAATATCTTGTGTAAAATTGTATCGTATTTAATAGTTTTTCCTAGTAAAATATAAACTATTTTATATACACCTCGCATAACATCAAGTATTTTTGGCGCCGCTGCCGGGGAACACTCTTAAACGCCGGAAGCGCAACGCTAATATATAAAAAAAAGGATTTTTTGTTTACTTTTATTAAAATTCGTTTTTGTAAAAATACGTTTTAAATATTCGAAAATATAAAAAGAAAAACAAAAATATAAGTATTTTTTTTTAATATTTAAGTTTTATAAGTTTCTTTATTCTTATTTTAATTTATAAAAATATAAGTTTTATTAAATATCTTTTATATATAGAAAAAAACAGAAAACAGAAAATAAAAAAATAAATAAAGAAAAAACGCGTCGATTCAAACTGTGCCAGAATTGAATTTCTGAACCCCGCGACTCGCGGGGTTTTCTTCATTAATTACCGCGACTCGCGGAGGGTACCTGACACACGGACAGAAGCCCTAATTCAGCATTTATTACGGATTATTAATTATTATTATTATTATTAACCCTAATTATTATTAATATTATAATTAAGTTTTATTTTAATTTATATTTTAGTTTATTAAGTTTATTAAAATGTAAAATTAATAGTTTAATAAAATAAATAATATAAAAATAATATTTTTATAAAAATTGTAATTTTTACAACTTTTTGTATATTTTTATATTTTGTCCCTTTTTAATCGTTTTAGCGTAATATTTGTATTTTTAGCTCATATTTAATTTTAAACTTAGTTTTTGCTATAGTTATTTTTACTCCTAGATTTTTAGGCTTTGCCGTAGAATTCCTTAAGTGCTTTTTCTTTAGACTAAGATTTAGGTACTTTAGAATTTTGCGACGCCTTTTTAAGTTTTAGTTTCTTTTTAAGTTATTTCCATTTGGAATTTAGTTTTTCCTGTAAGCTTTAATATTTTTAGACACCTTTTACTATGTATCAATTATCATTCCAATTAGTAATTTCAATTTGCGATTATAATTTTAAGTTAGTTGTAGTAATAAGATTAGGTTAGTCAAGTATTTTTAAGTTTTATAAGTTTCTTTTATTTTTCCGTCACCTTTTATTTTTCAACCATTTTTTCTTTTTCGACCTTTTTCGACGAACTCTTTTTCTTTCTTATTTCTCGCTATTCTAGTTTTTAGGACTTAGAATTTTTTCTACTTCTTATCTAAATTTCTTAAAATTACGAAAATTTATTTTAAGTGGTTAAATTAATAGACATCAAAATTTTCTGGTTCGTAGTAATAGTTGGATTTGTACGTGGACCGGGTTATTGGAGCCAAACAGTCCTCAATTATATTGAGACCAAACGAATCCTGCCCCTCTGCTGCATCTTTTGGCTATTCGAAACGTGGGCAAAATCAGAAAAGTCTATTGATTGGATAACTTATTATAATTTTTCTTTCCTTTTAAAAACTAATAGGATATTCAGTGAATGCACCGAGCAAGACGTTCATCACCTTTTGTACGTTCACCACCTGTAACTAGATCAAGACATTTAGCAAATATAACCGCCGTTAATTTTTCTTTAGAATCGTCATCCAGTCGACCAAGTACTTCAGTTCAAATTTCCGATAATCCATTTTTTGAACCCAACCTCACAATTGAGAATCCAGAGAATATTCAGGAACGGTTCGTAGATCCTGAACCACTAAACCTTCCTCCGGAAGCACCAATCATTCAAACAGAGATTGTTGAGGAACGAACCATTAAATCAGAATCATCTAGTGATACCGATTCAACAAATTCAATTATGGAGAATCTGGAACCTTTAAGTATGGAAGACCGAATGAGAGCTAAACGCACTGGCCAAGGTCACGCAATTACTCATCCAGACATTAATGCGCCAGATTATGAAATCAAAGGACAAATTCTACACATGGTGACTAATCAATGCCAATTTAGTGGTGCGCCGAAGGAAGATCCAAATGAACATCTACGTACCTTTAATAGGATCTGCACACTATTTAAAATCCGAGAAGTGGAGGATGAACAGATATATCTCATGTTATTTCCCTGGACTTTAAAGGGAGAAGCCAAAGATTGGTTGGAATCGTTACCTGAAGGGGCGATTGATACATGGGACGTTTTAGTTGACAAATTTCTTAAACAATTCTTTCCTGCATCTAAAGCCGTAAGACTTCAAGCAGAAATTGTTACGTTCACACAGAAACCAAATGAAACTCTATATGAGGCGTGGACAAGATATGGAAAGTTGTTAAGAGGATGTCCGCAACATGGTTTAGACACCTGTCAAATAGTACAAATATTCTACCAAGGATGCGACATCACTACAAGAAAAGACATAGATATAGCAGCTGGTGGGTCTATTATGAAGAAAACCGAAACTGATGCTTACAAAATTATTGATAATACTGCTTCCCACTCACATGAGTGGCACCAAGAAAAAGACATCATTAGATCATCTAAAGCAGCTAGAGCCGATTCTAGCTATGACTTAGATTCCATTTCCGCAAAGATAGATGCTGTGGAGAGACGAATGGAAAAGATGACTAAGGATATTCACTCAATACGAATTAGTTGTGAGCAGTGTGGAGGACCACATTTGACAAAAGATTGTCTCAGTATTGAATTAACAATGGAACAAAGAGAGAATATTTCATACATAAACCAAAGGCCTGGAAATAATTATCAGAATAATTATCAACCGCCAAGACCGATTTACAATCAAAACCAGAATTATAACCGAAATATTCCATACAACAACCAACAAGGTCCTAGCAATCAACAAGTATCCAATAATACTTATAATCAGCAAAGACCTAATTTTCAAAACAAACCACCACAACAAACCGATGATAAAAAACCGAATTTAGAAGATATGATGACGAAGCTAGTTGAAACTCAAACGCAGTTTTTCACATCTCAAAAACAAACTAATGAACAAAATGCTCAAGCATTTAGAAATCAACAAGCTTCTATTCAAAATCTGGAACAAGAAGTAAGTAACCTAGCAAGATTAATAGGTGAAAGAAAACCGGGAAGTTTACCAAGCGATACAAATGCTAACCCCCGGAATGAAACAGCTAAAGCTATTACCACAAGAAGTGGTACAACACTTAAACCACCTGAAATACCTGTAACTTCTGATGAAACTATTCCTACTCCACAAGAACCACAACCTGATCAAGATAAGGAAAAAGAACCGGTAGTTGAAAAGGTTAATGAAGATAACACAGTTAAGGATAAACCTTATGTTAAACCATACCAACCACCACTTCCTTACCCGAGTAAAATGAAGAAAGAAAAACTTGAAGCCGAGCAATCCAAATTCTTGGATATGTTTAAACAGATAAATGTAAATCTTCCTTTCATTGATGTGATTTCAGGAATGCCAAGATATGCTAAATTCTTGAAAGATCTAATCTCAAATAGAAAGAAAATGGAAGAACTCTCGGCTGTTACTATGAATGCTAATTGTTCAGCAGTGCTGTTGAATAAGATACCAGAAAAACTATCTGATCCAGGAAGTTTCACAATTCCATGTTTTCTGGGTAGTCTTAGTTCAATAGAAGCATTGGCAGACTTAGGTGCTAGTATAAATCTAATGCCGTATTCACTATACGCTAAACTAGACCTTGGAGAATTGAAACCAACAAGAATAAGCATACAACTAGCCGATAGATCAATAAAATATCCTAGAGGGATAATGGAGAACATGCTAGTTAAAGTTGGTACTTTAGTATTTCCAGTAGATTTTGTTGTTTTGGACATGGAAGAAGATTCTCAAGTTCCTCTCATATTAGGAAGACCATTCTTAAACACGGCTAAAGCAATGATAGACGTGTTCGGTAAGAAACTGACCCTAAGTATAGAGGATGAGAGTGTTACCTTTTCAGTTGATAGAGCAATGCAACAACCACAATCTGCAGATGATACATGTTATTATATTCAAACTATAGATGCACATGCAGAATTATTAGAAGAATTTCCAGAATTACAAGGAACAGGAGAATGTTCTTTAGGAGAAGGTAATGAACCAATTGATGAAGCTGAAATGTTAGCTACACTTATAGCTAATGGATATGAACCAACAACAGAAGAAATTCAAATGCTAAAAGAAGAAGACAGATATCGATATAAATCATCGATAGAAGAACCTCCGAAATTAGAGTTAAAGCCACTTCCAAACCATTTGGAATACGCTTATTTACATGGTGAATCTGAATTACCTGTAATAATATCGTCTTCTCTTACTGAAAATGAGAAATCACAACTTATTTCTGTGTTGAAAGCTCATAAACCAGCCATTGCATGGAAGATTCATGATATTAAAGGAATAAGTCCTTCGTATTGCACACATAAAATCCTTATGGAAGAAGGTCATAAAACGTATGTGCAACGCCAACGAAGACTAAATCCTAATATGCAAGATGTAGTTAAGAAAGAGATTATTAAACTGCTAGATGCAGGTTTGATATATCCAATTTCTGATAGTCCATGGGTAAGCCCAGTTCAATGCGTGCCTAAGAAGGGTGGCATGACTGTCATTACAAATAAGAAAAATGAGCTTATTCCTACTAGGACTGTAACAGGATGGCGTGTATGTATTGATTATAGAAAATTAAATGATGCCACCAGAAAAGATCACTTTCCCTTACCTTTCATAGATCAAATGTTGGAAAGATTAGCCGGAAATAGTTACTATTGTTTTCTAGATGGATTTTCCGGATATTTTCAAATTCCAATAGCACCCGAGGACCAAGAGAAAACCACATTCACGTGCCCTTATGGTACTTTTGCTTACAAACGCATGCCATTTGGACTTTGCAACGCCCCTGCAACCTTTCAAAGGTGTATGATGGCGATTTTTCACGACATGATAGAAGAATGCATGGAAGTATTCATGGATGACTTTTCAGTCTTCGGTGATACATTTAAATCATGTCTAGTTAATCTGGAACGAATGCTAATTAGATGCGAACAATCAAATCTAGTACTTAATTGGGAGAAATGCCATTTCATGGTTAAAGAAGGCATCGTTCTTGGACATAAAATTTCAAAAGAAGGAATTGAAGTGGATAGAGCTAAAGTAGATGTAATTGCTAAACTTTCACATCCCACCAATGTTAGAGGAGTTAGGAGTTTTCTAGGGCATGCCGGTTTTTACCGACGTTTCATAAAAGATTTTTCTAAAATTGCCACTCCTATGAATAAACTCCTAGAAAAGGATGCGCCATTCATCTTTTCAGATGAGTGTATCAAATCTTTTAATATTCTTAAAGAGAAACTCACTAATGCGCCGATCATGATAACACCAAATTGGAATCTACCATTTGAACTAATGTGCGATGCAAGTGATTTTGCAATGGGAGCCGTTTTAGGACAAAGGATTGAAAAATGATTTCAACCTATATATTATGCTAGTAAGACGTTACAAGGAGTACAAACGAACTATACAACTACTGAAAAAGAACTCCTTGCTATTGTCTTTGCTTTTGACAAATTTCGATCATATCTCGTTCTAGCAAAAACGGTGGTCTATACTGACCATTCTGCTCTTAGATACCTATTTTCAAAACAAGATGCTAAACCAAGATTAATCCGTTGGATCTTACTCTTACAAGAGTTTGATATTGAAATCCGAGATAAAAGAGGAGCAGAAAATCTCGCCGCTGATCATCTTTCTCGTCTTGAAAATCCCGAATTAGAAGTTCTAAATGAATCAGCCATATAAGACAACTTTCCTGATGAATATCTATTGAAGATAGATTATAAAGAAATCCCATGGTTTGCAGACTATGCAAACTACTTAGTTTGTGGATTCCTTGAAAAAGGATTATCGTACCAAAGACGAAAGAAATTCTTCAGTGATATAAAACACTATTTTTGGGAAGATCCACATCTGTTTAAAAGTTGTCCCGATGGAATAATACGCCGATGTGTATTTGGAGATGAAGCTAGTAAAATTTTAAACCGTTGTCACACAGGACCAACAGGAGGGCATTATGGGCCTCAACTAACAGCAAGAAAAGTTTATGAAGCTGGATTCTATTGGCCTACAATTTACAAAGATGCACACTTTCTTTGCAAATCCTGTGATGCATGTCAAAGGGCCGGAAAAATAAGTCAACGTGATGAAATGCCACAAAATGTCATCCAAGTATGTGAAGTATTTGACATTTGGGGTATTGACTTTATGGGTCCATTTCCAAAATCTCATAATAATCTATATATACTCGTAGCCATTGATTATGTATCTAAATGGGCGGAAGCACAAGCTCTCCCAACTAACGATGCACGAGTTGTAGTCAACTTTTTAAAACGTCTTTTTGCAAGGTTTGGAACACCGAGAGCTTTAATAAGTGATCGGGGTACTCATTTCTGTAATAATCAACTTGAGAAAGTTCTTAAAAGATATGGAGTAACTCATAAAATCTCCACCGCATATCATCCACAAACAAGTGGACAAGTTGAAAATACCAACCGAGCTTTAAAACGTATTTTAGAGAAAACCGTAGGATCAAATCCGAAGGAATGGTCCATTAAATTGGAGGATGCACTCTGGGCTTTTAGAACAGCCTACAAAACTCCAATTGGAACCACACCTTTTAGACTTGTTTATGGAAAAGCATGTCATCTTCCAGTAGAAATTGAACACAAAGCATTTTGGGCTTTGAAAACATGTAATCTTGATTTACATGAAGCCGGACGTCTATGATTAAGTCAACTAAACGAATTAGAAGAATTAAGACATGAAGCATACGAAAATTCGTTAATCTATAAAGAAAGAACGAAGAAATGGCATGATAAAAGAATCAGAAGTTCAAAAGAATTTAAAGAAGGAGACAGAGTTCTTCTTTTCAATTCACGATTCAAGCTATTTCCTGGAAAATTGAAATCAAGATGGTCTGGACCATTCATAGTCAAAAGAGTTTTCCCATACGGAACGATAGAATTGATAAATTCAAATGGGATTGAATTTAAAGTTAATGGTCACAGAGTTAAACATTACATACATGGTCCGATGGAAGTCGACAACGAAGTTAATCACAATTTCGACACCACAGCTAACTAAGTGTGGGGAGAATCAAGTCTTTAAAGGATAATATGTATTTCTGTTAGTTAGATTGTCTGTTTTCGTGTAGTTCTCGAAAATGGAACCCGAATGGTCTTTCCCTAGCAGACCCTAAAGAACTAGTCTTCTCCCCCCATTCTGAATTTTTATTTTTTTTTTAAGTTTTTACAAAATGAAGACTGCCTGTGAACTAAACCATGGTCTAATGCTACACGCTTTGATCACTAAACGTAATAATGACATACTCCCGAGTGAAATAGTATCAGTAATCAGAGAAAGAATGGACGGAGTTAGAAAAGAATCCAGATGCGAAGATAATAAGTTACAATTTGGTAAAGGAAAATCAAAATTCGCAGCAAAAAGAAGAGCACGACACCTAGAACGATGTCACAAATGCGGAAAATGGTCACATGGAGGTAAATGTTCAAATAATCAAACCTATTCAAATACCGAATTTGTTACTTTATGCAGAGACGGACCGTTCATATGTTTAGAAGAAAAGATACTGAATGCTCGAGGTTACGCCTATGTAGCCATGGAAAACCAATTAAACCGACTATCTTATGAATGGAATAGATCATATAACTAAGAAATCTATTTCACAGGTATGTATGTACAGTTTTTATTTTTATTTTTATTTTTAACCTTTTGATAATAAACGCTAATTTGTTCGCTAAAAAGTATTAAATTGGTATTGAATAAAATTAAGTTTGGCGACCGAAATTATTGATATCATTCAAAAATTTATTACATCACTGCGAAATTTAACGTTTATTCTTAAGGTATAAATATCTTTAAACAATCAACCCAAAATATTTCAAAAATTCGTCATGAGTTAAATTAGGTTTTGGAACCGAAATTACTTTACCGAAAAGAGGGGCGCATATTTTTGATAATATTTGATTGATTAAAGTGGGATAAAAAGACAAAAAGATTTTTAATTTTATTTTTACCATGTTTTTAAAATTAATATTTAAATCTTAAATTAATATTGTAAACTTTATAAAAACAATATATTTAAAATTGTAAATATTTGAAAAATTAATATAAGTTTAGTATGAATTTATAAATTTTTAAATTAAGTTTGGTGTGAATTTTTAATTTTTAAAATATTAATTTTTAATTTTATGCATTTCAAATTTTAAGTTTGGTGTGAATTTTTAATTTTTAATTTTTAATTTTGAATTTTATATTTAAGTTGTGTGAATTTAAAAACAAAAATTTACTTTATCTCATTAAGTTAAGAATATGATTTTTAAAATTCGTCGTAAGTTGAAGACTAGGTCTTTGAACCGAAATTGCTTTACCCAAGGGAGGGACGAGAACTTTATTATCATTATTTTTAATCTTATTGATTTAAAGTATGCCAAAAACATTAAAAAACCCAAAAATCTTAGCTTTTAAAACAATCGCTACAAAAAGACAAATTTTAAAATTTTGTCGAGGGACGGACTAGGACATCGATCCGAAACGACCTCGTCCTAAATAATAAGGGAAACAAAATTTTAAAATTAATTTCTTAATTGTTTTCAAAAGTTAATGATTAAAAAAAAAAACAAAAAAAAAAAAAAAACAAACAAACTCCGCGAGTCGCGGAGTTTGAAGTGCATTTCGCCGCGACTCGCGGAGGGGTCGGAAATCAGAAAAAAAATAAAGAGCTGCAAACTGATCAGTCCAACCCCCAACTCAAAAATAACTGCGAAAAACTGCACCCGAAAAATACACCCCAAAATCACAATTTTTAACCGTTAATCACCAAATCTTTTGCTAAAATCATGTTGAGAAGGATGCTATCTAAGAATTACTCAAGAAAAACGGTAAATTTCTACACCTAAACACCATTTAATTCGAAATTTGATGTTCTTGAGCAATTTTGTCCCCAATTTGATTTTGATGTTTTTTAGTGTAATTAGGCTTAAATTGTTTATGTATTATGCTTTTATAACCTAGATTGATGCTGTTTAACATGATTAGAAGCCTTAAACTTCAAATTTTGAGTAATCTAGGGTTTGTGTTCTTGAGCAATTTGGGGCTTTTTGATATAAACAGGTTATGGCCGATTTTTGTCATGAATTGTTGCTAAATTAAGTAGTGTAACATGTTTAGGTAGTTAAATGATCCAAACTTTGAGCCTAAACATGATTTTGAGAATTAAAGTGGACTTTTTCAAGTCTAAAATTCATGAACTTGATTTTTGAAAGATAATGCCATTTGAGACTTGTTTAATTGCTAGTAATGATTATTTTGACATGTTATTTGAGTTGAATGTTTATGAACTTGGCGAACATTTTCGTATATGCTTATTTGAAAAAGTGTAGATTTGATAAAAATGTGAAAATGAGCTTAAGTTTGATATAAATTGATAATGTCATTGTAATTATTTTGATTGATGATTTTGCTGACACTAATGCATATTTGGATGCACAAAAATTGTGTTTGATGTGTTTTGCAGAATGAAAGGGGTGAATCTTCATCCCAAGCCCGCAATGCTCCTGCTGAGAATTTGGAACAACAGGAGGTGGATAACTACTACAAGCAGGATATACCTCATCCAGTCATGACCTTTTCCGATATGCACTTGGAAGAGTTGCACCCGAACCTGAGATTTGACAGACTTTGGATAGATTATCCAAAATATCAAAGGGGTTTGCATACTCTTCATTCTAAGGTTGTTGAGGTACCGAGGGTCATAGAATGGGGACCCTTAGAAGCTGTAGAATTGGCCGGGCCAATTAGGGAATTACTTGTACAGAGGTATGGTAATTCTTCTTTTAATGACTGGGTATGTTTATTCACCATACGTAGACCTGTATATAAAGTATGGTGTGAAGAATTGTTATGTAGTATAGAGTTGAATGATCGGGTAGCTAGTTTAACCGATCGTTCTTTTATTAGATTTTTGTTAGGCGGTTCGATGCGCCACATGTCTTTACTGGACATGGCTCAGGCTTTACGTATATATACGCCTGAGGAGTTAGCGTCTGCCGATTGTAGAGGATTGATACTAAACGGTAGAAAGATAGATGAAAATTTTGATACACACGGTGTGTGGAGTCAAATGACAAGCCATCACCGTTTCAAAGGGGGAAATTACTCTTATTTGGATATAGATAGAGCCGAATTAAGAGTGATACATAGGTTTTTAGCTAATTCGATTACACAAAGGGGTAAGAACAAGGAAAAAGTAAATGAACAGGATTTGTTTTACCATATGTGTATTCGAGACCCACAAAGCGCTGTAAGTATACCATATTGTGTGGGTTATTATTTATCAGCTATGGTTCGGGGGATGCGACCGCATAGCATAATAGGAGGTGGTATTTTTATTACTTTGATTGGTGAATATCTCGGTGTGGATATAAGTCGGGGGGGATTATTACTAGAAGAGCCGGAACCCCGCGATACTATAGGTTTAAATGTATACCATGGTGCAAAAGTTTTGAAAAGGCGAAATAACGCCGTAGTACGATACCATGGTAGACATCCACAGGTGGAGAGAAACCAGCAGCAAGGTAATATAGGAGGGGGGAATGAAATGCAAGAAATGCATAGGTTTATAGCTTCTCAGGAATACGAAAATGCTAGACAGAGAGCATTTGAAGATTGGCAAGTTCATCAGAACCAAATCATAGCTCATTGCCAACATATAGGTAGAAACTATATTCCTACACCGAAACCCATCTTCCCTCCTTGGTCTATAGAGATGCAGCCACCGTATCCTACGTATGACCCTGCCGAAGCATTCTATAGCACCTATGGTTATGCCTGGAACCCCTATTGGTACCAATATCATCCTTAGTATACTTATTATTTTTTATTTTTTTTATTTTTTATTTTGTAATTTGTAATTATTAATACGTTTAATACTTTTGTTAATATTGTAATCATTTTTATAATTGTCTAACTTTTATTCTTAGATTTTAATAATTTTTGAATGTGGGGTAATATACCAAACTTCAAAAATATGTATATATGTTTGCAGTTTATCTTATGTACACAACAGGGTAAAACAACGCATTTTCAAAGACTGGCATTAAGTTCAACAAAAGCAACTAATTTTGACGACAAGATGCAAAATATATGTGAAATAACAACAAGACGGAATGAACAAATGATGTGCACCATTTATCATTCAGCAAACAAACGCCAATATATTTGGAAACTTTGGTAAAATTTAATCATTTTCACACAAATCACCCTCAATAATTTAAATTGTTACTGATTTCTTGCAAATGAGGGCATTGCAAGATCTTAAGTGTGGGAAGGGGTTAAATTCTTTCGGATTTTAAAATTTTTATCTTAAACACTTGGTTACCATTAAAAATACTAGTAAAGCAGTAGTTGTATTAGAATCTAGTGCTCTCTGATAATAAAGAACAGCCCTAATCTTATATACTAACTACCCAATTCTAGTAAAATTTTTCAAAATTTTCAATTAAATGAATTCAAAATCATGTTTATACATATTTATGAACGATAAAACTAGGTTTTAACACCGAAATTATTGTTACCTCGGAAAGGACATAAATTAAGAAACAAACTAAAATGTTAAAATTCATTTAAAATGGAATAGAGGACGATAAAAAGGAAAATAAAAGCCAAGTGTGGGAAAATTTACCAAGTTATCTTAAACATATGTCACATATATCTGTAACAAATAACTGAAAATACTTTTGCTTTGGACTAAACTAAACTGTTTTTACCCGATAAAAGAAAAGAAGAGATGGATCTACTTGATGAATCAATTCCATCATTAAAAGGAAGTAAAGTCTTCCGAAAAAGACACGCGCTTCTTGATTTAGGTCATGAAGTTGTCGTCCAGACCAGCTGTAGGTTGACGAAAAATCTAGAAAAGTCATCACTAAAATCAGCAGGAAATCCATGGACCTCAGTATTAAACAGGGTCGCCAAGTGGTCAGATTTATCCTAACCATGAGAAGGATTTATCTCGTACAATGGGGGGGCACCATGCAAATTAGCTGGATAAGACTAATGAATCAGATCCCCAGAAAGGATAATCTCCTTAAAGATTAAAAATTAGCTTTTAAGACTGATATTACTCAATCCTAGAGATTGACCTTAAAGATTGAGAATTCAAACTCATGGAATTCAATGATATCTAAACTCGAGCTTGAACGAGAAAATATTTTGATCAAAAATTACAAACCGATTTGTTTTCTGAAAACCCTATTTTCAATGCGTTCATTACCATTGAACGTAAAATCCTAGGAATTCACCTGGAATTCATTAGGTCACCTGAACTAAATCGGGTGTCAACCATAAGAACGGGGGTTGCATAGCATGGTCAAAGACAGGACCTTGTGCCAGACCGAAAAATTATAAGGGTGAGCTTTACTATTGCTCCTACCAAGGATAGTAATTGCGTCCGACACGTTATAGACCATAATTAAAAGCATGTCAGGGGACATTGCCTTAACAGTTGCTTGTTCAACGCTTTCCTTTACAACCGGATGGTAGTTTACCGAAAGGTAATATACGGGACAAGTAAACTGGACGTGTTGCTTTCCAAATACAAGGTTAGCAAGTGGGTGACACAAAACCGCAAGTTTTGAGCTAAAATTTTCAAATCTGAAACCCACCAAAATATTTTGCAAACACCGGTAAAGGGTTATCCCGAAAAACTTATCTAGGGTAAAAACTAGATTTAATTTTCAAAAGATCAAATGTTTTCATAAAGATCCAATTTCCTTAATGGATCTAAATTTTTATAGTCATGTGGGACTGTAAACCATATCGTTACTACCATTGTTTATACCGCCATATAGAAATCACTGATGTACAAAGTGTGAAGAATAAAGAAGTGATTCTAGTATTTCAAGACGATATTGCTTGAGGACAAGCAACGCTCAAGTGTGGGAATATTTGATAATGCTAAAAACGAACATATATTTCATAGCATTATTCCTCAAGAAAGACAAGCTTTTAGTTGCAATTGTTCTATTTACAAGTGATATTCGTTTAAATAATAAAAGGTGAAGACAAAAGACAGACTCGACGAATTGAAGACGCAAACGACCAAAAAGCTCAAAAGAACAAAAGACAATCAAAGAGGTTCCAATTATTGATAAGAAACATCTCGAAATTACAAGAGTACAAGATTAAAAACGTAAAGTACAAGATATTAAATTGTACGCAAGGACGTTCGAAAATTCGGAACCGGGACCAGAGTCAACTCTCAACGCTCGACGCAACGGACTAAAATTACAAGTTAACTAGGTATATAAATATAATATAATATATAATTAATTATATTAATTATATATATATTATATTTATAAATAAAAACCGTCGGCAGAGAAAGACTCCAAGGACTGAGCTGTAAATTCATTCTCCGCGACTCGCGGAGTTTGAAGAGGATTTTACCGCGAGTCGCGGAGCCCCAAAAATCGACTCTGCCTATAAAGCAAACCGAATTCTGATCATTTTTCATAATCTATTTTCTCTCTTCTCTCATATATACGTAAAATATATATATATATAATTTATATTTTAATTTTAATTTTAATTTTAATTATAATTCTAAGCGAATGTTGTAAGGGTGTAAGTCGAAATTCTGTCCGTGTAACGCTACGCTATTTTTAATCATTGTAAGTTATGTTCAACCTTTTTACATTAATGTCTCGTAGCTAAGTTATTATTATGCTTATTTAATCCGAAGTAATCATGATGTTGGGCTAATTACTAAAATTGGGTAATTGGGCTTTGTACCATAATTGGGGTTTGGACAAAAGAACGACACTTGTGGAAATTAGACTATGGGCTATTAATGGGCTTTATATTTGTTTAACTAAATGATAGTTTGTTAATGTTAATATAAAGATTTACAATTGGGCGTCCCTATAAATTACCATATACACTCGATCGGACACGATGGGCAGGGTATTTATATGTACGAATAATCGTTCATTTAACCGAACACGGGAATGGATTAATAGCCACTAGAATAATTAAAACAGGGGTGAAATTACATTCAAGGGTAATTGGTGTAATTGTTAACAAAGTAGTAAAACCTTGGTTTACACGCAGTCGATAACCTGGTGTATTCATTAAACAAAGTATTAAAACCTTGTTACAATTCGAATCCCCAATTAGTTGGAATATTTAACTTCGGGTATAAGAATAATTTGATGAGGACACTCGCACTTTATATTTATGACTGATGGACTGTTATGGACAAAAACCAGACGGACATATTAAATAATCCAGGACAAAGGACAATTAACCCATGGGCATAAAACTAAAATAAACACGTCAAACATCATGATTACGGAAGTTTAAATAAGCATAATTCTTTTATTTCATATTTAATTTCCTTTATTTTATATTTAATTGCACTTCTAATTATCGCATTTTTTATTGTTATTATATTTAATTGCATTTTTAATTATCGTACTTTTTAATTATCGCAAGTTTATTTTATCGCACTTTTATTATTCGCAATTTCATTATCGTTATTTACTTTACGCTTTAAATTAAGTCTTTTATTTATTTAATATTTTACATTAGGTTTTAACTGCGACTAAAGTTTTAAAATCGACAAACCGGTCATTAAACGGTAAAAACCCACCTTTATAATAATAATATTACTTATATATATGTTTGTATTTTTATAAAAGTAAACTAATATAGCGTTACGCTTTGTTTAAAGATTTCCCTGTGGAACGAACCGGACTTACTAAAAACTACACTACTGTACGATTAGGTACACTGCCTATAAGTGTTGTAGCAAGGTTTAAGTATATCCATTCTATAAATAAATAAATATCTTGTGTAAAATTGTATCGTATTTAATAGTTTTTCCTAGTAAAATATAAACTATTTTATATACACCTCGCATAACATCAGATGTACAGAAATAAATCGATAAATATTATCTTGAATCAATCCACGACCCAGTGTATACGTATCTCAGTATTGATCACAACTCAAACTATATATATTTTGGAATCAACCTCAACCCTGTATAGCTAACTCCAACATTCACATATAGAGTGTCTATGGTTGTTCCGAAATATATATAGATGTGTCGACATGATAGGTCGAAACATTGTATACGTGTCTATGGTATCTCAAGATTACATAATATACAATACAAGTTGATTAAGTTATGGTTGGAATAGATTTGTTACCAATTTTCACGTAGCTAAAATGAGAAAAATTTTCCAATCTTGTTTTACCCATAACTTCTTCATTTTAAATCCGTTTTGAGTGAATCAAATTGCTATGGTTTCATATTGAACTCTATTTTATGAATCTAAACAGAAAAAGTATAGGTTTATAGTCAGAAAAATAAGTTACAAGTCGTTTTTGTAAAGGTAGTCATTTCAGTCGAAAGAACGACATCTAGATGATCATTTTAGAAAACATACTTCCACTTTGAGTTTAACCATAATTTTTGGATATAGTTTCATGTTCATAATAAAAATCATTTTCCCAAAATAACAACTTTTAAATCAAAGTTTATCATAGTTTTTAATTAACTAACCCAAAACAGCCCGCGGTATTACTACGACTGCGTAAATCCAGTTTTACGGTGTTTTTCGTGTTTCCATGTTTTAAATCATTAAGTTAGCATATCAAATAGATATAGAATATGTGTTTAGTTGATTTTAAAAGTCAAGTTATAAGGATTAACTTTTATTTGCGAACAAGTTTAGAATTAACTAAACTATGTTCTAGTGATTACAAGTTTAAACCTTCGAATAAGATAGCTTTATATGTATGAATCGAATGATGTTATGAACATCATTACTACCTCAAGTTCCTTGGATAAACCTACTGAAAATGAGAAAAATAGATTTAGCTTCAAAGGATCCTTGGATGGCTTCAAAGTTCTTGAAGCAGAATCATGACACGAAAACAATTTCAAGTAAGATTTCCACTCGAAATAAGATTGTTATAGTTATAGAAATTGAATTAAAGTTTGAATATGATTATTACCTTGTATTAGAAAGATAACCTACTATAAGTAACAAAGGTTTCTTAATCTTGGATGATTACTTGGAATGGATTTAGAAAACTTGGAAGTAAACTTGCAATCTTGGAAGTATTCTTGATTTTATGAAACTAGAACTTTTGAAATTTATGAAGAACACTTAGAACTTGAAGATAGAACTTGAGAGAGATCAATTAGATGAAGAAAATTGAAGATTGAAAGTGTTTGTAGGTGTTTTTGGTCGTTGGTGTATGGATTAGATATAAAGGATGTGTAATTTTGTTTACTTGTAAATAAGTCATGAATGATTACTAATATTTTTGTAATTTTATGAGATATTTCATGCTAGTTTCCAAATGATGGTTCCCACATGTGTTAGGTGACTCACATGGGCTGCTAAGAGCTGATCATTGGAATGTATATACTAATAGTACATACATCTAAAAGCTGTGTATTGTACGAGTACGAATACGGGTGCATACGAGTAGAATTGTTGATGAAACTGAACGAGGATGTAATTGTAAGAATTTTTGTTAAGTAGAAGTATTTTGATAAGTGTCTTGAAGTCTTTCAAAAGTGTATGAATACATATTAAAACACTACATGTATATACATTTTAACTGAGTCGTTAAGTCATCGTTAGTCGTTACATGTAAATGTTGTTTTGAAACCTTTAGGTTAACGATCTTGTTGAATGTTGTTAACTCATTGTTTATTATAACAAATGAGATGTTAAATTGTTATATTATCATGATATTATGATATATAATATATCTTAGTATGATATATATACAGTTAAATGTCGTTACAACGATAATCGTTACATATATGTCTCGTTTCGAAATCATTAAGTTAGTAGTCTTATTTTTACATATGTATTTCATTGTTAATACACTTAATAATATATTTACTTATCATTTAACATAATTAACCAAGTGTATCAATATCTTAATATGATTCATATGTGAAATGTCCCGTTCTTATTGATTAAAAACGTTCCATATTAATTGATTTCGTTGCGAGGTTTTGACCTCTATATGAGACGTTTTTTAAAGACTGCATTCATTTTAAAACAAACCATAACCTTTATTTCATCAATAAAGGTTTAAAAAGCTTTACGTAGATTATCAAATAATGATAATCTAAAATAT
Source organism: Rutidosis leptorrhynchoides (assembly GCF_046630445.1). NCBI lineage: Eukaryota > Viridiplantae > Streptophyta > Magnoliopsida > Asterales > Asteraceae > Rutidosis > Rutidosis leptorrhynchoides. The sequence goes on along the minus strand of NC_092338.1, from coordinate 423,501,725 downwards.
CCTGTTTACACACAACCATTACATAATGGTTTACAATACAAATATGTTACAACAAAATAAGTTTCTTGAATACAGTTTTTACACAATATCATACAAGCATGGACTCCAAATCTCGTCCTTATTTAAGTATGCGACAGCGGAAGCTCTTAATAATCACCTGAGAATAAACATGCTTAAAACGTCAACAAAAATGTTGGTGAGTTATAGGCTTAACCTATATATATCAAATCATAATAATAGACCACAAGATTTCATATTTCAATACACATCCCATACATAGAGATAAAAATCATTCATATGGTGAACACCTGGTAACCGACATTAACAAGATGCATATTTAAGAATATCCCCATCATTCCGGGACACCTTTCGGATATGATATAAATTTCGAAGTACTAAAGCATCCGGTACTTTGGATGGGGTTTGTTAGGCCCAATAGATCTATCTTTAGGATTCGCGTCAATTAGGGTGTCTGTTCCCTAATTCTTAGATTACCAGACTTAATAAAAAGGGGCATATTCAATTTCGATAATTCAACCATAGAATGTAGTTTCACGTACTTGTGTCTATTTTGTAAATCATTTATAAAACCTGCATGTATTCTCATCCCAAAAATATTAGATTTTAAAAGTGGGACTATAACTCACTTTCACAGATTTTTACTTCGTCAGGAAGTAAGACTTGGCCACTGGTTGATTCACGAACCTATAACAATATATACATATATATCAAAGTATGTTCAAAATATATTTACAACACTTTTAATATATTTTGATGTTTTAAGTTTATTAAGTCAGCTGTCCTCGTTAGTAACCTACAACTAGTTGTCCACAGTTAGATGTACAAAAATAAATCGATAAATATTATCTTGAATCAATCCACGACCCAGTGTATACGTATCTCAGTATTGATCACAACTCAAACTATATATATTTTGGAATCAACCTCAACCCTGTATAGCTAACTCCAACATTCACATATAGAGTGTCTATGGTTGTTCCGAAATATATATAGATGTGTCGACATGATAGGTCGAAACATTGTATACGTGTCTATGGTATCTCAAGATTACATAATATACAATACAAATTGATTAAGTTATGGTTGGAATAGATTTGTTACCAATTTTCACGTAGCTAAAATGAGAAAAATTATCCAATCTTGTTTTACCCATAACTTCTTCATTTTAAATCCGTTTTGAGTGAATCAAATTGCTATGGTTTCATATTGAACTCTATTTTATAAATATAAACAGAAAAAGTATAGGTTTATAGTCGGAAAAATAAGTTACAAGTCGTTTTTGTAAAGGTAGTCATTTCAGTCGAAAGAACGACGTCTAGATGACCATTTTAGAAAACATACTTCCACTTTGAGTTTAACCATAATTTTTGGATATAGTTTCATGTTCATAATAAAAATCATTTTCTCAGAATAACAACTTTTAAATCAAAGTTTATCATAGTTTTTAATTAACTAACCCAAAACAGCCCGCGGTGTTACTACGACGGCGTAAATCCGGTTTTACGGTGTTTTTCGTGTTTTCAGGTTTTAAATCATTAAGTTAGCATATCATATAGATATAGAACATGTGTTTAGTTGATTTTAAAAGTCAAGTTAGAAGGATTAACTTTTGTTTGCGAACAAGTTTAGAATTAACTAAACTATGTTCTAGTGATTACAAGTTTAAACCTTCGAATAAGATAGCTTTATATGTATGAATCAAATGATGTTATGAACATCATTACTACCTTAAGTTCCTTGGATAAACCTACTGGAAAAGAGAAACATGGATCTAGCTTCAACGGATCCTTGGATGGCTCGAAGTTCTTGAAGCAGAATCATGACACGAAAACAAGTTCAAGTAAGATCATCACTTGAAATAAGATTGTTATAGTTATAGAAATTGAACCAAAGTTTGAATATGATTATTACCTTGTATTAGAATGATAACCTACTGTAAGAAACAAAGATTTCTTGAGGTTGGATGATCACCTTACAAGATTGGAAGTGAGCTAGCAAACTTGAAAGTATTCTTGATTTTATGTAACTAGAACTTGTAGAATTTATGAAGAACAATTAGAACTTGAAGATAGAACTTGAGAGAGATCAATTAGATGAAGAAAATTGAAGAATAAAAGTGTTTGTAGGTGTTTTTGGTCATTGGTGTATGGATTAGATATAAAGGATATGTAATTTTGTTTTCATGTAAATAAGTCATGAATGATTACTCATATTTTTGTAATTTTATGAGATATTTCATGCTAGTTGCCAAATGATGGTTCCCACATGTGTTAGGTGACTCACACGGGCTGCTAAGAGCTGATCATTGGAGTGTATATACCAATAGTACATACATCTAAAAGCTGTGTATTGTACGAGTACGAATACGGGTGCATACGAGTAGAATTGTTGATGAAACTGAACGAGGATGTAATTGTAAGCATTTTTGTTAAGTAGAAGTATTTTGATAAGTGTATTGAAGTCTTTCAAAAGTGTATAAATACATATTAAAACACTACATGTATATACATTTTAACTGAGTCGTTAAGTCATCGTTAGTCGTTACATGTAAGTGTTGTTTTGAAACCTTTAGGTTAACGATCTTGTTAAATGTTGTTAACCCAATGTTTATAATATCAAATGAGATTTTAAATTATTATTTTATCATGATATTATCATGTATGAATATCTCTTAATATGATATATATACATTAAATGTCTTTACAACGATAATCGTTACATATATGTCTCGTTTAAAAATCATTAAGTTAGTAGTCTTGTTTTTACATATGTAGTTCATTGTTAATATACTTAATGATATATTTACTTATCATAGTATCATGTTAACTATATATATATCCATATATATGTCATCATATAGTTTTTACAAGTTTTAACGTTCGTGAATCACCGGTCAACTTGGGTGGTCAATTGTCTATATGAAACATATTTCAATTAATCAAGTCTTAACAAGTTTGATTGCTTAACATGTTGGAAACATTTAATCATGTAAATATCAATCTCAATTAATATATATAAACATGGAAAAGTTCGGGTCACTACAGTACCTACCCGTTAAATAAATTTCGTCCCGAAATTTTAAGCTGTTGAAGGTGTTTGACGAATCTTCTGGAAATAGATGCGGGTATTTCTTCTTCATCTGATCTTCATGCTCCCAGGTGAACTCGGGTCCTCTACGAGCATTCCATCGAACCTTAACAATTGGTATCTTGTTTTGCTTAAGTCTTTTAACCTCACGATCCATTATTTCGACGGGTTCTTCGATGAATTGAAGTTTTTCGTTGATTTGGATTTCATCTAACGGAATAGTGAGATCTTCTTTAGCAAAACATTTCTTCAAATTCGAGACGTGAAAAGTGTTATGTACAGCCGCGAGTTTTTGAGGTAACTCAAGTCGGTAAGCTACTGGTCCGACACGATCAATAATCTTGAATGGTCCAATATACCTTGGATTTAATTTCCCTCGTTTACCAAATCGAACAACGCCTTTCCAAGGAGCAACTTTAAGCATGACCATCTCTCCAATTTCAAATTCTATATCTTTTCTTTTAATGTCAGCGTAGCTCTTTTGTCGACTTTGGGCGGTTTTCAACCGTTGTTGAATTTGGATGATCTTCTCGGTAGTTTCTTGTATAATCTCCGGACCCGTAATTTGTCTATCCCCCACTTCACTCCAACAAATCGGAGACCTGCACTTTCTACCATAAAGTGCTTCAAATGGCGCCATCTCAATGCTTGAATGGTAGCTGTTGTTGTAGGAAAATTCTGCTAACGGTAGATGTCGATCCCAACTGTTTCCAAAATCAATAACACATGCTCGTAGCATGTCTTCAAGCGTTTGTATCGTCCTTTTGCTATGTCCATCAGTTTGTGGATGATAGGCAGTACTCATGTCTAGACGAGTTCCTAATGCTTGCTGTAATGTCTGCCAAAATCTTGAAATAAATCTGCCATCCCTATCAGAGATAATAGAGATTGGTATTCCATGTCTGGAGACAACTTCCTTCAAATACAGTCGTGCTAACTTCTCCATCTTGTCATCTTCTCTTATTGGCAGGAAGTGTGCTGATTTGGTGAGACGATCAACTATTACCCAAATAGTATCAAAACCACTTGCAGTCCTTGGCAATTTAGTGATGAAATCCATGATAATGTTTTCCCATTTCCATTCCGGGATTTCGGGTTGTTGAAGTAGACCTGATGGTTTCTGATGCTCAGCTTTGACCTTAGAACACGTCAAACATTCTCCTACGTATTTAGCAACATCGGCTTTCATACCCGGCCACCAAAAATGTCTCTTGAGATCCTTGTACATCTTCCTCGTTCCAGGATGTATTGAGTATCTGGTTTTATGAGCTTCTCTAAGTACCATTTCTCTCATATCTCCAAATTTTGGTACCCAAATCCTTTCAGCCCTATACCGGGTTCCGTCTTCCCGAATATTAAGATGCTTCTCCGATCCTTTGGGTATTTCATCCTTTAAATTTCCCTCTCTTAAAACTCCTTGTTGCGCCTCCTTTATTTGAGTAGTAAGGTTATTATGAATCATTATATTCATAGATTTTTCTCGAATGGGTTCTCTGTCCTTCCTGCTCAAGGCATCGGCTACCACATTTGCCTTCCCCGGGTGGTAACGAATCTCAAAGTCGTAATCATTCAATAATTCAATCCACCTACGCTGCCTCATATTCAGTGTTTCTGATTAAATATGTGTTGAAGACTTTTGTGGTCGGTATATATAATACTTTTGACCCCATATAAGTAGTGCCTCCAAGTCTTTAATGCAAAAACAACCGTGCCTAATTCCAAATCATGCGTCGTATAATTTTGTTCGTGAATCTTCAATTGTCTAGACGCATAAGCAATCACCTTCGTTCGTTGCATTAATACACAACCGAGACCTTGCTTTGATGCGTCGCAATAAATCACAAAATCATCATTTCCTTCAGGCAATGACAATATAGGTGCCGTAGTTAGCTTTTTCTTCAATAACTGAAACGCTTTCTCTTGTTCATCATTCCATTCAAATTTCTTCCCTTTATGCGTTAATGCAGTCAAGGGTTTTGCTATTCTGGAAAAGTCTTGGATGAACCTTCTGTAGTAACCAGCTAGTCCTAAAAACTGGCGTATGTGTTTAGGAGTTTTCGGGGTTTCCCACTTTTCAACAGTTTCTATCTTTGCTGGATCCACCTTAATACCTTCTTTGTTCACTATGTGACCGAGGAATTGAACTTCTTCCAACCAAAATGCACACTTTGAAAACTTAGCGTACAATTATTCCTTCCTCAATACTTCTAACACCTTTCTCAAATGTTCACCGTGTTCTTGGTCATTCTTTGAGTAAATAAGTATGTCATCAATGAAAACAATGACAAACTTGTCAAGGTATGGTCCACACACTCGGTTCATAAGGTCCATGAACACAGCTGGTGCATTAGTTAAACCAAACGGCATGACCATAAACTCGTAATGACCGTAACGTGTTCTGAAAGCAGTCTTTTAAATATCATCTTCTTTCACCCGCATTTGATGATACCCGGAACGTAAGTCAATCTTTGAATAAACAGACGAGCCTTGTAGTTGATCAAATAAGTCGTCGATTCTCGGTAGTGGGTAGCGGGTCTTGATGGTAAGTTTGTTCAACTCTCGGTAGTCGATACACAACCTGAATGTACCATCTTTCTTCTTGAAAAACAAAACAGGAGCTCCCCACGGTGATGTGCTTGGTCTAATGAAACCACGCTCTAAAAGTTATTGTAATTGGCTTTGCAGTTCTTTCATCTCGCTGGGTGCGAGTCTGTAAGGAGCACGAGCTATTGGTGCAGCTCCTGGTACAAGATCTATTTGAAATTCAACGGATCGATGTGGGGGTAATCCCGGTAATTCTTTCGGAAATACATCGGGAAATTCTTTTGCAATGGGAACATCATTGATGCTCTTTTCTTCAGTTTGTACTTTCTCGACGTGTACTAGAACAGCATAGCAACCTTTTCTTATTAGTTTTTGTGCCTTCAAATTACTAATAAGATGTAGCTTCGTGTTGCTCTTTTCTCCGTACACCATTAAGGGTTTTCCTTTTTCTCGTATAATGCGAATTGCATTTTTGTAACAAACGATCTCTGCTTTCACTTCTTTCAACCAGTCCATACCGATTATCACATCAAAACTTCCTAACTCTACTGGTATCAAATCAATCTTAAATGTTTCGCTAACCAGTTTAATTTCTCGATTCCGACATATATTATCTGCTGAAATTAATTTACCATTTGCTAATTCGAGTAAAAATTTACTATCCAAAGGCGTCAATGGACAACTTAATTTAGCAAAAAAATCTCTACTCATATAGCTTCTATCCGCACCCGAATCAAATAAAACGTAAGCAGATTTATTGTCAATAAGAAACGTACCTGTAACAAGCTCCGGGTCTTCCTGTGCCTCTGCCGCATTAATATTGAAAACTCTTCCGCGGCCTTGTCCATTCGTGTTCTCCTGGTTCGGGCAATTTCTAATAATGTGGCCCGGTTTTCCACATTTATAACAAACTACATTGGCATAACTTGCTCCGGCACTACTTGCTCCGCCATTACTCGTTCCGACACCATTTGTTCCTTTCGTTCAATTAACCCCTGGTCCGTAGACCTCACACTTTGCTGCGCTATGACCATTTCTTTTACACTTGTTGCAAAATTTGGTGCAGAACCCCGAGTGATACTTTTCACACCTTTGGCATAGCTGCTTCTGATTGTTGTTGTTGTTGCGGTTATTATTGTTGTTGGGATGATTGTTGTAGTTACTGTTGTTGTTGTTGTTGTTGTTGTTGTTGTTGCTGTTGCTGTTGGGCCGTTTGTTGTAGTTGCGATTGATGTTGCGATTGTTGGGATAATTGTTGCGATTATTGTTGTAATTGCTGTTGTTGTTGTATTGGTGATTCTTATCACCGTTTTCCTCCCACTTTCTTTTGACTTGCTTCACATTGGCCTCTTCAGCAGTCTGTTCTTTAATTCTTTCTTCAATCTGGTTCACTAGTTTGTGAGCCATTCTACATGCCTGTTGTATGGAGGCAGGCTCGTGTGAACTTATATCTTCTTGGATTCTTTCCGGTAATCCTTTCACAAACGCGTCGATCTTCTCTTCCTCATCTTCGAATGCTCCCGGACACAATAGGCACAATTCTGTGAATCGTCTTTCATACGTGGTAATAACAAATCCTTGGGTTCGTAACCCTCTAAGTTCTGTCTTGAGCTTATTGACCTCGGTTCTGGGACGGTACTTCTCATTCATCAAGTGCTTGAATGCTAACCACGGTAGTGCGTACGCATCGTCTTGTCCCACTTGCTCTAGATAGGTATTCCACCATGTTAACGCAGAACCTGTGAAGGTATGCGTAGCGTACTTCACTTTGTCCTCTTCAGTACACTTACTTATGGCAAACACCGATTCGAGCTTCTCGGTCCACCGTTTCAATCCGATCGGTCCTTCGGTTCCATCAAATTCCAAAGGTTTGCAGGCAGTGAATTCTTTGTAGGTGCATCCTACTCGATTTCCTGTACTGCTAGATCCAAGGTTATTGTTGGTATGTAGCGCAGCCTGTACTGCGGCTATGTTTGAAGCTAGAAAAGTACGGAATTCCTCTTCATTCATATTCACGGTGTGTCGAGTAGTCGGTGCCATTTCCTTCAAAATTATCAAATGGAACAAGTTAATCATACAGAATATTAAGAGTAGTTAATAGTATTTCTTAGCATAATATGAACTCATTTATAAAAGCTTTTTCTTCATATTAGCGTTTTATAAGTTTAAATTCGGGTAGTATCTACCCGTTAAGTTCATACTTAGTAGCTAATATACAATTCAACTACTACAATTCTATATGAAAAACTGATTATAATAATATTTCGCGTTCAAACTTTTATACAATATTTTACAAACTTACAATACCGCTTATTTTACATAAAGCATGAAATATAGCACACAATAACTTTGATACAAGATAGTGTACACAAGTCGTTCAGCAAAGGCAATAAAGACACGTAATTCATACGTCCAGAAACAAGTCATGCATTCTGGTTTTACTAGGACTACTTCCCATCCTTGGTCTTGTGGAACATAACCGTTATGGCCGTTGATAAGACAGCGTGTTGTAATGTCGTCAAAGGGACGAGGGTTACGTAATGTCCAACAGTCCCGTAACAATCTAAAAACCTCATTTCTTACCCCAATTACCGACTCCGTCACTTGTGGGAACGTTTTGTTTAATAGTTGTAGCCCGATGTTCTTGTTCTCACTTTGGTGAGAAGCGAACATTACTAATCCGTAAGCATAACATGCTTCTTTATGTTGCATGTTAGCCACTTTTTCTAAATCACGAAGTCCAATATTCGGATATATTGAGTCAAAATAATTTCTTAACCCATTGCGTAAAATAGCATTTGGGTTCCCCGCAATATATGCGTCAAAGTAAACACATCGTAACTTATGGATTTCCCAATGTGATATCCCCCATCTTTCGAACGAAAGCCTTTTATAAACCAAGGCATTCTTGGAACGTTCTTCGAATGTCTTACAAACTGATCTCGCCTTAAATAGTTGTGTCGAAGAATTCTGACCGACTCTAGACAAGATTTCATCAATCATGTCTCCGGGTAGGTCTCTTAAAATATTGGGTTGTCTATCCATTTTGTGTTTTTATACTGTAAAATAGACAAGAGTTAGATTCATAAAAAAAAATACTTATTAATACAAGCAATTTTTACATATATCATAAAGCATAAGCACACTATATTACATATATTACACCACACGAATACAACTATCTTATTCCGACTCGCTTGTTTCTTCTTCTTCGATTTTGGTTCGTTTTGCCAAGTTTCTAGGGATATATGATGTTTCCCTAATACTAGCTGTTATTTTCCACAACGGTTTAGAAAAACCTGGTGGTTTAGAGGTTCCTGGGTCATTGTTACAACTTAAGGACTTCGGGGGTTGACGATACATATAAAGTTCATCGGGGTTGGAATTAGATTTCTCTATTTTTATGCCTTTTCCCTTATTATTTTCTTTTGCCTTTTTAAATTCAGTTGGGGTAATTTCTATAACATCATCGGAATTCTCGTCGGAATCCGATTCATCGGAGAATTGGTAATCCTCCCAATATTTTGCTTCCTTGGCGGAAACACCATTGACCATAATTAACCTTGGTCGGTTGGTTGAGGATTTTCTTTTACTTAACCGTTTTATTATTTCCCCCACCGGTTCTATTTCTTCATCCGGTTCCGATTCTTCTTCCGGTTCCGATTCTTCTTCCGGTTCCGACTCTTCTTCCGATTCCTCTTCGGGAACTTGTGAATCAGTCCACGAATCATTCCAATTTACATTTGACTCTTCATTATTATTAGGTGAGTCAATGAGACTTGTTCTAGAGGTAGACATCTATCACATAATATCAAACGCGTTAAGAGATTAATATATCACATAATATTCACATGTTAAAAATATATAGTTTCCAACAAAATTTGTTAAGCAATCATTTTTCAAGTAAACACGGTCGAAGTCCAGACTCACTAATGCATCCTAACAAACTCGATAAGATACACTAATGCAAAATTCTGGTTCTCTAAGACCAATGCTCGGATACCAACTGAAATGTCCCGTTCTTATTGATTAAAAACGTTCCATATTAATTGATTTCGTTGCGAGGTTTTGACCTCTATATGAGACGTTTTTCAAAGACTGCATTCATTTTAAAACAAACCATAACCTTTATTTCATCAATAAAGGTTTAAAAAACTTTACGTAGATTATCAAATAATGATAATCTAAAATATCCTGTTTACACACAACCATTACATAATGGTTTACAATACAAATATGTTACAACAAAATAAGTTTCTTGAATGCAGTTTTTACACAATATCATACAAGCATGGACTCCAAATCTCGTCCTTATTTAAGTATGCGACAGCGGAAGCTCTTAATAATCACCTGAGAATAAACATGCTTAAAACGTCAACAAAAATGTTGGTGAGTTATAGGTTTAACCTATATATATCAAATCATAATAATAGACCACAAGATTTCATATTTCAATACACATCCCATACATAGAGATAAAAATTATTCATATGGCGAACACCTGGTAACCGACATTAACAAGATGCATATTTAAGAATATCCCCATCATTCCGGGACACCCTTCGGATATGATATAAATTTCGAAGTACTAAAGCATCCGGTACTTTGGATGGGGTTTGTTAGGCCCAATAGATCTATCTTTAGGATTCGCGTCAATTAGGGTGTCTGTTCCCTAATTCTTAGATTACCAGACTTAATAAAAAGGGGCATATTCGATTTCGATAATTCAACCATAGAATGTAGTTTCACGTACTTGTGTCTTTTTTGTAAATCATTTATAAAACCTGCATGTATTCTCATCCCAAAAATATTAGATTTTAAAAGTGGGACTATAACTCACTTTCACAGATTTTTACTTCGTCAGGAAGTAAGACTTGGCCACTGGTTGATTCACGAACCTATAACAATATATACATATATATCAAAGTATGTTCAAAATATATTTACAACACTTTTAATATATTTTGATGTTTTAAGTTTATTAAGTCAGCTGTCCTCGTTAGTAACCTACAACTAGTTGTCCACAGTTAGATGTACAGAAATAAATCGATAAATATTATCTTGAATCAATCCACGACCCAGTGTATACGTATCTCAGTATTGATCACAACTCAAACTATATATATTTTGGAATCAACCTCAACCCTGTATAGCTAACTCCAACATTCACATATAGAGTGTCTATGGTTGTTCCGAAATATATATAGATGTGTCGACATGATAGGTCGAAACATTGTATACGTGTCTATGGTATCTCAAGATTACATAATATACAATACAAATTGATTAAGTTATGGTTGGAATAGATTTGTTACCAATTTTCACGTAGCTAAAATGAGAAAAATTATCCAATCTTGTTTTACCCATAACGTCTTCATTTTAAATCCGTTTTGAGTGAATCAAATTGCTATGGTTTCATATTGAACTCTATTTTATAAATCTAAACAGAAAAAGTATAGGTTTATAGTCGGAAAAATAAGTTACAAGTCGTTTTTGTAAAGGTAGTCATTTCAGTCGAAAGAACGACGTCTAGATGACCATTTTAGAAAACATACTTCCACTTTGAGTTTAACCATAATTTTTGGATATAGTTTCATGTTCATAATAAAAATCATTTTCTCAGAATAACAACTTTTAAATCAAAGTTTATCATAGTTTTTAATTAACTAACCCAAAACAGCCCGCGGTGTTACTACGACGGCGTAAATCCGGTTTTACGGTGTTTTTCGTGTTTTCAGGTTTTAAATCATTAAGTTAGCATATCATATAGATATAGAAAATGTGTTTAGTTGATTTTAAAAGTCAAGTTAGAAGGATTAACTTTTGTTTGCGAACAAGTTTAGAATTAACTAAACTATGTTCTAGTGATTACAAGTTTAAACCTTCGAATAAGATAGCTTTATATGTATGAATCGAATGATGTTATGAACATCATTACTACCTTAAGTTCCTTGGATAAACCTACTGGAAAAGAGAAACATGGATCTAGCTTCAACGGATCCTTGGATGGCTCGAAGTTCTTGAAGCAGAATCATGACACGAAAACAAGTTCAAGTAAGATCATCACTTGAAATAAGATTGTTATAGTTATAGAAATTGAACCAAAGTTTGAATATGATTATTAACTTGTATTAGAATGATAACCTACTGTAAGAAACAAAGATTTCTTGAGGTTGGATGATCACCTTACAAGATTGGAAGTGAGCTAGCAAACTTGAAAGTATTCTTGATTTTATGTAACTAGAACTTGTAGAATTTATGAAGAACACTTAGAACTTGAAGATAGAACTTGAGAGAGATCAATTAGATGAAGAAAATTGAAGAATAAAAGTGTTTGTAGGTGTTTTTGGTCGTTGGTGTATGGATTAGATATAAAGGATATGTAATTTTGTTTTCATGTAAATAAGTCATGAATGATTACTCATATTTTTGTAATTTTATGAGATATTTCATGCTAGTTGCCAAATGATGGTTCCCACATGTGTTAGGTGACTCACACGGGCTGCTAAGAGCTGATCATTGGAGTGTATATACCAATAGTACATACATCTAAAAGCTGTGTATTGTACGAGTACGAATACGGGTGCATACGAGTAGAATTGTTGATGAAACTGAACGAGGATGTAATTGTAAGCATTTTTGTTAAGTAGAAGTATTTTGATAAGTGTATTGAAGTCTTTCAAAAGTGTATAAATACATATTAAAACACTATATGTATATACATTTTAACTGAGTCGTTAAGTCATCGTTAGTCGTTACATGTAAGTGTTGTTTTGAAACCTTTAGGTTAACGATCTTGTTAAATGTTGTTAAACCAATGTTTATAATATCAAATGAGATTTTAAATTATTATTTTATCATGATATTATCATGTATGAATATCTCTTAATATGATATATATACATTAAATGTCTTTACAACGATAATCGTTACATATATGTCTCGTTTAAAAATCATTAAGTTAGTAGTCTTGTTTTTACATATGTAGTTCATTGTTAATATACTTAATGATATATTTACTTATCATAGTATCATGTTAACTATATATATATCCATATATATGTCATCATATAGTTTTTACAAGTTTTAACGTTCGTGAATCACCGGTCAACTTGGGTGGTCAATTGTCTATATGAAACATATTTCAATTAATCAAGTCTTAACAAGTTTGATTGCTTAACATGTTGGAAACATTTAATCATGTAAATATCAATCTCAATTAATATATATAAACATGGAAAAGTTCGGGTCACTACAATATGTACCTAGTAAGACGTTGTTATAACGATAATCGTTATATATATCGTTTTCGAGTTTCTTAAATTAATAGTCTCATTTTTATGTATATAACTCATTGTTAAAATACCTAATGAGATACATACTTATAATAAAATCATGTTAACTATATATATAACCATATATATGTCATCGTATAGTTTTTACAAGTTTTAACGTTCGTGAATCACCGGTCAACTTGGGTGGTCAATTGTCTATATGAAACCTATTTCAATTAATCAAGTCTTAACAAGTTTGATTGCTTAACATGTTGGAAACACTTAATCATGTAAATAATAATTTCATTTAATATATATATATATAAACATGGAAAAGTTCGGGTCACTACAGTACCTACCCGTTAAATAAATTTCGTCCCGAAATTTTAAGCAGTTGGAGGTGTTGACGTATCTTCTGGAAATAAATGCGGGTATTTCTTCTTCATCTAATCTTCACGCTCCCAGGTGAACTCGGGTCCTCTACGAGCATTCCATCGAACCTTAACAATCGGTATCTTGTTTTGTTTAAGTCTCTTAACCTCACGATCCATTATTTCGACATGTTCTTCAATGAATTGAAGTTTTTCATTGATTTGGATTTCGTCCAACGGTATAGTGAGATCTTCTTTAGTAAAACATTTCTTCAAATTTGATACGTGGAAAGTGTTATGTACAGCCGCGAGTTGTTGAGGTAGCTCCAGTTGGTAAGCTACTGGTCCGACACGATCTATAATCTTGAATGGTCCAATGTACCTTGGATTTAGTTTCCCCCGTTTACCAAATCGAACAACGCCTTTCCAAGGTGAAACCTTAAGCATGACCATTTCTCAAATTTCAAACTCTATATCTTTTCTTTTACTGTCCGCGTAGCTCTTTTGTCGACTCTGGGCGGTTTTCAATCTTTGTTGAATTTGGATGATTTTCTCGGTAGTTTCTTGTATTATCTCTGGACCCGTAATCTGTCTATCCCCCACTTCACTCCAACAAATCGGAGACCTGCACTTTCTACCATAAAGTGCTTCAAACGGCGCCATCTCAATGCTTGAATGGTAGCTGTTGTTGTAGGAAAATTCTGCTAACGGTAGATGTCGATCCCAACTGTTTCCGGAATCAATAACACAAGCTCGTAGCATGTCTTCAAGCGTTTGTATCGTCCTTTCGCTCTGCCCATCAGTTTGTGGATGATAGGCAGTACTCATGTCTAGACGAGTTCCCAATACTTGCTGTAATGTCTGCCAGAATCTTGAAATAAATCTGCCATCCCTATCAGAGGTAATAGAGATTGGTATTCCATCTTCTCCATCTTGTCATCTTCTCTTATTGCCAGGAAGTGTGCTGACTTGGTGAGACGATCAACTATTACCCAAATAGTATCATAACCACTTGCAGTCCTTGGCAATTTAGTAATGAAATCCATGGTAATGTTTTCCCATTTCCATTCTGGGATTTCAGGTTGTTGTAGTAGACCTGATGGTTTCTGATGTTCAGCTTTGACCTTAGAACACGTCAAACATTCTCCTACATATTTAGCAATATTGGCTTTCATACCTGGCCACCAAAAATGTTTCTTAACATCCTTGTACATCTTCCCCGTTCCAGGATGTATTGAGTATCTGGTTTTATGAGCTTCTCTAAGTACCATTTCTCTCATATCTCCAAATTTTGGTACCCAAATTCTTTAAGCCCTATACCGGGTTCCGTCTTCCCGAATATTAAGATGCTTCCCCGATCCTTTGGGTATTTCATCCTTTAAATTTCCCTCTTTTAAAACTCCTTGTTGCGCCTCCTTTATTTGAGTAGTAAGGTTAGTGTGAATCATTATATTCATAGATTTTACTCGAATGGGTTCTCTATCCTTTCTGCTCAAGGCGTCGGCTACCACATTTGCCTTCCCCGGGTGGTAACGAATCTCAAAGTCGTAATCATTCAACAATTCAATCCACCTACGCTGCCTCATATTCAGTTGTTTCTGATTAAATATGTGTTGAAGACTTTTGTGGTCGGTATATATAATACTTTTGACCCCATATAAGTAGTGCCTCCAAGTCTTTAATGCAAAAACAACCGTGCCTAATTCCAAATCATGCGTCGTATAATTTTGCTCGTGAATCTTCAATTGTCTAGACGCATAAGCAATCACCTTCGTCCGTTGCATTAATACACAACCGAGACCTTGCTTTGATGTGTCACAATAAATCACAAAATCATCATTCCCTTCAGGCAATGACAATATAGGTGTCGTAGTTAGCTTTTTCTTCAATAATTGAAATGCCTTCTCTTGTTCATCCTTCCATTCAAATTTCTTCCCTTTATGCGTTAATACAGTCAAGGGTTTTGCTATTTTGGAGAAATCTTGGATGAATCTTCTGTAGTAACCAGCCAATCCTAAAAATTGACGTATATGCTTCGGAGTTTTTGGGGTTTCCCACTTTTCAATGGTTTCGATCTTTGCCGGGTCCACCTGGATACCTTCTTTGTTCACTATGTGACCGAGGAATTGAACTTCTTCCAACCAAAATGCACACTTTGAAAACTTAGCGTACAGTTTTTCTTTCCTCAATACTTCTAGCACTTTTCTCAAATGTTCTTCGTGCTCTTGATCATTCTTTGAGTAAATAAGTATGTCATCGATGAAAACAATGACAAACTTGTCAAGATATGGCCCACACACTCGGTTCATAAGGTCCATGAACACAGCTGGTGCGTTAGTCAATCCAAACGGCATAACCATAAACTCGTAATGACCATAACGCGTCCTAAAAGCAGTTTTTGGAATATCATCCTCCTTTACTCGCATTTGATGATATCCAGAACGTAAATCGATCTTCGAATAAACCGACGAGCCTTGTAGTTGATCAGATAAGTCGTCAATTCTCGGCAGTGGATAATGGTTTTTGATGGTAAGTTTGTTCAACTCTCTGTAGTCAATACACAACCTAAATGTACCATCCTTCTTCTTGACAAACAAAACAGGAGCTCCCCATGGTGATGTGCTTGGTCGAATGAAACCACGTTCTAATAGTTCTTTGCAGTTCTTTCATCTCGCTGGGTGCAAGTCTATAAGGAGCACGAGCTATTGGTGCAGCTCCTAGTACAAGATCTATTTGAAATTCAATAGATCGATGTGGGGGTAATCCCGGTAATTCTTTCGGAAATACATCGGGAAATTCTTTTGCGACGGGAACATCATTGATGCTCTTTTCTTCAGTTTGTACTTTCTCGACGTGTGCTAGAACAGCATAGCAACCTTTTCTTATTAGTTATTGTGCCTTCAAATTACTAATAAGATGTAGCTTCATGTTGCCCTTTTCTCCGTACACCATTAAGGGTTCTCCTTCTTCTCGTACAATGCGAATTGCATTTTTATAACATACGATCTCTGCTTTCACCTTCTTCAGCCAGTCCATGCCAACTATTACATCAAAACTCCCTAACTCTACTGGTATCAAATCAATCTTAAATATTTCGCTACCCAGTTTAATTTCTCGATTCCGGCAAATATTATCTGCTGAAATTAATTTACCGTTTGCTAATTCGAGTAAAAATTTACTATCCAACGGCGTCAATGGACAACTTAATTTAGCACAAAAATCTCTACTCATATAGCTTCTATCCGCACCCGAATCAAATAAAACGTAAGCAGATTTATTGTCAATAAGAAACGTACCCGTAACAAGCTCCGGGTCTTCCTGTGCCTCTGCCGCATTAATATTGAAAACTCTTCCGCGGCCTTGTCCATTCGTGTTCTCCTGGTTCGGGCAATTTCTAATAATGTGGCCCGGTTTTCCACATTTATAACAAACTACATTGGCATAACTTGCTCCGACACTACTTGCTCCACCATTACTCGTTCCGACACCATTTGTTCCTTTCGTTCTGTTAACCCCTGGTCCATAGACCTCACACTTCGCCGCGCTATGACCATTTCTTTTACACTTGTTGCAAAATTTGGTGCAGAACCCCGAGTGATACTTTTCACACCTT
The DNA here is from genome assembly GCF_046630445.1 of Rutidosis leptorrhynchoides. Lineage (NCBI taxonomy): Eukaryota > Viridiplantae > Streptophyta > Magnoliopsida > Asterales > Asteraceae > Rutidosis > Rutidosis leptorrhynchoides. The sequence goes on along the minus strand of NC_092338.1, from coordinate 423,484,815 downwards.
TGGCATAGCTGCTTCTGATTGTTGTTGTTGTTGTTGCGGTTGTTATTGTTGTTGGGATGATTGTTGTAGTTGCTGTTGTTGTTGTTGTTGTTGTTGTTGTTGTTGTTGGGCCATTTGTTGTAGTTGCGATTGATGTTGCGATTGTTGGGATAATTGTTGCGATTATTATTGTAATTGCTGTTGTTGTTGTATTGGTGATTCTTATCACCGTTTTCCTCCCACTTTCTTTTGACTTGCTTCACATTGGCCTCTTCAGCCGTCTGTTCTTTAATTCTTTCCTCAATCTGGTTCACTAGTTTGTGAGTCATTCTACACGCCTGTTGTATGGAGGCGGGCTCGTGTGAACTTATATCTTCTTGGATTCTTTCCGGTAATCCTTTCACAAACGCGTCGATCTTCTCTTCCTCATCTTCGAACGCTCCCGGACACAATAGGCACAATTCTGTGGATCGTCTTTCGTACGTGGTAATATCAAATCCTTGGGTTCGTAACCCTCTAAGTTCTGTCTTGAGCTTATTGACCTCGGTTCTGGGACAGTACTTCTCGTTCATCAAGTGCTTGAATGCTGACCACGGTAGTGCGTACGCATCATCTTGTCCCACTTGCTCTAGATAGGTATTCCACCATGTTAACGCAGAACCTGTGAAGGTATGCGTAGCGTACTTCACTTTGTCCTCTTCAGTACACTTACTTATGGCAAACACCGATTCGACCTTCTCGATCCACCGTTTCAATCCGATCGGTCCTTTGGTTCCATCAAATTCTAAAGGTTTGCAGGCAGTGAATTCTTTGTAGGTGCATCCTACACGATTTCCTGTACTGCTAGATCTAAGGTTATTGTTGGTATGTAGCGCAGCCTGTACTGCGGCTATGTTTGAAGCTAGAAAAGTACGGAATTCCTCTTCATTCATATTCACGGTGTGTCGAGTAGTCGGTGCCATTTCCTTCAAAATAGTCAAATGGAACAAGTTAATCATACAGAATATTAAGAGTAGTTAATAGTATTTCGTAGCACAATATGAACTCATTTATAAAAGCTTTTTCTTCATATTAGCGTTTTATAAGTTTAAATTCGGGTAGTACCTACCCGTTAAGTTCATACTTAGTAGTTAATATACAATTCAACTACTACAATTCTATATGAAAAAACTGATTATAATAATATTTCACGTTCAAACTTTTATACAATATTTTACAAACTTACAATACCGCTTATTTTACATAAAGCATGAAATATAGCACATAATAACTTTGATACAAGATAGTTGTGAAGATAATTCTAGCTAGTACACAAGTCGTTCAGCAAAGGCAATAAAGACACGTAATTCATACGTCCAGAAACAAGTCATGCATTCTGGTTTTACTAGGACTACTTCCCATCCTTGGTCTTGTGGAACATAACCGTTATGGCCGTTGATAAGACAGCGTGTTGTAACGTCGTCAAAGGGACGAGGGTTACGTAATGACCAACAGTCTCGTAATAACCTAAAAACCTCATTTCTTACCCCAATTACCGACTCCGTCACTTGTGGGAACATTTTGTTTAATAGTTGTAGCCCGATGTTCTTTTTCTCACTTTGGTGAGAAGCGAACATTACTAACCCGTAAGCATAGCATGCTTCTTTATGTTGCATGTTAGCTGCTTTTTCTAAATCATGAAGTCCTATATTCGGATACATTGAGTCAAAATAATTTCTTAACCCGTTGCGTAAAATAGCATTTGGGTTCCCCGCAATATATGCGTCAAAGTAAACACATCGTAACTTATGGGTTTCCCAATGTGATATCCCCCATCTTTCAAACGAAAGTCTCTTATAAACCAAGACATTCTTGGAACGTTCTTCGAATGTCTTACAAACTGATTTCGCCGTAAATAGTTGTGCCGAAGAATTCTGACCGACTCTAGACAAGATTTCATCAATCATGTCTCCAGGTAGGTCTCTTAAAATATTGGGTTGTCTATCAATTTTGTGTTTTTATACTGTAAAATAGACAAGAGTTAGATTCAATAAAAAAAATACTTATTAATACAAGCAATTTTTACATATATCATAAAGCATAAGCACACTATATTACATATATTACACCACACGAATACAACTATCTTATTCTGACTCGCTCATTTCTTCTTCTTTGGTTTTGGTTCGTTTTGCCAAGTTTCTAGGGATATATGATGTTCCCCTAATACGAGCTGTCATTTTCCACAACGGTTTAGAAAAACCTGGTGGTTTAGAGGTTCACGGGTCATTGTTACAACTTAAGGGCTTCGGGGGTTGACGATACATATAAAGTTCATCGGGGTTGGAATTAGATTTCTCTATTTTTATGCCCTTTCCCTTATTATTTTCTTTTGCCTTTTTAAATTCAGTTGGGGTAATTTCTATAACATCATCGTAATTCTCGTCGGAATCCGATTCATCGGAGAATTGGTAATCCTCCCAATATTTTGCTTCCTTGGCGGAAACACCATTGACCATAATTAACCTTGGTCGGTTGGTTGAGGATTTTCTTTTACTTAACCGTTTTATTATTTCCCCCACCGGTTCTATTTTCTCCTCCGGTTCCTCCTCTTCCGGTTCTGATTCTTCTTCCGGTTCTGATTCTTCTTCCGGTTCTTCTTCGGGAACTTGTGAATCAGTCCAATATATATTCGACTCTTCGTTATTATTAGGTGAGTCAATGGGATTTGTGCTAGAGGTAGACATCTATCACACAATATCAAACATGTTAAGAGATTAATATATCACATAATATATACATGTTAATAATATATAGTTTCCAACAAAAATGTTAAGCAATCATTTTTAAAGAAAACACGGTCGAAGTCCAGACTCACTAATGCATCCTAACAAACTCGATAAGACACACTAATGCAAATTTCTGGTTCTCTAAGACCAACGCTCGGATACCAACTGAAATGTCCCGTTCTTATTGATTAAAAACGTTCCATATTAATTGATTTCGTTGCGAGGTTTTGACCTCTATATGAGACGTTTTTCAAAGACTGCATTCATTTTTAAAACAAACCATAACCTTTATTTCATAAATAAAGGTTTAAAAAGCTTTACGTAGATTATCAAATAACGATAATCTAAAATATCCTGTTTACACACGACCATTACATAATGGTTTACAATACAAATATGTTACATCGAAATCAGTTTCTTGAATGCATTTTTTACACAATATCATACAAACATGGACTCCAAATCTTGTCCTTATTTTAGTATGCAATAGCGGAAGCTCTTAGTATTCACCTGAGAATAAACATGCTTTAAACGTCAACAAAAATGTTAGTGAGTTATAGGTTTAACCTATATATATCAAATCGTAACAATAGACAAGATGGTGAACACCTGGTAACTGACATTAACAAGATGCATATATAAGAATATCCCCATCATTCCGGGACACCCTTCGGATATGATATAAATTTCGAAGTACTAAAGCATCCGGTACTTTGGATGGGGTTTGTTAGGCCCAATAGATCTATCTTTAGGATTCGCGTCAATTAGGGTGTCTGTTCCCTAATTCTTAGATTACCAGACTTAATAAAAAGGGGCATATTCGATTTCGATAATTCAACCATAGAATGTAGTTTCACGTACTTGTGTCTATTTTGTAAATCATTTATAAAACCTGCATGTATTCTCATCCCAAAAATATTAGATTTTAAAAGTGGGACTATAACTCACTTTCACAGATTTTTACTTCGTCGGGAAGTAAGACTTGGTCACTGGTTGATTCACGAACCTATAACAATATATACATATATATCAAAGTATGTTCAAAATATATTTACAACACTTTTAATATATTTTGATGTTTTAAGTTTATTAAGTCAGCTGTCCTCGTTAGTAACCTACAACTAGTTGTCCACAGTTAGATGTACAGAAATAAATCGATAAATATTATCTTGAATCAATCCACGACCCAGTGTATACGTATCTCAGTATTGATCACAACTCAAACTATATATATTTTGGAATCAACCTCAACCCTGTATAGCTAACTCCAACATTCACATATAGAGTGTCTATGGTTGTTCCGAAATATATATAGATGTGTCGACATGATAGGTCGAAACATTGTATACGTGTCTATGGTATCTCAAGATTACATAATATACAATACAAGTTGATTAAGTTATGGTTGGAATAGATTTGTTACCAATTTTCACGTAGCTAAAATGAGAAAAATTTTCCAATCTTGTTTTACCCATAACTTCTTCATTTTAAATCCGTTTTGAGTGAATCAAATTGCTATGGTTTCATATTGAACTCTATTTTATGAATCTAAACATAAAAAGTATAGGTTTATAGTCGGAAAAATAAGTTACAAGTCGTTTTTGTAAAGGTAGTCATTTCAGTCGAAAGAACGACATCTAGATGACCATTTTAGAAAACATACTTCCACTTTGAGTTTAACCATAATTTTTGGATATAGTTTCATGTTCATAATAAAATTCATTTTCTCAGAATAACAAATTTTAAATCAAAGTTTATCATAGTTTTTAATTAACTAACCCAAAACAGCCCGCGGTATTACTATGACGGCGTAAATCCGGTTTTACGGTGTTTTTCGTGTTTTCGGGTTTTAAATAATTAAGTTAGCATATCATATAGATATAGAACATGTGTTTAGTTGATTTTAAAAGTCAAGTTATAAGGATTAACTTTTATTTGCGAACAAGTTTAGAATTAACTAAACTATGTTCTAGTGATTAACTAAACTATGTTCTAGTGATTACAAGTTTATAACGTTCTAGCTTTATATGTATGAATCGAATGATGTTATGAACATCATTACTACCTCAATTTCCTTGGATAAACCTACTGAAAATGAGAAAAATAGATCTAGCTTCGAAGGATCCTTGGATGGCTTGAAAGTTCTTGAAGCAGAATCATGACACGAAAATAATTTCAAGTAAGATTTCCACTCGAAATAAGATTGTTATAGTTATAGAAATTGAATTAAAGTTTGAATATGATTATTACCTTGTATTAGAAAGATAACCTACTGTAAGTAACAAAGGTTTCTTGATCTTGGATGATTACTTGGAATGGATTTAGAAAACTTGGAAGTAAACTTGCAATCTTGGAAGTATTCTTGATTTTATGAAACTAGAACTTTTGGAATTTATGAAGAACACTTAGAACTTGAAGATAGAACTTGAGAGAGATCAATTAGATGAAGAAAATTGAAGAATGAAAGTGTTTGTAGGTGTTTTTGGTCGTTGGTGTATGGATTAGATATAAAGGATATGTAATTTTGTTTTCATGTAAATAAGTCATGAATGATTACTCATATTTTTGTAATTTTATGAGATATTTCATGGTAGTTGCCAAATGATGGTTCCCACATGTGTTAGGTGACTCACATGGGCTGCTAAGAGCTGATCATTGGAGTGTATATACCAATAGTACATACATCTAAAAGCTGTGTATTGTACGAGTACGAATACGGGTGCATACGAGTAGAATTGTTGATGAAACTGAACGAGGATGTAATTGTAAGCATTTTTGTTAAGTAGAAGTATTTTGATAAGTTTCTTGAAGTCTTTCAAAAGTGTATGAATACATATTAAAACACTACATGTATATACATTTTAACTGAGTCGTTAAGTCATCGTTAGTCGTTACATGTAAATGTTGTTTTGAAACCTTTAGGTTAACGATCTTGTTGAATGTTGTTAACCCATTGTTTATTATAACAAATGAGATGTTAAATTGTTATATTATCATGATATTATGATATATAATATATCTTAGTATGATATATATACAGTTAAATGTCGTTACAACGATAATCGTTACATATATGTCTCGTTTCGAAATCATTAAGTTAGTAGTCTTATTTTTACATATGTATTTCATTGTTAATACACTTAATAATATATTTACTTATCATTTAACATAATTAACCAAGTGTATCAATATCTTAATATGATTCATATGTACCTAGTAAGACGTTGTTATAACGATAATCGTTATATATATCGTTTTCGAGTTTCTTAAATTAATAGTCTCATTTTTATGTATATAACTCATTGTTAAAATACCTAATGAGATACATACTTATAATAAAATCATGTTAACTATATATATAACCATATATATGTCATCGTATAGTTTTTACAAGTTTTAACGTTCGTGAATCACCGGTCAACTTGGGTGGTCAATTGTCTATATGAAACCTATTTCAATTAATCAAGTCTTAACAAGTTTGATTGCTTAACATGTTGGAAACACTTAATCATGTAAATAACAATTTCATTTAATATATATATAAACATGGAAAAGTTCGGGTCACTACAATATCACCCCACTAGCCACAAATCCTTACACGTTTTGCGACATCTTGGTTTAATGGTTCAATTATTTAGTGTCACTTTATGATATCTCTCAATCCATAACTCTGTTATTGTTTTTGTTTTAAAATTTCGTATTGAATGCGAATGTATTTGACTATAGTTATGTTTTTATAATAATTAATGACCGCGGAACACATTTGAACACATTACGTTTGCCACATAATTATGTTGAATTATGTGGCAAATGTGATAAAATAATTTCGGTTGAAGATTGGATCCATTTTCACACGATGACTAGAGAAATGCACTACGAGCAAGACTTCCTAAAGGGTTGTCAAAATAGTTTGAACACCGAAAAAGTCATTTTGCTATTTTTTAAAAGGTGAATTTTGAACTTTCTTTACGATAATTATTTCCTTTGAATTTGAATTTTTATGCATATTTAAATACCATTTTGATACTTGTTATTTATATAACATTGAATTTAGGTACATTGAAAATCTTTTTGAGGTGAATATCACCCCACTAGTCACAAATCCTTACAGGTTTTGAGACATCTCGTTTTAATGGTTCAATTATATAGTGTCACTTTTTGATAGCTCTCAATCCATAACTCTATTATTGTTTTTTTTTAAATTTTGTATTGAATGCGAGTATATTTGACTATAGTATCGTTTTGATAATAATTCATAGCCGCGGAACACACCTTTTGCCACATAATTATGCTGAATTATGTGGCCAATGTGCTAAAACAATTTCGCTTGAAGATTGAATCCATTTTCGCACGATGACTAGAGAAAGGCACTATGAGCAAGACTTCTCAAAGGGTTGATACCATTCGAAATAGTTTCAACTTAAAAAAAGTTGTTTTTGCTATTTTTAAAAAGTGAATTTTGAACTTTCAAATTTTACGATAATTATTACCTTTGCATTTGAAATTTTATGCATATTTAAATACCATTTTGATACTTGTTATTTATGTAACATCGCATTTAGGTACATTAAAAATCTTTTTGAGGTGAATATCACCCCACTAGTCACAAATCCTTACACGTTTTGCAACATCTCGTTTTAATGGTTCAATTATATAGTGTCACTTTTTGATATCTCTCAATCCATAACTCTATTATTGTTTTTTTTTAATTTTGTATTGAATGCGAGTATATTTGACTATATTATCGTTTTGATAATAATTCATGGCTGCGGAACACAACTTTTGCCACATAATTATGCTGAATTATGTGGCCAATGTGATAAAATAATTTCGCTTGAAGATTGGATCCATTTTCGCATGATGACTAGAGAAAGACACTACGAGCAAGAATTCTCAAAGGATTGATGCCATTCGAAATAGTTGAACGTAAAAAAAGTTGTTTTTGCTATTTTTAAAAAGTGAATTTTGAACTTTCAAATTTTACGATAATTATTACCTTTTCATTTGAATTTTTATGCATATTTAAATACCATTTTGATACTTTTTATTTATGTAACATTGAATTTAGGTACACTGAGAATCTTTTTGAGGTGAATATCACCCTAACAGCCATAAATCCTTACACGTTTTGTGACATCTTGGTTTAATGGTTCAATTATTTAGTGTCACTTTAATATATCTCTCAGTCCATTAAGCTATTATTGTTTTTGTTTTAAAATTTCATATTGAATGGGAATATATTTGACTCGAGTTTCGTTTCGATAATAATTCATGGTCGCATAACACATTTTTAAACACATTACGTTTGCCACATAATTATGCTGAATTATGTGGTAAATGTGCTAAAATAATTTCGGTTGAAGATTGGATCCATTTTCGTACTATGATTAGAGAAAGGCACTACGAGCAAGACTTCCTAAAGGGTTGTCGAAATAGTTTCAATGCCAAAAAAGTCATTTTGCTAATTTTAAAAGGTGAATTTTGAACTTTTAGATTTTACGATATTTATTATCTTTGCATTTGAATTTTTATGCATATTTAAATACCATTTTGATACTTTTTATTTATGTAACATTGAATTTAGGTGCATTGAGAATCTTTTTGAGTTGAATATCACCCCACTAGCTACAAATCCTTACATGTTTTATGACATCTTGTTTTAATGGTTCAGTTATTTAGTGGCACTTTTTGATATCTCTCATTCCATAACTATAGTATTGTTTTTGTTTTAAAATTTCATATTGAATGCGAATATATTTGACTATAGTTTCGTTTCGATAATATTCATGGTCGCAGAACACATTTTTGAACACATTATGTTTGTCATATAATTTATGCTGAATTATGTGGCCAATGTGATAAATCAATTTCGGTTGATGTATGGATGCATTTCGCACGATGACTAGAGAAAGGAACTATGAGCAAGGCTTTGTAAAGGGTTGCTGCCATTCGAAATAGTTTCAATGCCTAAAAAGTCATTTTGCAAATATCAAAAGCTGAATTTTGAACTTTCAGATTTAATGATAATTATTACCTTTGCATTTGAATTTTTATGCGTATTTAAATACCATTTTGATACTTGTTATTCATGTAACATTGAATTTAGGTACATTGAGAATCTTTTTGAAATGAATATCACCCCACTAGCCACAAATCCTTGTACGTTTTGCGACATCTCGTTTTAATGGTTTAATCATTTAGTGGCACTTTTTGATATCTCCCAATCTATAACTATATTATTGTTTTTGATTTTTAATTTCGTATTAAATGCGATTATATTTGACTACAGTTTCATTCCGATAATAATTCATGGCTGCAGAACACATTTTTGAACACATTACGCTTGCCACATAATATTACTGAATTATGTGGCCAAAGTGATAAAACAATTTCGGTTGAAGATTGGATCCATTTTCTCACGATGACTAGAGAAAGGCACTACGAGCAAGACTTCTCAAAGTCTTGATGCCATTCGAAAAAGTTGAAACCTCAAAAAAGTAGTTTTTCTATTTTTAAAATGTGAATTTTAACTTTAAGATTTTACGATAACTATTACCTTTGCATTTGAATTTTTATGCATATTTAAATACTATTTTGATACATGTTATTTATGTAACATTGAATTTAGGTACATTGAGAATCTTTTTGAGGGGAATATCACCCCACTAGCCACAAATCCTTGCACGTGTAGCGACATCTCGTTTTAATGGTTCAATTATTTAGTGTCAATTTTTGATATCTCTCCATCCATAACTCTATTATTGTTTTTGTTTTAAAATTTCGTCTTGAATGCTAATATATTTGACTATAGTTTCATTTCGATAATAATTCATCACCGCAGAACACATTCTTGAACACATTACGTTTGCCACATAATTATGCTGAATTATGTGGCCAATGTGATAAATCAATTTCGGTTGAAGATTGGATCCATTTTAGCACGATGACTAGAAAAAGGCACTATGAGCAAGACTACCTAGAGCGTCACTGCCATTCATTATAGTTTTAACGCAGAAAAAGTCATTTTGCTATTTTTATAAGGTGCATTTTGAACTTTCAGATTTAACGATAAGTATTCCCTTTGCACTTAAATTTTCATGCATATTTAAATACCATTTTGATACTTTTTATTTATGTAATATTGAATTTAGGTACATTGAGAATCTTTTTAAGGTTAATATCACCCACACTAGCCACAAATCCTTACACGTTTTGCGACATCTCATATTAATGGTTCAACTATTTAGTGGCACTTTTTGATATCTCTCAATCCATAGCTCTATTATAGTTTTTCTTTTAAAATTTCGTATTGAATAAGAATATATTTGACTATAGTTTAGTTTCGATCATAATTCATCACTACACAACACATTTTTGAACACATTACCTTTGCCACATAATTATGCTGAATTATGTAGCCAATGTGATAAATCAATTTCGATTGAAGATTGGATCCATTTTTGCACGATGACTAGAGAAAGGCACAACGAGCAAGACTTCCTATAGGGTTGATGCCATTCGTAATAGTTTCAACGCCGAAAAAGTCATTTTACTATTTTTAAAAGGTGAATTTTAAACTTTCAGATTTTACGATAATCATTACCTTTGCATTTGAATTTTTATGAATACTTAAATACATTTTAATACTTGTTATTTATGTAATATTGAATTTGGGTACATTGAGAATCTTTTTAGGTGAATATCACCCCACTAGCCACAAATCCTTACACGTTTTACGACATCTCATTTTATTGGTTCAATTATTTAGTGGCACTTTTTGATATCTCTCAATCCATAACTATATTATTGTTTTTATTTTATATTTTCGTATTGAATGCGATTATATTTGACTATAGTTTCGTTTCGATAAAAATTCATGGCTGCAGAACACATTTTTGAACACATTACATTTGCCACATAATTATGCTGAATTATGTGGCCAATCTAATAAAACAATTTAGGTTGAAGATTGCACCCATTTTCTCACGATGAATAGAGAAAGGCATTACGAGCAAGACTTCTCAAAGGGTTCATGCCATTCGAAATAGTTTAAACGTCGAAAAAGTCGTTTTGCTCTTTTTAAAAGGTGAATTTTGAACTTTCATATTTTTCGATAATTATTACCTTTGCATTTAATTTTTTTTCTTTCTTTTTTTGCAAATTTAAATACCATTTTGATACTTGTTGTTTATGTAACTTTGAATTTAGGTACATTGAGATTCTTTTTGAGGTGAATATTACCCCGCTAGCCACAAATCCTTTCACGTTTTACGACATCTCATTTTAATAGTTCAATTAATTAGTGTCACTTTTTGATATCTCTCAATCCATAACTCTATTATTGTTTTTGAATTAAAAATTTGAATTGAATGCGAATATATTTGACTATAGTTTTGTTTCGATAATAAGTCATGGCCGCATAACACGTTTTTGAACACATTACCTTTGCCACATAATTATGCTGAATTATGTGGCCAAGGTGATAAATCAATTTCGGTTGATAATTGGATCCATTTTCGCACGATGACTAGAGAAAGGCACTACGAGAAACACTTCCTAAAGGGTTGCTGCTATTCATAATAGTATCAACGTCATAAAAGTCATTTTGATATTATTAAAAGGTGAATTTTGAACTTTTAGATTTTACGATAATTATTACCTTTGCATTTGAATTTTTATACATATTTAAATACCATTTTGATACTTGTTATTTATGTAACATTGAATTTAGGTACATTGAGAATATTTTTGAGGTGAATATCACTCCATTAGCCACAAATCCTTACACGTTTTGCGACATCTCGTGTAAATGGTTCAATTATTTAGTGACTGTTTTTGATATCTCTCAATCCATAACTATATTATTTTTTTATAATATCGTATTGAATGCGAATATATTTTACTACAGTTTCATTTCGATAATAATTCATGGCTGCAGAACACACTTTTGAACACATTACGTTTGCCACATAATTATGCTGAATTATGTGGTCAATGTGATAAAACAATTTCTGTTGAAGATTGGATCCATTTTCACACGATGATGAGAGAAAGGCACTACGAGCCAGACTTCGTAAAGGGTTGATTAATACGAAATTGTTTCAACGTCGAAAAAGTCGTTATGCTATTTTTAAAATGTGAATTTTGAACTTTCATATTTTTCTATAATGATTACCTTTGCATTTTTTTTTTTTTTTTGCAAATTTAAATACCATTTAATACTTGTTATTTATGTAACATTCAATTTAGGTACATTGAGAATCTTTTTGAGATGAATATCACCCCACTAGCCAAAAATCCTGACACGTTTTGCGACATCTTTGTTTAATGATTCAATTATTTTATGACACTTTTTGATATTTCTCAATCCATAACTCTTTAATTGTTTATGTTTTAAAATTTTGTTTTTAATGCGAATATATTTGACTATAGTTTCGTTTCGATTAATTCATGTCCGCAGAACACATTTTTGAACACATTACGTCTGCCACATAATTATGCTGAATTATGTGGTCAATGTGATAAATCAATTTCGGTTGAAGTTTGGATCCATTTTTGCATGATGACAAGAGAAAGGCACTACGAGCAAGACTTCCTAGAGGGTTGCTGCCATTCGTAATAGTTTCAACGCCAAAAAAGTGATTTTGTGATTTTTAAAAGGTGAATTTTGAACTATCAGATTTTATCATAATTATTATCTTTGCATTTGAATTTTTATGCATATTTAAATACCATTTTAATACATGTTATTTATGTAACACTGTATAGAGGTACATTAAGAATCTTTTTGAGGTGAATATCACCCAATAGCCACAAATCCTTACATGTTTTGCGACATCTCATTTTAATGGTTTAATTATTTAGTGGCACTTTTTGATATCTCTCAATCCATCACTCTATTATTGTTATTGTTTTAAAAATTCGTATTGAATGCGAATATATTTCACTATAGTTTCGTTTCGATAATAATTCGTGGTCGTAGAACACATTTTTGAACACATTTCGTTAGCCACATAATTATGCTGAATTATGTAGCCAATGTGATAAATCAATTTCGGTTGATGATTGGATCTATTTTTGCACGATGACTAGAGAAAGGCACTACGGTCAAGTCTTCCTAAAGGGTTGCTGCCATTCAAAATAGTTTCAACGCCGAAAAAGTTGTTTTGCTATTTTTCAAAGGTGAATTTTGAACTTTCAGATTTTACGATAATTATTACCTTTGCATTTGAATTTTTATACATATTAAATACCATTTTGATACTTGTTATTTATGTAACATTGAATTTAGGTACATTGAGAATCTTTTTGAGGTTAATATCACCCCACTAGCCACAAATCGTTAAACGTTTTTCGACATCTCGTTTTAATGGTTCAATTATTTAGTGACACTTTTTGATATCTCTCAATCCAAAACTATATTATTCTTTTTGTTTTATTTCGTATTGAATGCGAATATATTTGACTACAGTTTCGTTTCGATGATAATTCATGGCTGCAGAATGCATTTTTGAACACATTACGTTTGCCACAAAATTTTGCTGGATTATGTGGCTAATGTTATAAAACAATTTCGGTTGAATACTGGATCCATTTTCGCACGATGACTATAGAAAGGCACTACGAGCATGAATTTTTAAAGGGTAGATGCCATTCGAAATAGTTTTAACGTTGAAAAATTCGTTTTGCTATTTTTAAAAGCTGAATTTTGAACTTTCATATTTTTCGATAATTATTACCATTGCATTTATTATTTTTTTATTATTATTTTTTTTGCAAATTTAAATACCATTTTGATACTTGTTATGCACCGTCTTCGTAATTACTTGCTCTTCAATTCTAATCGATGAAGTGAGTATTTTGCCGATAAAGTTCAAATCTTTCTTGTTTTAGGGCCTTAATCTTGGGGTGAAAACGTGATTTTTTAGCCGATATCAATTTCAAAAAAACGGTGACTAAATCGGAGCTACGAGTCAAAAGATACAATAAATCTAACACTTTGGCCAAAGACACAAAACACCAAGCACCACGAACCGTCAGTGGTATTTGGTGCGTGGTTCGAATTTGCGAGGAAAGATGTATTTTTTGGAATCGAGACGACCTCGAATGGCATGCACGTTCAGAGAGTCTTGTTTGTCCAGCCGTTTTAGGGTGATCTTGAGAATTTCAGCACAATCTGAAACCAAAGGCGATGCACCGCCAAATGTTACTGCATCTGGCGGCGCATATAAATGATTTAAAAGCGTGTTTAATGAAGTGAAATTAGATTCAAAATTATATGCGTTATACATATTTACAATGCAAGTGAAATAATAGGTTTTAAAACTATATATACCATGCTAAGTCATGCATACACAAAACTAATAATACTATATTGATTGAAATTGTTCAAAGAGAACACTAAAAATGGGTAAAATGTCTTTTTTCGGCATCCTGACGACCTCGAATGACAAGACGCTTTTCAAGAGTCTTGAAGTTAGGGTAGCTTTAGGGTGATCTCGGGAATTTGAGCACAATCTGAAACCAAAGGTTATGCGCCGCCAAATGGTACTCCATCTGGCGGCACATATATGCGATTTTAAAAGCGTGTTTAATGAAGTCCCATTAGATTCAAAATTATATGTGTTATACATAATTAAAATTGTGAGTGAAATAATAGGACTTAAAACAATATTTTCAATGGTAAGTCATGCATACACAAAAGGAATAATATGAAACAAATTTAAAACAGTTAAAAGCGTCAAAATCAAAAAAAAAGACAAAATTGAAGGCTTTTGAGGTCTCGTTTCGAAAAATATTTGGGAGAAACCCCCTACGGCAGTTTGCCAAGGGACAGATCTCGAAAAAATACACGATTTCAAAAAAACGGTGACTAAATCGGAGCTACGAGTCAAAAGATACAATAAATCTGAGATTTTGGCCAAAGACACAAAACACCAAGGACCACGAACCGTCAGTGGTATTTGGTGCGTGGTTTGAATTTGCGAGGAAAGATGTATTTTTAGGAATCGAGATGACCTCGAATGGCATGCATGTTCAGGGAGTCTTGTTCGTTCGGCCGTTTTAGGGTGATCTTGAGAATTACAGCACAATCTGAAACCAAAGGCGATGCACCGCCAAATGTTACTCCATCTGGCGGCGCATATAAATGATTTTAAAAAGCGTGTTTAATGAAGTGACATTAGATTCAATATTATATGCGTTATACATAATTACATTTCGAGTGAAATAATAGGTCTTAAAACTATATATACCATGCTAAGTCATTCATACACAAAACTAACAATACGATATAAATTGAAAACGTTCAACGAGAACATTAAAAATGAGTAAAATGTCTTTTTCGGCATCCTGACGACCTCGAATGGCAAGACGCTTTCCGAGAGTCTTGGTGTTAGGGTAGCTTTAGGGTGATCTCGGGAATTTGAGTACAATCTGAAACCAAAGGTTATGCGCCGCCAAATGGCACTCCATCTGGCGGCGCATATTAGTGATCTTAAAAGCGTGTTTAATGAAGTCCCATTAGATTCAAATTATATGTGTTATACATAATTAAAATTGTGAGTGAAATAATAGGACTTAAAACAATATTTTCAATGGTAAGTCATGCATACACAAAAGGAATAATATGAAAGAAATTTAAAACGGTTAAAAGCGTCAAAATCAAAAAAAAAAAGGCAAAATTGAAGGCTTTCGAGGTCTCGTTTCGAAAAATATTTGGGACAAACCACCTACAGCAGTTTGCCAAGGGACGGATCTCGAAAAAATACACTATTTCAAAAAAAAACGGTGACTAAATCGGAGCTACGAGTCAAAAGATACAATAAATCTGAGATTTTGGCCAAAGACACAAAACACCAAGCACCACGAACCGTCAGTGGTATTTGGTGCGTGGTTCGAATTTGCGAGGAAAGATGTATTTTTTGGAATCGAGACGACCTCGAATGGCATGCATGTTCAGGGAGTCTTGTTCGTTCGGCCGTTTTAGGGTGATCTTGAGAATTACAGCACAATCTGAAACCAAAGGCGATGCACCGCCAAATGTTACTCCATCTGGCGGCGCATATAAATGATTTTAAAAAGCGTGTTTAATGAAGTGACATTAGATTCAATATTATATGCGTTATACATAATTACATTTCGAGTGAAATAATAGGTCTTAAAACTATATATACCATGCTAAGTCATTCATACACAAAACTAACAATACGATATAAATTGAAAACGTTCAAAGAGAACATTAAAAATGAGTAAAATGTCTTTTTTCGGCATCCTGACGACCTCAAATGGCAAGACGCTTTCCGAGAGTCTTGGTGTTAGGGTAGCTTTAGGGTGATCTCGGGAATTTGAGCACAATCTGAAACCAAAGGTTATGCGCCGCCAAATGGCACTCCATCTGGCGGCACATATATGCGATTTTAAAAGCGTGTTTAATGAAGTCCCATTAGATTCAAAATTATATGTGTTATACATAATTAAAATTGTGAGTGAAATAATAGGACTTAAAACAATATTTTCAATGGTAAGTCATGCATACACAAAAGGAATAATATGAAAGAAATTTAAAACGGTTAAAAGCGTCAAAATCAAAAAAAGGGAAAATTGAACGCTTTCGAGGTCCCGTTTCGAAAAATATTTGGGAGAAACCCCCTACGGCAGTTTGCCAAGGGACAGATCTCGAAAAAATACACGATTTCAAAAAAACGGTGACTAAATCGGAGCTACGAGTCAAAAGATACAATAAATCTGAGATTTTGGCCAAAGACACAAAACACCAAGGACCACGAACCGTCAGTGGTATTTGGTGCGTGGTTCGAATTTGTGAGGAAAGATGTATTTTTAGGAATCGAGATGACCTCGAATGGCATGCATGTTCAGGAAGTCTTGTTCGTTCGGCCGTTTTAGGGTGATCTTGAGAATTACAGCACAATCTGAAACCAAAGGCGATGCACCGCCAAATGTTACTCCATCTGGCGGCGCATATAAACGATTTTAAAAAGCGTGTTTAATGAAGTGACATTAGATTCAATATTATATGCGTTATACATAATTACATTTCGATTGAAATAATAGGTCTTAAAACTATATATACCATGCTAAGTCATTCATACACAAAACTAACAATACTATATAAATTGAAAACGTTCAAAGAGAACATTAAAAATGAGTAAAATGTCTTTTTTTGGCATCCTGACGACCTCGAATGGCAAGAGGCTTTCCGAGAGTCTTGATGTTAGGGTAGCTTTAGGGTGATCTCGGGAATTTGAGCACAATCTGAAACCAAAGGTTATGCGCCGCCAAATGGCACTCCATCTGGCGGCGCATATTAGTGATCTTAAAAGCGTGTTTAATGAAGTCCCATTAGATTCAAATTATATGTGTTATACATAATTAAAATTGTGAGTGAAATAATAGGACTTAAAACAATATTTTCAATGGTAAGTCATGCATACACAAAAGGAATATTATGAAAGAAATTTAAAACGGTTAAAAGCGTCAAAATCAAAAAAAAGGCAAAATTGAAGGCTTTCGAGATCTCGTTTCGAAAAATATTTGGGACAAACAGCCTACGGTAGTTTTCCAAGGGACAGATCTCAAAAAAATACACGATTTCAAAAAAAAACGGTGACTAAATCGGAGCTACGAGTCAAAAGATACAATAAATTTGAGATTTTGGCCAATGACACAAAACACCAAGCACCAAAAACCGTCAGTGGTATTTGGTGCGTGGTTCGAATTTACGAGGAAAGATGTATTTTTCGGAATCGAGACGACCTCGAATGGCATGCACGTTCAGAGAATGTTGTTCGTTCGGCCGTTTTAGGGTGATCTTGAGAATTTCAGCACAATCTGAAACCAAAGGCGATGCACCGCCAAATGTTACTCCATCTGGCGGCGCATATAAATGATTTTAAAAAGCGTGTTTAATGAAGTGACATTAGATTCAAAATTATATGCATTATACATAATTACATTGCGAGTGAAATAATGGTTCTTAAAACTATATATACCATGCTAGGTCATTCATACACAAAACTAACAATACGATATAAATTGAAAACGTTCAAAGAGAACATTAAAAATGAGTAAAATGTCTTTTTTCGGCATCCTGACGACCTCGAATGGCAAGACGCTTTTCGAGAGTCTTGATGTTAGGGTAGCTTTAGGGTGATCTCGGGAATTTGAGCACAATCTGAAACCAAAGGTTATGCGCCGCCAAATGGCACTCCATCTGGCGGCGCATATATGCGATTTTAAAAGCGTGTTTAATGAAGTCCCATTAGATTCAAAATTATATGTGTTATACATAATTAAAATTGTGAGTGAAATAATAGGACATAAAACAATATTTTCAATGGTAAGTCATGCATACACAAAAGGAATAATATGAAGAAATTTAAAATGGTTAAAAGCGTCAAAATCAAAAAAAAAAGGCAAAATTGAAGGCTTTCGAGGTCTCGTTTCGAAAAATATTTGGGACAAACCACCTACAGCAGTTTGCCAAGGGACGGATCTCAAAAAAATACACGATTTCAAAAAAAACGGTGACTAAATCGGAGCTACGAGTCAAAAGATACAATAAATCTGAGATTTTGGCCAAAGACACAAAACACCAAGCACCACGAACCGTCAGTGGTATTTGGTGCGTGGTTCGAATTTGCGAGGAAAGATGTATTTTTTGGAATCGAGACGACCTCGAATGGCATGCACGTTCAGAGAGTCTTGTTCGTTCGGCCGTTTTAGGGTGATCTTGAGAATTTCAGCATAATCTGAAACCAAAGGCGATGCACCACCAAATGTAACTCCATCTGGCGGCGCATATAAATGATTTTAAAAAGCGTATTTAATGAATTGACATTAGATTCAAAATTATATGCGTTATACATAATTACATTGCGAGTGAAATAATAGGTCTTAAAACTATATATACCATGCTAAGTCATTCATACACAAAACTAACAATACGATATAAATTGAAAACGTTCAACGAGAACATTAAAAATGAGTAAAATGTCTTTTTTCGGCATCCTGACGACCTCGAATGACAAGACGCTTTTCGAGAGTCTTGAAGTTAGGGTAGCTTTAGGGTGATCTCGGGAATTTGAGCACAATCTGAAACCAAAGGTTATGCGCCGCCAAATGGTACTCCATCTGGCGGCACATATATGCGATTTTAAAAGCGTGTTTAATGAAGTCCCATTAGATTCAAAATTATATGTGTTATACATAATTAAAATTGTGAGTGAAATAATTGGACTTAAAACAATATTTTCAATGGTAAGTCATGCATACACAAAAGGAATAATATGAAAGAAATTTAAAACGGTTAAAAGCGTCAAAATCAAAAAAAGACAAAATTGAAGGCTTTCGAGGTCTCGTTTCGAAAAATATTTGGGAGAAACCCCATACGGTAGTTTGCCAAGGGACAGATCTCGAAAAAATACACGATTTCAAAAAAACAGTGACTAAATCGGAGCTACGAGTCAAAAGATACAATAAATCTGAGATTTTGGCCAAAGACACAAAACACCAAGGACCACGAACCGTTAGTGGTATTTGGTGCGTGGTTCGAATTTGCGAGGAAAGATGTATTTTTAGGAATCGAGATGACCTCGAATGGCATGCATGTTCAGGGAGTCTTGTTCGTTCGGCCGTTTTAGGGTGATCTTGAGAATTACAGCACAATCTGAAACCAAAGGCGATGCACCGCCAAATGTTACTCCATCTGGCGGCGCATATAAATGATTTTAAAAAGTGTGTTTAATGAAGTGACATTAGATTCAATATTATATGCGTTATACATAATTACATTTCGAGTGAAATAATAGGTCTTAAAACTATATATACCATGCTAAGTCATTCATACACAAAACTAACAATACGATATAAATTGAAAACGTTCAAAGAGAACATTAAAAATGAGTAAAATGTCTTTTTTCGGCATCCTGACGACCTCAAATGGCAAGACGCTTTCCGAGAGTCTTGGTGTTAGGGTAGCTTTAGGGTGATCTCGGGAATTTGAGCACAATCTGAAACCAAAGGTTATGCGCCGCCAAATGGCACTCCATCTGGCGGCACATATATGCGATTTTAAAAGCGTGTTTAATGAAGTCCCATTAGATTCAAAATTATATGTGTTATACATAATTAAAATTGTGAGTGAAATAATAGGACTTAAAACAATATTTTCAATGGTAAGTCATGCATACACAAAAGGAATAATATGAAAGAAATTTAAAACGGTTAAAAGCGTCAAAATCAAAAAAAAGGAAAAATTGAAGGCTTTCGAGGTCCCGTTTCGAAAAATATTGGGTAGAAACCCCCTACGGCAGTTTGCCAAGGAACAGATCTCGAAAAAATACACGATTTCAAAAAAACGGTGACTAAATCGGAGCTACGAGTCAAAAGATACAATAAATCTGAGATTTTGGCCAAAGACACAAAACACCAAGGACCACGAACAGTCAGTGGTATTTGGTGCGTGGTTCGAATTTGTGAGGAAAGATGTATTTTTAGGAATCGAGATGACCTCGAATGGCATGCATGTTCAGGAAGTCTTGTTCGTTCGGCCGTTTTAGGGTGATCTTGAGAATTACAGCACAATCTGAAACCAAAGGCGATGCACCGCCAAATGTTACTCCATCTGGCGGCGCATATAAACGATTTTAAAAAGCGTGTTTAATGAAGTGACATTAGATTCAATATTATATGCGTTATACATAATTACATTTCGATTGAAATAATAGGTCTTAAAACTATATATACCATGCTAAGTCATTCATACACAAAACTAACAATACGATATAAATTGAAAACGTTCAAAGAGAACATTAAAAATGAGTAAAATGTCTTTTTTTGGCATCCTGACGACCTCGAATGGCAAGACGCTTTCCGAGAGTCTTGATGTTAGGGTAGCTTTAGGGTGATCTCGGGAATTTGAGCACAATCTGAAACCAAAGGTTATGCGCCGCCAAATGGCACTCCATCTGGCGGCGCATATTAGTGATCTTAAAAGCGTGTTTAATGAAGTCCCATTAGATTCAAATTATATGTGTTATACATAATTAAAATTGTGAGTGAAATAATAGGACTTAAAAGAATATTTTCAATGGTAAGTCATGCATACACAAAAGGAATATTATGAAAGAAATTTAAAACGGTTAAAAGCGTCAAAATCAAAAAAAAGGCAAAATTGAAGGCTTTCGAGATCTCGTTTCGAAAAATATTTGGGACAAACAGCCTACGGTAGTTTTCCATGGGACAGATCTCAAAAAAATACACGATTTCAAAAAAAACGGTGACTAAATCGGAGCTACGAGTCAAAAGATACAATAAATTTGAGATTTTGGCCAATGACACAAAACACCAAGCACCACGAACCGTCAGTGGTATTTGGTGCGTGGTTCGAATTTACGAGGAAAGATGTATTTTTCGGAATCGAGACGACCTCGAATGGCATGCACGTTCAGAGAATGTTGTTCGTTCGGCCGTTTTAGGGTGATCTTGAGAATTTCAGCACAATCTGAAACCAAAGGCGATGCACCGCCAAATGTTACTCCATCTTGCGGCGCATATAAATGATTTTAAAAAGCGTGTTTAATGAAGTGACATTAGATTCAAAATTATATGCATTATACATAATTACATTGCGAGTGAAATAATGGTTCTTAAAACTATATATACCATGCTAGGTCATTCATACACAAAACTAACAATACGATATAAATTGAAAACGTTCAAAGAGAACATTAAAAATGAGTAAAATGTCTTTTTCGGCATCCTGACGACCTCGAATGGCAAGACGCTTTTCGAGTGTGTTGATGTTAGCGTAGCTTTAGGGTGATCTCGGGAATTTGAGCACAATCTGAAACCAAAGGTTATGCGCCGCCAAATGGCACTCCATCTGGCGGCGCATATATGCGATTTTAAAAGCGTGTTTAATGAAGTCCCATTAGATTCAAAATTATATGTGTTATACATAATTAAAATTGTGAGTGAAATAATAGGACATAAAACAATATTTTCAATGGTAAGTCATGCATACACAAAAGGAATAATATGAAGAAATTTAAAATGGTTAAAAGCGTCAAAATCAAAAAAAAAGGCAAAATTGAAGGCTTTCGAGGTCTCGTTTCGAAAAATATTTGGAACAAACCACCTACAGCAGTTTACCAAGGTACGGATCTCGAAAAAATACCAGATTTCAAAAAAAAAGGTGACTAAATCGGAGCTACGAGTCAAAAGATACAATAAATCTGAGATTTTGGCCAAAGACACAAAACACCAAGCACCACGAACCGTCAGTGGTATTTGGTGCGTGGTTCGAATTTGCGAGGAAAGATGTATTTTTTGGAATCGAGACGACCTCGAATGGCATGCACGTTCAGAGAGTCTTGTTCGTTCGGCCGTTTTAGGGTGATCTTGAGAATTTCAGCATAATCTGAAACCAAAGGCGATGCACCGCCAAATGTAACTCCATCTGGCGGCGCATATAAATGATTTTAAAAAGCGTATTTAATGAATTTACATTAGATTCAAAATTATATGCGTTATACATAATTACATTGCGAGTGAAATAATAGGTCTTAAAACTATATATACCATGCTAAGTCATTCATACACAAAACTAACAATACGATATAAATTGAAAACGTTCAAAGAGAACATTAAAAATGAGTAAAATGTCTTTTTTCGGAATCCTGACGACCTCGAATGACAAGACGCTTTTCGAGAGTCTTGAAGTTAGGGTAGCTTTAGGGTGATCTCGGGAATTTGAGCACAATCTGAAACCAAAGGTTATGCGCCGCCAAATGGTACTCCATCTGGCGACACATATATGCGATTTTAAAAGCGTGTTTAATGAAGTCCCATTAGATTCAAAATTATATGTGTTATACATAATTAAAATTGTGAGTGAAATAATAGGACTTAAAACAATATTTTCAATGGTAAGTCATGCATACACAAAAGGAATAATATGAAAGAAATTTAAAACGGTTAAAAGCGTCAAAATCAAAAAAAGACAAAATTGAAGGCTTTCGAGGTCTCGTTTAGAAAAATATTTGGGAGAAACCCCATACGGTAGTTTGCCAAGGGACAGATCTCGAAAAAATACACGATTTCAAAAAAACGGTGACTAAATCGGAGCTACGAGTCAAAAGATACAATAAATCTGAGATTTTGGCCAAAGACACAAAACACCAAGGACCACGAACCGTCAGTGGTATTTGGTGCGTGGTTCGAATTTGGGAGGAAAGATGTATTTTTAGGAATCGAGATGACCTCGAATGGCATGCATGTTCAGGGAGTCTTGTTCGTTCGGCCGTTTTAGGGTGATCTTGAGAATTACTGCACAATCTGAAACCAAAGGCGATGCACCGCCAAATGTTACTCCATCTGGCGGCGCATATAAATGATTTTAAAAAGCGTGTTTAATGAAGTGACATTAGATTCAATATTATATGCGTTATACATAATTACATTTCGAGTGAAATAATAGGTCTTAAAACTATATATACCATGCTAAGTCATTCATACACAAAACTAACAATACGATATAAATTGAAAACGTTCAAAGAGAACATTAAAAATGAGTAAAATGTCTTTTTTCGGCATCCTGACGACCTCGAATGGCAAGACGCTTTCCGAGAGTCTTGGTGTTAGGGTAGCTTTAGGGTGATCTCTTGAATTTGAGCACAATCTGAAACCAAAGGTTATGCGCCGCCAAATGGCACTCCATCTGGCGGCGCATATTAGTGATCTTAAAAGTGTGTTTAATGAAGTCCCATTAGATTCAAATTATATGTGTTATACATAATTAAAATTGTGAGTGAAATAATAGGACTTAAAACAATATTTTCAATGGTAAGTCATGCATACACAAAAGGAATAATATGAAAGAAATTTAAAACGGTTAAAAGCGTCAAAATCAAAAAAAAAAGGCAAAATTGAAGGCTTTCGAGGTCTCGTTTCGAAAAATATTTGGGACAAACCACCTACAGCAGTTTGCCAAGGGACGGATCTCGAAAAAATACACGATTTCAAAAAAAAACGGTGACTAAATCGGAGCTACGAGTCAAAAGATACAATAAATCTGAGATTTTAGCCAAAGACACAAAACACCAAGCACCACGAACCGTCAGTGGTATTTTGTGCGTGGTTCGAATTTGCGAGGAAAGATGTATTTTTTGGAATCGAGATGACCTCGAATGGCATGCACGTTCAGAGAGTCTTGTTCATTCGGCCGTTTTAGGGGGATCTTGAGAATTTCAGCACAATCTGAAACCAAAGGCGATGCACCGCCAAATGTAACTCCATCTGGCGGCGCATATAAATGATTTTAAAAAGCGTGTTTAATGAATTGACATTAGATTCAAAATTATATGGATTATACATAATTACATTGCGAGTGAAATAATAGGTCTTAAAACTATATATACCATGCTAAGTCATTCATACACAAAACTAACAATACGATATAAATTGAAAACGTTCAAAGAGAACATTAAAAATGAGTAAAATGTCTTTTTTCGGCATCCTGACGACCTCAAATGGCAAGACGCTTTTCGAGAGTCTTGAAGTTAGGGTAGCTTTAGGGTGATCTTGGGAATTTGAGCACAATCTGAAACCAAAGGTTATGCGCCGCCAAATGGCACTCCATCTGGCGGCACATATATGCGATTTTAAAAGCGTGTTTAATGAAGTCCCATTAGATTCAAAATTATATGTGTTATACATAATTAAAATTGTGAGTGAAATAATAGGACTTAAAACAATATTTTTAATGGTAAGTCATGCATACACAAAAGGAATAATATGAAAAAATTTAAAACGGTTAAAAGCGTCAAAATCAAAAAAAGGGAAAATTGAAGGCTTTCGAGGTCCCGTTTCGAAAAATATTTGGGAGAAACCCCCTACGGAAGTTTGCCAAGGGACAGATCTCGAAAAAATACACGATTTCAAAAAAACGGTGACTAAATCGGAGCTACGAGTCAAAAGATACAATAAATCTGAGATTTTGGCCAAAGACACAAAACACCAAGGACCACGAACCGTCAGTGGTATTTGGTGCGTGGTTCGAATTTGTGAGGAAAGATGTATTTTTAGGAATCGAGATAACCTCGAATGGCATGCATGTTCAGGAAGTCTTGTTCGTTCGGCCGTTTTAGGGTGATCTTGAGAATTACAGCACAATCTGAAACCAAAGGCGATGCACCGCCAAATGTTACTCCATCTGGCGGCGCATATAAACGATTTTAAAAAGCGTGTTTAATGAAGTGACATTAGATTCAATATTATATGCGTTATACATAATTACATTTCGATTGAAATAATAGGTCTTAAAACTATATATACCATGCTAAGTCATTCATACACAAAACTAACAATACGATATAAATTGAAAACGTTCAAAGAGAACATTAAAAATGAGTAAAATGTCTTTTTTTGGCATCCTGACGACCTCGAATGGCAAGACGCTTTCCGAGAGTCTTGATGTTAGGATAGCTTTAGGGTGATCTCGGGAATTTGAGCACAATCTGAAACCAAAGGTTATGCGCCGCCAAATGGCACTCCATCTGGCGGCGCATATTAGTGATCTTAAAAGCGTGTTTAATGAAGTCCCATTAGATTCAAATTATATGTGTTATACATAATTAAAATTGTGAGTGAAATAATAGGACTTAAAACAATATTTTCAATGGTAAGTCATGCATACACAAAAGGAATATTATGAAAGAAATTTAAAACGGTTAAAAGCGTCAAAATCAAAAAAAAGGCAAAATTGAAGGCTTTCGAGATCTCGTTTCGAAAAATATTTGGGACAAACAGCCTACGGCAGTTTTCCAAGGGACAGATCTCAAAAAAATACACGATTTCAAAAAAAACGGTGACTAAATCGGAGCTACGAGTCAAAAGATACAATAAATTTGAGATTTTGGCCAATGACACAAAACACCAAGCACCACGAACCGTCAGTGGTATTTGGTGCGTGGTTCGAATTTACGAGGAAAGATGTATTTTTCGGAATCGAGACGACCTCGAATGGCATGCACGTTCAGAGAATGTTGTTCGTTCGGCCGTTTTAGGGTGATCTTGAGAATTTCAGCACAATCTGAAAC
The DNA here is from genome assembly GCF_046630445.1 of Rutidosis leptorrhynchoides. NCBI lineage: Eukaryota > Viridiplantae > Streptophyta > Magnoliopsida > Asterales > Asteraceae > Rutidosis > Rutidosis leptorrhynchoides. The sequence goes on along the minus strand of NC_092338.1, from coordinate 423,458,948 downwards.
CAAAGGCGATGCACCGCCAAATGTTACTCCATCTGGCGGCGCATATAAATGATTTTAAAAAGCGTGTTTAATGAAGTGACATTAGATTCAAAATTATATGCATTATACATAATTACATTGCGAGTGAAATAATGGTTCTTAAAACTATATATACCATGCTAGGTCATTCATACACAAAACTAACAATACGATATAAATTGAAAACGTTCAAAGAGAACATTAAAAATGAGTAAAATGTCTTTTTTCGGCATCCTGACGACCTCGAATGGCAAGACGCTTTTTGAGAGTCTTGATGTTAGGGTAGCTTTAGGGTGATCTCGGGAATTTGAGCACAATCTGAAACCAAAGGTTATGCGCCGCCAAATGGCACTCCATCTGGCGGCGCATATATGCGATTTTAAAAGCGTGTTTAATGAAGTCCCATTAGATTCAAAATTATATGTGTTATACATAATTAAAATTGTGAGTGAAATAATAGGACATAAAACAATATTTTCAATGGTAAGTCATGCATACACAAAAGGAATAATATGAAGAAATTTAAAATGGTTAAAAGCGTCAAAATCAAAAAAAAAAAGGCAAAATTGAAGGCTTTTGAGGTCTCGTTTCGAAAAATATTTGGGACAAACCACCTACAGCAGTTTGCCAAGGGACGGATCTCGAAAAAATACACGATTTCGAAAAAAACGGTGACTAAATCGGAGCTACGAGTCAAAAGATACAATAAATCTGAGATTTTGGCCAAAGACACAAAACACCAAGCACCACGAACCGTCAGTGGTATTTGGTGCGTGGTTCGAATTTGCGAGGAAAGATGTATTTTTTGGAATCGAGACGACCTCGAATGGCATGCACGTTCAGAGAGTCTTGTTCGTTCGGCCGTTTTAGGGTGATCTTGAGAATTTCAGCATAATCTGAAACCAAAGGCGATGCACCGCCTAATGTAACTCCATCTGGCGGCGCATATAAATGATTTTAAAAAGCGTATTTAATGAATTGACATTAGATTCAAAATTATATGCGTTATACATAATTACATTGCGAGTGAAATAATAGGTCTTAAAACTATATATACCATGCTAAGTAATTCATACACAAAACTAACAATACGATATAAATTGAAAACGTTCAAAGAGAACATTAAAAATGAGTAAAATGTCTTTTTTCGGCATCCTGACGACCTCGAATGACAAGACGCTTTTCGAGAGTCTTGAAGTTAGGGTAGCTTTAGGGTGATCTCGGGAATTTGAGCACAATCTGAAACCAAAGGTTATGCGCCGCCACATGGCACTCCATCTGGCGGCACATATATGCGATTTTAAAAGCGTGTTTAATGAAGTCCCATTAGATTCAAAATTATATGTGTTATACATAATTAAAATTGTGAGTGAAATAATAGGACTTAAAACAATATTTTCAATGGTAAGTCATGCATACACAAAAGGAATAATATGAAAGAAATTTAAAACGGTTAAAAGCGTCAAAATCAAAAAAAAGCAAAATTGAAGGCTTTCGAGGTCTCGTTTCGAAAAATATTTGGGAGAAACCCCCTACGGCAGTTTGCCAAGGGACAGATCTCGAAAAAATACACGATTTCAAAAAAACGGTGACTAAATCGGAGCTACGAGTCAAAAGATACAATAAATCTGAGATTTTGGCCAAAGACACAAAACACCAAGGACCACGAACCGTCAGTGGTATTTGGTGCGTGGTTCAAATTTGCGAGGAAAGATGTATTTTTAGGAATCGAGATGACCTCGAATGGCATGCATGTTCAGGGAGTCTTGTTCGTTCGGCCGTTTTAGGGTGATCTTGAGAATTACAGCACAATCGGAAACCAAAGGCGATGCACCGCCAAATGTTACTCCATCTGGCGGTGCATATAAATAATTTTAAAAAGCGTGTTTAATGAAGTGACATTAGATTCAATATTATATGCGTTATACATAATTACATTTCGAGTGAAATAATAGGTCTTAAAACTATATATACCATGCTAAGTCATTCATACACAAAACTAACAATACGATATAAATTGAAAACGTTCAAAGAGAACATTAAAAATGAGTAAAATATCTTTTTTCGGCAACCTGACGACCTCGAATGGCAAGACGCTTTCCGAGAGTCTTGATGTTAGGGTAGCTTTAGGGTGATCTCGGGAATTTGAGCACAATCTGAAATCAAAGGTTATGCGCCGCCAAATGGCACTCCATCTGGCGGCGCATATTAGTGATCTTAAAAGCGTGTTTAATGAAGTCCCATTAGATTCAAATTATATGTGTTATACATAATTAAAATTGTGAGTGAAATAATAGGACTTAAAACAATATTTTCAATGGTAAGTCATGCATACACAAAAGGAATAATATGAAAGAAATTTAAAACGGTTAAAAGCGTCAAAATAAAAAAAAAGGCAAAATTGAAGGCTTTCGAGGTCTCGTTTCGAAAAATATTTGGGACAAACTGTAATGACCCGGACTTTTTTGATCGATCTATACTTATAAGATTAATATTTACATAAATTAAACCTTACCAACATGATAAGCAACCCAAATTGTTGAGACTTATGTTTTTTTGAAAAGAGATTTACACAACGTTTGACCGTCTAGTTTGACCGATGATATCACGAACTATATAACATATGATAATTATACGTTTGTGTATATATATGTATATATACATATTTAACATGATCTAAGGATGTTTTAATATCTCATTTTGTATTAATAACAATAAGTTATAAGTATATTTTGAAACTACTAACTTAAGTTTTCAAAACGATAACTTTAAGTAACGTTTTTTGATATAAATACTTATAACCTATAATGTTTATACATATATCGTATATGTAATGTATTTAATCACTTTTTAAGGGCTTAAATACATAAAACAATATAAGTATATTCACAAAAGATAACTATATTTGAATCCTCGTTCCGTTTTCACAAGATTTCTATACGTATATTTAGAGTATATGTGCTCGTAACATACCTAGCTTCTATACGTATTTACTATTAGTATATACACATCAAATCACCACCAACCAGCCCTTGTTCATGCCTTAAGTATAGGGTAATTAGAGATTGGAAGTTAGTATGACAAATTGCACAAAATAACAACATGAAATTTTGTTCTTGTCTTCCCATTTTCACGCCACCACCACCATAAGAGTACCCTCCATCTTCAAACTTTGCTACATCATTTTTTCTAGCTAGGAACACACACTTTCAAGTCTCATGTATCCCTAAGTAATCCAGCAAAAAAAATCCTCTCAAGAATCACCCTAAAAACCACCATATCAAGATCAGACAAAACACTACAAAATACTACTTTCATTTCAAGTTTATGTCTTAAGTTGCTTCCAATCTTCCATTCAACTCCATCACTCTTTTGGTTCTAGGTTTTTACTCCTCTTTTACAGCAACCTTGTCCAAGTAACTTGAGGTAGTAACTTTGTTCATAACCTTATTCGATTTATATATATATAGTTATCTTATTATATGGTATACAATTTTAACAACAAAAACATAGTTTGAATGATTTCAAACTTGTTTGCAAACTAAATAGATCCTTCTAACTTAACTTTTAAAATACTTCAAGACTTGAAATATATCATAAATATATGCTAATTTAACAAGGTATAACTTGGTTTTTCAAAGAACACCTTAAAAACTGAATTTACGACGTCGGAGTGCAACCGGGGGCTGTTTTGGGTTGGATAATTAAAAACTATTTTGAACCTTGAATTGGAGGTTTATTTTCTGGAAAAATGATATTTACTATGAATATGATAACACATAAAAATTTCATGATTTAACTCAAAGTATAAGTATTTTTAGAAAAATAATCATTTAATGTTGTTTGCATAAGGGAAAAAGATAAACTTCATAAGTTTCACCAAAGTTTGACCTATGACCTGTGATTTCGAATACAAACTAAGGTATTTACAGTTCATATTCTTAAAGAAGGACTCGATCCAAGGAAGTGGCAAGTTGAACCAACGAAAACGGAGTTGTAACGAAGAAACTATGACCAAAACAAGATCGGATATCCAAAACTAGTTTAGCCACGAAAATAATTGGAGAAAAATTAAATAAATCACATCTTTCTAAAATAACATGATATTTTATATATATGTACTCATAATTTAATTTTATATATTTCAGGATCACCCGTAAACAACACGAGAAGATTAATCATAAGACCTCATGTACGTACGCAACACGTCATTTGACAACACCGGTACTTTATGTACGCAACACGTCATTTGACAACACGGTACCGTGGGTCAAGATTAATCCCGACCAATACGAATACGATGGGGGTTTTATTTATTTCGATGGGGGTTTTATTTATTTATTGAACACCTAAATATGAACCATTAAAATTGAATTGCTAACTACGGACTAAGAAGACATTAAAAGTATTATAAGTATATATACGTGACGATTGTTTAAAATGAAAATATATTGATATATTATATATGGATAGGTTCGTGATATCAACCGGAGACCAAGTCAAAATATATATATCTTCAAGGAAAAAGTGAGTATATAGTCCCACTTTTAAACTCTAAGTATTTCGGGATGAGAATACATGTATTTTATGTTTTACGATATGGACACAAGTAACTGAAAAATATATTCTACGTTGAGTTGTACCACTGGCATACTTCCCTGTAGCTTGGTAACTACTATTTACAGCGGTATTGTAAACGCGAATCCTGTTGATAGATCTATCGGGCCTGACAACCCCAACCGGACTGGACGACCAGTATTCAACGGTTGCACAGTACTTCGTTTTGGTGACTACACTTGGTACGGTGTAGTAAGATTTCATAATAAAGGGAATATGCGACATGATTAAATGTTAAGTATGGTTACCAAGTGCTCAACCACTTAGAATATTTTTATTAAAATGTTTACATATGAAAATCTTGTGGTCTATATATATATATATATTGCTGCCGGCATTAAACCTATATCTCACCAACTTTATGTTGACGTTTTAAACATGTCTATTCTCAGGTGATAACTAAAAGCTTCCGCTGCAACATGTTGAATTTAAGCAAGATCTTGAGTATGCATATTTGTGTCAAAAATAAAACTGCATATCCGAGGAATTGTAATGTAAAATATGCTAGAAATCGTATTGTTATCATCACATGTAAAGTTTGTAAGTCTAAGATTATCGCTAAATGATAATCATCTTTATATTGTCTAAAGCTTGTATTAAAATAAGAGTTATGGTTTGTAATGTAAAATAAATGCAGTTGTTCTTTTAAAAATGTCGCATATAGAGGTCAATACCTCGCAATGAAATCATACGTTATCTAACTCGTTCTTATGGTTAAGGACGGGTTATGACACAAACCACCTACAACAGTTTGCCAAGGGACGGATCTCGAAAAAATACTCGATTTCAAAAAAAAAACGGTGACTAAATCGGAGCTACGAGTCAAAAGATACAATAAATCTGAGATTTTAGCCAAAGACACAAAACACCAAGCACCACGAACCGTCAATGGTATTTGGTGCGTGGTTCGAATTTGCGAGGAAAGATGTATTTTTTGGAATCGAGACGACCTCGAATGACATGCACGTTCAGAGAGTCTTGTTCGTTCGGCCGTTTTAGGGTGATCTTGAGAATTTCAGCACAATCTGAAACCAAAGGCGATGCACCGCCAAATGTAACTCCATCTGGCGGCGCATATAAATGATTTTAAAAAGCGTGTTTAATGAATTGACATTAGATTCAAAATTATATGCGTTATACATAATTACATTGCGAGTGAAATAATAGGTCTTAAAACTATATATACCATGCTAAGTCATTCATACACAAAACTAACAATACGATATAAATTGAAAACGTTCAAAGAGAACATTAAAAATGAGTAAAATGTCTTTTTTCGGCATCCTGACGACCTCGAATGGCAAGACGCTTTTCGAGAGTCTTGAAGTTAGGGTAGCTTTAGGGTGATCTCGGGAATTTAAGCACAATCTGAAACCAAAGGTTATGCGCCGCCAAATGGCACTCCATCTGGCGGCACATATATGCGATTTTAAAAGCGTGTTTAATGAAGTCCCATTAGATTCAAAATTATATGTGTTATACATAATTAAAATTGTGAGTGAAATAATAGGACTTAACACAATATTTTCAATGGTAAGTCATGCATACACAAAAGGAATAATATGAAAGAAATTTAAAACGGTTAAAAGCGTCAAAATCAAAAAAAGGCAAAATTGAAGGCTTTCGAGGTCTCGTTTCAAAAAATATTTGGGAGAAACCCCCTACGGCAGTTTGCCAAGGGACAGATCTCGAAAAAATACACGATTTCAAAAAAAATGGTGACTAAATCGGAGCTACGAGTCAAAAGATACAATAAATCTGAGATTTTGGCCAAAGACACAAAACACCAAGGACCACGAACCGTCAGTGGTATTTGGTGCATGGTTCAAATTTGCGAGGAAAGATGTATTTTTAGGAATCGAGATGACCTCGAATGGCATGCATGTTCAGGAAGTCTTGTTCGTTCGACCGTTTTAAGGTGATCTTGAGAATTACAGCACAATCTGAAACCAAAGGCGATGCACCGCCAAATGTTACTCCATCTGGCGGCGCATATAAATGATTTTAAAAAGCGTGTTTAATGAAGTGACATTAGATTCAATATTATATGCGTTATACATAATTACATTTCGAGTGAAATAATAGGTCTTAAAACTATATATACCATGCTAAGTCATTCATACACAAAACTAACAATACGATATAAATTGAAAACGTTCAAAGAGAACATTAAAAATGAGTAAAATGTCTTTTTTCGGCATCCTGACGACCTCGAATGGCAAGACGCTTTCCGAGAGTCTTGATGTTAGGGTCGCTTTAGGGTGATCTCGGGAATTTGAGCACAATCTGAAACCAAAGGTTATGCGCCGCCAAATGGCACTCCATCTGGCGGCGCATATTAGTGATCTTAAAAGCGTGTTTAATGAAGTCCCATTAGATTCAAATTATATGTGTTATACATAATTAAAATTGTGAGTGAAATAATAGGACTTAAAACAATATTTTCAATGGTAAGTCATGCATACACAAAAGGAATATTATGAAAGAAATTTAAAACGGTTAAAAGCGTCAAAATCAAAAAAAGGCAAAATTGAAGGCTTTCGAGGTCTCGTTTCGAAAAATATTTGGGACAAACAGCCTACGGCAGTTTTCCAAGGGACAGATCTCAAAAAAATACACGATTTCAAAAAAAACGGTGACTAAATCGGAGCTACGAGTCAAAAGATACAATAAATCTGAGATTTTGGCCAATGACACAAAACACCAAGCACCACGAACCATCAGTGGTATTTGGTGCGTGGTTCGAATTTACGAGGAAAGATGTATTTTTCGGAATCGAGACGACCTCGAATGGCATGCACGTTCAGAGAATGTTGTTCGTTCGGCCGTTTTAGGGTGATCTTGAGAATTTCAGCACAATCTGAAACAAAAGGCGATGCATCGCCAAATGTTACTCCATCTGGCGGCGCATATAAATGATTTTAAAAAGCGTGTTTAATAAAGTGACATTAGATTCAAAATTATATGCATTATACATAATTACATTGCGAGTGAAATAATAGTTCTTAAAACTATATATACCATGCTAGGTCATTCATACACAAAACTAACAATACGATATAAATTGAAAACGTTCAAAGAGAACATTAAAAATGAGTAAAATGTCTTTTTCGGCATCCTGACGACCTCGAATGGCAAGACGCTTTTCGAGAGTCTTGATGTTAGGGTAGCTTTAGGGTGATCTCGGGAATTTGAGCACAATTTGAAACCAAAGGTTATGCGCCGCCAAATGGCACTCCATCTGGCGGCGCATATATGCGATTTTAAAAGCGTGTTTAATGAAGTCCCATTAGATTCAAAATTATATGTGTTATACATAATTAAAATTGTGAGTGAAATAATAGGACTTAAAACAATATTTTCAATAGTAAGTCATGCATACACAAAAGGAATAATATGAAGAAATTTAAAACGGTTAAAAGCGTCAAAATCAAAAAAAAAGGCAAAATTGAAGGGTTTCGAGGTCTCGTTTCGAAAAATATTTGGGACAAACCACCTACAGCAGTTTGCCAAGGGACGGATCTCGAAAAAATACACGATTTCAAAAAAAACGGTGACTAAATTGGAGCTACGAGTCAAAAGATACAATAAATCTGAGATTTTGGCCAAAGACACAAAACACCAAGCACCACGAACCGTCAGTGGTATTTGGTGCGTGGTTCGAATTTGCGAGGAAAGATGTATTTTTTGGAATCGAGACGACATCGAATGGCATGCACGTTCAGAGAGTCTTGTTTGTTCGGCCGTTTTAGGGTGATCTTGAGAATTTCAGCACAATCTGAAACCAAAGGCGATGCACCGCCAAATGTAACTCCATCTGGCGGCGCATATAAATAATTTTAAAAAGCGTGTTTAATGAATTGACATTAGATTCAAAATTATATGTGTTATACATAATTACATTGCGAGTGAAATAATAGGTCTTGAAACTATATATACCATGCTAAGTCATTCATACACAAAACTAACAATACGATATAAATTGAAAACGTTCAAAGAGAACATTAAAAATGAGTAAAATGTCTTTTTTTGGCATCCTGACGACCTCGAATGGCAAGAGGATTTTCGAGAGTCTTGAAGTTACGGTAGCTTTAGGGTGATCTCGGGAATTTGAGCACAATCTGAAACCAAAGGTTATGCGCCGCCAAATGGCACTCCATCTAGCGGCACATATATGCGATTTTAAAAGCGTGTTTAATGAAGTCCCATTAGATTCAAAATTATATGTGTTATACATAATTAAAATTGTGAGTGAAATAATAGGACTTAAAACAATATTTTCAATGGTAAGTCATGCATACACAAAAGGAATAATATGAAAGAAATTTAAAACGGTTAAAAGCGTCGAAATCAAAAAAAAGCAAAATTGAAGGCTTTCGAGGTCTCGTTTCTAAAAATATTTGGGAGAAACCCCCTACGGCAGTTTGCCAAGAGACGGATCTCGAAAAAATACACGATTTCAAAAAAACGGTGACTAAATCGGAGCTACGAGTCAAAAGATACAATAAATCTGAGATTTTGGCCAAAGACACAAAACACCAAGGACCACGAACCGTCAGTGGTATTTGGTGCGTGGTTCGAATTTGCGAGGAAATATGTATTTTTAGGAATCGAGATGACCTCGAATGGCATGCATGTTCAGGGAGTCTTGTTCGTTCGGCCGTTTTAGGGTGATCTTGAGAATTACAGCACAATCTGAAACCAAAGGCGATGCACCGCCAAATGTTACTCCATCTGGCGGCGCATATAAATGATTTTAAAAAGCGTGTTTAATGAAGTGACATTAGATTCAAAATTATATGCGTTATACATAATTACATTGCGAGTGAAATAATAGGTCTTAAAACTATATATACCATGCTAAGTCATTCATACACAAAACTAACAATAAGATATAAATTGAAAACGTTCAAAGAGAACATTAAAAATGAGTAAAATGTCTTTTTTCGGCATCCTGACGACCTCGAATGGCAAGACGCTTTTCGAGAGTCTTGATGTTAGGGTAGCTTTAGGGTGATCTCAGAAATTTGAGCACAATCTGAAACCAAAGGTTATGCGCCGCCAAATGGCACTCCATCTGGCGGCGCATATATTAGATTTTAAAAGCGTGTTTAATGAAGTCCCATTAGATTCAAAATTATATGTGTTATACATAATTAAAATTGTGAGTTAAATAATAGGACTTAAAACAATATTTTCAATGGTAAGTCATGCATACACAAAAGGAATAATATGAAAGAAATTTAAAACGGTTAAAAGCGTCAAAATCAAAAAAAGGCAAAATTGAAGGCTTTCGAGGTCTCGTTTCGAAAAATATTTGGGACAAACCCCCTACGGTAGTTTTCCAAGGGACAGATCTCGAAAAAATACACAATTTCAAAAAAAACGGTGACTAAATCGGAGCTACGAGTCAAAAGATACAATAAATCTGAGATTTTGGCCAAAGACACAAAACACCAAGGACCACGAACCGTCAGTGGTATTTGGTGCGTGGTTCGAATTTGCGAGGAAAGATGTATTTTTCGGAATCGAGACGACCTCGAATGGCATGCACTTTCAGAGAGTCTTGTTCGTTCGGCCGTTTTAGGGTGATCTTGAGAATTACAGCACAATCTGAAACCAAAGGCGACGCACCGCCAAATGTTACTCCATCTCGCGGCGCATATAAATTATTTTAAAAAGCGTGTTTAATGAAGTGACATTAGATTCAAAATTATATGCGTTATACATAATTACATTGCGAGCGAAATAATAGGTCTTAAAACTATATATACCATTGTAAGTCATTCATACACAAAAGTAACAATACGATATAAATTGAAAACGTTCAAAGAGAACATTAAAAATGAGTAAAATGTCTTTTTTCGGCATCCTGACGACCTCGAATGGAAAGACGCTATTCGAGAGTCTTGATGTTAGGGTAGCTTTAGTGTGATCTCGGGAATTTGAGCACAATCTGAAACAAAAGGTTATGCGTCGCCAAATGGCACTCCATCCGGCGGCGCATATATGCGATTTTATAAGCGTGTTTAATAAAATCCCATTAGATTCAAAATTATATGTGTTATACATAATTAAAATTGTAAGTGAAATAATAGGACTTAAAACAATATTTTCAATGGTAAGTCATGCATACACAAAAGGAATAATATGAAAGAAATTTAAACCGGTTAAAAGCGTCAAAATCAAAAAAAGGCAAAATTGAAGGCTTTCGAGGTCTCGTTTCGAAAAATATTTGGGACAAACCCCTACGGCAGTTTGCCAAGGGGCAGATCTCGAAAAAATACACGATTTCAAAAAAAACGGTGACTAAATCGGAGCTACGAGTCAAAAGATACAATAAATCTGAGATTTTGGCCAAAGACACAAAACACGAAGCACCACGAACCGTCAGTGGTATTTGGTGCGTGGTTCGAATTTGCGAGGAAAGATGTATTTTTCGGAATCGAGACGACCTCGAATGACATGCACGTTCAGAGAGTCTTGTTCGTTCGGCCGTTTTAGGGTGATCTTGAGAATTTCAGCACAATCTGAAACCAAACGCGATGCACCGCCAAATGTTACTCCATCTGGCGGCGCATATAAATGATTTTAAAAAGCGTGTTTAATGAAGTGACATTAGATTCAAAATTATATGCGTTATACATAATTACATTGCGAGTGAAATAATAGGTCTTAAAACTATATATACCATGCTAAGTCATTCATACACAAAACTAACAATACGATATAAATTGAAAACGTTCAAAGAGAACATTAAAAATGAGTAAAATGTCTTTTTTCGGCATCATGACGACCTCGAATGGCAAGACGCTTTTCGAGAGTCTTGATGTTAGGGTATCTTTAGGGTGATCTCGGGAATTTGAGCATAATCTGAAACCAAAGGTTATGCGCCGCCAAATGGCACTCCATCTGGCGGCGCATATATGCGATTTTAAAAGCGTGTTTAATGAAGTCCCATTAGATTCAAAATTATATGTGATATACATAATTAAAATTGTGAGTGAAATAATAGGACTTAAAACAATATTTTCAATGGTAAGTCATGCATACACAAAAGGAATAATATGAAAGAAATTTAAAACGGTTAAAAGCGTCAAAATCAAAAAAGGCGAAATTGAAGCCTTTCGAGGTCTCGTTTCGAAAAATATTTGGGACAAACCCCCTACGGCAGTTTGTCAAGGGACAGATCTCGAAAAAATACATGATTTCAAAAAAAACGGTGACTAAATCGGAGCTACGAGTCAAAAGATACAATAAATCTGAGATTTTGGCCAAAGACACAAAACACCAAGCACCATGAACCGTCAGTGGTATTTGGTGCGTGGTTCGAATTTGCGAGGAAAGATGTATTTTTCGGAATCGAGACTACCTCGAATAGCATGCACGTTCAGAGAGTCTTGTTCATTCGGCCGTTTTAGGGTGATCTTGAGAGTTACAGCACAATCTGAAACCAAAGGCGATGCACCGCCAAATGTTACTCCATCTAGCGGCGCATATAAATGATTTTAAAAAGCGTGTTTAATGAAGTGACATTAGATTCAAAATTATATGCGTTATACATAATTACATTGCGAGTGAAATAATAGGTCTTAAAACTGTATATACCATGCTAAGTCATTCATACACAAAACTAACAATACGATATAAATTGAAAACGTTCAAAGAGAACATTAAAAATGAGTAAAATGACTTTTTTCGGCATCCTGACGACCTCGAATGTTAAGACACTTTTCGAGAGTCTTGATGTTAGGGAAGCTTTAGGGTGATCTCGGGAATTTGAGCACAATCTGAAATCAAAGGTTATACGCCGCCAAATGGCACTCCATCTTGCGGCGCATATATGCGATTTTAAAAACGTGTTTAATGAAGTCCCATTAGATTCAAAATTATATGTGTTATACATAATAAAAATTGTGAGTGAAATAATAGGACTTAAAACAATATTTTCAATGGTAAGTCATGCATACACAAAAGGAATAATATGAAAGAAAATTAAAACGGTTAAGAGCGTCAAAATCAAAAAAAGGGAAAATTGAAGGCTTTCGAGGTCTCGTTTCGAAAAATATCTGGGAAAAACCGCCTACGACAGTTTGCCAAGGGACAGATCTCGAAAAAATACACGATTTCACAAAAAGCGGTGACTAAATCGGAGCTACGAGTCAAAAGATACAATAAATCTGAGATTTTGGCCAAAGACACAAAACACCAAGCACCACGAACCGTCCGTGGTATTTGGTGCGTGGTTCGAATTTGGGAGGAAAGATGTATTTTTCGGAATCGAGAGGACCTCTAATGGCATGCACGTTCAGAGAGTGTTGTTCGTTCGGCCGTTTTAGGGTGATCTTGAGAATTTCAGCACAATCTGAAACCAAAGGCGATGCACCGCCAAATGTTACTCCATCTGGCGGCGCATATAAATGATTTTAAAAAGCGTGTTTAATGAAGTGACATTAGATTCAAAATTATATGCGTTATACATAATTACATTGCGAGTGAAATAATAGGTCTTAAAACTATATATACCATGCTAAGTCATTCATACACAAAATTAACAATGCGATATAAATTGAAAACGTTCAAAGAGAACATTAAAAATGAGTAAAATGTCTTTTTTCGGCATCCTGACGACCTCGAATGGCAAGACGCTTTCCGAGAGTCTTGATGTTAGGGTAGCTTTAGGGTGATCTCGAGAATTTGAGCACAATCTGAAACCAAAGGTTATGCGCCGCCAAATGGCACTCCATCTGGCGGCGCATATATGCGATTTTAAAAGCGTGTTTAATGAAGTCCCATTAGATTCAAAATTATATGTGTTATACATAATTAAAATTGTGAGTGAAATAATAGGACTTAAAACAATATTTTCAATGGTAAGTCATGCATACACAAAAGGAATAATATGAAAGAAAATTAAAACGGTTAAAAGCGTCAAAATCAAAAAAAGGCAAATTTGAAAGCTTTCGAGGTCTCGTTTCGAAAAATAACTGGGACAAACCGCCTACGACAGTTTGCCAAGGGACAGATCTCGAAAAAATACACGATTTCAAAAAAAGCAGTGACTAAATCGGAGCTATGAGTCAAAAGATACAATAAATCTGAGATTTTGGCCAAAGACACAAAACACCAAGCACCACGAACCGTCAGTGGTATTTGGTGCGTGGTTCGAATTTGCGAGGAAAGATGTATTTTTCGGAATCGAGACGACCTCGAATGGCATACACGTTCAGAGAGTGTTGTTCGTTTGGCCGTTTTAGGGTGATCTTGAGAATTTCAGCACAATCTGAAACCAAAGGCGATGCACCGCCAAATGTTACTCCATCTGGCGGCGCATATAAATGATTTTAAAAAGCGTGTTTAATGAAGTGACATTAGATTCAAAATTATATGCGTTATACATAATTACATTGCGATTGAAATAATAGGTCTTAAAACTATATATACCATGCTAAGTCATTCATACACAAAACTAACAATGCGATATAAATTGAAAACGTTCAAAGAGAACATTAAAAATGAGTAAAATGTCTTTTTTCGGCATCCTGACGACCTCGAATGGCAAGACGCTTTCCGAGAGTCTTGATGTTAGGGTAGCTTTAGGGTGATCTCGGAAATTTGAGCACAATCTGAAATCAAAGGTTATGCGCCGCCAAATGGCACTCCATCTGGCGGCGCATATATGCGATTTTAAAAGCGTGTTTAATGAAGTCCCATTAGATTCGAAATTATATGTGTTATACATAATTAAAATTGTGAGTGAAATAATAGGACTTAAAACAATATTTTCAATGGTAAGTCATGCATACACAAAAGGAATAATATGAAAGAAAATTAAAACGGTTAAGAGCGTCAAAATCAAAAAAAGGCAAAATTGAAGGCTTTCGAGGTCTCGTTTCAAAAAATATCTGGGACAAACCACCTACAACAGTTTGCCAAGGGACAGATCTCGAAAAAATACACGATTTCAAAAAAAGCGGTGACTAAATCGGAGCTACGAGTCAAAAGATACAATAAATCTGAGATTTTAGCCAAAGACACAAAACACCAAGCACCACGAACCGTCAGTGGTAATTGGTGCGTGGTTCGAATTTGCGAGGAAAGATGTATTTTTCGGAATCGAGACGACCTCGAATGGCATGAACGTTCAGAGAGTGTTGTTCGTTCGGCCGTTTTAGGGTGATCTTGAGAATTTCAGCATAATCTGAAACCAAAGGCGATGCACCGCCAAATGTTACTCCATCTGGCGGCGCATATAAATGATTTTAAAAAGCGTGTTTAATGAAGTGACATTAGATTCAAAATTATATGCGTTATACATAATTACATTGCGAGTGAAATAATAGGTCTTAAAACTATATATACCATGCTAAGTCATTCATACACAAAACTAACAATACGATATAAATTGAAAACGTTCAAAGAGAACATTAAAAGTGAGTAAAATGTCTTTTTTCGGCATCCTGACGACCTCGAATGTTAAGACACTTTCTGAGAGTCTTGATGTTAGGGAAGCTTTAGGGTGATCTCGGGAATTTGAGCACAATCTGAAACCAAAGGTTATGCACCGCCAAATGGCACTCCATCTGGCGGCGCATATATGCGATTTTAAAAGCGTGTTTAATGAAGTCCCATTAGATTCAAAATTATATGTGTTATACATAATTAAAATTGTGAGTGAAATAATAGGACTTAAAACAATATTTTCAATGGTAAGTCATGCATACACAAAAGGAATAATATGAAAGAAAATTAAAACGGTTAAGAGCGTCAAAATCAAAAAAAGGCAAAATTGAAGGCTTTCGAGGTCTCGTTTCGAAAAATATCTGGGACAAACCGCCTACGACAGTTTGCCAAGGGACAGATCTCGAAAAAATACACGATTTCACAAAAAGCGGTGACTAAATCGGAGCTACGAGTCAAAAGATACAATAAATCTGAGATTTTGGCCAAAGACACAAAACACCAAGCACCACGAACCGTCCGTGGTATTTGGTGCATGGTTCGAATTTGCGAGGAAAGATGTATTTTTCGGAATCGAGATGACCTCGAATGGCATGCACGTTCAGAGAGTGTTGTTCGTTCGGCCGTTTTAGGGTGATCTTGAGAATTTCAGCACAATCTGAAACCAAAGGCGATGCACCGCCAAATGTACTCCATCTGGCGGCGCATATAAATGATTTTAAAAAGAATGTTTAATGAAGTGACATTAGATTCAAAATTATATGCGTTATACAGAATTACATTGCGAGTGAAATAATAGGTCTTAAAACTATATATACCATGCTAAGTCATTCATACACAAAACTAACAATACGATATAAATTGAAAACGTTCAAAGAGAACATTAAAAGTGAGTAAAATGTCTTTTTTCGGCATCCTGACGACCTCGAATGTTAACTTTCCGAGAGTCTTGATGTTAGGGTAGCTTTAGGGTGATCTCGGGAATTTGAGCACAATCTGAAACCAAAGGTTATGCGCCGCCAAATGGCACTCCATCTGGCGGCACATATATGCGATTTTAAAAGTGTGTTTAATGAAGTCCCATTAGATTCAAAATTATATGTGTTATACATAATTAAATTTGTGAGCGAAATAATAGGACTTAAAATAATATTTTCAATGGTAAGTCATGCATACACAAAAGGAATAATATGAAAGAAAATTAAAACGGTTAAGAGCGTCAACATCAAAAAAAAAGGCAAAATTGAAGGCTTTCGAGGTCTCGTTTCGAAAAATATCTGGGACAAACCGCCTACGACAGTTTGCCAAGAGACAGATCTCGAAAAAATACACGATTTCATAAAAAGCGGTGACTAAATCGGAGCTACGAGTCAAAAGATACAATAAATCTGATATTTTGGCCAAAGACACAAAACACCAAGCACCACGAACCGTCCGTGGTATTTGGTGCGTGGTTCGAATTTGCGAGGAAAGATGTATTTTTCGGAATCGAGACAACCTCGAATGGCATGCACGTTCAGAGAGTGTTGTTCGTTCGGCCGTTTT
The DNA here is from genome assembly GCF_046630445.1 of Rutidosis leptorrhynchoides. Lineage (NCBI taxonomy): Eukaryota > Viridiplantae > Streptophyta > Magnoliopsida > Asterales > Asteraceae > Rutidosis > Rutidosis leptorrhynchoides. Next base: position 423,442,307 of record NC_092338.1, on the reverse strand, counting down.
AGGGTGATCTTGAGAATTTCAGCACAATCTGAAACCAAAGGCGATGCACCGCCAAATGTTACTCCATCTGGCGGCGCATATAAATGATTTTAAAAAGCGTGTTTAATGAAGTGACATTAGATTCAAAATTATATGCGTTATACATAATTACATTGCGAGTGAAATAATAGGTCTTAAAACTATATATACCATGCTAAGTCATTCATACACAAAACTAACAATGCGATATAAATTGAAAACGTTCAAAGAGAACATTAAAAATGAGTAAAATGTCTTTTTTCGGCATCCTGATGACCTCGAATGGAAAGACGCTTTCCGAGAGTCTTGATGTTAGGGTAGCTTTAGGGTGATCTCGGAAATTTGAGCACAATCTGAAACCAAAGGTTATGCGCCGCCAAATGGCACTCCATCTGGCGGCGCATATATGCGATTTTAAAAGCGTGTTTAATGAAGTCCCATTAGATTCAAAATTATATGTGTTATAAATAATTAAAATTGTGAGTGAAATAATAGGACTTAAAACAATATTTTCAATGGTAAGTCATGCATACACAAAAGGAATAATATGAAAGAAAATTAAAACGGTTAAAAGCGTCAAAATCAAAAAAAGGCAAAATTGAAGGCTTTCGAGGTCTCGTTTCGAAAAATTTCTGGGACAAACCGCCTACGACAGTTTGCCAAGGGATAGATCTCGAAAAAATACACGATTTCAAAAAAAGCGGTGACTAAATCGGAGCTACGAGTCAAAAGATACAATAAATCTGAGATTTTGGCCAAAGACACAAAACACCAAGCACCACGAACCGTCAGTGGTATTTGGTGCGTGGTTCGAATTTGCGAGGAAAGATGTATTTTTCGGAATCGAGACGACCTCAAATGGCATGCACGTTCAGAGAGTGTTGTTCGTTCGGCCGTTTTAGGGTGATCTTGAGAATTTCAGCACAATCTGAAACCAAAGGCGATGCACCGCCAAATGTTACTCCATCTGGCGGCGCATATAAATGATTTTAAAAAGCGTGTTTAATGAAGTGACATTAGATTCAAAATTATATGCGTTATACATAATTACATTGCGAGTGAAATAATAGGTCTTAAAACTATATATACCATTCTAAGTCATTCATACACAAAACTAACAATACGATATAAATTGAAAACGTTCAAAGAGAACATTAAAAATGAGTAAAATGTCTTTTTTCGGCATCCTGACGACCTCGAATGGCAAGACGCTTTCCGAGAGTCTTGATGTTAGGGTAGCTTTAGGGTGATCTCGGAAATTTGAGCACAATCTGAAACCAAAGGTTATGCGCCGCCAAATGGCACTCCATGTGGCGGCGCATACATACGATTTTAAAAGCGTGTTTAATGAAGTCCCATTAGATTTAAAATTATATGTGTTATACATAATTAAAATTGTGAGTGAAATAATAGGACTTAAAACAATATTTTCAATGGTAAGTCATGCATACACAAAAGAAATAATATGAAAGAAAATTAAAACTGTTAAAAGCGTCAAAATAAAAAAAAGGCAAAACTGAAGGCTTTCGAGGTCTCGTTTCGAAAAATATCTGGACAAACCGCCTACGACAGTTTGCCAAGGGACATATCTCGAAAAAATACACGATTTTAAAAAAAAGCGGTGACTAAATCGGAGCTACGAGTCAAAAGATACAATAAATCTGAGATTTTGGCCAAAGACACAAAACACCAAGCACCACGAACCGTCAGTAGTATTTGGTGCGTGGTTCGAATTTGCGAGGAAAGATGTATTTTTTGGAATCGAGACGACCTCGAATGGCATGCACGTTCAGAGAGTGTTGTTCGTTCGGCCGTTTTAGGGTGATCTTGAGAATTTCTGCACAATCTGAAACCAAAGGCGATGCACCTCCAAATGTTACTCCATCTGGCAGCGCATATATATGATTTTAAAAAGCATGTTTAATGAAGTGACATTAGATTCAAAATTATATGCGTTATACATAATTACATTGCGAGTGAAATAATAGGTCTTAAAACTATATATACCATGCTAAGTCATTCATACACAAAACTAACAATACGATATAAATTGAAAACGTTCAAAGAGAACATTAAAAATGAGTAAAATGTCTTTTTTCGGCATCCTGACGACCTCGAATGGCAAGACGCTTTCCGAGAGTCTTGATGTTAGGGTAACTTTAGGGTGATCTCGGGAATTTGAGCACAATCTGAAACCAAAGGTTATGCGCCGCCAAATGGCACTCCATCTGGCGGCGCATATATGCGATTTTTAATGAAGTCCCGTTAGATTCAAAATTATATGTGTTATACATAATTAAAATTGTGAGTGAAATAATAGGACTTAAAACAATATTTTCAATGGTAAGTCATACATACACAAAAGGAATAATAAGAAAGAAAATTAAAACGGTTAAAAGCGTCAAAATCAAAAAAAGGCAAAATTGAAGGCTTTCGAGGTCTCGTTTCAAAAAATATTTGGGACAAACCGCCTACGACAGTTTGCCAAGGGACAGATCTCGAAAAAATACACGATTTCAAAAAAAGCGGTGACTAAATCGGAGCTACGAGTCAAAAGATACAATAAATCTGAGATTTTGGCCAAAGACACAAAACACCAAGCACCACGAATCGTCAGTGGTATTTGGTGCGTGGTTCGAATTTGCGAGGAAAGATGTATTTTTCGGAATCGAGACGACCTCGAATGGCATGCACGTTCAGAGAGTGTTGTCCGTTCGGCCGTTTTAGGGTGATCTTGAGAATTTCAGCACAATCTGAAACCAAAGGCGATGCACAGCCAAATGTTACTCCATCTGGCGACGCATATAAATGATTTTAAAAAGCGTGTTTAATGAAGTGACATTTGATTCCAAATTATATGCGTTATCCATAATTACATTGCGAGTGAAATAATAGGTCTTATAACTATATATACCATGCTAAGTCATTCATACACAAAACTAACAATACGATATAAATTGAAAACGTTCAAAGAGAACATTAAAAATGAGTAAAATGTCTTTTTTTGGCATCCTGACGACCTCGAATGACAAGACGCTTTCCGAGAGTCTTGATGTTAGGGTAGCTTTAGGGTGATCTCGGGAATTTGAGCACAATCTGAAACCAAAGGTTATACGCCACCAAATGGCACTCCATCTGGCGGCGCATATATGCGATTTTAAAAGCGTGTTTAATGAAGTCCCATTAGATTCAAAATTATATGTGTTATACATAATTAAAATTGTGAGTGAAATAATAGGACTTAAAACAATATTTTCAATGGTAAGTCATGCATACACAAAAGGAATAATATGAAAGAAAATTAAAACGGTTAAGAGCGTCAAAATCAAAAAAAGGCAAAATTGAAGGCTTTCGAGGTCTCGTTTCGAAAAATATCTGGGACAAACCGCCTACGACAGTTTGCCAAGGGACAGATCTCGAAAAAAATACACAATTTCACAAAAAGCGGTGACTAAATCGGAGCTACAAGTCAAAAGATACAATAAATCTGAGATTTTGGCCAAAGACACAAAACACCAAGCACCACGAACCGTCCGTGGTATTTGGTGCATGGTTCGAATTTGCGAGGAAAGATGTATTTTTCGGAATCGAGACGACCTCGAATGGCATGCACGTTCAGAGAGTGTTGTTCGTTCGGCCATTTTAGGGTGATCTTGAGAATTTCAGCACAATCTGAAACCAAAGGCGATGCACCGCCAAATGTACTCCATCTGGCGGCGCATATAAATGATTTTAAAAAGCGTGTTTAATGAAGTGACATTAGATTCAAAATTATATGCGTTATACATAATTACATTGCGAGTGAAATAATGGGTCTTAAAACTATATATACCATGCTAAGTCATTCATACACAAAACTAACAATACGATATAAATTGAAAACGTTCAAAGAGAACATTAAAAGTGAGTAAAATGTCTTTTTTCGGCATCCTGACGACCTCGAATGGCAAGACGCTTTCCGAGAGTCTTGATGTTAGGGTAGCTTTAGGGTGATCTCGAGAATTTGAGCACAATCTGAAACCAAAGGTTATGCGCCGCCAAATGGCACTCCATCTGGCGGCACATATATGCGATTTTAAAAGTGTGTTTAATGAAGTCCCATTAGATTCAAAATTATATGTGTTATACATAATTAAATTTGTGAGTGAAATAATAGGACTTAAAACAATATTTTCAATGGTAAGTCATGCATACACAAAAGGAATAATATGAAACAAAATTAAAACGGTTAAAAGCGTCAAAATCAAAAAAAGGCAAAATTGAAGGCTTTCGAGGTCTCGTTTCGAAAAATATCTGGGACAAACCGCCTACGACAGTTTGCCAAGAGACAGATCTCGAAAAAATACACGATTTCATAAAAAGCGGTGACTAAATCGGAGCTACGAGTCAAAAGATACAATAAATCTGATATTTTGGCCAAAGACACAAAACACCAAGCACCACGAACCGTCCGTGGTATTTGGTGCGTGGTTCGAATTTGCGAGGAAAGATGTATTTTTCGGAATCGAGACAACCTCGAATGGCATGCACGTTCAGAGAGTGTTGTTCGTTCGGCCGTTTTAGGGTGATCTTGAGAATTTCAGCACAATCTGAAACCAAAGGCGATGCACCGCCAAATGTTACTCCATCTGGCGGCGCATATAAATGATTTTAAAAAGCGTGTTTAATGAAGTGACATTAGATTCAAAATTATATGCGTTATACATAATTACATTGCGAGTGAAATAATAGGTCTTAAAACTATATATACCATGCTAAGTCATTCATACACAAAACTAACAATGCGATATAAATTGAAAACGTTCAAAGAGAACATTAAAAATGAGTAAAATGTCTTTTTTCGGCATCCTGACGACCTCGAATGGCAAGACGCTTTCCGAGAGTCTTGATGTTAGGGTAGCTTTAGGGTGATCTCGGAAATTTGAGCACAATCTGAAACCAAAGGTTATGCGCCGCCAAATGGCACTCCATCTGGCGGCGCATATATGCGATTTTAAAAGCGTGTTTAATGAAGTCCCATTAGATTCAAAATTATATGTGTTATACATAATTAAAATTGTGAGTGAAATAATAGGACTTAAAACAATATTTTCAATGGTAAGTCATGCATACACAAAAGGAATAATATGAAAGAAAATTAAAACGGTTAAAAGCGTCAAAATCAAAAAAAGGCAAAATTGAAGGCTTTCGAGGTCTCGTTTCGAAAAATATCTGGGACAAACCGCCTACGACAGTTTGCCAAGGGATAGATCTCGAAAAAATACACGATTTCAAAAAAAGCGGTGACTAAATCGGAGCTACGAGTCAAAAGATACAATAAATCTGAGATTTTGGCCAAAGACACAAAACACCAAGCACCACGAACCGTCAGTGGTATTTGGTGCGTGGTTCGAATTTGCGAGGAAAGATGTATTTTTCAGAATCGAGACGACCTCGAATGGCATGCACGTTCAGAGAGTGTTGTTCGTTCGGCCGTTTTAGGGTGATCTTGAGAATTTCAGCACAATCTGAAACCAAAGGCGATGCACAGCCAAATGTTACTCCATCTGGCGGCGCATATAAATGATTTTAAAAAGCGTGTTTAATGAAGTGACATTTGATTCCAAATTATATGTGTTATACATAATTACATTGCGAGTGAAATAATAGGTCTTAAAACTATATATACCATGCTAAGTCATTCATACACAAAACTAACAATACGATATAAATTGAAAACGTTCAAAGAGAACATTAAAAATGAGTAAAATGTCTTTTTTCGGCATCCTGACGACCTCGAATGGCAAGACGCTTTCCGAGAGTCTTGATGTTAGGGTAGCTTTAGGGTGATCTCGGGAATTTGAGCACAATCTGAAACCAAAGGTTATGCGCCGCCAAATGGCACTCCATCTGGCGGCGCATATATGCGATTTTAAAAGCGTGTTTAATGAATTCCCATTAGATTCAAAATTATATGTGTTATACATAATTAAAATTGTGAGTGAAATAATAGGACTTAAAACAATATTTTCAATGGTAAGTCATGCATACACAAAAGGAATAATAAGAAAGAAAATTAAAACGGTTAAAAGCGTCAAAATCAAAAAAAGGCAAAATTGAAGGCTTTCGAGGTCTCGTTTCGAAAAATATCTGGGACAAACCGCCTACGACAGTTTGCCAAGGGACAGATCTCGAAAAAATACACGATTTCAAAAAAAGCGGTGACTAAATCGGAGCTACAAGTCAAAAGATACAATAAATCTGAGATTTTGGCCAAAGACACAAAACACCAAGCACCACGAATCGTCAGTGGTATTTGGTGCGTGGTTCGAATTTGCGAGGAAAGATGTATTTTTCGGAATCGAGACGACCTCGAATGGCATGCACGTTCAGAGAGTGTTGTTCGTTCGGCCGTTTTAGGGTGATCTTGAGAATTTCAGCACAATCTGAAACCAAAGGCGATGCACAGCCAAATGTTACTCCATCTGGCGGCGCATATAAATGATTTTAAAAAGCGTGTTTAATGAAGTGACATTTGATTCCAAATTATATGCGTTATACATAATTACATTGCGAGTGAAATAATAGGTCTTATAACTATATATACCATGCTAAGTCATTCATACACAAAACTAACAATACGATATAAATTGAAAACGTTCAAAGAGAACATTAAAAATGAGTAAAATGTATTTTTTTGGCATCCTGACGACCTCGAATGACAAGACGCTTTCCGAGAGTCTTAATGTTAGGGTAGCTTTAGGGTGATCTCGGGAATTTGAGCACAATCTGAAACCAAAGGTTATACGCCACCAAATGGCACACCATCTGGCGGCGCATATATGCGATTTTAAAAGCGTGTTTAATGAAGTCCCATTAGATTCAAAATTATATGTGTTATACATAATTAAAATTCTGAGTGAAATAATAGGACTTAAAACAATATTTTCAATGGTAAGTCATGCATACACAAAAGGAATAATAAGAAAGAAAATTAAAACGATTAAAAGCGTCAAAATAAAAAAAAAGGCAAAATTGAAGGCTTTCGAGGTCTCATTTCGAAAAATATCTGGGTCAAACCGCCTACGACAGTTTGCCAAGGGACAGATCTCGAAAAAATACACGATTTCAAAAAAAGCGGTGACTAAATCGGAGCTACGAGTCAAAAGATACAATAAATCTGAGATTTTGGCCAAAGACACAAAACACCAAGCACCACGAACCGTCAGTGGTATTTGGTGCGTGGTTCGAATTTGCGAGGAAAGATGTATTTTTCGGAATCGAGACGACCTCGAATGGCATGCACGTTCAGAGAGTGTTGTTCGGTCGGCCGTTTTAGGGTGATCTTGAGAATTTCAGCACAATCTGAAACCAAAGGCGATGCACAGCCAAATGTTACTCCATCTGGCGACGCATATAAATGATTTTAAAAAGCGTGTTTAATGAAGTGACATTTGATTCCAAATTATATGCGTTATACATAATTACATTGCGAGTGAAATAATAGGTCTTAAAACTATATATACCATGCTAAGTCATTCATACACAAAACTAACAATACGATATAAATTGAAAACGTTCAAAGAGAACATTAAAAATGAGTAAAATGTCTTTTTTTGGCATCCTGACGACCTCGAATGACAAGACGCTTTCCGAGAGTCTTGATGTTAAGGTAGCTTTAGGGTGATCTCGGGAATTTGAGCACAATCTGAAACCAAAGGTTATACGCCGTCAAATGGCACTCCATCTGGCAGCGCATATATGCGATTTTAAAAGCGTGTTTAATGAAGTCCCATTAGATTCAAAATTATATGTGTTATACATAATTAAAATTGTGAGTGAAATAATAGGACTTAAAACAATATTTTTAATGGTAAGTCATGCATACACAAAAGGAATAATATGAAAGAAATTTAAAACGGTCAAGGGCTTCAAAATCAAAAAAAAAAGGCAAAATTGAAGGCTTTCGAGGTCTCGTTTCGAACAATATTTGGTACAAACCGCCTATGGCAATTTGCCAAGGATAGATCTCAAAAAAATACACGATTTCAAAAAAAACGGTGATTAATCAGAGCTACGAGTCAAAAGATACAATAAATCTGAGATTTTGGCCAAAGACACAAAATACCAAGCACCACGAACCGTCAGTGGTATTTAGTGCGTGGTTCGAATTTGCGAGGAAAGATGTATTTTTCAGAATCGAGACGACCTCGAATGGCATGCACGTTCAGAGAGTCTTGTTCGTTCGGCCGTTTTAGGGTGATCTTGAGAATTTCAGCATAATCTGAAACCAAAGGCGATGCACCGCCAAATCTTACTCCATCTGTCGGCGCATATAAATTATTTAAAAAAGCGTGTTTAATGAAGTAACATTAGATTCAAAATTATATGCGTTATACATAATTACATTGCAAGTGAAACAATAGGTCTTAAAACTATATTTACCATGCTAAGTCATGCATACACAAAACTAATAATATGATATAAATTGAAAACGTTCAAAGAGAACATTAAAAATGAGTAAAATGTCTTTTTTGGCATCCTCACGACCTCGAATGGCGAGACACTTTCCGAGAGTCTTGATGTTAGGGTAGCTTTAGGGTGATCTAGGGAATTTGAGCACAATCTGAAACCAAAGGTTATGCGCCGCCAAATGGTACTCCATTTGGCGGCGCATATATGCGATTTTAAAAGTGTGTTTAATGAAGTCCCATTAGATTTAAAATTATATGTGTTATACATAATTAAAATTGTGAGTGAAATAATAGGACTTAAAACAATATTTTCAATGGTAAGTCATGCATACATAAAAGAAATAATTTGAAAGAAATTTAAAACGGTCAAAAGTGTCAAAATCAAAAAAGGCAAAATTGAAGGCTTTCGAGGTCTTGTTTTGAAAAATATTTGGGACAAACCGCCTACGACAGTTTTCCAAGGGACAGATCTCGAAAAAATACACGATTTCAAAAAATCGGTGACTAAATCGGAGCTACGAGTCAAAAGATACAATAAATATGAGATTTTGGCCAAAGACACAAAACACCAAGCACCACGAACCGTCAGTGGTATTTGGTACGTGGTTCGAATTTGCGAGAAAAGATGTATTTTTCGGAATCGAGACGACCTCGAATGGCATGCACGTTCAGAGAGTGTTGTTCGTTCGGCCGTTTTAGGGTGATCTTGAGAATTTCAGCACAATCTGAAACCAAAGGCGATGCACCGCCAAATGTTACTCCATCTGGCGGCGCATATAAATGATTTTAAAAAGCGTGTTTAATGAAGTGACATTAGATTCAAAATTATATGCGTTATACATAATTACATTACGAGTGAAATAATAGGTCTTAAAACTATATATACCATGCTAAGTCATGCATACACAAAACTAATAATACGATATAAATTGAAAACGTTCAAAGAGAACATTAAAAATGAGTAAAATTTCTTTTTTCGGCATCCTCATGACCTCGAATGGCAAGATACTTTCCGAGAGTCTTGATGTTAGGGTAGCTTTAGGGTGATCTCGGGTATTTGAGCACAATCTGAAACCAAAGGTTATGCGCCGCCAAATGGTACTCCATTTGGCGGTGCATATATGCGATTTTAAAAGCGTGTTTAATGAAGTCCCATTAGATTCAAAATTATATGTGTTATACATAATTAAAATTGTGAATGAAATAATAGGACTTAAAACAATATTTTCAATGGTAAGTCATGCATACACAATAGGAATAATATGAAAGAAATTTAAAACGGTCAAAAGCGTCAAAATCAAAAGAAGGAAAAATGAAGGCTTTTGAGGTCTCGTTTCGAAAAATATTTGGGACAAACCGCCTATAGCAGTTTTCCAAGGGATAGATCTCGAAAAAATACACGATTTCAAAAAAAACGGTGACTATATCGGAGCTACGAGTCAAAAGATACAATAAATCTGAGATTTTGGCCAAAGATACAAAACACCAAGCACCACGAACCGTCAGTGGTATTTGGTGCGTGGTTCGAATTAGCGAGGAAAGATGTAATTTTCGAAATCGAGATGACCTCAAATGGTATGCACGTTCAGAGAGTCTTGTTCGTTCGGCCGTTTTAGGGTGATCTTGAGAATTTCAGCACAATCTGAAACCAAAGGCGATGCACCGCCATATGTTACTCCATCTGGCGGCGCATATAAATGATTTAAAAAAGCGTGTTTAATAAAGTGACATTAGATTCAAAATAATATGCGTTATACATAATTAAATTGCGAGTAAAATAATAGGTCTTAAAACTATATATACCATGCTAAGTCATGCATACACAAAACTAATAATACGATATAAATTGAAAACGTTCAAAGAGAACATTAAAAATGAGTAAAATGTCTTTTTTCGGCATCCTCACGACCTCGAATGGCAAGACACTTTCCGAGAGTCTTGATGTTAGGGTAGCTTTAGGGTGATCTCGGGAATTTGAGCACAATCTGAAACCAAAGGTTATGCGCCGCCAAATGGTACTCCATTTGGCGGCGCATATATGCGATTTTAAAAGCGTGTTTAATGAAGTCCCATTAGATTCAAAACTATATGTGTTATACATAATTAAAATTGTGAGTGAAATAATAGGACTTAAAACAATATTTTCAATGGTAAGTCATGCATACACAAAAGGAATAATATGAAAGAAATTTAAAACGATCAAAAGCGTCAAAATAAAAAAAGGCAAAATTGAAGGCTTTCGAGGTCTCGTTTCGAAAAATATTTGGGGCAAACCACCTATGGCAGTTTTCCAAGGGATAGATCTCGAAAAAATACATGATTTCAAAAAAAGGAGCTACGAGTCAAATGATACAATAAATCTGAGATTTTGGCCAAAGACACAAAACACCAAGCACCACGAACCGTCAGTGGTATTTGGTGCGTGGTTTGAATTTGCGAGGAAAGATGTATTTTTCGGAATCGAGACGACCTCGAATGGCATGCACGTTCAGAGAGTCTTGTTCGTTCGGCCGTTTTAAGGTGATCTTGAGAATTTCAGCACAATCTGAAACCATAGGCGATGCACCGCCAAATGTTACTCCATCTGGCGGCGCATACGTGTTTCTATCAATCTAGACATCCAATTAAAGTGAGTTTACCACCTCTTGAAAGGTAATTGAGTCTAGTTTCCAATAATATAATTTTATCTTCTAGATTCGAAATAAAAGTTAGTTAAAAGTTCATCCTCTTACAGGTGTGCAAAACTGTCCAGATTTACACTATAAGTTTTCATGCATGTTTAAAAATAGCAAATCACTTTTGTTTGACTTGGGACTTTTACAGAGAGTTTAGGACATATAAAAGTACTCTTGTTTAAAAGGAATTACCTCCAGGTCTTCATTAACCTAGTTTTTAGAGGTGAGGTTTTAGACCAAAATCTGACTACAACAAAATCTTGTGTCAACTTTTTGGGACTATTTCTCAATGATTACCCAATGGTTGTTGGTGTTTCAACTTTCCATGTCTTCCTTATCAAGTCTAGTTTCCAAATCAAAAGTCTATATTTTCAGATCTATCTTATAAATTGATTTTTGCATGATCTTTTGAACCTTGGTCAGATTGCTTCAATTCTGGACCTTGTGTCACAAAATAAAAATAAAAAATGAATTTTTCTTTGAAATAATTCATGAAAACTTTATTGGAAGTCATGAACATATATATGAACATCATACTAAAAGATGAGTTCCTGAGACCAAGTATAAGTTGGTTTTTAAGTCATGAACTTCAAGTAGAAATTTTGGACAGATTCAAGATAAAACTATTTTATGTGTTTTAACCATTTTTGTTCTTAGTTTAGGTTCATTTTAAGTCATTGGACATGTAGGAAACTTAAGATTACTGATCTAATATCAAGATCTAGGCTAGCCATGTAATCATCATTAAGTGATTAAGCACTCTAGATCAAGCTTTTACACCTTGAATACTCATGAAGATAGCTAGATAAGATGATAGAATTAAATTAAATGGTTATACCTTGAAGAGAAAAGTTCTTCTAGGTTCAAGAAGATGATGAAGATGATGTTTAGAGCTGGAACTAGAAGTGTGAGTGAGTGAAAGAGATGATCAATTGAGTGAAAATGAAAGTTGGAGAGGATATATATAGAGAGGTGAGTGGGACATGGCAAAGGGAGGGAGAAAAGGAAGAATGACTTACAAGCTCTTCATTAATGATCATGCAAAACATAATCATGGTGTTTTGCATGAGAAATCAATTGTTTGCATGGCTTATAAAAGAAGTTTGCATGGTTTCTTGGATAGGAAGGGTGTATGGTGATGGTGGCGGTTTTGGTGGTGTATGGTGGAAGCTATTTTTGGTTGATTTTTGCCTTGGTAGTTTACATGTGTTTAGTGAAAGTATTTAGGGTATGGTTTGAGGTATTACTTATGTGATCAAGGCTTGGCTAATAAGCTTACATGAGGCCTTATTCAAGGTAGATTAAGGTTGGCTTGAATGGAAGTAATGGCAAAGTACAAGTTGATCAAGTCTAGGTGTGAGAGTAAAAATGTCTTAACTTATGATCTAATGTCAAAGTTAACAAGTTATAAGTTTAAATATTTGATTAATAAGTTTACTTATTAAGTTATTATATATAAGGGTATAGATTTACAAAAAAAATAAAAAATAATAATAATAATAATAAGTTAGGGTTTCAAGACATTGTACAAATGTGCAAGACAACTCTTGATTGAACAAGACTTAATTGTAACCTTAGAGTCTTACAAATCCTAAAAACAAACCAAGATCTAATTCATCAAAACTACTAGTCAAAGTTGAAAATTCTAAGTTATGAAAGTCAGATTAAACAACATGGTCGGAAAAGTTAGGGTTGTGACAATAATCATTATAAATTCTATATTCATAACCATGTTCTTTACTCTTCTTCAAGTATTTATATACATACATACTTATTATTATTCATGAACATCATTCCTTTTAATCATAACATAAACATATAACTTTAAAGAATTGAAACAAAAACAAATGTATGATTAATTCATGGTTCGAGGGGTACCTTAAGTGTGTTAAAGTCAAGAAAAAGTGGTGCATGTTGGGATGGTAATACCGAACAGAAGCAGTAGCAAAACATGAGCAAACGCAGCACGAAAAGTGGCGGTTTGTGGTTGTTCTTGGCGGTGGACAGCAGCTGCATAAAACACAGCAGCGTTGGGACGGTTTAGGGGCTGTTTTAGGTCTGTTTTGGCGCGCAAGAACAGCAGCATATCTGCAGTTTGGGTGGCGGATGTGGGGCTGCAAAAACGCAGCATGTGGTGGCGGTTGTAGCTGCAGAAAACAGCAGCCTAGCGACGGTGGTGGGGGCGGTTTAAGGTGGCCGAAAGGTGTTAGGGTGGTGGTGATGGTTTGGGAATGGTGGTGGCCGAAAGTGAGGTGATGGTGGTGCTTGGACTAGCCGAAATTTAGAGAGAATGCGAGAGAGTTTGGAGTGTTTTCTGAGGGTGAATTGTGAATGAGAATTGAGGAGCCTAGGGGTGTTTATATAGAGTGGGATTTTAGAGTTTGATCTCAATTCCAATTGCTCATAGATTAGTCTAGAGTGCTTTAGGATTAGGATTAGTATAAGTTTAAATATTAGAATTAGATTAGGATTAAGGAATGAGACTTATCTTCTATTTACTTTTTTTTAAATGTTAGCCGACTTTTTTTTATTTAATACATTTATTATTCATTTTTTTCGACTTTCATATATATTCATATATTTTTATATATTTTAATTTATTTAATAAATAAGTAACACTAATTTATCTAATTAACTATACAATTTTTATTTAATTTTATTTGTTCCCTAATTGTTTTTATAGTTTATAAAAATGGCACATTTTATTACTTATAGTTTTTAATATTTATAATATAGCACGAAATGCATAATATTTACTTAACAGGAAGTGTCGACTAAAAGTTTACTATTCGATCAACGTTTTGTTGAAGCAAGTTTACACTTAAATACAAGTACACAAAAACCCTAACGGCATTTTAGTCAATTTAGAAGTGGAAAAGTGAGAGTCGTTATACTGCGAATTAACGATGGACCCAAATATTTGACCCACTTCACCCGTGAATTTGTTTTCAGAGATTTAAATTACTGTTCTAATTACTTGTCCATTATATAATTAGACCCACTGGACCCAAAAAATTCAACCCAATTGACTTTCATTTTAGGAAGTGGTCTTGTTTGCAAGTTCTACTTCTAAAAAAATTTGTTGATTTGGATGTATTGAATTATTTGTTACTTCTAGACTAGAAATGACATCGTGTATACCACCGGCTTCATTATATATCAAATATTACAGTATCTATGTAACAATACTACAAAATTGTTTTTTAGCATGAATTGTGTGTTCTTATTCATTAGTCTCAACTAGAAAAAATTTCGACCGCGCGTTGCTGCGGTTGTATTCAACGCGCGGTCGAATTTGAATATACGTTGTTTGGTACCTAATATATCTAGTAGGTTGAGTTGTTTGTTGGACATGTATGTATATGTATGAAATACAACCCGAAATATTTAGTATTTTTTTAACGATGTCCGTTTCGCGTATAGTTAGTCTCGTTGTGTTCGTAAAATTATTTCGAGTTGAACGGTGGTCTCGGAAAAATTTAACTCGCACCGAGCGAGGATATAGGGCCCGTTATTTAGTGTTTTTTTAACGATGTCCGTTTCGCGTATAGTTAGTAGCGTTGTGTTCATCAGATTTTTTCGAGTTGAACGGTGGTCTCGAAAAAATTTAACTCGCACCGAGCGAGAAGTTTGTGCCCGTTAAAAATTCGGGTGGAATTAGTTTTTTTGATTTTAATAAAATTATATAATTACGTTTTCTATCCTCGAAAAAGTGAGAACTCGAGGGGTCGTGGTGTAAAGTAAGCCAAACCTGAGGGACCGGTTGTAGTGTGAACGCAAATTCAAAAAGACAATTCGATGTAACTCAAACGACGAATCTGGCCATGAATTTTAGTATATAGGGATAAGGCCAGAATTTTTTAGTATATAGGGATAATAATTTAAAAGTTGCATTTAATATTACTCCAATACAACAAGATAACTGGTATAATTGTACAATTTGCAAGAGTGCCAGAAATCAAACAGCTCAAAAAATCATTAGACATTACACAATTGCCGCACCCTCTCATCTAACATTAACTACGGGATTAGTTACAACTTATAGAGGAATATTAAAATGAAAACAATTTTTATGTTGAGATTCAAGGGACCAATCAGATTGCGACACGCGGCGCGATAATCACATGTGATTGGAAAAAAAAATTCAAAAATTTTTTTTTTTTTTCGAAAAAAATAAAATTTCAAATTTTTTTTTTTTGAAATTTTTTTTTTCAATTTTTTTTTTCAATCACATGTGATTAAATTTGACATGCAGTAAATCACATGTGATTGTGCATGCCAATCACATGTGATTGTAAAACCCAATCACATGTGATTATCGCATGTCAAATCCAATCACATGTGATTGGAAAAAAAAAATTCAGTAAATTGACGAATAATGACGAATTTCACTAAATTTGTGCTAAAACCTTCAAACACCAAATTTTTGATCAAAACTTGATCAAATCACCGAATTAAAGTCTAAAATTTTGAAGATACGATCACGAAACGCTAACAAACTTGATCAAATCACCGAATTAAAGTATGTTTCCGGTTGAAATTTTTTTAAAAAAATTGTAATTTTTTTTAATCACATGTGATTGGATTTGATATGCAAAATCACATGTGATTGAGTTCCACAATCACATGTGATTGGGTTTTACAATCACATGTGATTGGATTTGACATGCTAAATTTTTAAAAAAAAAATTCAAAAAAAAAAATTTTCATAAAAAAAATTTTCGAAATTTTTTTTTTTTAAATTTATATAAAAAAAAATTTAATTTTTTTTTTTTCAATCACATGTGATTGTCGCGCCACATATCGCGCTCTGATTGGTCCATTGAATTTCAAGCAAATTTTTGGTTTCAAGGGAATACAACTCACAACTTATAATCAAATACTTCCATTCTGTGTAAAGTTTGTGTTTGGTTCCCATAATTCAATGAAATTCAACAGAACTAAAATTTCAATTCCATTTCCATTACATAATAATTCCTTGGATGATAATTTCAGTTTCATCAAAAGTATTCAGTGATCCAAACGAGCCTAAGTACCAGCTGTTGAGATTTTAAAGCTAGAGAGTAGAGACCAATGAAAATAATAATAATAGCATAAAAGTAGCATACCTACAAAAAATCGCCCTTACAAAAACCAGTAAACCACTAACATATTGTATAAATCTTTCAAGAAGATAGCACAGACAATAAAGTCCGCGTAACATAAACCACTAACAAAATGTGTGAATCGGCTATTTATAGAGACAGTACAAAAATGCATATGAGGTTCTTTGTATACTACGAAAACTACCAACTACAAAAAGGTTGAACAACCGAACCCCAAAAGACTAGGCTTTAACAACTAACAAAATGTGTTTCTTCCACATCTATAAAATAAACTTATGAATCCCAGTGGGTGTATGCATAAAAACTGCTGTCGACCTTTATATCAATAGGACTTTCAAAAAAATCTCAAAACGGTTGTATGATAGTGAGTAGCTGTGTGTATCCAACTTTCTACTAAATAAACTTAGCAGCACACCAAATGTGTATCAAACTTTTCGAAAAAGGATTTAAATTGCACACAAACATGTTCATGTGCAAGCTTACTACAAAGGCCGGGCAACAAAACCTCTAGTAATCATCTTCTCCACCAATTCTTCATGTTTCTTGATCTGTCCAGCCTTCCTTAACTGCCCTAAAACCATTTCATAATCACCATTACTAGGTTTCAAACACTTTTCCTCAATCATCTCTCTAAAAAACTTATAAGCATTATTCCAATGACCCATCCCACAATACATCCCAATCAAAATCCTATAACTATTCACATTAAGCTCAATCTTATTCTCATCCATCTCTTCTTTCAACTTCAACACCATATCCGCCGACTTAGAATCCGCAAACATCCTCATTAATAAATTGTACGTCACCGTATTCGGCTTACACTTCAACCCTTTCATTCTCATTAACAATCTATGCGCACTGTTCACATCACGGGCTCTCAATATTTCCCTAAATATCGGATTAAAACTACTTGAATTCGGCTCACACCCTTTCTTAACCATCGAATTCAAAACCTTGATGGCTTCATCACGATTCTCGTCTTTACAATGAGTCTCAATGAGAAAATTGTAAGTAATCAAATCAGGTTCACAATGAAGCCGCTTCATTTGATTATGAACTTGTAAAACCTTTTCTGTCCTACCAGCTTTAACATGAACCCGCATTAAATTATTATAGGTAATCGAATTTGGCTGAATTCCTTGGTCAAGCATTTCAGCAAGCACGTCATGTGCACGAGATATCTGCCCATTTCTGCATAACGCATCAATCACAATTGTATACGTGTAAACATTAGGTTTAATCTCGTTTGCTTTCATTTCACGAAAAACTCTTTCGGCTTCCGAAATGTTACCAGCCCTGCACCACCCATTAACCAAACTAGTGTAAACGATAACATCTGGTTCAAATTTATGTTTCAAACTATCGAAAAACGATTGAGCTTCTTCAGCTCTACGTTTCTTACAAAGAATACTAATCACAACCGAAAACGCGATACGATCAGGCGTACAATTAAAATCCTCCATACGATTAAACGCGTGAACAGCTTCAGCAGCTAACCCAGCTCTAACATACCTACGGATCAAAATTGAAAAGGTATCAATCGAAATCGTAACATTTCGTTCTTTCATCAGCTCAATTACCTTCCACGCTATATCGAATTTCCGGACTTTACCGGCGAGATCAATCATTTCATTGTACACGTCTGGAGAATTGGTAGTTTCATTGGTCGCCCAATTGAAGAAAGCTAGGGTTTGTGGAAAGGGAATACCGTGACGTACGGCGGCGCATTGAGTAATAACGGAACGAATGACGGCGGCAGAGAGAGGTTGATGTCGGGCGAGGTTAGTGAAGTCGGTTGAGAGAGATGGGATGGTGTAACTTGGAGGGAAATTGGTGGTGGTTGGATTAGGGTTAGGGTTTAGACGGTGGTGGTTTTTGATTATGGAGTGAAGTTTTTCTGAAATTAGGGTTTCGGAGTGAGATAATTTTTCAGTTGTGGTGTTGGTGGTGGTGACGGCAGCGGTGTCCGAGATGACGGCGGAGGTGGCGGGAGAGATAGTGAGGGTTGAAAGACGGCGGAGGTTTAGTTTGATGACGGCCATTTGGCGGCGGGTTTTTTAATTTTGTGAAAGAAACAGTGTTATGACTTGTGAGTGAGAGAAAGGACAGTACAAAGGGCAGGAAGCAGGATGAACTCGGGAACAGGGGCTAAGATAATACGTAGTAGATAATTGATAATTGATAATTGATAATTGATTTTTATGAAAGTAATAAACTTAATTTTAAAGCACTTAGGATAACAAGCAAACCAAAAAACTATTACGATTTAGGTTTCTTTGTTACGAATTTTGGAAGATATGTTGGTTGGTTGGTTGTGGCTTGTTTGAGCAGTTTTAAGAGTGATGATGGTTGGTTGCTCGTCGGGGTGTTTCAATTAGTTTTTGTTAGGAGTAGCCTTCAGCGATCATTTTCAAGTTTTGCGTAAACACTAATGTTAGGACGAGTCAATGGTTGTATTGGGTGCTTATTTTGTTGTTTGGTTGCGCAATGGCTTAATGTTACGTCATATCTCTTTCATATATCTTTAAAAAGGTTAACAATTTTTCAAAACACAATAAAGTATGTTACATGACTTACATCGATCAAAAGCGAACCTTTGAATGTTGCAGTTCATACTTCATAGGTTGAACTTATCTATAAGTAAACACAATCTACAGTTTTATAATACAAAACTTGTTCAATATAATGGTAAATTGTAGCTTGATTGATTGCATCAACTTGTTCAATATAATTGTAATTGTAGCTTGATTGATTGCATCGTAAGGAAAATGATCTTTATGCCCACTAATTTCAGTCATACATCACTAATGAGTAGTTGTAGCTGTAGCTTGATTTCTTGCAGTGTAATTCGAAGTATTATACAATACTTTAAATCATATTTAACAGTGTAATGTGTAATAATGAAAAGTTGTGTTATAGGGAACATATAATCAAATACAACATAGATCTACAACATGAGAAATGACACATTTTTTGTAAAAAAAAAATATTTACAAAATGACTTGTACTAATAATGTCATGAAAAAACCGAAGAGAGAAAACATAAATGAATTTTAATGGTTCCATCCAAATCCACATCATTTTTTCTAGTTAATGTTAGTCAAAATTATGTGTAATTAGTAAGCAAAATCACACAATTTTGATTTCAAAATACTATCAAGTAATTTCTTGGGTTCAACATGCCAAAAAATGGCATAAACAGCAAAAGAGATCCTTGCACAGGAAAAGCTTAATTGACCTGCAGAAAACACAAATCCAACTACCAAAAGATTCAGATCCTTCAACAAAACATGCCTTTCCAACCTAGGTACTATGTTTAATTGCAATATACATCAGGACGACCAACATGTTCCTAATCTACAACTGATGACAAACCTTACGAAGACTTTTTCTTAACAACTCCCTCAAGAACACCATTATCTAGCTCGTGTTCCAAGGTCAAAGGGTCAACATGTGCGCCTAAGTTGAACGAAACAGAGAAATCGCCCGGTGAACAAAAATTTCCTGTACGCATCTCAAAAACCATGTTGTGGGCGAGAATCTTCTTCTCCCCCGTGTGTGTCACTCCATTGATAGTGACAGTTCCATCCATTTGTATGACACATTTAAATGCTGCAGATTGAATATTGTAATAAATAATGCAGATTGAATATTGTAATAAATAATAATCAATCATCTGTAGCCTATGTAATTATTGAATATAGACAAGGTGTACTACAATCAAGATTGCAAAAGACGTGAGACGGGGTCGAGTCGGTCAGGTCCAAAAAAGGTCGAGAAGTTCGAGACGGGGTCGAGACGGACGTTGACTTTTAATATACAAGTATATAAATGTATATATAGCCAAAAAAAAATTAATTAATTAATTTGTATCCATAATCGCTATTACCGTTAATTTAATTCAAAAACATTAAATTAGAATACGACAAATTTTACCGATTTTACCGACTTTCTGTCTTTTCTGAATTTTGACAGACTCTGACCCCATTTTTTTCAACTTTGACCCGAATTTTGACCGTTAACTTTCATATTAGACGATTTTCTTCGAGACGAGACGAGCTAGTCACCAAACCGTCGCAACAGCTCAAGACGGGGTGTTTTGCAACACTGACTACAATACAACTTTGTTCTATGAGATTACAAATTGTTCACTAGAAAAACGTGCATAGTAATATCAACTCTATGAAAATGTCCACTTTTTATGTATCACAAGAAAGGGTGTAGACTGAATAATGTAAAGAACAATGATATTTCCACCTCCATTTTTGATAAATCCATCACATGTGTGCATTAAGAATTTGTATTATACTGTACAACTTATTAATGCATATATGCATTGGATTTATCAAAAATGATGGTGGAATTATAAATGCCCTAACGTAAATACAACGCAAGTGATTTTGATTAAAGAAAAGTTGTACTGCAACTATAATTTAAACCATCAATCTACAAGCAGAGCTTTTATGAAGGAGCACGGAGTTGATAAAATGCATTATTTTCTAGTGAACTGTTAAACAATTGTAATCTCATAAATTAACATGTGAATACGTTTGACATATAAAGATTGGACTATTTCATATGTACATCAGTTGTTTATAAAGAAAACGTCTAAGTACACACTCAAAACGCTGGTCAGTTAATATTAAAGGATACATACGAGTCAAGCTTTTATCAAGTGACTTGAGCTCAGCTCAAGCTAGCTTTTATCGCATTCAAACATAAGCTTAAAAAACCAGGATTGAGATACATAACATGCTGAGTCCAACCTATCATCAAGCCATAATTAATATGTAGGTATGTGTGTGTCTTCGTGTGTGTGTGTTCGCAATTTGAAATTAACCTATGATTTTATTAAACGATTTTCTTATCGTTAGTTATTAGTTATGGTTACATTGTTATAATTTTCATATACCTTTGGAAATGATTTTTCATTTTAATTTTATACTTTTGAGGTAAAGAAATGATTTTTATTAATGAGTTTAACTTCTACATATATTTAAAATACTTATATGTATCATGGACTAATTTTTTGTAACTTTTTCAGCTTTTTGAACTTAACTCGAACCAAGTTCAACTAATTTGCAGCCCTTATGTCTGAGCAGACTAAAAGGCTAACATTAAGAAAGCATAAGAATATAAGATAGAAACTTACTTTCATCTTTCTTGACGCCTGGGAGAGCAACACGAAAAAGAAAACCGTCATCCGATTCCGAAATGTCAAGTGACCCGATAAGTGGGCCCATTGAAGCAGCAGCACTACCAGAAACCAGTATTCCCTTTTTGGTGACTGATAAAATGTCATTCAGTTCTTTCTCAGTAGCACCTTGAGGCAAATAAACCATTGCTGGTTCATACTTCAAAGGTACGTTGTCATTCTTGTGGGCCATGTTGGAATCAAAAGAATCTAGAGGTGGGCCGGCGTACGGAACACAGTTAATAGGTGCTACAGCGATTGCAGGTTGATCATCGAAAGATTGGTGAGATCTGAATTTCACAAGAGAATGGCATAAACAAAACTGGATTATTTTTTGAAATATAATATAATATCCTATAACTAAATGACACTTAGGTGTTGTTTGTTTTACAGCCTACAGATCATATTATGTCTAATGTCTGCGAACTCGCAAACATTTCTACTGCAGACTGTTGGTTTTACTGGAGACATGAGATAAAATAATGTCTTATTTTGTCTGCAATCTTGCAAACTTTAAAATATGCTTCTAAGTGCTGCAGACAGAATTAAGTTATTTTGCAAACATAAAAACAAACGGCCTTCATTATTCAACATACAAATCTCTAGGCCACATGTTCTTTACATACATGGTCTGCAGATCTTCAGACAAAAACATCTTAAAAAACAAATAGCACCTGATAGAGCCGATTCGAGTTGGCGAAACTCCAAAGAAATAGAGAAAGAGAAGAGACCAGCTTGGAGCAATTTTCTTAATATTTCCACCAAATGCAACTTACAAAATTATAGTGATCTTAAACATCAACAGAATTAAATGTGCATTCCTAACGTTAATGGCTAGTGATATACGTGCATGACATCCATGTATGATGTGCATGAGATGATGGCCATGACAACTGCTAATTAACTCCCCACGTATTCCACTGTGCTCAACTAAGATAAATAATTGCAATTTTTGACTGAGCTTTGAGTTTGACTAGTGGGCCATTAATTCCACAAGTGGGCTTGTAATGAAACCTGATGTACGTGGGCTTACTAGAAGTATTTTGGGCCATGCTCGTATCAATACCCACCGGTTGAAAATCAACCTTGTCCTCAAGGTTGGAGAGATCTTCCATGATGGTTTTCGGGGCGGTCGTATGAAAGGGTACCCATTTTCAATAAAAGCCTTTGCTTTGCGAATCACAAATTTTTCCAAATCTTCCACGGTGGTTCATGTATAGTTTGAAGAACTACAAATTGTGGTGGTTTGTATGAGTGACCAGAGTTGACAAGAGTTGATAATGGGTGACCCATTATGTGACATGTAACACGTCGAGAACGTTGGGATACGGTACCGAGTAGTTTTGAGGGAGATAAGGCGGGGAAATGAGGAATTGGTGGTTCAATGGAGGTGTCATGGGCTGTTGGTATTTTGGGTATCGGAAGGGTGGTTTTCACATGAATTGGTATGTTTATGGAAGTGGTAATGGTTTCAACGGGAAGGGTGGTTTCTTGCTGTAAAAGTTGTGGTGGATTTTCGGTTGTGGTTTCAAGGTTTGTGACATGTAATTGGTTGACTAGAATATTGACATCAAGGGCGGGCTCAGTATCGTCAACATGAAGTTACTTAGCAAAAGTATTTGCTAAATCTGTCCCCGGATAACACTTAAGCACGGTAGCAGCCAAACGGGCTTGTGATGCTTTGAGTGCTACAAACGAGGCGTAGGCTCGCGGACCGATGGGGTGTTTACCTATGTCCTCAAGCGACTCCTCATTGATAGAAATGTCTTGGTGAAAAGACATGGTGGGTTTAGCAATGAAAGCACCAAATTGATAGAGCCGATTTGAGTTAGCGAAACTCCAAAGAAATAGAGAAAGAGAACAGACAAGCTTGGAGCAATTTTCTTAAATTTTCCACCAAATGCAACTTACAAATTTATAGTGATCTTAAACATCAACAGAATTAAGCGTGCATTCCTAACATTACAAAATAAAAGGACTAATGCATGCAGTAAAGAGAAACGTGGGGATCATGCTAATATGATGCCTAATAGTAAGGATCATGGAGACCCATTAAACATCACGTGCATATGACAAATTATTCATGCAACTAACTTCTGACTTATTCTCCAATGCAAAGCTTCATGGGCCAATTGTGACTGGAACTCATTAATCTTTATAACGGGCTGGTAAGACTTTTGCTCTAATGGGTCTGCTTCTTCCTTCTTGTTGGGCTGGATTGCTATCAACACCCTCCTGTTAAGAAACAACCTTGTCCTCTAGGTTAGTAAATTCTGGCGGAACGAATTCTGGAAACAAACTCTTGAGATCATGAATATCTTCCCATGTTGCTTCACTCTGGGCACACCATTGCCAAATAATCAACGTTTGTGGCTTATTGTTGTGTACTCTTGTGCGGATCACAAATTTAGGTCGTAGTACTGGAAGATCAACTTGAACCATAAGCTCTTCAGCGGTCGCTTCTATTGACACCACCTTAATTGAACATCAGCAACTGTTGGATCAATTATAAGCTACCCTTCAATCATCCCGAGATCGTATTGTTCGTCATGCCAATAAACATCGTTTAGATGTTACATTTACTGCAGGCGATTGGGTCTATGTACGACTACGTATTTATCACCAGAGCAGCTCGTGGTTCACACAAATTGGCTAAACGTTTTTTTTTTTTTTGTCCGTTTCAAGTACTTAGTCGGATAGGGCAGGTGGCGTATAAATTGGATCTTCAAGAAGGTAGCCGAATCCACCCCGTGTTTCATGTTTCTCTGTTACGACGTTGTCATGGTGATCCTCAAGCTAATCAAGCTCCATTGCCGCCTATGGTTCAAGATGATCTTCCAGTACTACGACCTGAATGTGTGATCCGCACAAGAGTACACAACAATAAGCCACAAGCGTTGATTATTTGGCAAGGGTGTGCCCAGACTGAAGCAACATGGGAGGATATTCATCATCTCAAGAGTTTGTTTCCAGAATTCGTTCCGCCAGAATTTACTAACCTAGAGGACAAGGTTGTTTCTCAAAAGGAGGGTATTGATAGCAATCCAGCCCAACAAGAAGGAAGAAGCAGGCTCATTAGAGTAAAAGTTATACCAGCCCGTTATAAAGATTATTGAGTTCCAATCACAATTGGCCCATGAAGCTTTGCATTGGAGAACAAGTCGGAAGTTAGTTGCATGAATAATCGGTCATATGCACGTGATGTTTAATGGGTCTCCAAGATCCTTACTATTAGGCATCATATTAGCATGATCCCCACGTTTCCCTTTACTGCATGCATTAGTCCTTTTATTTTGTAACGTTAGGAATGCACGTTTTATTCTGTTGATGTTTAAGATCACTATAAATTTGTAAGTTGCATTTGGTGGAAATATTAAG
Organism: Rutidosis leptorrhynchoides; assembly: GCF_046630445.1. Taxonomy (NCBI): domain Eukaryota; kingdom Viridiplantae; phylum Streptophyta; class Magnoliopsida; order Asterales; family Asteraceae; genus Rutidosis; species Rutidosis leptorrhynchoides. Next base: position 423,417,484 of record NC_092338.1, on the reverse strand, counting down.
AAAATTGCTCCAAGCTTGTCTGTTCTCTTTCTCTATTTCTTTGGAGTTTCGCCAACTCGAATCGGCTCTATCAATTTGGTGCTTTCATTGCTAAACCCACCATGTCTTTTCACCAAGACATTTCTATCAGTGAGGAGTCGTTGGGGACATAGGTAAACGCCTCATCGGTCCGCGCGCCTACGCCTCGTTTGTAGCACTCAAAGCCTCACAAGCCCGTTTGGCTGCTACATTAAGTGTTACCCGGGGACAGATTTAGCAAATACTTTTGCTAAGTATCTTCATGTTGACGATGTTGACCCCGCCCTTGATGTCAATATTCTAGTCAACCAATCACATGTCACAAACCTTGAAACCACAACCGAAAATCCACCACAACTTTTACAACGAGAAACCACCCTTCCCGTTGAAACCATTACAACTTCCATAAACATACCAATTCCTGTTAAAACCACCCTTCCGATACCCAAAACACCAACAGCCCATGACACCTCCATTGAACCACCAATTCCTCATTTCCCCGCCTTATCTCCCTCAAAACTACTCGGTACCATATCCCAACGCTCTCGACGTGTTACATGTCACATAATGGGTCACCCATTATCAACTCTTGTCAACTCTGGTCACTCATACAAACCACCACAATTTGTAGTTCTTCAAACTATACATGAACCACCGTGGAAGATTTGGAAAAATTTGTGATTCGCAAAGCAAAGGCTTTTTTTGAAAATGGGTACCCTTTCATACGACCGCCCCGAAAACCACCATGGAAGATCTCTCCAACCTTGAGTACAAGGTTGATTTCCAACCGGTGGGTATTGATACGAGCATGGCCCAAAATACTTCTAGTAAGCCCACGTACATCAGGTTTCATTACAAGCCCACTTGTGGAATTAATAGCCCACTGGTCAAACTCAAAGCTCAGTCAAAGATTGCAATTATTTATCTTAGTTGAGCACAGTGGAATACGTGGAGAGTTAATTAGCAGTTGTCATGGCCATCATCTCATGCACATCATACATGGATGTCATGCACGTATACCACTAGCCATTATGTTTAAATAGTTACGCATGTAGTTTTTAGCATGTTGCATTATTTCCTTAATAATAGGTTAGTGATATTCAGTTTACTGTACGTCAGTTTAATTTGTTTAGTCTCTTGTATTTTAGTATAAATAGGTGTTTTGTATATTTAGAAGAGTATGATGAATGAAAATTGGTTTTGAACCAAAGTCTCTTCTTAGTCTTTATTTCTTTGGAGATTTCCTATCCTTGGAGTTAGCGGTCGACTCGAATAGACCGTATCAGCACCTTAGACTGATAACTTAGGTGGCTAAATGAACCCATTTAATATAATTAAATCGTTGCGATTTACTGAACATGTTTTAGGCCAAACGGGTCACATGGAATATTAACTAAAAAGGAAATGAGTCAATTTTAGTAACCATATTTGACACGTTTGATGTTTATATATTTCTAAAAAATTTTGGACAGTATGTGACTTCAATTTTATTAACCATATTTGACCAGAGCACATTTTTACCCATTTTGACCAGATACATTATCTGCCCATTTTGCCACCTCTACTCAAAATCCTAACATCAGCATCACAGACTAATAAATAAATACAACAACAACAACAACAACAATACCCAATACCATATGAGTGGTGTATGGGGGAGGTAATATGTAGACAATCATTCCCCTATCCGAGAATAAAGATAAGTCATTTTTCCACCCAAAGTGAAACACTCTCAAGAGTAGAGAAAGTCATCCCTCTCTTTATTCGACGGATAAAGAGATTGCTTCCGAGAGGACCTCCGGCCTTTAAGTAGGAAAAAGGTTTTATTTTTAAAAAATAATAATAATAATAATAGACGCCATGAAAATGGTAGAATCAAATTTCCATGGGTTTTAAATCCTGACTGGAATTTAATTTAGGCTCTAAGAGTCAGTCAAGTCGCCATCAAATCGACGATTGCAGTCGACTCAATAGAGCCATCAGACTAATAAATAAATGATCGCATAAAAGATTGATAGTTTGAACGCAGTTTAGTAAGATGGTATACTGGTTCGTTTTGATTCTTAAAAGCATAGAATAAACTGAATTGACTACAAATGTTGAGATTATATATTGCATTATTGCTACAACATCTACAATTAATATTAATGACATATTAACAACATTAACAATTAACAATTAACAATTAAATTTATTTTAAAACCATTAGTCTACAAGAAGGTTGAGATGCCCCCACACAAAGCATGTTTAATGAACACTCAAAGCAAATATCGCAACATAAATGAAAAGAAGACTAGCAAATCCAAACATAAAATGCCTAAAACAATAATTAATATCTAATTTAATAAACAAATAAAAACAAAACATATACAAAATATAAGAAACCACAATGAGAAGCCTTACGAGCGGGGAATTAAAAATGAGAAGAATACCTCAAAAAATATGAAGAACGTTGGACAGACATGGCGTCAATAAGACAATTTATTGTCTTGCAATGGAAGGTATAAAATTATGTAAAAGAGAGGTGCTTATATAAGCTTAGAGAACGCGTGTGCTTTAGTTGCTACACGATGTGAGACAACGAGTAATGTGGTCGACTAATGTAATTACGAATACTTGGAAAAAATTCGTATCAAATTAAATGTCCACCGATTGAAAACACATATCAGATTGGCTCATTTACATTGTAACTGCATTTATCCGTTAGTGGATCTTCATTAGTCATAATTTACAAATTCACATCAAGAAATTAACTGATTACCTAATATACCATTATACTAATAGGCGTTTAATACGATGTCGTTTTGCTAATTAAAACTTAATTATAAAGACAATAATCCAACTAACAATAACGATCATAGAAAGGAGCCCGGCTTCTCATTTTAAAAACTTAAATTCAATTAAATCACAATATATCAGATTATTTATAATCTATATTCAAATTAATATTTAGATTATTTATAATCTATATTCAAATTAATGAATATTCAAATTAATGAATATTCAAATTAAATCACAAATCATAAACAGGACTTACAAACTGAATATTTAGATGCAAAACAAAACCATTGAAATTTCAACCCAGACCTTTTACTGAAATACCGGAGCGAAATGTGAAATCGAATATTTTTAATGAACTTTCAAAAAGATTTTTTAGACCTTATTAACCACTTGTACTTATCTTTGAACAAAATTAAAGATCCCCATACCAAAAAAGGACTAATCTTTGATTAAAAAAGGTAGTGGACTTCATTTTAAGTAGGACCCTTCTATCTCATCCTGCTTCGATCTCAAATGTATCAGTAGAGACTACAATGATTACAAATTCGAGTCTCGTCAATTAGATTAGTATATCAGTTTGTTTACATTTCTAAAGAACATATAGAATAAAAAGGGCACACACTGATCAAAATAATAACAATCTAAACCAATACCCTACACCGATAAATAATAAGATAAAACACAAATGTACTTTTATCTTTTTATGTTTGTTCCATTAGGATGTCACATTTTATGTGTACAAGAAAGTGAGAAAACTGTTCATCCAAACTTCCTAAAGATAGAAAAATTTTCAACCTAAACATAATCAGTCATTTATTCAAAAAAAAAAAAAAAAAAAAAAAACATATTCCATTTTAAAACAATAAATATATCTAAACATTCCAACAGATATCACAGATTATATTGTACACACAGAAAACGTGAGAATCTACAACCTAAACACAAAATATGTTTGCAGATAATTACAGAATATTGAAAACAATAGCAAAACACTACATAAATTAGCATCTCAAATAACAAATAGATAAAGCATCATAGCAAGTAATAAAAGAGTTCCGTTTCGATTCACTAAATGTAAAAAGAAAATATATATATAAAAAACAAAAAATGACGATGAGTAGGGTCGATCCCGTAAGAAAGAATTAGGGTTTTATTGTAAACCCCATAGAAAACATAAAAATTTAAGATCAATTAATGATGCTTGAGAATAGGGGGAAAAAAAGAAGAAGAAGAAGAAGAACATACCCGTTGGTAGCAGCCATGAAATCGAAATTGAAGAGTGAACAAGGGAGGGTTTCTTTCAGATTTTGAAATTTTTGTGAATATAGAATATAGAAGGTGGACTCAACTTGAGCCGTAGTAATTTTATAGTGACTCGTTGGTGTTGTAACTAATGCCCTGCTTGTGATTATAGCCAAAATACCCATTCCCAGCAAGTTCTTGCGCTGGAGCCCAATAAAAAAAAAAATTGTCAGGTTACCCTCGCAAGACGCAAGGTGCCTTGCGAGTTGCACTCGCAAGGCGCAAGCTTGCGTCCTTGCGTCTTGCGAGCTTGCGACCTTATCTGATCAGATGTTGGATTTTCAGATAAGATTTAGTAAGATTTCTTAGATTTTTGTCGGATAAGATTTTACCCTATTTATAGGATGACCCTGGAACTTTGATTTCACAGTCTCATAAAAATTCCATTCTTGTGCAATTCATTGATTAAAGGTACTTTAAGGTACTAATTTAAGCATTTTTCTTCACTAATTATAGTATTTATTATTTGTTTGTATGATGATTATTTTTAATTAGTTTGTTATTTACAGTTAATCTCAGTTAATATCCATGGACAGAAGAGCTAGAGCTTCACACCGACCATCACAAGGAGAGTCATCACAACAAGTTGCTGAAGGACGACGACTATTAGCCGATCGTCCCATTCTTCCTGGTATTAAAGTTGTTGCTCAAGGTGGTTTTTCCGCGTACTGGCGGGGAATAGATGCTGGAGCTTTTCTATATCGTCAAGTTAATGAGTACTATCCCAGACTTGTTAGGGAATTCTATGCTAACTATGTCTTTGATCCACGTAAACTGAAATGTGTTCACGTGAACATGTTTGGTTATTCCTACGATTGGACGTTGGAGGAGTTTGGTGAGATTCTGGATATTCCAGATGGAGATTTCAAGTTTTTCAGTCTTAGCAAGGATGTGAAAAAGGCCCCGAGGAGGTCAGCTACAGGAAATTCATTCTCAGCTTCTGGATTTGTTTCGGGACTATGTAAACCTGGTTTTTACATGCCAAACAGTGGTCCTGTCATTATCAGGGAGGAAGATATTCAGGACCAGTATCAACAGATGATGAATGTCATCAAGAAGAATGTCATGTTTCGAGATGATGCTGATGTGGAGCTATCTGTAACTGAAGTTTTGATTTTGATGTGTTTGCTCGAACAAATCCCAATTAATCTGGCATATGTGGTTGCGAATCGGATGGCAGGTGTGACGATCGCTCCAAATCCATATGGACGAACACGTCATTCATCGATTTCATTGCGAGGTATTTGACCTCTATATGATACGTTTTATAAACATTGCATTCTTTTGAAAAGGCAAACCAAATATGAATATTTAAATCAAAGGTTTTCGACATCTGATGATTTCTACATATAGACAGGTTTTCGACATCTGATGATTTCTACATATAGACAATCACTGTAAATAATAGTTTACAACAGTACTTCCGTTGACAATGCAGTCAAAATAAGATACATGGTGATAATTTGGTGAATGCAACGTTTTCTTGAAAAATATGCCATGTAAGACTCCATGCACATAGCTTGTCTATCATATAAGCAAACAGCGGAAGACTTCTAGGAAACCTGAGAATAAACATGCTAACAAGTGTCAACACAAAGGTTGGTGAGTTCATAGTTTGTATGTTTCACATAATCTGTATATAAAGGTGGATCACAAGATTTCAGTTGTTCAATCCAGAAACGTTTATCAAAATATTCTACGAAATTGAGCACCCTGGTAACTAAACTTAACGTATATATAATTTGTACCCTTTGTATAATCATCTTAATAATACACGCAAACCAACGTGTACGCTTCTCAAATAGCATACGTCCCTTTAAAAGGCTAGCGCTCTAGCTCAGACGGGGATATCAAGCCCTATGGATCCATATATAACTACTCGCTCCCACCAGTTCTTATAACCGGCAGTTACTAGTTACCAAAGCTAAGGGATTTTCGGTTCAAACTCGGTGTAGAATTTAGTATGTACTTGTATCCATTGCGTTTAAAATAAAGTGCATGTATTCTCAGCCCAAAAATATATATTGCAAAAGCAATTAAAAAGGGATCAAATGAAACTCACGCATATAAATCTAGTATTTTCAGTATTTATAAACAGTCGCATGTATTCTCAGCCCAAAAATATATTGAGTAAAAGGGATCATATGAAACTCACGCATATAAATATTGTATATCGGTTAATAAAGCATTTGCATGTATTCTCAGTCTAAAAATATAGATTGAAAAAGCAATTAAAAAGGGATCAATGAAACTCACCTTAGCAGCATATAAAGTCGTTCACCAAAATGTGATCGAAACTCGGATTACCAAATAACCGTAGATCTCAACGTATCAATATTGAGATTCAATATTGTAGGAAAGTACGTAGACACAGCGGAGATGATAAACACTATGTTTTATTCATAAATATACCCCCGAACATTACCCATAACCTCCTTGGCAATAATCCATAATTTCCTTAGCTTTAACCCGTTTGAGAACTCGTTTTGAAAGTTACACGCTCATGACCTCGTCGTAATATTTTATGTATAATACTAATAATAACACTAATATTACAAATAATAATATTAGGATTAATAATAATAATATAATAATAATAATAATAATAATAATAATAATAATAATAATAATAATAATAATAATAATTTAAATAATACGGAGTAAAAAGAATGAGGAAAGAAACAGAATAGATCGAGCTATTTATACATGTTTGCTGAATCTGATGCCCATGCGATCGCATGGGCTTTCAGTGCAAATGCCATGCGATCGCATGGCCCGTCTGGACAGCTCACTTTCGTTTGTTTTCTTGCTTGTCGACATATTATTTAATTATATATATAATATATTTAATTTATATAATTAATTATATATTATATTAAATTCACATGCATAGTTGACTTGTAATTTTTGTTCCGATAAGTCGTACGTTGTCACTCGACTTATGTCTCGGTTCCGGTTTTTCGAACGCCCTTGCGTACGCTGAGAAAAGTAGTACTTTTCGTTTTGTGACTCGTACCTTTGTCAAAATATAAACTTAATCATTGATAACTATGTCACTCTAAGTGTAGCTTTAATTAATTAAGTGTTTTGGTTATTTACTTCTATAAATCAATTTTTACTGTAGCAATTCACTGTAGCAAAGTCAATTTCACTGTAGCAAATAGTGATTTTCGAAGACAATGTAGCATTTTGGGTACTGTAGCAATTTGAAAATACTGTAGCAAATTAGTGTTTTACTGGTTCATTTTAAACGCTTTAGTTAATTTATCTAAATATCAATCGGATCAATAAATGAATGTTACTATCATTTACTAAATAACTTGAAATTACATATATGTATATATCTTTTTAATATACATAAATCAGTTTTTAAATACACATTGGAAGTTATTTATAATTAATTTTAATAATAAATATTTCAACTTATCATATATATTCAAATAGATATTTAAACCAATAAGTTTAATGTACGGTATCAAACAATTAATACATCGTTACATTTTCAAGTTATAGTATATATGTATCTATTTACATATAATTGTTCGCGAATCGTCGAAAACAACCGAAGGGTATTTAGATATAGAAAAGTAGTTCAAAAATTTTGAGATTCAGTTTTACAGACTTTGCTTATCGTGTCGGAAATGTTAATCATACAAAGATTAAGTTTAAATTTGGTCACAAATTTCCGGATTGTCACAGCAGGATTGCCTGCAGCTGGTGGAAGTGGATTGCCGTATGGCATGTTGTTGAACAACTTCTTTGCTGATGAAGACGAGTTGGTGTATCCTTCTGATCGAGAGGTGTTGAATGCTCAGATTATGTATGCTGCTCCAATTTAATTAATCTTGGTTGATCATGTAATAAAGTAGGTCGTAGGGCCTTTTGTACTACCTAGTTTGTGTGTTTGTAGTATGTCATTCTGGTTAATGAAATGGTATTTTAATTTTAGCCTATCTGTTTTATTGGTCATTTTAATTTCAGTACAAGTTCAGGGACGACGGGAGTAATTTGGTCAATAACTTTTATAAACTTACACTTAAGCAGTAACAAATAAAAAAAACTCAAATTTAATTGAGTACCAAAAACTTTTATAGATGGACATATACATTAACAGAAGTTAAACAAATAAAAAAAACTCAAACAGCAGCAACAAAAAAATATTAATCATACCATACGCAAAGACGCAAATCAAACCTTGCGACTGGACGCAAGACGCAAATTTTATGGCTCTTGCGTTCTTGCGTCTTTGCGTCTTGCGTTTGTTATTATTAGGTTATAAACCTGATAATAACATTCACTTGACACACACACACTTACCCAGATGCAGAGAAGCAAATTACGTGAAACCTAGCCAAACGCAAATACGCAAACCTCCATCATCTCCTCTCTCGTTCGAACAGTAGATCGTAACCACCATCACCACCTGCACTACCACCAGTTCATCCATCGTATTCACCACAACCACCACGTACCAGCGCCTACATCACCAACTACGTCACCATCGTCTTCGTTTGCTTCATTTTAACTACGAAAGAAATCAAGAAATCAACCTAATAACAATGGAAAATCCTCAGGTTAGTTGTTCTTTCACTATATATGTTAGTTATATGGGAGTTGTATATCAATTTCATATGTTCATATATAAATGTGAAAATGTGCACACCAACTGTTCGATGAAATGTCTCTATGATAATCATCATTATTTAACCGTATTCTTGCTTTTTTTTTAAATAATGGGGTATATTATCTCTTGTTTTGTATAGTTTTTTGGTGAAACAACAATTTGTTGCTGGTCAAAATAAGTTGACTGTCCAGGACGCAAGGGTAATTTTGCGTCCTTGCGTTCCGGTTTATATATGGTCGCAAGACCAAATTTGCGACCTTGCGTACCTGTAGTTTAGGACGCAAGACCAATCTTGCGTATTTGCGTATATTATGCTGATGTTGTTATTGTTAATTTTACAGGGGTGGGTTGAAGGTAAACTGACGATGAAGAATAAAATAAGTATTATAGGTGATGTGAAGAAAGTAATGACCGAAAATCAAATAAAAATATTTAAAGAAACGTGTTTTGGTGTATGGTTAGATCTTGAATACATGGGAAACGATCCCGGACTTGTACATGCAATGCTCTAACGTAAAACTGTACGGCCGGAAAGAATTGATGATGATAAGTACCCAGAGGAGAAAGATGACATATGGTTTAGATTCAAGCCTAATTTTTCTATTAGATTTGGTCGCCGTGAATTTTGTCTAGTAACGGGGTTTTTGTTTGGTACCCGTACGGATATGGCACATTACATCCCTAAAAATTATGAAAAGGAGACGGCTCCAATTAGACAACGTGTATTTTCGTCCATTAAAGAGAGCACAAACATTTTGATTGGTGATATTGAAAAGAAGCTACTAAAAACTAGTCGGGTTGGTGTTTCGGACGATGATGTGGTTCGACTAGCAATCATATTAGTTGTAGAGAGAGATTTTATGGGTAAACAATCTGCCCATGTGGTGAACAAGAAGTTCTTATATTTAGTTGAAGATTTTTCAAGTGTTAATAAGTACCCATGGGGGTCTCGTATATGGGAACCGACTTACGAAGCGGTTAGTGAAGGGTTTGTTGTTCGGGAAAGCCAATTAGAGAGCGGCAAGGCGTACACTTTGGCGGGATTTATGTGGGCATTTAAGGTAACGACATGTTTGATTTCAAATAGTTTTATTATTTAAAGATAATATATATATTGATATTGTTTAAACAAAAATGATTTGTAGATTTAGATCCTCGAGGCTTACCGTCGTACCATTAAATCCTTTGCTACAAAAATGGACAAGAATGGAGTACCGAGGGCGCTTTTTTGGAAGCGTACAACAGCGGAGACTTTTGGAATCTCTGATTACATTAAACTCTTAGATATTCAGGTCAGTGGGCTTTAATATTTGGAATTACCATTGACTGGTAAATGACTGTTGAAACAGAGAGGAAATGGCAAGGACGCAAGACCATTCCTGCGTCCTTGCGTCTTTGGTAAGTGTGGTCGCAAGGGAGTACTTGCGTCTTTGAGTACGTGCTACTATGGAGACGCAAAGAATTGTTTGCGTCCTTGCGTCTGTTTGACCAGAAAAGTTCCAAGTATTTTTTTGTTATCTTGTGTATAAAGTTGTGTTTGATTATGCAGGATGATTGTCCCAAGAACAAGAGACCTATACGTGGTCTCTTCCCCACTGATACAGAGAAGGAGTGTCAATGGTGGATTGATAGTGACGCGTTATTTCTTGGAACTTTAGTTGAACAGGAGATCCAGCAAGAAGAAACCCCAGTAATTCCAGAAACTGTAGAGGAGACACAGACACAGACACAAAAACAGACACGAACACCAACAAATCAAAATACCGAGGTACAAGAATTACATCGTGTGGTATCGTTGTTGACCGAGCGGGTATCCAAAACTGAAAAAGAATTTAAAGAGCTGTTGGACAAAGTTGAAAATGAATTAAGTGAATGTAAAAGGAAATTGTCGGAATACGAAGAAAACCCTTTTCCAGAGCAAGAGTATCCGGTATATTAAAATTTATTAATTATTTTTATTTTTTGCATTTGAATATTTGTTCTCAATGAATTTATATAATTTTTGTTTTTTATTTGTTATTTGCTTAGGACGATACGTATTATGAGAAATCATTCTCTGACAATGAGATTGTCAACCCTTCTCCGATGCAAATACGACGTGGAATAAGAGAAAGACGACCCACGCGTGCATTAAGGTCCCCGTTTACTTCACCTGGATATAGAAAACCAATTGAGAAGGTAAATTGCTGCATTATAATATTTTAATTGTGTTTTTTTTTTTAAATGCATAAATATTTGTTGTTCTTGATTCACTGATGTGGACGCAAGGTTATTCTTGCGTCCTTGCGCTTGGTGGACGCAAAGTTTATCTTGCGTCCTTGCACTTTATGGATGCAAAGTTAGTATTGCGTCCTTGCGTCTGTTGTTTTTATTAACCATATTTCCTGTTTTGCACAGCTGTCCAGACATGTCATTGAGAAGGTGGAAAACATGAATGCGATCAACCTAGATACAGAAGAGCAATGTGTGAATGAGCAAATGGTTGATCAGAAAGCTGTTGATGGACAACCTGAGGCTATGGTAGTTGATAATGTTACCCCTGGTGAAACAGAAGGACCAAAGAATGTAAGTGGTAAGGATGTGAAGCTGACTTTTAAGAGAAAAAGGAAGGAAACGGACTGGGCTAGTGAAGAAGAAATCTTTTCCATGATCGTCAGACTTATCAATGATCAAGGTTGTCTTAAACCACCACCCACTGGAGCATGGAGAGATCAGAGAAAGCATGCACCCCCTGCAAAAGATCCCACGACAATTATACAAAGCAAGCAAGAGACCCGTTGCATGTTCATCTTTCAAAGTGATCAGTTCATTTACCTTGGTCCGGAGTTTTGGATTCGCTTGCTGGGGTTTGGAGAGGCACGATATTTGGAGAACTTGGTGAGTGATCTTCTTAATGTTTTGTTTATGACATGAATTATTGTGTTAATATCTTAACCTGTCTTCTTAATTTGTAGCACATTAATGGCTGGGCTACATTTCTTTTAAGATATCGTTAGAGATTTCTCCCCAGAGCAAGCCAGATGTTTAACACTCCTGAGTTTCCACATGAGGTGGTTAAAGCAAGTTCTCGATGGACAATTATGCCATCTGGATTCATGGCTCAGCTTGCAAACTTTAAAGAATTTTGGGGATTAAGTCAGAAGGAGAAGGAGGAGAGGTTGAAGCAAAAGGAAGAGAAGTTGAAGCAGGCCAAGGCCAAAGATCCTAATTTCAAAGAGAATGAAGGAATCACTACCTTTAGGGTACCAAATTACACTTATATAATTGCTCTTGGGGATGGTAGTGATGAAATGTATCCAGCTTGGTCTTCATGTGATCAGGTAAGCATTTTAATTATCAATCCGGTGTTGATTAAAATTAGTGATCAGGTGATGTTTTTTGTAAACTGGAACAGGCGCAAGGTCTATCTTGCGACCTTGCGTCTCGTTATTTACTTGGATGCAAGGTTTGTCTTGCGACCTTGCGTCTTTTATTTTGCTAAGACGCAAGGTAAATCTTGCGACCTTGCGTCTTCGTGTTATTTGGACTCAAGGTGAATTTTGCGTCCTTGCGTATGTATTTTTTTCTGACTAAACGTTCTTTCTGTTTCAGATCTTGATCCCAGTACACTTTAGAGTCCCAGAACATTTCTTGCTGCTATCATTAAAGTTAGAAGAAATAAAAGTTTATGTGTACGACAGTTTACCCGGTCTTGCAAGTGAACAACTACAACATGTTGTCACAATGTTGTGTGAAAACTTGCCCGTCTACTTGCACGCGATTTACTACTATAACAAGACGCCAGAATCACAACTTGGAGATTACTACCAAAACAATGAGAGTATGGAGTTGATAATTGAATCTGGGCGTAATGTGCCAGTGCAGGCCGGTGAAACCGGTGACTGTGGTGTTTGGGTGTGCATCCATATGGAGAGACTGGTGTTTGCACAGGAGGGGCTTGATGACATTGGAGATCCAAAAAAGGCTGCACAGGAATATAGGAACAGAATGGCAAGGACGTTCTTTCGTGCACATTTTGATACACTACCACCACCACCAGAGGAAAAAGATGCGACAAGGGATGCTAAAAAGGCTGCACAGGTTGTTTGATTGTACCCTTGTTGATATGTATATGTGTTGTTTGAACTTGTTGTTTGTAATTATATGATTACAAGTACTTACTAGTAGGTCTATATAAATGTGACTCTGATGGGAAAGAATAGACTGTAAGAGTAGCAGTATGCAGAAAGATGGACTATCTTGTGATTTGACCAGGGTTTGGTAGAAAGATATACTATATTGCGACCTTGCGTCTGTGTTAATGAGGTCGCAAGGTCTAACTTGCGACCTTGCGGTCGCAAGGTATACCTTGCGACCTTGCGTATGGGTAAAAGGCCGCAAGGTCTATCTTGCGACCTTGCGTATGTGTACATGATTAGAGAGCGGCAAGGCGTACACTTTGGCGGGATTTATGTGGGCATTTAAGGTAACGACATGTTTGATTTCAAATAGTTTTATTATTTAAAGATAATATATATATTGATATTGTTTAAACAAAAATGATTTGTAGATTTGGATCCTCGAGGCTTACCGTCATACCATTAAATCCTTTGCTACAAAAACGGACAAGAATGGAGTACCGAGGGCTCTTTTTTGGAAGCGTACAACAGCGGAGACTTTTGGAATCTCTGATTACATTAAACTCTTAGATACTCAGGTCAATGGGCTTTAATATTTGGAATTACCATTGACTGGTAAATGACTGTTGAAACAGAGAGGAAATGGCAAGAACGCAAGACCATTCCTGCGTCCTTGCGTCTTTGGAAAGTGTGGTCGCAAGGGAATACTTGCGTATTTGCGTACGTGCTACTATGGAGACGCAAAGAATTTTTTGCGTCCTTGCGTCTGTTTGACCAGAAAAGTTCCAAGTATTTTTTTGTTATCTTGTGTATAAAGTCGTGTTTGATTATGCAGGATGATTGTCCCAAGAACAAGAGACCTATACGTGGTCTCTTCCCCACTGATACAGAGAAGGAGTGTCAATGGTGGATTGATAGTGACGCGTTATTTCTTGGAACTTTAGTTGAACAGGAGATCCAGCAAGAAGAAACCCCAATAATTCCAGAAACTGTAGAGGAGACACAGACACAGACACCAACACATCAAAATACCGAGGTATAAGAATTACATCGTGTGGTAGCGTTGTTGACCGAGCGGGTATCCAAAACTGAAAAAGAATTTAAAGAGCGGTTGGACAAAGTTGAAAATGAATTAAGTGAATGTAAAAGGAAATTGTCGGAATACGAAGAAAACCCTTTTCCAGAGCAAGAGTATCCGGTATATTAAAATTTATTAATTATTTTTATTTTTTGCATTTGAATATTTGTTCTCAATGAATTTATATAATTTTTGTTTTTTATTTGTTATTTGCTTAGGACGATACGTATTATGAGAAATCATTCTCTGACAATGAGTTTGTCAACCCTTCTCCGATGCAAATACGACATGGAATAAGAGAAAGACACCCACGCGTGCATTAAGGTCCCCGTTTACTTCACCTGGATATAGAAAACCAATTGAGAAGGTAAATTGCTGCATTATAATATTTTAATTGTGTTTTTTTAATAAACAAAATGCATAAATATTTGTTGTTCTTGATTCACTGATGTGGACGCAAGGTTATTCTTGCATCCTTGCGCTTGGTGGATGCAAAGTTTGTCTTGCGTCCTTGCGCTTTATGGACGCAAAGTTAGTATTGCGTCCTTGCGTGTGTTGTTTTTATTAACCATATTTCCTGTTTTGCACAGCTGTCAAGACATGTCATTGAGAAGGTGGAAAACATGAATGCGATCAACCTAGATACAGAAGAGCAATGTGTGGATGAGCAAATGGTTGATCAGAAAGCTGTTGATGGACAACTTGATGCTATGGTAGTTGATAATGTTGCCCCTGGTGAAACAGAAGGACCAAAGAATGTAAGTGGTAAGGATGTGAAGGTGACTTTTAAGAGAAAAAGGAAGGAAAAGGACTGGCTAGTGAAGAAGAAATCTTTGCCATGATCGACAGACTTATCAATGATCAAGGTTGTCTTAAACCACCACCTACTGGAGCATGGAGAGATCAGAGAAAGCATGCACCCCCTGCAAAAGATCCCACGACAATTATACAGAGCAAGCAAGAGACCCGTTGCATGTTCATCTTTCAAAGTGATCAGTTCATTTACCTTGGTCCAGAGTTTTGGATTCGCTTGCTGGGGTTAGGAGAGGCAGGATATTTGGAGAACTTGGTGAGTGATCTTCTTAATATTTTGTTTATGGCATGAATTATTGTGTTAATATCTTAACCTGTCTTCTTAATTTGTAGCACATTGATGGCTGGGCTACATTTCTTTTAAGATATCGTCAGAGATTTCTCCCCAGAGCAAGCCAGATGTTTAACACTCCTGAGTTTCCACATGAGGTGGTTAAAGCAAGTTCTCGATGGACAATTATGCCATCTGGATTCCTGGCTCAGCTTGTAAACTTTAAAGAATTTTGGGGATTAAGTCAGAAGGAGAAGGAGGAGAGGTTGAAGCAAAAGGAAGAGAAGTTGAAGCAGGCCAAGGCCAAAGATCCTAATTTCAAAGAGAATGAAGGAATCACTACCTTTAGGGTACCAAATTACACTTATATAATTGCTCTTGGGGATGGTAGTGATGAAATGTATCCAGCTTGGTCTTCATGTGATCAGGTAAGCATTTTAATTATCAATCTGGTGTTGATTAAAATTAGTGATCGGGTGATGTTTTTTGTAAACTGGAACAGGCGCAAGGTCTATCTTGCGACCTTGCATCTCGTTATTTACTTGGACGTAAGGTTTGTCTTGCGACCTTGCGTCTTTTATTTTGCTAAGACGCAAGGTAAGTCTTACGACCTTGCGTCTTCGTGTTATTTGGACGCAAGGTGAATTTTGCGTCCTTGCGTATGTATTTTTTTCTGACTAAACGTTCTTTCTGTTTCAGATCTTGATCCCAGTACACTTTAGAGTCCCAGAACATTTCTTGCTGATATCATTAAAGTTAAAAGAAATGAAAGTTTATGTGTACGACAGTTTACCCGGTCTTACAAGTGAACAGCTACAACATGTTGTCACAATGTTGTGTGAAAACTTGCCCGTCTACTTGCACGCGATTGAGTACTATAACAAGACGCCAGAATCACAGCTTGAAGATTACTACCAAAACAATGAGAGTATGGAGTTGATGATTGAATCTGGGCGTAATGTGCCAGTGCAGGTAGGTGAAACCGGTGACTGTGGTGTTTGGGTGTGCATCCATTTGGAGAGACTGGTGTTTGCACATGAGGGGCTTGATGACATTGGAGATCCAAAAAAGGCTGCACAGGAATATAGGAACAGAATGGCAAGGACGTTCTTTCGTGCACGTTTTGATACACTACCACCACCACCAGAGGAAGAGATGCGACAAGGGATGCTAAAAAGGCTGCACAGGTTGTTTGATTGTACCCTTGTTGATATGTATATGTGTTGTTTGAACTTGTTGTTTGTAATTATATGATTACAAGTACTTACTAGTAGGTCTATATAAATGTGACTCTGATGGGAAAGAATAGACTGTAAGAGTAGCAGTATGCAGAAAGATGGACTATCTTGTGATTTGACCAGGGTTTGGTAGAAAGATGGACTATACTGCGACCTGCGCCTGTGTTAATGAGGTCGCAAGGTCTAACTTGCGACCTTGCGTATGGGCAAAAGGTCTCAAGGTCTATCTTGCAACCTTGCGTATGTGTACATGATTAGACTCAAGGTTTAATAATAGCATACATAAACCAAAATATAGATTATTATTACACATAACATAGATAAACTTCTAGCATTTATTACAACGAGAAGATATGACATAAAAAACATACAATAGGAAAATAAACCGAAACTTGGTGATTGGTTTACTAATTATCGCTCCCTAGATTGTACGTTGCATAAAACTGAGACTGATAAGCATGAAACGCTTCTTTATCAGTGAGTTTCTCTTTACCCTTCTTCGACTTTGAAGTTGAGGCCGATGTTTTTACTACCCTTTTCGTGGTTGGTTCACCAGTTCGATCAACTGAAGATTTGCACGTATCCCTACCATGACCTGGTTCTTTGCAATGAGTACATGTTCTTACTGTTTTTCAGTGTCTTCACCCGTTGACGGATGACGTTTTATTGATTTTGGGCGTCCGGGAGCTCTTTTCGGCTTAATGGGAGGGTTTACAATTGGTAGGACGTTGGGCCCCGGATCCGACCATTCAGACTGATGGGGCAAAGGAAGTATGTGTTCCATATACGTACTTATATAAGTTTCTGTCGTGAACCAATGAGATACAAATTGAGTAACATCAGCTACTCCAAACAGTCATGCTGCTGTAATAACATGTCCGCAAGGTATGCCTGATCCCTGCCACTGCCCACATGAACAAACTTTATTTGCTAGATTAACGAGGCCATTTTTTCGTCCATCGCGCACTTCTACTAGATTGTTTGTCGATGGAATTGCTTGCCATCTTCTTGACTTTTTCGTCCTCTTGGCTAGTTTATGTTCAACATATGGAGTAACAGTTGAAGTAAGACTAACCGATTGGTTGTGATGTTTGAAATACCAATCTTGTACCGAAGCGCGAAAAAATTCCAATAACATGCAAACAGGTAGTTTTCGAGCATGTACGGATAGTGCATTAACAGACTCTACACTGTTGCTAGTAAGGTATGAATACTTAACATGTTCCGCTCTACTTCTAGACCATTTGTGGAACCCGACATCACTTAAAATTTTGTAAGACGCTTTCAATCTTCTTCGAAATACATCAAGATGATCCTCAAAATCCGACGCACGATAAGCTTTGACCATTTTCCAATAATGCCATTCAAAATATTTGAATTTGTTCGATTTACTTTTAATGCTTGCAAACAAATGACGAGTGTAGAAACAGTGAAACGCTTCAGGGAACATGGTTGAAACACCATGTGCTATTGGCAAACCTCGATCCGAAATAAAAGTAAGCTCTGACATACGATCACCCATTCCCCAAGTCATCAAATGGTCTCGTAGGTTGCCCAAAAACCAATCCAAAGACTCGTTTGTCTCGCCGCCAGCAATTCCATAAGCCAATGTCAAAATTCCATTATTGCCATCCATCGCAACAGCAACTAAATTTGTACCCAAATATTCTGCCTTCAAATGCGCTCCATCGACGATGATTATCGGGCGACAATGTTGAACAAATGATTGAATCTGCAGAAATGAACAATGTTAAAACAAATATGTTTTTAATTTTTTAATCGATACGCAAGGAACGCAAAATTTAAAATATACATATTAAATGGTAATAGTGATACTTACAACTACGCCAAGGGAATAATAACACATCAGAAATCTATTTTCTTTGTATGTGATCAAATTCGTTACGCTTCCGGGGTTGTGAATCTTAATGTTATGTAGGTAAATTGGAAGCATTTGGTACGACTGTTCACTACTCCCACGAAGCATCTGTAATATATGACATTTGGCCCTCCATGCTTGATTGTAAGATATGCTGACACCAAATCGACTGCCTATATCCGCACGTATATCGTTTGCTTTATATTCCTGGTTTGCAGATTTAAATGAATCCACAAGCATACTACCCAACACCTTTTTGGTTACATGTTTATTGTTTCCCATAATTAGTGTGCGTGAGCATGTGTGTACATCATGCAGTTTCTTTACCATAAAGTTTTCAGTGAATCGTATTCTGTAAGCACTACATTTCCACTCACAGTTTGGCAACACACATTTAGCGGTGTATCGAGATTTGTCTGACTTTACAGGCTTTATTTGGAAGTTTTCTTCAAGACATTTTGTAAATAGGGTGTTTATAAACTCTTCTTTGTTCAAGAAAGTTTGACGGACTTTAATTAAATCTGACACCCTATACGTGGTTGGTATTTCAGTCGTCTGTTGGCGCTCTTCCTCATGCTGACTCAAAAGAGTTGGTATATTCCAGAACGGATCTTGCTTTTCTTCTTCATATTGGAATTCTGCGTCTCCGTCTTTTCCTCCATCTGAATCACTATCTTCGACAAGAGGTACCTCAAACGGGTGGTCTAATTCTTTAATTTTACATACGTTTTCAAGACCATAGTTATGCAAATCAAACTCTTCTGTGTTAGGAAGTGGCAATTCAGGTTCTTCCGCTTCCAAATTGTTGCTTGCAAGGTTTTCTTCGGTATCATTTTGTAGTAATAATTGTTGTGGTTGGTGTTTTGGTGGTTTTGGTATTTTGATTTTTTTGGTGTGGGTGTTTCTTGGTTTTGTTGTAGTAGTGGCTGGTTTGTCGAGAATTTTGTTTCTGAAATCCGTTGTGGCTGATGCATTATTACTCTATCGACAATATAAATATCAATAGGAGCATTTGCAATTGCATATTGTAAAAACTCTAGAAAGTCTTCATCATCATCAGTAATATCAAAAACTTGATTATTAAAAACGTATCTCATTGAAACAGCTGCATTCGGTGGGAATTGAATCTTTTTAAGAACATTTTTTTAACAATATTCTCCGATTCATTGGTTTTACGGGCGCAATTGGGAGTCTTAACCGAATTCTAAAACAATCTCGTGGCATATATATGGGTATGTTGTTAATGTACTCAAAAGAACCCCCATAACATATATTAACAACAAATTTATCATCATTAACATAATTCATAATGACAAAAATTAGTGAAAAAGTGGTTAAAATAGTACCTTAAAGTGGGTATAAGCTCTGCATTGAAAAATTTTGAAATATTTATGAGACTGTGATTTCAAAGTCTCAGGGTCAATCTATATATAGGGACAAAATATTATCCGTAAAAATCTATGATATCTGA
This sequence comes from Rutidosis leptorrhynchoides, assembly GCF_046630445.1. Taxonomy (NCBI): domain Eukaryota; kingdom Viridiplantae; phylum Streptophyta; class Magnoliopsida; order Asterales; family Asteraceae; genus Rutidosis; species Rutidosis leptorrhynchoides. Next base: position 423,397,891 of record NC_092338.1, on the reverse strand, counting down.
CGAAATCTTATCCACAAAATCGTATTTCTGATCAGATAAGGTCGCAAATTCGCAAGACGCAAGGACGCAAGCTTGCGCCTTGCGAGGGCAACTCGCAAGTCACCTTGCGTCTTGCGAGGGCAACCTGGCAATTGTTTTTTTTTTGGGCTCCAGCGCAAGAAACTACATGGGAATGGGCATTTTGGCTATAATCTCTAAGTAAAACAATTTTTTTTTAAAGCATGTTTTACATTTACATTTTACATTAAGTAACGACATAAATTAAATACATATACATATATAAAAATAACATAATACAATTACTATAATAACAAATAACTAGTTGTTGAACCCTCGCTTCGCGCCGGGGGTTGGGTTTTCAATGTATTTTATTGCGTTTAGTTTGTAAAATTATTTTGTAGCTAAAGAATGATGTCGTTGAAGCGTAACTCGAGTCGAACCAAAAGGTATAACCCGTGAAAGATTTAAATGTTATTTTAAATTAATAATATATATCCATCTCCGCGTTTAGCTGTGTAATTATCGACTTTTAAAAATTTAACGCAAAATCAACGTGTATAAAAAGTACCCCAAATATTTAGCGTTTTTTAAAAAACGTCCGTTTTGCGTATAGTTAGTAAAATTATTTCGAGTTTAACGATGGTGTCGGAAAAATTTAACTCGTTGCGAGCGAGAAGATATGACCCGTTGAATATTTGGGTGGAGTTTATTTAAGATTTTTTATGAAAATAGTTATTTGACACTTTACCCCCACTGTTTGGGGGGTCGATTTGAATATTTAAAAAAAGTGTGGGGGCTTTGGTGGCGAAGTGAAATTTAATTAGAATTTAAAAAAAAAGTGAAAGGACGAAAATGTCCCTAGTTACTGTTCACCATTTTTGTCTCTTAGATAATATAGAAATAATATATTTATAATTATTTTAATATTTGTATATTTAGAAAATTAAAATTCTTATATATCTAGAGCAAAGGATTAAGAAAAAATGAAAACTTCTTAACAATTAGTATGAAAAAATGAAAACTTCTTAACAATTAGTATGAAATTGGAGTGGTTACGTCTAGTATGTTTTCCCTATTCCCGACATGCTATGGTGCCATGTGGTGGGTATGAACAGGTCGAGAGCATCAGCCGCTTCCGAATCTGGATATACTTGGCAAATCATTTGATGACTTAACGGTCGCCAAAAAGCCCCAAGATGCATTAAATATTTCCGATGAGATCCATGGAGCTATTTTTAGGAGATTAAATATAGATGAAATCGTGGAATCTAACCTTTTATTTATTTTTCCCGTAGTAGAATTTGTCGCCCGATTGAATCTGGTTCGAAAAAAGGAAAAAAATCTTAACAATTAGTATGAAATACGTAGTAGTTTATGAAAGATAGGTAAATAATCTTACACTAAATATGCTTATAAGATAATCTCAAACTCTTGTGCGATCTTCTTTTTATTATATCTATATAGTAAAAGTCATGACCATTATACTATTATGTGACGACCCGGAAATTTCCGACCAAATTTAAACTTAATCTTTATATAATTCCGACTTGATAAGCAATGAATTTTAATAAATCTTGAACCTCCGAAAAGAGTTTTACACAAGCTTTTGGTCACCCTTTTATTCCGACGATTCACGAACATCATAACTTGATTTAATTGTTTAATTATTGTGTATATCTATGGATTTATATATATTAACTTGAAAGTATGATAATTAAATATCTCATTAAGTATATTAACAAAGTATTGTATATATATTTTCTTACTACTAATTTAAAGAGTTTTCAAACAATATATATATATATATATATATATATATATATATATATATATATATATATATATATATATATATATATATATATATATTACTATTTAAATGACGTAATTAACTTATGTTAAAATGTATTTACATATAATGTATGACGAGTGTAAATACATCCTTACAAGTATTGAATACACTTTATAATATACCAATACATATAAAGGATAGCTATACTCATATTTTCGTTCAATTTCCTCAAAGAATTCTACTCGCATTCATACGGTATTTTTACCCGTATTATACACAGCTTCTAGAAGTTTTTACTATTGGTATATACCAATAGAAATCTGCAATTATTTGTGTAATATGTAACCCATGACCTAATCAATTTAATATGTCATGCATGACTTAATACAATTAAACTTATCTTAGATATTTTCACTAAAAGCCAAAATTATAAGCTTATAAATAAGGACCATTTTAACTCATTTTTACTCTACATTATCTTAAACTAAAAACACACTTGAATGCTCTCATATTATACTTTAATCTCAGCAACTTTCCTCTTCATAATCAAGGTAAAATACTTCTTAAAATCCTTGTTCAATTCCTTGTATAGTTGCTATCTTATTATACTTATAAAACTTGTAAAAACTAGAACTTGTTTTGGTGAACACCAAGCTTGTTTGAAAAACTAATCTAATCTTTCTAACTTAACTCTAATAACACTTATTTATATGTATTATTATATTATATTAAGTTAATATAAGAACTTATAACTTGTACATATGAAGAACACCTTGAAACTTAACATATATCCTTTAATCTCCATTCGGTAAAAAGTGGGCTGTTTTGGGTTGGGAATTAAAAACCTATCTTAGACTTTGAGTTCGAGGCTAAGACTTTGGAAATATGTTAATATATGTAAATAAGACTTCCAGTATTTTTTTTCATAATTTTAGACAAAGTGGAAGTATTTTATCAAAAATCATATATTGGGTGGATGCCAGGATTTTTCCAAATCTGTCCACCGACACAAAAAGAGGGTAAAGCTCTAAAAATTACTACTTGGGATGAACTTTTAGAATTGTTTTTGTAAAATTTACTTCTTAATGAATCCATAGCAATTTGATTTACTTTAAACGGAGTTGTAATGAATATTTGGCGAGTAAAACAAAATCTGCTAAAATTAATGTTGTATGGACAAAATTTATATTATAAAAACTATATTAACCATATCCTTGTTAACTTTTCCTATATCCTATATATATTTGGACATGTTATCAGTAGTATAACAAAATATTATAATCTTGGTTAATTCTGTGATTGTATATATGTATAATAATATTCTTGGTACGTCCTAACACAATAAGTATACAATACGTTTTGATAAATCCTAAGACAATAATTCTAAAACAATACGTATACAATACCTCTCTGTGTTGATGCAAAGACAATACGTATACAATACGTCGTGGGGTAATTCTAAGATTATATATATATATATATATATATATATATATATATATATATATATATATATATATATATATATATATATATATATATATATATATATATATATATATATATATATACCGATTATTGGAGTGTTGGACTTTTCGGACTATTTTGGACTACTAACAAAGGACTACTAACAATGGACTACTAACATAAAATGTTAAAAATTATTATATAAGTATTCTATGAACTTGCTTTATTTTATTCATATGTCGTATTATTATCTGAATCGTTATTATTGTTATAGGTTCGTGAATCCAAGAACGACGGTCATATTTTTAATAAGTTAAAAACTTATTATTAATATACTTTTACTACTGTGAGTATATAGTCCCATTTCTAAACTCTAAAAATATTTTGGAATGAGAATACATGCATTTTATGTTTTACGCTATGGACACAAGTACTTAAAATATATTCTACGTTGAGTTGTACCACTTTGTATATTTTTCCCTAATAGCTTGGTAACTAATATTTACATGTTGTAAGAACATGTAAGCGCGAATCCTATTGATAGATCTATCGGGTTTGACAACCCCAACCGGGCTAGTCGCTCTAATATCATAAACAGTTGCATAGTACTTCGTTTTTAATACACTTGGTACAGTGTAGGGAGATTTCATAATAAAGGGAATATGCCACTTTAATTGTTAAGTATGGTTACCGAAGCGCTCAACAACTTATAGAATACTTTTATACACTTGCGAGTGTATATATATTTATAACTATGAAATATTGTGGTCTATATTTATATCGATGCTAAACCTATATATCTCACCAACCTTTGTGTTGACTGTTTAAGCATGTTTATTCTCAGGTCCTTAAGAAAGTCTTCCGCTGTTGCATTATCTGAGCAAGCTGTGCATGGAGTCTCATGCTTTTGTTTAAATGAAGTGTTGCATTCAATAAAACCTTTGTCATGTATTATATTTGACTGTTATGTCAAGTGTGTAGTATTTGAAAACCGATGTATTATGGGGATTATTCCTTAAATAATCGCCCAATTGTTTAAAACATGCATTATGTATAATAATGGTGTGCTTTTTATGAAACGAATGCAATATTATTCTAAAACGTATCATATAGAGGTCAAATACCTTGCTATGGGAACAATGAATAACGTACTGCGTTTATAGTAATATGAACGGGTCGTTTCATATTCACAGCGGTATTTTTGTCTTTTTAATTTCTTCTTTACTAATTACTGCTTTTTGCTACCCTTACCACTATACCTCCTGCCACCGCCACTACACCTTAGCAACCATCATCCACCTGCTACCGCCACCATCAACCTCTTTCATCCGCAAAAATAAAAATTCTCATTTTTTTTTTGTACTACCCACTGCCGCCACCACCATCGGCTGTTTAATATCGGTCAAAAAGTCACATTTTTACCCTCGATATTAAGCCCGAATGTGATAAAACTACAAAATTTATCACCAAAATTAGAGTTTATTTGCTTTATTTGATAGATCAAGTGATTACAAAGACGATGCAAGAAGAATCAGGAGAAACGGACTTAAAACGAAGACTTAGAGCGAAAACAATGAAAAACAAGTTACGAACCGGAGACCAAGCTAAGCCAACGAAGATTCAAGCCACCCGGGCACTCTACCCGAGCTTCCATGATAAAGTACACAGTTGTCTCTCCCGGCTTGCCACTCCACCCTGCCATCTCCCCCATGAACTACACCTGGCTTGCCACTTCTACCCGGGCAGTGTACCTGGCTTGCCACTTCTACTCGGGCAGTGTACCGGGCCTGCCAGGTTGTTGATTGCTATAAATAGGAGCTATTTGTTACCCATGCAACACACACTTCTCAACACATTCCTTCTCTCAATCTCACTTCTCTGTCTAGTTCCCAAAACATTATTCCACTCCAGGGATTATATATCGGGAGGTCACCCAAGTTTAGCGTGTTGTGTTTCTAAGCCACTCATATTTGAAAATGATTTTGTAGGTCATCTAAGTTTATCGTTTCGTGTTTATAGGTCACCCATATCTTAAAGTGATATTTAGGTCATCCAAATTCGTATGTTGTTTCATACTTACAAAATATCAATAGAAAAATGTAAAATAATAATACAAATAACTAAGCTTTTTCTTAATTGATATTGTTTATATAAAGACTAGTTGCTACAAAACACACGAGTATTTGTATGTACTTTTTTATTTATTCAAAAAATTTTAGTCGGATTTGATACACACACACACACACACACACACACATATATATATATATAACAACATACGAACTGATGAAAAATCGTGTGTACTTTTAAATTTTATAATGCAGCGAAACGAAAAAAATAAATATATTTTTATTCATTAATAAACATCTTTTATTAACGTTAAAATAAACATCATTTATTTTATTACAAACTTTCACACAATTAACGGTTCCCAACAAGATCCAATTACACCGGTAATAATTGTCAACTAATAAATTTACTAAGAGGAGTTTAGATATACCTTTAGCTAGTGATGTGAAAGTGGTAGAAATAATTGTCCACGTCTAGGTTGAAACATATATTCAAAGTGTATGAATATCTCTATGGTTGATTCACAAGCACCTCAAACAACTCCAATCAGATGCTAATCCGTATAACCCAAAAATAATAATAATTAATCAAACCCTTTTGATTAATAATAAACAAATCCAATGTTAGATGCTCAAAATGAAATATAAAACACTGTGTTTAGTTTTATTGGCCCCGTATGCCAAATCACTTTTGTTTTCTTGCGAACATTGCAAAACCATGTAAGACCCATTTTTAGTTTCCTTTTTATTTGTTGAACGAGGTTACGAGACAAGGGTTCCGTAACACCAAAACGAAAAAAAAAAAATTTCTTTTGAGTTTTTGCCATACATGTATATCAAAAATTGAAACCCTTTAAATTGTTATTGTAGTTTTCGTATGTAGCCTCAAGAGTCAATTACCCTTAATTTATATTTATCTTGATGTTATTTATCGGTTGATCAAAACAAAAAGATTAGGCCCATATTTATTATTATTATTACTTTTAAACAAAATAGGTCCATATAATATTTGTGGTTCAGCGACTGATTGAGCATTTTTATATTTAATTAAATTGTATTTAATTAAACTATACTTCTTGAATAATATGTTATAATTATATAATTATATATCAATAATATATAATAAAGTGTGTGACCCCATATGCCTATATATAAGCGATAGTATAGATTTGTGTTATGATGTGCACACTAAGTCAACGCGAACTTGAAAGATCCACACAATCAATTTCAAATATGAGTAGCCTACAAAAGCAAAAAGATAAATTTGTGTGGCCTACAAAATTATTTTCAAATACATTGACCTATAAACACAAAACAATAAACTTTGCCTCCCGACATATAATTCATTTTTCTTTATTTTCTAAGACAATGCTATATTGAAACACTTCTCTCTTTATTTCTTGTTTTAAACCAAGGGTTTAGAACGTCGTGTGAAAATGGATTCCTATCTATTGTAGTATTGTTAGTGTTAAAGCCTTAAAGGAAGAACTATGATAAGCAAACTATAATATAATTGTTTGTACAATTCTTAGCACTCCTTGTTAATGGAACAAAGGTATTGAGAGCTGATCACTGAATGGGTGATATAACGGGGTATGATGATGAATGTATGCTTGTTGGCGATTCCCCAAAGGTAGTACGAAGGTATCGTACTTTACGCCACCAAGATACGAAGGTAACTCATTGAGAGTGTTTTGTATATGAGTGATTGTGACATAGAGTGAATGTCTTGTCTAGAGACCAAGTTCCCTTTATATAGGGTTAGGCAATAGCTTTATCACCACCTTTCTAGGTGGATTCAGTCTTCGAGGCAATCTCTGATGAGACAAAGGGGACTTTCCCTTCGGCTGACTGCAACCTCTGCTAGTTCAAGAAAGCTAGCCTGCAGCATTCCTCTTTTGTCATTTGGATGCTAGTGGAAGCGAGTTTGGTCAACCCACTTACTTCTCTCCTTCAGTCTAGGTGATCTTGTGACTTTAGGGGAAGTCCTTATCCATTGGTAACCATGATCCCTTCGTCAATACGTTCCTTCGTTATTATTGCTTCGTATAATGGAAGTGGTTTCGTACCAACTCTGAATATTGGGATTCTACTTTGGTAGCATTCTTCTTTTATCATTTGGGCGCCATTATTTGATTTCGGGGATATCCCGCCTTTGATTTGTATTTGACATATGTGTTCTTGTGATCCCATCTTATGCCACCTATCATCGTTAGGCGTGATACCTTCGTTAGCGTAGCTTCGTGTGTCTTGACGGGAGGATACACTATCAAGCCCCCCAGTTTAATTTTACGAAGCTTTTTAACCAAGCTATGTTGAATTAAACTCAATCTGCCACTTGATTACTTGATTTGACGTCTCTGATCTTAGCAATTATTTACCCGGGTGCGATTACCTTTCTGCCCCTGCTAATTCTTTTCTGTTTAAATAAGATTGAAGGGTGAAAATGGTAATTTTCCGGTGCGGTTATCAAAGTAACTCTGTAACTGATGGGACGGTTTCTGCTATAGGGTAATAAAGAGTTAATCTTCAATTTTCTCTTTCATTTTTTTTCTTTTGCTTATCTTCATCATCTGATCATCTTCCCTATTTCTCAAAAAGGTATTGCTCCCATCTTGCTGTCATTTTTGTTATTTTGTTATGGCTAAAGTAGGGCTTCTATCTATTTCTAGCGTTGTGACCCCCGAGCGTTGTGACCGCCTCTGTAAAACCCTAGGTCTCAAGGGAGACGACATAATTTTGCCGGAATCTGGTAAGTTCATGCTGGATTTTTTGGCGGATTACGTCGGAATGTACACGCAATCATTTACAGAGTGCAACCTTAGGATTCCCATTTCATCATTTTTTCTTAGTGTTCTTGATTACTTCAAAATCCATGTTTCGATTGTTTACCCTCTTGCCATCAAAAAGATCCTGGCTTTTGAGTATATGTGCAAAGCATATGGCAGCCAGCCTTCTGTTGACTTGTTTCGTTGTTTCTTTCAAACTGGTGATGCTGGGAATTGGGTTACCATTGCCAAGCACCGTAAAAAGAGGGGTAGTGTGATTGATACTCCCATGTGTTTTGCTTCTTCCATTCCTGATGTAAGGAATTGGAAAAATTTCTTTGTTTATATCAAGAAATCTTTTTTCTTTCCGGACAAATTTCCCAATGCCGTTGATAGCAGGTGGGCCATCGTTCCCAAGCAATATAGTGATCTTATTCCTGAGAATGCTAAAAATGATCCTCTTTACGGTAGAATTTGTCGTCATCCTATAATTCCTTCAACTCTTCCAGATTCCCTTCTTTTTAAGCTCGGCATGGCACCTTAGTGGGAAAGAGGCGAAGCTAGTCATGTGTACTTTTGTGGGTAAAGGGGTAGGTATCGCATGCCCATAGGTCTTATTTCTGTTTGATCCCTTTTTGTTTTATTTTTCTGACATTGTTTGCTGTTACAAAGATGTCTTTGCAAAACGTTATCAAGTCCTTTGGGGTGAAACAGATGACTTAAGTTGACCATGCTAGCACTGTTGTTAAGGAGCTTGGTTCTCCTTCTTGTTCTGGTTTTATGGAGGTGGACAGTAAACCGGAGAAAGTGGATGAATCCAGTGCTCCCAAGGTTCAACACAGCGCTAAGGTTGCTTCAAAGCATGAGCCTATTGATGTTGATGCGGAGCCTGATGTTTCCAAGAGTATTCCTGTTAGGGCGTCTAGGCGTCAGAAGGCTGCCAGGAAAATGAAAGAGGTTGTTTCTGGTTCACCCTTGAAAAAGGATAGGTTCGCTCTTCGAGATGAAGATATTGATGACGAAGCTGCAGTTGAAGGTTCTGGCGACAATGTTCTCTTGGGTACGTTTCTTTATTAGTGTTTTTTTTTTAACTATACTTTATTCTCAAATATGTCTTTGTGTCTGTGTAGGTGATGTTCCTGATATCCCCTCTTTGGAAGCTTGTTTCGATGTGTTTGACGAAATGATTCCTTCTGAGTTTGAAGATGCCTTTGTGGATACCTCTAAGCTCATTGATGTTTATACCGCTCATTGCTATCGTTCTGCTATGTATAACCACCTCGTCCTGTCTTGTTTGAAGCAGAAATCTGGCGATGTCGTGTGCCTAGAGAAGGAGGTGGAAGAGCTTAGGAATGTCAATGCATCTTCCAAAGAGTCTGTGAAGAAGCTTGAGGAGCAGTTGTTGTTGAACACATCTTGGGAAGAGGAGGTGAAATCAGCCAAAAGTGAGATTCTGAGCATGCAGGAGAAACAGAAGCTTGATGAAAAGAGGATTGCTGACTTGGAAGAGGATAACAAGGCTCTCCGTTAGGTGGCGAAAGCGTTGGCATATCAGAAGAAGAGGTTTGATGGTTTAAAGGCAGATTATTCTGATGTAATTGCCAAGGTCATTCCACATGTCTGCAGGCAGGTTAATCGTAGTAAAGAGTTAAGCACGTTTGTAGGTGATGTTGTTCTTGCTAGCAAACTTGAGGAGAAGTGTAAATTGTTGACCGAGTTATCTGAGCAGGGCAAGCTTGAGCTTAGCAGCTATCCTTAGTATACCGATCAGGCTTCAGCCCTTGTTGATGCTGCGTGTGCTTGTTTTGCCGATGCTGAGCTCAACTATGTCACCTCTGTTGCTGCTCACTCTGATATTAAGCCTGTGGAGCTCCTTGCCTTGGTTGCAGAGCAATGATCTTTGTGGTTTGTTTGTTTTGTGATCCTCTTTTGATGTGATGACATGTATGCTAATTACTTTATGTTTAACGTACTTTTATCAGGCCTGCGTGCCTGCTGTTTTGGGGCTCTGTTGCCCATAAACAATTTGTGTTCAGTACTTTGTGGGTTGTCATACCCATTTGTCTGTTATTACTCTACTTATCTTGTAAGCAGGTTACTTCTTTGGCTTTTTAATTGCCTTTTGGTTATCTAAGTGTAACCCTTTAGCGTTCAAACATATGCACTATTTGTTTGTAGAATATGCCTTCTTGTATATTGCTAGAATTTGACAAGTATTCCTCTTGGGAATACTGTGCAATAGCTTCGGTATACCTATTGGGTTACCTCTTGCTTATTGCTAGAATTTGACAAGTATTCCTCTTGGGAATACTTTGCAATAGCTTCGGTATACCTCTTGGGTTACCTCTTGCTTATTGCTAGAATTTGACAAGTATTCCTCTTGGGAATACTGTGCAATAGCTTCGGTATACCTCTTGGGTTACCTCTTGCATATTGCTTAAGTTTGACAAGTATCCCTCTTGGGAATACGCTGCAATAGCTTCGGTATACCTCTTGGGTTACCTATTGCATATTGCTTAATTTTGACAAGTATTCCTCTTGGGAATACGCTGCAATAGCTTCGGTATACCTCTTGGGTTACCTCTTGCATATTGATTAAGTACGGCAAGTATTCCTCTTGGGAATACGCTGCAATAGCTTCGGTATACCTCTTGGGTTACCTCTTGCATATTGCTTAAGTATGGCAAGTATTCCTCTTGGGAATACGCTGCAATAGCTTAGGTATACCTCTTGGGTTACCTCTTGCATATTGCTTAAGTATGGCAAGTATTACAATATTAAGCTTGGTCTTTCCAAAAGATAGTAGGATTTCATTCAAAATTTTTTGTGGTAGGCAGCGTGTAAGTTTCAACTACCCATTACAAATTTTCCTACTTTCATACAACTAAGAGCCTAGAAGTAAAACTTTCGAAGGTTTACCCCGTTCCAGGTTCTGGGGACTTGTTTCCCTTCCGTGGTCTCAAGCTTGTATGAACCGTTCCCAAAGGCTTCGGAGATTATGTATGGGCATTCCCAAGTTGGACCCATCTTTCCTTCGTATTCTACTTTGCTAGTGCTGTTGAGCCTTAAAACGTAGTCCCCTACCTTATATACTGTAACAACCCGACTTTTTCCGTTACTATTGTTACTGGTCCGTTAAATATTTAACGGTGATTACTTAAACTTTGCGTGTTTAATAGAATTAAATGCATACTTGATCCTAGTAGATTACTTGAATTAATATGATATATTAATTTATGAACTTGTTTTGGATAGCGAAATACCAAGAAAATGTTACGATTAAGATAATCGCCTAGAAAGCTTTTCAGTTTACGGAACTCAGAACAACAACGAAATAATTATTTTTAATAATTATTCACTTTAAGAAAAACTTATTTAATTTATTATTGATTTAATGAATTAAATTCGGTGATTTCGTTTCAACGACTAGTTAACGTTCCGGAGACCCGGTACGGTTAACGACACTCGAAACGGACCACGCGCATACAAGAAAATAACGCAACGAATGATATTTCACTTTTAATAATTATTTTATGTAATTATTATGTTTTAAGAATACTTTTAATTTATTAGAAGTTTTAAGGATTTAAAACGCGTAGAATTCGCTAAAACGCCCAGTTAACGTTCCGGTTTGCGGTTTCGGTCAACGACACTCATCGTGTTACACAATAGAGTTGCTAGCTAGACCAAAAGAGCCGATGACTTCCCTCCCATGTGGCCCACGGCCGACCCCATCCATGAACCCCCTTGTTGGACTTAAATTTGAGCTAAAAAGTCATTAGTTGCATGTTTAAGCCCTAACCTAATTAAGGAAATAAGTATATAAGGCTTTTAATCACAACACTTCCACCCCTAACCCTCATCCACGAAATTTGCAGCCCCCATAACCCCCATACATGTCAACACCATCATTGAAAGGACCCGTTCATATACATTATAAACGATTCACAATAGTTGATTACATCGCGAGGTATTTGACCTCTATATGATACATTTTACAAACATTGCATTCGTTTTTAAAAGACAAACTTTCTTTACATCGAAAATTGACAGGCATGCATACCATTTCATAATATCCACTATCCAACTATAAATTGACTTAATAATAATCTTTGATGAACTCAGTGACTCTAATGCAACGCTCTTCAAAATATGCCATGAAAGACTCTAAGTAATATCTTTAAAATGAGCAAATGCACAGCGGAAGATTTCTTTATCACCTGAGAATAAACATGCTTTAAAGTGTCAACCAAAAGGTTGGTGAGTTCATTAGTTTATCATAAACATTCATTTCCATCATTTTAATAGACCACAAGAATTTCATTTCCAGTTCTCATAAATATACGTCTCATGCATAGAGACAAAAATCATTCATATGGATTGAACACCTGGTAACCGACATTAACAAGATGCATATAGAATATCCCCATCATTCCGGGACACCCATCGAACATGATAAAATCGAAGTACTAAAGCATTCCAAATTCCAGAATGGGGCTTGTTGGGCCCGATAGATCTATCTTTAGGATTCGCGTCAATTTGGGGGTCTGTTCCCAAATTCTTAGGCTACCAAGCTAAAAAGGGGCATTTTCGTCTTCGATCATTCAACCATATAATGTAGTTTCGATTACTTGTGTCTATTTCGTAAAACATTTATAAAATTTGCGCATGTATTCTCAGCCCAAAAATATAAAGGGTAAAAAGGCAAATGAAACTCACCATACTGTATTTCATAGTAAAAATACATATAACATCATTGAACAAGTGCAAGGTTGGCATCGGATTCACGAACCTAAATTAATTATATATTTATGTGTTAGTCAATAATTGTCTAACAAAATTAGGTTAGGTCATAGTTGTGACGACCCGGAAATTTCCGACCAAATTTAAACTTAATCTTAATATAATCTCGACACAATAAGCAAAGTCTGTAGAGTTGAGTCTCAGAATTTTAAACCATTTAACCTCTGACTATTCCCGACGATTCACGAACATAGATGTATAAATAAATATGTAATTATATATATATATATATATATATATATATATATATATATATATATATATATATATATATACGAAATTTATACATATGTAATATTGCAATATACATATATATAAAAATAATAAATATTAACGATTCAATAAACTATATAATCGGTAACTATTATATAATAAATGGTAATATATTAAACCTAAATTACGAGTTGAATATAATTATTATATTAATACTATTAACAATATCAGTATTATTATTAAGCAATGTTATCAATAATACTAAATGGATTATTAATATTATAATTAGTATCCATATTGTAATATATAAATATTAAATATTAGTAGTATGATTTCATAAAAATAATATCAAATGTAATTAAAAGTTAAAAACATAAATGTTATAATGTTATTATCACTTTCTTAATTATTACTTGTAAATATTATTAATACCCTTATCATTTAAAGTAGTAATCTTTATTATTATCACCAATAATACTATTATCAAAATTGTTATTGTTAGTATTAGTGTTATCATAAATATTATTATAAATATTATCATTAAAATGATTATTTAGTATTATCACTATAATTATAAGTACTATTATTAGTATTATTAGTATTATTATTAGTATTTGTATTATTATTAATTATTAATATTATTAAAAATATAATTATTAATCTATATAAATTTCATACGGATTCAAATAAAGAGATAATTCCAAAAATCAGTTCCACGTTTTAATTAAACTGTATTTGATGTTGTTTTTTTTATTTTTTATTTTGTCTCTAAAATCATTTAGATTGTACAAATCAGTTAACAATCGATTTCTCACCTTGTTTTATAGTTTTTGTTTTATTTCTTTTTTTTTATTCGCTCTCTGCTCCTGATTGAAGGTGTCGACCACCATCACTACCTTACAAACACGATACTGCTATTCAGTGATGCAATTACAAACTTTATTATCATATATATATATATATATATATATATATATATATATATATATATATATATATATATATTGTATTAGCGTCTGTGAATGAAGAGAAAACCCAAAACAATACAAACACAATATGAACACCCCTGTACACGAAAACTTTTTTAGCCAAAGCTTCAGTTCGTTTATTTATTCAAAATGTAAAAATGTAGTTGTGTTAGGAATATTTTGATTGAAATTTATGCAAAATTTCAATTTCCAATTCTTTTTAACAATTCGTAATTTCTGAGTCAAAGATTTAAAACTTAAAAGTCAACAGATTGTTCTTCACAAAAATTCGAGTTCGTGTTTACGTTTTAGGATCAATTGATGATTGAGGAAAACTATATAAATGTTTTGAAACGTAAATTGTGTTGTAACTTTTGTTCAAAACAAGCTTGAAATCAAAATCACATTTTTTTTGTTCTATAGCGACGAGCAGGCCAGCAGCATATATATATATATATATATATATATATATATATATATATATATATATATATATATATATATATATATATATATATATATATATATATATATATATATATATTTTTTTTTTTTTCGTTTTGTTTTAATTCAGTTAAACACTCAGCTGAATCTTTCTGTTTACTAATAAATCTGAAAACGTATTTGGTTTATTCATCTGTCGTGATTAAATGGGTGTTAGTCGAATTAGTTATGAAGAAGATGATGAAGGAAATAGAAAGCAGGATACGTAGAAATAGGTTGGAGATAATAACAGAAAAACTGGGCAGAGTGGATGGTTAAGGTGTTATGTTGGTTAGCAGGAGGTCTCGGGTTCAATCCCTGCTGAGGGCAATTTTTTTTTTTTTTTTGATAAGCTTATAAGGTAGTTAATTATCATTTATTATTTTTATTATTATTAATACTATTATTATTATTGTTATTATTGTTGTTATTAATTGATGTTATTATTACTAGTATTAATATTATTGTTATTGTTATTAATATAAGTATTAGTTATTATTATTTATTATTACTATCATGAATATAATTACAATTATCATTATTAATATTACCAATGTTATATTATTATCTTTAATAATAAGATTGCTATTATTATTATTTTTATTAGTATTAAGTAGTAAGTATTATTACCATTTAGTTATCATTACTAATAATTATTTTTAAATTAATATTTTTATTATTATTATTAATATTATTATTATTATTATTCAAGTTATTATTTTATTATCATTAAAACTATCTTTATTACTATAGTTATTTCAAGTATTGTCATTATTATTACTATCATAAAATAATACAACTTTTTATTTATTATTACTAATATTATTTTACCAATTAACAATTAGTTACATAAGACTATATTTAATACATATAACATATAATTTATTAAAATAACAAGTATATAATTAATAATATATAAGTTATTCGATTACAATTACATGTGTTAATATATATATAAATAATATAGGTTCGTGAATTCGAGGCCAACCCTATACTTGTTCAATGTCGTCAAATGTATTTTTACTACAAAATACAGTATGGTGAGTTTCATTTGCTCCATTTTTAAATGCTTTTGCAATATATATTTTTGAGACTGAGAATACATGCGCTGCTTTTATAAATGTTTTACAAAATAAGCACAAGTTCATGAAACTACATTCTACGATTGTTTTGTTATACCAGATATCTATACTTATTATTATTATGCTTGGTAACCTAAGAATTAGTGAAAAACACTAATTGACGCGAATCTTAAAGGTAGATCTACGGGCACCAACCACCCCCATTTTTGAATAGTGGAAATGCTTTAGTATTTCGAAGGGTTCTTGTCACACATTTGAATAGTGGAATGTATGATGCCAGATATCTTAAGCGCTCTATGTTAAGGTCGGTTACCAGGCGACTCATCGTATGAATGATTTTTGCAGTTGTAATGATCCTGCGCATTTAATTAAATGAAATCTTGTGGCTTATTAATTATTATGATTATCATATAGAAATTAAACCTATGAACTCACCAACCTTTTGGTTGACACTTTAAAGCATGTTTATTCTCAGGTATTAAAGAAACCTTCCGCTGTGCATTTGCTCATTTTAGAGATATTACTTGGAGTCATTCATGACGTATTTCAAAAGACGTTGCATTCGAGTCGTTAAGTTCATCAAGATTATTATTAAGTCAATTATAGTTGGATATATATTATGAGATGGTATGCATGTCGTCAACTTTCGATGTAATGAAAGATTGTCTTTTAAAAAACGAATGCAATGTTTGTAAAAATGTATCATATAGAGGTCAAGTACCTCGCGATGTAATCAACTGTTATGAATCGTTTATAATCGATATGGACTTCGTCCGGATGGATTAGGACGGGTTATCACAGTAGTGTACCACAATCCTAATGCTCGAGTCTAGTATGCAAAAGTCAACAAAAGTCAATTTAACTCAAAATGATTTCCAAAATTTATACAAGATTATTATATAGTCTAAATATCGTCGTTTTATATTTTTAAATATTTTTAAAAGATTTAATAGAGTAAATAATATAATTCATTTATTAATAAATAAAATTTTATATTAAAATTTATATAATAAAATATACTTTTATATATATTAAGTAATAAAATTTATAGAGTTCATTTAATATCATAAAGATAATATGATAGGTATTATTAAAGTAATTTATTACACGTAGTAAAATATGTTTGTATCACATATTTATTTTATAAAATAATATCTATAATAATAGTAAGTAAAAGTTGTATTATTTTGTAATAATAATTATTATTATAAAAATATCAATATTTATAATTACTAAGATGACATTATGATAAAACGATAATTCTAATTATGATAACTTTAATATTTACAATACTTTTTAATATTATTTTTAAAATAATAATTCTATTTAAAATGATAATAATAATGATATTTTATAGTAACAATGACATTTCTATTAAAATGATAATTTTTGTTAAAATGATAGTTTTAATACTAACGATACTTTTAATAATAATAGTAATAATAAAAATAATAAGAACTATAATTTTATCTAAATCAATATCTTATAATATTTTTAATTTCAACATGATACTCTTACTCATTATTTCCTAATCGTTTCGTTTAATAGTTTTTAACCATCTTTTATATCGTGTTCATAATAATGATAATAATAGTAATCAAAATAATTAGGTGTTACTAATATTAGTTTTAATTACAATAATACTAATAATGATAATTGCTATGACATTATTAACGTTAATACTAATAATTATTTTAATGATAATATAATAATAATAATAACAATAACAATAATCATTTTTAAATAATGATATATATATTAATAATGATAATAATAATAATGATAATAATAATAATAATAATAATAATAATAATAATTAGATAATAATAATAATACTAATTATAACTTTAACGATAATAACGATAGTAATAATAATACAAATAACAATTTTTAATGATAAATCCTTTTATTGATAAAGATAATAATAAGATAAAACTAGAACGACGATAATAACGACGATAATAATAATCATTTTTAATAATAATACAAAAATTCAATTGGCTATAACTTCTAATCTGTTCATCGAAACCATTCGGTATCTAAATGAAAAGTTCTTAATTTTTCGCTAGCTTTCCAACGACATGCATATCTTATACCTTATCTCAACCGCATAAATAACTAATTCAAGATTCAACATAACCTATCTAAGGGCAATATTCAAAAGTACAAGCATGCATAATCCTATATACTCGAGCACTAGTCAGAGATACACTATTAATATATAAAAGTTAAGTTATGAGTGCTCACGTATCAATATTGAGATTCAATATTGCAGGAAAGGTACGTAAACGCAACGGAGACGATAAACACTAGATTGACCTCATGAGCATACCCATGAACATTACCCATCACCTCCATAGCTATAACCCTTAATTTCCTTAGCCATATCCTACTCATAAAACGTGTTTTGAAATAACTCGCACGCACCTTTTGTCGTAGTATTTTATGTATAATACCAATACTTAATACTAATAATAATAATACTACTAATATTAATATCATAATAATCTTTAGTAATAAAATTAATAAATAAATAAAATAAATAAGTAAATTATGGAGTAATATATAGAGATAGATAGATGGATAATTAAAATGAGAATGAACCCAGATCGAGCGAACTTTAAAGACTTCACCTCACAAAATCCCCATGCGATCGCATGGGGGCTCCTTGAGAAAAGCATGTGATCGCATGCACTCATGTTCCAGCTCATATGCACTTCTAACTTGCTACCGACACTTCAAATGTTACATATGATTCATATTTATATATTATTTAATATATAATATATTTAATCTTTAGAATTAATTAAATATAATATTATATTTACGTGCGTAGTAAAAATGTAATTTTTGTTCAAATGACTCGTACGTTGTCACTCGACTCATGTACCACTTTCGGTTTTTCGAGCGCACTTTCGTACGTTTAGAAAACTAGCTTTTTACGTTATGCGACGTGTACCCTTAATAATAATTTGACTTATTCATCAATAAATTACTTTATGAAAATGTATCTTATACAATTTGAGCGTCGTGGTCATTTGCTTCTATAAATCAGTGACTCGTTGTTTACCAAAATATATTATTTTAAATTGGGACGTTTTATGACTAAATTAAATATATATATATATATATATATATATATATATATATATATATATATATATATATATATATATATATATATATATATATATATATTTAGAATTGTAAATTTGTACATAATATATGTTTGAAATATTTATCTAATGATACAATATTTAGTCTTTCAAAACCAATTATTTTTCAAAGTTCGTTTTAAAAAAATCATCCAGAAAAATATTATAACTCGTAACGTTTTCATTTAAAAACTTAATTAAATACAATTCATTTATGTATTAACTTTTTAAATATCAATCAGCGAATGTTACTATCGTATACTAAACTAATTTAAAAACATATATATTTAATGAACACTTTTTAATGTACGTTGCAAGTTATTCATATATCTAACAATTAATATTCCAACCTACGTTATTTAAACATATATATTAATAAACTAGTTCTATTATGTCAAAAAAACGTTTTTACTTAAGAGAGTAAAATAATAAATAAATCATAACAGGTTCAAGTTATTAACTTACAGTTTATTCATGGGCTGTAGGATTAGATCAAATGGATAAATGTACGTATAAAAAAATATCATCTTAACATGACAGATGGTTTTATCTAATTAAAAGTCACGAGATAATTATTGTAAAGCATGAATTGAAAATCCGACGGGAATCTCCACTAACCCTTGTCTGGTTCCCATTAATTGACACTTTTGTTCTTTCTAAAAAATCACTTTACCAATTTTTTCCGAATACCATTAAAAAGGAAAGGTTTGCTAAATCAAAAGTGGACCTCTCAACAGAGACTCTTAATCATACACCGTACCAGATAAATTAATCATTTGATATAATCTTCTAATTCCATCGATAAACATATTGAAACAAATACGTTCATGTAAAGTATTATACGTTTAATACTTGCTAACGTTTTCAAGTTATAATATATACATATATACATATATAATCATATCCGTTCCTATAATGGTTCGTAAATCTTTGGAATTTGGTCGAGTTTAAATGAATGTATGAACACAGTTTAAAATATTTGAGATTCAACTTACATATTTTGCTTATCGTGTCGGGAATATATAAAGATTAAAGTTTAAATTTGGTCGGAAATTTTCGGGTTGTCACAATCATCATCCTCAATCACCATCAATTATTGCTTGTTTGCTTGAACCTTCAACACGAAAGTGCTTCCTTTGATCGTCCTCTACACGCTAGTACTAATTGATTTGTGTTTTAAGGTATAAACACTAACCCTAATTTTATTAGATCAGTTTTTATGTCAATTACATAGTGTATTGGTGTCTAGTGCTCATTTACATGCGATTGGAGTTGTCGTTAGTCGTTAAATTGCTCGATTGTTGTCATTGCTATGAATCACGAATTTGTTTGCTATGGATCTGATCAAATTAGTTTATTTATTGATTTTTTTTATATCTATATGGATAGAGCTCGAAAAATTAATAAGTTTGGACTTTGGATTTGCATGATTTCGTTACCGGATGCTTAAGTTATGATTAATTGAAGTTTCGTTAGGGTTTCACATGTAATCCGAATTTTCTGAGTTGCATGCTTTGTGTTTTAGTTTATATAAAGTGTACTAATGTATTCCTTGTGAAAAGTTATGCAATTTAGAATTAAGATTTACGTCAAAAGGTTGTGTAATGCTCCCGTTATGTCAAAACGAAGTTTCGTGTCGTTAAGTGAGCTGAATCTGTATTCAAAGTTACATAAAAATTGCTAGAGTGAACTAGGAATTGATTTAGACTTTAATATTATGGAATATGTTATTTTATATGTTAATTGACATGTTTCATTTGTATGAAAACTTACGAGAACGTGATTTGACATGAGAAATATGCTCGTCTAATTGATATGTCTGTTTGATGAACAAAACTGATGAGTCTGTAAAGATTTACGAAACTGTACAAATTGGCTAAAGAAATGTTTCTGATTATTTTATCACTAAAACTTTGAGATGTTTTGAGATGACTCCAATTGGCTGTTCGTCAAAATCTATTTTCTATATTTTATGAAAAATGTTTAAAAACTGACGCGCGGGCAGAAATTGCTGTAATGAACTATGAATTGACCCTTTCTGATATTAGACTTTTATTTATTGTATGAGACTTTGGCCGGAATTTTTTGGAATAAATTTTAAGTGTAGTTATAATCTGGAGTTTTTCATGATTTAATGATTTATGTGCTATGAGCTATAGTTGGATCTTTCTACGACGTACGAAATTCTAAGGCATGCTTTAAGGTGCAAAAGTGCAATATGCTTAATTATGAGTTGTAAAGTGATACTTGACATAGGTTTGACTTATTGATCATGTTTGTATGACCTACTGAGATGTTTGACTTTAGTTGACCACTTTGACCGAGTTGACTTTAGGGTTGACTTTGGTTGACTTTTGTTAACTTCCTTGGATTAGTTGACTTTTACTTGTTTGTTGAGTCAGTCTGAGCACTAGGACTTTCCGTACACTATGGGTTGACATAGTATGACCTATATGTGTATACTTAAGATGACTTACATGATTAGGTTGCGTTGTTCGGTCGAGATTGTTCGACTATAGTACGTTTTGCTAAGATATTTCAAGTGCTTTTGCTAAGGTGAGTCTACAGTCCCATATTCTTTAACATTTTTGGGATGAGATACATGCTGCTTTCGAAACTATTTCTTAAACTATTTTTACAAGTGTTTTTACCAATGTTTTACATTTTAGGCACAAGTAACTTAAATGACTATACATATGAGTTCATAGCTTGATTAACACGTACACTTCGGTGTAGCGCCATGATAAGATAAACACGTACACTTCGGTGTAGCGCCATGATAAGGTAAAAACGTACACTTGATCGGTGTAGCGCCATGATAAGACGTGTGCTCGGCTCACGCAAATGTTAAAGTTTTATAATCAAGTGCTCACGATAATGTATACTTTTTCAATGGTGTTTTCTAAGAAGATCTTGTGGCCTAACTTACGAAATGATGTACTAAACCTGTAGATTCACTCAACTTTATGTTGATCCGTTTTGCATGTTTTATCTCAGGTATTAGTTGCTTCCGCTGTAGAACCTTGCTGTTATGTAGAAGTCAAGCCAAGCATTGGGACCAGAGTTAATATGTCGTTAGTGGATTCTGACGGGGTATTACATTTGGTATCTGAGCTTTGGCTATAGAGAACTAGGATACATTAGTGTGCTAACCTTAGGGCGCATTAGTGGGTCTAGTCTATAGCCGTGTACTTAGAATGACTGTTATATGCCATGCTTGCACTGTTTGCTCTACCATGCTACCCGTAGGGCTACATATTAGATATCACATGCATATACGCATATATACCCATAAGGATATGAACTTGGACTAGATGTATGATATCACGAATCACATACGTACACACGACGCGACACTTAAGAGCATTAAGTTGACTACGCTATCTTGAACTTATGGAGTGATGTCGAATGGATATGTGAGATAGCGTAATGTAATGACCGGGATTACATTACGGTAACTCATATAGAAGTTCCAAAATGAAATGTCCCGTTCTTATTGATTAAAAACGTTCCATATTAATTGATTTCGTTGCGAGGTTTTGACCTCTATATGAGACGTTTTTCAAAGACTGCATTCATTTTTAAACAAACCATAACCTTTATTTCATCAATAAAGGTTTAAAAAGCTTTACGTAGATTATCAAATAATGATAATCTAAATTATCCTGTTTACACACGACCATTACATAATGGTTTACAATACAAATATGTTACAACAAAATAAGTTTCTTGAATGCAGTTTTTACACAATATCATACAAGCATGGACTCCAAATCTTGTCCTTATTTAAGTATGCGACAGCGGAAGCTCTTAATAATCACCTGAGAATAAACATGCTTAAAACGTCAACAAAAATGTTGGTGAGTTATAGGTTTAACCTATATATATCAAATCGTAACAATAGACCACAAGATTTCATATTTCAATACACATCCCATACATAGAGATAAAAATCATTCATATGGTGAACACCTGGTAACCGACAATAACAAGATGCATATATAAGAATATCCCCATCATTCCGGGACACCCTTCGGATATGATATAAATTTCGAAGTACTAAAGCATCCGGTACTTTGGATGGGGTTTGTTAGGCCCAATAGATCTATCTTTAGGATTCGCGTCAATTAGGGTGTCTGTTCCCTAATTCTTAGATTACCAGACTTAATAAAAAGGGGCATATTCAATTTCGATAATTCAACCATAGAATGTAGTTTCACGTACTTGTGTCTATTTTGTAAATCATTTATAAAACCTGCATGTATTCTCATCCCAAAAATATTAGATTTTAAAAGTGGGACTATAACTCACTTTCACAGATTTTTACTTCGTCGGGAAGTAAGACTTGGCCACTGGTTGATTCACGAACCTATAACAATATATACATATATATCAAAGTATGTTCAAAATATATTTACAACACTTTTAATATATTTTGATGTTTTAAGTTTATTAAGTCAGCTGTCCTCGTTAGTAACCTACAACTAGTTGTCCACAGTTAGATGTACAGAAATAAATCGATAAATATTATCTTGAATCAATCCACGACCCAGTGTATACGTATCTCAGTATTGATCACAACTCAAACTATATATATTTTGGAATCAACCTCAACCCTGTATAGCTAACTCCAACATTCACATATAGAGTGTCTATGGTTGTTCCGAAATATATATAGATGTGTCGACATGATAGGTCGAAACATTGTATACGTGTCTATGGTATCTCAAGATTACATAATATATATTACAAGTTGATTAAGTTATGGTTGGAATAGATTTGTTACCAATTTTCACGTAGCTAAAATGAGAAAAATTATCCAATCTTGTTTTACCCATAACTTCTTCATTTTAAATCCGTTTTGAGTGAATCAAATTGCTATGGTTTCATATTGAACTCTATTTTATGAATCTAAACAAAAAAGTATAGGTTTATAGTCGGAAAAAATAAGTTACAAGTCGTTTTTGTAAAGGTAGTCATTTCAGTCGAAAGAACGACGTCTAGATGACCATTTTAGAAAACATACTTCCACTTTGAGTTTAACCATAATTTTTGGATATAGTTTCATGTTCATAATAAAAATCATTTTCTCAGAATAACAACTTTTAAATCAAAGTTTATCATAGTTTTTAATTAACTAACCCAAAACAGCCCGCGGTGTTACTACGACGGCGTAAATCCGGTTTTACGGTGTTTTTCGTGTTTCCAGGTTTTAAATCATTAAGTTAGCATATCATATAGATATAGAACATGTGTTTAGTTGATTTTAAAAGTCAAGTTAGAAGGATTAACTTTCGTTTGCGAACAAGTTTAGAATTAACTAAACTATGTTCTAGTGATTACAAGTTTAAACCTTCGAATAAGATAGCTTTATATGTATGAATCGAATGATGTTATGAACATCATTACTACCTTAAGTTCCTTGGATGAACCTACTGGAAAATAGAAAAATGGATCTAGCTTCAATGGATCCTTGGATGGCTCAAAGTTCTTGAAGCAAAATCATGACACGAAAACAAGTTCAAGTAAGATCATCACTTGAAATAAGATTGTTATAGTTATAGAAATTGAACCAAAGTTTGAATATGATTATTACCTTGTATTAGAATGATAACCTACTGTAAGAAACAAAGATTTCTTGAGGTTGGATGATCACCTTACAAGATTGGAAGTGAGCTAGCAAACTTGAAAGTATTCTTGATTTTATGAAACTAGAACTTTTGGAATTTATGAAGAACACTTAGAACTTGAAGATAGAACTTGAGAGAGTTCAATTAGATGAAGAAAATTGAAGAATGAAAGTGTTTGTAGGTGTTTTTGGTCGTTGGTGTATGGATTAGATATAAAGGATATGTAATTTTGTTTTCATGTAAATAAGTCATGAATGATTACTCATATTTTTGTAATCTTATGAGATATTTCATGCTAGTTGCCAAATGATGGTTCCCACATGTGTTAGGTGACTCACATGGGCTGCTAAGAGCTGATCATTGGAGTGTATATACCAATAGTACATACATCTAAAAGCTGTGTATTGTACGAGTACGAATACGGGTGCATACGAGTAGAATTGTTGATGAAACTGAACGAGAATGTAATTGTAAGCATTTTTGTTAAGTAGAAGTATTTTGATAAGTGTATTGAAGTCTTTCAAAAGTGTATAAATACATATTAAAACACTACATGTATATACATTTTAACTGAGTCGTTAAGTCATCGTTAGTCGTTACATGTAAGTGTTGTTTTGAAACCTTTAGGTTAACGATCTTGTTAAATGTTGTTAACCCAATGTTTATAATAACAAAAGAGATTTTAAATTATTATATTATCATGATATTATGATGTACGAATATCTCTTAATATGATATATATACATTAAATGTCGTTACAACGATAAACGTTACATATATGTCTCGTTTCAAAATCATTAAGTTAGTAGTCTTGTTTTTACATATGTAGTTCATTGTTAATATAATTAATGATATGTTTACTTATCATAATATCATGTTAACTATATATATAACCATATATATGTCATCATATAGTTTTTTACAAGTTTTAACGTTCGTGAATCACCGGTCAACTTGGGTGGTCAATTGTCTATATGAAACCTATTTCAATTAATCAAGTCTTAACAAGTTTGATTGCTTAACATGTTGGAAACATTTAATCATGTAAACATAAATCTCAATTAATATATATAAACATGGAAAAGTTCGGGTCACTACAGTACCTACCCGTTAAATAAATTTCGTCCCGAAATTTTAAGCTGTTGAAGGTGTTGACGAATCTTCTGAAAATAGATGCGGGTATTTCTTCTTCATCTGATCTTCACGCTCCCAGGTGAACTCGGGTCCTCTACGAGCATTCCATCGAACCTTAACAATTGGTATCTTGTTTTGCTTAAGTCTTTTAACCTCACGATCCATTATTTCGACGGGTTCTTCGATGAATTGGAGTTTTTCGTTGATTTGGATTTCATCTAACGGAATAGTGAGATCTTCTTTAGCAAAACATTTCTTCAAATTCGAGACGTGGAAAGTGTTATGTACAGCCGCGAGTTGTTGAGGTAACTCAAGTCGGTAAGCTACTGGTCCGACACGATCAATAATCTTGAATGGTCCAATATACCTTGGATTTAATTTCCCTCGTTTACCAAATCGAACAACGCCTTTCCAAGGTGAAACTTTAAGCATGACCATCTCTCCAATTTCAAATTCTATATCTTTTCTTTTAATGTCAGCGTAGCTCTTTTGTCGACTTTGGGCGGTTTTCAACCGTTGTTGAATTTGGATGATCTTCTCGGTAGTTTCTTGTATAATCTCCGGACCCGTAATCTGTCTATCCCCCACCTCACTCCAACAAATCGGAGACCTGCACTTTCTACCATAAAGTGCTTCAAACGGCGCCATCTCAATGCTTGAATGGTAGCTGTTGTTGTAGGAAAATTCTGCTAACGGTAGATGTCGATCCCAACTGTTTCCGAAATCAATAACACATGCTCGTAGCATGTCTTCAAGCGTTTGTATCGTCCTTTCGCTCTGCCCATCAGTTTGTGGATGATAGGCAGTACTCATGTCTAGACGAGTTCCTAATGCTTGCTGTAATGTCTGCCAGAATCTTGAAATAAATCTGCCATCCCTATCAGAGATAATAGAGATTGGTATTCCATGTCTGGAGACGACTTCCTTCAAATACAGTCGTGCTAACTTCTCCATCTTGTCATCTTCTCTTATTGGTAGGAAGTGTGCTGATTTGGTGAGACGATCAACTATTACCCAAATAGTATCAAAACCACTTGCAGTCCTTGGCAATTTAGTGATGAAATCCATGGTAATGTTTTCCCATTTCCATTCCGGGATTTCGGGTTGTTGAAGTAGACCTGATGGTTTCTGATGCTCAGCTTTGACCTTAGAACACGTCAAACATTCTCCTACGTATTTAGCAACATCGGCTTTCATACCCGGCCACCAAAAATGTTTCTTGATATCCTTGTACATCTTCCCCGTTCCAGGATGTATTGAGTATATGGTTTTATGAGCTTCTCTAAGTACCATTTCTCTCATATCTCCAAATTTTGGTACCCAAATCCTTTCAGCCCTATACCGGGTTCCGTCTTCCCGAATATTAAGATGCTTCTCCGATCCTTTGGGTATTTCATCCTTTAAATTTCCCTCTTTTAAAACTCCTTGTTGCGCCTCCTTTATTTGAGTAGTAATGTTATTATGAATCATTATATTCATAGATTTTACTCGAATGGGTTCTCTATCCTTCCTGCTCAAGGCATCGGCTACCACATTTGCCTTCCCCGGGTGGTAACGAATCTCAAAATCGTAATCATTCAATAATTCAATCCACCTACGCTGCCTCATATTCAGTTGTTTCTGATTAAATATGTGTTGAAGACTTTTGTGGTCGGTATATATAATACTTTTGACCCCATATAAGTAGTGCCTCCAAGTCTTTAATGCAAAAACAACCGCGC
Source organism: Rutidosis leptorrhynchoides (assembly GCF_046630445.1). Lineage (NCBI taxonomy): Eukaryota > Viridiplantae > Streptophyta > Magnoliopsida > Asterales > Asteraceae > Rutidosis > Rutidosis leptorrhynchoides. Next base: position 423,370,606 of record NC_092338.1, on the reverse strand, counting down.
CTAATTCCAAATCATGCGTCGTATAATTTTGTTCGTGAATCTTCAATTGTCTAGACGCATAAGCAATCACCTTCGTTCGTTGCATTAATACACAACCGAGACCTTGCTTTGATGCGTCACAATAAATCACAAAATCATCATTCCCTTCAGGCAATGACAATATAGGTGCCGTAGTTAGCTTTTTCTTCAATAACTGAAACGCTTTCTCTTGTTCATCATTCCATTCAAATTTCTTCCCTTTATGCGTTAATGCAGTCAAGGGTTTTGCTATTCTGGAAAAGTCTTGGATGAACCTTCTGTAGTAACCAGCTAGTCCTAAAAACTGGCGTATGTGTTTCGGAGTTTTCGGGGTTTCCCACTTTTCAACAGTTTCTATCTTTGCCGGATCCACCTTAATACCTTCTTTGTTCACTATGTGACCGAGGAATTGAACTTCTTCCAACCAAAATGCACACTTTGAAAACTTAGCGTACAATTCTTCCTTCCTCAATACTTCTAACACCTTTCTCAAATGTTCACCGTGTTCTTGGTCATTCTTTGAGTAAATAAGTATGTCATCAATGAAAACAATGACAAACTTGTCAAGGTATGGTCCACACACTCGGTTCATAAGGTCCATGAACACAGCTGGTGCATTAGTTAAACCAAACGGCATGACCATAAACTCGTAATGACCGTAACGTGTTCTGAAAGCAGTCTTTGGAATATCATCTTCTTTCACCCGCATTTGATGATACCCGGAACGTAAGTCAATCTTTGAATAAACAGACGAGCCTTGTAGTTGATCAAATAAGTCGTCGATTCTCGGTAGTGGGTAGCGGTTCTTGATGGTAAGTTTGTTCAACTCTCGGTAGTCGATACACAACCTGAATGTACCATCTTTCTTCTTGACAAACAAAACAGGAGCTCCCCACGGTGATGTGCTTGGTCGAATGAAACCACGCTCTAAAAGTTCTTGTAATTGGCTTTGCAGTTCTTTCATCTCGCTGGGTGCGAGTCTGTAAGGAGCACGAGCTATTGGTGCAGCTCCTGGTACAAGATCTATTTGAAATTCAACGGATCGATGGGGGGGTAATCCCGGTAATTCTTTCGGAAATACATCGGGAAATTCTTTTGCAATGGGAACATCATTGATGCTCTTTTCTTCAGTTTGTACTTTCTCGACGTGTGCTAGAACAGCATAGCAACCTTTTCTTATTAGTTTTTGTGCCTTCAAATTGTAGCGACCCGACCAAATCGTCATTGACGGCGCCGTCTACTTAGGTCCCGTTACGTGGTCATAAGTCTTTAAAACAACGTTGACCAAAAGATATGTCGCATTCATTTCAAATGTAAAGGTTGTTCAAGTTTTACAAGAATAGTTCCACCACAAGTTACGATACCAAGTTTAAGTACAAATGAAACTTATGCGACACAATTTAAAAGTATCCAAAAGACGCTCCATGTATGCATGTATACTCGACATCCAATGCAAGTATCAAAATAATGAGCGGAAGCATGTATCATGTATCGTTCAAGGACCTGAGAAAAACATAGAAATCTGTCAACGAAAACGTTGGTGAAATCATAGGTTTAAGTAAATAAGTACAAGTGAACCACAAGATTTGCATCAATGAAATAATAGTAATACATTCCAAAAGTTTGTTTCACGAGCACCCAATTATCAATGCTTAACGTTTCCTTCCATTGAACCCCATCACTTAGTGCTAGAACATACACTGTTTCTCGAAAATATATTTCATTCGTAAACGGTAGCGAACCGTTTGAATGAGGGTTTGTCAAACCCATATGGATCCATACAACATAAGTTCTCGCTTACACCCGGCAAGTGTAACTAATGATAATCGAATTGAGGATTTTGTTCTAAACTCGTATGTAGAATGTTTGTTTTCCTGTACTTGTGTTCACTTAGTTCAAAAGAATCGTTTATGTTTTCTCATCCCAAATATAAGTTCAAAAAGAGTAAAAGTGGGACTATGATCTCACCTTGAGTGCACGAGTAGTAAAGTACTTCAACAAGTAAACGTGTGCAAAGAACAATGCTAGTCTTGACCTAAACAATAGGTTGTATCAATAACGGTAAACACGATAGGTCAAAGATGTTCAATTAGTCCTATGGCTCGTTACGACTCGATTATTTAGCATGTGAAATCAAATTGCCAAGTTTCATGCAAGATACAAGTATATAAATAAGTTAGGAAGGTTGCATAATCATTTGGTTAAGTTTGACAAAAAGTCAAACTTTGGTCGGTCAAAGTCAACGAAAGTCAACACGTTCGGGTCGGGTTCCGAACTATTTTTCTAATCTTAGAAATCATATATGAGCATGTTGGCCAAGTTACATGTTAATCGGAGGTGCGTAGCATGCCAAACATTATTCGAAAATTGACCAAATTGGACAGACCCAATCGGCGCGCCGCTCGGGGGGTATGGCGCGCCGCGCCACCCTGCTGCTTCAGCTATTTTTCTGCTTTTTAAATGTGCACGAACCAAAACCAATTCTAACACAATTCTTGACCCGCAAACGCTTATAACGCCTATCATACATCGTTGGAAAGGTATTTTGACAAGGAATGCAACTAAACACATATCATCAATCAAGCTTGCACTTATGACAAACAAAACCGCATTTAATGTTCCATAATCAATGCATTCAAGTCAATATTGCAATTTAATGATTTGGCAACCAAATTACATGTACAATATGCCGTTTCGAAGGTAATTAAGCATACAACACAACCTAACACTTACAATTAACATCTCATGTCATTTAATGCATCAAAAGTTCATGTAAAGCTCATCAAACCCTAATCCAAAATCACAAATTCAACAATCTTGCATATGAAACTAATCCATGTCAACCTACATACCAATTTGAAGCTAGTGATGTTAGGAACACAATTAAAACATGAACTTTCATCATTCAACAACATATGAACACCTAAAACTCAAGATTAAGCAAGCATTCTTTCAATATGAACTAGTTACATCAAAATATCAAAAACGAGCATACAAATCACATAAACAAACTAGACTCGAGCCATAGACACTAATTAACAACCTTATAACTCAAAAATCTCAAGAACACATAAAATTAGTGATTTTAGAAAGTTACCCAAATGTAATGAGGTTGGTATGGAATCGAAGAGGAGATCACGAGGAGTTCAAATACGTAATTTGTTTGGCAAGATAATCACTAGCTCGATTTAAGATGATGATTCTTTGATGGAGCAATTTAAGGAAAATGTGAAAGTAGGAGAAATAAAGGAAAATGAAATGAAAATGTGAATGAGTGGATAGAAAGGGTGTTGACCACCACTTTGACCTAGTGGTTTCTTTGACACTTTGACAAGTTTAGTCCCTCATGTTTTAATCGGGTGCGTTAAATTACCTAAACAAGATAATTTGAAACGCGTATCAACGAGACGTGTTATAAACATATAACGGAACATAAATAGTTAAACGGAAAAGTAAACGGAAAAAGGCGGGATGTTACATTACCTACTCCTTAAAAGAAATTTCGTCCCGAAATTTAAGTAGGCGTAGTAGTCGTTGTTTCTTCCTCGAGATCTTGCGTTTCCGAATTCACGAATAGATGAGGATACTTCCTTTGCATTTGATCTTGTCTTTCCCAAGTAAACTCGGGTCCTCTTTTGGCATTCCAACGAACCTTGACAATCGGGATTCGGCTTTGTTTCAATGTCTTGACGGAGGTGTCCACAATTTCAACCGGTTCTTCCACAAAATGAAGTTTGTCATCAATGGTAAGCTCCTCGAGAGGAATGACGATATCGGGTTCGGCAAGACACTTTTTCAAGTTGGATACATGGAAAGTAGGATGAACGGAGCTCAATTGAGGCGGAAGATCCAAACGATAAGCAACGGTTCCAATACGCTCCAAGATTTCGAAAGGACCAATATACCGCGGATTTAGCTTCCCGCGTTTCCCAAAACGGATTACACCCTTCCAAGGTGCGACTTTTAACATTACTCGGTCACCGACTTGAAATTCAAGATCGTTGCGTCGTTTATCGGTATAGCTCTTTTGACGACTTCGGGCCGTCCTAAGCCTATCTCGGATTTGAACGATTTTCTCGGTGGTTTCGTGAATGAGTTCGGGTCCGGTGATTTGCACGTCGCCTACCTCGGCCCAACAAAGAGGTGAACGACATTTGCGGCCATATAGCGCTTCAAAAGGTGCGGCTTTAATACTCGCGTGATAACTATTGTTGTAAGAGAACTCGGCGAGAGGTAAGTGCTTGTCCCAAGCTTTTCCGAAGTCAACCACGCAAGCTCGTAACATGTCCTCTAAGGTTTGAATTGTACGTTCGCTTTGTCCATCGGTTTGAGGATGATATGCGGTGCTCATGTCTAAACGCGTTCCCAACGCTTCTTGCAATGTACGCCAAAATCTAGAAACGAAACGGCCATCTCGGTCGGAGATAATCGATAAAGGTACACCGTGTCGGGCTACGATCTCCTTAATGTAAAGTTGTGCAAGTTTCTCCATTTTGTCCGTTTCTTTCATGGCAAGGAAGTGTGCGGATTTGGTGAGACGGTCAACAACAACCCAAATGGTATCATAACCGCCCGTCGTTTTTGGTAGTTTTGTGATAAAATCCATCGTTATCCTTTCCCACTTCCATTGCGGGATTTCGGGTTGTTGAAGTAGTCCGGACGGTCTTTGGTGTTCGGCTTTGACCTTGGAACATGTCAAACACTTGGAAACATAAGTAGCTACGTCCCTTTTGATGTTCGGCCACCAATATAGTTGTTTAAGGTCGTGGTACATCTTATTGGCACCGGGGTGAATCGAGTATCGTGACTTATGGGCTTCATCTAAAATAAGGCTTCGTAGGTCCCCATAACTAGGCACCCAAATTCTTCCGGCGAAATATCGGAGTCCGGTTTCTTTAACTTCGAATCGAGAGGTGAGGACGTTCAAGTGTTCGAGAGAGATGTTTTCATCCTTAAGAGCCTCATCTTGGGCTACCCGAATTTGGCTATTAAGGTTGGTGTGAATGGTGATGTTTAAAGCTCGGACACGGAGAGGCACCACTCTTTCTTTTCGACTTAAGGCATCGGCTACTACATTTGCCTTCCCGGGATGGTAACGAAGCTCGCAATCGTAATCGTTCAAAGTTTCAATCCACCGTCGTTGTCTCATGTTTAGTTGCTTTTGATCGAAAATGTGTTGGAGACTTTTGTGGTCGGTAAAGATAGTACTCTTGGTTCCATAAAGATAGTGTCTCCACATTTTAAGTGCAAAGACAACGGCTCCGAGTTCGAGATCATGTGTCGTATAGTTTCGTTCATGAATTTTAAGTTGTCGAGAAGCATAAGCAATGACTTTCGTTCGTTGCATCAATACACACCCAAAACCATGTTTTGAGGCATCGCAATATACAACAAAGTCATCATTGCCTTCGGGAAGTGACAAGATAGGAGCGGTGGTTAGCTTCGTTTTCAAGATTTGGAATGCGGATTCATGTTCGGTCGCCCAAATGAATTTCTTTCCCTTGTGAGTCAAGGCGGTTAGAGGACGTGCAACCAAAGAGAAATTTTCGATGAATCTACGATAGTACCCGGCGAGACCCAAAAATTGACGAATGTGAGTAGGAGTAGTAGGAGTCTCCCATTTGCTAATGGCTTCGATTTTCGATGGATCGACTTTAATACCTTGGTCACTTACAATATGACCAAGAAATTGAACTTCCTTTAACCAAAATTCACACTTGGAGAATTTGGCATAGAGTTGTTCTTGTCTTAAAAGTTCAAGCACAAGTCGGAGATGTTGTTCGTGCTCTTCTTCATTTTTAGAATAGATCAATATGTCATCGATGAACACAATAACGAATTTATCGAGATACGGTTTGCACACGCGGTTCATAAGATCCATGAATACCGCCGGTGCGTTAGTGAGACCAAATGGCATAACAAGGAATTCATAACTACCATAACGAGTTCGGAAAGCGGTTTTGGAGACATCTTCCCCCTTAACCCTCAATTGATGATAACCCGAGCGGAGATCGATTTTCGAATATACACAAGACCCTTGTAGTTGATCAAAGAGGTCATCTATGCGAGGAAGAGGATATCGGTTCTTAACCGTCAATTTATTTAGTTCGCGATAATCAATGCACATTCGTAGGGATCAGTCTTTCTTTTTAACAAACAAAATCGGAGCGCCCCAAGGTGAATGGCTAGGTTGGATAAAACCACGATCAAGTAGTTCTTGGATTTGACTTTGCAATTCTTGCATTTCAGATGGAGCGAGTCTATATGGTGCACGCGCTACGGGTGCGGCTCCCGGAATAAGATCGATTTGGAATTCAACCGGTCGATGAGGCGGAAGACCCGGCAATTCATCGGGAAATACATCGGAATAGTCACTAACAATTGGCACATCATCGATGTGCTTCTCATCGGACTCGACTTTCTTAACGTGGGCAAGGATCGCAAAACAACCCTTACGGAGTAGTTTTCTAACTTTAAGGCACGAAACGAGGTTGAGTCTGGTGCAACTCTTATCGCCATAAACAATCAAAGGTTCACCATTCTCGATAGGAATTCGGATTGCGTTAAGATCACAAAGAATGTGAGATTTCGTTTTGACTAACCAATTCATACCGATTATTACATCAAAGCTTCCTAGTTCCATGGGTATCAAGTCAATTTCAAATTCCTTACCCAAAATGTTTAACGTACACCCCCGGTAATATGTGTCGGCACTTAATAGTTTTCCGTTAGCTACTTCAATGGTATAAGTGGTATCTAATGGAAGAGGTGGAGTGCTAAAAGAATGAGTCAAAGTCTTGGATACAAAGCATTTATCGGCACCCGAATCGAATAAGCAAGAGACATAAGAATTGTTGAGAAGAAACGTACCCGTGACTAGTTCAGTGTCATCCCGGGCTTCCTCGGTGTTGATGTTGAAAGCTCGGCCGCGCGTATTGGTGTTATCTTTCCTTTTCGGGCATGCATTTCTATAATGACCCGTTTGGCCACATTCGTAACAAGTGCCCGTCTTTGGTGCATTGGGCCACTTTCGAGCGACGGGAGTGGCACTTTTACAATCGTTGGCCTTATGACCAACTCCTTGGCACCGGTGGCAAATTATCTTACTACATTCGCCAAAGTGATGTTTGTTGCATTTGTTGCAAAGAGGTAGGTTCCCGGCATAACCTTTCTTGCCGTCGGAGGTGTAAGGCTTCTTAGCAAAGTTGTTGTTGCTTGATTGGGAGGGTTCCCACTTTCTTTTGTTGCCGCTCGATTTATCCTCGGCTTTAGGTGCCAGAACTACGATTTCGTCAACCGTTTCGATTAGTTGGCGAGCCATGTTCATAGCGGCTTGATGAGTAGTGGGTTTGGATGACATCACCCCTTGTTTGATGCTTTTTGGAAGACCGAGCATGTAGAGCTCAATCCTTTGAGATTCGGGGTTAACAAGATTAGGACACATCAAGGATAGTTCGGCGAAGCGTTGATTATAAGCTTTAAGGTCGTTTCCGACCGCTTTCAAAGCTCTTAGTTCTTCCTCAAGCTTTCGGGTTTCTTCGCGCGGAAAATATTCAACAATCATCTTTTCCTTTAGATCGGCCCAAGAGAGGGCATGAGCTTCATCGGTACCCACCGATTGAACATAGGTGTTCCACCATGTTAGAGCAATTCCGGAGAAAGTGTGAGTGGAGTATTTGACCTTGTCTTGGTCCCGATAACCGCTTATGCTAAAGACGGCTTCCGTTTGCTCAAACCATCGGGTGAGCACGACCGGTCCCCCGGTTCCATCAAAAGTGTGAGGTTTGCACCCCATGAAAGCTTTATAGGAGCATCCCTCGTTTGAGTTTCCGGCTCCATTGTTGTTGTTGTTGTTGTTGTTGTTGTTGTTGTTGTGGTTGTTATTATTATTGTTGTTGGATGAGTGACCGGCCATGGCCGCATCTACGGCGGTAGCTATCATCCGTTCGAGAGCTTGTTCGGGAGTTTCATTGCGGCGTACACGACGAGGAGCCATTGTTCCTTCAAGACACAAGAATATCATTGATTAGTATTCTCAATAATACTAACCGTGATATAGAATAAAGATAAAGAGAAGTTTTTTTTTTTTTTTTTTTTTTTTTTTTTTTTCCGACTCGCCTTAAATTCTTTATGTCATAATGTCGGAACGTTCATACGAGTCACCGTAATATAATCCCGGAAATTATATTACCCTAATTCATATGTGCATTCGACATCATTTCATATAGTCAAGGTGGCGTGTCAATCAAATTAAACAACGTGAGATCAAGATGAACTAAGAGTAGATATGAGTAGAAACGTTCGAGTATAAATGCACAAGTAGTCAAGTAATTCCTACTTCAAGTCTATATGCCGGTTGTAGTCTAGACTCACCAATGTACCCTATGACTCGGGGTTGACACTAATGAACTCTAAATCCCTACAACCAACGCTCTGATACCATCTGTAGCGACCCGACCAAATCGTCATTGACGGCGCCGTCTACTTAGGTCCCGTTACGTGGTCATAAGTCTTTAAAACAACGTTGACCAAAAGATATGTCGCATTCATTTCAAATGTAAAGGTTGTTCAAGTTTTACAAGAATAGTTCCACCACAAGTTACGATACCAAGTTTAAGTACAAATGAAACTTATGCGACACAATTTAAAAGTATCCAAAAGACGCTCCATGTATGCATGTATACTCGACATCCAATGCAAGTATCAAAATAATGAGCGGAAGCATGTATCATGTATCGTTCAAGGACCTGAGAAAAACATAGAAATCTGTCAACGAAAACGTTGGTGAAATCATAGGTTTAAGTAAATAAGTACAAGTGAACCACAAGATTTGCATCAATGAAATAATAGTAATACATTCCAAAAGTTTGTTTCACGAGCACCCAATTATCAATGCTTAACGTTTCCTTCCATTGAACCCCATCACTTAGTGCTAGAACATACACTGTTTCTCGAAAATATATTTCATTCGTAAACGGTAGCGAACCGTTTGAATGAGGGTTTGTCAAACCCATATGGATCCATACAACATAAGTTCTCGCTTACACCCGGCAAGTGTAACTAATGATAATCGAATTGAGGATTTTGTTCTAAACTCGTATGTAGAATGTTTGTTTTCCTGTACTTGTGTTCACTTAGTTCAAAAGAATCGTTTATGTTTTCTCATCCCAAATATAAGTTCAAAAAGAGTAAAAGTGGGACTATGATCTCACCTTGAGTGCACGAGTAGTAAAGTACTTCAACAAGTAAACGTGTGCAAAGAACAATGCTAGTCTTGACCTAAACAATAGGTTGTATCAATAACGGTAAACACGATAGGTCAAAGATGTTCAATTAGTCCTATGGCTCGTTACGACTCGATTATTTAGCATGTGAAATCAAATTGCCAAGTTTCATGCAAGATACAAGTATATAAATAAGTTAGGAAGGTTGCATAATCATTTGGTTAAGTTTGACAAAAAGTCAAACTTTGGTCGGTCAAAGTCAACGAAAGTCAACACGTTCGGGTCGGGTTCCGAACTATTTTTCTAATCTTAGAAATCATATATGAGCATGTTGGCCAAGTTACATGTTAATCGGAGGTGCGTAGCATGCCAAACATTATTCGAAAATTGACCAAATTGGACAGACCCAATCGGCGCGCCGCGCGGGGGGTATGGCGCGCCGCGCCACCCTGCTGCTTCAGCTATTTTTCTGCTTTTTAAATGTGCACGAACCAAAACCAATTCTAACACAATTCTTGACCCGCAAACGCTTATAACGCCTATCATACATCGTTGGAAAGGTATTTTGACAAGGAATGCAACTAAACACATATCATCAATCAAGCTTGCACTTATGACAAACAAAACCGCATTTAATGTTCCATAATCAATGCATTCAAGTCAATATTGCAATTTAATGATTTGGCAACCAAATTACATGTACAATATGCCGTTTCGAAGGTAATTAAGCATACAACACAACCTAACACTTACAATTAACATCTCATGTCATTTAATGCATCAAAAGTTCATGTAAAGCTCATCAAACCCTAATCCAAAATCACAAATTCAACAATCTTGCATATGAAACTAATCCATGTCAACCTACATACCAATTTGAAGCTAGTGATGTTAGGAACACAATTAAAACATGAACTTTCATCATTCAACAACATATGAACACCTAAAACTCAAGATTAAGCAAGCATTCTTTCAATATGAACTAGTTACATCAAAATATCAAAAACGAGCATACAAATCACATAAACAAACTAGACTCGAGCCATAGACACTAATTAACAACCTTATAACTCAAAAATCTCAAGAACACATAAAATTAGTGATTTTAGAAAGTTACCCAAATGTAATGAGGTTGGTATGGAATCGAAGAGGAGATCACGAGGAGTTCAAATACGTAATTTGTTTGGCAAGATAATCACTAGCTCGATTTAAGATGATGATTCTTTGATGGAGCAATTTAAGGAAAATGTGAAAGTAGGAGAAATAAAGGAAAATGAAATGAAAATGTGAATGAGTGGATAGAAAGGGTGTTGACCACCACTTTGACCTAGTGGTTTCTTTGACACTTTGACAAGTTTAGTCCCTCATGTTTTAATCGGGTGCGTTAAATTACCTAAACAAGATAATTTGAAACGCGTATCAACGAGACGTGTTATAAACATATAACGGAACATAAATAGTTAAACGGAAAAGTAAACGGAAAAAGGCGGGATGTTACACAAATTACTAATAAGATGTAGCTTCGTGTTGCCCTTTTCTCCGTACACCATTAAGGGTTTTCCTTTTTCTCGTATAATGCGAATTGCATTTTTGTAACAAACGATCTCTGCTTTCACTTCTTTCAACCAGTCCATACCGATTATCACATCAAAACTCCCTAACTCTACTGGTATCAAATCAATCTTAAATGTTTCGCTAACCAGTTTAATTTCTCGATTTCGACATATATTATCTGCTGAAATTAATTTACCATTTGCTAATTCGAGTAAAAATTTACTATCCAAAGGCGTCAATGGACAACTTAATTTAGCACAAAAATCTCTACTCATATAGCTTCTATCCGCACCCGAATCAAATAAAACGTAAGCAGATTTATTGTCAATAAGAAACGTACCCGTAACAAGCTCCGGGTCTTCCTGTGCCTCTACCGCATTAATATTGAAAACTCTTCCACGGCCTTGTCCATTCGTGTTCTCCTGGTTCGGGCAATTTCTAATAATGTGGCCTGGTTTTCCACATTTATAACAAACTACATTGGCATAACTTGCTCCGACACTACTTGCTCCGCCATTACTCGTTCCGACACCATTTGTTCCTTTCGTTCTATTAACCCCTGGTCCGTAGACCTCACACTTCGCCGCGCTATGACCATTTCTTTTACACTTGTTGCAAAATTTGGTGCAGAACCCCGAGTGATTCTTTTCACACCTTTGGCATAGTTGCTTCTGATTGTTGTTGTTGTTGCGGTTATTATTGTTGTTGGGATGATTGTTGTAGTTGCTGTTGTTGTTGTTGTTGTTGTTGTTGTTGTTGTTGTTGTTGGGCCGTTTGTTGTAGTTGCGATTGATGTTGCGATTGTTGGGATAATTGTTGCGATTATTGTTGTAATTGCTGTTGTTGTTGTATTGGTGATTCTTATCACCGTTTTCCTCCCACTTTCTTTTGACTTGCTTCACATTGGCCTCTTCAGCAGGCTGTTCTTTAATTCTTTCTTCAATCTGGTTCACTAGTTTGTGAGCCATTCTACATGCCTGTTGTATGGAGGCGGGCTCGTGTGAACTTATATCTTCTTGGATTCTTTCCGGTAATCCTTTCACAAACGCGTCGATCTTCTCTTCCTCATCTTCGAATGCTCCCGGACACAATAGGCACAATTCTGTGAATCGTCTTTCGTACGTGGTAATATCAAATCCTTGGGTTCGTAACCCTCTAAGTTCTGTCTTGAGCTTATTGACCTCGGTTCTGGGACGGTACTTCTCGTTCATCAAGTGCTTGAATGCTGACCACGGTAGTGTGTACGCATCATCTTGTCCCACTTGCTCTAGATAGGTATTCCACCATGTTAACGCAGAACCTGTGAAGGTATGCGTAGCGTACTTCACTTTGTCCTCTTCAGTACACTTACTTATGGCAAACACCGATTCAACCTTCTCGGTCCACCGTTTCAATCCGATCGGTCCTTCGGTTCCATCAAATTCCAAAGGTTTGCAGGCAGTGAATTCTTTGTAGGTGCATCCTACACGATTTCCTGTACTGCTAGATCCAAGGTTATTGTTGGTATGTAGCGCAGCCTGTACTGCGGCTATGTTTGAAGCTAGAAAAGTACGGAATTCCTCTTCATTCATATTCACGGTGTGTCGAGTAGTCGGTGCCATTTCCTTCAAAATAGTTAAATGGAACAAGTTAATCATACAGAATATTAAGAGTAGTTAATAGTATTTCGTAGCATAATATGAACTCATTTATAAAAGCTTTTTCTTCATATTAGCGTTTTATAAGTTTAAATTCGGGTAGTACCTACCCGTTAAGTTCATACTTAGTAGCTAATATACAATTCAACTACTACAATTCTATATGAAAAACTGATTATAATAATATTTCGTGTTCAAACTTTTATACAATATTTTACAAACTTACAATACCGCTTATTTTACATAAAGCATGAAATATAGCACACAATAACTTTGATACAAGATAGTTGTGAAGACAATTCTAGCTAGTACACAAGTCGTTCAGCAAAGGCAATAAAGACACGTAATTCATACGTCCAGAAACAAGTCATGCATTCTGGTTTTACTAGGACTACTTCCCATCCTTGGTCTTGTGCAACATAACCGTTATGGCCGTTGATAAGACAGCGTGTTGTAACGTCATCAAAGGGACGAGGGTTACGTAATGTCCAACAGTCCCGTAATAATCTAAAAACCTCATTTCTTACCCCAATTACCGACTTCGTCACTTGTGGAAACGTTTTGTTTAATAGTTGTAGCCCGATGTTCTTGTTCTCACTTTGGTGAGAAGCGAACATTACTAATCCGTAAGCATAACATGCTTCTTTATGTTGCATGTTAGCCGCTTTTTCTAAATCACGAAGTCCAATATTCGGATATATTGAGTCAAAATAATTTCTTAACCCGTTGCGTAAAATAGCATTTGGGTTCCCCGCAATATATGCGTCAAAGTAAACACATCGTAACTTATGGGTTTCCCAATGTGATATCCCCCATCTTTCAAACGAAAGTCTCTTATAAACCAAGACATTCTTGGAACGTTCTTCGAATGTCTTACAAACTGATCTCGCCTTAAATAGTTGTGCCGAAGAATTCTGGCCGACTCTAGACAAGATTTCATCAATCATGTCTCCGGGTAGGTCTCTTAAAATATTGGGTTGTCTATCCATTTTGTGTTTTTAAACTGTAAAATAGACAAGAGTTAGATTCATAAAAAAAATACTTATTAATACAAGCAATTTTTACATATATCATAAAGCATAAGAACACTATATTCCATATATTACACCACACGAATACAACTATCTTATTCCGACTCGCTCGTTTCTTCTTCTTCGGTTTTGGTTCGTTTTGCCAAGTTTCTAGGGATATATGATGTTCCCCTAATACGAGCCGTCGTTGTCCACATTGGTTTAGAAAAACCTGGTGGTTTAGAGGTTCCCGGGTCATTGTTACAACTTAAGGACTTCGGGGGTTGACGATACATATAAAGTTCATCGGGGTTGGAATTAGATTTCTCTATTTTTATGCCCTTTCCCTTATTATTTTCTTTTGCCTTTTTAAATTCAGTTGGGGTAATTTCTATAACATCATCGGAATTCTCGTCGGAATCCGATTCATCGGAGAATTGGTAATCCTCCCAATATTTTGCTTCCTTGGCGGAAACACCATTGACCATAATTAACTTTGGTCGGTTGGTTGAGGATTTTATTTTACTTAACCGTTTTATTATTTCCCCCACCGGTTCTATTTCTTCATCCGGTTCCGATTCTTCTTCCGGTTCCGATTCTTCTTCCGGTTCCGACTCTTCTTCCGGTTCCTCTTCGGGAACTTGTGAATCAGTCCACAAATCATTCCAATTTACATTTGACTCTTCATTATTATTAGGTGAGTCAATGGGACTTGTTCTAGAGGTAGACATCTATCACATAATATCAAACACGTTAAGAGATTAATATATCACATAATATTCATATGTTAAAAATATATAGTTTCCAACAAAAATGTTAAGCAATCATTTTTAAAGAAAACACGGTCGAAGTCCAGACTCACTAATGCATCCTAACAAACTCGATAAGACACACTAATGCAAATTTTCTGGTTCTCTAAGACCAACGCTCGGATACCAACTGAAATGTCCCGTTCTTATTGATTAAAAACGTTCCATATTAATTGATTTCGTTGCGAGGTTTTGACCTCTATATGAGACGTTTTTCAAAGACTGCATTCATTTTTAAACAAACCATAACCTTTATTTCATCAATAAAGGTTTAAAAAGCTTTACGTAGATTATCAAATAATGATAATCTAAATTATCCTGTTTACACACGACCATTACATAATGGTTTACAATACAAATATGTTACAACAAAATAAGTTTCTTGAATGCAGTTTTTACACAATATCATACAAGCATGGACTCCAAATCTTGTCCTTATTTAAGTATGCGACAGCGGAAGCTCTTAATAATCACCTGAGAATAAACATGCTTAAAACGTCAACAAAAATGTTGGTGAGTTATAGGTTTAACCTATATATATCAAATCGTAACAATAGACCACAAGATTTCATATTTCAATACACATCCCATACATAGAGATAAAAATCATTCATATGGTGAACACCTGGTAACCGACAATAACAAGATGCATATATAAGAATATCCCCATCATTCCGGGACACCCTTCGGATATGATATAAATTTCGAAGTACTAAAGCATCCGGTACTTTGGATGGGGTTTGTTAGGCCCAATAGATCTATCTTTAGGATTCGCGTCAATTAGGGTGTCTGTTCCCTAATTCTTAGATTACCAGACTTAATAAAAAGGGGCATATTCAATTTCGATAATTCAACCATAGAATGTAGTTTCACGTACTTGTGTCTATTTTGTAAATCATTTATAAAACCTGCATGTATTCTCATCCCAAAAATATTAGATTTTAAAAGTGGGACTATAACTCACTTTCACAGATTTTTACTTCGTCGGGAAGTAAGACTTGGCCACTGGTTGATTCACGAACCTATAACAATATATACATATATATCAAAGTATGTTCAAAATATATTTACAACACTTTTAATATATTTTGATGTTTTAAGTTTATTAAGTCAGCTGTCCTCGTTAGTAACCTACAACTAGTTGTCCACAGTTAGATGTACAGAAATAAATCGATAAATATTATCTTGAATCAATCCACGACCCAGTGTATACGTATCTTAGTATTGATCACAACTCAAACTATATATATTTTGGAATCAACCTCAACCCTGTATAGCTAACTCCAACATTCACATATAGAGTGTCTATGGTTGTTCCGAAATATATATAGATGTGTCGACATGATAGGTCGAAACATTGTATACGTGTCTATGGTATCTCAAGATTACATAATATATATTACAAGTTGATTAAGTTATGGTTGGAATAGATTTGTTACCAATTTTCACGTAGCTAAAATGAGAAAAATTATCCAATCTTGTTTTACCCATAACTTCTTCATTTTAAATCCGTTTTGAGTGAATCAAATTGCTATGGTTTCATATTGAACTCTATTTTATGAATCTAAACAAAAAAGTATAGGTTTATAGTCGGAAAAAATAAGTTACAAGTCGTTTTTGTAAAGGTAGTCATTTCAGTCGAAAGAACGACGTCTAGATGACCATTTTAGAAAACATACTTCCACTTTGAGTTTAACCATAATTTTTGGATATAGTTTCATGTTCATAATAAAAATCATTTTCTCAGAATAACAACTTTTAAATCAAAGTTTATCATAGTTTTTAATTAACTAACCCAAAACAGCCCGCGGTGTTACTACGACGGCGTAAATCCGGTTTTACGGTGTTTTTCGTGTTTCCAGGTTTTAAATCATTAAGTTAGCATATCATATAGATATAGAACATGTGTTTAGTTGATTTTAAAAGTCAAGTTAGAAGGATTAACTTTCGTTTGCGAACAAGTTTAGAATTAACTAAACTATGTTCTAGTGATTACAAGTTTAAACCTTCGAATAAGATAGCTTTATATGTATGAATCGAATGATGTTATGAACATCATTACTACCTTAAGTTCCTTGGATGAACCTACTGGAAAATAGAAAAATGGATCTAGCTTCAATGGATCCTTGGATGGCTCAAAGTTCTTGAAGCAAAATCATGACACGAAAACAAGTTCAAGTAAGATCATCACTTGAAATAAGATTGTTATAGTTATAGAAATTGAACCAAAGTTTGAATATGATTATTACCTTGTATTAGAATGATAACCTACTGTAAGAAACAAAGATTTCTTGAGGTTGGATGATCACCTTACAAGATTGGAAGTGAGCTAGCAAACTTGAAAGTATTCTTGATTTTATGAAACTAGAACTTTTGGAATTTATGAAGAACACTTAGAACTTGAAGATAGAACTTGAGAGAGTTCAATTAGATGAAGAAAATTTAAGAATGAAAGTGTTTGTAGGTGTTTTTGGTCGTTGGTGTATGGATTAGATATAAAGGATATGTAATTTTGTTTTCATGTAAATAAGTCATGAATGATTACTCATATTTTTGTAATCTTATGAGATATTTCATGCTAGTTGCCAAATGATGGTTCCCACATGTGTTAGGTGACTCACATGGGCTGCTAAGAGCTGATCATTGGAGTGTATATACCAATAGTACATACATCTAAAAGCTGTGTATTGTACGAGTACGAATACGGGTGCATACGAGTAGAATTGTTGATGAAACTGAACGAGAATGTAATTGTAAGCATTTTTGTTAAGTAGAAGTATTTTGATAAGTGTATTGAAGTCTTTCAAAAGTGTATAAATACATATTAAAACACTACATGTATATACATTTTAACTGAGTCGTTAAGTCATCGTTAGTCGTTACATGTAAGTGTTGTTTTGAAACCTTTAGGTTAACGATCTTGTTAAATGTTGTTAACCCAATGTTTATAATAACAAAAGAGATTTTAAATTATTATATTATCATGATATTATGATGTACGAATATCTCTTAATATGATATATATACATTAAATGTCGTTACAACGATAAACGTTACATATATGTCTCGTTTCAAAATCATTAAGTTAGTAGTCTTGTTTTTACATATGTAGTTCATTGTTAATATAATTAATGATATGTTTACTTATCATAATATCATGTTAACTATATATATAACCATATATATGTCATCATATAGTTTTTTACAAGTTTTAACGTTCGTGAATCACCGGTCAACTTGGGTGGTCAATTGTCTATATGAAACCTATTTCAATTAATCAAGTCTTAACAAGTTTGATTGCTTAACATGTTGGAAACATTTAATCATGTAAACATCAATCTCAATTAATATATATAAACATGGAAAAGTTCGGGTCACTACACAAAATTGCAAAATAAGGAATTGGGAGCGAGTCAAGTAGGTTACTAGCATAAACACCGTTTAGAACATGAACCGTATAATCTCATATATGTGTAGAAATTTACACTGTGCGAATTAGTTGCTATTATAACCTATAAGAAACATGTAATCACGTCACAACTCATCACTACTTGACACTGTCCATCACCACCGAACACTACTTGGAACTACGAAGACACTGCTACAACATACTCATCATCTCATACCACTACTTATCGTTGCTTACTAACTACTACTCGACAACGCCTCACACTGCTAGACACGACTGATCGCTACTTTCTCACTGCTTGCCATTACCAGTTACTACTTAATGCCACCCATTTCTACTTACCATTACTAAATACTACTTATCACTACTAGCACCTCCACGATTTACTACTAGCTACTATGCATCACGACTCATTTCTGATATATCTTTAGAGGATGAATTCCTTGTAGCAGTTTGCGCAATCCGTAGTAGATATGGTCTACTTAACTTCCGACTTTCCTATCATTCAGCCATCCGCGACTTCACGATTATGCTTTCCAATACGAGAGTACCGAAAGAGGTATTCACACCTTTCCTCATAAAGGGTATTTCGTTCTTCTCCCCCACCGATGTGGGACAAGTCTGATAATTCACCTTGCAATCAACATCAACTTCAGTGAAGTTCTTCACGAGTCTGTTCTTACTCAGTAAATTATAATGTTTGTATACTCTCAACACCAGTGCTGATAGAAGCTTGGTCGCTAAAGAATTCTGTCACAACATTTAGAATCCAGTATCTACCTTAGACAACGCAAACTCTATGGAACTATCAACTGGGAAGAAAATGCATAAAGATTGATGCTATTTTGGTTTAAGGAGGTCCTGCTTTAAGAAGTTTGATCGTACACTTCCATCGTAAACGTCTCTCACCCGAAACTCATGCCAAACTTTAATCAACGATTGCTCCTAACCCTTGCAATTTAGAAGATAAGACCCATACCGTTAAGCTCATAATAACCTTCCGTACCGAACAGTACTTTTTCCAATAATTGGCGAGCCATTACAATAGAAATCTACTTGGGTGATGTTTGGAGATAAATTATTTTACTTGGACTATCATATTTCTTTATTTGACCTTGTGGTTTGAATGGACTGGTTGTCTGAAGACACGACCGAGGCTATTGCGGCCAGAAGGCCATTCGAATTCCTTTTACCGAAGACGAATCAATGACGGTGTACGGAGAGAAGATTATTACGCCGTTACGTTACATTAATTTCTCAAAGTCCAGAAGTACATGAGATAAGGATGTCTCGCAATTCTGGAACATATGAGCAAAGTTGAATCAGTAGTTAAGAGCCCGAAGATGTCCCAAACGTTAGAAATTTTCCTTAAGGTCCTTCCGAGAGAATTACCAAGTCTTCCACCGCATAGAGACGTAGAATTTCAGATTGACTTAATGCCGGAAGCGACGCCTGTAGCACGTGCACCGAATAGACTTGCACCTTCAGAATTGTAAGAGTTGTCTAGTCAACTGCAAGAGCTTTTAGAAAAAGGGTTCATTCGACCGAGTTCGTCACCATGGGGAGCTCCAATTCTTTTTGTGAAGAAGAAAGATGGATCTATGAAACCCTGTAACAAGAATAGATAACCGCTACCAAGGATCAATGATTTGTTTGATCAATTGCAAGGATCATCATGTTATTCTAAGATCGATCTAAGGTCAGGTTATCATCAAATGAGACTGAAGTATCCGTAACTGTTTCCCAAGGAGACGACTACGACGGACGTACACTAAAATTTCGGGACGAAATTTTTCATAACAGGTGGGTAATGTAACAACCCGACTTTTTCCGTTACTATCGTTACTGGTCCGTTAAATATTTAACTGTGATTACTTAAACTTTGTGTGTTTAATAGAATTAAATGCATACTTGATCCTAGTGGATTACTTGAATTAATATGATATATTAATTTATGAACTTGTTTCGGATAGCGAAATACCTAGAAAACGTTACGATTAAGATAATCGCCTAGAAATCTTTTCAGTTTACGGAACTCAAAACAACGACGAAATAAGTATTTTTAATAATTATTCACTTTAAGAAAAACTTATTTAATTTATTATTGATTTAATGAATTAAATCCGGTGATTTCGTTTCAACGACTAGTTAACGTTCCGGAGACCCGGTACGGTTAACGGCACTCGAAACGGACCACGCGCAAACAAGAAAATAACGCAACGAATGATATTTCACTTTTAATAATTATTTTATGTAATTATTATGTTTTAAGAACACTTTTAATTTATTAGAAGTTTTAAGGATTTAAAACGCGTAGAATTCGCTAAAACTCCCAGTTAACGTTCCGGTTTGCGGTTTCGGTCAACGACACTCAACGGGTTACACAATAGAGTTGCTAGCTAGACTAAAAGAGCCCATGACTTCCCTCCCATGTGGGCCACGGCTGACTCCATCCACGAACCCCCTTGTTGGACTTAAATTTGAGCTAAAAAGTCATTAGTTGCATGTTTAAGCCCAAACCTAATTAAGGAAATAAGTATATAAGGCTTTTAATCACAACACTTCCACCTCTAACCCTCATCCACGAAATTTGCAGCCCCCATAACCCCCATACATGTTGACCCCATCATCATCCTCAATCACCATCAATTATTGCTTGTTTGCTTGAACCTTCAACACGAAAGTGCTTCCTTTGATCGTCCTCTACACGCTAGTACTAATTGATTTGTGTTTTAAGGTATAAACACTAACCCTAAATTTACTAGATCAGTTTTATGTCAATTACATAGTGTATTGGTGTCTAGTGCTCAATTACATGCGATTGGAGTTGTCGTTAGTCGTTAAATTGCTCGATTGTTGTCATTGCTATGAATCACGAATTTGTTTGCTATGGATCTGATCAAATTAGTTTATTTATTGATTTTGTATTATATCTATATGGATAGATCTCGAAAAATTAATAAGTTTGGACTTTGGATTTGCATGATTTCGTTACCGGATGCTTAAGTTATGATTAATCGAAGTTTCGTTAGGGTTTCACATGTAATCCGAATTTTCTGAGTTACATGCTTTGTGTTTTAGTTTATATAAAGTGTACTAATGTATTCCTTGTGAAAAGTTATGCAATTTAGACTTAATATTTACGTCAAAAGGTTGTGTAATGCTCCCGTTATGTCAAAACGAAGTTTCATGTCGTTAAGTGAGCTGAATCTGTTTTCAAAGTTACATAAAAATTGCTAGAGTGAACTAGGAATTGATTTAGACTTTAATCTTGTGGAATATGTTATTTTATATATTAGTTGACATGTTTCATTTGTATGCAAACTTGCGAGAACGTGATTTGACATGAGAAATATGCTCGTCTAAATGATATGTCTGTTTGATGAACAAAACTGATGAGTCTGTAAAGATTTGCGAAACTGTACAAATTGGCTAAAGCAATGTTTCTGATTATTTTATCACTAAAACTTTGAGATGTTTTGAGATGATCCAATTGGCCGTTCATTAAAATCTATTTTCTATATCTTATGAAAAATGTTTAAAAACTGACGTGCGGGCAGAAATTGCTGTAATGAACTATGAAATGACCCTTTCTGATATTGGAATTTTATTTATTGTATGAGGCTTTGGCCGAACTTTTTGCAATCGATTTTAAGTGTAGTTATGATCTGGAGTTTTTCATGATTTAATGATTTATGCGCTATGAGCTATAGTTGGATCTTTCTGCGACGTACGAAATTCTAAGGCATGCTTTAAGGTGCAAAAGTACAATATGCTTAATTATGAATTGTAAAGTGATACTTGACATAGGTTTGACTTATTGATCATGTTTGTATGATCTACTGAGATGTTTGACTTTAGTTGACCACTTTGACCGAGTTGACTTTTTTTGACTTCCTTGGATTAGTTGACTTTTACTTGTTTGTTGAGTCAGTATGAGCACTAGGACTTTGTGTACACTATGGGTTGACATAGTATGACCTATATGTGTATACTTAAGATGACTTACATGATTAGGTTGCGTTGTTCGGTCGAGATTGTTCGACTACAGTACGTTTTGCTAAGATATTTCAAGTGCTTTTGCTAAGGTGAGTCTACAGTCCCATATTCTTTAACATTTTTGGGATGAGATACATGTTGCTTTCGAAACTATTTCTTAAACTATTTTTACAAGTGTTTTTACAAGTGTTTTACATATTAGGCACAAGTAACTTAAATGACTATACATATGAGTTCATAGCTTGATTAACACGTACACTTTGGTGTAGCGCCATGATAAGATAAACACGTCCACTTCGGTGTAGTGCCATGATAAGATAAACACGTACACTCCGGTGTAGCGCCATGATAAGGTAAACACGTACACTTGATCGGTGTAGCGCCATGATAAGACGTGTGCTCGGCTCACACAAATGTTAAAGTTTTATAATCAAGTGCTCACGATAATGTATACTTTTTCAATGATGTTTTCTAAGAAGATCTTATGGCCTAACTTACGAAATGATGTACTAAACCTGTAGATTCACTCAACTTTATGTTGATCCGTTTTGCATGTTTTATCTCAGGTATTAGTTGCTTCCGCTGTAGAACCTTGCTGTTATGTAGAAGTCAAGCCAAGCATTGAGACCAGATTTAATACATCGTTAGTGGATTCTGACGGGGTATTACATATACTGATGGTTTGACTCGCTTGTTGTAATAATTCTCAATCATTTTCTTGTATGCTGCTTCCCGAATCAGCGCAGCTTCTCTTCTTTCTTCCATGAGGTCAAGATTAAGATGGAGGTTCTCCTCGTTTTCTTCAAGATTCGTGGTTCTGTTGGTTAACACCTGTATCTTTGCGGGGAGTACCGCCTCAGTGCCGTAGACCAAGCTGTAGGGGGTTTCTCCGTTACTCCTTTTGGGAGTGGTTCGTTGAGCCCATAGAGCTAGGGGGAGTTCTTCCATCCATCCTTGGTGGGATTTGCCCAATCGATTCTCGAGGCCTTTTAAGATATCCCTGTTAGTTACTTCAACCTGTCCGTTCCCTTGTGGATGGTAGACAGAAGTGAAGGTTTGCTTTATCTGCACTTTCTCGCAGAACCCCGGGAAGATACCTTCGGCGAATTATTTTCCATTATCCGAAACGATCTCTTGGGGTATCCCAAATCGGCACACGATGTGTTCCCAGACGAATTTTTCTATATGTTTCCCAGTCATGGTGATTAGTGGTTTTGCTTATGTCCACTTTGTGAAGTAGTCTATCGCAACTACCAACCATTTGTAACCTTCTAGGGCCTCGATGAGTGGACCTATTAGATCTATGCCCCATTTTGAGAAAGGCCATGCTGACAGTACCGATATCATCTCTTACTTTGGTTGTTTTTGAACTTTAGCATGGATCTGACATGGCTCACAGGTTCGTAAGAGCGTGACTGTATCTTCGTGCATGGTTGGCCAGTAGTACCCCATCCTTAGTATCTTTTCTACGATTGACCTTGGTCCGGAGTGAAGTCCACATATACTTTCATGCATTTCTCTGATGATCATTGAAGCTTGGTTTGGTCCAACACATCGAAGCCATAGGGTGAGGAAAGATTTTCTATACAGAGCTCCGTTCATCATTTTGTATGACGGTGCTTTGATTCGGATCTTTCGTGCTTCCTTTTTATCTTCGGGTAGAATCCCGAGTTCCAAATATTCCCTTATTGGCTTCATCCATGTGTTTTCTTCTTCGGTTACTATGTCGTGGACTTTCTGAGCTTCAATGGACCTTTTTTCTAGCACTTCGACCAATACTTCTTTTGCGAGGTGCGCGAAGGTGATGGAAGCTAATTTGCTCAGGGCATCTGCTTTCTTGTTTTGACTCCTCCTCACATGTTCGATTGTGAAGCTTCTAAAGCTTTCCATTAGCTCCCTGACCTTTGATAGATAGAGTTGTATGGTAGGTTGTCTTGCCTCGAAGATACCTAAGACCTGGTTAGCAACAAGTTGGGAATCTACAAAGGCTTGCAAATGCTCGATTTTCATCTCTTTCGTTATTCGGAGCCCTGCGAGAAGAGCTTCGTACTCTGCTTCGTTTTTGGTTGTGTTGAATTCGAAGCGCAGTGCATAAGTAAACTCTTTCCCTTCTGGGTTAATTAACATGAGCCCTGCCCCTGAGCCATCAGAGCTAGAGGCTCCGTCGGTGAACAATTTCCATTCCTTTGTTTCAACAGGCGAAATGATAATCTGTGCGAAGGTAGAATCACTCCCTTCGTTTGTCTCCGTTGTTTCTGCCATGAAGTCTGCTAACACTTTGGCTTTAATTGAATGACGAGCTTGAAAATCGATGTCATGTTCCACGAGATCTATGGCCCATTTGGCCATTCTTCCCGACTTTTCTGGCTTCATGAGTACCTGCCTAATTTGCTTGTTAGTTAACACAATGATAGGATGAGCTTGAAAGTACCTCCGTAGTTTCCTTGCTGTGTGGGCTAGAGCAAGCGTGAGCTTTTTGAGTTCAGGATAGTTGGCTTTCGCACCTTGTAGAACCCGGATTACGAAGTATATTGGGACCTGTACCCTTTCTCGCTCTGCTACTAACACCCCACTGATGCATTCTTTGGACATTGCTAGATAGAGATATAGTGTTTCTCCTGGCTTCGGCGACGTCAGGATCGGCAGGTTAGCTATGTGTGCCTTCATATCAACGAAGGCTTTTTTTGCTTCTTTGGTCCATGATATCTTTTTCGCTTCCAAACATCCTTTTAAAACTTTGAGGAAAGGTAAATGTTTTTCAGCCCCCCTGGACAGGAATCGGCTTAATGATGCTAGCTTCCCATTTAAGCTCTGCATCTCTTTGACTGTGGTTGGTGTTTTGAGTTGTTGTAGCTTGTCTACTCTCTGCGGGTTTGCTAAGATTCCTTTCTTAGTGATATAATATCCTAGGAACCTTCCTTCTTCTACCCCGAGCGAGCTTTTCTTGGGGTTTAGCTTCATGTTGACTGTCTGGAGAGTATTGAAGGTTTCTTGAATGTCTTTCAACAAAGTGCTTTCTTCGGAGCTTTTGATCACCATGTCATCAACATAGGCTTCCAAGTTTCTCCCCAGTTGCTTACGAAAAACTTTGTCTACCAACCTTTGGTATGTAGCTCCAGCATTCTTTAGTCCGAAAGGCATCTTCTTATAACTATAGATCCCCTTGCTTGTGAAGAATGATGTCTTTTCTTCGTCTTCCTCAACCATTTGAATCTGATGATAACCCTTGTAGGTGTCAAGAAAACACTTATATTTGTACCCAGTTAGGGATTCCACCTTCCAATCAATCTCCGGTAGAGGATAGCAATCCTTTGGGCAAGCTTTGTTGATATTTGTGAAATCGACACACATTCTCCGTCCTCTGTCAGATTTCTTCGCCATGACGGGATTCGCAACCCAAGTGGGGTATTTTACTTCTCGGATTATGTCAGCTTGGAGTAACTCTTCGACTTCTTTGCAAGCAGCCTCATCTCTCTCACTGGCGAGGTTTCTTTTCTTCTGATGTATTGGTTCCAGGTGCTTGTATTCATTGAGCTTATGATCTGTGGAGAAGGTTGTTCCATCGATACTGAGCATTCGAGGGATGCCGGTCATATCTCCATATTCCCAAGCGAAGATATCAATATTGGCTTGTAGTAGTTTGCGAAGCTTTTTCTTCGTTTCTGTAGATAATGAACCTCCAATTGTTACCTTTTGCTCAGGGAACAGAGGGTTGATGGAGATTTTCTCTTCGTTCGAATCTTCTTCTCTGGTTTCAAGGATACATTCCCCTGGCCTTTCCTCTGTTTCCCTGATAGCCATGATTACTTTTTCTCGATCATAGGTCGAAGCTAGGGTACCGATCCCTTCGGGCGTGTAGAACTTTACTAATTGATGTATAGTAGATGCAATTATTCCCATTTTCATCATGGCCACTCTACCTAGCAGAATGTTATGCTGTGAGGTGGACCGAACTACTACAAAGTCTAGTGTTTCAGTCCTGGATAACGGTGGTTCTCCAATCATGAAATCGAGTTTTTTCTCTCCTATAGGCCAGCATCTTTCCCCGGAGAACCCGACTAGAGGTACTCCTGGTGGATTTAGGCGGGCTTTAATGGCTGGGCTAAGTTGATTGAAGCAATGCTCATACATGATGTCGCATGCACTGCCGCCATCCAGGTAAACTCGATGTACATCTCTCTCACAGACTCGTCCGTTGATTGTTGCAGGTTTATCGGAGGGAGTGATGGTATCGAGTGCTGGGAAGGATATCTCTTCCCAATCTATCACTTCGCTTTTTCTTCCCCTCTTGTAGGTCCTTAGTTTCTCAACGGCGAAGCATTCTGCGACCATCAGTATGGCATTGTCTGCATTCGGTTTCTTTTCTTCGGGCTTAGGTTCTTGCTTCGGTGTCTTCGGGTTGCATATGCCCTTTACCAGATGCGCTAATTTTCTAGATCTGACTGCCTCCTCTATGGTATGCCTCAACTGTATGCAGTCGTCTGTTTCGTGCCCGAAGTCATTGTGAAAGTCACAAAATTTGCTTGTATCTCTCAACTTCCCCTTGCTATTCAGCTTTGGTGGAGCTTTAAAAGCTTGGGCAGCTCTTCCGGTAGCTAGGATCTCTTTAGGTGACTTCATTAACGTTCCGAGGATCCCGGGGGTGTTTTCCCTTCGGTAAGGGGAGAACCTGTTCCGTTAGTTCCTTCTTCCGGACTTTTCTTCACGATGACTTGCCTTTTCTTTTTGCTTAAAACCTTGGGATTCTTCGTATACGAAGCTATTGGCGGTGTCTTTAGCATCCAACCAAACATAAGCCTTGTCTAGTAAAGCTTCGTAAGTTTCGGGGAGATCTCGGCTAAGATGCTCCACCATCGCTCGGGTCCTACATCCGTATAAGAGCCCCGAGATTCTTTGTGACTCGGGGAGTCCTGGGATCTGTTGGGTTTCATCCGTATACCTGATGAGAAAAGCTTTCGAAGCTTCGTTATCCTTCTGCTTGATACTGTGAGCAGCAACATGATTTTTCTTGTGCTTCTTTTGCTGGCTGAACTTTGACCCGTAAAGTCGTTTAAGGTCCTCGAAACTCGAGATGGAATCCTTTGCTAAAGAGTCGAACCAGACTCTTGCATCGCTTTTGGGCACGTATGAGAACGCATGGCAAGATACAACAGTGTCCCATTTTGACATTCGAGCCGCACCTTCGAAGATATTTATAAAATCATCAGGGTCATCTTTCCCCTCGTAATACCCCAGATGGGAAGGTATCTTCATCCCGACTGGTAATGGGTGGTTTTGTATTAAAGATACAAAAGGGGTTTTCTAACTTTTCCAGGATTGGTCTAAGTATCCGCCGACGTTTCCATTGGCTTCGTGGTGAAGATTGTTCGCTACGAGGGCGCCTCCAGTATACACATTTTGGTAGGGTAAGCTCACCCACGGATTACCCCCGTTCCATATTTGCGACCCCATAGGCAAAGAAGCGTTTTGATGAGTCACCATGGGAATGACTCCCGTGGCTGGTAGGACCGTGCTGGTGTTAGGCATGTTTTGCGGAACAATGGGAAACGGACTTCCAAAGGTATATTGTTGTGAAACTGGCCCTCCGGTGTTGCCCAACGGGGCACTGGTGGTTATCATTGAATGAGCCGGTTGCGAAGGCACCGGTTGAAGAGTGATGTTCGGAGGGATTGCCAGCTGTGTGATATGGGGCTGACTGGTAAGAGGGAGACTTCTTGCTGGCCTCGCCTCCATTTCTATTTCTTCGTCAACGTCCTTGCTATCATACGTGAGGGTTCATCGACTGTGTAGGTGCCCCTCTTCTCGCAAGTTTTTGATAACGGCGCGTATGTTATCGTAGTTGTTTAGTATGAAAGTTTTATCGATTAACGGCGGTGGTCCAGAATCACTCCGATCTGTGGTTATGGGCATATTTGGAGTGATTGGCGTTCGTGTCCCGGT
Organism: Rutidosis leptorrhynchoides; assembly: GCF_046630445.1. NCBI lineage: Eukaryota > Viridiplantae > Streptophyta > Magnoliopsida > Asterales > Asteraceae > Rutidosis > Rutidosis leptorrhynchoides. Next base: position 423,343,006 of record NC_092338.1, on the reverse strand, counting down.
TTCGTGCTGGTCTACCTCAGATGGTAAAGAGAAACCGGGTGGTGGGTGATCAGATTCTGCCATGATCTTGTGTTTTTCTCAAACAAAACGAGTATTGAGGTAGGGTCCACGGATGGCGCCAATTGTTTGTACAATTCTTGGCACTCCATGTTAACGGAACAAGGGTATTGAGATCTGATCACTGAATCGGTGATATAACGGGGTATGATGATGAATGTATGCTTGTTGGCGATTCCCCGAAGGTAGTACGAAGGTATCGTACTTTACGCCACCAAGATACGAAGGTAACTCATTGAGAGTGTTTTGTATATGAGTGATTATGACATAGAGTGAATGTCTTGTCCAGAGACCACGTTCCCTTTATATAGGGTTAGGCAATAGCTTTATCACCAGCTTTCTAGGTGGATTCAGTCTTCGAGGCAATCTCTGATGAGACAAAGGGGACTTTCCCTTCGGCTGACTGCAACCTTTGCTAGTTCAAGAAAGCTAGCCTGCAGCATTCCTCTTTTGTCATTTGGATGCTAGTGGAAGCGAGTTTGGTCAACCCGCTTACTACTCTCCTTCATTCTAGGTGATCTTGTGACTTTAGGAGAAGTCCTTGTCCATTGGTAACCGTGATCCCTTCGTCAATATGTTCCTTCGTTACTATTGCTTCGTATAACGGAAGTGGTTTCGTACCAACTCTGAATATTGGGATTCTACTTTGGTAGCATTCTTCTTTTATCATTTGGGCGCCATTATTTGATTTCGGGGATATCCCGCCTTTGATTTGTATTTGACATATGTGTTCTTGTGATCTCATCTTATGCCACCTATCATTGTTAGGCGTGATACCTTCGTTAGCGTAGCTTCGTGTGTCTTGACGGGAGGATACACTATCAATAATTAAGAAGACTGGATTAGAACAACATATCTTATAGTGGTTGGTGTTAAAAGAGAATCGTGTTGCGAAGCTAAATGATCACGTGTTTTGCACATGTCTAAATTTTAGTTGCAATAGTAGAAGCTTGATATAAATAATTACGGAGTTTTTGGTAGTGAATGTTAATGTCACATTTCGTTTCTTGTTTGGAACAGATCCAATCCTGATATTGTAATGAATGTCACATTTTGTTTCTTGTTTGGAACGGAGCTGTTACAAATTAATATAACTAAAGAGCATTATGAGACCGTTTCCAAACGTGACGATGATATTACGGTAGTTTGGTCAAAAAGTGTAATCCAACTGTGATTTGCCAATATCAGTTTCTGACATTTTTAACCGCTGTGTCAGTTTTTTGTGTTAAAAATTTAGTATGGTGATGTTAGTAAAATCTGATTGGAAATGAAGTGAGAAAAAATAAATTAATTATAAAAATATATATTTATTGCATTAGAAAAATCATTGATTGGTTAAAAAGCAAAGTGACAAATTTTATTTTTTTGCGTTGGTAGTCCGACTGACGCCCAAAACTGACGCCGCATTAGGGTCCGTCAGTTAAGTCCACATCATCTGACGGGGGAACTAACTGAGGGTTGGAAATGGTCTGATGAGCCAACTTCCACCTATACAGGGGCGAGACTAGTAAGGTACTCGTGGAGTTACGGGACACCACTGATTTAAAAAATTATAGTAGAAAATATTTTTTAAATTGTATATGACACCACTAAATTTAACTAGAGGACCTCATATATTTTTTAAATTTATGGTTTTTCTTTTAAATTGTACTATTAGACACCAATAAATTTAACTACTCGGACCCCATATATTTTTTGAATTTGTAGTTTTTTGAAAGTAAATTACTACTAAAATAGCATTGAAATATAATTAATACTGAAAAAGAATTTCGAGGTCCATTATATTATAATCTTGAAATTGCCACCGTAGATATTCTTTGTTTGTATAAGTTATTAACACTTTTATACGTATCGATGTGGCTAGAGGTTTTTTTTCGTAGTAATTTTTCTAGTTCGAATAGAATGATTGTGTATATTTTATCTCATTATTATATTATATGTTCAATGGATTTAATAGTGGTGTTGTTTATGTATGGATAAAATATATATGGATGTTCAAAGGGGAGTGATATGTACACAATTTATTTTTATTATGTATACAATTATCATGTTTTATAGTGTTGTACAGTATAATACTGTAAAGCATGATAGTTGTGTACATAACAAAAATAAGTTGTGTACATATCATCACTCATGTTCAAATGTTGTGGTTTTTTAATAATGTCGGAAACAGTACATATGTATTTTTATGTATACAAAAGTCAACAAAAGTATTTTATTTAGTATTCCATTGCTCTCTAGCTAAACCCATCGACGAATTACGCATAAAAAGGGACAAGTTAGTAGTCAAATTACGCATAAACAACAAATAACTACTTGAAATTATAACAATACCAAGTTAGTTACGTTTTATAGAATACTTTCGTTTTTTTAAACCCTGGGATTAATTTATACTTATTTAGCCTTTCACGATAAATAAGTAAAAAATAACCAAGGCCAACACAACGATTCAAAATGTACATCCTGGTATACATATGCACTACGTAATAAAATAGTCTATATATGAGATATGAGATGATGTATTTGCTTGAACCAAGACTTGAGAGTGTGCTATGTAGCCAATTAATAGGCTTCACGTGCTTATTCTTATGTTGACTATGAATACACTCACACGCGTAAAGTTTATTTTGGTATTCCACGTCAAATACAAACATGCATATGAAACGATTTAATTGATATAAATACACTACTCGTCCTATCCTTCCTATTATTTGTAAATTCACATTAATAAAGACGGCACGTTTTTTTTTAAAAAACAAATTTTTACATGAGTACAAACGACAACAACATTTTCTTTTAGTATATGTACATATGGTAAATGTTAGAAAACGTGTTGCCTTGGATGTAAGAACAAAAAAATATTTATCAACTTATTTAAATTCAACGAATTATTATTAAATGAAGAAACAAGTTGTAACAAAGCAATACTCAAAAAGTAGATATTTTTATTTGGAGAGTAAATATGAGAAGACTCCCAACTCGCTGAGAACTCAATAAACGTGAAATCGATTTTGATACAACACTTTGTCCTCTAGACTGCAATGAAGTTGAAATAGTATAACATATCTTGATTAAATACCCAAAAGTTAAGATCATTTGGTGTCTACTCTTAAAGTGGTGGAATATAACTCCAATCCTTTTCAAGCATAGAGGAAGCGTTTTCTGAAAACCAAAGTTTTGCAATATCGACAACATGCAAAACCATTTGGCAAGCAACAAAGTGGATATGTAATGATACGCATACCCGATTAGCTTGTGTAGCGCATCACACTTGCAACATGCGTGCAAAGCCCTAGCGCTAAGGCACTCCAGGCGCAAGTAAACGTGCGCTAGGTACGGTCAAAGCGCGCAAAATGGAGATAACGTGTCCTGTACATATCACGATCCCTGCAAAAAAGTGGAAGGTACAGACAGCTAGCATAAAAGTAGCAAGTATTGTTCCTTAGTCCCCTCCTCTAAAGCACTAAGGCGGTACATACAAGAAAGTAATAAGGAACACGTGGCACCAATAAGCAAACGATGTTATGGCTAAAATTAACGGACTCGGATCACAAGGCAATGATCATCATCCTTTGGGATTCACACCTATACTGTTTTTAGTATTAAGGTACGGAATAACTGCGCTATTCTTAGAGCGCAACCTTACCCGCGCTACCGGACTCACAGCACCCCACTAGACTCACTCTTGACACATGTAGCGTTCTATGAACATAAATCCCATGACCTAGCGCGAGCCATCACAAACCGGGCAACCCGTCGATGGTGAGTCTATGTTTAACCACCCCTGCTGAGATCCTCATCTCGTAAGGGGTTATTCACGGTACTCCGGACCGGAGAGTTAAACTCAATTGACCCTTAAATCCCCCTCATCGATGTCAAGCATGGACCGAACCCGACCCAATTAAACCGTGCTTGATCAATATGCGGCTACACAATTTGGAAATTCAGAAACGCTAAAGTATTTCGAAATAAGGATTAGTCTCCCAACATGATCCTCCGAAATCCAACTTCAAAGTTTTAACTGGATATCAAAAAAGATTGAAGAAAGCTTCATTAATTTTGCATCAATGGTTAGTAAATCTCGATTTCTTCGTCTCGTCAACAAATCAATGCACCAGAATCGCCTAAACTGTTACACTCTAGGCTGTTGCATAGTATTTTCTCTACTAAAGTCTACTGTAAATTAGCCTATAATATTGGCTGCTGCATATAATTTCTATTCACTACAGGCCATCGCTGGGTTTAAGCCCGCCTGTAAATTAAACATGGCCATATATATTCTGTAATTATGTATCTTTGCTATATTAAATAAATTTTTCTTGCCTTTTAAAAAAATAATTATTAAATATATGAAATAAAATTATTGTAAGCTAAAATTGATCAAGACTTAAAAAAACAATAAAAACTTAACAATTATTTGGACACAAATGAAGTCGAAAGGATTAAAAACTCCAAAAAAATTGTGATTGTAAACTGCATTAAAAAACTGTATATATTGAAATATATATAGTGACCAAAATATCCCCGTGAATAAAACTTAAGTAGTTATTACTGTTCACATGGGTACTAAATGAGTGCTAATACCACTGAACTATTGGTTGAGTGGTAAAAAGTCTCGGTTGGTTATGAGCCCGCATTCTTGAAATAATAGGTGCATGTTCAAATCCTGAGGGGGGAGTTTTCTCCAAGGTTGTGCCTCTGGTATCATGAACTCTGTGCGAACCAAACACTCAACCTAAAGCATTCTGGGTACGCTTTGCGCATTGAATGCGAGTAGTTTCTTCCTAACGGATGTGTGGGTGACAAATGAGAGGATTCGGTGCCGAAATTTGTGTTCTAAAAAAAGGGGTAAATGTAATTAAACACACCACAATTAGTATATAAGATTAACAAAGTAGTTACACCTCTTAGATAGTTTAATCTATTTTATTGAATAAAGTTTAAATATGTATGGAGTACATATTTTTTTAAAAAAGAAGTAAAAGTTTAAGCAAATAAAAAAAAAGTAAAAGTTTAAATATGTTTTAAAAAAGTGAAACGACTCCAAACCGTTTAATTAAAAACCGATAATTTTTTTTTATACCCAAAAGCGGCGCTTTTGCTGTCTGATCAAAAAGACTACAAACTGCTGTCCAAGAGCGGCGCTTTTGACCTCAGGAGCGGCGCTTTTGGACCTGAACTGATGTAAAGTCGAATTTTACTAAGTGTTCAACCAACCCATCAAGCCACAACGCAATTTACAACCCCAAGACTCAAACATAAGTTTAATATGACCCAAAATACACTCGTTCATGATTTAAGTACCCCATAACCATAACGATTCATTAGTTTGTAACAAAACGACCCGTTACACTAGTTTTGACCCGAAGTCGATTACAATTCCACAAATTCCGATTCACGACCCAACCCTTAGGTTTTTGACACAAACTAGAGCATGGTGATTGGGAACGCTACCCAATTCTAATCAAAAGTCTAGAGCACAATCTTCTAAAGCAACCCGCAAGCACTAGTCCCCATGCTTACCCAAGCCGTCACCTTGCGAACCTATAAAAATGTAAACAACGAGAGGGTAAGCTATGAAAGCTTAGTGAGTATAAACATACTATATACATACATATGCATAAAATGAATACGTACAACCAATCACAATAAGTAAACACATACCGCATACTAAGTGTAACTAAGCAAGCTATACATAACGTACCACCAAGCCAAATCCACAAGATCAGCTACAACATATAATAAGTATATATACGCATATACAATAGATAATCAAGACACCAAGGTTAACCCCTTAACCTCATACATATGAAGGTTGGCCGAACTACCCGGACCTTAGTGAATTCGCAGTACCCGAGATTCACTTCCTTCACCGCTTCAACAACCGAGGTTGGCCGAACTACCAGAGCCTTAGTGAATTCGCACTACCCGAGATTCACCACCTCATCACTAAGATGACCGAACTACCCGAGTCATCATGAATCCGCACTACCCTGAGATTCATCTCCTCCACATCATCATCAACAACGGGGTTGGCCCGACATGCCAACGTGAATCCATATACGCCAAGGATTCACTACCCCCAAGGGTGGTAACCTAAGACGCACAAACGTACAATCATGGACTCAACTCCAAGAATACATTTTCCCATCACATGTAGAGTAAATCCGAGCAAGGATCACTCTACCCACCCGCACCCATCTTATGCATACATACGCATATAATATATTTACACTCACCTTATCGCCTTGATGGATGCCAAAGCAAAATCCGCAATCGCCAATGAAATGTACCTATTCCATTTATCACATAACAAACAACACAATTAGGGTGGATTATAAACCAACCCATATTGACAACTAGTGCAATTTCGACCCAATTGCACTTCCAAGCTCAAACCACGCCCAAACTAACCAATCGTCACTAGCACAAGTGAGAATGGTCCTAACACGCCAATTAAACCCAATCATAAGTGTTAAACATTTATCTTGCCCAATTTGACACCTAAACCCTAATTTTGACCCATTTCAAAATTAGTCAACCTAAATACACCCAAATGGGTTCCAACACTTCTATAATCACTAACACTAGTGATTATACACCACTTACAAGCCTTAAACATGGTTAAATCATCAACCAACCCAAAACCCACCAAGTATAAAAAATAACTAGTTTTCATAAATCCACATCATCATCTAAATGTGTTTTACAACTAACAAGCTCAAAACCCTAACTTGAATATCAAATCATAAAGATGAAATTCGGAGTTGAGACTTACCAATACCGCCAAAATGATGCCGTTGACGAGTAGAACAACTTTAATACTTGAGACTTGCCCCGATTCACCCTTCTTCTTCTTCCTTAAATGGAGTTCTCTCTCTCTCTCTCTCTCTCTCTCTCTAAAATGGGTTTCTCTCACTAGGGTTTGAAGAGAGTGTTTGTGTGGGTGAAATGAGGATAATAATGATCAATGGATCAGTTTTAATGGCTCAAAACCGACCTCAAGTGAAAAGACCCAATTACCCCTCATTTAACTCTTTAAAATTTCCAACGGCACCCAATCAGGACCAAAAGTGGCGCTCTTAGACCAAGAGCGGTGCTCCTAGAGCCTTTCAGCTCAACACTAGAAATTTAAAAACGTCTGGGCTCAAATTACGATCGTCTGGGCTTTTGATTCGCCTCAATCAGAGTTCGTATGAGAAAGTTATGACCAAATTGATGAAAGTGCGCACAACCTCTCCTTACACGCTCCATTCTCCATGTTTCCAACACCCGATACCTCAAACATTTTATTATTAATAAAATAATATACTTCATCGTTTAGACACCTCTCGGAACATTTGCGCTACGAAAAACGGGGTGTTACAAAAAGTAAAAGTTTAAATATATACGGAGTACAATATTAATGAAGATTTCAACGAATCAAATTATGGTTTGCTAAATTAATTAAGGGAAGTGATATGTACACAACCACTTTTTACACATACACAACTAAACACGCTTTACAGTGTCGTACTGTACAACACTGTAAGCATATTTGATTGTGTATGTATAAAAAGTGGTTGTGTACATATCATCACTCATTAATTAAGCAAGTCAATATATGGGTTGTCATTTAAGTTTTAATGGTACATATTTAATATAAAGTCTATTTTTTTTTCTTTTTTAAAAAAAAGGTAGTTTAGAATACTTTAGATACGATAGAGTACAATATTAATCAAAATCATTTTTACTAAGGGTTATGATCTTCTCATGTAACTTAACTGGTTAAGTTGCATTCCATGTATGAAATATATATATATATATATATATATATATATATATATATATATATATATATATATATATATATATATATATCACGGGTGTATAAAAAACCATGCAAAAAACGTAATATGCAGTTCATATTGTAAATAACGATACTAAAAAATAGAAAAAGTATAAGCATTTTTAAAGAGCCCGTGGTGCTGACAAATTTTAAGAATTTTTTTTTTTGAGTTTAAGAGCCCGTGATGTTGACAAATTTTATATATTCTTTTAAGTTTAAAAGCTCGTGGTGTTGACGAATTTTATATATTCTTTTGAGTTTAAGAGCCTGTAGTGTTGACAAATTTTAAAAGTGGTTGTAGGTGGTGATAGTAACTTAATGTCTACAATTTTTTTTCTCACCATTAATATCTATTAAATATATAAATTATATACTACATAATATTTAGAATACAATAAAAATTTGTCATGAAACGTAACATTAGTAAAGAATATGCAAACTTCAATGCGTGTGGCCGATGAAATTCAACTTAAAGGGTTCGAATGGATCTCAAATCGATGGAAGAAGGGACATATTGAATGGCATACATGGCTTGCAAATCCATAATCTTATGATCGCGTGTGTTCTATGAAAACTGGAATAGGTTGATTCAACACTGTCTTGTCCATTGTTCCAAATTCCCGTTTTATTCTATTTATTGTTTATACTATAATTTTCGTTCCTCAAAGTAGTAAATTGGTTCGAAGGTCAAGTGAGTTGGATTAGTATTGCTTTGTTGCTTCCGTATGGAGTACTGCGATTGATAATGCTAAAAACGAACATATATATCATAGCATTATCCCTCAAGAAAGACAAACGTTTAGTTGCAATTGTTCTATTTACAAGTGATATTCGTTTAAATAATAAAAGGTGAAGACAAAAGGCAGATTCGACGAATTGAAGACGCAAATGATCAAAAAGCTCAAAAGTACAAAGTACAATCAAAATGGTTCAAATTATTGATGAGAAACGTCTCAAAATTACAAGAGTACAAGACGCTAAACGCAAAATACAAGATATTAAATTGTACGCAAGGACGTTCGAAAATCCGGAACCGGGACCAAAGTCAACTCTCAATGCTCGACGCAACGGACTAAAAATTACAAGTCAACTATGCACATAAATATAATATAATATTTAAATAATTCTTATAATTATTTATATATTATATTTATTTATAAAAACTGTCGGCATACAAAGAAACAAAGTCTTGTGAGCTGGAAAAAGTGGCCATGGATCGCATGGCCTGGAAGCACATTTGCCATGTGATCGCATGGTAGTAGGTGAGAGGCCACATGCCTATAAATTCGCAGTTTGGTGAACGATATACACATCTTTTTCTTTCCTTTCTCTGAACGTAAAGATATATATATATATATATATATATATATATATATATATATATATTATATTTTAATTTTAATTTTAAATTTTAATAATAAGGATATGTTAGCGAATGTTGTAAGGGTGTAAGTTGAAATTCTGTCCGTGTAACGCTACGCTATTTTTAATCACTGTAAGTTATGGTTAATGTTATTTTTAAATTAATGTCTCGTAGCTAAGTTATTATTATGCTTATTTAAGCTGAAGTAATCATGATGTTGGGCTAAAATATTTAAAATTGGGTAATTGGGCTTTGTACCATAATTGGAGTTTGGACAAAAGAACGACACTTGTGGAAATTAGACTATGGGCTATTAATGGACTTTATATTTGTTTAACTAAATGATAGTTTGTTAATTTTAATATAAAGATTTACAATTGGACGTATCTATAAATAACCATATACACTCGATCGGACACGATGGGCGGGATATTTATATGTACGAATAATCGTTCATTTAACCGGACACGGGAATGGATTAATAGTTAATAGACTTATTAAAACATGGGTGAAATTATGAACAAGGACACTTGGCGTAATTGTTAACAAAGTATTAAAACCTTGGGTTACACGCAGTCGATATCCTGGTGTAATTATAAAACAAAGTATTAAGACCTTGTTACAGTTTAAGTCCCCAATTAGTTGGAATATTTGACTTCGGATATAAGGATAATTTGACGAGGACACTCGCACTTTATATTTATGACTGATGGACTGTTATGGACAAAAACCAGACGGACATATTGAATAATCCAGGACAAAGGACAATTAACCTATGGGAATAAACTAAAATAAACACGTCAAACATCATGATTACGGAAGTTTAAATAAGCATAATTCCTTTTATTTCATATTTAATTGCACTTTTAATTATCGCACTTTTATTTATTATCATTGTATTTAATTGCACTTTTAATTATCGTACTTTTTAATTATCGCAATTTTATTTTATCGCACTTTTATTTATCGCAATTTCAGTATCGTTATTTACTTTACGCTTTAAATTAAGTTATATTTACTTTTTTATATTTTACATTAGGTTTTAACTGCGACTAAAGTTTTAAAATCGACAAACCGGTCATTAAACGGTAAAAACCCCCTTTTTATAATAATAATATTACTTATATATATTTGTATTTTTATAAGATTAAAACTAATATAGCGTTAAGCTTGTTTAATTTTCCCTGTGGAACGAACCAGACTTACTAAAAATTACACTACTATACGATTAGGTACACTGCCTATAAGTGTTGTAGCAAGGTTTAGGTATATCCATTCTATAAATAAATAAATATCTTGTGTAAAATTGTATCGTATTTAATAGTATTTCTTTATAAAAATAATACTATTTCCTAGTACACCTCGCACACATCAAGTATTTTTGGCGCCGCTGCCGGGGACAGTCAAACGCCGGAAGCGAAACGCTATATATAAAAAAAAAGTTTTTTTTATTAAGTTCTTTATATAAAAAAATATACGTTTTAAATAAAAATACAAAAATATAAAAAGAAAATATAAAAAAATTTATATAATTGTTTTTAAGAGTTGTTAAATATATATCAAGTTAAAAAGTATTTTTTTTAGTCTTTAAAATTTAATTTGTATTTAAGTTATATATTTATTGTATATAATTTAAAACAGAAAAAAATATATATATATAAAACTACTCGGCCCGTACTGTAGCAGCCCATATACTGGCCCGAAACCCTAGCCCATGCGATCGCATGAGCCCGAAGGCATATTTTCATGCGATCGCATGGGGGTCTCTGACACTTCACAGTTGACTCCAACAGCAATCATTACAGAGTATTATTATTAATTATTATTATTAAAACCCTAATTAGGGTTTAGTATTTTATTATTAAGTATTAGTTTTAATTAATTTGTTTTATTTAGATAAATTAGTTTTAATATATAAAATTAATAGTTTTATAAAATAAATAATATAAAAATAATATTTTTATAAAAATTGTACTTTTTACAACTTCAAGTTTATTTTTATATTTTTTATCTTTTTATTCGTTTTAAGCGTAATTTTTGTATTTTGCGCTCGTATTTAGTTCTAAGATATAGTTTTTGCCATAGTTATTTTTATTTCTAGATTTTTAGGCTTTGCCGTAAAATCCCTTAAGTGCTTTTTCTTTAGACTAAGATTTAAGTGCTTTAGAATTTTGCGACGCCGTTTTTAGTACCCTTTTTAAGTTATTGCCATTTTGGATTTAGTATTCCTTTTAAGCTTTAATACCTTTAGACGCGACTTTTAATTTTTAGTTTTTAGACTTTTAAGTTTCGATGCGCTATTTTCTTATTTTTATTTTTCAACGCCTATTATTTTTCGACCTTTTATTTTTCGACGCTTTTCGAAGCGCTCTTTTTCTTTCTTATTTCTCACCGATCTAGTTTTAGGACTTAGATTTTCTCTATTTCTTATCTAAAATTTCTTTAAATTTCAACGAAAACATTATTTTAAGTGGTTAAATTGATAGACATCCAAATTTTCTGCTTCGTAGTAATAGTTGGATTTGTTAGTGGCTGAGTTGTGAGCTTCCGATTTAAAGGGTTCTGGCTCCGTGCTGCATCTATTGGCTATTCGAAACGTGGGCAAAAGCAGAAAAGTCTATTAATTTGATAACTTATATAATTTTTCTTATTTTTATAACTAATAGGATATTCAGTGAATACACCGAGCAAAATGTTCACCACCTTTTGTACGTTCACCACCTGTAACTCGATCAAGACATCTAGCAAATATTGTAGTCGTTGATTTTTCTTTAGAATCGTCATCCAGTCGACCAAGTACTCCAATTCAAATTTTCGATAATCCATTTTTTGAACTCGACCTCACAATTGAGAATCCGAAGAATATTCAGGGACAATTCATAGATCCTGAACCACTAATCTTTCCTCCGGAACCACCAATCATTCAAACAGAGATTGTTGAGGAACGAACCATTAAATCAGAATCCTCTAGTGATTCAGATTCAACAAATTCAATCATGGAAAATCTGGAACCTTTAAGTATGGAAGACCGAATGCGAGCTAAACGCACTGGCCAAGGTCACGCAATTACTCAACCAGACATTAATGCGCCAGATTATGAAATCAAATGACAAATCCTACACATGGTAACTAATCAATGCCAATTTAGGGGTGCGCCGAAGGAAGATCCAAACGAACATCTTCGTACCTTTAATAGGATCTGTACACTATTTAAAATAAGAGAAGTGGAGGATGAACAGATATATCTCATGTTATTTCCCTGGACTTTAAAGGGAGAAGCCAAAGATTGGTTAAAATCGTTACCTGAAGGGGTGATTGATACATGGGACGTTTTAGTTGAAAAATTTCTTAAACAATTCTTTCCAGCATCTAAAACCGTAAGACTTCAAGGAGAAATTGTTACGTTCACGCAAAAGCCAAATGAAACTCTATATGAGGTGTGGACAAGATTTGGAAAGTTATTAAGAGGATGTCCGCAACATGGTTTAGACACCTGTCAAATAGTACAAATATTCTACCAAGGATGTGACATCACTACACGAAAAGACATCGATATAGCAGCTGGTGGTTCCATTATGAAGAAAACCGCAACTGACGCTTACAAAATTATTGATAACACTGCTTCCCACTCACATGAGTGGCATCAAGAAAAAGATATCGTTAGATCATCTAAAGCAGCTAGAGCCGATTCTAGCCATGACTTAGATTCCATTTATGCAAAGATAGATGCTGTCAAGAGACGAATGGAAAAGATGACTAAAGATATACACTCAATACGAATTAGTTGTGAGCAGTGTGGAGGACCATATTTGACAAAAGATTGTCTCAGTATTGAATTAACAATGGAACAAAGAGAGAATGTTTCATATATAAACCAAAGGCCTGAAAATAATTATCAGAATAATTATCAACCTCCAAGACCAATCTACAATCAAAACCAGAATTATAACCAAAATGTTCCATACAACAACCAACAAGGTCCAAGTAATCAACAAGTATCCAACAGTACTTACAATCAACAAAGACCTATTTTTCCAACCAAACCACCACAAACCGATGATAAAAAGCCAAATTTAGAAGATATGATGTCGAAGCTAGTTGAATCTCAAACTCAATTTTTCACATCTCAAAAACAAACCAATGAACAAAATGCTCAAGCATTTAGAAATCAACAAGCTTCTATTCAAAATTTGGAACAAGAAGTAAGTAACCTAGCAAGGTTGATAGGTGAAAGAAAACCGGGAAGTCTACCTAGTGATACAAATGCTAACCCCCGGAATGAAACAGCTAAAGCCATTACCACAAGAAGTGGTATTACACTTAAACCACCTGAAATACCTGTAATTTCTGATGACTCTATTCCTACTCCACAAGAACCAAAATCTGATCAAGATAAGGAAAAAGAACCGGTTGTTGAAAAGGTTAATGAAGATAATACAGTTAAGGCTAAACCTTATGTTAAACCATACCAACTACCACTTCCTTACCCGAGTAAAATGAGAAAAGAGAGACTTGAAGCCGATCAATCCAAATTCTTGGATATGTTTAAACAGATAAATGTCAATCTTCCTTTCATTGATGTGATTTCAGGAATGCCTAGATATGCTAAATTTCTGAAAGTTCTAATCACAAATAGAAAGAAAATGGAAGAACTCTCGGCTGTTACTATGAATGCTAATTGTTCTTCAGTGTTGTTGAATAAGATACCAGAAAAATTATCAGATCCAGGAAGTTTCACAATTCCATGTTTTTTGGGTAGTCTTAGTTCAATAGAAGCATTGGCAGACTTAGGTGCTAGTATAAATTTAATGCCGTTTTCACTATACGCTAAACTAGACCTTGGAGAATTGAAACCAACACGAATAAGTATACAACTAGCCGATCGATCAGTAAAATATCCTAGAGGGATAATGGAGAACATGCTAGTTAAAGTTGGTACTTTAGTATTTCAAGTAGATTTTGTTATTCTGGACATGGAAGAAGATTCTCGAGTTCCTCTCATATTAGGAAGACCATTCTTAAACACGGCTAAAGCAATAATAGACGTGTTCGGTAAGAAATTGACCCTAAGTATAGAGGACGAGAGTGTCACCTTTTCTGTTGATATAGCTATGCAACAACCGCAATCTGCAGATGATACATGTTATTATATTCAAACTATAGATTCACATGAAGAATTTTTGGAAGAATTTCCAGAATTACAAGGAACAGGAGAATGTTCTTTAGGAGAAGGAACTGAACCAATTGATGAAACTGAAATGTTAGCTACACTTATGGCTAATGGATATGAACCAACAACAGAAGAAATTCAAATGCTAAAAGAAGAAGACAGATATCGATATAAATCATCGATAGAAGAACCACCGACATTAGAGTTAAAGCCACTTCCAAACCATTTGGAATATGCTTATTTACATGGTGAATCTGAATTACCTGTAATAATATCGTCTTTTCTTACTGAAAATGAAAAATCTCAACTCATTTCTGTGTTGAAAGCTCATAAACCAGCTATTGCATGGAAGATCCATGATATTAAAGGAATAAGTCCTTCGTATTGCACACATAAAATCCTTATGGAAGAAGGTCATAAAACGTATGTGCAACGCCAACGAAGACTAAATCCTAATATGCAAGATGTTGTTAAGAAAGAAATTATTAAACTGCTTGATGCAGGTTTAATTTATCCAATCTCTGATAGTCCATGGGTAAGCCCAGTTTAATGCGTACCTAAGAAGGGTGGCATGACTGTCATCACAAATGAACAAAATGAGCTTATTCCTACTAGGACTGTAACAGGATGGCGTGTTTGTATTGATTATAGAAAATTAAATGACGCCACCAGAAAAGATCACTTTCCCTTACATTTTATTGATCAAATGTTGGAAAGATTAGCCGAAAACAGTTACTATTATTTTCTTGATGGTTTTTCCGGATATTTTCAAATTCCAATAGCACCCGAGGACCAAGAGAAAACCATATTCACGTGCCCTTATGGTACTTTTGCTTATAAACGCATGCCATTTGGACTTTGCAACGCCCCTGCAACCTTTCAAAGGTGCATGATGCTAATTTTTCACGACATGATAGAAGAATGCATGGAAGTTTTCATGGATGACTTTTCAGTCTTCGGTGATACTTTTGAATCATGTCTAGTTAATCTTGAACGAATGCTTATTAGATGCGAACAATCAAATCTAGTACTTAATTGGGAGAAATGCCATTTCATGGTTAAAGAAGGCATCGTTCTTGGTCATAAAATTTCAAAGGAAGGAATTGAAGTGGATAGAGCTAAAGTAGATGTAATTGCTAAACTTTCACATCCCACCAATGTTAGAGGAGTTAGGAGTTTTCTAGGGCATGCCGGTTTTTACCGACGTTTCATAAAAGATTTTTCTAAAATTGCCACTCCTATGAACAAACTCCTTGAAAAAGATGCTCCATTTATCTTTTTAGATGAATGCATCAAATCTTTTAATATTCTTAAAGAGAAACTCACTAATGCACCGATCATGATAACTCCAAATTGGAATCTACCGTTTGAACTTATGTGCGATGCAAGTGATTTTGCAATGGGAGCCGTTTTAGGACAAAGGATTGAAAAACGATTTCAACCTATTTATTATGCTAGTAAGATGTTACAAGGAGCACAAACAAATTATACAACTACTGAAAAAGAACTCCTTGCTATTGTCTTTGCTTTTGAAAAATTTCGTTCATATCTCGTTCTAGCTAAAACGGTGGTCTATACCGACCATTCTGCTCTTAGATACCTTTTCTCGAAACAAGATGCTAAACCAAGATTAATCCGTTGGATCTTACTCTTACAAGAGTTTGATATTGAAATTCGAGATAAAAAGGGAGCAGAAAATCTCGCCGCTGATCATCTTTCTCGTCTTGAAAATCCTGAATTAGAAGTTCTAAATGAATCTGCCATACAAGACAACTTTCCTGATGAATATCTATTGAAGATATATTATAATGAAATTCCATGGTTTGCAGACTATGCAAACTACTTAGTATGTGGATTCCTTGAAAAAGGATTATCGTACCAAAAACGAAAGAAATTCTTTAGTGATATAAAACACTATTTCTGGGAAGATCCACATTTGTTTAAAAGTTGTCCCGATGGAATAATACGCCGATGCATATTCGGAAATGAAGCTAGTCAAATCTTAAACCATTGTCACACAGGACCAACATGAGAGCATTATGGGCCTCAACTCACAGCAAGAAAAGTTTACGATGCTGGATTCTATTGGCCTACAATTTTTAAAGACGCACACCTTCTTTGCAAATCCTGTGATGCTTGTCAAAGGGCCGGAAAAATAAGTCAACGTGATGAAATGCCACAAAATGTCATTCAAGTATGTGAAGTATTTGACATTTGGGGTATTGACTTTATGGGTCCATTTCCAAAATCTCATAATAATCTCTACATTCTCGTTGCCATTGATTATGTATCTAAATGGGCGGAAGCACAAGCTCTCCCGACTAACGATGCACGAGTTGTAGTCAACTTTTTAAAACGTCTTTTTGCTAGGTTTGGAACACCAAAAGCTTTAATAAGTGATCGGGGTACTCATTTTTGTAACAATCAACTTGAGAAAGTTCTCAAAAGATATGGAGTAACTCATAAAATCTCCACTGCTTATCATCCACAGACAAGTGGACAAGTTGAAAATACCAACCGAGCATTAAAACGTATTCTAGAGAAAACCGTAGGATCAAATCCGAAGGAATGGTCCATTAAATTAGAGGATGCACTCTGGGCTTTTAGAACAGCCTACAAAACTCCAATTGGAACCACACCTTTTAGACTCGTTTACGGAAAAGCATGTCATCTTCCAGTAGAAATTGAACACAAAGCATTTTGGGCTTTGAAGACATGTAATCTTGATTTACATGAATCCGGACATCTACGATTAAGTCAACTAAACGAATTAGAAGAATTAAGACATGAAGCATACGAAAATTCGTTAATCTATAAAGAAAGAACGAAGAAATGACATGATAAAAGAATCAGAAGTTCAAAAGAATTTAAAGAAGGAGACAAAGTTCTTCTTTTCAATTCACGATTCAAGCTATTTCCTGGAAAATTGAAATCAAGATGGTCTGGACCATTCATAGTCAAAAGAGTTTTCCCGTACGGAACGGTAGAATTAATAAATTCAAAAGGGATTGAATTTAAAGTTAATGGTCACAGAGTTAAACATTACATACATGGTCCGATGGAAGTTGACAACGAAGTTAATCACAATTTCAACACCACATCTAACTAAGTGTGGGGAGGTTCGAATCTTTTTAGGGTTATATGTATTTCTGTTAAAGTTAGATTTTCTGTTTTCGTGTAGTTCTTGAGAATGGAATCCGAATGGTCTTTCCCTAGCAGACCCTAAAGAACTAGTCTTCTCCCTCCATTCTGAATTTTTATTTTTTTTTAGGTTTTACAAGATGAAGACTTCCTGTGAACTAAACCATGGTCTAATGCTACACGCTTTGATCACTAAACGTAATAATGACACCCTTTCAAGTGAATTGGTATCATTAATCAGAGGTAAATTGGACGGAGTAAGAAAAGAATTCAGGAACGAAAATAATAAGTTACAGTTTGGTAATGGAAAATCAAAATCCGCAGCGAAAAGAAGAGCACGACACCTTGAAAGATGTCACAAATGCAGAAAATGGTCACACGAAGGAAAATGCTCGACGAATCAGACATATTCCAATACCAATTTCGTTACTTTATGCAGAGATGGACCGTTCATATGTTTCGAAGAAAAAAACGTTGAATGTTCGAGGTTACGCCTATGTTGCTATGGAAAACCAATTAGTCCGACTATCTTATGAGTGGGCTAAAGCAGGTCACTAAGAATTCTATTTCACAGGTAAGTATGTACAGTTTTTATTTTTATTTTATTGCTTTTAACCTTTTGATATTAAACGCTAAATTGTTCGCTATAAAGTATTAAATTGGTATTCAATAAAATTAGGTTTTGCGACCGAAATTATTGATATCATACAAAAATTTATTACATCACTGCGAAATTTACCGTTTATTCTTAAGGTATAAATATCTTTAATCAATCAACCCAAAATATTTCAGAAATTCGTCAGGAGTAAGGCTAGGTTATGGAACCGAAATTACTTTACCGAAAAGAGGGGCGTATATTTTTGATAATATTTGATTGATTAAAGTGGGATAAAAGACCAAAAAGATTTTTATTTTTATTTTTACCATGTTTTTAAAATTAATATTTAAATATTAAATTATTATTGTAAACTTTTTAAAATCAATATATTTAAATTTGTAAATATTTAAAAAATTAATATTTTTAATATAAGTTTGCATGTATAAAAACAAAAATATAATAAAAGTTTGGTGTGAATTTTCAATTTTATTAATATAAATTTTTAATTTTATGCATTTTAAATTTAAGTTTGGTGTGAATTTAAAAAAAAAATTTACTTTATTTCGTTAAGTTAAAAATATGATTTTTAAAATTCGTCGTGAGTTGAAAACTAGGTCGTTGAACCGAAATTGCTCTACCCAAGGGAGGGACGAGAACTTTTATTATCATTATTTTTAATCTTATTGAATTAAACTATGCCAAAAACATTAAAAATACCCAAAAATCTTTACTTTTAAAACCGCGCTTTGAATTAACAAATTTTAAAAAAATTTCGAGGGACGGACTAGGACATCGTTCCGAAACGCCCTCATCCTAAAAAGAAACAAAATTTTAATTTTTAATTAATTATATGTTTTATTAGGTATAAGGTTTTATAAAAAAAAAAAAAAGGGAAAAATCACTGTACCCGGACCCCATGCGATCGCATGGGGTTTGCACTGGAGCCTCATGCGATCGCATGAGGCTGGAATTCAGGTCAGATAGAAAAAGCTCAGCGAGCTGTGTTCTGTCTCCACAATACACACACACATATACACGAACCATCTCACCAAATCACTCCTAAAATCGCCATTTTTTCAATAAATTCAACCAAATTTCTTGCTACAATGCGCTCTAAACATGAAATTGTTCAGAAGTTTATCAAGAAAGGTAAAAATTACTCCCCTAAACTCTTAAAATTCCTAATTTTTGTGATATTTACCAATATTATACCTAATTTGATTTTGTTAATTTCTAGTGTAATTAGAGTTAAATTGTTAGTATTTTATGCATGTATAGCCTAGATTGATGCTATTTAACATAATTTGAAGCCAAAAACTTCAAAAATTTTAGAAATCTAGGGTTTGTGTTCTTGAGCAATTTGGGGCTTTTTGATATAAACAGGTTATGGTCAATTTTTGTCATGAATTATTGCTAAATTAAGTAGTGTAACATGTTTAGGTAGCTAAATGATCCAAACTTTGATCCTAAACATGATTTTTGAAGATTAAAGTGGACTTTTTAGGTATAAAATTCATGAACTTGATTAATTTGATATAATTGCCATTTGAGACTTGTTTAATTGTTAGTAATGGATGTTTTAACATATTATTTGAGTTGAATGCTTATGAACTTTGTATACATTTTCATATATGCTTATTTGAAAAAGTGTAAAATTGTAAAAAATGTGAAAATGTGTATAAGTTTAATTTTGATTGAACATGTTATTGTGGTTAATTTAAATTATTATTTTGCTAACACTAATGCATATTTGGATGCACAAATTTTGTGTTTAATGTGTTTTGCAGAGATTTACAGATACTGATGGTGCAACATCATCATCTAGACAACCACAACCACAACTAGATGCTGAACCAGAAATGCAATACGAGCCTGAACTGGAACAATAACAGGAACCACAACAACAGCCTGATCAACACGTACCTTATTATGATCCGCTACAATTTGTTGATGCCTTCACAGTATTTCCGATGCATCCACCAGTAGAATACCCAATAATTCCTGAACACACGTTGGATCCTAATCTGAGATTCGATAGAAGCTGGAGAGATTACCCATCATATCAAAGTAACAAATTCAAACTGCTACCGAAAAATGTAGAGGTGCCAAGAGTAATCGATTGGAATCCTTTGGAAAGGGTCCAACTAGCTAACCGAGTTAGACTCCATCTGATCCAAAGGTATGGTAGTTCTTCTTTTCCCGATTGGGAACATCTATTCACCATTCGTAGACCTGTATATAAGGAATGGTGTGTTGAGCTGATGAGTACTATAGCATTAAATGTAGATGTAGATAGATTAGATGATAGAAGTTTTCTTAGATTTATACTTGGCCGTAGGATGTACAGGATGTCCATGCTGGACATGGCCAGGGCTTTGCAGATATATACGCCCGCTGAATTACTACTACCCGATTGTATGAATTTGATTTATCGTAGTGAAAGGGTAGATAGGAATTTTGATGCGAACGCCGTCTGGAGGCGTATGTTAGATTATAATGTTTTTGGGCGGGCAGGAACACATACCTACTTACATATTAACACAGCCGAGCTTCATATAATTCATAGATTTTTGGCTAACTCGATTACACAGAGAGGTCACAACAAGGAAAAATTGACCTTACATGATTTATTTTACCTAAAGTGTATTTGAGACCTAAGAGGCTTTGTTAATATCCCCTACTGTGTTGGTTTTTATTTATCTAAAATGGTTGAAGGAATACAGGAAGGGGGGATAATTGGAGGAGGTATTTTTGTTACTCTCATTGGAGAGTATTTAGGTGTAGATAAGGACCAAGGGGGTCCACTTTTGAAATGTAGGGAACAGGTTGAGCTTTTAGGATTGAGGGTTTATGCGGGTGCTAAGGTATTAAAAAGTAGACGTAACCAGGCAATACCCTATGAAGGTAGTCATCCTCAGGTAGAGAGAGGCTCAGATGAGGAGATGGAGGAAGCAGATGACATTAGGTATGTCATTCAGGAGGCTATGACTGATGTCTACCAGCGTGTAGATGAGGTAGATATGACAAACGCGGAGAGATTTAGACAGATGGAGCAGTGGCAAGCCAGGAATGATTACGAGCATTCCAGGCAACGACAGCATGATAGATGGGACTATCATCAGCGTCAGATTATGAGCCGGCTGTCACCTCAGGATCACTATGTTCCGACCCGACCAGCTTACTATCCTCCACACCAGCCCGAGATAAGACCACCATATACTCTCTACGACCCTAACCAGGCCTACCAGTACACCTATCACCAACCATGGAACCCGAACGACGACATGAACTGGAACCCCTATCCAGATTGACATAGTTCCAGTTGGTATTTTTATGATTATTATCTTTTAATTATTTTTATTTATTTATGTTTAAACACATTATATTTTGATACTTTTATTGTATTGTTTAATATTTTAATTATTTTGTACTAATATTTCATATTTGATTTGAAAGTGGGATTTTAAGTCTCGTTTCAAATTACATGCATGTTTATATTTGTATTGTATGTATTTTATTTAATGTACACAACAGGGTAAAACAGCGCATTTTCAAAGACTGGCAATAAGTTCAGCAAAAGCTAGTAATTTTGACGACAAAACGAAAAACAAATATGATGTAACAACAAGACGGAATGAACAAATGATGTGCACCATTTATCATTCAACAAACAAACACCAATATGTTTTGAAACTTTGGTAAAATTTAATCATTTTTCTACGCTAAACACCCTCAATAATTTAAATTGTTACTGATTTCTTGCAAATGAGGGCATTGCAAGATCTTGAGTGTGGGAAGGGGTTAAATTCTTTCGGATTTTTAAATTTTTTTTATTTAAACACTTGGTTACCATTAAAAATACTAGTAACGCAGTAGTTGTATTAGAATCTAGTGCTCTCTGATAATAAAGAACAGCCCTAGTCTTATATACTGACTACCCAATTCTAGTAAAATTTTTCAAAATTTTCAATTAAATGAATTCAAAATCATGTTTATACATATTTATGAACGATAAAACTATGTGTTAACACCAAAATTATTGTTACCTCAAAAAGGACATAAATTGAGAAACAAACCAAAATATTAGAATTCATTTAAAATGGAATAGAGGACAATAAAAAGGAAAATAAAAGCCAAGTGTGGGAAAAATTTACCAAGTTATTTTGAACATATATCACATATTTTTGTACAAATAACTGAAGATACTTTTGTTTTGGACAAAATTAACCGTTTTACCCAATTTCTTATAATATATTTGAAAGAAAGATGGAGCTACACGATGAATCAATTCCATCATTAACAGGAAGTAAAGTCTTCCGAAAAAGAAACGCACTTCTTGATTTAGGTCATGAAGTTGTCGTCCAGACCAGCTGTAGGTTGACAAAAAATCTAGAAAAGTCATCACTAAAATCAGCAGGAAATCCACGGACCTCAACATCAAACAGGGTCACCAAGTGGTCAGACTTATCCTAACCATGAGAGGATCTGTCTCGTAAAATGGGGAGGACGCCATGCAAATTAGCTTGATAAGACTAATGAATCAGATCCCCAGAAAGGATAACCTCCTTAAAAGATCAAAAATCAGCTTTTAAGACTGATATTACTCAATCCTAGAGATTGACCTTAAAGATTGAGAATTAAAAACTCAAGGAATTCGACGATATCTAAACTCGAGCTTGAACGAGAAAATATCTTGATCAAAATTACAAACCGATTTGTTTTCTAAAAACCCATTTTCAATGCGTTCATTACCATTGAACGTAAAATCTTAGGAATTCATCTAGAATTCATTAGGTCACCTGAACCAAATCGGGTATCAACCGTAAGAATGGTGGTTGCATAGCATGGTCAAAGACATGACTTTGTGCCAGATCGAAAAATTATAACGGTGAGCTTTAGTATTGCTCATACCAAGGATAGTAATTGCATCCGACACGATATAGACTATAATTAAAAGCATGTCAGGGGACATTGCCTTAACAGTTGCTTGTTCAACGCTTTCCTTTACAACCGGACGGTAGTTTATCGAAAGGTAATATACGGAGCAAGTATTCTGGACGTGTTGCTTTCCCAATACAAGGTTAGCAAGTGGGTGACACAAAACCACAAGTTTTGAGCTAAAGTTTTCAAATCTGAAACCCACCAAATCCACAAAAACAATTTGCAAACACTGGTGAAGGGTTATTCCGGAAAACTTATCTAGGGTAAAAGCTAGATTTAATTTTCAAAAGATCAAATGTTTTCATAAAGATCTAATTTCCTTAAGGATCTAAATTTTTATAGTCATGTGGGACTGTAAACCACAACGTTACTACCATTATTCATACCGCCGTATAAAAATCAATGATGTACAAAGGTGAAGACAAAAGGCAGATTCGACGAATTGAAGAATCAAACGACCAAAAAGCTCAAAAGTACAAAGTACGATCAAAATGGTTCAAATTATTGATGAGAAACGTCTCAAAATTACAAGAGTACAAGACGCTAAACGCAAAATACAAGATATTAAATTGTACGCAAGGACGTTCAAAAATCCGGAACCGGGACCAAAGTCAACTCTCAATGCTCGAAGCAATGGACTAAAAATTACAAGTCAACTATGCACATAAATATAATATAATATTTAAATAATTCTTATAATTATTTATATATTATATTTATTTATAAAAACCGTCGGCATACAAAGAAACAAAGTCTTGTGAGCTGGAAAAAGTGGCCATGCGATCGCATGGCCTGGAAGCACATTTGCCATGCGATCGCATGGCAGTAGGTGAGAGGCAACATGCCTATAAATTCGCAGTTTGGTGAACGATATACACATCTTTTTCTTTCCTTTCTCTGAATGTAAAGATATATATATATATATATTATATTATATTTTAATTTTAATTTTAATTTTAAATTATAATAATAAGGGTATGTTAGCGAATGTTGTAAGGGTGTAAGTCGAAATTCTGTCCGTGTAACGCTACGCTATTTTTAATCACTGTAAGTTATGGTTAATGTTATTTTTAAATTAATGTCTCGTAGCTAAGTTATTATTATGCTTATTTAAGCCGAAGTAATCATGATGTTGGGCTAAAATATTTAAAATTGGGTAATTGGGCTTTGTACCATAATTAGGGTTTGGACAAAAGAACGACACTTGTGGAAATTAGACTATGGGCTATTAATGGGCTTTATATTTGTTTAACTAAATGATAGTTTATTAATTTTAATATAAAGATTTACAATTGGACGTACCTATAAATAACCATATACACTCGATCGGACACGATGGGCAGGATATTTATATGTACGAATAATCGTTCATTTAACCGGACACGGGAATGGATTAATAGTTAATAGACTTCTTAAAATAGGGGTGAAATTATGAACAAGGACACTTGGCGTAATTGTTAACAAAGTATTAAAACCTTGGGTTACACGCAGTCGATATCCTGGTGTAATTATTAAACAAAGTATTAAGACCTTGTTATAGTTTAAGTCCCCAATTAGTTGGAATATTTGACTTCGGATATAAGGATAATTTGACGAGGACACTCACACTTTATATTTATGACTGATGGACTGTTATGAACAAAAACCAGACGGACATATTGAATAATCCAGGACAAAGAACAATTAACCCATGGGAATAAACTAAAATCAACACGTCAAACATCATGATTACGGAAGTTTAAATAAGCATAATTCCTTTTATTTCATATTTAATTGCACTTTTAATTATCGCACTTTTATTTATTGTCATTGTATTTAATTGCACTTTTAATTATCGTACTTTTTAATTATCGCAATTTTATTTTATCGCACTTTTATTTATCACAATTTCAGTATCGTTATTTACTTTACGCTTTAAATTAAGTTATAATTAGTTTTTTATATTTTACATTAGGTTTTAACTGCGACTAAACTTTTAAAATCGACAAACCGGTCATTAAACGGTAAAAAACCCCTTTTTATAATAATAATATTACTTATATATATTTGTATTTTTATAAGATTAAAACTAATATAGCGTTAAGCTTGTTTAATTTTCCCTGTGGAATGAACCAGACTTACTAAAAACTACACTACTGTACGATTAGGTACACTGCCTATAAGTGTTGTAGCAAGGTTTAGGTATATCCATTCTATAAATAAATAAATATCTTGTGTAAAATTGTATCGTATTTAATAGTATTTCTTTATAAAAATAATACTATTTCCTAGTACACCTCGCACACATCAGCGATTCATATCTCTCTCGACATGTTTTCAAGTGTATCTTCAAACTTAATTTACTCTTTGAATGTTAGTTATGATGCACACGATCTATATAGTTTATAAGTTTAGGTTCTGTGTCGATCCTTTTACAGTGATGTATTCTCGTTTATTTATATTAATAAAATTGATATTTTGCTTTAAAAAAACATTAGTAAAGGATAAGTTATATTAATTTAAAATTATTATATACTATTATTTATTGAATAAAAGTGTAACCCTCAAGTTTAATAAAAAAAATTTTAGTTATTTCAGCAAAATAATGGTATTCGGGGGAGTCGTCATGTATAATTAATATTCTAATATTTTTATTTGCGTGTTCAAAAATATTTTAAGGACTTAAACTGTAAATTTAAATTAATTTCATAAATTGATTTCATAAATTTTTTATGGTTGACTTGACTAATATTATAACATATAATAAATTTTTCATATTTATTTAGTAATGGATGAGAGTAAGTTTTCATTTAACTTTTCATATTTATTAATTAAATTATGAAATGGAAAAAGTATTATAATATTAATACGTTTGTGGTATAAAAATACTAATGTCGTTGAGCAAATGTCAAAACGATTGTAATATACTAATAGGTAACATTAGGATGCTTTAGGTAGGCTATATTAGTCAAGTGTAGTAATGTTCATTTTGTAGAGATTTATTTCGTATCATTCTTTTAATATAAACAAAATTAATATATATCTTAATATGTAAATTTATATCTATATGTGTATATTAAATTATAATGAATAATTAATTCAATTTAATTAGAAAATTACATATAAAGAAATACCCTTTTGTTATATATATATATATATATATATATATATATATATATATATATATATATATATATATATATAGAGAGAGAGAGAGAGAGAGATCAAATGAGAACTATTTTTGTGTGCGAACCCTGAGAACTCCAAAATACACTGAAATTCGAGTAAAAAGACATGCGGGCGAGCAAAATAAAGGGAAGTCGAGCAAAAATGAGACAACCCATCCCAATCCATAAGGACGAATACAATAACATATGATTACATTGCGAGGCGTTTGACCTCTATATGATACATTTTACAAACATTGCATTCTTTTTAAAAGACAAACTTTCATTACATCGAAAGTTGACAGGCATGCATACCATTTCATAATTTCCGAACTATAAATGACCAAATCTATCATTTACTTAATAATAATCTTTATTGTACTCAACGACTTGAATACAACGTCTTTTGAAATATGCCATGAATGACTCCAAGTAATATCTTTAAAATGAGCAAATGCACAGCGGAAGATTTCTTTAATACTTGAGAATAAACATGCTTAAAAGTTGTAGTGACCGGGAAAATTTCGACTAATTTTAAATCAAACTCTTGATACGATATTGTATTTTCAACACGATAAGCAAAGTCTGTTAAGTTGGATCTCAAAAATTTTGAACTGTTTCATATATATTCAATTGACCTTTGACCATTCCCGACGATTCACGAACAACTATTTGTAAATAGTTACATATATATATATATATATATATATATATATATATATATATATATATATATATATATATATATATATATATATATATATATATATATATATAATATAATATAATAATATATATATAAAAATATATATATAAATATTACTTGTAAATATATAATATTATATTTAGTTGTTTAAAAGAATATAATTAATATATTTATTTACTTAAACTTGTTAATTAAGATTTGATATATATATATATATATATATATATATATATATATATATATATATATATATATATATATATATAATGTGTATATTGAAAATGAATGATTTCGAGCCTAATTAGTAAACGTCAGTAACACTCGGTTGATGTTTCGTTAGTTTTAATATAGATATATTACATGTTCATGAAGGACTAAAATAAAAGTTGAAGTGTAAATCGATTACGAAAATGTTAGTTTTGTTAAAAATATTTTTTTACCTTTTTGAGTTTAAATATTAGTATTCCATACATATAAATTGGAACAGAAAATAAATAATTATCGAATCTTTTTGATCAGGTTTCAAACAGTTAATGACTGAAATAATTAAATATATTTAAGATAAGGATTTGGGATTATTTAGGAACACTTTTATACGTTAACTGTTTAGCAATGGACACGATATAGCCGCCCGGAATAAACTGTCGGTAGATAAATCTAAAAGTTAAGGCTGCTGAACTATTGGATTTACTGTTGATTATGCACGTTTATGTTTTATGTGATTGTTAATTATTAGTAAAGTAATATGATATTTATATTATATTTTTGTCTTCAATGATAACAATTCACAAATTCGCATGCTTTCTGTTAATTGTCTATATCCTCAAATTATCTTTCTCCTTTTTTGATTCTCACAAACACCACAAAAACAATTTCCTATTTGGTACGGTGAATGATAATCTAACTTTATATATACATATTCATATAGAGATATATTACACATGAGTATACATCCTAACTATCCTCATCATATGTTTAGTAAATCATCTTCATACATCATCATCAAACAATCATCACTTGTTCTGCTACTTCTGTTATATTTTTCTTCGATTCGGTTCAATCACAAAACCCCAATCATCTTCTAACTGTAAACTATACAATCACCCAAACCCACTATGATCACATTATCATCAACCACCGACAACCATGAACACCCTCTCCTCCACCGGACCACCTCCATCGTCGGACCACCAAAACCAAACCACCACCCTCATGAACCAACCACCACCACCTTGATAAACATCTACAACAACCACTCTACAACTATCATGAAGACTACGACACCTCACCTTTGTTTGAGCACCAACCGTATCACCACCATCGACCTTCACCATGATCTTTCGGACACCAAATACACCACAAACACATCAAAGAGCAACCCATAACCATCACCCATTTTGCTACAAACTGTTTCTGCTTTTCTGTCGTGAAAACCACAACGCTTTTGATCATAAAATTTCTATTTATATGCTTACGTTTATGTGGTTTTAGTACCACCCACTACCACTGTACGTTACCACTTTTGTTTACTTCTTTATTGTTCGAATAAAATCATCAAATAACCCAACAAAATTCATTTGAAATAACCTGCTGCTATTGTTACTGTTTACAGTCGGTTTAAGATGTTACAATGGTAATAACGTTAATTAGACAATTCACGTAAGCCTAAATTTCTAAACCCATTTCATTTTACTACTACGTAGTTATTCCTTTTTCTTCAGTTATTGATCGTAGCTCCTGCTGCAACTTAAACTCGCCACTACTCCACCATTATACAACCATCGAGTACCATCATTGAAACCACCTCACTCGATTACCACCACTGCTACGGTTCTATATATATTTTTTTCTTTTGAAACACCACTATGATCGACACCTTACTGCTACGCCTTTTCCTTTCCATCTAATCAACGCAAGAAACAAATAAAGGTGGCATTTTCTACTTTTCCAGCTAGTAATTTCCTATTATGATATTGATAATGGAATAAGTTGTGGGGTACTGGATGGGGACGTGTATTAGTTTCCTAATCCAACGAGATATTTGAAACAGATTCCTTATTCTATATACAATCGGGCCACTGATTGGTCCAAGCCACTGTTGGGCCATTTTAAACAAATTTACAAATGGACTATTACTTCTTTGATATTGTTTTACTGCTCAGCCCATTTAACAAAACCTGGCCAACTTGTTCCTATCAAAATAAGCCCAACAACACAATAGGCCAATCGAGATGATGATGAGTATGCACGTATGTTTCTCTGCTATTGTTTTTCAATCTATTTCTATATATACGAAGTGTTGATGATGAGAGATGATAGGTATGATTGAAGTTTGATAGATGATTTTTGGATGATATGTTTAAAAGAAGTGAAAAGAAAATGATTAAACTTCTGTGGACTATTTCGATTTGCAAAACTCCATTTGATTTCTGTTTTAAAACCGCCACCCAAACCACCTCGCTTAGCCGTCACCTTTCTGTTAACTAATCCATTATCAATTGACATGAAATTAACCCTCATTATAGTGATTCAGTGTCGCTGCTACTCACTTACTTCTGTTTCCGTTCCAAACAATAACACGAATGATGATGATTATGATAATATGAGATGAATGAGAAAATAATAAACGGGTTCGTATATGTTAAGTAAATAATCACGCGAGTTTTACCCAAAACAACTGGTGGTTCAATGATTAGAAGTGTTCCTCTTAATCAAGAGGTCGTGGGTTCGAGTCTGGGCAGAAGCACTATATTTTTTTTATTGATTCAACAATGGAATAACATAAGGTAGTTTACTCATTATTATTATTATTATTTTATTATTATTATTATTATTATTATATTATTATTATTATTATTATTATTATTATTATTATTATTATTATTATTATTATTATTATTATTATTATTATTAATACTAGTATCAATATTATTATCATAATAACTATTATTATTATTGTAAAAATAAAACAACTTTTATTTATTATTAATATCAAAATTATTCATCAAATAACTATTAGTTATATAAAACCATAATTACTATATATAACATAACTATATTAATACTTTTATTTTAAATATTAATAAATGTAATTAATTAAGTTATTAATGAAACACATAATTAAAATAACAATAAAATCACTAATAATATATAAATTTATTCGATTATGATTACATGAGTTGATATATATAATTGATATAGGTTCGTGAATCCGAAGCCAACCCTGCATTGTTGAAAATCATCATATGTATTTTTACTACAAAATACAATAAGTGAGTTCATTTGATTCCCTTTTACTCTTTACATTTTTGGGACTGAGAATATATGCGCTGTTTTTACAACTGTTTAATTAAATGCTTCTGAAATATATATATTGAGCTGAAAATGCATGAATTACTTTTATAAATGTTTGACGAGATAGACACAAGCAAAACATTCCTCGAATGAATTATTATGCAGACAGAAGTTCTGCGAATTATTATTGAATTATGTGGACATGATAATTGCGACCATTGAATTATGTGGACATGATAATTGCCACCATTGAATTATGTGGACATGATAATTGCCACCATTGAAATTATGTGGACATGATAATTGCCACCAATTGATGTGAATATTATGTATCGAGAGAATGATTTTATACACAGGTTATGTGTATGTTATTTTTGTGCACAAGATATGTGTACGGTTACTAAGATTTATGAAAAATGATTTCGTACACGAGAAAGGTGTAATGTATTTAAAAGATATCGCATGTACATTACAGATGGGTATAGGATTCGGGCCCATTTGTACCATGCAGGATTTAAATCTTGTGGTCTATTAAAATGATGAATTTTACTGCTTTATGATAAACCTATGAACTCACCAACCTTTTGGTTGACACTTTAAAGCATGTTTATTCTCAGGTATGAAAGAAATCTTCCAATGGGCATTTGCTCATATTACATGGAGTCATTCATGGCATATAGAGGTCAGAACCTCGCAATGGGACAAACTGTTGAAGACTTCGTTTAGATGGATTAGGACGGGTCATTACAAAAGTGTCAACCAAAAGGTTGGTGAGTTCATTAGTTTATCATAATCAATCATTTCCATATTTTTAATAGACCACAAGATTTCATTTTCAAAAACAACATACATGATTAACACATCTGTATACAAATCCATTCATACGAGTAAACACCTGGTAACCGACATTAACAATAATGCAAATAGGATATCCCCAAAGATACAGGATTAACACATCTGTATATGTACAGGATTAACACATCTGTACAAAATTCGAAGTACTAAAGCATCCAAACTCTCAGAATGGGGGTCGTTAGTGCCCGTTTAGGATTCGCGTCAATTTGGGGCCAGTTCCCAAATTCTTAGGTTACCAAGCTAAAAGGGGTGATATCCGGTATAATAATCTAATCGTATAATGTTTTTAAGTACTTGTGTCTATTTCATCAAACATTTATAAAAACAGCGCATGTATTCTCAGTCCCAAAAATATACATTGCAAAAGCATTTTAAAAGGTAGTAAATGAAACTCATGATACTGTATTTTGTAGTAAAAATACATATGACGATATTGAACAATGCAAGGTTGACCTTGGATTCACGAACCTATATTAAGTATATATATATTTATATAATGGTCAATTTGTCTAACAATTAATGTCAGGTCATAGTGTACCACAATCCTAATGCTCGAGATCGATATGCAAAAATCAACAAAAGCCAGTTTGACCAAAATGACTCTAAAAAATAATACATGTTTATTATATATAACTTAAATAGTCGTTTTATATATTTAAAATATATTTATCAGATTTTATTAAAGTAAATAATACAAATCATTTATTAATAAATAAAAATGTATATTAAAATTTTATATATGATAAAAATATGCTTTTATATATCTTAAGTAATATAGTTTATATAGTTCACTTATTATCATAAAAACATAGTGGTATGTATTATTATATAACGTGTGGTAAAAATATTTTTGTATCACATATTTATTTGATAAAATAATATTGATAATAATAATAAATAAAAGTTGTATTATTTTGTAATAATAATAATTATTATTATTCTACTAATAACAATATTTATATTTACTAATGATAATAACAATTATGATAAAATGATAATTCTAATCATGATAATTTTAATAATAACGATACTTTTTAATAATAATATTTTTATATAACAATAATAATTCTAAAAATGATAATAACATTGATATTTTATAAAAATGGTAATTTTAATGAAAAAAATAGTTTTAATATTAGTGATACTTTTAATAATGAAAACGATATTTTTATCAAAATCATACAATATTTTAATTTCATCATGATACTTATACTAATCGATTTGTTTGATAGCTTTTAGTCCCTTTTTATATTGCATTCATATTAATGATAATAATAGTAATTATAATAATTAAATGATACTATTATTAGCTTTTAATGATAATGATACTAATAATAATTAAAATAATACTAATGATAATACTAATAACTATTATAATAATAACAACAATAATAATAATAATAATAATAATAATAACTATTATTATAATAACGATAATATTAATAATAACTTTAATAATAATAACGATAGTAATAATAATAGCAATAACAATTTTTTAATGATAATACTTATACTAATAACGATAATGATAATAATAATAATAATAATAATAATAATAATAATAATAATAATAATAATAATAATGATAATAATAATAATAATAATAATAATTAGATAATAATAATAATGACAATAATAACGACGATAGTAATAATAATAATAATCATTTTTAATAATAATACGGAAATTAATGATAATTCAGTTAGTCATATCTTTTAATCCGTTCATCGAAACCACACGGCTCCGAAATGAAAAGTTATTAATTTTTCGATAGCTTTTCAATGACATGCATATCATATACCTTATCTCAGTAGCATATGTATCAAATTCATGATTTATCATAAACTATATAACGACGAAAATAAACATTCAAGCATGCATAATCATATATACTCAAGCACTAATAAGGGATACACTATTAATATATAAAAATTAAGTTATGAGTGCTCACGTATCAATATTGTGATTCAATATTGCAGGAAAGTACGAAGACGCAACGAAGATGATAAACACTATATTGAGCTCACGAGCATACCCCCGAACAATACCCATAACCTCCATAGCTATAACCCATAATTTCCTTATCTCTATCCCGCTCGAAAAACCCGCCTTGAAATAATTCACTCATGTCTTCGTCGTAGTATTTTATGTATAATACTACTAATAACACTACCTAATAATACTAATACTAATAATAATAAGATTAATATTGATAATCTTAATATATATATATATATATATATATATATATATATATATATATATAGAGAGAGAGAGAGAGAGAGAAAGATATCGAGAGGCAGTGAGATGAAATGAATTGAATGAATGAGAAAAACAGACTTCGCTCGAATTAAAAGAGGTTGCAGCCACCTACTACTTCCATGCGATTGCATGGTGTTGAAGGTGTATGGCCATGCGATCGCATGGCCTCATGTTTGTAGTGACCCGAACTTTTTCATGTTTATATATATATTAAATGAAATTGTTATTTACATGATTAAGTGTTTCCAACATGTTAAGTAATCAAACTTGTTAAGACTTGATTAATTGAAATAGGTTTCATATAGATAATTGACCACCCAAGTTGACCGGTGATTCACGAACATTAAAACTTGTAAAAATATGATGACATATATATGGATATATATATATAGTTAACATGATATTATGATAAGTAAACATATCATTAAGTATATTAACAATGAACTACATATGTAAAAACAAGACTACTAACTTAATGATTTTGAAACGAGACATATATGTAACGATTATCGTTGTAACGACATTTAATGTATATATATCATATTAAGAGATATTTATACATCATAATATCATGATAATATAATAATTTAAAATCTCCTTTGATATTATAAACATTGGGTTAACAACACTTAAGAAGATCCTTAACCTAAAGGTTTCAAAACAACACTTACATGTAACGACTAACGATGACTTAACGACTCAGTTAAAATGTATATACATGTAGTGTTTTAATATGTATTCATACACTTTTGAAAGACTTCAATACACTTATCAAAATACTTCTACTTAATAAAAATGCTTACAATTACATCCTCGTTCAGTTTCATCAACAATTCTACTCGTATGCACCCGTATTCGTACTCGTACAATACACAGCTTTTAGATGTATGTACTATTGGTATATACACTCCAATGATCAGCTCTTAGCAGCCCATGTGAGTCACCTAACACATGTGGGAACCATCATTTGGCAACTAGCATGAAATATCTCATAAAATTACAAAAATACGAGTAATCATTCATGACTTATTTACATGAAAACAAAATTACATATCCTTTATATCTAATCCATACACCAACGGCCAAAAACATCTACAAACACTTTCATTCTTCAATTTTATTCATCTAATTGACCTCTCTCAAGTTCTATCTTCAAGTTCTAAGTGTTCTTCATAAATTCCAAAAGTTCTAGTTTCATAAAATCAAGAATACTTCCAAGATTGCAAGTTTACTTCCAAGTTTTCTAAATCCATTCCAAGTAATCATCCAAGATCAAGAAACCTTTGTTACTTACAGTAGGTTATCTTTCTAATACAAGGTAATAATCATATTCAAACTTTAATTCAATTTCTATAACTATAACAATCTTATTTCGAGTGGAAATCTTACTTGAAATTGTTTTCGTGTCATGATTCTGCTTCAAGAACTTTCAAGCCATCCAAGGATCCTTTGAAGCTAGATCTATTTTTCTCATTTCCAGTAGGTTTATCCAAGGAACTTGAGGTAGTAATGATATTCATAACATCATTTGATTCATACATATAAAGCTATCTTATTCGAAGGTTTAAACTTGTAATCACTAGAACATAGTTTAGTTAATTCTAAACTTGTTCGCAAATAAAAGTTAATCCTTCTAACTCGACTTTTTAAAATCAACTAAACACATGTTCTATATCTATATGATATGCTAACTTAATGATTTAAAACCTGGAAACACGAAAAACACCGTAAAACCGGATTTACGCCGTCGTAGTAACACCGCGGGCTGTTTTGGGTTAGTTAATTAAAAACTATGATAAACTTTGATTTAAAAGTTGTTATTCTGGGAAAATGATTTTTATTATGAACATGAAACTATATCCAAAAATTATGGTTAAACTCAAAGTGGAAGTATGTTTTCTAAAATGGTCATCTAGACGTCGTTCTTTCGACTGAAATGACTACCTTTACAAAAACGACTTGTAACTTATTTTTCCGACTACAAACCTATACTTTTTCTGTTTAGATTCATAAAATAAAGTTCAATATGAAACCATAGCAATTTGATTCACTCAAAACGGATTTAAAATGAAGAAGTTATGGGTAAAACAAGATTGGATAATTTTTCTCATTTTAGCTACGTGAAAATTGGTAACAAATCTATTCCAACCATAACTTAATCAACTTGTATTGTATATTATGTAATCTTGAGATACCATAGACACGTATACAATGTTTCGACCTATCATGTCGACACATCTATATATATTTCGGAACAACCATAGACACTCTATATGTGAATGTTGGAGTTAGCTATACAGGGTTGAGGTTGATTTCAAAATATATATAGTTTGAGTTGTGATCAATACTGAGATACGTATACACTGGGTCGTGGATTGATTCAAGATAATATTTATCGATTTATTTCTGTACATCTAACTGTGGACAACTAGTTGTAGGTTGCTAACGAGGACAGCTGACTTAATAAACTTAAAACATCAAAATATATTAAAAGTTTTGTAAATATATTTTGAACATACTTTGATATATATGTATATATTGTTATAGGTTTGTGAATCAACCAGTGGCCAAGTCTTACTTCCCGACGAAGTAAAAATCTGTGAAAGTGAGTTATAGTCCCACTTTTAAAATCTAATATTTTTGGGATGAGAATACATGCAGGTTTTATAAATGATTTACAAAATAGACACAAGTACGTGAAACTACATTTTATGGTTGAATTATCGAAATCGAATATGCCCCTTTTTATTAAGTCTGGTAATCTAAGAATTAGGGAACAGACACCCTAATTGACGCGAATCCTAAAGATAGATCTATTGGGCCTAACAAACCCCATCCAAAGTACCGGATGCTTTAGTACTTCGAAATTTATATCATATCCGAAGGGTGTCCCGGAATGATGGGGATATTCTTATATATGCATCTTGTTAATGTCGGTTACCAGGTGTTCACCATATGAATGATTTTTATCTCTATGTATGGGATGTGTATTGAAATATGAAATCTTGTGGTCTATTGTTACGATTTGATATATATAGGTTAAACCTATAACTCACCAACATTTTTGTTGACGTTTAAAGTATGTTTATTCTCAGGTGAATACTAAGAGCTTCCGTTGTTGCATACTAAAATAAGGACAAGATTTGGAGTCCATGTTTGTATGATATTGTGTAAAAACTGCATTCAAGAAACTGATTTCGATGTAACATATTTGTATTGTAAACCATTATGTTATGGTCGTGTGTAAACAGGATATTTTAGATTATCATTATTTGATAATCTACGTAAAGCTTTTTAAACCTTTATTTATGAAATAAAGGTTATGGTTTGTTTTAAAAATGAATGCAGTCTTTGAAAAACGTCTCATATAGAGGTCAAAACCTCGCAACGAAATCAATTAATATGGAACGTTTTTAATCAATAAGAACGGGACATTTCAGTTGGTAACCGAGCGTTGGTCTTAGAGAACCAGAAAATTTGCATTAATGTGTCTTATCGAGTTTGTTAGGATGCATTAGTGAGTCTGGACTTCGACCGTGTTTTCTTTAAAAATGATTGCTTAACATTTTTGTTGGAAACTATATATTATTAACATGTATATATTATGTGATATATTAATCACTTAACATGTTTGATATTGTGTGATAGATGTCAACCTCTAGCACAAATCCCATTGACTCACCTAATAATAACGAAGAGTCGAATATATATTGGACTGATTCACAAGTTCCCGAAGAAGAACCGGAAGAAGAATCAGAACCGGAAGAAGAATCAGAACCGGAAGAGGAGGAACCGGAGGAGGAAATAGAATCGATGGGGGAAATAATAAAACGGTTAAGTAAAAGAAAATCCTCAACCAACCGACCAAGGTTAATTATGGTCAATGGTGTTTCCGCCAAGGAAGCAAAATATTGGGAGGATTACCAATTCTCCGATGAATCGGATTCCGACGAGAATTCCGATGATGTTATAGAAATTACCCCAACTAAATTTAAAAAGGCAAAAGAAAATAATAAGGGAAAGGGCATAAAAATAGAGAAATCTAATTCCAACCCCGATGAACTTTATATGTATCGTCAACCCCCGAAGCCCTTAAGTTGTAACAATGACCCGGGAACCTCTAAACAACCAGGTTTTTCTAAACCGTTGTGGAAAACGACAGCTCGTATTAGGGGAACATCATATATCCCTAGAAACTTGGCAAAACGAACCAAAACCAAAGAAGAAGAAACGAGCGAGTCGAAATAAGATAGTTGTATTCGTGTAGTGTAATATATGTAATATAGTGTGCTTATGCTTTATGATATATGTAAAAATTGCTTGTATTAATAAGTATTTTTTTTATGAATCTAACTCTTGTCTATTTTACAGTATAAAAACACAAAATGGATAGACAATCCAATATTTTAAGAGACCTACCCGGAGACATGATTGATGAAATCTTGTCTAGAGTCGGTCAGAATTCTTCGGCACAACTATTTACAGCGAAATCAGTTTGTAAGACATTCGAAGAACGTTCCAAGAATGTCTTGGTTTATAAGAGACTTTCGTTTGAAAGATGGGGGATATCACATTGGGAAACCCATAAGTTACGATGTGTTTACTTTGACGCATATATTGCGGGGAACCCAAATGCTATTTTACGCAACGGGTTAAGAAATTATTTTGACTCAATGTATCCGAATATAGGACTTCATGATTTAGAAAAAGCGGCTAACATGCAACATAAAGAAGCATGCTGTGCTTACGGGTTAGTAATGTTCGCTTCTCACCAAAGTGAGAAAAAGAACATCGGGCTACAACTATTAAACAAAACATTCCCACAAGTGACAGAGTCGGTAATTAGGGTAAGAAATGAGGTTTTTAGGTTATTACGAGACTGTTGGGCATTACGTAACCCTCGTCCCTTTGACGACGTTACAACACGCTGTCTTATCAACGGCCATAACGGTTATGTTCCACAAGACCAAGGATGGGAAGTAGTCCTAGTAAAACCAGAATGCATGACTTGTTTCTGGACGTATGAATTACGTGTCTTTATTGCCTTTGCTGAACGACTTGTGTACTAGCTAGAATTATCTTCACAACTATCTTGTATCAAAGTTATTGTGTGATATATTTCATGCTTTATGTAAAATAAGCGGTATTGTAAGTTTGTAAAATATTGTATAAAAGTTTGAACTAGAAATATTATTATAATCAGTTTTTCATATAGAATTGTAGTAGTTGAATTGTATATTAGCTACTAAGTATGAACTTAACGGGTAGGTACTACCCGAATTTAAACTTATAAAACGCTAATATGAAGAAAAAGCTTTTATAAATGAGTTCATATTATGCTACGAAATACTATTAACTACTCTTAATATTCTGTATGATTAACTTGTTCCATTTGACTATTTTGAAGGAAATGGCACCGACTACTCGACA
This sequence comes from Rutidosis leptorrhynchoides, assembly GCF_046630445.1. NCBI lineage: Eukaryota > Viridiplantae > Streptophyta > Magnoliopsida > Asterales > Asteraceae > Rutidosis > Rutidosis leptorrhynchoides. The sequence continues at coordinate 423,304,215 of NC_092338.1, read as the reverse complement.
CACTGTGAATATGAATGAAGAGGAATTCCGTACTTTTCTAGCTTCAAACATAGCCGCAGTACAGGCTGTGCTACATACCAACAATAACCTTGGATCTAGCAGTACAGGAAATCATGTAGGATGCACCTACAAAGAATTCACTGCCTGCAAACCTTTGGAATTTAATGGAACCGAAGGACCGATTGGATTGAAACGGTGGACCGAGAAGGTCGAATCGGTGTTTGCCATAAGTAAGTGTACTGAAGACGACAAAATGAAGTACGCTACGCATACCTTCACAGGTTCTGCGTTAACATGATGGAATACCTATCTAGAGCAAGTGGGACAAGATGATGCTTACGCACTACCGTGGTCAGCATTCAAGCACTTGATGAATGAGAAGTACCGTCCCAGAACCGAGGTCAATAAGCTCAAGACAGAACTTAGAGGGTTACGAACCCAAGGATTTGATATTACCACGTACGAAAGACGATTCACAGAATTGTGCCTATTGTGTCCGGGAGCGTTCGAAGATGAGGAAAAGAAGATCGACGCGTTTGTGAAAGGATTACCGGAAAGAATCCAAGAAGATATAAGTTCACACGAGCCCGCCTCCATACAACAGGCATGTAGAATGGCTCACAAACTAGTGAACCAGATTGAAGAAAGAATTAAAGAACAGACTGCTGAAGAGGCCAATGTGAAGCAAGTCAAAAGAAAGTGGGAGGAAAACGGTGATAAGAATCACCAATACAACAACAACAGCAATTACAACAATAATCGCAACAACTATCCCAACAATCGCAACATCAATCGCAACTACAACAAACGGCCCAACAACAACAACAACTACAATAATCATCCCAACAACAATAATAACCACAACAACAACAACAACAATCAGAAGCAGCTATGCCAAAGGTGTGAAAAGTATCACTCGGGGTTCTGCACCAAATTTTGCAACAAGTGTAAAAGAAATGGTCATAGCGCAGCAAAGTGTGAGGTCTACGGACCAGGGGTTAACAGAACGAAAGGAACAAATGGTGTCGGAATGAGTAATGGCGGAGCAAGTAGTGTCGGAGCAAGTTATGCCAATGTAGTTTGTTATAAATGTGGGAAACCGGGCCACATTATTAGAAATTGCCCGAACCAGGAGAACACGAATGGACAAGTCCGCGGAAGAGTTTTCAATGTTAATACGACAGAGGCACAGGAAGACCTGGAGCTTGTTACGGGTACGTTTCTTATTGACAATAAATCTGCTTACGTTTTATTTGATTCGGGTGCGGATAGAAGCTATATGAGTAGAGATTTTTGTGGTAAATTAAGTTGTCCATTGACGCCTTTGGATAGTAAATTTTTACTCGAATTAGCAAATGGTAAATTAATTTCAGCAGATAATATATGTCGGAATCGAGAAATTAAACTGGTTAGCGAAACATTTAAGATTGACTTGATACCAGTAGAGTTAGGGAGTTTTGATGTGATAATCGGTATGGACTGGTTGAAAGAAGTGAAAGCAGAGATCGTTTGTTACAAAAATGCAATTCGCATTATACAAGAAAAAGGAAAACCCTTAATGGTGTACGGAGAAAAGGGCAACACGAAGCTACATCTTATTAGTAATTTGAAGGCACAAAAACTAATAAGAAAAGGTTGCTATGCTGTTCTAGCACACGTCGAGAAAGTACAAACTGAAGAAAAGAGCATCAATGATGTTCCCGTCGCAAAAGAATCTCCCGATGTATTTCCGAAAGAATTACCGGGATTACCCCCACATCGATCCGTTGAATTTCAAATAGATCTTGTACCAGGAGCTGCACCAATTGCTCGTGCTCCTTACAGACTCACACCCAGCGAGATGAAAGAACTGCAAAGTCAATTACAAGAACTTTTAGAACGTGGTTTCATTCGACCAAGCACATCACTGTGGGGAGCTCCTGTTTTATTTGTCAAGAAGAAAGATGGTACATTCAGGTTGTGTATCGACTACCGAGAGTTGAACAAACTTACCATCAAGAACCGCTACCCACTACCGAGAATCGACAACTTATTTGATCAACTACAAGGCTCGTCTGTTTATTCAAAGATTGACTTACGTTCCGGGTATCATCAAATGCGGGTGAAAGAAGATGATATTCCAAAGACTGCTTTCAGAACACGTTACGGTCATTACGAGTTTATGGTCATGCCGTTTGGTTTAACTAACGCACCAGCTGTGTTCATGGACCTTATGAACCGAGTGTGTGGACCATACCTTGACAAGTTTGTCATTGTTTTCATTGATGACATACTTATTTACTCAAAGAATGACCAAGGACACGGTGAACATTTGAGAAAGGTGTTAGAAGTATTGAGGAAGGAAGAATTGTAAGCTAAGTTTTCAAAGTGTGCATTTTGGTTGGAAGAAGTTCAATTTCTCGGTCACATAGTGAACAAAGAAGGTATTAAGGTGGATCCGGCAAAGATAGAAACTGTTGAAAAGTAGAAAACCCCAAAAACTCCGAAACACATACGCCAGTTTTTAGGACTAGCTGGTTACTACAGAAGATTCATCCAAGATTTCTCCAAAATAGCAAAACCCTTGACTGCATTAACGCATAAAGGGAAGAAATTTGAATGGAAGGATGAACAAGAGAAGGCGTTTCAATTATTGAAGAAAAAGCTAACTACGGCACCTATATTGTCATTGCCTGAAGGGAATGATGATTTTGTGATTTATTGTGACGCATCAAAGCAAGGTCTCGGTTGTGTATTAATGCAACGGACGAAGGTGATTACTTATGCGTCTAGACAATTGAAGATTCACGAGCAAAATTATACGACGCATGATTTGGAATTTGGCGCGGTTGTTTTTGCATTAAAGACTTGGAGGCACTACTTATATGGGGTCAAAAGTATTATATATACCGACCACAAAAGTCTTCAACACATATTTAATCAGAAACAACTGAATATGAAGCAGCATAGGTGGATTGAATTGTTGAATGATTACGACTTTGAGATTCGTTACCACCCGAGGAAGGCAAATGTGGTAGCCGACGCCTTGAGCAGAAAGGACAGAGAACCCATTCGAGTAAAATCTATGAATATAATGATTCACACTAACTTTACTACTCAAATAAAGGAGGCGCAACAAGGAGTTTTAAAAGAGGGAAATTTAAAGGATGAAATACCCAAAGGATCGGAGAAGCATCTTAATATTCGGGAAGACGGAACCCGGTATAGGGCTGAAAGAATTTGGGTACCAAAATTTGGAGATATGAGAGAAATGGTACTTAGAGAAGCTCATAAAACCAGATACTCAATACATCCTGGAACGGGGAAGATGTACAAGGATCTCAAGAAACATTTTTGGTGGCCGGGTATGAAAGCCGATGTTGCTAAATACGTAGGAGAATGTTTGACGTGTTCTAAGGTCAAAGCTGAGCATCAGAAACCATCAGGTCTACTTCAACAACCTGAAATCCCGGAATGAAAATGGGAAAACATTACCATGGATTTCATTACTAAATTGCCAAGGACTGCAAGTGGTTATGATACTATTTGGGTAATAGTTGATCGTCTCACCAAGTCAGCACACTTCCTGCCAATAAGAGAAGATGACAAGATGAAGAAGTTAGCACGACTGTATTTGAAGGAAGTCGTCTCCAGACATGGAATACCAATCTCTATTATCTCTGATAGGGATGGCAGATTTATTTCAAGATTCTGGCAGACATTACAGCAAGCATTGGGAACTCGTCTAGACATGAGTACTGCCTATCATCCACAAACTGATGGGCAGAGTGAAAGGACGATACAAACGCTTGAAGACATGCTACGAGCTTGTGTTATTGATTTCGGAAACAGTTGGGATCGACATCTACCGTTAGCAGAATTTTCCTACAATAACAGCTACGATTCAAGTATTGAGATGGCACCGTTTGAAGCACTTTATGGTAGAAAGTGCAGGTCTCCGATTTGTTGGAGTGAAGTGGGGGATAGATAGATTACGGGTCCGGAGATAATACAAGAAACTACCAAGAAAATCATCCAAATTCAACAAAGATTGAAAACCGTCCAGAGTCGACAAAAGAGCTACGCGGACAGTAAAAGAAAAGATATAGAGTTTGAAATTGGAGAAATGGTCATGCTTAAGGTTTCACCTTGGAAAGACGTTGTTCGATTTGGTAAATGGGGGAAACTAAATCCAAGGTACATTGGACCATTCAAGATTATAGATCGTGTCGGACCAGTAGCTTACCAACTGGAGCTACCTCAACAACTCGCGACTGTACATAACACATTCCATGTCTCAAATTTGAAGAAATGTTTTGCTAAAGAAGATCTCACTATTCCGTTGGACGAAATCCAAATCAATGAAAAACTTCAATTCATTGAAGAACCCGTCGAAATAATGGATCGTGAGGTTAAGAGACTTAAACAAAACAAGATACCGATTGTTAAGGTTTGATGGAATGCTCGTAGAGGACCCGAGTTCACCTGGGAGCGTGAAGATCAGATGAAGAAGAAATACCCGCATTTATTTCCAGAAGATACGTCAACACCTCCAACTGCTTAAAATTTCGGGACGAAATTTATTTAACGGGTAGGTACTGTAGTGACCCGAACTTTTCCATGTTTATATATATATTAAATGAAATTGTTATTTACATGATTAAGTGTTTCCAACATGTTAAGCAATCAAACTTGTTAAGACTTGATTAATTGAAATAGGTTTCATATAGACAATTGACCACCCAAGTTGACCGGTGATTCACGAATGTTAAAACTTGTAAAAACTATATGATGACATATATATGGATATATATATAGTTAACATGATATTATGATAAGTAAACATATCATTAAGTATATTAACAATGAACTACATATGTAAAAACAAGACTACTAACTTAATGATTTTGAAACGAGACATATATGTAACGATTATCGTTGTAACGACATTTAATGTATATATATCATATTAAGAGATATTTATACATCATAATATCATGATAATATAATAATTTAAAATCTCCTTTGATATTATAAACATTGGGTTAACAACACTTAACAAGATCGTTAACCTAAAGGTTTTAAAACAACACTTACATGTAACGACTAACGATGACTTAACGACTCAGTTAAAATGTATACACATGTAGTGTTTTAATATGTATTCATACACTTTTGAAAGACTTCAATACACTTATCAAAATACTTCTACTTAACAAAAATTCTTAAAATTACATCCTCATTCAGTTTCATCAACAATTCTACTCGTATGCACCCGTATTCGTACTCGTACAATACACAGCTTTTAGATGTATGTACTATTGGTATATACACTCCAATGATCAGCTCTTAGAAGCCCATGTGAGTCACCTAACACATGTGGGAACCATCATTTGGCAACTAGCATGAAATATCGCATAAAATTACAAAAATATGAGTAATCATTCATGACTTATTTACATGAAAACAAAATTACATATCCTTTATATCTAATCCATACACCAACGACCAAAACCACCTACAAACACTTTCATTCTTCAATTTTATTCATCTAATTTATCTCTCTCAAGTTCTATCTTCAAGTTCTAAGTGTTCTTCATAAATTCCAAAAGTTCTAGTTTTATAAAATCAAGAATACTTCCAAGATTGCAAGTTTACTTCCAAGTTTTCTAAATCCATTCCAAGTAATCATCCAAGATCAAGAAACCTTTGTTAATTACAGTAGGTTATCTTTATAATACAAGGTAATAATCATATTCAAACTTTAATTCAATTTCTATAACTATAACAATCTTATTTCGAGTGAAAATCTTACTTGAAATTGTTTTCGTGTCATGATTCTGCTTCAAGAACTTTCAAGCCATCCAAGGATCCTTTGAAGCTAGATCTATTTTTCTAATTTCCAGTAGGTTTATCCAAGGAACTTGAGGTAGTAATGATGTTCATAACATCATTCGATTCATACATATAAAGCTATCTTATTCGAAGGTTTAAACTTGTAATCACTAGAACATAGTTTAGTTAATTCTAAACTTGTTCGCAAATAAAAGTTAATCCTTCTAACTTGACTTTTAAAATCAACTAAACACATGTTCTATATCTATATGATATGCTAACTTAATGATTTAAAACCTGGAAACACGAAAAACACCGTAAAACCGGATTTACGCCGTCGTAGTAACACCGCGGGCTTTTTTGGGTTAGTTAATTAAAAACTATGATAAACTTTGATTTAAAAGTTGTTATTCTAGAAAAATGATTTTTAATATGAACATGAAACTATATCCAAAAATTATGGTTAAACTCAAAGTGGAAGTATGTTTTCTAAAATGGTCATCTAGACGTCGTTCTTTCGACTGAAATGACTACCTTTACAAAAATGACTTGTAACTTATTTTTCCGATTACAAACCTATACTTTTTATATTTAGATTCATAAAATATAGTTCAATATGAAACCATACCAATTTGATTCACTCAAAACGGATTTAAAATGAAGAAGTTATGGGTAAAACAAGATTGGATAATTTTTCTCATTTTAGCTACGTGAAAATTGGTAACAAATCTATTCCAACCATAACTTAATCAACTTGTATTGTATATTATGTAATCTTGAGATACCATAGACACGTATACAATGTTTCGACCTATCATGTCGACACATCTATATATATTTCGGAACAACCATAGACACTCTATATGTGAATGTTGGAGTTAGCTATACAGGGTTGAGGTTGATTCCAAAATATATATAGTTTGAGTTGTGATCAATACTGAGATACGTATACACTGGGTCGTGGATTGATTCAAGATAATATTTATCGATTTATTTCTGTACATCTAACTGTGGACAACTAGTTGTAGGTTGCTAACGAGGACAGCTGACTTAATAAACTTAAAACATCAAAATATATTAAAAGTTTTGTAAATATATTTTGAACATACTTTGATATATATGTATATATTGTTATAGGTTTGTGAATCAACCAGTGGCCAAGTCTTACTTCCTGACGAAGTAAAAATCTGTGAAAGTGAGTTATAGTCCCACTTTTAAAATCTAATATTTTTGGGATGAGAATACATGCAGGTTTTATAAATGATTTACAAAATAGACACAAGTACGTGAAACTACATTTTATGGTGAATTATCGAAATCGAATATGCCCCTTTTTATTAAGTCTGGTAATCTAAGAATTAGGGAACAGACACCCTAATTGACGCGAATCCTAAAGATAGATCTATTGGGCCTAACAAACCCCATCCAAAGTACTGGATGCTTTAGTACTTCGAAATTTATATCATATTCGAAGGGTGTCCCAGAATGATGGGGATATTCTTATATATGCATCTTGTTAATGTCGGTTACTAGGTGTTCATCATATGAATGATTTTTATCTCTATGTATGGGATGTGTATTGAAATATGAAATCTTGCGGTCTATTGTTACAATTTGATATATATAGGTTAAACCTATAACTCACCAACATTTTTGTTGACGTTTAAAGCATGTTTATTCTCAGGTGAATACTAAGAGCTTCCGCTGTTGCATACTAAAATAAGGACAAGATTTGGAGTCCATGTTTGTATGATATTATGTAAAAACTGCATTCAAGAAACTGATTTCGATGTAACATATTTGTATTGTAAACCATTATGTTATGGTCGTGTGTAAACAGGATATTTTAGATTATCATTATTTGATAATCTACGTAAAGCTTTTTAAACCTTTATTTATGAAATAAAGGTTATGGTTTGTTTTAAAAATGAATGCAGTCTTTGAAAAACGTCTCATATAGAGGTCAAAACCTCGCAACGAAATCAATTAATATGGAACGTTTTTAATCAATAAGAACGGGACATTTCAATGTTTCAGTTCATGTACACGTTTTAATTCCTGCCGACACTTATTAATTATTATTATATATAAATTAATATTTAATCTATATAATTAATTATATATTATATTATATTCACGTGCATAGTTAAATTGAAATTTTAGTTTCGATAACTCGTACGTTGTCACTCGACTAAAGTCTCGGTTCCGATTTTTCGAACGAAGTTTCCTACGCTTAGAAAACTTGTACTAAACGATACGCGACGTGTACCTTTATCAATAAATAGACTTAAATCGTCAATAAACTATATCACTCTAAATTTTATCTGAACATTTGAGTGTTTTGGTCATTTGCTTCTTTAAATCAACTACTCGATATTTGTTAAAATATATTAAATAATATTATTTAAAATCTTTATTATAAGAAAGATAAATATAATCAATTAGTTATATAACTAAATAACTATTATATTTTGTCACTTATAAAATATACATATTATTGTTTAGAAATTTGTGTAACATATATATATATGTATATATATATATATATATATATATATATATATATATATATATATATATATATATATATATATTAATCAAATATAAATTCTAAATCTTTTAATTAATATAATATATCAAATAACGTTTACACTTTAGAACTTAAATTTATGTAGTTCATGTATGTACTAGCGTTACTAACTTCTTAAACATTCTAGTTAACCTATTTAAATATCAATCGAGTCACTTAATCGAATGCTATTATCGTTTATTATATTATTTGAAATATATATATATAAACACGTTTTTAATTACACGTTGCAAGTTTTTATATATTTATATTCAATTAAACCACGGACCGTTATTATTTGTAACTTGTCAAAAGGTTTCTAGAAAGATTCTAGCTTTTAAGATAACGTTAAAACCTTTATCCTTATCATAATGACTCAGTAACAATTTGTCAAAAGTAATTCTAGATATTTATAAAATTATATTCGTTTTAAAGAAGACGTGACACTTTTGTTTCTTTCATGTAAATTACATTACCATTTTCCGGATATTGTTAAAAATGAAACGATCTCTTAAATCACAGTGGACCTCATAAAAGAGACACGTAATCATATAATAAACTTATATTGAAACAAATACATTTATGTAAAGTATTATACATTTAATACTTTGTTAACATTTTCTAGTTATAATATATATATACGTATATATACATAATCATATCCATTTATATAATGGTTCGTGAATCGTCGGAATTTGGTCGAGGTTAATGAATGTATGAACACAGTTTAAGATTCTTGAGATTTAACTTAACAAACTTTGCTTATCGTGTCAGAATAATATAAAGATAAAGTTTAAATTTGGTCGAAAATTTCCGGGTTGTCACAAAAAAGGGCGCGGCCGAACAAAAAAAAAAGAGACGGCCGAATAAAAAAACGAAAGTCGAACAAAAATTGTAATATTCGAACAAAAATGTGTTCTACATTTTTGATAGTCGAACAAAAAAATGTAGAACAAAGCGGTAGTCGAATAAAAATGTGTTCTACATTTTTATAATTAAAAAAAAAAAGTGCGACCGAACAAAAATGTGTTCTACATTTTTGAAATTCGAACAAAAAAATGTAGAACACATCATAGTCAAATAAAAATGTGTTCTGCATTTTGGTAATTAAAAAAATAAATAAACTTGTTCTTCCGTGTTTTTTTGTTCGACTATCGTGATTTTTGTTCGTCTGTGTTTTTGTTCGAATTTCAGTTTATTTTTGAGTTCCTAGAGTTTTTTTTTTGCTTTTTTAGAATTGTTTTTTTCAGGCATCAAGATCACACTAAAATATGAACATTTAAAAAGACACTTCGTGACGAATGTTGTTATTTAGGCGGGAAAACGATCGACAAAAATAACATTCAAGATAATATTGATCGTGAAGAATGTTAACGTTTTTTTTCTTCATGTTTTGTGAAGTAAATTTTAGCCCGATTTAGAGTTTAGGGTTTAGTGTTTTGGGTTTAGTCCCTAAACCCTAAACTCTAAACCATTCGTATTAAAAACTCAATCTAAATCCTAAATCTAAACCCTAAATTTAAACCCTAAATCCTAAATTTCTAAACCCTAATATCTAAACCCTATAAACCCTAATATCTAAAATCTCAAAATACGCTCAGAAAACACGATAATTGTTATATATTAATTATTCGAGCATTTTTCTGCCAAAATAAAAACATTTATCACAATGTGTCTTTATTAAATGTTTATATTTTCATCCAATCTATAATGTTCGTGAACAAAGTTTTTTCCAAAAAAAAAAAAAAAAATTTGCTTCCACCTGCTTCCCCCCGATTGTTACTTCCCCCTTAATCCTACCAATATATATATATACATATATATATATATATATATATATATATATATATATATATATATATATATATATATATATATATATATATATATATATATATATATATAGTGGTAGGATCAAGAGGGAAGTAACCAATCGGGGGAAAGCGGGGGGAAGCAAAAACTTTTTTTTTCGTTTTTTGAAAAAACCTTGTTCACGAACATTATAGATGGGATGAAAATATGAACATTTAGTAGAGACACTTTGTGATAAATATTTTTATTTTGGCGGGAAAACGCTCGAAGAAGTAATATATAACAATTATCGTGTTTTTCGAGCGTATGTTGAGGTTTTAGCTATTGGAGTTTAGATATTAGGGTTTAGATATTAGGGTTTATAGGTTTAGATATTAGGGTTTAGAAATTTAGGGTTTAGGGTTTAGATTTAGGATTTAGATTGAGTTTTTAACACGAACGGTTCAGAGTTTAAGGTTTAGGGTTTGGTGTTTTGGGTTTATGGAATAAACCCAAAACACCAAACCCTAAACTCTAAATTGGGCTAAATTTTACTTCACAAAACATGAAAAAAAAAAACGTTCATATTCTTCACGAACAATATTATCTTGAATGTTATTTTTGTCGATCGTTTTCCCGCCTAAATAATAACATTCACCACGAAGTGTCTCTTCTAAATGTTCATATTTTCGTGTGATCTTGATGCCGGGAAAAAAAATTCAAAAAAAAAATGAAATTTTTTTTTCTTCCCCCCGCTTCCTCCCGATTGGTTACTTCCCCATTGATCCTGCCCAGTCAATCTGTGTGCAGCTCGATCAAGCTGGGTGCAGATGGAGTAAATCTACGTGCAGATTGAGTCAATCTGCGTGCAGATTGAGTCAATCTGCGTGCAGATTGAGTCAATCTGCGTGCAGATTGAGTCAATCTGCGTGCAGATTGAGCTTGTTTTGGGTGCAGGCACACTCTGTTCTTCGTAAGAAAATTGAATCTCTCAAAATCGAACATATAGCAAAAATTAAAAACGCAGATTTATTAGGTTTCATCACGTGAATCTATGTGCAAAGTTTCAGATTCTAACTCCTAGATTTGAGCTCGAATTCGTGAGTCAAAGATTTGGGGAAAAAAAAAGTCAACGATTTCTTCATAGCTCAAATTCATAATCTATATGATGTTTCAGCTTAAATTGACGATTGGCGAGCATTAGATGCAACATTTTAAGCAACTTTCATGTTGGAATCATCATCTAAAACGCCTTTTATTGATGTTACGAATTCATGTTCATCGTTCACATGTGATGGTTCGCTGAGTTTTCTGCTATGCAGAGTTCTTCCAGGATCCTTTCAATATATATATATATATATATATATATATATATATATATATATATATATATATATATATATATATATATATATATATATATATATATAAATTAACTTGAGTTTCTATTTTTTCTTCTCACAAATCAAATAATATAACCAATCAAGTTGAAAATATAATTGGAGAGAATTCTTATCCTGTTATAATTCAGTAGGCTTATAACTACCTTTAGTGGTTTGATTCTTGATGTTATAATTCAGTAGGCTTATAACTACCTTTATTGGTTTGATTCTTGATTAAGAATGCTAATAATGAAGTGTAAGAACAAAGATGATAATGGAGAGAAAGAAAGAAACACTTTGTAAGTGTGAGAAAATGGTGCAAGTTTAATGCTTACATTCATGGCTATTTATAGCAAAAATATCACAAGTTTAGGTAATACAATAATATTACTTTTGTGTATCAATAATTGACTATCCATTTATATATATATCTATATATTATAACACTCCCCCTTGGATAGCAATTTTGTTTGTTGAAGATCAACTGTAAGTTACTGCCTCGTTAAAAACCTTGCTAAAGAAAACCCAGTGGGAAAAAAAACTTTAGCTAAGGGAAAAAGAGTGCAGCATGGAGTTGACTCCCCCTCAAGTAGACATCGCTTCAGTTGTTACATCTTTTGAACATGTCTCATACTAATGTTATGAACGTGTGTTCTGAAAATAGCAGTTGGAAGTGCTTTCGTGAAAAGATCAGCAGAGTTTTTGCTGGATTGAACATATCTCATTTCAATCTCGTTGTCCTTAATGAGATTTTGAGTGTATGAGAAGAATCTAGGAGGTATGTGTTTGGTTTGGTCACTTTTGATATACCCTTCTTTCATCTGTGCTATGCAAGCTGCATTATCTTCATAGATAATTGTTGGACTTTTATCGCGTTCTAGTCCACAAGAATCAGTAATAATTTGTGTCATTGATCTCAACCAAAAACATTCCCGAGTAGCTTCATGTAATGCAATCACTTCGGCATGATTTGATGATGTAGCAACAAGTGTTTGTTTTTGAAAACGCCATGATATTGCAGTACCTCCATTTAGAAATACATATCCAGTTTGAGATTTAGCTTTATGTGGATCAGATAAATAATCTGCATCAGCATAACCAACCAAATCTTGTTTTGATTCGTTAGAATAAAATAATCCTAAATCAGTAGTTCCTCGAAGGTATCGAAATATGTGTTTGATCCCATTCCAGTGTCTTTTGGTAGGAGCAGAGCTGAACCTTGCCAACAAATTAACTGTAAAAGAAATGTCAGGTCTTGTACAATTTGTAAGATACATAAGAGCTCCAATTGCACTAAGATATGGTACTTCTGGTCCAAGAATATCTTCATGATCTTCACATGGACGAAATGGATCAGTTTCAACATTGAGTGATCTAACAACCATAGGAGTACTTAATGGTTTTGCCTTGTCCATATTGAAACGTTTCAGAATCTTTTCAGTATATGTTGTTTGATGTACAAGTAAACCATTAGGCATATGCTCAATTTGTAAACCAAGGCAATACTTGGTTTTTCCGAGATCTTTCATTTCAAATTCTTTCTTTAGAAGTTGAATGGCTTCATGGATCTCTTTATTTGTACCTATGATGTTAAGATCATCAACATAAACAGCTATGATCACATATCCGGATGTTGTTTTCTTAATGAAAACACAAGGACAAGTAAGGTTATTTGTATACCCTTTGCTTATCAAGTAATCACTTAATCGGTTATACCACATACGTCCCGATTGTTTTAACCCATATAAAGATCTTTGTAATTTAATCGGATACATTTCTTTGGGTTTTGCATTTGATGCTTCTGGTACCTTAAATCCTTCAGGTATCTTCATATATATATCACTATCAAGTGATCCATATAGATAAGCAGTCACAACATCCATGAGATGCATTTCTAAATTTTTAGAAACTGCCAGGCTGATTAAGTATCTAAAAGTAATTGCATCCATAACAGGGGAATAAGTTTCTTCATAATCAATTCCCGGTCTTTGAGAAAAACCTTGACCTACAAGTCTAGCTTTATACCTTGTAACTTCATTTTTCTCATTTCTTTTTCGGACAAAAATCCATCTGTATCCTACAGGTTTCACATCTTTAGGAGTGATAATGATGGATCCGAAAACTTTTCTTTTATTGAGTGATTCTAATTCAACTCGTATTGCTTCTTTCCATTGAGCCCAATCATGTCTATTTTGACATTCAACCATAGATGTTGGTTCAGGATCATCATCATTATTCATGATGTCATATGCAACATTAAATGAAAATTTCTCATCAAGATTTTTCATTTCATTTCGGTTCCATAATATTTTTGAATGTGCATAATTGATTGCAATTTCTGTATTGACATCATCAATCTCCTCTGCAGTAGGAGTACTGATTTGTGGTTCTTCTTGAACACTTTCTTTTACCTTATTATCAGCTGATTTTCTTTTTCGAGGATTTTTATCTTTGGAACCAACTGGTCTCCCACGTTTCAGACGTGGCATAGATTCTTGAGTGACTACATTATCAGTTTTCCGATTTGAGTATTAACTCGAGCTGGAGTATTAACTGCTGGTATATATGATTTAGTCACCCTTTTTGTATCTGTGAATGCATCAGGCAATTGATTTGCAAGTTCTTGTATATGCATTATCTTTTGAACTTCTATCTCGCATTCTTTTGTGCGAGGATCAAGATACTTTAATTGAGGTTCACACCATGAAACATCATTTTCTTTATTTTTTATTTCTCCCCCTAATCTAGGAAACAATGTTTCATTAAAATGACAATCAGCAAAACGTGCTGTAAAAACATCACCTGTCATAGGTTCAATATACCTTATGATTGAAGATGTTTCATATCCAACATATATTCCCAACCTCCTTTGAGGACCCATTTTTGTACGTTGTGGTGGCGCAATTGGAACATATACTGCACAACCAAATGTTCTAAGGTGGGAAATATTTGGCTCTTGACCAAAAGCAAGTTGTAGGGGGGAATATTTATGACTTGCACTTGGTCTGATGCGAATCAATGCAGCAGCATGTAAAATTGCATGACCCCATATAGATACAGGGAGTTTTGTTCTCATTATCAATGGTCTAGCGATTAACTGTAAACGTTTAATCAGTGACTCGGCTAAACCATTTTGTGTATGCACATGAGCAACAGAATGTTCAACAACAATTCCTATAGACATGCAATAGTCATTAAATGCTTGAGATGTAAATTCACCAGCATTATCAAGTCTCACCCTTTTAATGGTGTAATCAGGAAAATGAGCTCTCAATTTAATAATTTGGGCAAGAAATTTTGCAAATGCCACATTACGGCTTGATAACAGACAAACATGAGACCATCTGCTAGATGCGTCTATTAGAACTATGAAATATCTAAATGGTCCACATGGTGGATGAATTGGTCCACATATATCACCTTGAATTCTTTCAAGAAACATTGGTGATTCTTTCTCAACCTTAAGTGGTGAGGGTCTAGTTATCAATTTTCCAAGAGAGCAAGATGTACATGGAACCATTGTATCATGATGGATTTTTTTATCCTTTAGTGGATGTCCATGAGTACATTCAATAATCCTTTTCATCATTGTTGATCCTGGATGGCCTAATCTGTTATGCCATAAACTGAATACACCAGGATCAATATATTTTTCGTTAACTACCATATGTATTTCTGGTACATTTATATGTGTATAATGTAATCCAGAACTAAGTCTTGGCAGTTTTTCAACCACATGACTCTTGTCAGTGATACTTAAATATTTCTCATTTTCTGTTGTCACTGACTGATAATCATACCCGTTAAGGTATATGTCGGAGAAACTCAATAAATTTCTGCTTGATTTAGGAGAAAATAAGGCATCATTTATTAAAAATTTTGTACCATTTGGTAGTATGAAATTTGCCTTTCCTATCCCTTTTATCAAGTTAGCAGGTCCTGATATTGTATGTATAGTTCCTTCCGTTGGTTTTAGACCAATAAAATATTTCTCGGATTTAAGTATAGTGTGTGTAGTTCCACTGTCTGCTATACAGAGATCTCCACCACTTGATTGATGTTGTATTCCAGCAAAATTCATATTGAACTTCATATATAAGAAATAAATAGTGAGTACATTAATATTACACAATATTTTAAACGCAAATAGATAGTACTGAAACATTTAGCAAACATAATGACAAAGACAGACGATATTAAATCGTTTATTTTTCGAAAAACACACAACTTAAACATTCAAGAAATCTTCATATAAATCAGATGGTTTCTCAGTGACTGTTGGATCGACGTTATCCACAAAGTTTACTTCCTTTTCTTTATCTTTCAGCAAATCCTGATACATCTTAACAAGATGTTTAGATGTTCGGCAAGTATTAGCCCAGTGACCCATTCTACCACATCTGTAGCAAGATTCTTCAGAATTTTTAGAAGAATTTTCTTTAACATCTTGTTTAGTGGGCTTGTTTTGTGGTTGATATTTATATTTTCGTGGATTATTATTTCTTTGACCACCACGACCACGACCACGACCACGTCCTCGCCCATTACCATTACCATAAGGATGGTTTCTACCATAGTTATGGCTTTTGGCATGATGAAGGTGATGGTTATTATAACCACGACCTTGCCCGCGTCCTTGTCCCTGTTTATAATTATTTGCAGTATTTGCTTCAGGGATTGCAAGTGTACCAGTAGGACGGGATTGCTGATTTTTCATTAATAGCTCATCATTTTGCTCTGCAACTAAGAGATATGAATTAAGTTCAGGATATGTTTTGAACTTTAGCATTCTCAAATTTCTTTGCACTGTGATGTTTGCAGCATTCATTGTGGAGAAAGTTTTCTCCATCATGTCTGCATCACTTATTTCATGTCCACAGAATTTAAGTTGTGAACATGTATTATACAGAGCTGAGCTATATTCATTTACTTTCTTAAAGTCTTGGAACCTTAATGTTCTCCATTGTTCCATAGCAGCTGGAAGTAAAATTTCTCTTTGATTATTGAATCTGCTTTTAAGACCTTCCCATAAAACATGGGGATCTTCTACAGTCACATAATTATTTTGTAAGCATTCATCAATATGTTGATGAATAAAGCAACATGCCGTTGCTTGTTCTTTTTCAGAACAAGTGTTGTTTTTATTTATGGCTTCAAGAATGCCCATTCATTTAAGATGCATTTTTACTTTTATAACCCATGGCATGTAGTTGTTTCCAGTTGATTCTAAAGGAGTAAATTTAAGCTTTTCCAGATTCGACATTTTCTATTAAAACAAACAACATGATAAATTATAGTCACTTTATATTCATAAGTATATAAACATTAAACATAAATTTAATATAACATAAATGATAAGTAGGTGACAGTGTCGACCATATGTAAGCAATCATTAATAAATGTTATATAACATAAATATAAATATTAGTAAACATAAATGATAATTAGGCGACAGTGTCGGCCATATAAATGTTAGATAATAGAAATATAAATGTTAGTAACATAAATGATAATTAGGCGACAGTGTCGGCCATATAAATGTTAGATAATTGAAATATAAATGTTAGTAACATAAATGATAATTAGACGACAGTGTCGACCATATATTATTCAGGTGGTATAACCGACCATATATCATTTAGGTGGCAGAGCCAACCATAATTAGTATTAAGATTATCGTGCTGATAACGTGTTATAATTCAGTAGGCTTATAACTACCTTTAGTGGTTTGATTCTTGATGTTATAATTCAGTAGGCTTATAACTAGCTTTAGTGGTTTGATTCTTGATTAAGAATGCTAATAATGAAGTGTAAGAACAAAGATGATAATGGAGAGAAAGAAAGAAACACTTTGTAAGTGTGAGAAAATGGTGCAAGTTTAATGCTTACATTCATGGCTATTTATAGCAAAAATATCACAAGTTTAGGTAATACAATAATATTACTTTTGTGTATCAATAATTGACTATCCATTTATATATATATCTATATATTATAACATATCCCTTTTAATAAATGAGTCAAGTTATTGTTTGCTAAATTAAGTAAGTCAAAATATGGGTTGTCATTTGTTGATGAAATTAAAAAATTAAAATAACTAGTCAAATTAGGCCAAATTTACCCTTAATATTAACATTGACTTTTTTCATACACGTTATCCTAACTTTGTCTCACATATATCCTTCATCTCGCCGGAGTTCAAGACTTTTCTCTAACCGCCTTCCTCTCTCTTTCCACATTTTTGCATATATATATACACTCAAAAAGTTCATAACTTTTTGATAAATTCTCATACTTGAAGATAAGAATTGAAGATAAGATTTCAAGTCAACAAATGGATCAGCCAAAGACATCAACGACAAAGTCAAAAAACACAATCATGAAGTTTCTACCAAAAGCAACATCATCGGTTTCGTTTCAAAACCCTCCGATTTACAGTCCGATGAAAGACAAGAGATCGTCGGACAAAACCCATAAATCCAATCTCGGAATTGGATTCTCCGGCCCTTTGGTTTCCATGATTCCGGCTGACACTCGCCGGAAAATCAAGAACAAGTCCGATTATGCAATTGTCTATGAACCCACTTCACCAAGAGTCTCATGCATGGGTCAAGTTAAATGCAAGTATCAAAAAGATAAACATTTACGTGGCGACAATAAACCGCCAAACGTTGTTAAACATTCGGATAAAGTTCTACGAATTACATCTAATGTCGAAGATGATCATGAAGAAACGTCGAAAACTGATAAAAAGAGCAAGAAAAAATTAGGGTTTAAGCAAATGTTTAGTAGTATTACTACACCTAGTGGAAAGAAAAGGCATGATGTTGGAAATAATAAAGATATAATTAATAAGGCTCCGTTGTATCTCGATAAAGCTCCCAGCTTGAGTATGATGAAGCGATTTTCAAGCGGCCGAGGAAAGTTTTCGAGTGTTGATTGGACGAAAGAAATTGAAGCGATTGATTCGGATATTCGAAGAAATTGTTTAGATGAAGAAAGTGATGATGAACGTGTTATAATGCCTTCTTCTGCACCCGTGATTATTAGGAATTCATTAGGGTTTGATGATAAATTCATTAGGGTTGCAGGAATTAATAAGGAGCCAAAAAAAGAGATTAATTTATGGAAGAGAAGAACTATGTCTCAACCTAAGCCTCTTCAAATTGATTGAATTATTTTTTGTTCTTTTTAGGGTTACAAGATATAAGATATTTTGTTCTAGAGTGGAACTATTTTATTCAATATTCTTTTATTCTTTCTTTGATCAATTCATTCATGTAAATATTCACATGTACTCTTTACATGTTTCTAGGAGTGTTACTATAATTTGTAGTTCTACACTTCTCTGAAATTCAGAAAAGTAGTTTTGAAAAAAAAAAAAAAAAAAAAAAAAAAAAAATCGATCTGATTAATAAATTCTACGACCTATTTGAACATATCTATTGAAGGTAGACCCATTACTAAATACTCCGTAATACGTTGCACATACAAAATTATTGCAAACAAACTTCTAATTAATCTGAATACAATTAATAATAGCTTTCCTAAGAGTGGTCTCAACGGTTCCCCGTCCAGGCTTCACCCTTGATGCCGTGTTGTAGGGCGCCGATAGCAACGAATCCGCCCTCGGCCGCTCTGCACCCCACTACCTCCTTTTGTCTTTCTTCAACGTATATATTGCACGACGAGCATCACGTCTTTTTTTGTATTAATTTATTATTAATATTGTTTAATTATTATTATTTTCATCCCACAAAAAACTATAAAATATATATAATATATTAATTATTAAATGTAATTTTAAGTTTTAAAATATTGAAGAAGTACGTCATTGTTAGGAGTGTTTAGTCATGAGTTAGTCCTGACGAAGTGCTGATTTGGATGTGGTAGTATGAAATCTTGTCTTGAGAGCCCTGTAATAAAGTGACTCTAAGTAAACCTATGTTGACACTCGAATAAGCGAAAACAACCAAAAAATTAGATTGCATCCAACCCAAACAGCCATTGAAAATCTCATCCAAACCCGAACCATGATTTTGACATGTTTTCATGAGTGTAGGCCGAACCAGGATTTTGACATGTTTTCATGAGTGTGGGCCGAACCAGGATTTTGACATGTTTTGTGAATGTGAATAACATGAAGAATAGTAGCAGTGTATAGCACCATTCCAAAGACAAACTTTCCACATTGATGTACTAATTTTTGACTTTTTGTATATATGCAAGACATTTTAAATTCCTGTATATATATAGTAGTATCAACCATGGATTTTGACCAATGTATTGATATATATAAGTTTTTATTTTTATAAGTATTATTGCTACTAGTATTTTACCAGAGTTTTATTCATGCTTGCACAATAATATTTTCTATGGTGAGAGAATAATTATAAAAAATTCTTATTGATTTGTTTTAATATTATTTTTAAAAATTAATAAATAAATAGTTATTTTCTTCTAGTTTAACCATTCACATTTTCATTAGTTTAAGATGTTTTAGTACTGTTTATAAGACAATTTTTTAATATCCAATCATCATCAACGTACAATAGAAGTATTAAAATATGATTTTAACTCCACGTGCAAATTATTCAGTTACAATTTCATGGCCAGTCATTCCATCACCTTCTCCACCTCTCCAAAGAAACCGTCTGATCTGTTTGGTGCCCTAATTAACCACCAATCCCACATTCGCCGCCGTTGGAACCCATCGCCGGACCTCCAACGGCACCGGGACCCACCTCACAAACAACAACAACAACAACAAACCATCAACAAAAACTATGGCCAAAAGTGATTCCGATTCCGATTCCGATTCTGATACAACTTTAAATCCAATTATTTTTCTTCATGGAGACATCGAAATTACGATAGCCGAAGCACAATGTTTACCAAACATGGACTTCATGGCACAACGTGTTCGTCGTTGTTTAAACACTTTCGATCCATGCAAACCACAACAACCAACAATGAGAAAAACAACTCCACGTAGACGTAAATTCGTTACGTGTGATCCGTACGTAACGGTTTGTCTTGCAGGTGCCACGGTGGCACGCACACGTGTCATACCTAATTCACAAGATCCCGTTTGGGACGAACATTTTGTAGCTCAAGTTGCTCATCCTGTATCTCAGGTTGAAATACAAGTTAAAGATAATGATGTATTTGGTGCTGAATTAGTTGGTATTGCTACTATTTCGGCTACTAGCTTATTGTCCGGTGAAACGATAGACGATTGGTTACCGATTATTGGTCCTTTTGGTAAACAACCAAAACCTAATTGTGCTATTAGGTTACAGCTCAAGTTTACATCTTGTGACGAAAAGTTGTTAAATTCATTTTGTTTGAAAGATAGTTATTTTCCTATGAGATGTGGAGGGAATGTGACGTTGTATCAAGACGCGCATGTTGTTGAAGGCGAGTTACCAGAGATTGAATTGGATGAAAAAGATGATGAAAATGAGAGTAGTAATGTTTATAAGCAAAAGGGGTGTTGGGAAGATATTTGTCATGCTATATTGGAAGCACATCATTTGGTGTATATTACAGGGTGGTCTATTTATGATAAGATCAAGTTAGTTAGAGAACCAAATATGGCATTACCTAATGGTGGCGATTTGACTCTTGGTGAGTTGTTGAAGTATAAATCAGAAGAGGGTGTTAGGGTTTTGTTGCTTGTTTGGGATGATAAGACTTCACATAGCAAATTCTTCATTAAAACGGTACGTGTTTTTAGTATAGTTAATCATACCAAGATAGCTCAGTAATTGACGTCCTGATGTGGTCATAAGAGGTCTCAGACTCAAACCTTACAACATATCTTGTGGTGACTAGTGAATATGGTATGGAATGGTAACCGGGTAGTGAACAAGTAAAACCTTATCTGTTTACTCGTGATTTTAGAATAGTGTTTGCTTAGACATGATGTTGATTAGTAACTTTGTACTGTGTAACCCTCTTAATGGTGTTTATATTTAATATGAAGACATGGGCTTCACAAAATTATAATTAGTATTAGTACTTTAAATTAGCACATTATGCCAAACTGTGTTAGATTAAACAGAATCCAGAGGTTAAACAGAGACTTAAAGAATAAAATTTGGTGAACATGAAGTTATGAATACAAAAGGAGAGGAACAAATTGAAATTGATTGATATGAAGAAGACTTTGAGGTTATCATGATTTTAATTTTAATGTTAATGTTAATGTTAATGTTAATATTGAATATAATTATATGCGTAGGATGGAGTGATGCAGACTCATGATGAAGAGACTCGGAGGTTTTTTAAACACTCCTCTGTACACTGCGTATTGTGTCCTCGATATGCAAGCACAAAGATGAGCATTATTAAGCAACAGGCATGATTTAGGACCAATATTCTTCGATCTTTGTTACATATTTACGATTTTTTCCTTAAGTATTATACCAGAAAAATGAAATGATGCAGGTTGTTGGGACATTATATACTCATCATCAAAAATGTGTTATAGTGGATACACAAGCCCATGGGAATTACAGAAAGATTTCGTCTTTTATTGGAGGTTTAGACCTCTGTGATGGACGCTATGATACACCAGAGCATCGTTTATTTCGTGACCTCGATACAGTATTCGCAACCGATTTTCACAATCCAACATATTCTGTAAGTACACAAACTAAATTTTATACCTTCTTAATAGAAGTGGAATTTCAAACCATTGACTTTTGAGTACTTCCATTAGACATATTCTTGTTCTCTAATGGGTCCATAAATGGGATATTTAGTAAACAAATATGTTTTTGTTATCACTCGAGACGCTAAAGTAATTCATATTCATATGTCTTTTATACAAACAGCGTTTTATGTAAAACAACTCTGACTTTTACAAACAAGTACCCATTTTGACCCGAACCTGCCCGTTTTGACACCCCTTTGTTTGAGTTGCACATACTACTTATATCTGGAAAACAGATTGGGTTGGATGGGGCTAGGTAACATGTAAAAACAGGTTTGGGTTGAAATGTGTCATAGGTCAAAAGGGTCAGAATTAAATGGGTCCAAACGGGTCGGGTCTACATGGATTTATTCGGGTCGGGTCGAGACCAAGTTTTCAAACAAAAACATAATCTGTTATTATTACTACTTCAAAACCATGCCTTATCTATTAGCAAATAGTCAGGAACAAGTGCACCAAGGCAACCATGGCATGATTTACACTGCAGAATTGATGGCCCTGCTGCATACGATGTCCTAACAAACTTTGAGCAAAGGTGGAGAAAAGCCACAAGATGGTCTGAACTCGGGCGCCGATTTAGAAGAATGTATCATTGGCATGAAGATGCATTGCTCAAGATCGAGCGCATTTCATGGATACTCAGTCCTGTCCCAGATCATCCTACATATGATCCAGAGTTATGGGTTTCAAAGGAAGATGATCCCGAAAACTGGCACGTTCAGGTTCAATGCTCTCCAATTTTTATTCACCAAAGAGTGCGTTAAAAAATAAATAAATTATAGCATTAGAAGGTAACCCACATTCAATGGCGAGGCTAGGTTATATATCCCATGGGGTCACGAGACACCACTAGTTTGAAAATTTTTTGTAGAAATTATCCTTTAAATTGTATAGGACCCCACTAAATTTAACTGTATACCCCATATATTTTTCGAATTTATAGTTTTCCTTTTAAGATGTATATGACATAGGACACCACTAAATTTAACTATTCGAACCCTATAAATTTTTTGAATTTGTAGTTTTTTAAAGGTAAATAATCACTAAAATAGTATTTAGATATAATCAGTACTAAAAAAATTCACGACCCGATTGAGTTCTGATCCTGAAATCACGACTGCCCACATTGGTCAAATTATTTTAAAAGTTTGAAGGCTTTTAGATAAGAAACACACTTGGCACTTTGACCATGATTTTGACCTTTCTTGAGATGTTGCTATTTTTTGTGTTGACAGGTTTTTCGTTCAATTGATTCTGGTTCTTTGAAGGGATTCCCAAAAGATGTTCGAGAAGCTGGATTTCAGGTTATTCAGTTATACAGATCTTTAAACTGAGTTGAATTTGTTAACAAGAACAGTTATATGTTGATGGTTTTCACTTGTTGCAGAATCTAGTATTTGCAAAAACTCTTGTTATTGATAAAAGTATTCAGAAAGCATACATTCAAGCTATAAGATCCGCCGAGAACTTTATCTACATTGAAAATCAATATTTTCTTGGATCATCATACGCATGGCCTTCCTTCAAAGATGCAGGTTTGTGCTTTAACTAATGGTTTCATGTATACTCGGCATTTGAGACCCATAGCTTGATTAATGGGTCCATTGGGTTAGGTATTTAACTAATTGGGTCCATAAAAAAGTTAAAGAATGGGTCCAGTTTAGACCCATATGAAGCCTAACAGATATATACAAAGTCCAGCGGGTCCCTTAATGGGTCTTAACGGGTCTTTACGTGATTTTAAAAATATTATTATCTAGAGATTTTACAAATTTAAGAAACTTTGAGAAATGGGTCTCGACTCTCGACCCAACCCGAACCGACCCATTTTACCCATCTAGAATATCTTACCTGTTCGACCTATGACCCGTTTTGACCCATCCCTGTGCTAGGTATAGTTACATCTGTGTTAACTTATAGACCAAAATGTATTAGTATTGATCCAAGTTCTTACCTTTATAATTGTTAGGCGCTGATCATCTAATCCCGATGGAGATCGCGTTGAAGATCGTGAGTAAGATAAGGGCGAACGAGAGGTTCGCAGTTTATATAGTCATTCCAATGTGGCCTGAAGGTTCACCTAACTCTGCCCCAGTTCAAGAAATTTTGTTTTGGCAGGTATATATGGTTTTTAAATACTAATTTTTATACTCGGTAACATTTACAAAATGCCCGTTTAATAGGATGGACAATTGTTGTTGTCACAGGGACAAACTATGCAAATGATGTATCATATTATAGCTGAAGAATTGAAGAATTCAGAATGTGAAAACGCATATCCGCACGATTACTTAAACTTCTACTGCCTTGGTAATCGTGAAGGATGCAACGAAGAAGGATCAACTTCAGGCACTAATCGCTCTTCAAGTGGTCGTTCGGTAATGATGTAACCTTTTCATATACATCCATATTCTATTGTTCTACTGTATTTGCAGTTTCTGCTGGAACCCATGAATGAGGGGTGGCAATTTCAACCCATATCTACGGAAATGAGTCAACTTGGACTGTCTCTCATTTGAAACGGATCCATAGATGAAATCATTGTTTAAAGTTTTTTTTTTCCTATCTTGAAGGTTTCGGCTTCTTATAAATATGGAAGGTTCATGATATACGTGCATGCTAAAGGAATGATAATAGACGACGAGTATGTTATTTTGGGATCTGCAAATATAAACCAAAGATCTATGGCTGGTTCAAGAGATACTGAAATAGCTATGGGAGCTTATCAGCCTCATTACACATGGGCTCAAAAGAAACACCACCCACGTGGTCAAGTTCGTATTCTCATCCTCAAACCTCATTTTCATATCTAGTAGGGTGACAAATTTGACCCATTTTTTGATTTGTGTTATGTTAATCCTATATGGGTCAAATGAGTTAAAAGGAAAGATGCCATAAATTAGTAACATTTGGCCTCATGACCACCACTGCCCAAAATCTGAATGGACAATGGGGGCCACCCACCCCAAGTGGATTTGTAATTTTTAGTGCAAAAATATTGGATGATTTTGCCCCCATGGATTTTCCACCCCAAAAGTCTCCATATTTTGCCCAAAAAAAGTTACTACGCATTTAAAATTGTTTTTGCCACCGGTGAAACAAATTTCTGCTTCCGCCATTGCTGACCACCTTTAGTTAAATTCTTTATTTTATATAAGAATCTTATGTTATTATAATTAACGATATATATAATAATATATATAATCTTCAGGTATATGGATACAGAATGTCGTTGTGGGCAGAACACATGGGCGTGATTGAAGATCACATGAAGGAGCCAGAAAGTTTAAGGTGTGTGCAGAACGTAAACCAATTAGCGAAAAATAACTGGAGAAGGTTCACGTCGGATGAATTTTCTCTGTTACAAGGCCATCTTCTTAAATACCCGATAAAAGTGGATAAAAATGGAAAAGTAAGCGCTATGCCTGGACATGAACATTTCCCTGATGTTGGGGGTAAAGTTCTTGGTTCATTATCCAACCTCCCATGCGCGTTAACCACGTGACACTCAGTGAGTCATTCACGTTTTCAAAATCATCGTACATATCTCTCTGCGTTATAAAAAAAACCGGCCACATGTGTTCTTGTAGAATGTAGTTTATTTAGTTAATTTCGTAAGAATTAGTTAGTTTACTGTGTAAAGCAAAGTACAATGGTCCAAATAGTCGAATTACTGTTTCTGTTTGCATAGCCCCATTATACTGTAAGATTTTTTGTATCCTAAACCAAGAGACGTTTAATCGTTTCTGTATCGATGTAAATATGCTACTAGTATATGTTATAGGATGATGCAGATAAATTAACATATTCTGAAAGGGGTGTACATGCAGCATACTCTAGATTCTTGATGAGTTATGCATGTTTAGTAGGTGAAGTTTATTTGTTAAAACCTTGATCTTTTATTATAGATAGGAAGCCAGTTTTTAGGTTCCAATTTTAAAATTGTACCTCAATTGACTAATCAGAATTAAGCATTTAATAAAATACTAGTGAAATGACCCGTGGAATCACGGGTTTGTTTAAACGAAATAGTTTAATGATATGTTTTAGTTATTAAATGAACGTAAATGCTAAAGTCATTTAGTTTAATGACCCGTGAAACCACATAGTCCGACTAAGAAACTCGTCAGTTGAATATTTCATCAAACACCTAAATTGCATATTAAACAATCCACATCCAATTATAAGAGATAATATTGGTTGTAATTTTTTTTAAAAGTGTAAATTAAAATATAAATTTGGAATTAGTTTCCTTCTGCCAACTTTTATACCTTGTCGTACTCAATTCAAAATTAATTAAAATAATTCAAAATTATTTAATTTTAATAATTAAAATAATTATTAATAAGATTTAATAATATTAATTAATTAATAAGATTTAATTTTAATTCAAAAATTTTTAGATTAATGACATCACCCACCATGCTTAGATTTTTTCCTTTTGTTTTTTGATTTTTTTTAACAAAAGAATTAACCTAATAATGAAATCATCATTATAGAATTTTAATAGAAACTATAGATTATTATCTAAATAATTTATACTCCTTCCGTCCCACAAAAAATGTCTCCCAACAAAAAATGTTTGATTTAAGATATGTTGTTAAAATGTCTATTTTGTCATTCATTTAATATTACCCAAAAACCTCTAAATTTTGCTCAAAAAACTCTATATTATATTTTGCTCCAAAAACCTCCATATTGTGCAAAAAAAAATCATATATTTTTAAAAAAAAATATTTCACCTCCGGTGAAAAATTTATGGCTCCGCCACTGTTTTTAAGTGTGGGTAAAAAATGAAAGTAGGTGTTTGTGATTTTAAAATATGTTCATGTGTTATGTTTCCAAACTCACTTGTGCTTCAATGACATCTCCATCAAAATAAAACTATTCCTATCAATCGATCCCATCGAAATACTTAAATGAACGGATTTCCCCACCCGAAATCCACTTCCTTGAACCAAAACCTACATAAAATCGAAGCGCAATACGATTTCCTTGCAACATAATCTAGACCTTTAGTTTCCATACTCGACTCCAATGTTCTTGAAGTTTCAAAAGCTTGTTATCATTAAATTAAATATTATATAACACAAAGGAAGATATTTATTTACAGTCAAAGTTAGTAAAAAAAGACTTTAAAAGGTCAACATCGGACACTTATGATTGGACGGAGGTAGTAATATTTTGTTGCTTTAAAAAAAATCAAATAATCACCCAGGCTTGCCTGAGTGGTCATCGAGTTTTCCAATGAAGCATACCACCCGGGTTCAATTCCTGGCTACGCCAAATTGTTCAAAAAGGGAAGGTGACCAGAGGGTGCGCATAATGCGCAATTCACCCGGTACCAGGTCTCACGCTCAGGAGGCTTGATTACCCGAGATTTTACCTTCTATGGGGAAGCCAATGTGCTCATTCATAGGAGAGTTTCCTTGCTTACCAAAAAAAAAAAATCAAATTCATTTATGCAAAACGTATTTATGAAAATTTTGCATGTAACAAGAATACAAGATACTATAATATTTTCTTTAGGAGCATAATATGTAAAATGTCAAAACTTGAAGGACTATCTTTAACAAAATTACGATACATTATTAGGTTTTCAAAACAGTCTGAACCAAAATCCCTCCGGAAGGAAAACATACTCCGTATATTTTATTTCATCAAAATAATCTCACCATTACTAATTACTATTGCAACTGAAGTACATAAACCATGCGGCGGTCACAGTTTGGAACATACATTGCTATATAAATTACTAACTTGCTTTATTGTGATAAAAAAACAAAAGAACGCAATAAAAAATCATGGACTACATTTTGAAATTCTCTACAAATTACAAAATGAAATAAACTCCTACTTATACTGCTAACAAATGCGAGTATGCGACTACCCATGATCTAATAACTACCGGCTATAATGCATGTACCACATATGCATTTAAACACGTACTACACCCAGGGGCGATTTTATGAAGGGACAAGCGGGGGCAGCCGCTCCCAGTGGATTTGCAATTTTCAGTGTAAAATTTTTGGATATTTCGAACTTGTTCCCGGTAGATTTTTTTTTTTTGGCCCAAAACTTAAATATTTTGCCCCAAAACTTTCAAATTTTGCCAAAAAATCTTCAAATTTTACCTCAAAACCTTCTAATTTTGCCCACAAACCTTCATAATTTGCCCCAAAATCTTCATAATTTGCCTAACAACCTCCATTTTTTGTCCCAAAACCTCCATATTTTGTCAAAAAAATTGCTACGACTTAAAAAAAATTTTTTTGCCCCCAGTAAAAAAAATTCCTGGTACCGCCACTGACTACACCACTAATTATTTGTAGACAAACAACTTACTCCACTAACCAACTCAACCCTTCAAATGCGGTCATCAACATACGAATCATTCAAGCTAGACTAATTAATTAACTAAGACTTAATTAATACTTACGTATTTTAATATTACTACAATATTAAAATCAAACTTGCATTCTGACTTATGTGAACCAATGAACTCTACTAACCAATTAATCAAAATTACCCAACATTCACTCCCGTAATTTTGATACAAACCTCTTTTGATCATGCGGTCACGTTCTTCATCAAAACGGTCTTGAACTTTCTTTGATTGCATAAGGTTGCAATCGACTCTTTCTTTTTTCTTAGGTAAACTGTCAGTGTCGTTCACCTTTTTTGGTCTTCGGCTTACGGTCTTCGGTCTTTCTCGGTCTAGACTTTTTTTCGGTCTTTTGTCTAGACTTTCTACGGTCTTGGTCTTTCTCGGACAACCTGGTCAAGGTTGTCTTCTTCGGTCTCGGTCTACTTTCTTTCTTTCGGTTTTCTTCTTGATCACCAATAGTGATCACATTTCTTTCTTTCTTCTTGCTTCTTTTTTTTTAAACTCTTGATCACCACTTGTGACCAACCTTGCTTCATACTTTTAATCACAAATTGTGACTACTTGCTTCTTGCTATTTTTTCAACTTGCTTGCTAACTTTCTTGCTCATTTCTTGCTAACTTTCTTGCTCACTTTCTAGTTACTTGCTTGCTACTTGCTTGCTTCTTCTTGCTAACTTTTGGACCTTGCTATTAATTTCTTTCATGGGATCGAACCTGGCTCTGTTACCAATTGTTGGAACATACATTGCTATATAAATTACTAAATTGCTTTATTGTGATAAAAAAAAACAAAAGAACGCAATATAAAATCATGGCCTACATCTTAAAATTCTCTACAAATTACAAAATGAAATAAACTCCTACTTATACTGCTAACAAATGCGAGTATACGACTACCCATGATCTAATAACTACCGGCTATAATGCATGTACCACATATGCATTTAAACTAGGGGTGTTCATTTTCGGATATCCGAAATTTCGGATAGTGAAAAACCCCATCCGAAATCCGAAATCCGAAATTTCGGATATCCGATTTTCGGATATCCGAAATTTCGGATTCGGATATCGGATTATCCGAATATCCGATATTTTTGAAGAACTTCGAATATTTTCGGATAATTTTCCGTATATTCGGATAATTTTCCGGATATTCGGATAATTTTCGGATATTTCGGATATTTTTTGGATATATTTCGGATATTTTTCGGATTTTTTCGGATTTTTTAAAAATTTTCGGATATTCGGATATCCGAATATCCGAAAATTTTAAAAACTCCATCCGATATCCGTATCCGAAAAATCGGATATCCGATTTTCGGATATCCGAATTTTCGGATATCCGATTTTTCGGATATTTTCGGATTCGGATTTCGGATAATTCGGATTCGGATTTCGGATTCGGATATTTTGAACACCCCTAATTTAAACACGTACTACACCACTAATTATTTGTAGACAAACAACTTACTCCACTAACCAACTCAGCCCTTCAAATTCGGTCATCTGTTGGAGATATAGAGAACTTTAAACAATTAGAGGGAAGATTCCAGGAAACTCACACGAAGCTTCCACGAAGTTGTTAGGAAACTCACATGTAGCTTTCACGAAATTGTGAGAAAATTCACATGTAGCTTCCACGAAGCTGTCAGGAAACTCACATGAAGCTGCCAGGAAACTCACATGAAGCTTCAAGGAATTGTTTTTAGCTTCACATGAAGCTTCAAGGAATTGTTTTTAGCTTACTCCTTAAACCATTCTATAAATAGACCCTCTTGTAACTCATTGTAAACACACCACAAATATTCAGTAAATACATTCTCTAGTTGGTCCGTGGACTAAAGCAATCACAACGATTGCATATAACTACGTTATCTCTTGTGTCGATTTATATTTCTTGCATTTATAATCTTTCGTTCATTAAGTGGGTTAGTAATCTTGTAGAATTACTATCGGTGAGTGATCTTATTGAATCACTTGCGTTATTTTGGGTCCTAATATCCTTACAACTGGTATCAGAGCTCAAGGTTTCGACTTTGAGAACGATGGCGGAAGACGAAAAGTTTAGAATCGACCGATTCGATGGGAGAGACTTTGGCTTTTGGAAGATGCAAATTGAAGATTACTTGTATCAAAAGAAGCTACATCAACCTCTGTTAGAGACCAATCCCGAAAGCATGAGCGATGTCGATTGGACGCTTTTGGATCGTCAAGCTTTGGGTGCGATTCGTCTTTCACTTGCTAAGAACATTGCATACAACGTTGTGAATGAGAAGACGACGTTTGCTTGCTTGAAAGCACTCTCTAACATGTATGAGAAACCTACCGCTTCTAATAAGGTTTTTCTCATGCGACAGTTGTTCAATACGAAGATAAAGGAAGGTACGAGTGCAACGAATCGTATCAACGAGTTCAACAACATCATATCGAGGTTAGCATCGGTAGATATTGTGTTTGATGATGAGTTAAAGGCACTAATCTTGCTTTCATCATCACCGGAAAGTTGGTCGGGTACGGTTACCGCAGTTAGTAGCTCTACAGGAACTGCTACGCAAGCGTTTGAAGGAATAAGGGATTTGATTCTTGGTGAAGATACTCGTAGAAGAAACTCGGGGGAATCGACATCCGGTTCCTTGTTAAGTACCGACAACCGTGATAGGAAATTTGATCGCGGTGAGAAGAAGGGTAGAAAGAAGTCTAAGAAGAGGTATCCATCGAAAGATAGAAGTGAAGCTGTTTGTTGGGGTTGCAATCAAAAAGGGCACTTTCAAAGGAATTGTAAAAATGGTCCGGCGAAAGGTGTGAACTTGACCGCGGAAGAAAGTGATGATGCACTTTTATGTAGTGTTGAAAATTCTATGGAGTCTTGGATTTTGGATTCGGGAGCTTCGTTTCATGCTACTCATGTCAAAAGCATGATGAAGAATTTTCATTCATATCAAGGCAAGGTGAGATTGGCAGACGATAAACAACTCAATATAGAGGGCATTGGAGATGTTGTATTGAAGACTACTCTTGGCTCTAATTGGACCTTGAAAAACGTAAGGTACATTCCTAAATTAAAAAGGAAACTTATTTCGGTTGGTCAATTAGATGATGAAGGTAACGCGGTTTCTTTTGAAAACCGCCAATGAAAGGTGGTTAAGGGTAGTTGTATTGCTGCCTGTGAACATAAAAGGGGAACTCTTTATATGGTTGAAGTGTTTTATGAAGATACGGTGGTTGCTACGGTTAATGTTGAGTCTGAATCAACTATTTGGAACCGAAGACTCGGGCATATGAGTGAGAAGGGTATGAAGATGCTTGTTTCGAGTGGGAGAATTCCAGATTTGAAAAAAGTAGAACTTGGGTTTTGCGAACTATATGTATATGGGAAGCAAAAGAAGGTGACTTTTGGAAAATCGGGAAATGCTCCTAAGTTGGAGAAATTGGAGCTTGTTCATACGGATGTATTTGGTTCAACGAATGTAGAATCACATGGAGGTTCTCGCTATTATGTCACCTTCATTGACGACTCCACTCGAAAGGTATGAGTTTATTTTCTTAAAGCTAAATCTGATGTATTTAATACATTTGTGAAGTGGAAAGCAAAATGAGACTAACTTGAAGGTCAAGTGCTTGAAGTCGGATAATGGAGGGGAATATGGTAGTCTTGAGTTTAAAGACCATTGTGCAAAGCTCGGTATTAGAATATTGAAAACGGTACCGGAGACACCGCAACACAATGGGGTCGCCGAACGTATGAATCATACGTTAAATGAAAGGGCAAAGAGTATGAGACTACATGCCGGTTTGCCTAAAATGTTTTGGGCGGATGCGGTTAACATGGCGGCTTATTTAATAAATAGGGGACCATTAACACCGTTGGGTTTTCGAATTCCCGAGGAAGAATGGCATGGTAAGAAGGTGAGTTATGGTCATCTTAGGATCTTTGGGTGTAATGCATATGTGAAGACCAAAGATGCGGATAGAGACAAGCTTGAAGCTAAGTCAAAGAAGTGTATTTTCATAGGCTACAGGTCGGATGAAATGGGTTATCGTTGTTGGGATAACGAGGCTAGAAAAGTAATTCGTTCTCGTGATGTTACTTTTGATGAAGATTCGGTCTATGGCAAACCGGAAACGGGGAATCCTAAACCGGGTCATGTTACTTTTGACGATGTTTCTATTGATGATCTTACAGGTTCTAGTGGGAGTACGGGAAACAATGAATTACCAACAAACGGTGAGGCGTCGGAAAATGCTAACGATGGGGATGGTTCGGAAAGCGTGATGATTTCGAACATAGTGCGAGTTCTAATGATGAGGAGGACACAAATGAAACCGGTCCAACCATTTCGGTTACTCCTACACTAAGACACTCGACTAGTGTGCCCAAACCTAATCTTAGGTATTCTCCATCAGCAAACAACTTGCTCTATACTGAGAATGGTGAACCCGAAAGTTACTTTGAGGCAAGAAAGACAAGAGAATCCATACAATGGGAGCTTGTCATGAAAGAAGAGATGGGGTCATTTAAAAAGAATAAAACTTTGTCACTAGTGAAGTTACCTTATGATAAAAGGGCGTTGCAAAGTAAATGGGTGTATCGAATCAAGAATGAGTTGGATGGTTGCATCCGAAGACTTACATCTAGAGCAACTAGATGTGAAAATCGTATTCTTGCATGGTGATCTTGTTGAAGAGATCTACATGAGGCAACCCGAGGGCTTTGAGGTAAAGGGTAAAGAGAAGTGGGTTTGTAGGCTAAAGAAAAGTTTGTATGGATTGAAGCAACACCTCGGCAATGGTACTTGAAGTTTGATGATTTTATGAAGAAGATTGGTTTCTTAAGATGTGAAGCGGATCACTCTTGCTACTTGAAGAAACTCAAGTCTTCTTATATAATCTTATTGTTGTATGTTGATGACATGTTACTTGCAGATTTCAACATGTCCGAAATTAACAAGTTGAAGGGATTACTTTCCCGTGAATTCGATATGAAAGATCTTGGTGGTGCTAGGCAAATACTTGGCATGAGTATTGTGTGTGATCGTGTGAAAGGTACTCTATACTTGTCTCAATCCAAATATATTGAGAAAGTAGTAGAGAGGTTTAATATGGAGAATTCAAAGGCTCGTTCTATGCCTTTGGGTAGCACGATTAAGTTATCGAAAAGTCAATCACCAAAGACGGTAAAAGACAAAATGGATATGGAAAAGGTTCCATATGCATCTGCTGTGGGTAGTATTATGTATGCCATGGTTTGTACAAGACCCGATATTACTCAAGCAGTGGGAGTTGTAAGTCGTTATATGTCTAATCCGGGGAAAAAGCATTGTAAAGCGATCAAATGGTTGCTTCGTTACTTGAAAGGTACTTCTAATATGGGATTGTGTTTCTCCAAAAACAATCTCATACTTAGGGGTTATGTGGATGCTGATTTGGGTGGATGTGATGATTCGGGGAAAAGCACTACGGGTTATGTTTTCACAATAGGGAAGACGGCGGTTAGTTGGATGTCTCGACTACAAAGGAGTGTTGCTTTATCAACCACCGAAGCCGAATATATGGCTATTGCAGAAGCTTATAAAGAGCTTGTTTGGTTGAAAAACTTCTTAGGTGAGTTGGGTAAAAGACAAGACTATTGCGTCTTGAATTGTGATAATCAAAGTGCGGTTCATCTTGGAAAGAATCCGGTGTTTCATAGTCGTACGAAACACATCAAGATAAGGTATCATTTTATTCGACAACATATAAATGATGGTACTTTATTATTGGAGAAAATCCTTGGTACGAAGAATCCTGCTGATATGTTTACTAAGGTTGTTACGACAGAGAAATTGAGGCTGTGCATTACCTCAATTGGTCTTCTAATAAATTGATGAGAGATGACCCCAACTAGAGAATTAGAGAGTTAATGTTTCAATTCTAACAAGTAGTGTTGAAGACCTTGTATCGAAAGTCTGCTCATCCGAAGTATGTGTTGAGTGTGCGTTGTAGTGACCCGAACTTTTTCATGTTTATATATATTAATTGAGATTGATATTTACATGATTAAATGTTTCCAACATATTAAGCAATCAAACTTGTTAAGACTTGATTAATTGAAATATGTTTCATATAGACAATTGACCACCCAAGTTGACCGGTGATTCACGAACGTTAAAACTTGTAAAAACGACATGACGATATATATATATGGATATACATATGGTTAACATGAGATTATGATAAGTAAGTATCTCCATAAGTATATTAACAATGAGTTATATACATATAAACAAGACTACTAACTTAAGGATTTCGAAACGAGACATATATGTAACGATTATCGTTGTAACGACATTTAAATGTATATATATCATATTAAGATATATTAATATATCATAATATCATGATAATATAATAATTTAACATCTCATTAGATATAATAAACAATGGGTTAACAACATTAATTGAGATCGTTAACTTAAAGGTTTCAAAACAACACTTACATGTAACGACTAACGATGACTTAACGACTCAGTTAAAATGTATATACATGTAGTGTATTTAGATGTATTAAAATACTTTTGGAAAACTTCAAGACATATATCAAAACACTCATACTTAACGAAAATGGTTACAGTTACTTTTCCATTCTTTTCTTTCATCAAAAATTCTAGTCGTATTCTTACCCGTATTATACACAACTTCAAAACGTACTTACTATGAGTATATACCAATAGGAACTAGCATGGGATTCCACTCTTGATTATGTCATGTATGACTAATCAATTTTAACTTCTACCATGAGCTAGTCAACTAACTAGAACTCCTTTTAACCCCACTCACCACTCACCAATTACCACTCATCATTCACTCCATTTCACTTCCAATTCTCTTTCTAATTCTCTCTCAACACACACACACACACACACACACACTATTATGAAGGTATTTTTCCAGTATTTAATCATCATCTTCATCAAAAATCACTTCAAGAATCAAGCTATAATCATCATAGGAAGAACACTTCAAGAACACTTCAAAAATCCCTTCAAGTTTACTAATTTACTTCCAAGCTTTCTAATCCATTCCAAGTAATCATATAAGATCAAGAAACCTTTGTTATATACAGTAGGTTATCTTTCTTATTCAAAGTAATATTCATATTCAAACTTTGATTCAATTTCTATAACTATAAACTATCTTAATTCGAGTAAAAATCTTACTTAAACTTGTTTTTGTATCATGATCCTACTTCAAGAACTTTCAAGCCATCCAAGATCCTTTGAAGCTAGATCATTTCTTGTCACTTCCAGTAGGTTTACCTACTAAACTTGAGGTAGTAATGATGTTCATAACATCATTCGATTCATATATATAAAACTATCTTATTCGAAGGTTTAAACTCGTAATCACTAGAACATAGTTTAGTTAATTCTAAACTTGTTCGCAAACAAAAGTTAATCCTTCTAACTTGACTTTTAAAATTAACTACACACCTATTCTATATCTATATGATATGCTAACTTAATGATTTAAAACCTGGAAACACAAAAAACACCGTAAAACCGGATTTACGCCGTCGTAGTAACACCGCGGGCTGTTTTGGGTTAGTTAATTAAAAACTATGATAAACTTTGATTTAAAAGTTGTTATTCTGAGAAAATGATTTTTATTATGAACATGAAACTATATCCAAAAATTATGGTTAAACTCAAAGTGGAAGTATGTTTTCTAAAATGGTCATCTAGACGTCGTTCTTTCGACTGAAATGACTACCTTTACAAAAACGACTTGTAACTTATTTTTCCGACTATAAACCTATACTTTTCTGTTTAGATTCATAAAATAGAGTTCAATATGAAACCATAGCAATTTGATTCACTCAAAACGGATTTAAAATGAAGAAGTTATGGGTAAAACAAGATTGGATAATTTTTCTCATTTTAGCTACGTGAAAATTGGTAACAAATCTATTCCAACCATAACTTAATCAACTTGTATTGTATATTATGTAATCTTGAGATACCATAGACACGTATACAATGTTTCGACCTAACATGTCGACACATCTATATATATTTCGGAACAACCATAGACACTCTATATGTGAATGTTGGAGTTAGCTATACAGGGTTGAGGTTGATTCCAAAATATATATAGTTTGAGTTGTGATCAATACTGAGATACGTATACACTGGGTCGTGGATTGATTCAAGATAATATTTATCGATTTATTTCTGTACATCTAACTGTGGACAACTAGTTGTAGGTTACTAACGAGGACAGCTGACTTAATAAACTTAAAACATCAAAATATATTAAAAGTGTTGTAAATATATTTTAAACATACTTTGATATATATGTATATATTGTTATAGGTTCGTGAATCAACCAGTGGCCAAGTCTTACTTCCCGACGAAGTAAAAATCTGTGAAAGTGAGTTATAGTCCCACTTTTAAAATCTAATATTTTTGGGATGAGAATACATGCAGGTTTTATAAATGATTTACAAAATAGACACAAGTACGTGAAACTACATTCTATGGTTGAATTATCGAAATCAAATATGCCCCTTTTTATTAAGTCTGGTAATCTAAGAATTAGGGAACAGACACCTTAATTGACGCGAATCCTAAAGATATATCTATTGGGCCTAACAAACCCCATCCAAAGTACCAGATGCTTTAGTACTTCGAAATTTATATCATATCCGAAGGGTGTCCCGGAATGATGGGGATATTCTTATATATATGCATCTTGTTAATGTCGGTTACCAGGTGTTCACCATATGAATGATTTTTATCTATATGTATGGGATGTGTATTGAAATATGAAATCTTGTGGTCTATTGTTACGATTTGATATATATAGGTTAAACCTATAACTCACCAACATTTTTGTTGACGTTTAAAGCATGTTTATTCTCAGGTGAATACTAAGAGCTTCCGCTGTTGCATACTAAAATAAGGACAAGATTTGGAGTCCATGTTTGTATGATATTGTGTAAAAACTGCATTCAAGAAACTGATTTCGATGTAACATATTTGTATTGTAAACCATTATGTAATGGTCGTGTGTAGACAGGATATTTTAGATTATCATTATTTGATAATCTACGTAAAGCTTTTTAAACCTTTATTTATGAAATAAAGGTTATGGTTTGTTTTAAAAATGAATGAAGTCTTTGAAAAACGTCTCATATAGAGGTCAAAACCTCGCAATGAAATCAATTAATATGGAACATTTTTAATCAATAAGAACGGGACATTTCAGTTGGTATCAGAGCGTTGGTCTTAGAGAACCAGAAAATTTGCATTAGTGTGTCTTATCGAGTTTGTTAGGATGCATTAGTGAGTCTGGACTTCGACCGTGTTTTCTTTAAAAATGATTGCTTAACATTTTTGTTGGAAACTATATATTTTTAACATATGAATATTATGTGATATATTAATCTCTTAACGTGTTTGATATTATGTGATAGATGTCTACCTCTAGAACAAGTCCCATTGACTCACCTAATAATAATGAAGAGTCAAATGTAAATTGGAATGATTCGTGGACTGATTCACAAGTTCCCGAAGAGGAACCGGAAGAAGAGTCGGAACCGGAAGAAGAATCGGAACCGGAAGAAGAAATAGAACCGGTGGGGGAAATAATAAAACGATTAAGTAAAAGAGAATCCTCAACCAACCGACCAAGGTTAATTATGGTCAATGGTGTTTCCACCAAGGAAGCAAAATATTGGGAGGATTACCAATTCTCCGATGAATCGGATTCCGACGAGAATTCCGATGATGTTATAGAAATTACCCCAACTGAATTTAAAAAGTCAAAAGAAAATAATAAGGGAAAGGGCATAAAAATAGAGAAATCTAATTCCAACCCCTATGAACTTTATATGTATCGTCAACCCCCGAAGTCCTTAAGTTGTAATAATGACCCGGGAACCTCTAAACCACCAGGTTTTTCTAAACCAATGTGGACAACGACGGCTCGTATTAGGGGAACATCATATATCCCTAGAAACTTGGCAAAACGAACCAAAACCGAACAAGAAGAAACGAGCGAGTCGGAATAAGATAGTTTTATTCGTGTGGTGTAATATATGTAATATAGTGTGCTTATGCTTTATGATATATGTAAAAATTGCTTGTATTAATAAGTATTTTTTTTATGAATCTAACTCTTGTCTATTTTACAGTATAAAAACACAAAATGGATAGACAACCCAATATTTTAAGAGACCTACCCGGAGACATGATTGATGAAATCTTGTCTGTAAGACCCAAATATTTATTGTACATAATGTATTTAAGGTGTACTATGTGTGTATGGAGTGTGCACAACATGTAGGTGTTGCTTGCTCGACCGTCGAAGGAAAACTGGACGTTGTTTGAGGTACAAGGTGTGTACGTACCTTTTCAACC
This sequence comes from Rutidosis leptorrhynchoides, assembly GCF_046630445.1. Taxonomy (NCBI): domain Eukaryota; kingdom Viridiplantae; phylum Streptophyta; class Magnoliopsida; order Asterales; family Asteraceae; genus Rutidosis; species Rutidosis leptorrhynchoides. Next base: position 423,265,151 of record NC_092338.1, on the reverse strand, counting down.
CCAAATAAAGTTTGTGTTGATGTTTCAAAGCCTTACCATTGGAAAGAAAATCTTATTACGTTTCCAACGATATTTGATTCATCGAAAACGGAGCTACGGTCAAAAAGTTATGGCCAAAACAAGTTTCTGAAATCTGACCTGCAGAGTGGAGCGGCGCTCCACAATATGGCGCGGCGCGCCGAATGGGTCAGAAGCAATTTTCAGCCTTTTTAAAGGCTTTAAATGAAGGGTACTTTGGTCTTTTCACTTGGGGACGGTTTGGGGTCATCAAAACTGATCCTTTGATCAGTTTGGATCACATTCTCACCCACCACAAACACTCTCTTCAAACCCTAGTGAGAGAAACCCACTTTTAGTGAGAGAGAGCTTGATTTGGAGAAGAAGGAGTTGGATTCTCACCAAAGCTCGGGTATCAAAGTTGTTCCACTCGTCAACGGCATCATTTTGGCGGTATTGGTAAGTTCTAACTCCGAATTTCATCTTAGTGAATTGATATTCAAGTTAGGGTTTTGAGTTAATTGGTTGTAAAACCCTTTTAGGTGATGAAGTGACTTTAGTGATGCTAGTAATCGGGTTTATTGTTATTGTTGGTGGATTTCGGTTTGGTGAACAAATTGGTTATGTTTAGAACTTGAAATTGGGTTTAATCACTAGGTTTAGTGATTGTGGAAGTATTGAAACCTATTTAGGGTTATTTGGTTGACTAACTTTGACTTTGGGTCAAATTAGGGTTTGGTGGTGATTATGACCCAATTGGCGATTTAACAAAGTTTATAAACTTAAAATGGATTAAGTTGAAGTATAAAACCGAGTTAAATGTGTTTTGGTGTCAAAACTTGTAAAGAATGAGATTTTGACCTTTATGGGTCAAAATTAGGGTTTAAGTGTCATTTTGGGCAAGATAGGTGTTTAACACCTATGATCGGGTTTAATTGGCGTATTAAGACCATTCTCACTTGTGTTAGTGATTATTGGTCAATTTTGGGCGCGTTTTGTACTTGGAAGTGCATTTGAGTCAAATTTGCACTAAGTGTCAATTTGGGTTGATTTGTGAATCCATTCTAAGTGTATTGTTGTAATTATGATAATGGAATAGGTATTTTCCATTGGCGAGTTGCAGATTATTTGGAAGCTTTCATCAAGACTTCAAGGTGAGTGTTAATATCCTATATGCATATGTATGTGTAGGATGGGTGCGGGTCGGGTGAAGTGATTCTCGGCTATAGAGCTCACTTCACATATAGGTGGATTTGATGGACTTGTGCATAGGTCCAATTGGCACGGTTGTGCATTTTGGTTGACTACCTTTGGCAAAGTACACATTTTGGGTGTACGTTATCACACGTGGTTGTGAGTGGAATAATTATGTGTATGTGTATATAATGTATTTATTTGTGTCGTATGAATGTGGCATTGTCGCGTTGCTTAAGACACCACATTGTAAAGAAGTGGATGTCGCGTTGTTTAAGACACCACATGGTAAAGAAGTGGATGTCGCGTTGTTTAAGACACCACAATGTAATGGAGGGGATGTCGCGTTGTTTAAGACACCATCCATCGTATTGAATGGCATGTGGAATCGTCGCGTTGTTTAAGACGCCACATTGTAAAGGGTGAGTGAGTCGCGTTGTTTAAGACATCACCCGGGGGATTAGTGACTACGCGTTGATTAAGTAGCACTAACGGATGTTATGAACTCCAACGGTCTTGTATGTACCGTTTCCCTTGTTCGAATTGGTTAACCATGGTTGTATGAGTTATGTATTGGCATATTTAATTATGAACTATATGCTTTTGGTATTGCTAGCTATTGTGGACTTGCGGTTATTGGTATATGCACGATATGTTGCATGATTGTCGAATTGCTAATTCGTGATTAATGTTGTGTTGTCGTGATGTAGTTAACCCTCCGGGGGTAGTTATTGGCGTTGTTCACATTGGCGTTGGTGAACTTACCTTATTGATGGTATTATTAGCTTGTTGCTTAGTGATCGTATGGTATACTTAGATTAGCTTGCCTTTAGGCTTGGACGCTCCGGTATGCGGTATTTGTTTATTTATGTGGCGTGTCCATTTTATGCATATATATGTATGTAGTATATTATCATTCACTAAGCGTTAGCTTACCCTCTCGTTGTTGACTCTTTTTATAGATTGTATGCGGATTGGTGGCTCGGGTAAGCGCGAGGACTAGAAGACGTGCATAGTTGCTTTAGTGACTTACTTTTGGATCATTTAGGATTGGGTAGCGTATTCCCAATCGCCATGCTCGGCTTTGTTGTATTAAAAGTCTTTTGGTCAAATATTGTATTTCGGTACTTAAGGTGGTAAAATGGGTCGTTGTGGGACCCGCTTCGTAAACTCAATTTTATTAATTAAACGTGCTAGTTTTATATATATGAATTTATGGTTAAAAGCGTTTTGGCTAAAAATGTCGGGAACTAGTCAAACATTTTCGTTAAATTGACTTCCGGGGACAGCGGGCTGTCCAGGTGGTTTGGCGCGCCGCGCACCCACCTGGCGCGCCGCGCAAATGAACTGCACCAGAAATTTTTTTTTTATGTTGTGAAATTTAACGGGAATTGTCGTGGTTTGGTTTGGGTTGTTACAAGTGGTATCAGAGCATGGTCTAAGGGATTTAGGTGACTTGAGATAGGTGCCTAGACTTAGACTTTGTGTGTGCTTACTTTGTTGCAGGACTTGTAGGATTACGGGTCAGGAATAGGTTTAGTTAGTGCCTTGTTATAGGTTGACTAACGTTTGTATTAGTAATGCGGATATTATTAATATGTTATTTGTGTTGTGAAAATAATTCTCGCGTATGTTTGTATCGCGTAGAATCTTGATGTGTTTGTTTATGTGATCGAGCGAGACGGTCGTTGTACTAACAAGTCGATGCGGCGTGCGTGCGTAATAAGAACTTGCAAACCTTATTACGGGTGCAAATCACGTCTAACGAGTGATGTACGACGAGTGTTTAGCAAGATGGGACGGAGTTGTGCGTGCGATTTTATACGTTCGTGATCTAATCGTTTTGCATTTTGAGATTGACGACGCGAAACGAGATCGAGGCGAATAACGTGGAGTTTAACGCTAGAGTTGCGGCCGCCGTTGCGGAGCAAATGAGAGCGTTTCGAGAAGAAATGGATAGGAAGTATTCCAAACTTCAAAGTAGTGGCGAAATGAAGCGTTATCTTAAGAGCTTCATGAGGACTAAACCACCGATGTACGACGGGAAACCGGATCCATTGGTAAGCACAACTTGGATTTCGGATGTCGAAGGGCGTTTTCGCACGATTGATTGCCCTCCCGAGAAGAAGACGAGGCTCGCAACTAGTTTGTTGCGGGGTAGGGCAAGGGATTGGTTGGATGGTAAGATTGATCTTGTCGGTGGTGAAACGTTTATGGCCTTATCGTGGGACGAATTTAAGGAGGAATTCTTCGAGGAATTCCGGACTTCGGCCGATTTGTGGGAATTGCGTAATGAGTTGCGAAACTTGCGACAAGGATCTATGGATTTGAGTACTCTCAAGACGACCTTTATGGCGAAGGCTCGTTTTTGTCCGGAGTATTTGGGAAGTGATCGTTTGTTAATGGGGGATTTCTATTGGACTTTGAATGACCACTTGAAAAGTAAAAAAATTAGTCGTGGTCAAGCGAAATCGTTTTCGGAATTATTCGACTTGGCTAGGGGTTTCGAGTCGCATACACGATCGAAGAAGGGTGAACCTTCAAGGGAGATAAGGGTTGTTTCTTATGGTGCTCCGAGTAAGAGGACTAAGGGTCCGAGCGTGAGCACGGGTGGTACACGGACGAGTATATCGAATTCTAGCGCGTCTAGATGTTACAATGGTGGCATGAGGAGTCACAAGTCTTGGGAATGTTCGATGCCGTTTGAGTTTGAGTTGTTAATGCCTTGTGTTGTGCATATTGTTGTTATGGGTGACGTTCCTAATGGAAGTACCCTATGGTGACGTTTGATTGTCGGGCGAAGGGCGTAAGACTTGGTGCAACCAAGCATTCCTTGATATTTGAGAAATGTTTCTACCAAGCCACGGAAATGGTTTTGGTGTTCGATTGTTAAGCGCGTGTTCGCTTTTATGTTGAAGTGATGAACCATGAGGTTCGTCGGGTGGTTGGAACCCTTGAGATCGAGTGTTTTTAATCTCGATGTGTGTTGGTAATGGAGTCTACATGATGCAACATTAGGTGCCTCTTTTATACCTACTAGCGTGGTGTTCGACTCCGATTGTGTTGCGGTACGCTTTCGTTCAAAGTGTATAAGGATTGGTTAAAATCCTTCGTGAACTCGAGGTTAGAGCGAGATGTGGTGATGGGTCGTGTGTACACAATCGTTGGTAAAGTCTACATTTGGTAGCACTGTACGGTAGTACGAGTTATGGATATGGAACGTAGTTCCAAGTGGGGGAGTTACACTCCCGCACGAGGAAGTTTTAGGGTGAGATTTCGGATAGTGCTTATGGTAGATCCGAAACTTGTGTTGGGACCTAGTTTTTGGTCGATTTGTGGTGGAGTACAATTTTGGTTCAAGTTGTACTATTGGTTTGGATTTAAATTACCACCGAGGTGGTAATGTGGTAAATCTCATTGTGAGATAATGGATGTGTTTGACGAGCAAGGTGAAATCCCTCGGTTAAGGGATGTGTGTGTGTCGGATTCTCTTTTAGAGAATTATTGTTTGGTTCCTATGTTTGATATAGGTGGTTCTTGCTCGATAGTGTAGACGGTTAGCGGTATCCGTTAGGGTTCACTATAGTGTAGCGGAGCGCGATGTTGCACTACTCGTTGTGTGAGGTATTGTTATAGTGGTGAAGCATGACTTTCGGGGTCCGCTGACTTCATCATGAGGTATTGTTATATCGGTGAAGCATGACTTTCGGGTCCGCTGACTTCATCCGGTGTTGAGTGATCTATCAGTTGTTTTATACTCCTATGGTGGGATCGTGAGGACCGTATTGTGTGATTACTGATGCGATAGCCGTATTTCGCTCACATGTCGTTACGGGCGTGACAATGGTCGATTTTGTACGCCTAGGGTTTTAAGTTGTTATAGTCGATTGGACGCTAGCGGTTCTAGTCGTTCGCTTATGATGTTACGGTAGTTGCGTATTGGTTGTATTATGCGCTACAAGGGATGTTTAGTGATTGGTGTTATCCGTAAGGATTCGTTTGGTTCGGTCTTCATCGTTTCGGGTTGTTGACCTTAGGTTGAGACTTGGTTGCTTTAGCACGGTACTTGGTAATGGTACGCTAGAGGAGTGATATCTCGGTTAGAGATGGGATGAGTTTCCCGATGCGAGGGAATGAGTATGGTTTTAGTGCTCGGATTGTAGATTTGAGAAAAATCGAGGATGACGATTTAGTTGTGGAAGGCGATTCGTCGGGAAGAATTGCTTAGGAAAGTCGGATTGGGACTTATGTTGAGGACCGTGGAGTGTGGTCCGTTTGGTTAAGTGACGAGGATCACGAGGACGTGATCGATTCTAAGTGGGGGAGAGTTGTAAGACCCAAATATTTATTGTACATAATGTATTTAAGGTGTACTATGTGTGTATGGAGTGTGCACAACATGTAGGTGTTGCTTGCTCGACCGTCGAAGGAAAACTGGACGTTGTTTGAGGTACAAGGTGTGTACGTACCTTTTCAACCCCAAATAAAGTTTGTGTTGATGTTTCAAAGCCTTACCATTGGAAAGAAAATCTTATTACGTTTCCAACGATATTTGATTCATCGAAAACGGAGCTACGGTCAAAAAGTTATGGCCAAAACAAGTTTCTGAAATCTGACCTGCAGAGTGGAGCGGCGCTCCACAATATGGCGCGGCGCGCCGAATGGGTCAGAAGCAATTTTCAGCCTTTTTAAAGGCTTTAAATGAAGGGTACTTTGGTCTTTTCACTTGGGGACGGTTTGGGGTCATCAAAACTGATCCTTTGATCAGTTTGGATCACATTCTCACCCACCACAAACACTCTCTTCAAACCCTAGTGAGAGAAACCCACTTTTAGTGAGAGAGAGCTTGATTTGGAGAAGAAGGAGTTGGATTCTCACCAAAGCTCGGGTATCAAAGTTGTTCCACTCGTCAACGGCATCATTTTGGCGGTATTGGTAAGTTCTAACTCCGAATTTCATCTTAGTGAATTGATATTCAAGTTAGGGTTTTGAGTTAATTGGTTGTAAAACCCTTTTAGGTGATGAAGTGACTTTAGTGATGCTAGTAATCGGGTTTATTGTTATTGTTGGTGGATTTCGGTTTGGTGAACAAATTGGTTATGTTTAGAACTTGAAATTGGGTTTAATCACTAGGTTTAGTGATTGTGGAAGTATTGAAACCTATTTAGGGTTATTTGGTTGACTAACTTTGACTTTGGGTCAAATTAGGGTTTGGTGGTGATTATGACCCAATTGGCGATTTAACAAAGTTTATAAACTTAAAATGGATTAAGTTGAAGTATAAAACCGAGTTAAATGTGTTTTGGTGTCAAAACTTGTAAAGAATGAGATTTTGACCTTTATGGGTCAAAATTAGGGTTTAAGTGTCATTTTGGGCAAGATAGGTGTTTAACACCTATGATCGGGTTTAATTGGCGTATTAAGACCATTCTCACTTGTGTTAGTGATTATTGGTCAATTTTGGGCGCGTTTTGTACTTGGAAGTGCATTTGAGTCAAATTTGCACTAAGTGTCAATTTGGGTTGATTTGTGAATCCATTCTAAGTGTATTGTTGTAATTATGATAATGGAATAGGTATTTTCCATTGGCGAGTTGCAGATTATTTGGAAGCTTTCATCAAGACTTCAAGGTGAGTGTTAATATCCTATATGCATATGTATGTGTAGGATGGGTGCGGGTCGGGTGAAGTGATTCTCGGCTATAGAGCTCACTTCACATATAGGTGGATTTGATGGACTTGTGCATAGGTCCAATTGGCACGGTTGTGCATTTTGGTTGACTACCTTTGGCAAAGTACACATTTTGGGTGTACGTTATCACACGTGGTTGTGAGTGGAATAATTATGTGTATGTGTATATAATGTATTTATTTGTGTCGTATGAATGTGGCATTGTCGCGTTGCTTAAGACACCACATTGTAAAGAAGTGGATGTCGCGTTGTTTAAGACACCACATGGTAAAGAAGTGGATGTCGCGTTGTTTAAGACACCACAATGTAATGGAGGGGATGTCGCGTTGTTTAAGACACCATCCATCGTATTGAATGGCATGTGGAATCGTCGCGTTGTTTAAGACGCCACATTGTAAAGGGTGAGTGAGTCGCGTTGTTTAAGACATCACCCGGGGGATTAGTGACTACGCGTTGATTAAGTAGCACTAACGGATGTTATGAACTCCAACGGTCTTGTATGTACCGTTTCCCTTGTTCGAATTGGTTAACCATGGTTGTATGAGTTATGTATTGGCATATTTAATTATGAACTATATGCTTTTGGTATTGCTAGCTATTGTGGACTTGCGGTTATTGGTATATGCACGATATGTTGCATGATTGTCGAATTGCTAATTCGTGATTAATGTTGTGTTGTCGTGATGTAGTTAACCCTCCGGGGGTAGTTATTGGCGTTGTTCACATTGGCGTTGGTGAACTTACCTTATTGATGGTATTATTAGCTTGTTGCTTAGTGATCGTATGGTATACTTAGATTAGCTTGCCTTTAGGCTTGGACGCTCCGGTATGCGGTATTTGTTTATTTATGTGGCGTGTCCATTTTATGCATATATATGTATGTAGTATATTATCATTCACTAAGCGTTAGCTTACCCTCTCGTTGTTGACTCTTTTTATAGATTGTATGCGGATTGGTGGCTCGGGTAAGCGCGAGGACTAGAAGACGTGCATAGTTGCTTTAGTGACTTACTTTTGGATCATTTAGGATTGGGTAGCGTATTCCCAATCGCCATGCTCGGCTTTGTTGTATTAAAAGTCTTTTGGTCAAATATTGTATTTCGGTACTTAAGGTGGTAAAATGGGTCGTTGTGGGACCCGCTTCGTAAACTCAATTTTATTAATTAAACGTGCTAGTTTTATATATATGAATTTATGGTTAAAAGCGTTTTGGCTAAAAATGTCGGGAACTAGTCAAACATTTTCGTTAAATTGACTTCCGGGGACAGCGGGCTGTCCAGGTGGTTTGGCGCGCCGCGCACCCACCTGGCGCGCCGCGCAAATGAACTGCACCAGAAATTTTTTTTTTATGTTGTGAAATTTAACGGGAATTGTCGTGGTTTGGTTTGGGTTGTTACATTGTCTAGAGTCGGTCAGAATTCCTCGGCACAACTATTTAAGGCGAGATCAGTTTGTAAAACATTCAAAGAACGTTCCAAGAATGCCTTGGTTTATAAAAGGCTTTCGTTCGAAAGATGGGGGATATCACATTGGGAAATCCATAAGTTACGATGTGTTTACTTTGACGCATAAATTGCGGGGAACCCAAATGCTATTTTACGCAACGGGTTAAGAAATTATTTTGACTCAGTATATTCGAATATAGGACTTCGTGATTTAGAAAAAGCGGCTAACATGCAACATAAAGAAGCATGTTATGCTTACGGGTTAGTAATGTTCGCTTCTCACCAAAGTGAGAACAAGAACATCGGACTACAACTATTAAACAAAACGTTCCCACAAGTGACGGAGTCGGTAATTGGGGTAAGAAATGAGGTTTTTAGGTTATTACGAGATTGTTGGTCATTACGTAACCCTCGTCCCTTTGACGACGTTACAACACGCTGTCTTATCAACGGCCTTAACGGTTATGTTCTGCAAGACCAAGGATGGGAAGTAGTCCTAGTAAAACCAGAATGCATGACTTGTTTCTGGACGTATGAATTACGTGTCTTTATTGCCTTTGCTGAACGACTTGTGTACTAGCTAGAATTATCTTCACAACTATCTTGTATCAAAGTTATTGTGTGCTATATTTCATGCTTTATGTAAAATAAGAGGTATTGTAAGTTTGTAAAATATTGTATAAAAGTTTGAACGCGAAATATTATTACAATCAGTTTTTCATATAGAATTGTAGTAGTTGAATTGTATATTAGCTACTAAGTATGAACTTAACGGGTAGGTACTACCCGAATTTAAACTTATAAAACGCTAATATGAAGAAAAAGCTTTTATAAATGAGTTCATATTATGCTACGAAATACTATTAACTACTCTTAATATTCTGTATGATTAACTTGTTCCATTTGACTATTTTGAAGGAAATGGCACCGACTACTCGACACACCGTGAATATGAATGAAGAGGAATTCCGTACTTTTCTAGCTTCAAACATAGCCGCAGTACAGGCTGCGCTACATACCAACAATAACCTTGGATCTGGCAGTACAGGAAATCGTGTAGGATGCACCTACAAAGAATTCACTGCCTGCAAACCTTTGGAATTTGATGGAACCGAAGGACCGATCGGATTGAAACGGTGGACCGAGAAGGTCGAATCGGTGTTTGCCATAAGTAAGTGTACTGAAGAGGACAAAGTGAAGTACGTTACGCATACCTTCACAGGTTCTGCGTTAACATGGTGGAATACCTATCTAGAGCAAGTGGGACAAGATGATGCGTACGCACTACCGTGGTCAGCATTCAAGCACTTGATGAACGAGAAGTACCGTCCCAGAACCGAGGTCAATAAGCTCAAGACAGAACTTAGAGGGTTACGAACCCAAGGATTTGATATTACCACGTACGAAAGACGATTCACAAAATTGTGCCTATTGTGTCCGGGAGCATTCGAAGATGAGGAAGAGAAGATCGACGCGTTTGTGAAAGGATTACCGGAAAGAATCCAAGAAGATATAAGTTCACACGAGCCCGCATCCATACAACAGGCATGTAGAATGGCTCACAAACTAGTGAACCAGATTGAAGAAAGAATTAAAGAACAGACCGCTGAAGAGGCCAATGTGAAGCAAGTCAAAAGAAAGTGGGAGGAAAACGGTGATAAGAATCACCAATACAACAACAACAGCAATTACAACAATAATCGCAACAATTATCCCAACAATCGCAACATCAATCGCAACTACAACAAACGGCCCAACAACAACAACAACAACAACAACATCAACTACAACAATCATCCCAACAACAATAATAACCGCAAAAACAACAACAATCAGAAGCAGCTATGCCAAAGGTGTGAAAAGTATCACTCGGGGTTCTGCACCAAATTTTGCAACAAGTGTAAAAGAAATGGTCATAGCGCGGTGAAGTGTGAGGTCTACGGACCAGGGGTTAACAGAACGAAAGGAACAAATGGTGTCGGAACGAGTAATGGCGGAGCAAGTAGTGTCGGAGCAAGTAATGCCAATGTAGTTTGTTATAAATGTGGAAAACCGGGCCACATTATTAGAAATTGCCCGAACCAGGAGAACACGAATGGACAAGGCCCCGGAAGAGTTTTCAATATTAATGCGGCAGAGGCACAGGAAGACCCGGAGCTTGTTACGGGTACGTTTCTTATTGACAATAAATCTGTTTACGTTTTATTTGATTCGGGTGCGGATAGAAGCTATATGAGTAGAGATTTTTGTGCTAAATTAAGTTGTCCATTGGCGCCTTTGGATAGTAAATTTTTACTCAAATTAGCAAATGGTAAATTAATTTCAGCAGATAATATATGTCGGAATCGAGAAATTAAACTGGTTAGCGAAACATTTAAGATTGATTTGATACCAGTAGAGTTAGGGAGTTTTGATGTGATAATCGGTATGGACTGGTTGAAAGAAGTGAAAGCAGAGATCGTTTTTTACAAAAATGCAATTCGCATTATACGAGAAAAAGGAAAACCCTTAATGGTGTACGGAGAAAAGGGCAACACGAAGCTACATATTATTAGTAATTTGAAGGCACAAAAACTAATAAGAAAAGGTTGCTATGCTGTTCTAGCACACGTCGAGAAAGTACAAACTGAAGAAAAGAGCATCAATGATGTTCCCATTGCAAAAGAATTTCCCGATGTATTTCCGAAAGAATTACCGGGATTACCCCCACAGCGATCCGTTGAATTTCAAATAGATCTTGTACCAGGAGCTGCACCAATAGCTCGTGCTCCTTACAGACTCGCACCCAGCGAGATGAAAGAACTGCAAAGCCAATTACAAGAACTTTTAGAGCGTGGTTTCATTCGACCAAGCACATCACCGTGGGGAGCTCCTGTTTTGTTTGTCAAGAAGAAAGATGGTACATTCAGGTTGTGTATCGACTACCGAGAGTTGAACAAACTTACCATCAAGAACCGCTACCCACTACCGAGAATCGACGACTTATTTGATCAACTACAAGGCTCATCTGTTTATTCAAAGATTGACTTACATTCCGGGTATCATCAAATGCGGGTGAAAGAAGATGATATTCCAAAGACTGCTTTCAGAACACGTTACGGTCATTACGAGTTTATGGTCATGCCGTTTGGTTTAACTAATGTACCAGCTGTGTTCATGGACCTTATGAACCGGGTTTGTGGACCATACCTTGACAAGTTTGTCATTGTTTTCATTGATGACATACTTATTTACTCAAAGAATGACCAAGAACACGGTGAACATTTGAGAAAGGTGTTAGAAGTATTGAGGAAGGAAGAATTGTACGCTAAGTTTTCAAAGTGTGCATTTTGGTTGGAAGAAGTTCAATTCCTCAGTCACATAGTGAACAAAGAAGGTATTAAGGTGGATCCGGCAAAGATAAAAACTGTTGAAAAGTGGGAAACCCCGAAAACTCCGAAACACATACGCCAGTTTTTAGGACTAGCTGGTTACTACAGAAGGTTCATCCAAGACTTTTCCAGAATAGCAAAACCCTTGACTGCATTAACGCATAAAGGGAAGAAATTTGAATGGAATGATGAACAAGAGAAAGCGTTTCAGTTATTGAAGAAAAAGCTAACTACGGCACCTATATTGTCATTGCCTGAAGGGAATGATGATTTTGTGATTTATTGTGACACATCAAAGCAAGGTCTCGGTTGTGTATTAATGCAACGAACGAAGGTGATTGCTTATGCGTCTAGACAATTGAAGATTCACGAACAAAATTATACGACGCATGATTTGGAATTAGGCGCGGTTGTTTTTGCATTAAAGACTTGGAGGCACTACTTATATAGGGTCAAAAGTATTATATATACCGACCACAAAAGTCTTCAACACATATTTAATCAGAATCAACTGAATATGAGGCAGCGTAGGTGGATTGAATTATTGAATGATTACGACTTTGAGATTCGTTACCACCCGGGGAAGGCAAATGTGATAGCCGATGCCTTGAGCAGGAAGGACAGAGAACCCATTCGAGTAAAATCTATGAATATAATGATTCAAAATAACCTTACTACTCAAATAAAGGAGGCGCAACAAGGAGTTTTAAAAGAGGGAAATTTAAAGGATGAAATACCCAAAGGATCGGAGAAACATCTTAATATTCGGGAAGACGGAACCCGGTATAGGGCTGAAAGGATTTGGGTACCAAAATTTGGAAATATGAGAGAAATGGTACTTAGAGAAGCTCATAAAACCAGATACTCAATACATCCTGGAACGGGGAAGATGTACAAGGATCTCAAGAAACATTTTTGGTGGCCGGGTATGAAAGCCGATGTTGCTAAATACGTAGGAGAATGTTTGACGTGTTCTAAGGTCAAAGCTGAGCATCAGAAACCATCAGGTCTACTTCAACAACCCGAAATCCCGGAATGGAAATGGGAAAACATTACCATGGATTTCATCACTAAATTGCCAAGGACTGCAAGTGGTTTTGATACTATTTGGGTAATAGTTGATCTTCTCACCAAATCAGCACATTTCCTGTCAATAAGAGAAGATGACAAGATGGAGAAGTTAGCATGACTGTATTTGAAGGAAGTCGTCTCCAGACATGGAATACCAATCTCTATTATCTCTGATAGGGATGGCAGATTTATTTCAAGATTCTGGCAGACATTACAGCAAGCATTAGGAACTCGTCTAGACATGAGTACTGCCTATCATCCACAAACTGATGGGCAGAGCGAAAGGACGATACAAACGCTTGAAGACATGCTACGAGCATGTGTTATTGATTTCGGAAACAGTTGGGATCGACATCTACCATTAGCATAATTTTCCTACAACAACAGCTACCATTCAAGCATTGAGATGGTGCCGTTTGAAGCACTTTATGGTAGAAAGTGCAGGTCTCCGATTTGTTGGAGTGAAGTGGGGGATAGACAGATTACGGGTCCGGAGATTATACAAGAAACTACCGAGAAGATCATCCAAATTCAACAACGGTTGAAAACCGCCCAAAGTCGACAAAAGAGCTACGCTGACATTAAAAGAAAAGATATAGAATTTGAAATTGGAGAGATGGTCATGCTTAAAGTTGCACCTTGGAAAGGCGTTGTTCGATTTGGTAAACGAGGGAAATTAAATCCAAGGTATATTGGACCATTCAAGATTATTGATCGTGTCGGACCAGTAGCTTACCGACTTGAGTTACCTCAACAACTCGCGGCTGTACATAACACTTTCCACGTCTCGAATTTGAAGAAATGTTTTGCTAAAGAAGATCTCACTATTTCGTTAGATGAAATCCAAATCAACGAAAAACTCCAATTCATCGAAGAACCCGTCGAAATAATGGATCGTGAGGTTAAAAGACTTAAGCAAAACAAGATACCAATTGTTAAGGTTCGATGGAATGCTCGTAGAGGACCCGAGTTCACCTGGGAGCGTGAAGATCAGATGAAGAAGAAATACCCGCATCTATTTCCAGAAGATTCGTCAACACCTTCAACAGCTTAAAATTTCGGGACGAAATTTATTTAACGGGTAGGTACTGTAGTGACCCGAACTTTTCCATGTTTATATATAGTAATTGAGATTGATATTTACATGATTAAATTTTTCCAACATGTTAAGCAATCAAACTTGGTAAGACTTGATTAATTGAAATATGTTTCATATAGACAATTGACCACCCAAGTTGACCGGCGATTCACGAACGTTAAAACTTGTAAAAACGACATGACGATATATATATGGATATACATATGGTTAACATGAGATTATGATAAGTAAGTATCTCCATAAGTATATTAACAATGAGTTATATACATATAAACAAGACTACTAACTTAAGGATTTCGAAACGAGACATATATGTAACGATTATCGTTGTAACGACGTTTAAATGTATATATATCATATTAAGATATATTAATATATCATAATATCATGATAATATAATAATTTAACATCTCATTAGATATAATAAACAATGGGTTAACAACATTAATTGAGATCGTTAACTTAAAGGTTTCAAAACAACACTTACATGTAACGACTAACGATGACTTAACGACTCAGTTAAAATGTATATACATGTAGTGTATTTAGATGTATTAAAATACTTTTGGAAGACTTCAAGACATATATCAAAACACTCATACTTAACGAAAATGGTTACAGTTACTTTTCCATTCTTTTCTTTCATCAAGAATTCTAGTCGTATTCTTACCCGTATTATACACAGCTTCAAAACGTACTTACTATGAGTATATACCAATAGGAACTAGTATGAGATTCCACTCTTGATTATGTCATGCATGACTAATCAATTTTAACTTCTACCATGAGCTAGTCAACTAACTAGAACTCCTTTTAACCCCACTCACCACTCACCAATTACCACTCATCATTCACTCCATTTCACTTCCAATTCTCTTTCTAATTCTCTCTCAACACACACACACTATTATGAACGTATTTTTACAGTATTTAATCATCATCTTCATCAAAAATCACTTCAAGAATCAAGCTATAATCATCATAGGAAGAACACTTCAAGAACACTTCAAAAATCCCTTCAAGTTTACTAATTTACTTCCAAGCTTTCTAATCCATTCCAAGTAATCATCTAAGATCAAAAAACCTTTGTTATATACAGTAGGTTATCTTTCTTATTCAAGGTAATATTCATATTCAAACTTTGATTTAATTTCTATAACTATAAACTATCTTAATTCGAGTAAAAATCTTACTTGAACTTGTTTTTGTGTCATGATCCTACTTCAAGAACTTTCAAGCCATCCAAGATCCTTTGAAGCTAGATCATTTCTTGTCACTTCCAGTAGGTTTACCTACTAAACTTGAGGTAGTAATAATGTTCATAACATCATTCGATTCATATATATAAAACTATCTTATTCGAAGGTTTAAACTCGTAATCACTAGAACATAGTTTAGTTAATTCTAAACTTGTTCACAAACAAAAGTTAATCCTTCTAACTTGACTTTTAAAATTAACTACACACCTGTTCTATATCTATATGATATGCTAACTTAATGATTTAAAACCTGGAAACACGAAAAACACCGTAAAATCGGATTTACGCCGTCGTAGTAACACCGCGGGCTGTTTTGGGTTAGTTAATTAAAAACTATGATAAACTTTGATTTAAAAGTTGTTATTCTGAGAAAATGATTTTTATTATGAACATGAAATTATATCCAAAAATTATGGTTAAACTCAAAGTGGAAGTATGTTTTCTAAAATGGTCATCTAGACGTCGTTCTTTCGACTGAAATGACTACCTTTACAAAAATGACTTGTAACTTATTTTTCCGACTATAAACCTATACTTTTCTGTTTAGATTCATAAAATAGAGTTCAATATGAAACCATAGCAATTTGATTCACTCAAAACGGATTTAAAATGAAGAAGTTATGGGTAAAACAAGATTGGATAATTTTTCTCATTTTAGCTACGTGAAAATTGGTAACAAATCTATTCCAACCATAACTTAATCAACTTGTATTGTATATTATGTAATCTTGAGATACCATAGACACGTATACAATGTTTCGACCTATCATGTCGACACATCTATATATATTTCGGAACAACCATAGACACTCTATATGTGAATGTTGGAGTTAGCTATACAGGGTTGAGGTTGATTCCAAAATATATATAGTTTGAGTTGTGATCAATACTGAGATACGTATACACTGGGTCGTGGATTGATTCAAGATAATATTTATCGATTTATTTCTGTACATCTAACTGTGGACAACTAGTTGTAGGTTACTAACGAGGACAGCTGACTTAATAAACTTAAAACATCAAAATATATTAAAAGTGTTGTAAATATATTTTAAACATACTTTGATATATATGTATATATTGTTATAGGTTCGTGAATCAACCAGTGGCCAAGTCTTACTTCCCGACGAAGTAAAAATCTGTGAAAGTGAGTTATAGTCCCACTTTTAAAATCTAATATTTTTGGGATGAGAATACATGCAGGTTTTATAAATGATTTACAAAATAGACACAAGTACGTGAAACTACATTCTATGGTTGAATTATCGAAATCGAATATGCCCCTTTTTATTAAGTCTGGTAATCTAAGAATTAGGGAACAGACACCTTAATTGACGCGAATCCTAAAGATATATCTATTGGGCCTAACAAACCCCATCCAAAGTACCGGATGCTTTAGTACTTCGAAATTTATATCATATCCGAAGGGTGTCCCGGAATGATGGGGATATTCTTATATATATGCATCTTGTTAATGTCGGTTACCAGGTGTTCACCATATGAATGATTTTTATCTGTATGTATGGGATGTGTATTGAAATATGAAATCTTGTGGTCTATTGTTACGATTTGATATATATAGGTTAAACCTATAACTCACCAACATTTTTGTTGACGTTTAAAGCATGTTTATTCTTAGGTGAATACTAAGAGCTTCCGCTGTTGCATACTAAAATAAGGACAAGATTTGGAGTCCATGTTTGTATGATATTGTGTAAAAACTGCATTCAAGAAACTGATTTCGATGTAACATATTTGTATTGTAAACCATTATGTAATGGTCGTGTGTAAACAGGATATTTTAGATTATCATTATTTGATAATCTACGTAAAGCTTTTTAAACCTTTATTTATGAAATAAAGGTTATGGTTTGTTTTAAAAATGAATGCAGTCTTTGAAAAACGTCTCATATAGAGGTCAAAACCTCCCAACGAAATCAATTAATATGGAACGTTTTTAATCAATAAGAATGGGACATTTCATGCGTGTCCCAAATGGAGTTTGGCGGTATAATGGTGGTTTAACGTTCTTGGTTAGATCGTTGATATTTTGGGTGACGAAGGTTGGGTTTGTTCAAAGTCTCTAAGTGGGAGATTATTGGAGATATGAAGAACTTTAAACAATTAGAGGGAAGATTTCAGGAAACTCACACGAAGCTTCCACGAAGTTGTTAGAAAACTCACATGTAGCTTCCATGAAATTGTGATGAAATTCACATGTAGCTTCCACGAAGCTGTCAGGAAACTCACATGTAGCTTCCATGAAGCTGTCAGGAAACTCACATAAAGCTTCAAGGAATTGTTTTTAGCTTACTCCTTAAACCATTATATAAATAGACCCTCTTGTAACTCATTGTAAACACATCACAAATATTCAGTAAATACATTCTCTAGTTAGTCCGTGGACTAAAGCAATCACAACGATTGCATATAACCACGTTATCTCTTGTGTCGATTTACATTTCTTGCATTTATAATCTTTCGTTCATTAAGTGAGTTAGTAGTCTTGTAGAATTACTATCGATGAGTGATCTTGTTAAATCACTTGCGTTGTTTTGGGTCATAATATCCTTACATCATCAACATACGAATCATTCAAGCTAGACTAATTAATTAACTAACACTTAATTAATGGGGGATGATTCTCACACACTGTTTTTTGATCCTCGCACACCCTTTTACCCTATTATTAGGGAGGAGTTCAAGTAAATTGGTGTGTGAGGATCAAAAAACAGTGTGTGAGAATCATCCCCCTTAATTAATACTTACATATTTTAATATTACTACAATATTAAAATCAAACTTGCATTCTGACTTATGTGAACCAATGAACTCTACTAACCAATTAATCAAAATTACCCAACACAGTCTTCGTCTCCGTCCCCGGATTTTGGAGATTTTCGCTCTATTAGGGTTCCGTTTCGTGAAGAGGTGATTGAGCCACGACCGTTACCGCAACGGTCTATTGGTAGCCGTCGAGCTGCTGGTGGCGATGACGAGGTAGTTGTTTTTTCAGAGAATGCTTCATTTAAGGCGAAATCAACTTTGTTGCGGATGAAAATGAAGTCTATGTATAAGTTTTCTGATAGGGTAACGAAATTGGGGGTTATAGGAAAAGTTGGTAGTGTAATTAATGATGAGGATCCGTTTTTGAATGACGATTTACCCGATGAGTACAAGAGGTATACTAAATGGACTTTAGCGCAATTGTTTAGTTTGATATTTATTGTTGCTGCTTTGGTTTGTTCCCTTAGTATTCCATCTCTTGAGTATAAAAAAAAACCGTACGGTCTTTTATTGTGGAAATGTGGTGTTATGATATTAGTGGTAATATGTGGAAGATTGGTTTCGGGTTTGGTAATTATGATTATAATGATAATAGTAGAGCGAAATTGTGTATTGAGAAAAAGGGTTTTGTATTTTATTTACGGGCCGCGAAAAGCAATTCGGAATTGTGTTTGGTTGACGTTGATTTTGATTGTTTGGCAAATTAAATTTTATGATCCAAAAGTTGAGAGGATGGCACATGGGAATTATGTTTTATCTTATGTGACCAAGTTCTGGATTTGTATTTTGGTGGGTACAATAGTTTGGTTATTGAAAACGTTGTTGGTTAAAGTTCCTGCTTTTTCTTTTCAAGCGAGCACGTTTTTTGACCGGATTCAAGAATCTTTATATAGTCAGTATGTAATTGAGACGCTTTCTGGTTCACCAACGAATACATTTAAGAAGAATACAGTTAAGAAGGTTGATGGAGGGATTAAAATTGATCACTTGTAGAAGTTAAACTAGAAGAATATATCTGCTTGGAATATGAATAGATTGATGAAAATTGTTCGTAAGGGGTTATATTCTACAGGGGATGAAGATGAATGCGCAGTTCAGATCACCAACGGAAAGCAAGCTAAGGTTGCAGAGAAGAAAATATTAAACAATGTTGCTAAACAAGGCTCCGAGTAAGTTGTAACTAATTAGATGCAATAATCTTCTATCTATCTATCTATCTATCTATCTATCACATAAAGCGTGTGGTTTACATGCACGTGTCTGCAGCTGAGTGATTAAAGGAATTTTTAATGACGTGGATTTATATTCTAATTAATCATGATTATTGTTAATTAATCTGACATTTTTACACCTGTCACTGTATAACTTGCGGATTAAATTAATCAATTAACTAAACATAAACCGTTTCTCAATCATTTTTACGTTCTTCCTCTTCTTCAAAATTAGGGTTGCAAAATTCAAATCAAAGGAACACAACCAAAGAACACAACAATGAATTTCCGAACATGATGATACAGATTTTGTTGGATTTTACATAAAAACGGCGTGCATTAGGGTTTTATATATTTGGGTTTTATTGTTCATCTTATTCGCCAAAATGATGAACATCATCTGTTTCGTTACTATTTCATCCGTTTGTATTTTGAGTTGTTATTGAAAAGTTTGAGGTATTGTTAATTGTTGATTATCTTCTGTTGTTGATTTCCGTCGCAGGTTTTCCCTTTCAAATTCGTCTTTCTTATTTTGCCCTTTTTTTTTTTAATCATTGACCAATAGCTACAAAATTGGAATTCCTGGTAACCGTTAGGGTTTTCCTTTTCTCTGTTTATTGCAATTAACCCTAAGATTTGGTTTTTTCGATTTGGTTTTAATAGATTTATGTATAAAAATATGTAGCATTTTTTATGTTCGTGATGTTTAGTAACGTCATGCTTATGTTTACAGTTTGTTTCCATAAGTATAAGAAGGAGATCGCACCTATTGTTGTTGTCGGCAAATCTCACTCTGATAAACTATTATTACAAGATTAATGACTTTAGTATTTCACCTGTTATGTTGTTTGTTTGTTGATTTTGAGTGTATAATTGAATTTCTCCTAAGCTGGCTATAGATACAGAATTCACAATATATGTTTTTGCTTTTAAAACTATAGATTGAATTTACACTTAGATACTTGTATATGTGTGTATATGATGCAATTATTTTGTAGTTCATTATGAGTGTTTTAGTTGAATACGGATGCAATTATTTTGTAGTTCATTATGAGTGTTTTATATAGTTCATTATGGCTGTTCGCATTGTTAAACATACCATGGAGATAATTTATCTCTTGAGTAATGCCAGCCCCATTCAAATCATCAGTGATGCCATCTTCAATGGGTATAGTTAAACTCATCGGTTATTTTAATTTGGTTGTATAAACGAAAAATGATGTATTTTTGGTTATTTATGAATGTCAATTGATAATCTTATTGAAAAATCGCAGTGCACCGAGCTACCAGAATTGGGTCTGCTGGTGTTGTTAGGCGTCAGGCTGTTGATATCTCACCTTTAAGGCATGTTAACCGGGCTATCTATCTTCTCTCGACCATTGCTGAGTGCCTTGCTGATTAGCAGATTGCAGATTGGGTGAGGTCATACCAGATAATCTTATTGAAAAATCTGCCAAGGGTTCTTCTAACAGGTACATGTATGTCATACCAGATTGCAGATTGGGTGAGGTCACTGACAACAATTGAAAATTTGAATACTAATTATTTTATTGAATAATACTGAATTGGTATTTTACAATTACAATTGAAGCACCTTTTATAGTGATAAAAGAGCCTAAGTATGGAAGGGACCCTATACATATTTTTGGTAAATATTCAAAAAGATTACTAGCCATTAGTCTTGCTGTAATCCTATGGAATGCTGTCTTCTTGATCTTGGTTCCTTTTATTTTCAAGTTGAATAGTGGGATTTTCGATATTCAACTTGACTAATACTTCGTTGAAGAGTCTTCCATTGACTGACTTTGTGAGAATATCTGCTAGTTGGTCTTCTGATCTGACGTTTGGAAGTGAGATGATTTCTGCTTCAAGTTTTTCCTTGATGAAGTGTCTATCAATTTCAACATGCTTTGTCCTATCATGTTGTACTGGGTTCTCTGAAATGGCAATTGCCGTTTCATTATCGTACATGATCCTGGTTGACTCTTCTGGTGGAAATCCAATTTCTGTTAGTAGCTTTCGAATCCATAATGCTTCTTGTACTCCTCGTGATATTCCCCTGAACTCGGCTTCGGCACTTGAAAGAGCCACAACCTTTTGCTTTTTGCTTCTCCAAGTAACTAGGTTTCCTCCGACTAAGGTGAAATAACCTGATGTAGATTTTCTATCTCCTTTTTCACCTCCCCAACCTGCGTCTGTGTAAACTTCTGTTTTTAGATGCCTGTTTGGTTTGTACAGAACTCCGTGTCTTGCTGTTCCTTTTAGATATTTGATGATTCTCATTACTGCTTCCATATGGTGGACTTGCGGTTGATGCATAAACTGGCTGACAACTCCTACCGCGTGAGCTATATCTGGACGAGTGTGTGCAAGGTAGATGAGCTTTCCCACAATCCTTTGGTATTGGCCTCTATCTGCTAGATCAACTTCCTATTCCATATACAACCTCTGATTTGTAATCATAGGAGTTTCTGCCGGTTTACAATCAATCATCCCTGTTTCAGCAAGTAAATCAAGAACATATTTCTTTTGACAGATAAAAATTCCTTGCTGAGATCGTAAAACTTCAATCCCCAAAAAATATTTTAGTCTTTCCAAATCTTTCATTTCAAATTCATTTGATAAGTTTGTTTTTAACTTTAAAAATTCGTCCTTGTCATTTCCTGTAATTATCATGTCATCGACATAGATAATCAAGCAAGTTATCAGTTGGTTTCTTTGTTTGAAAAATAGAGTGTGATCTGAATTACTTTGTTTATAGCCGTATTTTTTCATGGCCAAAGTAAATTTCCCAAACCATGCCCGAGGAGATTGTTTTAACCCATAAAGAGATTTTTTAAGGCGACAAACTTCCCTGTTTTTGAAGTTTCTCGCGAATCCTGGAGGAGCTTACATATAAACCTCTTCCTTGAGCTCGCCATGCAAAAATGCATTCTTCACGTCAAATTGGTGAAGTGGCCATTCATTGTTTGCAGCGACCGAAAAAAGAACTCGGATGGTGTCAATTTTTGCACCGGTGAGAAAGTTTCAGAGTAGTCAATCCCGTATGTTTGTGTGTATCCTTTTGCAACTAGCCGAGCTTTGTATCTTTCAATTGTTCCGTCTGGTTTATGTTTTATTGTAAACACCCAACGACATCCTACTGGTTTCTTTTCTCTAGAAATAACACATTTTTCCCATGTATCATTTTCTTTAGAGCTTCCATCTCAACTTCCATTGCATTTCTCCAGTTCTTTGACTTCAAGGCTTGTTCTACTGATGTCGGTATTTTCTCGGAGTATATTGCGGAAGTGAATTTCTTAGCTTCTTCTGAAAAATTTCCTCTAACAACGTTTGCCATAGGATATCTTGATCTGAGGGCTTCTTTTTCAGGATCATACCGTTTTGGTGGAATCCCCCTGTTTGCTCTTGGAGGCAATACGTATCCTTCAGTAGATTCACTTTGACTTTCATGATCTTGAATTATATTTTGTCGTTCGTCTTGTTGATTCGATTCATGTCTTGAACTTTCTAGCTGGTCTGAATTTACTTGATGTCGTTCCTCTTGTTGAGTCGATTCTTGTCCTGAACTTTCTGGTTCGTCCAATTTTTCTTGCTGAGTTGATTCATGACTTGAACTTTTCGATTCGTCTGAACTATCTTGCTTAGTTGATTCCTGACATGAACTTTCTTGTTCGTCTGGAATATCTTGCTGAGTTGATTGATTTGAACTTTGGTGTTTGTATTGTGTTGGAGTTTCTTGCTCTTTTTCAATTGATATCTTCGGAAGACTGACTTTTTCTGATGAAGAAATCTCATCCAGCCAACGCAAAGTGCCATTAGAATTAATCTCCCCCTCACTTGTGTGTTGGGGGCCATAATAATATTCAGTCTCAAGAAAGTCACAATTCATTGTAGTGAACATGTGACGTCTTTTCGGACTGTAACATCTGTATCCTTTTTGGTTAACCCCATAGCCAACAAAGACACATTTTTCAGCACATGGGTCAAGTTTGGTGCGTTCCGCTTTAGGTATATGAACAAAGACAGAACAGCCAAATATCCGAGGTTTGAGGGTCAAAACGGAGGGGAGTTCATGAAATTTGGACAGTTCTTGAAGGGGGTTTTGAAGATCAAGAACTCGTGTCGGAAGTCGGTTTATAAGATAAGTGGCCGTGGCAATTGCTTCCGGCCAAAAACTTCTTGGAACATTTGACTCTATTAGTAAAGCTCGAGTAATTTCTAAAATAATACGATTTTTTCGCTCTGCTACCCCATTTTGTTCAGGTGTATGAGCACACGATGTTTGATGGATTATCCCTTTTTCTTGACAAAATTGTTTCATGGAGGAATTAACGAATTCCCCTCCGTTGTCAGATCGTAAAATTTGAATATTTTTGTTGAATTGAGTTTGAATCATTTTATAAAATAAAGAAAATTTTTCAAAAACTTCAGATTTATTTGCCAAGAAATAGGTCCATGTCATCCGTGTACAATCGTCAATAAAAAGTAAAAAATATCGGAAACTTCCCCCCCATTAATCTGAGCGGGCCCCCACACATCTGAGTGAATCAACGAAAAAGGAACATTTTTTCTTGTATTATTTGGTTTGAAAGTATTTTTATGACTTTTTGCTAAAATGCATGTTTCGCAAGATAATACGGAATTCGGTGGAAACAATTTTGGAAATAAAAGATTTAAATAACCTGCAGATGGGTGACCGAGCCTTCTATGCCATAACCAAGCTTCCCTCTCAGGTGTTCCGTGTGCTAACATCACGGTACCTTGTTGGGTTACTTCGTCCACATAGTATAACCCTTCCCGTTCAGTGCCACGCCCAATGATCACCCTGTCCTAATATCTTGTAAGATACAAAAGGTGGGGTGCAATAAAACAGAACAATTTAACTCTTTTGTAACGTGACTAACTGATAACAGTTTATGAGACAAAGTTGGAATATACAGGCAATTAGACAATTTGATGGTTGGAGTAATTTTAATGGTCCCACCCCCTTCTACTTGGACAACACCTCCATACAAAAGGTGGGGTGCAATAAAACAGAACAATTTAACTCTTTTGTAACGTGACTAACTGATAACAGTTTATGAGACAAAGTTGGAATATACAGGCAATTAGACAATTTGATGGTTGGAGTAATTTTAATGGTCCCACCTCCTTCTACTTGGACAACACCTCCATTAGCGGTTTCAATTTTATTTACCCGAGGTTTGGATTCAAAACTAATGTCGGATTTTTCAAAAGTCATAGTGTCGGTAGCACCACAATCAAGAATCCATTCATTACTTTTTATTTTACTTGCAACTACATTTGCTTTTCCTAAAAAATGTTTGTTTTTTAATTCAAGAGGTTTATATTTTAATAGGCTTTAATTCAATCAAGAATCCATTCATTACTTTTTATTTTACTTGCAACTACATTTGCTTTTCCTAAAAAATGTTTGTTTTTTAATTCAAGAGGTTTATATTTTAATAGGCTTTTATTCTCAAATGTTTGTCTGGTAAAAATATTAGGCGTAAAAATATTAGATAAAGAGAAGCTAGTTTGCAATATTTGATTATTTAATGTTTTATTTGCACCTGTTACATGGTCATGGTCAAATAGCCCTTTACGCAATTTAAAGTGGTTATTATTAGAAGGCCTTTTACGCAATTTAAAATTAATAGGTGTTATTTTTGTGAAAGGTAAACCACAAATGGGACTTATACGCAATATAGAATTTGTATAAGGTGTTGAATAAAAAAGAAGGGAAGAAGGAGGGTTTGAGACTAAACATCTAAACCCTTTACCTGATTTATACGTATGGTCATTTTCGTTTTCACCAGCCGCCATTCTTTTGATATCAACAGCAAGATGAACTTCATCTTTATCATTTTTAGCCACAACCCATCCAACCTCTGCACCACCGTTCACCGTCGATGGAAACCCCAATATTTTGCTTCGATGGTGCCCGCCGCTGCCGGAGACTTTAGAGTTTCCCACGACTGCCGCCGTCACTTTTCTTTCGTTAAACTTTTCATGTGATTCGACGATTTCGAACAGGTTTGGTATATGGGTTTTGGAATTGAGGTTTGGGTTGCTTATTTTGAGACCGTTATTGGTCATTCTGTTGTTTAGCCCACCGTTTAAAAAGTGAGTATTTGTTGAGCTACCGTCAATTGACATGGTAGCTTGATTTCTGGTAAATGATGATTAAGAGTGGTTGTTTGATCCTTGAATCGTTAACACTGCTCTGATACCATGACAACAATTGAAAATTTGAATACTAATTATTTTATTGAATAATACTGAATTGGTATTTTACAATTACAATTGAAGCACCTTTTATAGTGATAAAAAAGAGCCCAAGTATGGAAGGGAGCCTATACATATTTTTGGTAAATATTCAAAAAGATTACTAGCCGTTAGTCTTGCTGTAATCCTATGGAATGTGCTGTCTTCTTGATCTTGGTTCCTTTTATTTTCTAACAGTCACTACTGTGGTATACAGAATGTATGTCACTTTAAATTCAGTTGATGAAAATACACTTATATATATGTACTTAAGTTTAAATGCCTCCTCTAATCAGAGTTTGTTGTAATTGCAGCGGATGTTGCGTCTCTTGAAATTATTCTTCAGATGAGAGGTATTACGTTTGTGTTTATTTCTTTACCAAAAGCTTCATGTTGTCAAATTTTGTGTATACTCTTTTTATGAAATTGTGAGTTTCAATGTAAGACTTAAACATAAACTTTCATGATAATGCAATTAGGTATCATTAAAGTGGATGATACATGTAATTTTTTAGTATCATTAGGTTATGATCATCATGTGCAATCAGTTGAATTATCAACCTTTTAAGTTTATGAAAACTAAATATTTATGCCCTTTTGTTGCAGGTTATAAAACTTGGGTTTGGTACTTTAAGTTGTTTTAGGGGAAGATCACACAACATAACAAGGTACTTTAAGTTGATGGGGGAAGATCTTGAAGAAATAAGGGAAACTGGGTATGCTAATGTTGGTACCATAACTTAGTAGGCTAAGTTAAGGCCTTTGTCAAAAAAGTTTAATTTCATTAATGATTTGTTTCATTAGTGTAAGTGTATAATACAAGAAATTTGTATCAGTATTAACGCATTCGAATACTATATTTTGGGTGAATTTCATGTTCTTTTTTTAACTGGTAAATATAAAAAGTTAGTTTAAAATGGGTCAAACTGCCGAACTGGTTAAACGAGTAGAAATTTATCCACAATGTATATCGTAAATGCATTATCTTTCCTGAATCGTCTATTTAAATAGTTATGTTACTGTATTTAAATACTCAGTTCTATCTTAAATACCTTACTGACCTCATTTAAATAGAATTGCTCATATTTTTGGAGTGATTGTTTCCTATGAAGTACCCATAACGACAATTGGTTAACGTTACCCAACTCGACCATTTAGCCACCTGTAGCAGTTGGTTGTGTCCCTTTCTGAATCTAATTTAGTTTTTATTTTATTTTTATTTTTTTTTTCTTCTGGGGGAATTTTTCGCTCTTTTAGACGAAGCTTGGTAGCACATTTCTTTTGTTTTTACATACTATTCTATACTGTTATAGTATCTATTTGACTACTTATGTGTTCTATCTCAAGGCACCATTAGTCGTATGTATTATTATGCGGTTTGAGCTCATTATTACATGTCTCTTCTTCACAGAAACAATTGCAATCCTTACTTGAGACACTCGGTCACACTGTGCCACATTATGTTCATTGTGTGAAGCCTAATAATTTTCGATGTGGGGTGAGTTTGCCATCTATGAGTTATATCATATTATATAACAGATCATAAGGGTTAAACTAAAAAAGTTCTTTAAAAGAGAATAAACCAAGTGGGTTGAAACTTGAAAGTTTCCTAATGTGTATATATTTGAATATTGTGATATATAATTTAGTAATGGATCATCAATGTAATATTATAGTCAAAGGTCCCCGCAGCTTTGGCTCAGTGGACATGTGGTGGTGCCTAGCACCCCCGCCGGGCTAGAGGTCTCAGGTTCGAGCCTCGTCACCTACAAAGGATATTATTTGAAAGAAATTCCTTGAGGGTGGCCCAAAGGGAAGGTTTTACCGACCCGCTCTGGGACTAAGGTCCGGCCCGCCTGCCCCGTATGGGATGGTTTAAGGGTCAGATCCCCCGAGTGTGGTTCGGGTTTCCTGCCCGAACGCGTGTGTGTGTGCAAATGATGACTAGGCTTCGGTCCGGACTGATGCAAGCTTGCTGTTTAAAAAAAAATATTATAGTTAAAGTCGTAGTCGTAAAAGTCGGCTGAGTCGGCCGACGCATTGGTTTGGGGACTAGCCCGTCCTGACTTGCCCAAAGGCGCCTTAAAAGTAGGCCAACGCTAAAAAGTCGGGTCAAAGTCAATAAAAACTGGCCGAGTCGGGTTTGAGTTTGTCAAAGTTAGGTCAACAAATTCATATTTTTTGAAATCAGATTTTATGCCATATATTTATATATTTATGTATTATGTTTGATGATATCAGTCTATCAAGCAGCTGGATTTTTCCATCAGGTGGCACATGTTCTAATGGTTAGTCATTGATACCTATTTTTCCCTGCACTTTGCTACTCTTAAATTGGTGGGTTCTTTCTTATTTTATATCGGTTACAAGGTGTGTGGGTGGGTCGGGTTGGGTTGAGTAACAGTTAAAGGTTTAAACATGTCATATTTTATGAGTTGGGATGGGACAGCTCGGGTTGACCTACAAACATCTTTTGGTCCACTAATAAAAATTACAAGAACAATACTATTGCAATAATAAGAACCACCTATGGAAGTCTTCCTAATGCATCAATTGGTATATATATTAAGCAAGTGTTTTCCTACAAACTTTAATCTTTGTCTTTCGTAATATATGTGACTAGGTAAACACTTTTCCATGCTGGTTAATCGTCACCTATTG
Organism: Rutidosis leptorrhynchoides; assembly: GCF_046630445.1. Lineage (NCBI taxonomy): Eukaryota > Viridiplantae > Streptophyta > Magnoliopsida > Asterales > Asteraceae > Rutidosis > Rutidosis leptorrhynchoides. The sequence goes on along the minus strand of NC_092338.1, from coordinate 423,237,095 downwards.
AACCTGCCATCACAAGTGAATAATGTAACAATAGCACATGTTAGTTTGAGCAGCATTAGCCTACTTCATTGTGAAACAAAACATTTAAACAACATTAATCTAAGTCATATACATTATTTCTGTCATTGTAGATCTTTTTTGAGATAATCCTTAACATTTGACGCAAGATTGGTGCAGTTGTAAGTTTGCCCGTGATTGATTTCTTCGGTGGCAAAAGGTATGTAACATTTCACTGTCTTCGTTGAAGGTTTTGATACGAGCTGAGATGCTCTATAGTTTCTTTAGCTCACTAAAGTTCTTTACCTAAGATGCAAAGGCTATACATTATTATTGTCTTCGTTGAAGATTGCAGTAGCCAATTGGGGGACTTCTTATTCTGTTTTTCTTTTGGGGACTTCTTATTCAGTTTTTCTTTTGGTAATGTGGGTAATAGACTTGGTTGATGCTACATGATGTGTAAGTATTAAAAATATTAAAAATTTTGATGGTGGTACAGAACATATAATTATCAAAGATGCTACTTTTAGGTTGATCTACCATCCATATGCAAAGTTTTATATTTATGGGTTTGGGTATAAACTTATTTGGTATTAGTATTATTTTTGAAAAGTGGAACTGGGATGTACTTTAATAGTCTCTCCTAGGTTGTTTTTGGTCATTTTGTAGTTGTCATGTAATCGTCATTTTGTACTCTCTTTATCATACCGTTAATTGATATATCATATACATTTCCAGTTTGTTTGATTAAGAGTCGCCGTGCAACGCACGGGCTCTTAAAGGCTAGTATTAAATATATTTTGTTCAACATGTGTGGTTCTGATTAAAGATCATGATGGGTTTGGTTCATGTTGGGTTATGGAGTTATTGTATTAAAATGTTGGAAAAACTGTCATCTAAATCTAAATCTAAATCTAAATAATAATAATAATAATTAATAGTATTTAGAAAGAAACCATAGTTTTAGAAAAACAGGTTGGTACAATCTTTCTGAATTTTTTTTTAAATGGAAAAATTGTTTTGAAATATAAAAATCCCAAAACCCTCTAAATGTATTTGATAGACACACTTTATATTCAGACACCTTTAATTTATGTTTGTGTTTACCATCATCTCAATATATCTTGTGTTTTACTTGAACAGACACCTGTATTTAGAGGACTTGATGCGCTTTTTGAGAGAGGATGAAGCTTTGAAGGCAATCCTACTTTTTGTTGGAGAAACTGAGACCAAAGGGATTAGCAAATCAGCTCTAAAAAATTGGGTGGTATGAATTTTCTCTTAATAGATATTGCACCAAATTTGTTTGGAAATAACTGAATTTCGATAAACCCCCAAACTGGAAAACTGGTGCCCAAACGGGGATTTTCGAGTAAACACTCTTTTTATCTAATTCATCATAGCATAAGTAAAACATATATATAACCCACTACTTGTGTAGTATCTGACTCACTCAGGTAAATGTGTAAAAATGTTTTTTTATTTTTTTTATTTTACAGGTTAATGTTTTTCGAGAAAGAAGAGCTCTTGCATTGTCTCTCAACGATACAAAAACAGCTGTAAACACAGTCCATCAAATGTTGAACATTGGGATATTGATTATTGTGATTAGGCTTCTTATTCTCAGAGTTGCACTTACACAATTCTTCATAATTTTGAGCTCCCCACTGCTTTTAGGCATATTCTTAATTTCACAAGTGCTTTTATTCGAATTCGTGTTTGGTGACGCTTGCAAGACTATAATTCAAGCCATTATTTTCTTGTTTATAAAGCATCCGTTTGATGTAGGCTATCTTTGTAAAGTTGACTCTGTCCAGGTAATTATTTAATATTGCATAACCTTTTTTTCTGTCAAAATAAACATCATTTAATGGCTTCTTGATTTAGTTTTACAGTAGTAAACTTGTTGACGTTAGTAAGAAATGTGTTTCATTTTGGGGCAGTTTATTATTATTTTTCGGTTTAAGTTTCCAACTTTTGCTGATTGCAGATGGTGGTGGAGGAGATGAATTTATTAACCACGGTTTTCTTGGACAGTGACAGGCAGAAGATTACGTACTCGAACAGAGTATTGGCTACAAAAACAATAGGCAATTATAGTCGTTATCCAGATATGGGAGATGCTTTTGATTTTTGTATGAATGTATCAACTCCTCCTAAAAAGATATCTTTGATGAAGGAGAGACTAATAAGGTACGTCTTATGGCTAATTATGATACTCCGTATAAGTTAGTTAATAATTACAATAATGTGTTCTGTTTTATTCATATTATTATTATCATTATATTATTATTACTTAACCTTAACTATATAAATTTTTATGCCATTGTAGTTACATTGAGAACAAGAGTGACCATTGGTACCCTGCACCTGCAATTTTTGAGAAGGCCACGGAAGGCTTAAATTGGCTAAAGTTGTCTGTTCAGGCAAAACATCGTATGTATCTCCAATACCTGGATGAAAGATGGCAAAGAAGTGGTCTTTTACTTGAAGCAATGATAAATATATTCAGAGATCTGGATATTGAATACCGTATCGACATTAATGTCCATAATAATATGCATACTTTGGCCTCAAATCGACTTCCCTCAAACTGGATCGCCTGCACAAACTGATCATACCATACCCTCAAGTGTTAACTGTTTCATGTTAAACTGCGTTTTAAATAGAAGAAACCTGTAGGTGTAATTTATCTACTTGTTACATGGTACAACACTTGCTCATACCTTTAAATTATTCTTGAAAAGATGGTATTGTTTGCGTTCGGGTCATTTTTTATACAATTTATTTTCCCTTGAAAAGAGGTCTTCGAATTGACCCCCTTTTTTTTTTTTTTTTTTTTCTATCTCGGTTGTTGAAGAGTCAACGATATGTTCCAACCACCTGCAAATAACAACGGATCTGATGTATCGAGTTTTTAAGGTAAAAATGAAGCGAGGACATAAGTTACAGTTTTGGTGTACGAATCCGCCGGTGGATTTTCAATTCTCACTGTAAAAATTTTGGAATTTTCGACTTTGCCCCCGGTGGATTTTTTTTGCCCCAAAACCTTCAAATTTTGCCCAATAACTTTTAAATTTTGTCCAAAAACCTTCAAATTCGGCCCCAAAACCTCCATAAATTGCCTAAAAACTTCCATTTTTTGCCCCAAAACCTTCATATTTTGACTAAAAAAATTGCTACGGTTTTTTTTTTTTTGCCCCCGGTGAAAAAAAATTCATGGATCCGACCTGGAACCCATAATTGAGAGGTGGCAATTTCAACCCATATTTACGGAAATGGGTCAACTTTGACTGTAATTAGATAAAACATTGTAATTAGTAGGTTGTATGCATTAAGTATACTCTTTGGGTGACTTTCGACCCATTTCACTGTTATGTAACTTTCTTTGATTTCACTCGTTTGACCCGTTAGATATAAAGCATAAACCAAATCAACCATAAACAAACAGCTCGAAAAGGCTACCTCACCACATCTAGTTAGTTCTTTATTTGATGTGAGAATCTTATCAGAATCAACAATATATATAATATATAATCTTCAGGTATATGAATACAGAATGTCGTCGTGGGCAGAACACATGGGCGTGATTGAAGATCACATGAAGGAGCCAGAAAGCTTAAGGTGTGTGCAGAACGTAAACCAATTAGCGATAAATAACTGGAGAAGGTTCACGTCGGATGAATTTGCTTCTTTACAAGGCCATCTTCTTAAATACCCGATAAAAGTGGATAAAAATGGAAAAGTAAGCGCTATGCCTGGACATGAACATTTCCCTGATGTTGGGGGTAAAGTTCTTGGTTCACTATCCAACCTCCCATGCGCGTTAACCACGTGATACTCACTGAGTCATTCGTGTTTTCAAATCATTGTACACATCTCTCTTCGTTATTAAAAAACCGGCCACATGTTGTTGTAGAATGTAGTTTATTTAGTTAATTTCGGAATATTTAGTTAGTTTACTGTGTAAAGCAAAGTACAATGGTCCAAATAGTCGAATTACTGTTTCTGTTTGCATACCCCCATTATACTGTAAGATTATTGTATCCTAAATCAAGAGACGTTAATCGTTTATGTATCAATGTATATATGCTAGTATATATTATAGGATGATGTAGATAAATTAACATTTTCTGTTGCAGTTTCACTGGCTCTAAATGTTGTAATTCAACTTAAGAATATATCTATCATTTTGATAAAACATGTACTATTTTATCATATAAATTATTTGCATAACTATAATCATATTCATTTAACACTTGCCGTGTGTTACATGGGTTTAAAATCTAGTCCAAGTATAAATGGTAGATACTTTATATATGTTCTTCCTTTTGGATTACTGTACACTTGATTCAACTTAATTTGGATGTATAACTTCTCACTATCACATGAACATTTTCCGATTTTTGTATAATAGCAAAATGTGATTTGAATTGATGTGAGTTCCGTGTCAATATGCCTAAAGAAATTTGGGGTTTGCCAAGTCAGTTTCTGACCGCGCACTGATTTCATTTTGGCTATAACCGGAGTTAGGAACATGCAATTGATACAAGACCAGTGGCCATAGGATTTGTCCCAGTGTTTGCTACCTTACCGCCAAAACTAGAGAGAAACCACCTTTTAAGCACACATTTGTTTCCGCCACCTATCACACCATAACAAGGCGTGTTGGTGTGTGTGTTGGTCCAAGTGCGTGCACCCAGCATGTAGAACGTTTGCAGCGTGCAACTATTTCCCCGAAACGAGGTACAGTTCTTTTAAGATACATTTGAACAAGCTTGTTAAGACCTGAAAACGTTTGTTGGAACAAGTTTCTGTTTCTCAAGACGTCAAACATCATGATTACGGAAGTTTAAATAAGCATAATTCTTTTAATTTATATCTCATCGTATTTTTATTTACCGTCATTTTATTTATCGTCATTTTATTTAACGAAAAACGTTTGTTGCAAAACTATAACGCGTTTAAAAGGTCCCTTTTTGTCCGATCTTCTCGTTTTCACTCAAAATAAACAACGATCTGTTATTATCAATTTATTATGAATTATGATATTTCCTTTTCGATTGATGATATTGTTAGTTAGTGTATCTCAAATAGTTAGATCATTATATGAATGGCTAACATTACAAAGAATGGATGATGTACTAATAGACAAGATTTTGAAAATTGGTATTTGAGCGTGACCCTGCGAACAAAATAATAGGAAGAGGCTAATCAATATATACAATTTGCATGTGATCTTGATTCAAGGTAGGGTTGTTTTATGTCAGGGTTACTGTGTCTCTTCATCCTTTGGGACCACGGCGCCTAAACTGACTTCTTCGATAATACTCCGTATGTTTTTTTTCTAGCTCTCTTTGACACAATCACACAAACATAGAATACATACAAAATGGAAGCATACGTTGGTTGATATCACTCCTAAATTCATATGTGATGCAAAGGGTATTCAAATTTATATTCTTACGCTACAAGAAAATCGATATATGGACACGACACTTTTCCGTACAACATATGTCGTCTGGGAATAGGAACTACGCGACAAAAACTCTGCTTTTCCGTCAAGCTTCTTTTTCAATTTTTTTTTTTTTTTTTAACAGCGATTGGTATCACCCGAGGGGGACTAAACCACCCGTTGCGATCATCTCTCGTTTCGACTATGCCGTTGCAGCGATAATAACCCCGCCCCCATCGCTGCCCGGGAGGAAACCTTGAAACCGATCCAAGGGCACGGCCAAGTAAAACCCCCTCCCCTTTACCCCCCAAACGATATGGGAAAGGTGCCATGGGTGGATACTTCATGGCAAAGATGAAATTGTGTTTCTAATATGTAACCAACGGGGTCGAACTCCAGACCTCCCCTAAAGAAAGCAGACCACCAACCGCTGGACCACATCACCAAATTTTTTCGAACGACACGAATGTCGTCCCTAAAAGAATATCAATTTAATTTTTTAATTTCTGGGAAACATTTGACTCCAAAATAGAAGATTTTTCGCGCGTTTTTTCCCTGGACGACTTGTCGTCCCTAAAAGTCGTCCAGGGAAAAATATCATTTTAATTTTCTTTTTTTTAACTTTTATTTTTGGCTCAAGAAATAAAAACTTTCACCCGTTTTTTTCCTGGACAACATGTCGTCCTGAAAGGTATTCTGGAATGACATTTCGATATGAACATTTTGCCTATTTAAACTCTATTATTACATTCCTCAACTCAAATTTAAAACATTTTTTCTACTTAAACTCCCTTATTAGATTTCTCAATTTAAAAATGTTAACCCTTCCATCGATTATTGTTTCATTCGACGTGTATTACAAAAATAAATTCTGTAATGTAAATAAAGTTTACGATTATACGTGTGCTTCGAAAGCTTTTTTTCGAAGAAATTGACCTTCGCGACCTTAGTTTACAGCACTTGTTAGAGTTATTGAAAGAAAATGTACCGTTTGAACACACTGACGTGCTGTATTATGAAGATGATTGTGTTCCATAATTGTGTGTTACGTACCTTCATATCGACGAACAATGGTACGATGTAAAAGAAACCGTCTTTTGGCGTTCAAATCGAATTGCTCTTTATTTAGTTTTGGAAGATGAATAAAGTTTTATTGTGTTTCAGTTTAATTATGTCGTCGTTTCAATATTTTATTGTATTTTAGCTTAATTATGTCATTGTTTTGATATTTTATTGTACTTTTCTATTATATGAATAAAAAAATCACACTTATTTTCGATTTCTAACAAAGTTACTGAAATTTAAACATTTCAACTGTGAGTAACATCATACAAAGTTACTGAATTAAATCACAGTACCACGACGAACTTTAAATGGAGATCATACAAAGTTACTGAAATTAAATCACACTCATAACGACAAGCATTCGAACTAGTTGGAAAACTTAGTATTGAAACACAACCAACGACGAGCATGACTACGAGCATCCGACCTAGTGGAAACATTTTCTGAATTCAAGCTCGATGATGCCGAAGTTTCAGCAACGAAGGCCTCGTTGGCAGTGACGTAGTTATCGGATGTCGTCCCACAAGACCTTCAACCACACCAACATTAGTAAATAAACGATTCAGAAATGCTCCATACGGAAGAGGTCTTGATTCTGCATAATGAAGTTGATTCATTCGGGAAGCGACCAAATGAGCAATATTTACTTGAATATTGTGAGTCATGCACCAGTGAAGACAGGCTTCAGTCATTTACAAACGAGTGACGTTTGATTCACCAGTGGTACATGTTACTCCTGATAATTGTATATATTATAGTAATTTTAGGATAGAGATATTCGTCAAGGATGCGTGCACGTTGTATGGTCTTGTGTGGAATACAAGTACGACATAGAAGTATGGTGATTTGATGTGGCGGAATATCCTCAGGAAGATCTTGGATTTCTTCACCGGTATAATAGAAATTTGTACCACAATATGGTACACCCAACAGCTCATCGAATTCTTGAAGACTATACTTGTGTGGTGTATCATACATTCGACACTTCACTATTTGTTCATCAATGAATTCAAAGTTCGAATAGAATTCAAGCACGAGTGCAAGAAAAAGGTAGACTCAATCAAAAGGAAAGGAAACCAACTCATTCTTCTAAATTCATGGTCGATATGTGAAAATTCTTGCAAATTGACTTCGTGACCTTCACTAATAGTGTGACGACCCGGAAATTTCTGACCAAATTTAAACTTAATATTTATATTATTTCGACACGATAAGCAAAGTCTGTAATGTTGAGTCTCAAAAATTTTGAACTATGTTCATGTATTCAATTATCCTTCGACTGTTCTCGACGATTCACGAACAATGATGTGTAAATAGATATGTATGTATATATATATATATATATGTGTGTATATTAAATTGAGAAATATTAATAAAACATTAAACGGTTTGGTTGATATGATAATAAATTATGAAATCTATTATATGACTTAAAAACGTGAACAAAGTATTAAACGTATAATGTTATTCTTATTCATTTTAGATAAACATCTACGTAATAAAATGTGTTATGTGAAGCGTGTATATATATATATATATATATATATATATATATATATATATATATATATATATATATATATATATATATATATATATATATATATATATAGACAAAGTATATTGAACTTATATATAAGCGGTTTCGAATACAATTAATGGATATAGTAAACCTAGTTGATATTAACAAGTTAATACGAACTTATAAGGATTTAAAATAAACATAAGTTATAGTAATAGATTTTATGATCTGAATATAATTAGTTTTAGAAGAATAAACTTTATAATAATTATTGGATTTAATTTCAAATGTACGAAAACATTTTCAGTCTAAAGGAATTATATTACTAAAACGTTTTATAATGTAATTTGAATATGTATATAAAACCTAATTAAAGCTTTATAAATCACAAGTACATATAATTATTGTTTTAAAGATATAAAACGTACTACGATATATTTCGAAAGATTAGTACATTTTACAACATGTCAAGAATTAGATTATTAAAGTTATTATCATTATCTTTTATTGATATAAATTTTAGAAATTATATAAAAGGATTTGAGTGTCACGTCTTCTTTAAAAAGAATATAACTTTATAAATATCTGGAACCACTTTTGACAAATTGTTACCGAGCCATTTTAATAAGGATAAAGGTTTTAACGTTGTCTTAAAATTTAGAATCTTTCTAGAAACCTTTTGACAAGTTATAAAAGATAACGGTCCGTGATTCAATTAATATAAATAACTTACAACGTGTAATTAAAAACGTGTTTATATATATCTTGAATTATTTAACAAACAATATTAGTATTCGATTATTGAATCGATTGATATTTAGATAAGTTAACTTATGAGAATTTGATGCATGAATAAATTATATCAATGATATGTTTTAAAATATAAAAGTTATATGATATAATAATTTCTATTATTTAAACGATTCTAAAATGAACTTTGAAATATAATTAGTTTCGAAAAACTAAATATTATATTATTAAATAAATATTTAATTTATATATATATATATATATATATATATATATATATATATATATATATATATATATATATATATATATATATATATATATATATGTACAAACTATATTTTTAAATATATATATTTTACAATGTGATAAAATATAATAGTAACTAGATACAAAACGTTTTTATTTTATATATGCATACGTATATATAACGAGATGATGATTTAATGAAGCAAATGACCAAAACATTCAAACGTTCAAAGTATACTTCGAGTGATATAGTTTATTGATGATTTTTATCTCTATGCAGTTTGCGAAATGCCTGATATGAGATGTATACTTATGGAAAAATGAAATCTTGTGGTCTATTAAAATAATAGAAATGATTGTTTATGATTAACTAATGAACTCGCCAACCTTTTGGTTGACACTTGTAAGCATGTTTATTCTCAGGTATTAAAGAAATCTTCCGCTGTACATTTGCTCATTTTAAAGATATTACTTGGAGTCATTCATGGCATATTTCAAAAGACGTTGCATTCAAGTCGTTGAGTTCAATAAAGATTATTATCAAGTAAATGACAGATTAAGTCATTTATAGTTTGGTTATATTATGAAATGGTATGCATATCTGTCAACTTTCGTTGAAATGAAAGTTTGTCTTTTAAAAATGAATGCAATGTTTGTAAAATGTATCATATAGAGGTCAAATACCTTGCAATGAAATCAATTATTATGTAACGTTTATAATCGATATGAACGGGGCATTTCAGTTGGTATCAGAGCGGTGGTCTTAACGAACCAGGTCTTGCATTAGTGTGTCTAACGGATAGTTATTAAGATGCATTAGTGAGTCTGGACTTCGACCTTAGCTGCATGTCAAAAAGTTTTGCTTATCATTTCTTGTCGAAAATTACATACTTATCATTCTTAGTCTAGACACGTCTTACTGTATTGATTGCATGAATAGTGTATAGACAAGATTCATATCTTAGCGTATCTGCTAATTCATATCTTAGTGTATCTGTTACTGTAAACTTTGCCTGACATATTCCGTAAATTCCTCCGTAATCTACGAAATCTTTTGTTCTATATATATAGATATTCTATGTAATTAGAATACCATCAGATAGCCGGAAATCATTTCATATCGTAAAATCCTTTATTCAATCGTACGAAATGGAACTCGCCACTAGTTCAAGTCCCTCGGATTCCGATATGGAGTTTCACTCAAGCTCCGAAAGCAGTGAGACCGGAATGGATCAACCAATTAGCCATCATCTATTCTGGATGAATTGGGGATGTGTTCGTAGCCTACTTAATCATTGGAGACAAGAAGAAGGCGATCCCTTCCATCCACCACATTCCCCTCTTGGCGAAGAACCTGAAGCACTTATCGGTGAACCTGTCCGAAACACCATTTTCTCTCTTATTTCCAGAGTATCTCGTCACGATTATATACTATCTCAAATTCTAAATCTTATTCATCCACTCATCCGAACCGACAATCATCCCAGTGTAATAGAAGAAGTCAACGAGCTTCGCGCTCGGGTAGTGACTTTGGAGAATATGGTGCAAAGGTTACAAGCACCAGCAGCATTACAGGCATCAACAGTACCACCATCATCAACACCAACAGTACCAGTACTACCACCAACAACATCCACATCCCATGCTTCAACACCACAAACTGTCCCACGAGCATCAACGTCATACGCACCATAGATACCAAGGAGTACCAACAACAATAACCGATGAAGTATTAATTCATAACTTCATTGGAGAAACATTTTGCGGTGATTATGTAATCTCTAAAGTCTTAGAGATTATCTATTCTAGCCTTAACCATAAATCGGATGTGTGGACCGAAGTGATAGAAGGAAGAGTAGAAACCCTGACAAGAATGGTGTATGATTTACAAGTTAGACATGTTATACAAGCGCCACCGGTAGTACCACCAGCAGCACCATTAGTATCACCAACACCAGCAACACCTGTAGCACCACAAGCTACACCAGCTCCATAACCATCAACGATATCGACACCACAATAATCAACGGATATATTGTATCAACAAGTTATGAAGTATTAACTCATTTCCTCTGAAGAATTTATATGTATATTTATTATATATATGAGTTTTGAAACCACAATAGATCTTTTCGTACCAAGTTACTACGTATGGATTTAAACCAGTAATTACTACTTGGTTAATTCATATTACTAATATGCTATGATGTACATCCTTCGTTAACGACTTAACCATCGTTTACTACAATCTCTGTTTCAATTCAATGAATTCCATTTCATAATAAACCAAGTGTATTAATCAATTACATGTTTGATTTTACACTTTCATATTCGATATGCTCAAAACTTTCTAGACAACATTATTCGTACCTTACGAAGTTCATAAGAATTCCACGAATACAAACATCATTCACCGAGGAGATATCAATAAAAATGAATAATGAAGTATTGATTCATAATTTCATTTACGTTAAAGAGATAATCCGCGAAGATTACGAAATTTCTAAAGTTTTAGAGATTATTCATTCCTAGTTCCATCCGAAAATCAAATGAGTTTAATTTAATATTAACTCATCAAAATCTGTATTACATCTGAAGAAAATATACATATATTTTCACAAAGACTGTAATAAAAATTCTTTTGTACAAAATATAACTTGTGAAACTTTTAACGGGTAGGTAATACCCGAGAGATATATAAAATTCACAATTAATATGTTACATTCTTCGATTCTAATTCAACAAATCATCAACCATACTCACTACTTTCACCACAATATACATTCTTTCATAGAAATCAAAACAACCGTTCTCATCCAAATTTGATTACATATTCTGATTTTGACAAATCAAAATCCAAGTCAAGATTTAACAGAAGACATCACTCTTAAATTCCTACATCTTTCAAAGCTATACTTTGACTTCAAAACTGTGCTAAAATATCATTTCTATTCGTAAAACCCAGATAGATATTTGTATCATTCAAGATTCACGACGATTTCATCGTACATATCCAAACGAAGACAATCTGCGTTTGAACCCTTCAAAATTCTTGAAGACATCTCAATCAATGAACAATCGAGAGGATAAATCAACCTCACGTTATCAACGGAAAGAAGGATTTACGCGTATAGTGATGCACCTGAAGATCCCTCGAAACCAAAGTTATAGCTTAACACATATCCGTGTCAGATCCTTTGGCATTTATTACCAAAAATAACTTTGCAATCCCTTTCCAAAGTAACCAATTTTGTCACAGCTCCAGCAAGTCAACTTTGACTTTTCAGTCGAAACAGTCTTATTATAACCTCGATATATACGTTGCCCTTTCGCCAATCGTTACCGGGGAACCTTTTATATCCCACCACATTAGCAGTAAATTTACCAGTAACTTCACTACTCATTGGCTTAAGTCTCTCCGAAAAACCATTATATTTGTTCATTAAAACCCTATCGTATACTCATCCGCATCTTGTAACGAGAACTGACATACCAATTACCGAGAATCAGCAATCAGTATTTTGAATTTCGTAGCGTTTCTACATCAACAGTTATATGTATACATATAACATTTATCTCTTAGAATTATGATCTTCCATTCTGAAATTCTGAAAAGCACCCAGTCTACGAATCAATACTCTGAATGATGAAAAAGCTGAATGAAGCAGTAAAAACTGTAAACGACCTTAACAGTCAAAGGTTTGATGATAAAGAATAGTGTGTTGGCAAAGCTCAGAAAAAGAGAAGATTTAGAACTGAAAAACGGATTGAGCAAACCATGAAGGATGCTGTAGACAAATTACAAAGACTAAACCTGCCTTTAAAGAATCCAAATGATTCAGTGTCTGCTGAAGTTATTAACGAATGCCTTACTCCTGATTCTAAACCCTTACGGACAAATCTTCCTCATCATCCTTGATATTAGAAATTCTACGATATCATCGTATCTTTCATTATAAATATCCTCGATATTTTTGAAGATATTTTCATAACTATTCTTATCTGAAATCATTTATCTCTTCGCGCTATTAGTGTTACATCAAAAAGGAAACTGTTTTAGTTTCTAAAATCTGAAAAATTCGAATTTAAAATATGAATGTTTTTGAAGTAGTGTTGGGAACTGAAGCATGAGTTAGTATAATATAATGACACTTGATCAACGTGATTATATTACAGTAAGTCATGCTGAGTTTTTAATGGAACGTGATGATTCACAGACCATAACGTCATCATGTGCCATGTCACACGACTCTTACATTCTACCTAATCTCCAAATATATCAAGAATATATCTTCCTGATAGTTCTATCTTTTCTCGTGACTTCTGGTAGTTTGACAAGACATGTTGAGCTATCACAATTTCTTTCTTAGAACGTTAGCTATGTTCATTCCAAATTTCATACCTACAAATTCTAGACCATTATTTGCGGTACTTAATGGCAAGAAGAGAAAATAAAAGAATAAAGCTCCGAAATAGAAATAGGAGTATAAATCGCAGCAAATAGGAGAAAGCATTAACTGTGGATGACAAAGATTATAGAAGACAGAAGCAGGGACTCCGAAATATAAGGGAAGATATAAAACCCAACAACAACCCAGAAATTATAAACCGTGTATATCGATGCATATAGCAATATAAAGACACGGGAGAACTAAAAACACTATAAAATCAAGAGTATAGTAGAAGTAAATAGATTCTTCCGGTGGCAGATGAAAAAGAAGAATGACAGATATGAAAGTTAGGAGTATATCAAGAAACAGAACTGGATGGAGCATATTGACGAATGCTTTAAAGTATGAATTGAGGAAGAAAGAATAGAATGTATGAGCTGTGGAAATAAGGAAACGAAGGAAGTGAATTTATAGTAAAATATCCGACAGAGAAATCGAAATAGATTATTGCATTTAACCAAAGAAGATCCTAATTTCCTTAATTATCGAAAAACCAAATCTTATTACTAAGATTTTCTCTAAATCCCTTAAATTCCGGAAACCAACTGTGACGATCGCTCCAAATCCATATGGACGAACACGTCATTCATCGATTTCATTGTGAGGTATTTGACCTCTATATGATACGTTTTGTAAACATTGCATTCTTTTGAAAAGGCACACCATAAATGAATATTTAAATCAAAGGTTTTCGACATCTGATGATTTCTACATATAGACAATCACCGTAAATAATAGTTTACAATAGTACTTCCATTGACAATGCAGTCAAAATAAGATACATGGTGATGATTTGGTGAATGCAACGTTTCCTTGATAAATATGCCATGTAAGACTCCATGCACATAGCTTGTCTAACATATAAGCAAACAGCGGAAGACTTCTAGGAACCTGAGAATAAACATGCTAACAAGTGTCAACACAAAGGTTGGTGAGTTCATAGTTTTAGTGTTTCGCATAATCTGTATATAAAGGTGGATCACAAGATTTCAGTTGTTCAATCCATAAACGTTTATCAAAATATTCTACGAAATTGAGCACCCTGGTAACTAAACTTAACGTATATATAATTTGTACCCTTTGTATAATCATCTTAATAATACACGCAAACCAACGTGTACGCTTCTCAAATAGCATACGTCCGTTAAAAGGCTAGTGCTCTAGCTCGGACGGGGATATCAAGCCCTATGGATCCATATACAACTATTCGCGCCCACCAGTTCTTATAACTGGCAGCTACTAGTTACCAAAGCTAAGGGATTTTCGGTTTAAACTCGGTGTAGAATTTAGTATGTACTTGTATCCATTGCGTTTAAAATAAAGTGCATGTATTCTCAGCCCAAAAATATAGATTGCAAAAGCAATTAAAAAGGGAGCATATGAAACTCACACATATAAATATTGTATATCGGTTAATAAAGCATTTGCATGTATTCTCAACCCAAAAATGTAGAGAGTAAAAGGGATCTTATGAAACTCACCTTAGCCGCATAAAAAGTCGTTCACCAAAATGTGACCGAAACTCGGATTACCAAATAACCGTAGATCTCAACCTAGAGAACATATGTTGGTCAATAATTGTTTATCAAGCTAGGTCAGGTCATAGTGTATCACAATCCTAATGCTCGAGATCGACATACAATAGTTATCAAAAGTTATTTCAAAAAGTCAATCTGACTCCATACAATAGTTGAATGATCATGGCAATCGAATCATTTTAATATTTCACATAGTTTTCCAATTCTTGTAAAATTAAACTATAGTTTTTATAAGGCTTTAAAATATGATAAAATAATCAGTTTTGACAATTGTTCAATAAAACGAGACGTGCCTTATATAAGATTTCAGTTACTCAGTTGGTAATATTTAAAAATCCATTTTATCAATCTCGTAAACAAGTTGTTTATATCTTAATTGCAGATTCAAAAGCAATTTCAATTAACGTCAATCATAATTCAGTTGATCATATCTTTTAATCCGTTCATCGAAGCTATTCGATATCTAAATGAAAAATTATTGATTTTTCACCAGCTTTCCAAAAACATGTATATCATATACCTTTTTACCAGTAATATATGTATTTAATTCGTGATTCATTATAACTGTTTAACGACGAAATTTAGCATACAAGCATGTATAAATATATATACTCGAGCACTGGACATGGATACACAATTAATATATAAAAGATAAAATATGAGTGCTTACGTATCAATATAGAGATTCAATATTGTAGGAAAGTACGTAAACGTAACGGAGATGATAAACACTAGGTTTGACTTTACGAGCATAATCCCCAAATCATACCCATAACCTCCATAGCTATAACTCATAATTTCCTTAGCTCTATCCCGCTCGAAAAACCATTTTGAAAGTGACAAGCTCATGACCTCGTCGTAGTATTTTATGTATAATATTACTAAAAATATTAAGATTAATAATAATAATAATCTTAATAATATAATAATAATAATAATAATAATAATAATAATAATATTAATAATAATAATAATAATAATAATTAATATAAATAATAAATAATAATAATATTACACATGGAGTAATATATGTGTAAGAACTCGAGCAGAAACTGGACTTTTATAGGCAACTTTTTGAAATCTGATGCCCATGCGATCGCATGGGTTTTTAGTGTATTTGCCATGTGATCGCATGGCTGCCTGATCCAGCTCAAAATGTTTTTGTTTTCTTGTTTGTCGACATATTATTATATAATATATATAATATATATAATTTAAATAATTAATTATATATTATATTAAATTCATGTGCATAGTTGACTTGTAATTTTCATTCCGATGACCCGTACGTTGTCACTCGACTTATGTCCCGGTTCCGGTTTCTCGAACGCATTTTTGTACGCTTAGAAAACTCGCAATTTACGTTTTGTGACTCGTACCTTTGTCAAAATATAGTCTTAAATTATCAATAAACTATATCATTCAAAGTGTATCTTAAACTTTCGAGTGTTTTGGTCATTTACTTCTATAAATCATTGTCTCGCTATTTGTTGATATATATATAATAACAAATCGTTTTATGACCAAGTTAATGTATATTTTCAACATTCATAAACACGTTTTAAATATACGTCGCAAGTTATTCATACAATTAATATTCCAACTTATCATATATATTCAAATAAATATTTAAACCAATAAGTTTAATGTACGGTATTAAACAATTAAAACTTTATTACGTTTTCAAGTTATAGTATATATATGTATCTATTTACATGTAATGGTTCGCGAATCGTTGAGAACAACCGAAGGGTACTTGAATAGTTCAAAAATTTTGAGATTCGGTTTTACAGACTTTGCTTATCATGTCGGAAACGTTAAATCATTTAAAGATAAAGTTTAAATTTGGTCAAAAATTTCTAGGTCATCACAGTACCTACCCGTTAAAGAAATTTCGTCCCGAAATTTGAGTGAGGTTGTCATGGCTAACAATAAAAATGTTTTTATGACGAATATGAGTCGATAAATAGAGTTTTATCACCGTTGAATAATATGGATAAAACAATCCAATTACTTGAAGCGTATGAGAGAAGCCGTCGTAATAAAGTGAAATGGAGAATAGAGATTCATCTTAACTTTTGACGTATTAACGATTGATTTCCGGAATTTAAGGAATAGAAAATCTTCATAATCTATATAAGATTTAATTCTTCGGAATTTGTGGAAATTAGGATTTTCTTTGATTAAATGCGTAATCTGCCTCGATTGCTATGTCTGATATTTCGCTATAAATTGACCTCTTCCATTTCATTTCTTTCACCACTCCTACATCTTCTTTCTTATTTCATACATCCCAATAGATTGTGAAAATGCTTAATCCAGTTCTGATTCTTGATATTTTCTTAGCTATCGTATCCTTCATTCTTCTTTTTCATCTGCCACCAGAGGAGGTTATTTTCTTCTACTATTACCTTGGGGTTATAGTGTTTTTCATTCTCCCGTGTCTTTATATTGCTATCCGCATTGATATACACGGTTTGTAATTTCATGTTTGTTATCGGGCTTTATATCTCCCCTTATATTTCAGTGTCCCTACTTCTGTCTTCTATAATCATTGTCATTCACGGTTAATGCTCCCTCTTATTTGCTGCGATTTATACTCCAATTTCTATTTTGGAGCTTTGTCCCTTCCTTTCTTCTTCTTGCGATTAGGCATCTCTTGTAATGGTCCAGAATTCGTAGTTATGGAGTTTTGGATAAACATAGTTAATGTTCTAAGAAAGAAACGGTAATGGCACAATCTGACTTGTCAAATTACCAGAATATCCGGAAAAGACCGAATCATCAAGAAATATATTTTCTTGATATATTTAGAGATTATATGGAATGAAAGAGTTATGTAACATAGTTTATGATGAGGGTGGGATCTGTGAACCTTTATCAAGTTCCATTAGAAACTCAGCATGACTTACTGTAATATAATCACGTTGATCAAGTGTCATTATATTATACTAACTCATGCTTCAATTCCCAACATTACTTTAAAACATCTATTTTTCGAATTTTTCAGATTTTAGAAACTAAAATAGTTTCTTTTATGATGTAACAAAGATAGCGCGAAGAGATGAATGATTTCAGATAAGAATGGTTATAAAAAAAATATCTTCAGAAATATGGAGGATATTTATAATTGAAGATACGATGATATCTTAGAATATTTAAGATAAGATGATGATGAAGAATATTGCCCGCAAAGGTTTTAGAGTAAGGAGCAAGGTATTTGCTAAGGATTTCAGCAGACACTGAATCATTTGTATTCTTTGAAGGTAGATTTCGTTTTTGTGATTTGTCCACAGCCTCCTTCATGGTCTGCTCAATCCGTTTTCCAGTTTCAAACCTTCTCTTTTCTCAGCTTTACCACCATACTATTCTTTATCATCAAACTTTTGACTGTTAAGGTCGTTTACAATTTTTGCTGCTTCATCAGCATTTTTCCAAAATAAGGAGAACTATTTTCGTAGTTTGGGGTGTTTTTCAGAAACTTCACATTCGAAGTATGTAAGTATAGAAGACAGATGTTATCTATATATAACTGTTGTCGTAGAAAATGCTGCGAGATTCAAAATACTGATTGCTAATTCTCGGTGGTTGGTATGGCATTTATTGTTACAAGATGTGGATGAGTACATGATAGGGTTTCAATGAGTATAAGAATTTTTCGAAAGGTCAAGGATTAATAAAGTTGTTGATAAATTTACTGCTAATGTGGTAGAACATGAAAGGTTCCCGGTAACAAGAATGTATATGTCAAGGTTATAATAAGGCTAATCTGAAAAGTCGAAGTTGACTAGTTGGAAGTGTGATAAAACTGGATACTTTGAAAAGGGATTGCAAGATTATTTTCGGTAAAAACAACGCTAAAGGATCTTGCAAAGTTTTGAAGTCAAAGTATAGCTTTGAAAGATGTAGAGATCTAAGAATGATGTTACTAGTTCAGAGTTATGACTTGAATTCTGTTCTGTCAGAATATGTAGTCAAATTTAGATGAGGATGGTTGCTTTGATTTTTATAAAAGAATATATATTGTTGTGAAAGTAGTGAGTATAGTTGATGATTTGTTGAATCAGAATCGAAGAATGTAACATATTAATTGTGAATTTATATATCTCTCGGGTATTACTTACCCGTTAAAATATTCTCACCATTAACAGTTTGTATAAAAGAATTTTCTTAATTACAATCTTCATGAAAATATACCTACATATATATTTTCCTTAGATGTAATCATGGATTTAATGAGTTAACATAATATTAATCTCATCTGGTTTTTGACTAGGACTAGAATATATAATCTCTAAAACTTTTAGAAACTACATATTCTCTGCAAAATATTTCTTCGATGAAGTTATGAATCAATACTTCATCATTTGTTGTTGTTGGTATTCCTTGGTATCTATGGTGCATATGACGTTGATGTTCAAGGTACATATTGTGATGTTGAGGCTTGCGGTGCGGATGTTGTTGGTGGTGGTAATGGTACTGTTGGTGTTGTTGTCGGTGGTAATGTTGATGCCGGTGATTCTGCTGGTGCTTATAACCTTTGCACCATATTCTCCAAAGCCACTACCCGAGTGCGAAGCTCGTTGACTTCTTCTACTATACCGGGATGATTGTCGGTTCGAACGAGTGGATGAATAAGATTCAGAATTTGAGATAGTATATTATCGTGACGAGATACTCTGGAAATGAGAGAGAAAATAGTGCCTCGAACAGGTTCGCCGGTAAGTGCGAAGGTTCTTCGCCAAGAGGGAAATGTGGTGAATGGAAGGGATCACCTTCTTCTTGTCTCCAATGACTAAGCAGGCTACGAACCCATCCCCAATTCATCCAGAATAGGTGATGGCTGATTGGTTGATCCATTCCGGTTACACTGTCTTCGGAATTCAGGTGAATATCCATATCGGCATAGCTGTCAAAGTTTAAGGAATTTGAACTAGATACGGGATCCATCTTGTATAATTAGGGAGATGATTTTTTATATGAATTATATTATAGAATTTAGTTTTATATTCTTCAATACATAATTTACATATGTATATATAATACCAAATTCCATAAATCACGGAGAAATTTTCGGAAGATGTCAGGAAAAGTTTACAGTAACAGATACGCTAAGATATGAATTTTTGTCTATACACTATTTATACAATAAATGCAGGAAAACATGTCTAGACTTAAGAATGATAAGCATGTAATATCCGACAAGAAATGATAAGCAAAACTTTTAACATGCAGACACGGTCGAAGTCCAGACTTACTAATGCATCCTAACAACTATCAGTTAGACACACTCGTGCAAGACCTAGTTCACTAGGACCAACGCTCTGATACCAACTATGACGATCGCTCCAAATCCATATGGACGAACACATCATTCATCGATTTCATTGCGAGGTATTTGACCTCTATATGATACGTTTTGTAAACATTGCATTCTTTTGAAAAGGCACACCATAAATGAATATTTAAATCAAAGGTTTTCGACATCTGATGATTTCTACATATAGACAATCACCGTAAATAATAGTTTACAATAGTACTTCCATTGACAATGCAGTCAAAATAAGATACATGGTGATGATTTGGTGAATGCAACGTTTCCTTGATAAATATGCCATGTAAGACTCCATGCACATAGCTTGTCTAACATATAAGCAAACAGCGGAAGACTTCTAGTAACCTGAGAATAAACATGCTAACAAGTGTCAACACAAAGGTTGGTGAGTTCATAGTTTTAGTGTTTCGCATAATCTGTATATAAAGGTGGATCACAAGATTTCAGTTGTTCAATCCAGAAACGTTTATCAAAATATTCTACGAAATTGAGCACCCTGGTAACTAAACTTAACGTATATATAATTTGTACCCTTTGTATAATCATCTTAATAATACACGCAAACCAACGTGTACGCTTCTCAAATAGCATACGTCCGTTAAAAGGCTAGTTCTCTAGCTCGGACGGGGATATCAAGCCCTATGGATCCATATACAACTATTCGCGCCCACCAGTTCTTATAACTGGCAGCTACTAGTTACCAAAGCTAAGGGATTTTCGGTTCAAACTCGGTGTAGAATTTAGTATGTACTTGTATCCATTGCGTTTAAAATAAAGTGCATGTATTCTCAGCCCAAAAATATAGATTGCAAAAGCAATTAAAAAGGGAGCATATGAAACTCACACATATAAATATTGTATATCGGTTAATAAAGCATTTGCATGTATTCTCAACCCAAAAATGTAGAGAGTAAAAGGGATCTTATGAAACTCACCTTAGCCGCATAAAAAGTCGTTCACCAAAATGTGACCGAAACTCGGATTACCAAATAACCGTAGATCTCAACCTAGAGAACATATGTTGGTCAATAATTGTTTATCAAGCTAGGTCAGGTCATAGTGTATCACAATCCTAATGCTCGAGATCGACATACAATAGTTATCAAAAGTTATTTCAAAAAGTCAATCTGACTCCATACAATAGTTGAATGATCATGGCAATCGAATCATTTTAATATTTCACATAGTTTTCCAATTCTTGTAAAATTAAACTATAGTTTTTATAACGCTTTAAAATATGATAAAACAATCAGTTTTGACAATTGTTCAATAAAACGAGACGTGCCTTATATAAGATTTCAGTTACTCAGTTGGTAATATTTAAAAATCCATTTTATCAATCTCGTAAACAAGTTGTTTATATCTTAATTGCAGATTCAAAAGCAATTTCAATTAACGTCAATCATAATTCAGTTGATCATATCTTTTAATCCGTTCATCGAAGCTATTCGATATCTAAATGAAAAATTATTGATTTTTCACCAGCTTTCCAAAAACATGTATATCATATACCTTTTTACCAGTAATATATGTATTTAATTCGTGATTCATTATAACTGTTTAACGAAGAAATTTAGCATACAAGCATGTATAAATATATATACTCGAGCACTGGACATGGATACACAATTAATATATAAAAGATAAAATATGAGGGCTTACGTATCAATATTGAGATTCAATATTGTAGGAAAGTACGTAAACGTAACGGAGATGATAAACACTAGGTTTGACTTTACGAGCATAATCCCCAAATCATACCCATAACCTCCATAGCTATAACTCATAATTTCCTTAGCTCTATCCCGCTCGAAAAACCATTTTGAAAGTGACAAGCTCATGACCTCGTTGTAGTATTTTATGTATAATATTACTAAAAATATTAAGATTAATAATAATAATAATCTTAATAATAATATAATAATAATAATAATAATAATAATAATAATAATAATGATAATAATTAATATAAATAATAAATAATAATAATATTACACATGGAGTAATATATGTGTAAGAACTCGAGCAGAAACTGGACTTTTATAGGCAACTTTTTGAAATCTGATGCCCATGCGATCGCATGGGTTTTTAGTGTATTTGCCATGCGATCGCATGGCCGCCTGATCCAGCTCAAAATGTTTTTGTTTTCTTGTTTGTCGACATATTATTATATAATATATATAATATATATAATTTAAATAATTAATTATATATTATATTAAATTCATGTGCATAGTTGACTTGTAATTTTCGTTCCGATGACCCGTACGTTGTCACTCGACTTATGTCCCGGTTCCGGTTTCTCGAACGCATTTTTGTACGCTTAGAAAACTCGCAATTTACGTTTTGTGACTCGTACCTTTGTCAAAATATAGTCTTAAATTATCAATAAACTATATCATTCAAAGTGTATCTTAAACTTTCGAGTGTTTTGGTCATTTACTTCTATAAATCATTGTCTCGCTATTTGTTGATATATATATATAATAACAAATCGTTTTATGACCAAGTTAATATATATTTTCAACATTCATAAACACATTTTAAATATACGTCGCAAGTTATTCATACAATTAATATTCCAACTTATCATATATATTCAAATAAATATTTAAACCAATAAGTTTAATGTACGGTATTAAACAATTAAAACTTTATTACGTTTTCAAGTTATAGTATATATATGTATCTATTTACATGTAATGGTTCGCGAATCGTTGAGAACAACCGAAGGGTACTTGAATAGTTCAAAAATTTTGAGATTCGGTTTTACAGACTTTGCTTATCATGTCGGAAACGTTAAATCATTTAAAGATAAAGTTTAAATTTGGTCAAAAATTTCTGGGTCATCACACCAACCGTGACTACGTCACCGGTTAAGACGAACCTGCATTTACTCATTTCACTCTTTTGTGATAACTTCACTCGTACGTTTCACATAAACAAATTTTTTTATCCATATTACTCGGTGGGGATAAAACTCTAATTTTCATCTCGTATGCGTCATGAAAACATACTTATTGTCAGCCATGACCATCCCAATCAAATTTTGGGACAAAATTTCTTTAACTGGTAGGTACTGTGACGACCCAGAAATTTCTGACCAAATTTAAACTTAATATTTATATTATTTCAACACGATAAGCAAAGTCTGTAATGTTGAGTCTCAAAAATTTTGAACTATGTTCATGTATTCAATTACCCTTCAAATGTTTTCGATGATTCACGAACAATGATGTGTAAATAGATATGTATGTATATATATATATGTGTGTGTATATTAAATTGAGAAATATTAATAAAATATTAAACAGTTTGGTTGATATGAAAATAAATTATGAAATCTATTATATGACTTGAAAACGTTAACAAAGTATTAAACGTATAACAGTATACTTATTCATTTTATTTTAGATAAACATCTACGTAATAAAATATGTTATGTGAAACGTATATATATATATATATATATATATATATATATATATATATATATATATATATATATATATATATATATATATATATATATATATATATATATATAGACAAAGTATATTGAACTTATATATAAGCGGTTTCGAATACAATTAATGGATATAGTAAACCTGGTTGATATTAACAAGTTAATACGAACTTATAAGGATTTAAAATAAATATAAGTTCTAGTAATAGATTTTATGATCCGAATATAATTAGTTTTAGAAGAATAAACTTTATAATAATTATTAGATTTAATTTCAAACGTACGAAAACATTTTCAGTCTAAAGGAATTATATTACTAAAACGTTTTATAATGTAATTTAAATATGTATATAAAACTTAATTAAAGCTTTATAAATCACAAGTACATATAATTATTGTTTTAAAGATATAAAACGTACTACAATATATTTCAAAAGATTAGTACATTTTACAACATGTCAAGAATTAGATTATAAGTTATTATCATTATCTTTCATTGATATAAATTTTAGAAATTATATAAAAGGATTTGAGTGTCACGTCTTCTTTAAAAAGAATATAACTTTATAAATATCTGGAACCACTTTTGACAAATTGTTACCGATCCATTTTAATAAGGATAAAGGTTTAAACGTTATCTTAAAATTTAGAATCTTACTAGAAACCTTTTGACAAGTTATAAATGATAACGGTTCGTGATTCAATTAATATAAATAACTTACAATGTGTAATTAAAAACGTGTTTATATATATCTTGAATTATTTAACAAACAATGTTAGTATTCGATTATTGAATCGATTGATATTTAGATAAGTTAACTTATGAGAATTTGATGCATGAATAAATTATATCAATGATATGTTTTAAAATATAAAAGTTATATGATATAATAATTTCTATTATTTAAACAATTCTAAAATGAACTTTGAAATATAATTAGTTTCGAAAAACTAAATATTATATTATTAAATAAATAATTAATTAATTTATATATATATATATATATATATATATACAAACTATATTTTTAAATATATATATTTTACAATGTGATAAAATATAATAGTAACTAGATACAAAACGTTTTGATTTTATATATGTATACGTATATATAACGAGACGATGATTTAATGAAGCAAATGACCAAAACATTCAAACATTCAAACATTCAAAGTATACTTCGAAATATAGTTTATTGATGATTTTTATCTCTATGCAGTTTGCGAAATGCCTGATATGAGATGTATACTTATAGAAAAATAAAAAGCTTGTGGTCTATTAAAATAATGGAAATGATTGTTTATGATAAACTAATGAACTCACCAACCTTTTGGTTGACACATGTAAGCATGTTTATTTTCAGGTATTAAAGAAATCTTCCGCTGTGCATTTGCTCATTTTAAAGATATTACTTGGAGTCATTCATGGCATATTTCAAAAGATGTTGCATTCAAGTCGTTGAGTTCAATAAAGATTATTATTAAGTAAATGACAGATTAAGTCATTTATAGTTTGGTTATATTATGAAATGGTATGCATATCTGTCAACTTTCGTTGAAATGATAGTTTGTCTTTTAAAAATGAATGCAATGTTTGTAAAATGTATCATATAGAGGTCAAATACCTCGCAATGAAATCAATTATTATGTAACGTTTATAATCGATATGAACGGGGTATTTCAAATAGGTCTACCAATCATTTCAGATCGGTTTTACTCTCGATGTGCAGGTGGAAATCTTGATGGTGCATATGGATCAGAAGGGTGATTCATAGTGTTATTATAAAGAGAGAGACTTGAATGAGTGGATATGGATGAACAGTGTGTATATGGCTACTCTTTAAGTAGGCATAAACTGCCACCAATAATTTCCCGCCCAAGTTTTTTCCACCCAAGTGTTTCTCGCCCTTGATTTCCTACCAAATGTAACGGTTTAATATAACGGTGTTATGTAACTGTGTGATGTAACTATGTGTTATCCACATCACATCATATCTTAAACAAATTTAAACTTCAATCCAGCTTGAAGAAAATACAACACATTACTTGAAAAATAAAATACACCGGACAATAGAAACTGAAAGTAACACTTAACATTAGTTAATTGAAAAAGAAAATACAACAGACACTAAAAACTGAAACTAACACTTAACATTAGTTACTTGAAAAATAAAAACAACACAAATGCTATCCAACTATAAATCAACATCATTTTCAACCTTCTTGTTGATGTTCTGTGATCCTGAGTGAACTTTGAAGAGCTCTCTTGGACTTTAGCAATGGTGGAATCACTTCAAGACGCGACCTCTCACAAAAGGGTGGTTTCATCCAAGCTTCCGCCTGCTACAAGTTTCAGTCTGTAAACAAAAATAAATTTAATTTAAGAACAAAATCTATGTGGTAGCCGGACTTACATAAATAAAAAAAGAGTTTTACATCACCACCAATAAAGCACCGCATCCATAATTTCGCCGACCATATTCGAACTCATAGTCAAAACAAGCTTTTTATAACTAAATTTGAACGACATATTCGACAACAACGATATCTCAGGTGTCCTTGACCGTATCAAAACTCATTGATGTGCGTAGAGGTGTATACAAAATAGTTATATTTTTGCTAC
Organism: Rutidosis leptorrhynchoides; assembly: GCF_046630445.1. Taxonomy (NCBI): domain Eukaryota; kingdom Viridiplantae; phylum Streptophyta; class Magnoliopsida; order Asterales; family Asteraceae; genus Rutidosis; species Rutidosis leptorrhynchoides. Next base: position 423,210,644 of record NC_092338.1, on the reverse strand, counting down.
AAAATACTATTAAATATGATACAATTTACACAAGATATTTATTTATTTATAGAATGGATACACATAAACCTTGCTACAAAACTTATAGGCAGTGTACCTAATCGTACAGTAGTGTAGTTTTTAGTAAGTCCGGTTCGTTCCACAGGAATCTTTAGCCAAGTTTAACGCTATATTAGTTTTAACTTATAATTATAAAAAACAAAAATATATAAATAATATTATTTTTATAAAAGGGGGATTTTACCGTTTAATGACCGGTTTGTCGATTTTAAAACTTTAGTCGCAGTTAAAACCTAATGTAAAATATTAAAAATAGATATAACTTAATTTAAAGCGTAAAGTAAATGACGATAATGAAATTACGATAAATAAAAATGTGATAAATAAAATAACGGTAAATAAAATTGCGATAATTAAAAAGTACGATAATTAAAATGACAATAAATAAAAGTGCGATAATTAAAAGTGCAATTAAATATGAAATAAATAAAATTAAATATGAAATAAAGGAATTATACTTATTTAAACTTCCGTAATCTTGATGTTCGACGTGTTATTTTTAGTTTAGTACCATGGGTTAGTTGTCCTTTGTCCTGGATTATTTGATATGTCCATACGGATTTGTCCATAATAGTCCATCAGTCATAATCATAAAATGCGAAAGTCATCGTCAAATTATTCTTATTCCCGAAGTCAAATATTCCAACTAATTGGGGATTCGAATTGTAACAAGGTCTTAATACTTTGTTTAATGAATACACCAGGTTATCGACTGCGTGTAAACCAAGGTTTTACTACTTTGTTAACATTTACACCAATTACCCTTGAATGTAATCCACCCCTGTTTCAACAAGTCTATTAACTATTAATCCAGTTCCGTGTCCAGTAAAATGAACAATTATTGGTATTTATATATATCCCGCCCACCGTACCCAGTCAAGCGTATGTGGTTATATATAAATACGTCAAATTATAAGTCTATATATTAAATCAATGAGGTATCATTTAGTTAATATAAAGCCCATTAATAGCCCACAGTCTAATTTCTACAAGTGTCGTTCTTTTATCCAAACTCCAATTATGGTCTAAAGCCCAATTACCCAATTTTAATATTTAGCCCAACATCACGGTTACTTCGGCATTAAATAAGCATAATAATAACTTAGCTACGAGACATTAATTTAAAAAGGTTGAACATAACTTACAATGATTAAAAATAGCGTAGCGTTACACGGACAGAATTTCAACTTACACCCTTACAACATTCGCTAACATACCCTTATTATTAGAATTTAAAATTAAAATTAAAATTAAAATTATAATATATATATATTATACGGGTGAGATAGAGAGATAGATGTGTTTAAGATCAACCAAAACTGCGAAATTTATAGGATGTCACCAGAAACTATTCACCATGCGATCGCATGGGATTTAGGCCTTCAGGCCATGCGATCACATGTCCACTTTTTCCAGCTCATGTACTTGTGTTTTCTATCTTTCCGTCGGTTTTTAATATAATATATAATATATAAATAATTTATAGAATTATTTAAATATTATATTATATTTGTGTGCATAGTTGACTTGTAATTTTTAGTCCGTTGCGTCGAGCGTTGAGAGTTGACTCTGGTCCCTGTTGCGGATTTTCGAACGTCCTTGCGTACAATTTAATATCTTGTACTTTGCGTTTTGCGTCTCGTACTCTTGTAATTTTGAGACGTTTCTCATCAATAATTTGAACCTCTTTGATTGTACTTTGTACTTTTGAGCTTTTTGGTCATTTGCGTCTTGAATTCATCGAATCTGTCTTTTGTCTTCACCTTTTATTATTTAAACGAATATCACTTGTAAATAGAACAATTGCAACTAAAAGCTTGTCTTTCTTGAGGGATAATGCTATGAAATATATGTTCGTTTTTAGCATTATCAAATATTCCCACACTTGAGCGTTGCTTGTCCTCAAGCAATATAGTCTTGAAATAAAAATACTAGAATCACTTCTTTATTCTTCACACTTTGTACATCAGTGATTTCTATATGGCGGTATGAACAATGGTAGTAACGATGTGGTTTACAGTCCCACATGACTATAAAATTGTAGATCCTTTAGGAAATTGGATATTTATGAAAACATTTGATCTTTTTAAAAATTAAATCTAGCTTTTACCCTAGATAAGTTTTCCGGAATAACCCTTCACCGGTATTTGCAAATTGTTTTTGTGGGTTTGGTGGGTTTTAGATTTGAAAATTTTAGCTCAAAACTTATGGTTTTGTGTCACCCACTTGCTAACCTTGTATTAGGAAAGCAACACGTCCAGTATACTTGCTCCGTATATTACCTTTCGATAAACTACCGTCCGGGTGTAAAGGAAAGCGTTGAACAAGCAACTATTGAAGCAATGTCCCCTGACATGCTTTTAATTATGGTCTATAACGTGTCAGATGCAATTACTATCCTTGGTAGGAGCAATAGTAAAGCTCACCCTTATGGTTTTTCGGTCTAGCACAAGGTCATGTCTTTGACCATGCTATGCAACCACCATTCTTACGGTTGACACCCGATTTGGTTCAGGTGACCTAATGAATTCCAGGTGAATTCCTAGAATTTTACGTTCAATGGTAATGAACGCATTTAAAATAGGTTTTTAGAAAACAAATTGGTTTGTAATTTTGATCAAAATATTTTCTCGTTCAAGCTCGAGTTTAGATATCATCGAATTCCATGAGTTTGTAATTCTCAATCTTTATAGTCAATCTCAAGGATTGAGTAATATCAGTCTTAAAAGCTGATTTTTGATCTTTTAAGGAGATTATCCTTTCTGGGGATCTGATTCATTAGTCTTATCAAGCTAATTTGCACGGTACCCTCCCCATTTTACGAGACAGATCCTCTCATGGTTAGGATAAGTCTGACCACTTGGCGACCCTGTTTGATGCTGAGGTCCGTGGATTTCCAGCTGATTTTCGAGAAAACTTTTCAAGGTTTTTCGTAGACTTTACAACTGGTCTGGACGACAACTTCCTGACCTAAATCAAGAAGCGCGTTTCTTTTTCGGAAGACTTTACTTCCTTTTAATGATGGAATTGATTCATCGTGTAGATCCATCTTTCTTTCAAATATATTACAGTTTTTCGGGTAAAACAGATTAGTTTAGTCCAAAGCAAAAATATCTTCAATTATTTGTTACAAAATTATGTGATATATGTTTTAAATAACTTGGTAAATTTTTCCCACACTTGGCTTTTATTTTCCTTTCTTTGCCTTTTTATTCTCCTTTATTCCATTTTAATTGAATTAAAGCGTTTTGGGTTGTTTCTCCATTTATGTTCTCTCCGAGGTAACAATAATTTCGGTATTATAACCTAGTTTTATCGTTCATAAATATGTATAAACATGATTTTGAATTCATTAAGTTGAAATTTTATCAAATTTTCACAAAATTTGGCAATTAAACTAAGTGTAAACCCGAGAGAATTTATAACCCTTCCCCACACTTGAGATCTTGCAATGCCCTCATTTGCAAGAAATCAGTAAAAATTTAAATTCATGAGGGTGATTAGTGTAGAAAAATGATTAAAAATACCGAGTTTGCAACATATTATTTTATATCACATTTGATATTTTGCGTCTTGTCGTCAAAATTAACAGCTTTTGCTGAACTTAATGTCAGTCTTTGAAAGTGCGCTGTTTTACCCTGTTTTGTATATAAGATAAACTACAAACATATATATAATATATATATATATATATATATATATATATATATATATATATATATATATATATATTTTTAACAAAACCTTTATTTATTAAAATAATTTAAATGAATAATTTTTTAAAATTTTGTTTCCTTTTACTTTAGGTAGTTTCGTTATGTTTACCTAGTCCGTCCCTCGACAAAATTTAAAATTTGTCGTTTTTAAAGCGGTTGTTTTAAAAACAAAGATTTTTGGGTTTTTTTTATTTTTTTTTTGTATACTTTAGATCAATAATATTAAAAATAATGATAGCAAAATTTTTCGCCCCGCCATTGGGTAAAGCAATTTCGGTTCCATGACCTAGTCCTTAACTTACGACAAATTTTAGAAATTATTTTTTTAAACTTAATGAAATAAAGTAAATTTTGTTTTTAAATTCACACAAAACGTAAATTTAAAAATGCATATAAATTTCATACAAAACCTACAAAACAAAAATTCAGAATGGGGGGAGAAAACTAGTTCTTTAGTGTCTGCTAGTGGAAAAGACCAATTGGATTCCATTCTCGGAACTACACGAGAACAGAACAACTAACTCTAGACAGCGTTTTCTTTTTAGAACATTTGAATCTCCCCGCACTTAGGTAGCTGTGGTGTCGAAATTGTGATTAACTTCATCGTCAATTTCTCTTGGACCATAATCAACTTGTATATCTGTGACTTTTGCTTTAAGCCATTGGTCGGATTCTTATGTAATATCCACAAATTCAACTAGTTTTGCCTTTTCTTTAGGCGATAGATTGGATACTAATCGGTTACATAACTTAGAGTTCCCCTTGGTTCTGGCATCGCGAATCCGTTTAATAAGTTTCTTCATTGAACTATTAATAACAGGGTCATTTAATTTTGTATCAACAACGGGGTTCTTTGTTATCAAGTCATCATTAGTTGTTACTTCATCTTCCCCACACTTAGGCATTTTATTATTGTTAAGCACTACCGTTGGAGTTGGTAAAACAACATGGTTCTTACCAATCGTTTTTGTTGGTTCAACGATTTTGGTTGGTGGAGATTTAGCCTTTCGACTCACAAAGGTGATTGATTTTTCATCATTACTAAGTGTCATTCTACCCTCTCTTACATCAAATAACGCCCCGGTGGACGCTAAGAATGGTCGACCTAAAATTAGAGGAACGTTTGAGTCCTCTTCTATGTCAATGACAATAAATTCGACTAAAAAGGTTAAATTACCCACTTGAACGGGTAGGTTGTCAGCAATTCCAACTGGGTGCCTAATTGTTTGATCAAAGAGTCGAACACTTATCTCTGTTGGACTTAACTCACCTACTCCTAATCTCTTATTTAATGAAAGAGGCATAACACTCACACTCGCACCTAAATCTGCTAGTGCATCATACATGACATAATCACTAAGTAGACAGGGAACAATAAATTCACCCGGATCACCCAACCTGGGTGGAGGTTTCAGTGGAACTGTCTTCACCGGGTTTACTTCTACAGTTTTTATTTCTTGCACTTTCTTATTCTTCTTCTTCTTCTTCTTCTTCTTCTTCTTCTTCTTCTTCTTCTTCTTCTTTTCAGAGGTATCACAAACTTTATTACCTATTACTTGCTCATACTCAACTCCTTTTCTTGGAAATGGGATGGGTGGTCTGTAGGGTGCCACCACTGCTTTACATACTCGGGTGGTGGTGGTGGTGTTGTAACTTCTTCATTGTTACTCACATCGAAAACCTTCCCATCTTCTGATGCTAGTTTTTCAGAATTCATTGATACCATATTAACATTCTCATTTCGAGAATTTACTTCAGTATCACTCGGTAGCTTTCCTTGTTCCCTCTCACTCATCATGCTAGCAAGAGTACCTACGTGTTTTTCTAGATTCAAAATGGAAGCTTGTTGAGTTCTTAATGACTGATCAAACCTCTCATTTGTTTGGGTTTGAGATGTAATAAATTGTGTTTGAGATTCCATTAGCTTTGCCATAATTTCTTCCAGATTTGGCTTTTTCTCTTCGGTTTGTTGTGGTAGTTTATACAAGCTAAGTCTTTGTTGATTGAAAGTGTTATTTTGAGTTGGTTGGTTATTCGGACCTTGTTGGTTGTACGAGTTATTGTTGGGTCCATTTGGATTGTAAAGAATGTTTTGATTTCAATTGAAGTTTGGCCTTGGCGGTTGATAATTATTTTGATAATTATTTCCCAGCCTTTGGTTCATGTAGGAACATTCTCACGTTGTTCCATGGTTTGTTCAATGTGACAATCTTTTGTTAAGTGTGGTCCACCACATTGCTCACAACTGATCCGTATTGCGTGAATATATTTAGTCATCTTTTCCATTCGTCTCTCGAAAGCATCTATTTTTGCGGAAACGGAATCAAAGTCATGGCTAGAATCGGCTCTAGCCGCTTTAGATGAACGAAAAATATCTTTTTCCTGGTGCCACTCATGTGAGTGGAAGGCTGTGTTATCAATAATTTTATAAGCTTCAGTTGCGGTTTTCTTCATAATGGAACCACTAGCTGCTATGTCGATGTCTTTTTGTGTACTAATGTCGCATCCTTGGTAGAATATTTGTATTATTTGATAAGTGTCTAAACCGTGTTGAGGACATCCTCTCAACAACTTTCCAAATCTTGTCCACGCCTCATATAGAGTTTCATTTGGCTTTTGTGTGAACGTAACAATTTCTCCTTGAAGTCTCACGGCTTTAGATGCCGGAAAGAATCTTTTAAGAAATTTCTCAACTAAAACATCCCATGTGTCAATCGCCCCTTCAGGTAACGATTCTAACCAATCTTTGGCTTCTCCCTTTAAAGTCCAGGGAAACAACATGAGATAGATATGTTCATCCTCAACTTCTCTGATTTTGAATAGAGTACAAATCCTATTAAAGGTTCGAAGATGTTCGTTTGGATCTTCTTTTGGCGTACCACTATATTGGCATTGATTAGTTACCATGTGTAGGATTTGTCCTTTGATTTCATAATCTGGCGCATTAATGCCTGGCTTAATAATGGCGTGACCTTGGCCCGTGCGTGTGGCTCTCATTCGGTCTTCCATACTTAGAAGTTCCAGATTTTCCATGATTGAGTTTGTTGAATCTGAATCACTAGAGGATTCTGACTTAATGGTTTCTTCCTTGACAATCTCTGAATGAGTGATTTGTGGTTCAGGAGGAATGATTAGTGGTTCAGGATCTCTGAATTGTCCCTGAATATCCTCCGGATTCTCCATTGTGAGGTCGGGTTCAAAAAATGGATTATCGGAAATTTGAATTGGAGTACTTGGTCGACTAGATGACGATTCTAAAGAAAAATCAACGGCGACAATATTGGCTAGATGTCTTGATCGAGTTACAGGCGGTGAACATATGAAAGGTGGTGAACGTTTTGCTCGGTACATTCACTGAATATCGTATTAGTTATAAAAGATAAAAAATTATATAAGTTATCAAATTAATAGACTTTTCTGCTTTTGTCCACGTTTCGAATAGCCAAAAGATGTAGCAGGGAGCCAGAACCCTTTAAATCAGAAGCTCACAACTCAGCCACTAACAAATTCAACTATTACTACGAAGCAGAAAATTTGGATGTCTATCAATTTAACCGCTTAAAATAATTTTTCGTTGAAATTTAAAGAAAATAAAGAAAATTCTATGTCCTAAAAACTAGATCGGCGAGAAATAAGAAAGAAAAAGAAGCACGTCGAAAAAGGTCGAAAAATAAAAGGCTGAAAAATAAAAATAAGAAAGTAGTGCGTCGAAACTTAAAATTCTAAAAACTAAAAATTAAAAGTTGCGTCTAAAGGTATTAAAGCTTAGAGAAATTCTATATCCAAAACGATAATAACTTAAAAAGGTACTAAAATATATTAAAAACTAAAGCGGTAAATAACGTCGTAAAATTCTAAAGCACCTAAATCTTAGTCTAAAGAAAAAGCACTTAAGGAATTTTACGGCAAATTCTAAAAATCTAGAAATAAAAATAACTACGGCAAAATATTAAGTCTTAAAACTAATTATGAACGATAACTATACAATTACGAATAAACGATTAAAAAGGTACGAAATTTTAAAAATAAAACTTAAAGTTGTAAAAATACAATTTTTATAAAAATGTTATTTTTATATTAAGTATTTTATAAAAATATTAGTTTTATATATTAATAAAACTAATTAAAGCTTAAAATTAATTAAAACTAAACTTATACTAATTATATTAAATTAAAACCCTAATTTTAATTAATAATAATTAATTTTAACCCTAATTTCGTAATTAACGCTGTCCAATGTTTGACCTGTCAGAGATCTCCGCGAGTGCGGATCCCAGCTGGCAAAAAGCTCCGCGAGTGCGGAGGTCACGGATTCATATGAGGTGCAGGTCGATTTCGTGCAGGTTCAGTTGTTTTTTATTTTTATTTTATATATTTTTTTTACTTTGTTTTTAATTTTCTGTTTTTATTTTATAGAAAATATAATTTAAACAAAACTTATATTTTTTTCTGTTTTTATATTTATTTAAATTAAATAAAACTTATATTTAAAAACTAAAATAGAAATAAAAATACTTTATAATTTTATATATTTTGAACAACTCTTAAAAATATATATATTTTGTTTTTCTTTTTATATTTTTGTATTTTTAATATTTAAAACGTATTTTTACAAAAAGAAATTAAACTTAATAAAAATCTCTTTTTTATAGCGTTTCGCTTTCGGCGTTGTTTTTCTCCGGCAGCGGCGCCAAAAATACTTGATGTTAAAGCAGAGGTGGTGTACGAAATACTATTATTGTTTATTACGAAATGCGATGAAATTACACAAGTTTTATTTATTTATTTATGGGATATACCTAAACCTTGCTACAACACTATAGGCAGTGTACCTAATCATAGAGTAGTGTAGTTTTTAGTAAGTCCGGTTCATTCCACAGGAAGCTAGCCAAGTTTAACGCTATATTTATTTTAACCTATAATTGTAAAATTATATATATATATATATATATATATATATATATATATATATATATATATATATATATATATATATATATATATATATATATATATATATATATATATATATATATAAGTAGTAATAATTATTATAAAAGGGGGTTTTACCGTTTAATGACCGGCTTGTCGATTTTAAAAATTAAGTCGCAATTAAAACCTAATGTAAAATATTAAATATAAATATAACTTAATTTAAAGCGTAACGTAAATGACGATAAATAAAATTGCGATAATTAAAAGTGCGATAAATAAAATGACAATAAATAGAATTGCGATAATTTAAAAGTACGAGAATTAAAAGTGCGATAAATAAAATGACAGTAAATAAAAATGCGATGAGATATAAAATAAAGGAATTATGCTTATTTAAACTTCCGTAATCATGATGTTCGACGTGTTGATTTTAGTTTATTACCATGGGTTAATTTTCCTTTGTCCTGGATTATTCGATATGTCCATCTGGTTTTTGTCCATAACAGTCCATCAGTCATAAATATAAAGTGCGAGTGTCCTCGTCAAATTATCCTTATATCCGAAGTCAAATATTCCAACTAATTGGGGACTTAAACTGTAATAAGGTTTTAATACATTGTTAATGATTACACCAGGTTATCGACTGTGTGCAATCCAAGGTTTTAATACTTTATTAACAATTACACCAAGTGTCCTTGTACGTAATCCACCCTTGTTTCAATGAGTCCATTGACTATTAATCCATTCCCGTGTCCGGTTAAATGAACGATTATTAGTATTTATAAATATCCCGCCCATCGTGTCCGATCGAGTGTATATGGTTATTTATAGATACGTCAAATTGTAAATCTCTATATTAAATTAACGAACTATCATTCAGTTAAACAAATATAATGCCCATTAATAGACCATAGTCCAATTTCCACAAGTGTCGGTCTTTTGTCCAAACCCCAATTATGGTACAAAGCCCAATTACCCCGTCTTTAATATTTAGCCCAACATCATGATTACTTCGATTTAAATAAGCATAATAATAACTTAGCTACGAGACATTAATTTAAAAAAGTTGAACATAACTTACATTGATTATTAATAGCGTAGCGTTACACGGACAGAACTTCGACTTACAAACTTAAAACATTTGCTACCATAACCTTATTATTATTAAACTTAAATTAAAATTATAATTATAAAATATAAATATATATATTTCGTATATAGATGGATAGAAAAAAGGGTAATGAATCGATTAGAATGTGCGGCCTTTTATAGGCCCACGTTTCACTGTACAGCTCCGCGAGTGCGGAGCTTTTGTGCTTCACAGCTCCGCGAGTGCGGAGGTCTGGAATCCAGCTCATAGATTAAATCCAAAACGTGGGCTGCGTATAATTATAATATATAATAATATATATAATTAATTATATATTATATTATATTCTTGTGCATAGTTGACTTGTAATTTTTGGTCCGTTGCGTCGCGCGCTGAAAGTTGGTTCATGTCTCGGTTCCGGATTTTCGAACGCCTTTTCGTACGATTTAATATCTTGTACTTTGCTTTTTGCGGCTTGTACTCTTGTAATTTTTAGACGTTTCCCATCAATAATTTGAACCACTTGGATTGTACTTTGTACTTTTTAGCTTTTTGGTCATTTACGTCTTCAATTCGTCGAATCTGTCTTTAGTCTTCACCTTTTATTATTTAAACGAATATCACTTGTAAATAGAACAATTACAACTAAAAGCTTGTCTTTCTTGAGGGATAATGCTATGAAATATATGTTCGTTTTTAGCATTATCACGTACTCTTCACAAAAATCAAATTGTTTTATCCAAACTACTCACTGATGATAAAACTTTAAATTTCAACTCGTATGAGTCATGAAAACATACTTATTGTCAGCCATGACCATTCCAATCAAATTTCGGGACAAAATTTCTTTAACGGATAGGTACTGTGACAACCCGAAAATTTCTGACCAAATTTAAACTTAATCCTTATATGGTTTCAACACAATAAGCAAAATCTATAATGTTGAGTCATAAAATTTTTGAACTATTTAATGAAAGCATTTGACCTTTGACTACTCCCTACGATTCACGAATAATTGTTTGAAAATATATATATATATATATATATATATATATATATATATATATATATATATATATAAATGTAAGTATTGGAAATAATAAAAATGTTATTGAATTATTAGAATTAAATGTGTAAACTAATATACAAGATAAGTGGTTATTAAAATAAATTTATGTATAGATATATATGATTCCTATATATATATATATATATTGGAAATAATAAAAATGTTATTGAATTATTAGAATTAAATGTGTAAACTAATATACAAGATAAGTAGTTATTAAAATAAATTTATGTATAGATTTATATGATTCCTATGATAATTATTATCATAGACATATTGGAATATACATAAAAGTTATAAATATCATATGTCGAAATTTATTTTTATGATGAAAAAATATAATATATTAAATAAATATATAAATAAGACAAATATATTTTCACATTTAATATGAAAACACATATTATATGATGTATTGATATTGAAATGAATAAATATTCAACCTATGTTATCATATCATATATATGGTATAACTATAAAATATAAAAATAATTATTTAATGTAATAACAAAAATTAAAAATATGATTGTTATACTAAAATCAATATTAATACTAATATTACTATTAAAATAAGTGTTAGTCATATTATTATTTTCAATAGATAATATATAGATATGAGAGTTAATACATATAATTTGTTATGATATTATTATTACTAATATTATTGTTATCATTGTTAATATTATTATTATATTATAATGAGTAGTGAAATTTTGATTAAGATTATTATTATTATTATTTTTATATTTACCATTATCATTAAAATTATTATTATTATTATAAATATTATTAGAAAATAATACAATTTATTATTTGTATCATTAATAATATTATTATTATCATTCTTATTAATTATGATAAACTTATTAAAATTATCATTTTGGTTATTATTAATATCATCATATTATTATCATTATTTTTTTAAATTATTATAGTAAGTATCTTATTAATAATAAATAATATAATTATTTTCAATTATTATTAATATTATTATTGATGTATTTATTAATTATAAAAAAATTTATTATATAAATTATAAAAAGAAAAAAAAGTAAGAATTGGTTTTCCATCTCCATCGACACTGTGTCTAATTTTTGTAATTGTCGGATTCAGTTACAAGTAATTCTCAATCAAGATTTAGAACAGGAAATTTCTGGTTATATATTGATTATTACATGTATTGAATGAATAAAAAAAAAAAGGGAGTTCTTCATTTTCCTCTGTTCTTACAATTTTTGTCAAAACTCTAATTCAAATTCAATTGCAAAATCTAAAAATGTAGAGTTGTTAGGAATCCTTCACGTAAACTATCTGCAAAATACCAAATCCCAATTCGTTATATCGAATTCGAATTTTCGAGTCAAAGTTTTTGAAACAAAAAGTCAAATATTATTCTTCAATCAAATTCAAGTTCGAGTTTGTGTTTCAAGTCCAAATGACAATTCCAGTAGTTTCTATATATGTTTAACAAAATATTTCATGTTGGAATCATAGTCCAAAACGTCATCAAATTCAAAATCAATTTTTTTTTTGTTTATGCAGCGACGAGCTGCTGTAACTGTTTTAATTTTTTTTGCGTGTTTCTCTTTTCTGATAAATCGAAACACCATAAACAGATCGTTCCTATTTCGTTTATAAATCAAGTTCCTAATTCGTAGTTACGATTGATTATTGATTTGGCCGATTGGTTTGAAGAAGAAGGAAGAAGATGAAGGAAAACAGAAAACGTAATAAATAAAAATAAAATAGGTATTAATTCAGAAAAGCTGTAATGGATCAATGGTTAAGGGGTGTTGCAGGTGAGCGGGAGGTCGCGAGTTCGAGCCTAACTAGTGTCGTTTTTTAAACCTATTTCTTTTGAGGTAGAATTTCCATTATTATTATTATTATTATTATTATTATTAATTATTATTATTATTATTATTATTATTATTATTATTATTATTATTATTATTATTATTATTATTATTATTATTATTATCATTATTATCATTATTATTATTACTAATTATGTTATTATTATTATGTTAATTAGTATTAGTATTAGCACTAATATTAATATAATGAATGTTATTATCATTAAAGTAAATAATATTATTATTCCCATCATTGTTATTATAATTACTTTTAGTATTATGAAATTATTAATTATCACCAATATCATTAATTATATTAGATTAGTAGTAATATAATAATAATAATTATTATTATTATTAATATTATTATTATTATTATTATTATTATTATTATTATTATTATTATTATTATTATTACGCTTAGGATTACGAATTAATGTTATAGAAGCTTTAGACATTAGTTTCTAAATTTAACATGGAGAATATGATTATTATGACTATGAAAATAAAAGTTTAAAGGATATTGTTAAGATTATGAATATAGAAATCTTGAATATAAATATTTTTATGAAAATGAAACAAACTATTTTTTTCATTAATATTAGTATTAGTATCATTTTATAAGTATTATTATTATTATTATTATTATTATTATTATTATTATTATTATTATTATTATTATTATTATTATTATTATTATTATTATTATTATTATTATTGTTAACATAAGTATTATTACTAATATTATCATTAAGTATTATTATTGTTAGTATTGTAATTATCATTTGATAGTAAATATTAGTATTATCTATATCATTATTATTAAAGTTTTGATGACGTTGTTAAGGTTATCAGTATAAAAATAAAGATTATTTATATAAAAATATATTCAATACACATCACTTAACTATATTAATAATTCTATATATAAAATGAAAATATATAAATAAATAATAAAACTTATAAATTATTAAATATAACAACTACATCACTAATAATAACATATAAATTTATTCGATTATGATTACATGTATTAATAAATATACAATTGATATAGGTTCGTGAATCCGAGGACAACCCTGCATTGTTCAGTATCTTCGTATGAATATTTTTACTACAAAATATTGTATCGTGAGTTTCATTACTCCCTTTTTAAATGCTTTTGCAATATATATTTTTGGGACTGAGAATACATGCGCTGTTTTATAAATGTTTCACGAAATAGACACAAGTAATCGAAACTACATTCTATGGTTGGATTATCGAAATCGAATATCGTCCCTTTTAGCTTGGTAGCCTAAGAATTAGGGAAATGACCCCTAATTGACGTGAATCCTTAAAATAGATCTATGGACCTTGACAAGTCCCATTGGGGTTACGAATGTTTTAGTACTTCGACGATATATACTGATTGCGACGGCCGGTATATAGCATGCAGTTTGCGAAATGCCTGTATGTGGGGGATATTCTATATGCATCCTGTCAGTTCGGTTATCAAGCGTTCACCATATGAATGATTTTTATCTCTATGCAGTTTGCGAAATGCCTGATATGAGATGTATATTTATGAGAAATGGAAATGGAAATCTTGTGGTCTATTAAGATTATGAAAATAATTGATTATGATAAACTAATGAACTCACCAACATTTTGGTTGACACTTTTAAACATGTTTATTCTCAGGTATTAAAGAAATCTTCCGCTGTGCATTTGCTCATTTTAAAGATATTACTTGGAGTCATTCATGACATATTTCAAAAGATGTTGCATTAAGTCGTTGAGTTTAATAAAGATTATTATTAAGTAAATGATAGATTAGGTCATTTATAGTTGGATATTATGAAATGGTATGCATGCCTACCAACTTTCGATGTAATGAAAGTTTGTCTTTTAAAATGAATGCAATGTTTGAAAATTGTATCATATAGAGGTCAAATACCTCGCAATGTAATCATATGTTATTGTATTCGTCCTTATGGATTAGGACGGGTCGTCTCATTTGGTGTCGTTAGTACGGGTGGAGGTGGATGACGGGATGAGTGAAGGAATGGCAGGGGGATCTTTTGATGTTTCGGTAGTGTCAGGTTTGGTTGTGATCGTCACAAGTGTGGAAGTGGTGGTAAGAGTAGCGGTTTCAAGGTTTGTGATTTTGGTGTCGTCGAGAAGATACTTAGCCATATTATGTGCTAAGTTTTTCCCCGAGTTACTCCTAATCAAGGTAGCGGCCGAACGCTCCATTGCGGCTTGGAGTCGGGGTTCGACGGGGCGGTGACGTATGGCATCCCATGATTCATTGAAGGAGGGACTCAATGAAAGCATCATTGATACGGTATCTTCGAGTCGACCGTGAACTCTTAGGATAGAAGCTGGTTCGAGATGACTAGTCTCTAAAGAAAACAAGAGAGAAACAGACTTTGGAAAAAACAATTTTTCATTCATAATTTTTCATAATATATAAGTTACCTATTTATAGGAGAATTCAACCTAAATAAACTGCTACTTGCTACGTGCAGTTGACTTGCACTACAAATACATGTTATATAATAACTGCTAATACTAATACTAATACTAATACTAATAGTTGAGTGACTTGATTAATATGTGACCACAATTGAAAACATGAAAACTTGGGCATGCATGCATCAGAATTGCAATTCCACTTTATTACCCAATACCAACTTTTATAACTGTTTCTTGACCCGTTTGAGCATGTCTCTACTGCTATTAAACCCACGTACGACCCATGATCGTATCACTCTCATTAAAATCTTCGATGCCGATATATTAAAACACAAACCCTAAATTTGAAAAGTGAAAATTAATAACCTGCATATTCAAACAATTTTAAACATGAATTCAATAATTAGTTAATCAAAGTAAACAAAAATCCTAAAAACATACAAAGAGATATTGAGATGATAATTCCAAATCCAGATGTACGCTTGACTTGGTCGTATAAAAGAATATCACAATGGTTTCTCGATTGACGATAAAACAAAGAGTTCCACGATAAATATGAGTAGATGATTGATTGAAGATGATTGTGATTTACTGCTTTAAAGAGAGAAAAACTAGAAGACCGATTATGTTTTTTCAATAGAAAATTTTGAAAAAGGGATAGAAACTTGTGTCCTCTTCTAAGGACGTACTTTTCGAAATATAAAATGAAAAAATATATATAGTCATTGGACTATAAGTTTTAGAACTTGAATTATATATATATATATATATATATATATATATATATATATATATATATATATATATATATATATATATATATATATATATATAGCCAGGATCAATGTGGAAGTAACCAAGCGGGGGAAAACAATTTTTTTTTTTTTCGTTTTTTTGAATTTTTTTTCCCGGCATCAAGATCACACGAAAATATGAACATTTAGAAGAGACACTTCGTGATGAATGTTATTATTAAGGCGGGAAAACGATCGACAAAAATAACATTCAAGATAATATTGTTCGTAAAGAATATGAACGTTTTTTTTCATGTTTTGTGAAGTAAAATTTAGACCGATTTTGAGTTTAGGGTTTAGGGTTTGGGGTTTGGTGTTTTGGGTTTATGGAAACCCTAAACCCTAAACTCTAAACCGTTCGTGTTAAAAACTCAATCTAAATCCTAAATCTAAACCCTAAATCTAAACCCTAAACCCTAAATTTCTAAACCCTAATATCTAAACCCTATAAACCTTAATATCTAAACCCTAATATCTAAACCCCAATAGCTAAAACCTCAAAATACGCTCGAAAAATACGATAATTGTTATATATTACTTCTTCGAGCGTTTTTCCACCAAAATAAAAACATTTATCACAAAGTGTCTCTACTAAATGTTCATATTTTCATCTCATCTATAATGTTCGTGAACAAAGTTTTTTCAAAAAACGAAAAAAAAAGTTTTTGCTTCCCCCCGCTTTCCCCCAATGGTTACTTCCCTCTTGATCCTACCACTATATATATATATATATATATATATATATATATATATATATATATATATATATATATATATATATATATATATATATATATATATATATATAATAAAATATTAATATACATAACAATTAATATAACCATAACCATTAAAGGATTCATAAATGATTGACAGATGAATCTTATGTTCGACTCATTTGACCTATTCACTGGAATCGTTAGACCTGTCTATATTTATTGAATTTTAAGATTTGATACATGTTTGAGCGGTTCTTTTATATTTTGTATAAGAATTAATGGGTTGAAGAAAAACTCATTTGACATTTTTTTTTTAACTTTTAGTTTACATTGTCAGACTTAATTTTTTTCAAGATTCAATTGACACAAAAGCTTAACTCATTTGATCCAAATTTGAAGGTATGAGTCTCAATGACATTACATGTCGAGCCAAAACGTATTCACTTAAGATTCGTGCACGTTAACAAATTTATGGAGTAATATGCGTCCGTACAATTCCGTGAAGCTACGTTTTATCAAATAGAAACATTGAGCGATACCCTTCTATTCGAGCATTGTAATCGACATTTCACATCATTACCAAACATATTGTAATCTTTTAATTTTGTCACTGTCCGATAGGATTTTGGTATAGAAAAATGATTTGTTCTCTTACCTTATCTTATGTTTAACAATGGAGTATTATATCGAATCGAATTAGATGATAACAAATGTCTTTTCCTTTTGAGTCATTCTATAAATTATTATTTCACCCGGCCAGTGTTTAATCTAGTGATTAGCTTTGGATTCTTTCTTTAAAAAGCACTAATTAACATTTAACCTTTTGCATTTTGCTTAAACTACCCTTTACTAATTACAATTAACATTATATGTCTATAAAACAATCATAATCATCTACGAGGTATCGTTTCTCGTCAGTTTGCTGCCATCCAAAGTCCGTCCAACATGCAATCACCGTTTAACAACTCGATCTATTACATCGTCGTACATATATTCACGTGTTTTTAAATCTCTTATAATAATAAAGATATCTGTGTAAGGTTTATCTTAAATCTTAATCGTGTAGGCCTTTTAATATCGATCCATTGTCTTATTGCTCCTTTATCTAAAAGGCAAAACCCATGAATACTTTGAAGCTTATTAAAATTAAAATTACATATTTAATTGATCCATAGTTAGGTCTATACGTAAACAGCTTTTCTATCTTCACATAAAGATATGAGTGTTTAGATTTTGTATTCTATATACTCCAAAATCAGAGAAATTGAATAATATTATTGCTGTTATTAGTTTGTGGATTCATAAATACTAAACGGTCCACATTTATAACTACGTTTACATGAACCTGTATGTATACTAATTTGTTTATAAGTTCTAGCATGTTTACTTTTAGCGAGCCGTTTTTGTTTAGGATTGGTTGTATCGGTTTATAGATTCCTTCATTTTTTGATGAAGATTTCATAATTTTAATAATATTCGTTTTTTAGTCAAAAAAAAAAAAAAAAAAAAAAGTATGCTAATTTGTCAATTGTTCAAAATCATTTAATCGGTTACACCATCACCCATGGAACCATTGTGTGCCTTATTTATTTTTATTTATTTATTTATTTATTTATTTATTTATTTATTTATTTATAGTTTTTGCTAGTTCAAAATCATTAATGTTTACTAAAAAAAGGAGCACAATTAGAGGATGTTTAAAATTTGAGTAATGTTGTCTTGTTTGCAATCACGTCATCGTCACCTAGACACCATATATATTTTGACAGTTATAGAATTTGATTATCGTTTTGAAATTTTTTGTATTTTATATTAGTTTTTATACTCTTTAACCGTTAAAAATTAATACATCTATATTTTTAATTGAAATCTTCTTATTGAATTTAAATTGAAACTTAATATGAATAAGAGGTTCGTTTAAAGCGATCATACGTCATGATAAAGACTCATTATGCTAGAAGTATTTTGTTGATTTCCTAGTAATTAAATAGATTATGCAAATTGAACTTGTAATTTACTCACAATCACTTAAATGGAACTCCTAAATTCTCATAGAACTTCAATTTAGATTGCATAAAAAATTTACCAAAGGGTTTATAGTCTAGCGGTATGTAATGAGCATATTCATCTAAGAAATTGAGGTTTAAGGCTCATAGTAGTCATGCTTATATTGGCGTGTTGAGTGTGTGAGTTAATCAAAAATGGAATATTAATCATAATTAATTATGATAATATGGCGTTTAAGTTAGATGTTGTGGTTGTTAACTCGAATATATACCTCAATTTTACACATTTTCAAATTATAAATTTTTTTAATCAAATATTAAAATTTACATTACTTTTTTGAGCATTTTAAAAATTATATTTTTTATTGGTAACTAATTAAGGGTGGTGTTATGTTCACAATCGGTCTCTTTGACCGGAAGTTCTTCTAAAAGCAATATCGCTATTCTCTAGTAGAAGGAGGAATGATTTTTTCTAACCATGGGTAGAAAAATGTTTTTCTTTACTTTAGAAAAATAACTTTTTCTTTATTCTAAGATAGGAAAAAAACTTGTTTGCGTCTTAAATCTCTCAATCTCTCACGTTCCACTTTCGTGCGATTGAATATTATTGTTGTTGTTATTGTTGTGATATATCCATCATCTATTTTGATATACACACTATAGATTATAGAATATGCATGCATATTGTAGTATAAAAATATATTATTGAAATTGTGATGCGGTTCAGCGGTTGGTAGTCTGCCTCCTCTAAGAGATATCAGGAGTTCGACCTCCGTTGACTACATATTAACCCTCAATTTCATTTCTGCCATGAAGTATTCACTCATGTCACCTTTCTCACATCGCGTTGGGGGTAAAGGGGATGAGTGTTTTACCGTCCATGTACCGTATGAGATTAGTGCGAGTTTCCTCCAAGGTATGTAGTTGGGAGGCGGGTATAGCAACTGCGGGAGATAAACGCGTAGGTGGTTAAGTCCCCTTAGGTAATCCGTAATCCCCAACTAACTGTGTCAAAAAAAAAAGAAAAAAAAGAAAATTAATGTATATTATTATTATGACTACAATAATTTAGCGCAGATATTAATGTCCATTGAATGACAAGGAAGGAAAAATATTAGTGCGTGGATAATAGACACTTTGTACTATGAATAGGCATAGAAGCTTCGTCGGTAAAATTGATTTTGATTTGATTTGAGACTTATTGTTTGTCATCACTCATCACCTAATATGAAAGGAGACCTAATATGAAAGGAGGAAAAATCAAAATCACGATCCTATAAAATCATTTTTGTGATAAAATAATGATGCTAGTACACATTTATTGCTTGCAATATTTGGAGACGTGCAATATTAGTGACAAACGCAGTCTCCAGGAAAAAAATAACTACTTGACACCTGTACGATAACGATCTTAGCACCGGGAAACCACCCGTGTTGCTGTCTTCACCCTATAAAATCATATTATTGCAAAACACACCCCAATCTATAATATTATTGAAAAACACAACCGAACTGTCCGTTAACAACTATCAGTTAACAGCTACTACCTAAAGCTACCAACTAGCAACTACTAGCTACAGCTAATTTGACCAATAATTGCCCTTAGTTAAAAGAGTGTAAAGCTTTTAGACAGAGGAAAAAATTAGAAGCTACTCGAACTAACGTTTAGAAAAAACTCATAGATTTTTGTCAGTTTACTCTTTTTTATAACTGCAACAACTCCACTCTCAAACATCTAAATACATCTAAAAAACTGTCTACTAGTTTTACCGAAGATGCCCTAAGAAAAAGAGTAAACTAACAAAAAGCTATTAGCTTTTTCTCAAGTGCTAGTCTTAGTAGCTTTTATCTTGTAGCTTTTTTTCTTCGTCTAAAATCTTTAAGTTCTTTCGAGTGGGTAAAAAATCGTTCGAGAGGAAAACTCGTGGATTGGCATCAATGGCTTCTTAAACCAAATATTCCACGTGGGGTGCATGAAAACATCGATTCGGGTTGAAGTCACACGGCATGTATCTTTGCGTCGTATCATGTTTATAGTGATATAGTTCTCTCGTGTAGTAGGCTTGTAATTATCGTGGCCGGTGTAGTGTAGCTATTTTGGCTACCTTACTTTGTACATAATTTTCATTTATATATAATATACCATAGTTGCTTTTCAAAAAAAAAAAAAAAAAAAAAGCTCTAAGTTCTTTTAATCAAACAAAGCTTTTTATTAGATGTAAATTTTTTTTAAAGTCAAAGGGTAAAAGTTAAAAGTTCTAAAAAACTCTTATAAAGTAAATTCAATTATTTGGGACGGACGAAGTATATATATATATATATATATATATATGTGTGTGTGTGTGTGTGTGTGTGTGTGTAAATAGAAACTAATATGTTTAATAAATTCATTTTTAATACATGTATTTAAAAAAAAATAACGCTTTACTTATGCCCTATAATGCCCTATAAAATAAGTTAGTACAGTAAATCCATTTTATATTTTATGTTAACTACTTTTATTTTCTCTTTTTCTGAAAAAGCGCAAGGGATATAAAACATGATTAGTGACGAAACCAGTGTAAATTAATTATTTTAGACGACGACTATCAATTTATTTTAACATATTTATGTGTTAAAGTTCGGCGTCTTAAATTATATATTGATTTTCAATGTTCAACGTTTTGCATTTGTATAACAAATTCATGGATCCGGCACTACACATGCTCAATGTAACGAGATTGGGGATGTGCACATACTGTTAACTTTTTGAAATTATAGGTTCAAATTTCATAAACGTGTCTATAATTATTTATGATTACTATAAATGTTGATTAAGAGTTTATTTACAAAACGAAGACTCTGAATTCATATATTGTATTTCTCTATACATTAGTTAAGTACATTTCGTAAAATGACATATACGGAAAAAATCTTTAATGTTTATCCCTATTCAAGTAACTCAAAAGGGCAAGTATTTCAATCTCATAATCTAATGTACGCAGTTCATCTGAATTACTTTATAGCCTTTTTCAACCATTCTCTAGCCACTTCAAAATTTGAACCTTATAACTTTTTGTAAAGATGTAAGAACGTCAACCACTAAGCTATTTCGTGGTGATTTAAAATGTTATACAGAGAATATATTTTTATTACAGGTAAATGCGTTTTGTTTACCAACATGGCTTTACTATACCTTATATATGCAACTAATTCGTTCTTTATTTTTAGTAAATGAGGACCCCTACTCCAAAGTATTTAATGTTGCTTACACATGTCTTATTATTACTTGAAGATGATCGATTAATTATTATCAGATTTATGGTATGATATGATATGAACAAGTTTTAGGTTACCGCCCTGTAGTTTTATTTTTATTTTTATTTTTTCATAAAAAATTCCCTGGTTGAGGCTCGAACTAGCAACCTCTCGAAAGGGAACCGGCGCCGAGAACCACTCAGGTAGGAGTTCTATTCTTTGCGCAAAACACTGTAGATACATTGTAGCGGGGTTTTTTCAATTGATAGATTGATAGATATAGATAACATGAATGTAACTATAGGTTGTATGTCATAAATGTCCAAATACCTACTAAATAAGAAAATATCTTTCAATGGTGTTTCTTGAATACATCATATTTTCGAATAAATTATTATTATGGATATCAAATTATTTATTTATTTTTATTATTTTAATTATGTGAAATATGTATAAGCTGTCCATAGATTCAAATTCTCAACTTCTTGATTGGAAAGATAATCTCGATACACTTGAGCCAATCATCCTTTAATATATTAATATTTGTTATCTATTTTAATACTGTAATAAAACTTTATTCCGTCACTAATCAATACAAAAATAATGGAGTATAATATTCACACACTCACTTTTTTAGATAATGCTTAATAAAAACTAGAAAAGAGGGTCGGCCTACTCCGTTGATCAAAGTTGCAGAAATCTGAAAAAGGAAAAAAAAAAAGTTACCGTAAAAAAATCTACAAACCCAAAAAGGCAAAAAGTACTGTGGCGTTGTCTTGTGAAAGGGCAAAACGATATTCAAGTGGTGAAAAGTCCAAAAATGTTGTAAACAAAACTACAAACCCATGTGTGGGTGTTATTATTTATAGTAATAGTAATTTTAGATTACGATTTTTATCTTAAAATAGGCATGTTGGTATATATTATCTAATTTAAAAATAAAAATGTCACTAAAAACTTATTAAAATATTTAAAAATTCTTCCTAAATATAGAATCTTTATAAATTCTAAGTATCAAAACATTACTACTATATTAACTACTAGACAAAAATGATGAATAGTAACTAGAAGCATTTTTGTCCTTTCACCTTTTTTTTTCTTTTTTTTTTTTACTTTTTCCTTCCTTTTTCAAAATAAAACCCCCCAACTTTGTTAAAAAAAAAATGACCCCCCAAACAGGGGGTAAAGTGTCAAATAACTATTTTTATAAAAAATCTTAACTAAACTCCACCCAAATATTCAACGGGTAATATCTTCTCGCTCGCAACGAGTTAAATTTTTCCGACAACATCATTAAACTCGAAATAATTTTAGGAACACAATGTCACTAACTATAGGCAAAACGGACGCTTTTTAAAAAACGAAAAATATTTGAGGTACTTTTCATACAAGTTGATTTTGCGTTAAATTTTTAAAAATCGACAATTCCATAACGAAACGCGGAGATGTAAAATAACATTTAAATCTTTGACGGGTTATACCTTTTAGTTCGACTCGAGTTGCGCTTCAACGACATGATCGTTAGACACGAAATAATTTTACAAACTAAACACAATAAAATACGTTGAAAATCGAACCCCCGGCGCGAAGCGAGGGTTCGATAACTAGTTATTTTCTATTGGGTCTAAAATGTAAAATTTCATAAACTTGAAGGACTATCTCATTCACACAATTTAAGTTGTACATTTTAAATTGATTTCTGCTGCCTTATCTTTGCTAATTCATAACATGCTTATGCATATTCACCAATTCACTAAATAAATTTAATAATTTAATCTCACTCAATCACTATATATTCTTCGAAACTTTTCATTCTCATGGTCAAATATTGCAATTCTTTCAACAAGTCACTACAATCTGAAGCAACAAGTTATAAGTTAAACATGGAAGATACAACAAGTTATAAGTTAAATTCTATACATCCTAATCCTAACAAGGTGTGGAGGGATAGTAGTTATGATTTTAGTAATGATAGTGATAAATGTGATTTTGGTAAGTCTGATACGACGTCGTCGCAGCAGTCACCGGCATTATCAAAAATAGCTGAAACTTCAAATAACTACGCGTTGAATGAATTTAGAGTTTCGTTTCATGAAGAGACGGTTGAGCCACAACCGGTTCGGCAGCGGTCTAATTGTAGCAGTCGAAACACTGGTGGAGATGATGAGGTAGTGGTTTGTTCGGCAAATGCTTCATTTAAGGCGAAGTCAACTTTGTTGAGGATGAAAACCAAGTCTAGATTAATTGATCCGCCGGAGACGGATAAGTTTTGCGGTATGGTACCGAAATCGGAGGTTATAGGAAAATTCGGTAGTGAAATCGACGACGAGGATCCGTTTTTGGATGACGATTTACCGGATGAGTATAAGCAGTTAAGGTGTGGTAAATGGACTTTAATTCAATTGTTTAGTTTGATATTAATTGTTGCTGCTTTGATTTGTAGTCTTACTGTTCCATTACTTGAGCATAAACAATTGTATGATCTTTTATTGTGGAAATGGGGTGTTCTGATATTAGTTGTAATATGTGGTAGATTGGTTTCGGGTTGGGGGATTAGGATTATAGTGATTATGATAGAGCGAAATTTCGTGTTGAGGAAAAAGGTTCTGTATTTTGTTTACGGGTTGCGAAAAGCAGTTCAAAATTGCGTTTGGTTGACGTTGACTTTGATTGCTTGGCAATGTATATTCGATCGAAAAGTTGAGAAAATGGCACATGGGAAAGAGGTATTGCCTTATGTGACCAAGATATGGATTTGTCTTTTGGTCGGTACAATTGTTTGGTTATTGAAAACGTTGTTGGTTAAAGTTCTTGCTTCGTCTTTTCACGTGAGCACGTTTTTTGACCGGATTCAAGAATCGTTATTTAATCAGTATGTAATTGAGAGGCTTTCTGGTCCACCGTTGATTGAAATTCAGCAAGAACTGGAAGAGGAGGATAGGGTGATAAAAGAAGTTACGAAGCTACAGAGCGCGGGGGCCACGTTGCCTCCCGATCTTAGGGAGAATATATTTAAGAAAAGTGGGAGGTTTATTGGTACTCCGAGAATGAATACGCCAATGGCTGGTAAAAGTGGTAACTTTTCTGAAGTTAATACTCCGAAGAAAGTTGATGAAGGGATTACAATTGATCACTTGCATAGGTTGAACCGGAAGAATATATCTGCTTGGAATATGAAAAGGTTGATTAATATTGTACGCACGGGGGTATTGTCTACATTAGATGAGCAACTGGCGGGTGCTACAAGGGATGAAGATGAATCTGCACTGCAGATCACTAACGAAAAGCAAGCTAAGGTTGCAGCCAAGAGAATGTTCTGCAATGTTGCTAAACAAGGCTCCAAGTAAGTATCTTAATATATATAAATATTAATAATAGTTTATAACCCGTCACTTTGCATAATTAATATTAATTGACAATAATAAATATATCTGCAAATAATTAATGGTTGATTCTGCTTATATTAATTAGTGGTTGATTTGAAATGAGGGAAAAATATGACACTAAATCAATGATTAAAATCGCCGTTAAAAAATTAATGATTAAAATTCAAAATTTAAACATGTGATTATTAATTCTTTGACAATAACAAAATAATTAATAATTACACATAAAAAGATAACATAATTAAGCTGGTCATCCCCGAACTTGTACTCATTCGCATGTCGTCCTTAATCTTTTTTTTTTTTTTTTTTTTTTGCTTGGCTCGTCCTTGATGTTGTACAATTTAATGTTACTCGTCCCTCCGAACCCGAACAACAGATGTCTAAATTTTCCGTTAAATTTCATCATGTGTCATCCATGTGAGAGTATTTTAGATATTTAGCCACTTCCATTTGTCACTCTTCCCCATCCCTTCAAATCTTCATCTTTATCAATTTTAAAAGACTTTTTTGCTCCGTTGGTCCTTCAATTATACATGAAATTGCAATCCGAGTCCCTCAAGTTTTTTTTGGATTTTCGAGTCCTTAAAATTGCAAAATTTTGCAATCCGACGCCTTCTAAATTAGCCGTTAACCCTTGACATGTGCCATGCATGTGAGGGTAAAATCGTCTTTTTACTCTTTTCTTCGACTTTTTTGCTTCGTTGGTTCTTCCTTTATAGACAAAAAAATTTCTTTCTTCTTTTTTGTTTTAAATAAATAAAACCACTTTTCTATTAAAACATCACAAAATCAAATCTAAATCACAAACACCTACCGATTTCATTTCATTATTACTCAAATTCACATCAGATTACAAAAAACTAAATCAAAACATTACAAATTTATCTCTAAAAATTCTACAGTACTCATTCTTCATTATCTTCATGAGTTCAAAATTTTAAAATCAACACTTGATGATTCTAGACACAATCATAGTTTCAGATTCGTGATCTACAACAGAAAAAGAAACTTCGTCATCATTCATATCAGTTTAACAATTTCGAATTCAAGGAGAATTGGATCGTGTTCTTCATTCATCGAAAACTCAAACTGTTTTAGTCTCCGGATCAATCTGGAAGGATTTAAGGAAAACTACAAACGCATATTTGTTCGAAATATTCAATTGAACGTTCCTGTAAAGTTATAGCTTCCAATTCGAAGAATCGATCTCGAATTTTGAAGTCAAAGGCCCGGATTCAAAAGTCAACCGTATTGTTCATGATCAAATTCGAGTGATACAGGTTGTTTCAGACAATGCACTTGATTGTCGAGTGTTAGAAAACGAATTTAGAACAGTTTCCATGAAGGATTTATTGCCTGAAAACAAGTAGATCATGAATTTCGATTTTGTGTTCATAAGTTAAAGTTCACCCTTGTTCAAGTTGGTTATTTATATTCAGTTATCGATTAAAACGGATCAATTGGTTGAAAAAGTTAATTCCTTGTTTAATACAATTTGATAAAGGAGTGGCTAAACAAATTCTTGTTCAAGATGATGATGGGTACGTAGTAGGGTTTATAACGTTCTTCAAGTTTTCCACAAATTTAAGAAAATAATTTCTTGTGAAAGAGAGTGTTAACATTTGATTTTGATTTTGTTCCCGTGTACTTTGTAACCTTTGTGTTTATTTCGACTCATACTATTCTCAAGTATGAGTCCTCTTTGTACCTTTAATTCATATATATATAATATATTATGCTTGGCCTTAAAAAAAAAAAAACTTGCGGGACTCGGATTGCAATTTTGTCTATAAACGAAGGACCAACGAAGCAAAAAAGTCGAAGAAAAGAGTAAAAAGACGATTTTACCCTCACATGCATGGCACATGTCAAGGGTTAACGGCTAATTTAGACGGCAAACTGACGGAGGGACTCGGATTGCAATTTCGTGTATAATTAAAGGACCAACGGACCAAAAAAGTCATTTTAAAAAATAAGAACTTTGATTCAAAAATCCTAATACAAAAACACTAATTCTATTAATAAAAATTCAATCAAACGCAATAAAAACTCAAAATGATTACTTGATTCCCTCTTCCTTTCCTTATCATTTAGTTACTTGAAATACACAAAATTGTCAAAACCCTAACTTATAAAAGGTAATAAACCATACCTGTTGTTAAAACTAATACTCCGTATAAATCAAGATCAAGTGCAGATCCATCACATATCCAAATCAAGATCAGATCCACCGCTAATATCAAAATGAGGAATGAATAAAACTAATATAAATCAAGATCAGATCCAACACATTCCAAAATCAACACCACCACCATAGGCGGAGGAACAAAATCCGACACCCACCACCGATGATCTTTAAGTCCGGTGTCGTTGACCCTCACCTGTCTTACTCCCTGAAAACCTGTCGGTGTCATCATGAGACACAGATCCAAGTAACCTCAATCATGCACCATCACTGTCGATTAAAGTGCTTTTCAAATCTGTTGGGTATTTTCAGATCTGTTAGGTACCACCTGAATCTGATACATCGCCTCAAACCCAAATCTGTTAGTTTTTGATTTTATATGATTTTCTGTTTCATGTGGGTTTTTGATTTCTTGATTTGATTGTTGGGCGGGGAGGTACGTAGATGAGATTTTTGTTTTAGGGTTCATGTGCCATTTTGTTTGCGGGTTGGAAGACTGAATTAAATGATAGAAAGAAGCAAAATGACTAAATTGCCCTCATGTGCTTGTCACATAACTGGAATTAACAGAGATGTTTAAGGAATTGTTAACGGATGGACGACCAGCGTTAAATTTTACAACATCACTTAACAAAAAACAAAGTTTAAGGACGACGTGCGAAATTTGAGTACAAGTTGAAGAACGCCCGCCGTAATTATGTCTAGAAAGAGAGATATTTTGTTTCGACTGTGTGGGTGTAATAAGGTGGATAAGGTTTGGTATAACATGGCAATGCCTTTTTTTATTTTATTTTTAAAAAAAAAAACTAAAACTATATAACAAAATTTTTCCTCGAAAAAGAAAGAACAAACGGAGAGCAACAACAAACATTGACGGCGATGCTCGAGGGGCACTAAACTAAATCTATCAAACAATAAAAAAAAACCTTTTCCTTTTCTTTCCCATTAACAATGCCTTTTTATTAATATATATATATATATATATATATATATATATATATATATATATATATATATATATATATATATATATATATATATATATATATATATATAGTTGTTATAAATATCCTTCATTCAGTTAATAGTTAACCGATTTTAGTACTGCAAATCCATTTAAAACTTTATAAATGATTTTGGTGACGTTTGACTTGGGGTGAGTGTGAGGCGGGTTGGGGCGGTTATGAGCCAAAACTACACTCATAATCATTATTACGGTTAATTAATCTTTTAAATCATTTGGTTCGGTTAAAAGCTGTTCGGTTAATTTGGTTAGTGATTAATTATAAAACTGCTAATTATATCTTAAGGGGTACTTTTGTGGTTGTTTATCTTAAAAGATGTAAAGTTTAAAAAATGGGGTGCTTTGATTAAATTTAGTGGTTCGTATACATTTTTAAAATTTGAAGAGTATATTGTATACAAAAATTTCAAAGTAGTGGGGTTCTCGGACCCTACACCCTTACCTTTAGAACCGCCACCGTGTGCTTGTGGTTAAATATAGCAAGGCCAAATGTTACTTCATGGGCGGAGGTTTTAAGCTGGATTGACACGGTAGTTCGAGCTAATGAGGTGAAGATTCGGGTTCGTTTGGTATTCGCGACTACACTATGGATGATTTAGCGTTTTCGAAATTGTATTCTATATAATGATAATCTTTGATTGTATTAGATTTTTTGCTTTTCTTCGGCTTAGATTTAGGAGAAACTTAGTTTCGGAATGGAACTCTTGGCCAATTTGCCTTTTGTAAGCTCTTCTAGCTTCTAACTAGAGAGCTTTCTTTCTTTGTTTAATATAATTTGACTTTTCCAAAAATATATATATATATGATTACGGTTCGGTTAATGCGGTTTTATGCTCATGTTGACCCCGTGTTGTCTATAATTGTTCTTTTTACTCAACTAAGGAGTGTTTCGGATTGTATGTTTAGAAAACAATGGATTATCGCGTTCCTAAATAATCGGGAAAAGTTAATGGGGAAAAGTGATTATTTGTGCTTTTTTTAGAAAGAAAACATAGTTTTAGAAAAGCAAGTTGGTACATTCTTCTTTTTGAAAATTCAAAATTTGTTTTGGAAATCTAATCCCAAACACACTGGAAATTTACATAAAAACCACACTTGATATTCACAAACCATAATTTATGTTCGTATTTACCATATTCTCACTGTATATCTTTATGTTTAACTTGGACAGACGCATGTATTTAGAGGATTTGATGCGCTTTTTGAGAAAAGATGAAGCTTTGAAGGCAATACGACTATTTGATGGAGATACTGAGACCAAAGGAGTTAGCAAATCAGCTTTAAAAAACTGGGTGGTATGAATTTTCTCTTAATAGAGGTGGTCAAAAGAAGTATGTTATCATTAGTCAGGTTGACCTTAAATACTCTTTCTCCAAATATTAATATCTTTTTTCCTGAAATACAACTCAAACTTGACAGAATTTTTTTCACGAATATATACATATTTTCCACCCCTATGAACCATAACCTATTGGTGAAAAAGACACCTCGATACAGCTAGGTCGTTGACCTTTGGTGTCCAAATATTTATATAGGTAGTGCACCAAATTTGTTTAAATATATTGTATTTCTCTAAATATATATGATTTAAAATTCTTTATAGTAAAATTGTTGACAAGGTGTTTGTGAATGGAAGAAACCACAACTAAACGAGAACTGCTACTACTGCGCTTCTAGCCGAGTGGTATCCCCACACCTTGTGTGTTGGGGATGGGGTATAAGTAGTAAGTTCGAGCCTCGATCAGCTCATCCTATTAATCAATCTGTTTAAAATATGGAGCTCCATATTGACCCTGATGGAGGCTTTCTCCCAGATCCATTCAGGATTCAAACCCGGTAACCACCCTCTGGGTGATGCCTACAACTTGTCTTAAAAAAAACTGCTAGTTATGACAACTACAAAAAATATAGTATGACACTTCAATCTCTTCTAATTGCTAAAATAGTAGACCTCACTTCCACAATGAAACATTCTTAACAAATATTTTTATATTATTTTCTTTCTAGGTTAATGTTTTCCGAGAACGAAGAGCTCTTGCATTGTCTCTCAACGATACAAAAACAGGCGTAAACAAACTCCATCAAATGTTGAATATAGTTGTTGGGATATTGATTATTGTGATCTGGCTTCTTATACTTAAAGTTGCAACTACACAATTCTTCATATTCTTAAGCTCACAAATGCTTTTAGTCGTATTCGTGTTTGGTAACA
The DNA here is from genome assembly GCF_046630445.1 of Rutidosis leptorrhynchoides. Taxonomy (NCBI): domain Eukaryota; kingdom Viridiplantae; phylum Streptophyta; class Magnoliopsida; order Asterales; family Asteraceae; genus Rutidosis; species Rutidosis leptorrhynchoides. The sequence goes on along the minus strand of NC_092338.1, from coordinate 423,179,895 downwards.
CATGTAAGACAACATTTGAGGCCATTATTTTCTTGTTTGTAATGCATCCGTTCGATGTAGGTGATCGTTGTGAAGTTGACGATGTCCAGGTAAATATTTAAATACTTATTTGCTATAACTTTGGAGCAGTTTTTTTTGTTATACAATCTTCAGTTTAAATTTTAACCTTTGCTGATTGCAGATGGTGGTGGAGGAGATGAATATATTAACCACTGTTTTCTTGAGGTACGATAACCAGAAAATTACATACCCGAACAGTGTATTGGCTACAAAACCAATAGCCAATTATTATCGGAGTCCGGATATGGGAGATGCTATCGATTTTTGTATACACGTTTCAACTCCTGTAGAAAAAGTCGCCTTGATGAAGGAGAGATTAAAAAGGTATGTGTTGATACTCATCTTCTCTGTTTCAAAAGTGTCTTGTTTGACAGTGTCAAGAACTCAAATTAAATACTTGCATTTGTATTATTACACATTAGTTACTTATTAACATGATCATAACAATTACATGTTTTTCTGTTCTAATCACATAAACCATAAAAAAAACTTTGCTGCTGTAGCTACATCGAGAACAAGAGTGAGCATTGGTATCCTGCACCGATGATTGTGTTGAGGGACGTGGAAGACTTGAATCGGCTAAAGATATCAATTTGGCTTTCACATCGTATAAATTTTCAAGACATGGGTGAAAGATGGCATAGAAGAGCTCTTTTAGTCGAAGAAATGATAAAAATATTCAGAGATCTGGATATTGAATATCGAATGCTGCCGTTCGACATTAATGTCCGTAATATGCCGCCTACTTTGGTCTCAAATCGACTCCCCTCAATATGGACAACCTATGCAAACTGATCGTACCCTCAAGTTAGAATACTTGCTCATCATATGTAAATACCTTTACCTTCACCTTTATATATTCTTGAAAAGATAGGATTGTTGGTTTTGTTTTAGGACCTCATCATTTCACTTGTTTAATTTTTATATTAAAATTATATTACCTACTCATTACTGTATTATCTGTATACAACTCAATATCAGGATTATAATGTATTTGGAGTATAAAAAGTGGAAGATTAACAATTGAGGTCCTATTCTGGAGGCGATAATATCTTAAAATTTTATTTTTTATCTTTGTTAACGAGAACCAGTTCATTAACGAGAACTAGGGTGTGCTTGATCGCCCACAACAAACCGATGAATCTTGTGGTCATATTCAATACAGGTGCAACCAACTATTCTTACAACGCCTTTTTCTTCATTAAAGATCTGACTTTTGAAAAGTCAACCCAACGACCAGCTTTAGAGTATATACTCAGCATGATATAATTTCTAGAGTCCAACGGGTTCAAAGTAATCAATTTTTTTGTAGCATCCTCACCAAGCTCTATGCCCTGACCTACCGAAAAGATCAACCATACACGAGTAATGGTCCAACCTAGACATAAGCTTAAAATATATTTTTCCCTCATTTACAAGACTGCGTGACCACAAGCGCTCAACAAATGAGTGAAAGTCACATGATCCAGTTGATGAACGTTTTTAACCATAAGCTTAAAATGCTCAATTGCTAATTTTTCGTACCAGTGCATCACATATGCAGTAGCATAACTGTGAGGATCCAAACTTAAAGTAATATTTTACACGTATTTATTAATGATATTATTTGATTTAAGTTAAAGATTGTTTGAAGTTAGCTAGTAAAACGGACCCGCGAGATGTTATGAACTTGGATTGTAAGTAATCTTCGTGTCTGAAACGAAACCGACTCCGGATTGATCTTTGAATCGTGTGAACACTTTCCTAATCGAATATTTCGACCCAATTAGCCATGGGTTACACGAAGTTTCGATTGGGATAAGACAAAGACTAGATTGTTGTCTTGGCTAAAAGAAAACAATCAAAAACAATTGCAGAGATTTATCTTCTAATTGTTTAAGTTGAAAGTGTGTGTAAAAGGTTAAAATTCTAGAACCTTTTTCAAATACACAAAGAGTGTATTTATAATGGGTCAAAAGGTTTCTTGAAAAGTCACAACCTTTGATTCATACCCATTAGTGACTTGGAAGTTAATTCCCATGTATTTAGACTTAAAATGGTCTAAAAACATGTAAAAACGCAGTTTAAATGCCCTGGAACAACCCCAAAACGTTTGGGGTTCAAATGTGCTTTTTGGGTTGAAAAGACACATTTTCAGCGACTCAGTGTTAAGCCGCACCGCGGGCCCAAGAGCCGCGCCACGGGCTAACAAAGGACACCACTTGAAAATTTGCAAAAAGCCTCGACCTGAAAATTACGCCTTAAGCCGCGCCGCGGGCAGGAGATCCGCGCCGCGGGCTAAGCCTGTCCAGCAGCACAATTTTCGATCTCAAGGTTTTTCGTGCGTATTGCATTTTCAAGTCTCGTTTCGCATTCCTTAAGTCCCAAATATTATTTCCAAGTCCAAAAGAGACCTTAAACCACCTCACATTTTACGAACGTGTACTCCACACTCTCCGAATTCGTGTAACGTATCAATGGTTCAAAAACACTTTCAACATAGTAATCCAATCCCTAAAATGAATGTTGGATCATGCTAAAATCACCAACAAATCCCCCCCCCCCCCCCCCCCCCCCCCTCCCCTCTCCACCCATTTTAGTATGATCCTTGATTACTAAAATATCAACAATTAGAAACTAATGCATAAGTGTAAATGTCACATGGATTGAATTTACACATAGTATATTACACGTGCAAGAATTCGAAAATCAGGGTGCTCTAATAGTTTGAACCCATCAATTCATTTGAAAACCTGTCGATGATATACACACTAGTTCCATAATCTCTAACAATACAAACTTGACACTATTAGGAGCCATGTGTCCCAATCCAATCATGAACATATAGAAAACTAAGTCCAAAGCTTTCTTGAAGCGGCTCAACTTCATGTCCACTTAGGTAGCTCTCTTCAATCTTGCTCTTACAATGCAATTTTTCAAGAGAACTATTAAGAAGTTATAAACTCCAACCTCACTTTATCTTGTAGGTTCGAACACATACCTTTGGGATTATATGAAAACATGTGTTCCAATCTTCTCAAAATAGGCTTTCCTCATTGAATTCAGCTCCTAGTGTTGTACTAGAAGGGAATTGGGTATCCCACTTTGAAAGATTTAGATGAACTTCAATCCCACACCAATAGCCGACTTGTGCACCGAGTCCCTGGCTAGTCCCTTGGTCAAGTGATCCGCTAGATTTTGTTCCAATCTAACAAAATCAATGGAGATCACTCCATTCGTGATTAATTCACGTACCATGGAATGTCTAACACCCAAGTGTCTAGACTTACCATTATACATGTGACTATAAGCCTTAGTGTGACAACCTGAAAATTTTTGACCAAATTTAAACTTTATCTTTAAATGATTTAACGTTTCCGACACGATAAGCAAAGTCTGTAAAACCGAATCTCAAAATTTTTGAACTATTCAAGTACCCTTCGGTTGTTCTCAACGATTCGCGAACCATTATATGTAAATAGATACATATATATACTATAACTTGAAAACGTAACAAAGTTTTAATTGCATGATACCGTACATTAAACTTATTGGTTTATATATCTATTTGAATATATATGATTTCAAGTTATTTAGTAAACGATAGTAACATTCGATTATTGATTCGATTGATATTTAGATAAGTTAACTAAAACGTTTAAGATGAACCAGTAAAACACTAATTTGCTACAGTATTTTCGAATTACTACAGTACCCGTAAAGCTACAGTGTTTTCGAAAATCACTATTTGCTACAGTAACTTTGCTACAGTAAAATACTATTTCAAAATGAAAATGTATATATGTATATGTATATACTAAGAGACGATGATTTATAGACGTAAATGACCAAAACACTCGAAAGTTTAAGATACACTTTGAGTGATATAGTTTATGGATAATTTAAGGCTATATTTTGACAAATGTACGTGTCACGAAATGTAAAATGCAAGTTTTCTCAGCGTACGAAGGGACATTCGAAAAACCGGAACCGGGACATAAGTCGCGTGATGACGTACGACTTATCGGAACAAAAATTACAAGTCAACTATGCACGTGAATTTAATATAATATATAATTAATTATACAAATTAAATATATTATATATATAATATAAAAATATGTCGACAAGCGTTAGGACAAAACGAATGTGAGCTGGCCACTTGAGCCATGCGATCGCATGGCTATCCCATGCAAACCCCATGCGAGGCCACATCCTATAAAAGCTCGACTGGTTCCAGTTTCTTTCTCATTTCATTTTTACTCCGTATTATTATTATAATTTATATTATTATTATTATTATTATTATTATTATTATTATTATTATTATTATTATTATTATTATTATTATTATTATTAATCTTATTATTATTAGTAGTATTTGTATTATTAGTATTACACATAAAATACTACGACGAGGTAATGTCTAAACGATTTCAAAAATGGTTTTCGAGCGGGATAGAGCTAAGAAAATTATGGGTAATGTTCAAGGGTATTGTTCTCAAGTCAAACCTAGTGTTTATCACCTTCGTTGCGTCTACGTACTTTCCTGCAATATTAAATCACAATATTGATACGTTGAGATCTACGGTTATTTGGTAATCCGAGTTTCAGTCACATTTTGGTGAACGACTTTATATGCTGCTAAGGTGAGTTTCATTTGCTCCCTTTTTAATTGCTTTTGCAATCTATATTTTGGGCTGAGAATACATGCACTTTATTTTAAACGCAATGAATACAAGTACATACTAAATTCTACACTGAGTTTGAACCGAAAATCCCTTAGCTTTGGTAACTAGTAACTGCCGGTTATAAGAACTGGTGTGCGCGAATAGTTGTATATGGATCCATAGGACTTGACATCCCCGTCTGTTCCAGGTATAGAAACCCTAGCCCGAACTATAAAATAGACGTATGCTATTTGAGTTTAGTACACGTTGGTTTGCGTGTATTGTACATGTTGATTGCATGTATGTTAAAACAGGGGTACTTATTATAACGTTAAAGCTTAGTTACCAGGGTGCTCAATCTTGTAGAATATTTTGATAAACGTTTCGGATGAAACAACTGAAATCTTGTGATCCACCTTTATGTACAGATTATGCAAAACATTAAAACTATGAACTCACCAACCTTTGTGTTGACACTTGTTAGCATGTTTATTCTCAGGTTCCCTAGAAGTCTTCCGCTGTTTGCTTATATGTTAGACAAGCTATGTGCATGGAGTCTTACATGGCATATTTTTCAAGGAAACGTTGCATTCACCAAATCATCACCATGTATCTTATTTTGACTGCATTGTCAACGGAAGTACTGTTGTAAACTATTATTTATGGTGATTGTCTATATGTAGAAATCATCAGATGTCGAGAACTTTTGATTTAAATATTCATTTATGGTGTGCCTTTTCAAAAGAATGCAATGTTTACAAAACGTATCATATAGAGGTCAAATACCTTGCAATGAAATCGATGAATGACGTGTTCGTCCATATGGATTTGGAGCGATCGTCACAATTGGTATCAGAGCGTTGGTCCTAGTGAACCAGGTCTTGTATTAGTGTGTCTAACTGATAGTTGTTAGTATGCATTAGTAAGTCTGGACTTAGACTGTGTCTGCATGTCAAAAGTTTTGCTTATCATTTCTTGTCGGAAATTACCTGCTTATCATTCTTAAGTCTAGACGCGTTTTCCTGCATTGATTGCATGACTAATGTATAGATAAAATTCGTATCATAGCGTATCTGCTAATTCATGTCTTAGCGTATATGTTACTATAAACTTTATCTGACAGCTTTCAAAAGTTCCTCCGTAATTTACGGATCCCTTGTATTATATATATGTATTCTATGTAATTAGAATATCATCCGATATTCAAAAATCATTTCATATCAAAAATCCTTTATCCAAACCGTGTAAGATGAATTCCGCATCTAGTTCGAATTTCTCAGATTCCGACAGCTATTCCGATATGGATTTCCACTCGAGCTCCGAAAGCAGCGTAACCGGAATGAATCAACCAATTAGCCATCATCTATTCTGGATGAATTGAGGATGGGTTCGTAATCTACTTAATCAGTGGAGACAGGAAGAAGGCGATCCCTTCCATCCACCACATTCACCTCTTGGTGAAGAACCTGAAGCACTTACCGACGAACCCGTTCGTAACACCATTTTCACCCTCATTTCCAGAATAGCTCACAACGAATACGTAATATCCAATATTCTAAATCTTATTCATCCGCTTGTCCGAACCGATAATCATCCCAGTATAATAGAAGAAGTCAACGAGCTTCGCGCTCGGGTAGTGGCTTTGGAAAATATGGTGCAAGGATTACAAACACCAGCAGCAGCACCAGCAACATAGCCAGTACCACCATCATCAACACTAACAGTATCATTACCACCACCAACAACATCCTCATCACACGCCTCAACATCACAATCTGTACCTCGGATATCAACATCATACTCACCATAGGTACCAAGGAGTACCAACAACAATAAATGATGAAGTATTGATTCATAACTTCATCGGAGAAATATTCTACGGCGATTAGGTAATCTCTAAAATCTTAGAGATTATTTATCCCAGTTATAACTGTAAATCAGATGAATAGAGATGATAGAAGGAAGAATAGAAACCCTGACAAGAATGGTGCGTAAGGTACAAGCTAGACTTGTTTTACCAACAGCATCAATAGTACCCTTAGCCTCACCAGCACAGTCAGTGCTGTTAACATCGCCTCTAACATCACAAGCTCTGCCAGTTCAAGAAAGCACCGTGGACATCATTACAAATCAACAACGAGTATATTGTATCAATGAGTTATGAAGTAATAACTCAATTCCTCTAAAGAATTTATATGTATATCTTATATATATAAATTTTAAAACCATCATAAATCTTTTCGTACTAAGCTATTATGTATGAATTGAAATAGGGTAAATATTACTCGGTTAAATTCATATTACTAATATGCTATGATGTACATCCTGCGTTAACAACTTAACCTTCGTTAACTACAATCTCTGTTTCAACTCAATGAATTCCATTTCATAATAAACCAAGTGTATTATTCAATTATATAATTGATTCTACATTTTCATTTTCGATGTACTCGAAACTTTCCAGAAAACATCATCTGTGCCTTGTAAGGTTCACAAGAATTCCACGAGCATCAACATCCTTCACCGAGGAATAAGAATAAATAATGAAGTATTGATTACATTAGCGAAATACTCCGCAAAGATTATGTAATCTTTAATATTTTAGAGATTAATCATTTCTAAGTCAAGACCAAAATCAAATGAGCTTAATATGATATTAACTCATTAAATCTGTATTACATCTGAAGAAAATATACATACATATATTTTCATAAAGACGGTAATAAAAATTCTTTTGTACAAAATATTAATTGTGAAATCTTTAACGGGTAGGTAATACCCGGGAAATATTTAAGTTCGCAATTAATATGTTACACTGAACATTCTTCAATTTTGATTCAAAAATCATTAACTATACTTACTACCCTAACTGCAATACACAATCATTCTCATACAAATTCAGTTACATATTCTGATATTGATAGATCAGAATCCAAGTCATAACTCTGAACCGGTGACATCATTCTTAGATCTCTATATCTTTCAAAGCTATACTTTGACTTCAAAACTGTGCAAGATCCTTTAGCGTTGTTTTTTTTACAGAAAATAACCTTGCAATTTTTTCTTTCTTTCAAAGTATCCAGTATTATCAACCATTCAACCAGTCAACGACAATCTTTCAGACTTGAAACTTTGGTATACACGTTTTTGTTACTGGGGAACCTTTTATGTTCCACCATATTAGCAGTAAATTTACCAACAACTTCAGTAATCCTTGACCTTCCGAAAAATCCTTATACTCATTGAAACCCTATCATGTACTCATCCACATCTTGTAACGGTAATTGCCATACCAACTACCGGGAATTAGCAATCAGTATTTTGAATCTCGCAGCATTTTCTACGCCAACAGTTATATATAAACATATAATGTCTATCTTCTAGACTTACATACTTCGAATGTGAAGTTTCTGAAAAACATCCCAAACTATGAACTAGTTCTCTGAAATTGGAACAATGCTGATGAAGCAGCAAAAATTGTAAACGACCTTAACAGTCAAAAGTTTGATGATAAAGAATAGTATGGTGGTAAAGCTGAGAAAAAGAGAAGGTTTGAAACTGGAAAACGGATTGAGCAAACCATGAAGGAGACTGTGGACAAATCACAAGGACGAAATCTACCTTCAAAGGATCCAAATGATTCAGTGTCTGCTAAAATCGTTAGCAAACACCTTACTCCTCATTCTAAACCTTCACAGACAAACTTTCCGCATCATTCTTTAATTCCAGATATTTTGAAATTCTAAGATATCATCGTATCTTTCATTATAAATATCCTCGATATTTTTGGAGATATTTTCATAACTATTCTTATCTGAAATCATTCATCTCTTCGCGCTATCTGTGTTACATCATAAAAGAAACTGTTTTAGTTTCAAAAATCTGAAAAATTTGAAAAATGGATGTTTGAAGTAGTGTTGGGAACTGAAGCATGAATTAGTATAATATAATGACACTTGATCAACGTGATTATATTACAGTAAGTCATGCTGAGTTTCTAATGGAACGTGATAAAGGTTCACAGATCATACCCTCATCATGAACCATGTTACATAACTCTTTCATTCTATTTAACCTCTAAACATATCAAGAAAATATTTTTCTTGATGATTCCGTCTTTTTCGAGGTATTCTGGTAATTTGACAAGTCAGATTGTGCCATTACCGTTTCTTTCTTAGAACATTAATTATGTTCATTCCGAAATTCATACCTACGAATTCTGGACCATTATTCGCTTGACTTAAAGTCAAGAAGAGAAAACGAAAGCATGAAGCTCCGAAATATAATGGAAAATATAAAGCCCGAAAACAACCCCGAAATTACAAACCGTGTATATCAATGCGTATAGCAATATAAAGACACGGAAGAATGAAAAACAATATAACCCCAAGGTAATAGTAGAAGAAAATAACCTCCTCTGGTGGCAGATGAAAAAGAAGAATGAATGATATGATAGCCAAGAAAATATCAAGAATCAGAACTGGATGAAGCATTTTCACAAATCTTTTGTAAGTATGAAATAAGAAAGAAGATTATAAGAGCGGTGAAAATAAATGAAACGGAAGAGGTCAATTTATAGAAAAATATCAGACATAGCAATCGAGGCAGATTACGCATTTAATCAAAGGAAATCCTAATTTCCTTAAATTCCGAAGAATCAAATCTTATTTAAATTATGAAGATTTTCTATTCCTTAAATTTCGGAAATCAATCGTTACTACATCAAGAGATAAGACGAATCTCTATTTTCCATTTCACTCTATTACGATAACTTCTCTCATACGCTTCGAGTAATCGGATTGTTTTATTCGCATTATTCAATGGTGATAAAATTCTATTTACCAACTCATATTCATCATGAAAACATTTTTATTGTTAGCCATGACGACCTCACTCAAATTTCGGGACAAAATTTCTTTAACGGGTAGGTACTGTGACAACCTGGAAATTTTTGACCAAATTTAAACTTTATCTTTAAATGATTTAACGTTTCCTACACGATAAGCAAAGTCTGTAAAACCGAATCTCAAAATTTTTGAACTATTCAAGTACCCTTCGGTTGTTCTCAACGATTCGCGAACCATTATATGTAAATAGATACATATATATACTATAACTTGAAAACGTAACAAAGTTTTAATTGCATGATACCGTACATTAAACTTATTGGTTTATATATCTATTTGAATATATATGATTTCAAGTTATTTAGTAAATGATAGTAACATTCGATTATTGATTCGATTGATATTTAGATAAGTTAACTAAAACGTTTAAGATGAACCAGTAAAACACTAATTTGCTACAGTATTTTCGAATTACTACAGTACCCGAAAAGCTACTGTGTTTTCGAAAATCACTATTTGCTACAGTAAAAAAAACTTTGCTGCATTAACTTTGCTACAGTAAAGCACTATTTCAAAATGAAAATGTATATATGTATATGTATATACTAAGAGACGATGATTTATAGACGTAAATGACCAAAACACTCGAAAGTTTAAGATACACTTTGAGTGATATAGTTTATGGATAATTTAAGGCTATATTTTGACAAATGTACGTGTCACGAAATGTAAAATGCAAGTTTTCTCAGTGTACGAAGGGACACTCGAAAAACCGGAACCGGGACATAAGTCGCGTGATGACGTACGACTTATCGGAACAAAAATTACAAGTCAACTATGCACGTGAATTTAATATAATATATAATTAATTATATAAATTAAATATATTATATATATAATATAAAAATATGTCGACAAGCGTTAGGACAAAACGAATGTGAGCTGGCCACTTGAGCCATGCGATCGCATGGCTATCCCATGCAAACCCCATGCGATCGCATGGGGTACTGTTGCATGCCACATCCTATAAAAGCTCGACTGGTTCCAGTTTCTTTCTCATTTCATTTTTACTCCGTATTATTATTATAATTTATATTATTATTATTATTATTATTATTATTATTATTATTATTATTATTATTATTATTATTATTATTATAATTAATAAGATTAATATTATTATTAATCTTATTATTATTAGTAGTATTTGTATTATTAGTATTACACATAAAATACTACGACGAGGTAATGTCTAAACGATTTCAAAAATGGTTTTCGAGCGGGATAGAGCTAAGGAAATTATGGGTAATGTTCAAGGGTATTGTTCTCAAGTCAAACCTAGTGTTTATCATCTTCGTTGCGTCTACGTACTTTTCTGCAATATTAAATCATAATATTGATACGTTGAGATCTACGGTTATTTGGTAATCTGAGTTTCAGTCACATTTTGGTGAACGACTTTATATGCTGCTAAGGTGAGTTTCATTTGCTCCCTTTTTAATTGCTTTTGCAATCTATATTTTGGACTGAGAATACATGCACTTTATTTTAAACGCAATGAATACAAGTACATACTAAATTCTACACTGAGTTTCAACTGAAAATCCCTTAGCTTTGGTAACTAGTAACTGCCGGTTATAAGAACTGGTGGGCGCGAATAGTTGTATATGGATCCATAGGGCTTGACATCCCCGTCTGTTCCAGGTATAGAAACCCTAGCCTGAACTATAAAACAGACGTATGCTATTTGAGTTTAGTACACTTTGGTTTGCGTGTATTGTACATGTTGGTTGCATGTATGTTAAAACAGGGGTACTTATTATAACGTTAAAGCTTAGTTACCAGGGTGCTCAATCTTGTAGAATATTTTGATAAACGTTTTGGATGAAACAACTGAAATCTTGTGATCCACCTTTATGTACAGATTATGCAAAACATTAAAACTATGAACTCACCAACCTTTGTGTTGACACTTGTTAGCATGTTTATTCTCGGTTCCCTAGAAGTCTTCCGCTGTTTACTTATATGTTAGACAAGCTATATGCATGGAGTCTTACGTGGCATATTTTTCAAGGAAACGTTGCATTCACTAAATCATCACCATGTATCTTATTTTGACTGCATTGTCAACGGAAGTACTGTTGTAAAATATTATTTATGGTGATTGTCTATATGTAGAAATCATCAGATGTCGAGAACTTTTGATTTAAATATTCATTTATGGTGTACCTTTTCAAAAGAATGCAATGTTTACAAAGCGTATCATATAGAGGTCAAATACCTCGCAATGAAATCGATGAATGACGTGTTCGTCCATATGGATTTGGTGCGATCGTCACACTTAGCCACCGTTGAAGCACTATCACAATGCATACCAATAGGAGGAATGGGCTTTGGCCACAAAGAAATTTCATATACCAAATTCCTTAACCACTCGACTTCATTACCCGCCGCAGCCAATGCACCAAATTCTGACTCCATTGTCGAATTTGTAATACACATTTGCTTCTTGGAAGCCTATGAAATTGCCCCTCCACCAAGTAGGAATATCCAACCAGTAGTAGAAGAATGATCTTCCATATTGGTTATCCAACTTGCATCCGAATAACCTTCTAGGATAGAAGGAAAGCCAGTATATGTGATACCAAAGTCCTTGGTTTTCTTTAAGTACTTAAATACTCTATTCACAGCTTGCTAATGGTGAGAACCCGGGTTACTAGTAAATCTACTCAATGTACCCACCACATAGGCAATATCCAGTCTAGTGCAAGTCATTGCATACATTAGAGACCCTATAGCACTCGAGTATTTAAGTTGATACACAGCCGAACCCGTATTGGGTAAGAGCTTAAGAGTAGGATCAATGGGAGTACTCACCGGGGAGGTATCCTCAAGATTGAACTTCTTGCGAATCTTCTCAATATAATGAGATTGAGTTATCGTGATACCATTGTCACCACGAATGATCCTTATACCAAGAATCACATCCGCAACCCCTATATCCTTCATTGAAAACTTAGATGACAAAAATTGTTTGGTCTTATCAACTTGATCTTGGTTAGTGCCAAAGATCAACATGTCATCCACATATAAGCAAATAATCACACCATTTCCCTTGTGATCAAATTTGCTATACACACACTTATTCGATTGGTTGATCATGAAGCCATGAGACAAAATGACATCATCAAACTTTTGATGCCATTGCTTTGGTGCTTGTTTAAGTCCATACAAAGACTTAATCAACTTGCACACCTTCGTCTCTTATCTCGGCATGACAAATCCTTCCGGTTGTTTCATGTACACCTCCTCCTCCAAATCACCGTTAAGAAAAGCGGTTTTTACATCCATTTAATGAATAACAAGATTGTGAATCGACGCAAGCGAAATCAACAATCTAATGGTGGTGATACGCGCAATTGGAGCATAGGTATCAAAATAGTCAATACCCTCCTTTTGCCTAAAGCCTTGTATGACCAAACGTGCTTTAAACTTGTCAACCGATCCATCAACTTTCATCTTCCTTTTGAAGATCCACTTGTTGCCCAAAGGTTTACAACCGGGAGGCAAATCAACTAGAACCCATGTATTGTTTTCCATTATAGAGTCTATCTCGTCACGAATTGCCTCTTTCCAAAAGGCAACGTCACGAGACCTCATGGCCTCATCATATGTCCTCGGATCCTCCTCAATATTATAACAATAATGAAGTTGAAATATAACACTATCTGTAGTTCCTTCAACCAAAAATAGTTAAAAATTCTCACCATATGATTTAGGAGTTTTTTTCCTACTCCCTCTACGTGGCTCATGAGTTTCATTTGGAATTTCTTCCAATTGAGCACCGTGGTGTAACAACCCCAATCCGTTACACCAAAACCGGAGTACATTTTTTTTATTAGTTAGGTCCCATTAATACAAGACATTTTCGACTCTGTTTTAATCGAAACATAACATCATAATGATACGTTTAACAATCTATCATGACCCTTGGCACACAAATTACACTTTACAAAATCATTTGTAATAGTGACCCGATCACAAGAATTACGGGTTAAGACTCAATAACCCAACCCAATACCAAGAGCATAATCCCGGGGACTACCAAATCCCTCATCCACGTCCAAAGATCCAAAAGCTACCCCATCGAGCCCAAGCGCACCTAAGCATCTAGTCTACAACTAACTAGCTTCATAATCACAATACCTGTAAAAAGGTAAACAACGAGAGGGGTAAGCTTAACGCTTAGTGAATGCAATAATTATACACATACATATATAATCTACTTACTTGCAATCACTTACACAATTACCGCATACACGCTAGCAATATAATTAGCATACCATTGCAAAGTATAACGCTAAAATCTCCAATATGCAAGCTAGCACAAACAATAGCATATAACACGAACAATATAATATGCTACGCTACATCACACCAAAAATAGTGATGTTCACAACATCCATTAGTATCCAAGATTTCAAGGCTAGCCCCGCGAATGGTATCGTCAACATCGAACTTAAACCCCATTCGCCCCATTTAATGTGGTATCGTCAACATCGAACTTAAAACCCACATATAAGGTATCGTCAACATCGAACTTTAACCCCTCATCAAAATCACTACAATAGTGGTATGGCATCGTCAACATCGAACTTTAACTCCATACATGAGGTATCGTCAACACCGAACTTTAAACCCTCATCCAACAAACAATAAATGGTATGGCATCGTCAACATCAAACTTTAACTCCATACATTAAATAGCAACTCGTACGAGGATATGGTATCGTCAACATCGAACTTTAAACCCATACCCCACAAGTAAATAAATCATATATATACATATATAATTATTCCACTCACCTCGTGAACTCGAGCATTACAAACCATGCGCGAAATCTCCACCACGCACAACCGAGCAAGATTTTACCTATAATATGCGTATAGGTATACACATAATCAACATACAATCTCATTTGGACTCTTGACCCGCCCGAATGAACAACAAGTGCAAAATATACCCTTTTGCACTTTTAACGCTACCCGAAGGTCCAAAACTAACGAGACTAGTTCCCGCGTTCTCAAAATACCCAAATATGTCAACTTTAACCTCTAAACGCATACTAGCTCGTATTTTACACAAAACCCATTCCATGGTTGACCAAGTTTGACTTTATTGCTAAAACACCAAATTTTAACCTAAAATCACTTCTCGCGAGTAATTACATCAAAAGCATCATTTAACACTTAACAAATGCATTTAACATCCAATTAATCCAAATTAGTGTCATCCTCAATTTTGACCCAATTCAAATTGCTCATTTTAACCAAAGTCATAAAACGCCCCAAAATCACTAACGACTAGTGATTATATTTCCAAGACAACCACTAACACTTAAATCAAGTATTTACCTACTTGATTTACCAAAACTTGACTTAAAACTTAATTTGACACCGAATCAAGCTTACTTGTCCTAAAATACCCATTTGACCCGTTTTGACCTAAATTAGGGTTTACACCCAAAAACCAAGTCAACACAAGTGTTCTAACGTTTAACCAACACACGCAAGACCCAAACTCATAATTTCATCACTCGAAACCCATTTTGACACATAAACCCTAATCTTGACCCATTTCAAAATTAGTCAACTAAAATACACCCAAAAGGGTTCCAACGCTTCCAAAATCACTAAACTAAGTGATTACACCCAAAATCAAAACCTAATCATGGCCAAAACGTCAATCATCCCAAAACCCAGTGATATCGCATATTTTATACGCATTTTCCTTAGCGATATCGGGTACATTTTGGTCCTTTTGGATACGATTTGGAATTATTTCGGTGAAAGTTGTGAAAAGTTTGAGTTCCAAGACCAAGGAGGTTAATTTTGAAGTTATTTGATGGTTTTGGGTGATTTTCGATGTAAACGAGTGAAAGGGTTTGGTTCGATTCGAGTTTTGGTGTTTGTATTAAGTTTTTCAGCTCATTTCAGCAAAATGACATGGAGCGCCGCTCCAAAACATGGCGCGCCGCGCCATTCCACATAAAATACAGTTCAAGCATTTTAAAAAGGCAGATTTCAGCTCACCAGTCAAATGGCGGGCCGCGCGAGGAAATGGTGCGCCGCGCGAGTAAGGGCGCGCCGCGCAGGTTCTCAACCGGGTTCAGAATTGCACCTATTTAAAGCCCAAAAATTACCCTAATTTATCATTATCGCATCCAGACGAATTCCAGCAGCTTTTTGACGAACTTAGGTGATTTTTGGGGATTTCCAAGGTCATTCTAAGGTATCAATCATTCCGGAAACAAGTCTCGATTCGTTTATCTTTCATGATTCAATCATTGATTAGGTTTATCCCTTATCATAAACAATGAATTTCTCTATTACTTTATTTGTGATTTTTATTGTTGCCATGATTACTGGCTAAGTTCTTTAATGTTTGTCTAGATTTAATAACCTATGTATTGGATGCTTCTTATCAGTTGTTTGATTAATTTATGATGATTTGATGTTTGAATTAAAGAACCATTCTTATTGAAGCTAGACTTTTCGATTCAATTGGTTGTGTACTTGTTTGATAGGACGAGAGTTCATTAATTTAGTGCATTAATTTACAATTGGTTTGTCTTAATTGATTGTTTGCTTACTCGGAGACGAGAGTAAATTGAATTCAAAAGGCTAGACGAAATAGGGGTGAATTATGCGCAACGAGAGTTGGTGTGATTGTGATTTGAATCTTCATCTCAGTTGAACTGTTTAGTCACAATTAGGAGGTCTTAGGCTACAGGGAATTCCGTGTCGTGTAATCTTAATTGAAGTGTTTGCGCTGGGGAATTCCAGGTGAACCGACAAGATAATTCACATAAGTTAGATAATAACTGGGGCTTAATCTAAATGCATCCAATACTAGGTGAAAAAGGTCTAGACAAGCATTCGTTTTTTTTCTAATTGTTTACAACTATCTTATTTTACTCGTTTGTTTGCTTTAAAGCTTAAAACTGAAAACACCAAAAATATTGTTCAATCTTGTTATTAATTAAGCTATCTTTGATTTTGGCTAATCGTTAAATAGCCAACCAAACAAATTATCTCGTAATTCAATTTTCTAGATTTAACTTAGTTTAATTCATTAGTTACAATCTTAATTTTCACGTCTAAACTGTCCTTGGAACGATCTTGGATTTACCAACTTTATACTATTGCACGATCGGGTACACTGCCCGTTAGTGTGTAGTAAATCTTTAAACCGGTTTTTCCCATTATAAATAATAGACGCGATTTCACACATCAAGTTTTTGGCGCCGCTGCCGGGGACAGTTGTGTCGAAGATTAAGATTGTTATCTAATTGTTCTTAGTTTAGTTTAGTTATAGATTATTATTTCTTTTCGTTATTCTCAAGTTGAATCGGTGCGTTTAATCAGTTGTTAGTGGTGATTTCGCAGGTAACAGGTAGTGCATGCCACATACGCGTTCTTCTAATTCTCCGATTTTTCAACCATTTGCAGAACCCGAAAGAGAGTTATTCAGAGCGTTAAGTCATGAACAACAGTCTACAGTGGATTCATCTTTTTCTTCAAGTGCTAATATAATTAATTTGAGAAGTAGTTCTGAAACTGTGGTGCCCAATACACCACCTGAAATCAGAGAAGAAGAAGAATCTTACATTTCCTTAGATCTTTTCGAGACTGAAGATATGGCTGACCAAGAACAGCCACCTCGTCCTCAGACTATGGCACAAAAGTTGAAGGCCAGATGAGGGGGCCAAGGCAATTCGATTACTCAACCGAACATCACTCAGCCTTTTCAAATTACAGGGCCGATCCTGAATTTGATTTCTTCTGATTGCTGATTTTATGGCAAGGATAGTGAGGATGCTAACGAGCATCTTCGTAATTTTAATGATGTTTGCAATTTGTTTAAGCTACATGAGGTTGCCGATACTTCAATCAAGACAAGGCTTTTCCCTTGGAATCTTAAGGGAGAAGCTAAGAGATGGTTAGATAAGCAACCAGAGGGCACGATTACCTCTTAGGAGACTTTGGAGGATAAGTTTTTGTCGAAGTTTTTCCCTGCGTCTCGAGCTGCTAGACTTCAAGCAGAAATTTCACAATTTAGACAAAAGAGCAGTGAGACATTATTTGATGCTTGGGACCGTTTTGCTACTTTGTTACGCTCGTGTCCGCAACATGGGTTGAATGATTTACAAAAGGTTCAGATTTTCTACAAAGGTTGTGACATTCCAACTCGTCAGAGTATTGATCAAGCAGCAGGTGGTACGTTAATGGATAAGACCGAAGAAGAGGCGTTAGAGATAATTGAAAAGCAAGCTGCTTACTCTCACGAATGGCATCAAGATCATGAGTCATCCCATTCAGCTTCAGTTAAGAGAACCGAGACCACTGGTGCGTATGATGATTTTGGGTCTATCAGTGCTAAGTTGGATTCTTTTGGTAGAAATTTAGAGAAGATGAATAAGGATATTCATGGTATGAAGGTTGGTTGTGAGTATTGTGGGGGTTTACATTTAGCTAAAGATTGTGATGCGGGGTTAACGATAGGTCAAAAGGAAGAGATAGCGTACATCAGTTAGCAAAATAATAATCAGTTTCAAGGGCGCGCTCAGTTTAACCGCAATTTTAATAATCCCTACAATCCTCAAGGTCGTTAGGGAGGTAGTAACAGTAATTATCAGAATTTGCCGGGTGGAGGATTTCAGCAACAAGCTCCTGGGTATTTTCAAAAGCCCCAAGCCGAAGAGAAAAAGTCGAATCTTGAAGCTATGATCGAAAAGCTTGTGATATCTCAAACTCAGCTTGTTACTACTGTTACTCAGAATAATGAGAAGAATGATCAGATGTTCCGGAATCAACAAGCCGCGATTCATAATTTGGAATAACAAATTGGTCAACTTGCTAATCAGAGAAATGAGAGAAAACCGGGGGAGTTACCAAGTAACACAGATGCTAACCCGAAAAATGGGCACGTTAATGCTATCACCACCCGAAGTGGTATAGCATATGATCCACCAAAGAAGCCTGCTGAGTATGATTTGCGAGTTCCATTGGTTAAAGATAGTGAGCCGGTAGTTGTTAGTGAACCGGAGGGGGATAAGGAGCCGGAACAGGTGATTGAGGAAGTTGAAAATATACCGGTAAAGGTTGCTGCTAAACCGGTAGCTAAGGAGTATCAACCACCGCTCCCATACCCGAGAAAACAGAGGTTAGAGAAGTTAGAGGCGGAAAAATCAAAGTTCATGGAGTTGATCAAGAAAGTGAATGTCAACCTACCTTTCATTGATGTTATTGCGGGGATGCCCAAGTATGCTCGGTTTATGAAGGATTTTCTTACCAACCGGAAAAAGATGGAAAGTGTTTCATCCGTGACGTTAAATGCAGCATGTACAGCGGTGGTGACAAACCAACTTCCCGAGAAGTTGGAAGATCCGAGTTGTTTTACTATTCCTTGTTTATTGGGGGATCTTGCTTGTATGCGGGCATTGGCGGATTTGGGTGCTAGTATTAATTTAATGCCCTACTCTATTTACCTTAAACTAGCACCTGGGGAACTTAGACCCACTCGTATGGCCATACAACTAGCGGACCGCTCTATTAAATACCCTCGTGGGATTATAGAGAACATGCAAGTTAAGACCGGGACATTAGTTTTCCCCGCCGACTTTGTAGTTCTAGACATGGAAGTGGATGAAAGGATTCCACTTATTTTGGGAAGGTCATTTTTGAATACCGCTAGATGTCTAATTGATGTTTATGGCCAACAGTTGACCCTTAGAATAGGTGACCAAAAGGTGTCCTTTGCTATTGATAAGGCATTAAAATACCCCGGTTACCTAGATGACACTTGTTATTTTTTGCAAACCGTGGACACACATGTTGAGTTTTTGCAGGAGTTTCCAGAATTGCAGGGAACAGGGGAATGTGAAATAGCAAGTGATGAAGGGGATGTGTTAGATGAGGTGGATTTGATGACCACCCTAATGGCTGAAGGTTATGAGACAACCGAAGAAGAGCATGAGGAGTTGGAAAAAGCAAATGCATACAGGAGCAAAACTTCAATTGAAGAGGCTCCTGAATTAGAGTTGAAACCACTCCCGGATAATTTGGAGTATGCTTTTCTTGGGGAGGAGTCTAAACTCCCGGTGATTATTGCTTCCGATCTTTCTGTAAGTCAAAAGTCTAAACTTATCTCCATGTTAAAAGCCCACAAACCGGCTATTGCATGGAAAATTCAGGATATTAAGGGTGTTAGTCCCTCTTATTGTACACACGAAATCCTAATGGAAGATAACTTCAAACCGTGTGTGCAACGACAAAGGCGACTAAACCCACATATGCAGGAAGTGGTTAAAAAGGAGATTGTTAAACTCCTTGATGCAGGTCTTATTTATCCTATTTCTGATAGTCCTTGGATGAGTCCAGTTCAATGTGTGCCCAAAAAGGGTGGCATGACCGTGATCACAAACGAAAAGAATGAATTAATTTCTACCAGGACTGTCACGGGATGGCGGGTGTGCATTGACTATCGAAAATTAAATGATGCCACCCGAAAGGACCATTTTCCCCTACCCTTCATCGATCAAATGTTGGAGAGGTTGGCGGGAAAAAGTTTCTATTGTTTTCTTGATGGTTTTTCGAGATATTTCCAAATCCCTATTGCACCCGAAGACCAAGAGAAAACCACGTTCACGTGCCCGTATGGCACATTCTCTTATCGGCGTATGCCGTTCGGTTTATGTAACGCCCCTGCTACCTTTTAAAGGTGTATGGTGGCGATTTTCCATGATATGATCGAAGACTGCATGGAGGTGTTTATGGATGACTTTTCAGTCTACGGAGACACCTTCGAGTCATGTCTTCTTAATCTTGAGCGTATGTTGATTCGGTGCGAAAAAGCCAGTCTTGTGCTCAACTGGGAGAAATGCCACTTTATGGTTCGTGAGGGCATCGTTCTCGGGCACAAGATTTCTAAAGTTGGAATTGAGGTAGATAAGGCAAAAATCAATGTTATCGCCGGGCTTAAAGCCCCTACCGATGTTAAAGGTGTTCGAAGTTTTCTTGGGCACGTCGGGTTTTACCGGCGGTTTATCAAGGATTTTTCCAAAATTGCCACGCCCTTAAATAAACTTCTTGAAAAGGACGCTCCGTTTGTTTTCTCGGAGGAGTGTCACAAAGCTTTCAATCTTCTTAAAGCAAAGCTCACTAATTCACCTATCCTTATTAGTTCGGATTGGTCTATGCCATTCGAACTTATGTGTGATGCTAGTGACTTTGCAATCGGATCCGTCTTGGGGCAACGTGTTGGTAAACATTTTCAGCCCATTTACTATGCTAGTAAGACATTGCAAGGAGCGCAACTAAATTATACCACCACCTAAAAGGAACTCCTAGCAATTATTTTCTCTTTTGACAAATTTCGTGCGTATCTCATACTAGCAAAGACGGTTGTGTATACGGACCACTCGGCCCTTAAGCATTTGCTCTCTAAACCCGATGCTAAACCGAGATTGATACGTTGGGTATTGCTTTTGCAAGAATTCGATGTAGAAATCCGGGATAAAAAGGGTGCCGAGAATTTAGCGGCCGATCACCTTTCATGTCTTGAGAACCCCTCCCGTGAGGTTCTCGATGAGACTTCTATTCATGATGATTTTCTCGATGAATATCTCATGAAGGTGGAGGAGTGTGAAGACCCTTGGTTCGTTGATTTTGCGAATTATCTAGTTGGTGGGTTCTTAGAAAAAGGTTGGTCACATCATAAACGTAAGAAATTCTTTAGTGACCTTAAGTATTATTTTTGGGAGGACCCTTATCTCTTTAGGCGGTGTTCCGATGGAATGATCCGCCGGTGTGTTTCGGGAAAAGAGTGCGAACGCATTCTTGTCCAATGTCATCATGGTCCGACAGGTGGGCATTATGGTCCCCAAGTTACGGGGCGAAAAGTCTTTGAGGCCGGCTTTTATTGGCCTACTATCTTCAAGGATGCCCACTGGATTTGTCAATCGTGCGATGCTTGTCAACGGGCGGGCCAAATCACCCAACGAGACGAGATGCCTCAAAATGTCATCCAAGTTTGTGAGGTCTTTGATATTTGGGGGATTGATTTCATGGGCCCGTTCCCGAAGTCGAATAATAAGCTCTACATTCTTGTTGCTATCGATTATGTTTCAAAATGGGTTGAAGCACAAGCTTTGCCCACTAATGATGCACGGGTTGTAGTTTCATTCTTAAAACAGCTCTTTTCTCGGTTTGGTGCCCCGAAAGCTTTAATTAGTGATCGGGGAACTCACTTTTGTAATGCCCAACTTGAAAAGGTGTTGAAAAGATATGGGGTAACCCATAAAGTTTCGACATCCTACCATCCTCAAACGAATGGGCAAGTCGAAAACACCAATCGGGCGTTAAAGAGGATTCTTGAGAAAACTATTGGTTCTAATCCTAAGGAGTGGTCGTTTAAGCTCGATGATGCCTTATGGGCATTTAGAACGGCGTACAAAATGCCAACCGGAACCACTCCTTTTCGGTTACTTTATGGCAAAGCATGTCATCTCCCGGTGGAGATTGAACACAAAGCTTATTGGGCTCTAAAAACGAGCAATCTTGATCTTAAGGAGGCGGGTCGCCTTAGGTTGAGTCAATTGAATGAGTTAGAAGAGCTAAGGCTCGATGCGTATGAGAACTCATTGATTAGTAAGGAAAGAACGAAGAAGTGGCACGATAGTCGCTTGAAGGATCCTAAATAATTTAAGGAAGGGGATCGTGTGCTTCTTTTCAATTCGAGGTTTCGTTTGTTTCCCGGGAAGTTAAAATCTAAATGGTCGGGACTTTTTGTTGTTCGAAAGGTTTATTCTCATGGGGCGGTTGATTTGGTAAATTCGAAAGGGGAAGAGTTCAAGGTTAACGGTCATCGGTTAAAACACTATGTCGATGGACCGCAAGAGGTGGACGATGAGATTAAACTCATCTTTACCTCTAACGACGCGTAATAATCATGGTTAAAACCATTGTTGTAGAGTTTGTATATTTTTGTGCTTGTTTGACAATATGTGCAATATAATCATGCTTGGATTTTTGTTGGGGTTAGTTTGGTGGTTTTAGGTTGAGAAAATGGGATTTAAAGGTTTAAAAATACGAAATTCTGGTGTACCAGCACATGGATCGCCGCTCCAGATCATGGAGCGCCGAGCCACTTTGAGACACCTGATGTACCAGATATTGAAAAAAGCTCGACATGATTTTTCAGTTAATCGGAGCGCCGCGCGGATACCATGCGCGCCGCGCAGCTTGCTGGAGCACCGCGCCAATTCCTGTCGGCCAGCTGTTTTCTTTTATAATTAAAATCAAACCCGAATTTTTACATCCACACAATTAGAAACGGGTTGGTAGCTGTATTTACCCCAATTCCTTTTATTCTTTTCATTCATAACATCTCTTTAACACTTACGAACACTTTGATTTTCAAAACCCTAAATCTCAAAACTTCGATTTCTTGTTTCAATTAACTTCAATCTTTCAAGAATGGCTCCCACCAAGGTCCGAATTTGTTTCTTTCTAACTAATTTCATCTTATTATGTGTAATTGTTTGTTTAACTTTTGAGTATCATGATGAATTAGTGTGGGGTTGCTTTAACTTGGGTTATGTGATTCAATTAGTCATGGGTTTTGTTAAATTATCATTGTATGCTTTGAATTCATAACTAAATTTGTGTTTTTAGAAGTTGTAATTAAATCTAGGGTTTGTATATTTGAGACTTGTTAATTTGTAGGTGATTAAGGTGTTCTATGCTTGAAATTGATGTAGTTTTTGTATTGTTTATGTGTTTTTAAACTAGTGTGGGGTTGTGTTCATATGGGCGGGTCATAATGGTTTGATTGATTTAATGCAAAATTGGTTTAGTTATGTATGATGCCATGCTAGTGAAGATGAAACATGTATTTTTGAGTTGTGTTGAGCATGTTGGTGGTAGTAATTGGCATTGGTTAAGATTGGCACACATGATGAACTTTTCTAGATTTTTGGAAGTAAGAAGTGTTATGAAAAGTTGTGTTTGCTAATATTTTGGTAATGATGTTAAGTGAGTGTAGTTGCTATGATGAATTGGTTCAAATGATAGTATGATATGAGATAGATTGTGATCTTGGCATTGTTTTACAAGTATTATTTGTTAACTTGGAGATTGTTTTCAAAAGTGGATTGGCATGAAACATGATTTGGTTGTGAATGGTACTTGGTGTCTATTATTATGACTAACACTAAATTTTGAGTTTGTTGTTTTGTTTTCTTTACTTGTTTCATGAATGTAGAGATCAAGAGGATCCCAGGAACAACCAAGGCAACCACCGAATAATCCTGAATTATGGTTATCTCATATCTCGAATAATGAGGATTTGGAGGAAAGGACAAATAGCGCTCGTCCGATTGAGCGAACTTATTATTTAGATTGGACGCATCTTTCATCAGCGGGTCCTAATATTGTTCGGGAGTTGCGTCGTTACTTGTGGGTAGTCTATGCGGGCAATGAGTTGAGACCTTATGAAAGGTTATTTGAGATTAATGAGGATATTTATGAGCAGATAACTATAGAGTTTTTCTCAACTGTTAGTTGTCGACCTCGAGTCTCTCCGACCGAGGCAGGTTTCTTATCGTTTAGGCTTGGCGGGTTAGAGCGTCGTATGTCTAAGATTGAGCTGGCTCGGACATTAGATCTATATCCTGAGTTGACTGATAATGATTTGAAGTGGCATTTGATGAATTGCAGAGTGTTTGGGGAGCAAGTTTTCAGTGAAAGTGATTATTGGCCGACTGTGGCAACTGTTAGTGCTGGTCCGTCTAGTTCGAGTCGAAGTGTTCAGTCGATGCTTAGACTTCCTGAGGATCGAATAATTTTTAAGATGATAGCTACTATGTTTATGGTAAGGAGAAACGCAAACAAAATTCAGCGAAGGGATCTTTGGATCCTACAACAAATTAAACTGAGGGATCCGATCGATGTCCCATGTATGTTAGGGGTATGGTTGCAGGAAATTGGAATGGACAAACGCACGGAACGCCCATTGTTAGGTGGGCTTTTTGTTACTAGGTTAGCTCGGGTGTTTTCGGTCCCGACGAGTCGATGTGATGTGGTGGGAGTTGAGGCGATGCCCACCAATATTCTGTTTTTCTCTATGGCTGAGTTTATCCGTCGTGGTCTAGCAGGATGGGTTTTGTGGTCTGATGAAGAGCAACAGCAACAGCCAGGTGACGGTGCAGGTCGAGGATGTGGACGTGGAGCTAGTCGATCCACGTATGAGGCTGGGAGCTCGAGTGGTGCGAACGTACAGGGTACGTGGTCAATGGGTGAAGAGAGTTGGAATTCTTTGGTGAACAGTGTGGACGGTCTTCATTTAGAGTACAGGGACAGCAGGTCAGCATATGATGCTCAGGTGGAGCATAATCAGCGGATGTTGGCAGAGCAGCGTAGGCATAATGAGGATTTGATGACTTAGCACCAACAAAATTATGGGTCGATTAACACAACACTAGGACAGTTTGGAACAGAGTTGGGTCATTTGGAAGAGCGTGTTGACAGGGTTGAGTACGATGTTAGGGGAATTAGGGCCCACAATCAGTGGGAGATCCATCAGCGACAAATTCAGCGTCAGATGCGTCATAACCCGGAGGCGTATATTCCGACGCGAACTACCATTCCCGATTATACGTCTGTTACTCCTCCGAGACCGGATCCTTCATATGACCCGTACCAAGCTTGTCAGGATACGTATGGTGTGAACTGGGACCCTACCAGAGATTTTTGGCCGGGAAGTGATTGATTGTTGCACGTGATTATGTTGTAATTTGTTTTAAACTATTTTCGTTTCGTTGGTTTGTACTTGGATAATTTTATATTTTGCTTATGTACTGTGGATTTATTTAGGGACAAGGCGTTTCGGTACCAGGTGGTGCCACCTTGTCCCATTTATGTAGTTCGTGTGTTTTTCTTTTCTTAGGTATGTTCGTGAAACAATTTTTTTTTCAAGTCTGGCATTAAGTTCAGCAAAACTACTTGAATGATGATATTGGTGTGAGGATCGGGAATGGACGATGTTCTTATGCTGGCAGTCAGTTCAGCACCATCTATCACTGTCATTCCACGATCAGTGGTTACCTTGATAAGTTTTTATTTTTCTTACCCTTTCGATTTTAATCTATTTTTTATCTCAAGTAATGGGGACATGGCTTGATCTCAAGTGTGGGGTGTGGATGTAAAATCTCTCAGGTTGGTTGTTAATGAAGTCATCATTGAAATGTCCCGTTCTTATTGATTAAAAACGTTCCATATTAATTGATTTCGTTGCGAGGTTTTGACCTCTATATGAGACGTTTTTCAAAGACTGCATTCATTTTAAAACAAACCATAAGCTTTATTTCATCAATAAAGGTTTAAAAAGCTTTACGTAGATTATCAAATAATGATAATCTAAAATATCCTGTTTACACACGACCATTACATAATGGTTTACAATACAAATATGTTACAACAAAATAAGTTTCTTGAATGCAGTTTTTACACAATATTATACAAGCATGGATTCTAAATCTCGTCCTTATTTAAGTATGCGACATCGGAAGCTCTTAATAATCACCTGAGAATAAACATGCTTAAAACGTCAACAAAAATGTTGGTGAGTTATAGGTTTAACCTATATATATCAAATCATAATAATAGACCACAAGATTTCATATTTCAATACACATCCCATACATAGAGATAAAAATCATTCATATGGTGAACACCTGGTAACCGACATTAACAAGATACATATATAAGAATATCCCCATCATTCCGGGACACCCTTCGGATATGATATAAATTTCGAAGTACTAAAGCATCCGGTACTTTGGATGGGGTTTGTT
Source organism: Rutidosis leptorrhynchoides (assembly GCF_046630445.1). Classification (NCBI taxonomy): domain Eukaryota; kingdom Viridiplantae; phylum Streptophyta; class Magnoliopsida; order Asterales; family Asteraceae; genus Rutidosis; species Rutidosis leptorrhynchoides. The sequence continues at coordinate 423,153,423 of NC_092338.1, read as the reverse complement.
AGGCCCAATAGATCTATCTTTAGGATTCGCGTCAATTAGGGTGTCTGTTCCCTAATTCTTAGATTACCAGACTTAATAAAAAGGGGCATATTCGATTTCGATAATTGAACCATAGAATGTAGTTTCACGTACTTGTGTCTATTTTATAAATCATTTATAAAACCTGCATGTATTCTCATCCCAAAAATATTAGATTTTAAAAGTGGGACTATAACTCACTTTCACAGATTTTTACTTCGTCGGGAAGTAAGACTTGGCCACTGGTTGATTCACGAACCTATAACAATATATACATATATATCAAAGTATGTTCAAAATATATTTACAACACTTTTAATATATTTTGATGTTTTAAGTTTATTAAGTCAGCTGTCCTCGTTAGTAACCTACAACTAGTTGTCCACAGTTAGATGTACAGAAATAAATCGATAAATATTATCTTGAATTAATCCACGACCCAGTGTATACGTATCTCAGTATTGATCACAACTCAAACTATATATATTTTGGAATCAACCTCAACCCTGTATAGCTAACTCCGACATTCACATATAGAGTGTCTATGGTTGTTCCGGAATATATATAGATGTGTCGACATGATAGGTCGAAACATTGTATACGTGTCTATGGTATCTCAAGATTACATAATATACAATACAAGTTGATTAAGTTATGGTTGGAATAGATTTGTTACCAATTTTCACGTAGCTAAAATGAGAAAAATTATCCAATCTTGTTTTACCCATAACTTCTTCATTTTAAATCCGTTTTGAGTGAATCAAATTGCTATGGTTTCATATTGAACTCTATTTTATGAATATAAACAGAAAAAGTATAGGTTTATTGTCAGAAAAATAAGTTACAAGTCGTTTTTGTAAAGGTAGTCATTTCAGTCGAAAGAACGACGTCTAGATGACCATTTTAGAAAACATACTTTCACTTTGAGTTTAACCATAATGTTTGGATATAGTTTCATGTTCATAATAAAAATCATTTTCTCAGAATAACAACTTTTAAATCAAAGTTTATCATAGTTTTTAATTAACTAACCCAAAACAGCCCGCGGTGTTACTACGACGGCGTAAATCCGGTTTTACGGTGTGTTTCGTGTTTCCAGATTTTAAATCATTAAGTTAGCATATCATATAGATATAGAACATGTGTTTAGTTGATTTTAAAAGTCAAGTTATAAGGATTAACTTTTATTTGCGAACAAGTTTAGAATTAACTAAACTATGTTCTAGTGATTATAAGTTTAAACCTTCGAATAAGATAGCTTTATATGTATGAATCGAATGATGTTATGAACATCATTACTACCTTAAGTTCCTTGGATAAATCTACTGTAAAAGAGAAAAATGGATCTAGCTTCAACGGATCCTTGGATGACTCGAAGTTCTTGAAGCAGAATCATGACACGAAAACAAGTTCAAGTAAGATCATCACTTGAAATAAGATTGTTATAGTTATAGAAATTGAACCAAAGTTTGAATATGATTATTATCTTGTATTAGAATGATAACCTACTGTAAGAAACAAAGATTTCTTGAGGTTGGATGATCACCTTACAAGATTGGAAGTGAGCTAGCAAACTTGAAAGTATTCTTGATTTTATGTAACTAGAACTTGTAGAATTTATGAAGAACACTTAGAACTTGAAGATAGAACTTGAGAGAGATCAATTAGATGAATAAAATTGAAGAATGAAAGTGTTTGTAGGTGTTTTTGGTCGTTGGTGTATGGATTAGATATAAAGGATATGTAATTTTGTTTTCATGTAAATAAGTCATGAATGATTACTCATATTTTTATAATTTTATGAGATATTTCATGTTAGTTGCCAAATGATGGTTCCCACATGTGTTAGGTGACTCACATGGGCTGCTAAGAGCTGATCATTGGAGTGTATATACCAATAGTACATACATCTAAAAGTTGTGTATTGTACGAGTACGAATACGGGTGCATACGAGTAGAATTGTTGATGAAACTGAACGAGGATGTAATTGTAAGCATTTTTGTTAAGTAGAATTATTTTGATAAGTGTATTGAAGTCTTTAAAAAGTGTATAAATACATATTAAAACACTACATGTATATACATTTTAACTGAGTCGTTAAGTCATCGTTAGTCGTTACATGTAAGTGTTGTTTTGAAACCTTTAGGTTAACGATCTTGTTAAATGTTGTTAACCAAATGTTTATAATATCAAATGAGACTTTAAATTATTATATTATCATGATATTATCATGTATGAATATCTCTTAATATGATATATATACATTAAATGTCTTTACAACGATAATCGTTATATATATGTCTCGTTTAAAAATCATTAAGTTAGTAGTCTTGTTTTTACGTATGTAGTTCATTGTTAATATACTTAATGATATGTTTACTTATCATAGTATCATGTTAACTATATATATATATATCCATATATATGTCATCATATAGTTTTTACAAGTTTTAACGTTCGTGAATCACCGGTCAACTTGGGTGGTCAATTGTCTATATGAAACATATTTCAATTAATCAAGTCTTAACAAGTTTGATTGCTTAACATGTTGGAAACATTTAATCATGTAAATATCAATCTCAATTAATATATATAAACATGGAAAAGTTCAGGTCACTACAGTACCTACCCGTTAAATAAATTTCGTCCCGAAATTTTAAGCTGTTGAAGGTGTTGATGAATCTTCTGGAAATAGATGCGGGTATTTCTTCTTCATCTGATCTTCACGCTCCCAGGTGAACTCGGGTCCTCTACGAGCATTCCATCAATCCTTAACAATTGGTATCTTGTTTTGCTTAAGTCTTTTAACCTCACGATCCATTATTTCGACGGGTTCTTCGATGAATTGGAGTTTTTCGTTGATTTGGATTTCATCTAACGGAATAGTGAGATCTTCTTTAGCAAAACATTTCTTCAAATTCGAGACGTGGAAAGTGTTATGTACAGCCGCGAGTTGTTGAGGTAACTCAAGTCGGTAAGCTACTGGTCCGACACGATCAATAATCTTGAATGGTCCAATATACCTTGGATTTAATTTCCCTCGTTTACCAAATCGAACAACGCCTTTCCAAGGTGCAACTTTAAGCATGACCATCTCTCCAATTTCAAATTCTATATCTTTTCTTTTAATGTCAGCGTAGCTCTTTTGTCGACTTTGGGCGGTTTTCAACCGTTGTTGAATTTGGATGATCTTCTCGGTAGTTTCTTGTATAATCTCCGGACCCGTAATTTGTCTATCCCCCACTTCACTCCAACAAATCGGAGACCTGCACTTTCTACCATAAAGTGCTTCAAACGGCGCCATCTCAATGCTTGAATGGTAGCTGTTGTTGTAGGAAAATTCTGCTAACGGTAGATGTCGATCCCAACTGTTTCCAAAATCAATAACACATGCTCGTAGCATGTCTTCAAGCGTTTGTATCGTCCTTTCGCTCTGCCCATCAGTTTGTGGATGATAGGCAGTACTCATGTCTAGACGAGTTCCTAATGCTTGCTGTAATGTCTGCCAGAATCTTGAAATAAATCTGCCATCCCTATCAGAGATAATAGAGATTGGTATTCCATGTCTGGAGACGACTTCCTTCAAATACAGTCGTGCTAACTTCTCCATCTTGTCATCTTCTCTTATTGGCAAGAAGTGTGCTGATTTGGTGAGACGATCAACTATTACCCAAATAGTATCAAAACCACTTGCAGTCCTTGGCAATTTAGTGATGAAATCCATGGTAATGTTTTCCCATTTCCATTCTGGGATTTCGGGTTGTTGAAGTAGACCTGATGGTTTCTGATGCTCAGCTTTGACCTTAGAACACGTCAAACATTCTCCTACGTATTTAGCAACATCGGCTTTCATACCTGGCCACCAAAAATGTTTCTTGAGATCCTTGTACATCTTCCCCGTTCCAGGATGTATTGAGTATCTGGTTTTATGAGCTTCTCTAAGTATCATTTCTCTCATATCTCCAAATTTTGGTACCCAAATCCTTTCAGCGCTATACCGGGTTCCGTCTTCCCGAATATTAAGATGCTTCTACGATCCTTTGGGTATTTCATCCTTTAAATTTCCCTCTTTTAAAACTCCTTGTTGCGCCTCCTTTATTTGAGTAGTAAGATTATTATGAATCATTATATTCATAGATTTTACTCGAATGGGTTCTCCGTCCTTCCTGCTCAAGGCATCGGCTACCACATTTGCCTTCCCCGGGTGGTAACGAATCTCAAAGTCGTAATCATTCAATAATTCAATCCACCTACGCTGCCTCATATTCAGTTGTTTCTGATTAAATATGTGTTGAAGACTTTTGTGGTCGGTATATATAATACTTTTGACCCCATATAAGTAGTGCCTCCAAGTCTTTAATGCAAAAACAACCGCGCCTAATTCCAAATCATGCGTCGTATAATTTTGTTCGTGAATCTTCAATTGTCTAGACGCATAAGCAATCACCTTCGTTCGTTGCATTAATACACAACCGAGACCTTGCTTTGATGCGTCACAATAAATCACAAAATCATCATTCCCTTCAGGCAATGACAATATAGGTGCCGTAGTTAGCTTTTTCTTCAATAACTGAAACGCTTTCTCTTGTTCATCATTCCATTCAAATTTCTTCCCTTTATGCGTTAATGCAGTCAAGGGTTTTGCTATTCTGGAAAAGTCTTGGATGAACCTTCTGTAGTAACCAGCTAGTCCTAAAAACTGGCGTATGTGTTTCGGAGTTTTCGGGGTTTCCCACTTTTCAACAGTTTCTATCTTTGCCGGATCCACCTTAATACCTTCTTTGTTCACTATGTGACCGAGGAATTGAACTTCTTCCAACCAAAATGTACACTTTGAAAACTTAGCGTACAATTCTTCCTTCCTCAATACTTCTAACACCTTTCTCAAATGTTCACCGTGTTCTTGGTCATTCTTTGAGTAAATAAGTATGTCATCAATGAAAACAATGACAAACTTGTCAAGGTATGGTCCACACACTCGGTTCATAAGGTCCATGAACACAGCTGGTGCATTAGTTAAACCAAACGGCATGACCATAAACTCGTAATGACCGTAACGTGTTCTGAAAGCAGTCTTTGGAATATCATCTTCTTTCACCCGCATTTGATGATACCCAGAACGTAAGTCAATCTTTGAATAAACAGACGAGCCTTGTAGTTGATCAAATAAGTCGTCGATTCTCGGTAGTGGGTAGCAGTTCTTGATGGTAAGTTTGTTCAACTCTCGGTAGTCGATACACAACCTGAATGTACCATCTTTCTTCTTGACAAACAAAACAGGAGCTCCCCACGGTGATGTGCTTGGTCGAATGAAACCACGCTCTAAAAGTTCTTGTAATTGGCTTTGCAGTTCTTTCATCTCGCTGGGTGCGAGTCTGTAAGGAGCACGAGCTATTGGTGCAGCTCCTGGTACAAGATCTATTTGAAATTCAACGGATCGATGTGGGGGTAATCCTGGTAATTCTTTCGAAAATACATCGGGAAATTCTTTTGCAATGGGAACATCATTGATGCTCTTTTCTTCAGTTTGTACTTTCTCGACGTGTGCTAGAACAGCATAGCAACCTTTTCTTATTAGTTTTTGTGCCTTCAAATTACTAATAAGATGTAGCTTCGTGTTGCCCTTTTCTCCGTACACCATTAAGGGTTTTCATTTTTCTCGTATAATGCGAATTGCATTTTTGTAACAAACGATCTCTGCTTTCACTTCTTTCAACCAGTCCATACCGATTATCACATCAAAACTCCCTAACTCTACTGGTATCAAATCAATCTTAAATGTTTCGCTAACCAGTTTAATTTCTCGATTCCGACATATATTATCTGCTGAAATTAATTTACCATTTGCTAATTCGAGTAAAAATTTACTATCCAAAGGCGTCAATGGACAACTTAATTTAGCACAAAAATCTCTACTCATATAGCTTCTATTCGCACCAGAATCAAATAAAACGTAAGCAGATTTATTGTCAATAAGAAACGTACCCATAACAAGCTCCGGGTCTTCCTGTGCCTCTGCCGCATTAATATTGAAAACTCTTCCGCGGCCTTGTCCATTCGTGTTCTCCTGGTTCGGGCAATTTCTAATAATGTGGCCCGGTTTTCCACATTTATAACAAACTACATTGGCATAACTTGCTCCGACACTACTTGCTCCGCCATTACTCGTTCCGACACCATTTGTTCCTTTCGTTCTATTAACCCCTGGTCCGTAGACCTCACACTTCGCCGCGCTATGACCATTTCTTTTACACTTGTTGCAAAATTTGGTGCAGAACCCCGAGTGATACTTTTCACACCTTTGGCATAGCTGCTTCTGATTGTTGTTGTTGTTGCGGTTGTTATTGTTGTTGGGATGATTGTTGTAGTTGCTGTTATTATTGTTGTTGTTGTTGTTGGGCCGTTTGTTGTAGTTGCGATTGATGTTGCGATTGTTGGGATAATTGTTGCGATTATTGTTGTAATTGCTGTTGTTGTTGTATTGGTGATTCTTATCACCGTTTTCCTCCCACTTTCTTTTGACTTGCTTCACATTGGCCTCTTCAGCAGTCTGTTCTTTAATTCTTTCTTCAATCTGGTTCACTAGTTTGTGAGCCATTCTACATGCCTGTTGTATGGAGGCGGGCTCGTGTGAACTTATATCTTCTTGGATTCTTTCCGGTAATCCTTTCACAAACGCGTCGATCTTCTCTTCCTCATCTTCGAATGCTCCCGGACACAATAGGCACAATTCTGTGAATCGTCTTTCGTACGTGGTAATATCAAATCCTTGGGTTTGTAACCCTCTAAGTTCTGTCTTGAGCTTATTGACCTCGGTTCTGGGACGGTACTTCTCGTTCATCAAGTGCTTGAATGCTGACCACGGTAGTGCGTACGCATCGTCTTGTCCCACTTGCTCTAGATAGGTATTTCACCATGTTAACGCAGAACCTGTGAAGGTATGCGTAGCGTACTTCACTTTGTCCTCTTCAGTACACTTACTTATGGCAAACACCGATTCGACCTTCTCGGTCCACCGTTTCAATCCGATCGATCCTTCGGTTCCATCAAATTCCAAAGGTTTGCAGGCAGTGAATTCTTTGTAGGTGCATCCTACACGATTTCCTGTACTGCTAGATCCAAGGTTATTGTTGGTATGTAGCGCAGCCTGTACTGCGGCTATGTTTGAAGCTATAAAAGTACGGAATTCCTCTTCATTCATATTCACGGTGTGTCGAGTAGTCGGTGCCATTTCCTTCAAAATAGTCAAATGGAACAAGTTAATCATACAGAATATTAAGAGTAGTTAATAGTATTTCGTAGCATAATATGAACTCATTTATAAAAGCTTTTTCTTCATATTAGCATTTTATAAGTTTAAATTCGGGTAGTACCTACCCGTTAAGTTCATACTTAGTAGCTAATATACAATTCAACTACTACAATTCTATATGAAAAACTGATTATAATAATATTTCGCGTTCAAACTTTTACACAATATTTTACAAACTTACAATACCGTTTATTTTACATATAGCATGAAATATAGCACACAATAAATTTGATACAAGATGGTTGTGAAGATAATTCTAGCTAGTACACAAGTCGTTCAGCAAAGGCAATAAAGACACGTAATTCATACGTCCAGAAACAAGTCATGCATTCTGGTTTTACTAGGATTACTTCCCATCCTTGGTCTTGTGGAACATAACCGTTATGGCCGTTGATAAGACAGCGTGTTGTAACGTCGTCAAAGGGACGAGGGTTACGTAATGTCCAACAGTCCCGTAACAATCTAAAAACCTCATTTCTTACCCCAATTACCGACTCCGTCACTTGTGGGAACGTTTTGTTTAATAGTTGTAGCCCGATGTTCTTGTTCTCACTTTGGTGAGAAGCGAACATTACTAATCCGTAAGCATAACATGCTTCTTTATGTTGCATGTTAGCCGCTTTTTCTAAATCACGAAGTCCAATATTCGGATATATTGAGTCAAAATAATTTCTTAACCCATTGCGTAAAATAGCATTTGGGTTCCCCGCAATATATGCGTCAAAGTAAACACATCGTAACTTATGAATTTCCCAATGTGATATCCCCCATCTTTCGAACGAAAGCCTTTTATAAACCAAGGCATTCTTGGAACGTTCTTCGAATGTCTTACAAACTGATCTCGCCTTAAATAGTTGTGCCGAAGAATTCTGACCGACTCTAGACAAGATTTCATCAATCATGTCTCCGGGTAGGTCTCTTAAAATATTGGGTTGTCTATCCATTTTGTGTTTTTATACTGTAAAATAGACAAGAGTTAGATTCATAAAAAAATACTTATTAATACAAGCAATTTTTACATATATCATAAAGCATAAGCACACTATATTACATATATTACACCACACGAATACAACTATCTTATTCCGACTCGCTTGTTTCTTCTTCTTCGGTTTTGGATCGTTTTTCCAAGTTTCTAGGGATATATGATGTTCCCCTAATACGAGCCATCGTTTTCCACATTGGTTTAGAAAAACCTGGTGGTTTAGAGGTTCCCGGGTCATTGTTACAACTTAAGGACTTCGGGGGTTGACGATACATATAAAGTTCATCGGGGTTGGAATTAGATTTCTCTATTTTTATGCCCTTTCCCTTATTATTTTCTTTTGCCTTTTTAAATTCAGTTGGGGTAATTTCTATAACATCATCGGAATTCTCATCGGAATCCGATTCATTGGAGAATTGGTAATCCTCCCAATATTTTGCTTCCTTGGCGGAAACACCATTGACCATAATTAACCTTGGTCGGTTGGTTGAGGATTTTCTTTTACTTAACCGTTTTATTATTTCCCCCACCGGTTTTATTTCTTCATCCGGTTCCGATTCTTCTTCAGGTTCCGATTCTTCTTCAGGTTCCGACTCTTCTTCCGGTTCCTCTTCGGGAACTTGTGAATCAGTTCACGAATCATTCCAATTTACATTTGACTCTTCATTATTATTAGGTGAGTCAATGGAACTTGTTCTAGAGGTAGACATCTATCACATAATATCAAACGCGTTAAGAGATTAATATATCACATAATATTCAAATGTTAAAAATATATAGTTTCCAACAAAATTTGTTAAGCAATTATTTTTCAAGTAAACACGGTCGAAGTCCAGACTCACTAATGCATCCTAACAAACTCGATAAGACACACTAATGCAAAATTCTGGTTCTCTAAGACCAACGCTCTGATACCAACTGAAATGTCCCGTTCTTATTGATTAAAAACGTTCCATATTAGTTGATTTCATTGCGAGGTTTTGACTTCTATATGAGACGTTTTTCAAAGACTGCATTCATTTTAAAACAAACCATAACCTTTATTTCATCAATAAAGGTTTAAAAAGCTTTACGTAGATTATCAAATAATGATAATCTAAAATATCCTGTTTACACACGACCATTACATAATGGTTTATAATACAAATATGTTACAACAAAATAAGTTTCTTGAATGCAGTTTTTACACAATATCATACAAGCATGGACTCCAAATCTCGTCCTTATTTAAGTATGCGACAGTGGAAGCTCTTAATAATTACATGAGAATAAACATGCTTAAAACGTCAACAAAAATGTTGGTGAGTTATAGGTTTAACCTATATATATCAAATCATAATAATAGATCACAAGATTTCATATTTCAATACACATCCCATACATAGAGATAAAAATCATTCATATGGTGAACACCTGGTAACCGACATTAACAAGATACATATATAAGAATATCCCCATCATTCCGGGACACCCTTCGGATATGATATAAATTTCGAAGTACTAAAGCATCCGGTACTTTGGATGGGGTTTGTTAGGCCCAATAGATCTATCTTTAGGATTCGCGTCAATTAGAGTGTCTGTTCCCTAATTCTTAGATTACCAGACTTAATAAAAAGGGGCATATTCGATTTCGATAATTCAACCATAGAATGTAGTTTCACGTACTTGTTTCTATTTTGTAAATCATTTATAAAACCTGCATGTATTCTCATCCCAAAAATATTAGATTTTAAAAGTGGGACTATAACTCACTTTCACAGATTTTTACTTCGTCGGGAAGTAAGACTTGGCCACTGGTTGATTCACGAACCTATAACAATATATACATATATATCAAAGTATGTTCAAAATATATTTACAACACTTTTAATATATTTTAATGTTTTAAGTTTATTAAGTCAGCTGTCCTCGTTAGTAACCTACAACTAGTTGTCCACAGTTAGATGTACAGAAATAAATCGATAAATATTATCTTGAATCAATCCACGACCCAGTGTATATGTATCTCAGTATTGATCACAACTCAAACTATATATATTTTGGAATCAACCTCAACCCTGTATAGCTAACTCCAACATTCACATATAGAGTGTCTATGATTGTTCTGGAATATATATAGATGTGTCGACATGATAGGTCAAAACATTGTATACGTGTCTATGGTATCTCAAGATTACATAATATACAATACAAGTTGATTAAGTTATGGTTGGAATAGATTTGTTACCAATTTTCACGTAGCTAAAATGAAAAAAATTATCCAATCTTGTTTTACCCATAACTTCTTCATTTTAAATCAGTTTTGAGTGAATCAAATTGCTATGGTTTCATATTGAACTCTATTTTATGAATATAAACAGAAAAAGTATAGGTTTATAGTCGGAAAAATAAGTTACAAGTCGTTTTTGTAAAGGTAGTCATTTCAGTCGAAAGAACGACGTCTAGATGACCATTTTAGAAAACATACTTCCACTTTGAGTTTAACCATAATTTTTGGATATAGTTTCATGTTCATAATAAAAATAATTTTCTCAGAATAACAACTTTTAAATCAAAGTTTATCCTAGTTTTTAATTAACTAACCCAAAACAGCCCGCGGTGTTACTACGACGGCGTAAATCCGGTTTTACGGTGTTTTTCGTGTTTCCAGGTTTTAAATCATTAAGTTAGCATATCATATAGATATAGAACATGTGTTTAGTTGATTTTAAAAGTCAAGTTAGAAGGATTAACTTTTATTTGCGAACAAGTTTAGAATTAACTAAACTATGTTCTAGTGATTACAAGTTTAAACCTTCGAATAAGATAGCTTTATATGTATGAATCGAATGATGTTATGAACATCATTACTACCTTAAGTTCCTTGGATAAATCTACTGGAAAAGAGAAAAATAGATCTAGCTTCAACGGATCCTTGGATGGCTCGAAGTTCTTGAAGCAGAATCATGACACGAAAACAAGTTCAAGTAAGATCATCACTTGAAATAAGATTGTTATAGTTATAGAAATTGAACCAAAGTTTGAATATGATTATTATATTGTATTAGAATGATAACCTACTGTAAGAAACAAAGATTTCTTGAGGTTGGATGATCACCTTACAAGATTGGAAGTGAGCTAGCAAACTTGAAAGTATTCTTGATTTTATGTAACTAGAACTTGTAGAATTTATGAAGAACACTTAGAACTTGAAGATAGAACTTGAGAGAGATCAATTAGATGAATAAAATTGAAGAATGAAAGTGTTTGTAGGTGTTTTTGGTCGTTGGTGTATGGATTAGATATAAAGGATATGTAATTTTGTTTTCATGTAAATAAGTCATGAATGATTACTCATATTTTTGTAATTTTATGAGATATTTCATGCTAGTTGCCAAATGATGGTTCCCACATGTGTTAGGTGACTCACATGGGCTGCTAAGATCTGATCATTGGAGTGTATATACCAATAGTACATACATCTAAAAGCTGTGTATTGTACGAGTACGAATACGGGTGCATACGAGTAGAATTGTTGATGAAACTGAACGAGGATGTAATTGTAAGCATTTTTGTTAAGTAGAAGTATTTTGATAAGTGTATTTAAGTCTTTAAAAAGTGTATAAATACATATTAAAACACTACATGTATATACATTTTAACTGAGTCGTTAAGTCATCGTTAGTCGTTACATGTAAGTGTTGTTTTGAAACCTTTAGGTTAACGATCTTGTTAAATGTTGTTAACCCAATGTTTATAATATCAAATGAGATTTTAAATTATTATATTATCATGATATTATCATGTATGAATATCTCTTAATATGATATATATACATTAAATGTCTTTACAACGATAATCGTTACGTATATGTCTCGTTTAAAAATCATTAAGTTAGTAGTCTTGTTTTTACGTATGTAGTTCATTGTTAATATACTTAATGATATGTTTACTTATCATAGTATCATGTTAACTATATATATATATCCATATATATGTCATCATATAGTTTTTAAAAGTTTTAACGTTCGTGAATCACCGGTCAACTTGGGTGGTCAATTGTCTATATGAAACATATTTCAATTAATCAAGTCTTAACAAGTTTGATTGCTTAATATGTTGGAAACATTTAATCATGTAAATATCAATCTCAATTAATATATATAAACATGGAAAAGTTCAGGTCACTACAATCATCATACTAGTTTTGATATTAAAAGACTTGACGTTTCATGGGGTTTGGTCGTAAAAAAAAAATTTGAAAAATTTAGGGTAAAATATAAAAAAAAAACAGAAAAGTTAGTTATAAAAAGAAAAAAAAAATAGAAAACAATTAAAAATTCGACCAAAACTCTTGTTTTTGATATGGCTTGGTATTTTATATTATATTTCGTGATTTCAAAGAAGCCAAAATCGTTTCACGTGTTCATTATTTTGGACATGAAATCCTACGAGTTCGGGGAACTTAATAGTAGGTTACCTGTATCAAAACGGGTGTAAACCGTGAGAGAGCGGTGATTGCATAGCGTGATTGTGACCGAATCACGTGCCAGATCAAAAACTTTTGGTTACTTGGTATAGCATACTTCCGAAACTATATCATTTTATTATTGCATCATTTAATGATGTGATACTGTGGGAAGAGGAGCCTTGAGTTTCACCAGTGCTGTCTTTTTTAGGAGCAGTAGCTACGTGCTTGTGTTTGCTTAGACAACACAACCCATAGCCAAAAGCTATGGAACCCGAAGGTTTTCGGGATTTATCGGGAGTAAAGTCTTCCGAAAGTTGTTTCAAAACCAGTGTCAATTGAAACAGATTGGCACTTCCGAGTGACTCAGATCCACTCATTAAGGAAGTAAAGTCTTCCGATCATTCTACTTGGTACGTATACCTCTTAAGCGTGCCATTTCATTACCCATCATTTCACGATGAGGTACTGTTAGAGGGGAAAGTCTTGAACTTTCAAAACATGTTCATTATTTTGAATGTGAAATCCTACATGAACATGAAAGTTCATACGTAGGTCACTTGTAAAAAATGGGTGTCAACCGTATGAACGGTGATAGTGGCGTATAGTCGAAACCGGACCATTCGCTAGATCGAAAACTTAAACAGGGCGGTCTTCATTGTTTCTCCTAACAAGGACAATGATGCACCCGACCACCTAACATAACCACATAGGATGTATGCATTCCTTCCTTAAGGGAGTCAAGTCTCCCGAACGACACACTTGCTGATTCATTTCAGAAGTTGTAGTCCAGACCAGTTGTAGGGTGACGAAAAGTCTTGAAAAGTCATTGCTAAAATCGACTGGAAATCTACCAGGCCTCAACGTCAAACAGGGAAACTGGTAGTCGAAACTTATCTCAATGAGGGAGATTTGCTAGCCAAATGGGAAGCGCACCATGATACACAAAATGTCAGTGATTGATCAGATTCCCAGTGGATAACCTCCGAAAAGGTAAGATATCAGTTTTTAAGCCTGATGAACTTCAATCTTTATGATTGACTTAACGGATTAGATGATTACCTCATAATTGTCGATGATATCCGGACGTAATGTGTATCCTCCTAAGCACATTATTTTCTACCGACATCTCGCGATGTTAGGTACTGTGGGAGGCTTGGCTTGACCAATTGCGGGGTAGCCCGTGCGTTCTCTTGGCACACATGTTCGATTGTTATATCTCTGGTGCTCGGTTCCCACTTGATTCCCGGTTCCATTGAAGACTTATGTTATGATTCGAGATTCTCTATTTCATCATTACGGTATGTTATCGAGATTATTTTGGTTACTATATTCATTCATATTGTTTGCGGTTGGGAAGTTACATCGGGGGAATGCAAGTGGGAACTATGGTTGTTATTTATTCCAAATCGTGCCCACGCTAGTTGCTTGTTTGGTTTCTTGTTCGTTTAGTTCTACATACATGTTTGAAGACATTATTATATGGTAGAAGATTATTATCGAGTTTATTTGCTTGAGGACAAGCAAAACCCTAGTGTGGGGTTGTTTGATATCGCATATTTTATACGCATTTTCCTTAGCGATATCGGGTACATTTTGGTCTTTTTGGATACGATTTGGAATTATTTCGGTGAAAGTTGTGAAAAGTTTGAGTTCCAAGACCAAGGAGGTTAATTTTGAAGTTATTTGATGGTTTTGGGTGATTTTCGATGTAAACGAGTGAAAGGGTTTGGTCCGATTCGAGTTTTGGTGTTTGTGTTAAGTTTTTCAGCTCATTTCAGCAAAAATGACATGGAGCACCGCTCCAAAACATGGCGCGCCGCGCCATTCCACATAAAATACAGTTCGAGCGTTTTAAAAAGGCAGATTTCAGCTCACCAGTTAAATGGCGCGCCGCGCGAGGAAATGGCGCGCCGCGCGAGTAAGGGCGCGCCGCGCAGGTTCTTAACCGGGTTCAGAATTGCACCTATTTAAAGCCCGAAAATTACCCTAATTTATCATTATCGTATCCAGACGAATTCCAGCAGCTTTTTGACGAACTTAGGTGATTTTTTGGGATTTCCAAGGTCATTCTAAGGTATCAATCATTCCGGAAACAAGTCTCGATTCGTTTATCTTTCAGGATTCAATCATTGATTAGGTTTATCCCTTGTCATAAACAATGAATTTCTCTATTACTTTATTTGTGATTTTTATTGTTGCCATGATTATTGGCTAAGTTCTTTAATGTTTGTCTAGATTTAATAACCTATGTATTGGATGCTACTTATCAGTTGTTTGATTAATTTATGATGATTTGATGTTTGAATTAAAGAACCATTCTTATTGAAGCTAGACTTTTCGATTCAATTGGTTGTGTACTTGTTTGATAGGACGAGAGTTCATTAATTTAGTGCATTAATTTACAATTGGTTTGTCTTAATTGATTGTTTGCTTACTCGGAGACGAGAGTAAATTGAATTCAAAAGGCTAGACGAAATAGGGGTGAATTATGCGCAACGAGAGTTGGTGTGATTGTGATTTGAATCTTCATCTCAGTTGAACTGTTTAGTCACAATTAGGAGGTCTTAGGCTACGGGGAATTCCGTGTCGTGTAATCTTAATTGAAGTGTTTGCGCTGGGGAATTCCAGGTGAACCGACTAGATAATTCACATAAGTTAGATAATAACTGGGGCTTAATCTAAATGCATCCAATACTAGGTGAAAAAGGTCTAGACAAGCATTCGTTTTTTTTCTAATTGTTTACAACTATCTTATTTTACTCGTTTGTTTGCTTTAAAGCTTAAAACTGAAAACACCAAAAATATTGTTCAATCTTGTTATTAATTAAAGCTATCTTTGATTTTGGCTAATCGTTAAATAGCCAACCAAACAAATTATCTCGTAATTCAATTTTCTAGATTTAACTTAGTTTAATTCATTAGTTACAATCTTAATTTTCACGTCTAAACTGTCCTTGGAACGATCTTGGATTTACCAACTTTATACTATTGCACGATCGGGTACACTGCCCGTTAGTGTGTAGTAAATCTTTAAACCGGTTTTTCCCATTATAAATAATAGACGCGATTTCACACATCACCCACCATGTAACAAAAATAACTAGTTTCCATAAACCCACTTCATCATCTAAATGGGTTTTACAACTAAAAAGCTTAAATCCCTAACTTGAATATCAAATCATAAAGATGAATTTCGGAGTTAGAACTTACCACTACAACCAAAACGTAGCCAAGAACGAGATGAACAACTTTAATACCCGGACCTTTGATCGATTCAAGCTTCTTCTTCCCCAAATCTCTAAATCTCTCTCTAGAAATCTCCCTCTCTCTCTAAGATGAGATGAGAGAGTTGTGTGGATGTGAAAATGATCCAAAATTGGATCCCAAACTGATATTAAGGCTACAAATCCGTCCACAAGTGAAAAGACACAAATACACTTCATTAAAACTCAAAATATCAAGAAAATCACCAAAAATGCATTTCCAGCCGCAATTTGCGCCTACTGGCCGCAAATTACGGCCAGCCGCAAAAGTGGCCGCAAGAATATGCCCATTTGGGTGCTGAAGAACCCCCGCCAGCCACAAATTGCGCCCACCAGCCGTAATTTGCGCCTGGGCCCTTTTTCGCATTTTTCTGACACTTGTTTTGGTCGTAACTTTCAAACCGTAACTCCGTTTTCGATGAATAAAATATCGTTAGAAACGTAATAAGATTTCATTTCTAATGGTAAGGTTTTGAAAGATCAACTCAAACTTTGTTTGGCATCGAAAAGGTACGTACACACCTTGTAACCCAAACAACGTCCAGTTTTCTTCGACATTCGAACAAGCAACACGTACATGCTTGGTACCCTTCATACACGCTTCGTACAATCATATTTATACAATTATACAACCAAGTATGAACATTCTAAAGATTAATTACGTACCTTGGACATGTATGAAGAAAAACGGGATGTTACACGTGGGAGGTACTTGCAATATGGGCCATATCCTTGGTTTAGGTATTGATGAAAACCTAGATTCATCAAATATTGCATCTCTAGATTCAATCATGGTATTAACCGAAATAGCATCATTTGGCTCAATGACAAAGAATCTATATGCCTTGGAATGTTCGACATATCCAATAAAAATGCAATCAATACCCTTTTCACCCAACGTTTTTCTTTTGGGTTCCAGAAGTCTCACGACCGCCCTACATCCCCAAACTAGCAAGTAATGCAAGTTTGGACGTTTGTTAAACCAAAGTTCATATGGAGTTTTCTTCCCATTCTTATTGGGAACCCTATTCAAAATGTAACAAGCCGTTAGCATGGCTTCCCCCTAAAATCCCACACTCAAACCGGAATAAGACAACATGGAGTTAACCATCTCTTTAAGTGTCCTATTCTTCCTTTCGGCTATACCATTTTGTTGTGGCGTATAAGGAGCCGTGTTTGGTGAATCACTCCTATCGATTGGAAATATTCCGGGTCATAATACTCGCCACCTCGATCGGTACGCAATGTTTTAATTGAAGAATCAAGTTGCAATTCTACTTCAGTTTTATAGATTTTGAATTTGTCTAAAGCTTCATCTTTAGAATGCAAAAGATACACATAGCAATACCTAGATGAATCATCTATAAAAGTAATCATGTACTTCTTATTACCCATTGAAGGAGTAGCATGAAGATCACATAGATCACTATGAATTAGTTCTAATAATGATGATTTCCGATTTATGTCTCTAAAAGGTTGTCTAGTGATCTTTGTTAGCATACAAGTTTTACATTTATCTAAATGTTTATTAGAACTTGGTATTAAGTCATCCTTAGACATTTCATACATTCTTTTGTAATGTACATGACCTAAATGAGCATGCCATAAACCGAAATCACTTGTACTAGAACTAATCATGTAAGTAGAATTAATGGCCCTAGGAACATTTTTGAGATTAAGCATGAACATGCCATTGTTATAATACCCAAAACCAACAAACACACCACACTTAGACAATATATATGTCACTTTCAAACACCTGTTTATACCCACATTTATTCAACATGGGACTAGATATGAGATTCTTACACAAGTTAGGTACATACAATACATTATAAAGAGTAATAGTTTTCCCGGAGCTAAACTCCAATACAATATTTCCATAACCAACAACACTAGTAACAGATTTGTTGCCCATGTGCAAGACATCCTTTTCCGGTACAAAAGTCTTGAACCATTCATGGTCCTTGCAAGCATAACAAGTTGCACCCGAATCTACCCACCATCCAATTGTATCATCCTGTACATATAATGTATCAGAAATATGTGAAACATAGTTCTTAATTGGAATAGTCACAAAGTTAGAAATTTGACCTTGATTAGGAGTAGGATCCTTTGATCCTTGGCCCGCACCCGATGTGCTTCCTCCTTCTCCCATCTTGACTTTGCATTCCCGCTTATAGTGACCGGGTTTGCCACATTTCCAACAAGACTTCTTGTCCTTCTTATTGGACGCATTCTTGTTGCCATCAAACTTTCGTTTCTTGTTGTTTAATTTCTTATTGTATTTGTCCCTATAGGATTTATCTTCAATCATGTTAATTGAAGAAGATCCCACTTCCTTACCCTTCCCCTTGCTACTATATTATGCCCAAATTGATTCCTCAATTCTCAAGTGACTACCCAACTCATTCAAATTCATATCTTCCTTTTTGTGTTTGAGTGTGTGTTTGAAATCTTGCCATGAAGATGGAAATTTGTCAATGATGGATGAAACTGTGAAAGTTTCATCCACACTTATGTTGTGTTGGGTAAATTGCCCCAAGATCCTAAGGATCTCATGGAATTGTTCCATGATGGGCCTTGTATCAATAATTTTGTAATTGTTGAAATTGCTAACGAGAAATTTCTTACTAGATGCATCCTCGGCCATATACTTCGCCTCCAATTTATCCCAAAGTTCCTTTGCCGATTCAACCAAATTGTAAACATCAAATAAAATATCGGACATACCATTTAGAATGTGGCCACGACACATCAAGTCATCGTTGTCCCATTTGCTCCTTAACCGGGCATGTTCCATTGTCTCGTCATCCGATTCAGAGGGCCTTGGAGTTGACAACACATAAACCAATTTCAATGTGGGCAAAAAAAATTGCATCTTCTTTTGCCATCTCTTAAAATCTACCCCTTCAAATTTCTCCAATTTTGCAAACCTTGAAGTCATTTCTATCACCGTTTCACCAGACATGGTGATCATATATTCGATTAGAATGTTATGAACTTAGATTGTAGGTAATCTTCGTGTCTGAAATGGAACCGACTCCGGATTG
Organism: Rutidosis leptorrhynchoides; assembly: GCF_046630445.1. NCBI lineage: Eukaryota > Viridiplantae > Streptophyta > Magnoliopsida > Asterales > Asteraceae > Rutidosis > Rutidosis leptorrhynchoides. The sequence continues at coordinate 423,134,341 of NC_092338.1, read as the reverse complement.
ATCTTTGAATCGTGTGAACACTTTCCTAATCGAATATTTTGACCCAATTAGCCACGATTTACACGAAGTTTCGATTGGGATAAGACAAAGACTAGATAGTTGTCTTGGCTAAAAGAAAACAATCAAAAACAATTGCAGAGATTTATCTTCTAATTGTTTAAGTTGAAAGTGTGTGTAAAAGGTAAAAATTCTGGAACCTTTTTCAAATACACAAAGAGTGTATTTATAATGGGTCAAAAGGTTTCTTGAAAAGTCACAACCTTTGATTCATACCCATTAGTGACTTGGAAGTTAATTCCAATGTATTTAGACTTAAAATGATCTAAAAACATGTAAAAACGCAGTTTAAATGCCCTGGAACAACCCCAAAACGTTTGGGGTTCAAATGTGCTTTTTGGGTTGAAAAGGCACCTTTTCAGCGACTCAGTGTTAAGCCGTGCCGCGGGCCCAAGAGCCACGCCGCGGGCTAACAAAGGACACCACTTGAAAATTTGCAAAAAGCCTCGACCTGAAAATTACGCCTTAAGCCGCGCCGCGGGCAGGAGAACCGCGCCGCGGGCTAAGCCTGTCCAGCAGCACAATTTTTGATCTCAAGGTTTTTCGTGCGTATGTCCTTTTAAAGTCTTGTTCATATTCCTTAAGTCCCAAATATTATTTCCAAGTCCAAAAGAGACCTCAAACCACCTCACATTTTACGAACGTGTACTCCACACTCTCCGAATTCGTGTAACGTATCAATGGTTCGAAAACACTTTCAACATAGTAATCCAATCCCTAAAATGAATGTTGGATCAAGCTAAAATCACCAACACAAGATGCCGCGGGGCCTTTGGGTTGCGTATTCATAGTTAACGGAGCGTTATGTATTTACAGAAGTAAAAACGTTTTGGTACGGGTGTTTTTAGATACACGTAGTTAGTACATAGGTTGTGTATATGTATTGAATATATCTGAGGCATTTAGCATTTTTTTTAGAAGTGTCCGTTTTGCGTATAGTTAGTACCGTTGTTTCGTAAGATTTTTTTGAGTCGAACGGTGGGTTCAAAAAAATTTAATGCGAGGCGAGCGTAAAGATATGTCCCGTTGTAAATATGGGTGAAGTTTGGTTAAGATTTTTAATTAAAATAATAAGTTTTATTTTGCACCCTTAATATGGGGACTGAATTTGAAAGCTAAATATAGTTTGAGGGGGTGTTTGATTTTTCCCCTGATGTCGTTTTGACCCGAATTTGGGTGGGGTTTGTAGTGACCCGAACTTTTCCATGTTTATATATATTAAATGAAATTGTTATTTACATGATTAAGTGTTTCCAACATGTTAAGCAATCAAACTTATTAAGACTTGATTAATTGAAATAGGTTTCATATAAACAATTGACCACCCAAGTTGACCGGTGATTCACGAACGTTAAAACTTGTAAAAACTATATGATGTCATATATATGGATATATATATATATATATATATATATATATATATATATATATATATATATATATATATATATATATATATATATATATATATATATATAGTTAACATGATATTATGATAAGTAAACATATCATTAAGTATATTAACAATGAACTACATATTTAAAAACAAGACTACTAACTTAATGATTTCGAAACGAGACATATATGTAACGATTATCGTTGTAACGACATTTAATGTATATATATCATATTAAGATATATTAATACATCATGATATCATGATAATGTAATAATTTAACATCTCATTTGATATAATAAACAATGGGTTAACAACATTTAACAAGATCGTTAACCTAAAGGTTTCAAAACAACACTTACATGTAACGACTAACGATGACTTAACGACTCAGTTAAAATGTATATACATGTAGTGTTTTAATATGTATTCATACACTTTTGAAAGACTTCAAGACACTTATCAAAATACTTCTACTTAACAAAAATGCTTACAATTACATCCTCGTTCAGTTTCATCAACAATTCTACTCGTATGCACCCGTATTCGTACTCGTACAATACACAGCTTTTAGATGTATGTACTATTGGTATATACACTCCAATGATCAGCTCTTAGCAGCCCATGTGAGTCACCTAACACATGTGGGAACTATCATTTGGCAACTAGCATGAAATATCTCATAAAATTACAAAAATATTAGTAATTATTCATGACTTATTTACAAGTAAACAAAATTACACATCCTTTATATCTAATCCATATACTAACGACTAAAAAAACCTACAAACACTTTCATTCTTCAATTTTCTTCACCTAATTTATCTCTCTCAAGTTTTATCTTCAAGTTCTAAGTGTTCTTCATAAATTCTATAAGTTCTAGTTTCATAAAATCAAGAATACTTCCAAGTTTGCTAGCTTACTTCCAATCTTGTAAAGTGATCATTCAACCTCAAAAAATCTTTTTTATTTATAGTAAGATATATTTCTAATACAAGGTAATACTCATATTCAAACTTTGATTCAATTTCTATAACTATAACAATCTTATTTCGAGTGGAAATCTTACTTGAACTTGTTTTCGTGTCATGATTCTGCTTCAAGAACTTTCAAGCCATCCAAGGATCCTTTGAAGCTAGATCTCTTTTTCTCTTTTCCAGTAGGTTTACATACTAAAATTAAGGTAGTAATGATGTTCATAACATCATTCGATTCATACATATAAAACTATCTTATTCGAAGATTTAAACTAGTAATCACTAGAACATAGTTTAGTTAATTCTAAACTTGTTCGCAAATAAAGTTAATCCTTCTAACTTGAATTTTAAAATCAACTAAACATATATTCTATATCTATATGATATGCTAACTTAATGATTTAAAATCTGGAAACACGAAAAACACCGTAAAACCGGACATACGCCGTCCTAGTAACACCGCGGGCTGTTTTGGGTTTGATAATTAAAAACTATGATAAACTTTGATTTAAAAGTTGTTCTTCTGGGAAAATGATTTTTCTTATGAACATGAAACTATATCCAAAAATCATGGTTAAACTCAAAGTGGAAGTATGTTTTTCAAAATGGTCATCAAGACGTCGTTCTTTCGACTTAAATGACTACCTCTTACAAAAACAACTTGTAACTTATATTTCCGACTATAAACCTATACTTTTTCTGTTTATATTCATAAAATAGAGTTCAATATGAAACCATAACAATTTGATTCACTCAAAACGGATTTAAAACGAAGAAGTTATGGGTAAAACAAGATTAGATATTTTTTGATTGTTGTAGCTACGGGAAATATTTTTACAATTCTATACAAATCATATCCTAGCTAACTTATATTGTATTATACATGTATTCTAATATACTATGTAATCTTGGGATACCATAGACACGTATGCAAATGTTTTGACATATCATATCGACCCATGTATATATATTATTTGGAACAACCATAGACACTCTATATGCAGTAATGTTGGAGTTAGCTATACAGGGTTGAGGTTAATTCCAAAAATATATATACTTTGAGTTGTGATCTAGCTTGAGACGTGTATACACTGGGTCGTGGATTGATTCAAGATAATATATATCAATTTATTTCTGTACATCTAACTTTGGACAACTAGTTGTAGGTTACTAACGAGGACAGCTGACTTAATAAACTTAAAACATCAAAATGTATTAAAAATGTTGTAATTATATTTTGAGCATACTTTGATATATATGTACATATTTGTTATAGGTTCGTGAATCGACCAGTGGCCAAGTCTTACTTCCCGACGAAGTAAAAATCTGGGAAAGTGAGTTATAGTCCCACTTTTAAAATCTAATATTTTGGGATGAGAATACATGCAGTTTTGAAAATGATTTACAAAATAGACACAAGTATTGAAACTACATTCTATGTTGAATCGTTATACCGGATATCGCCCTTGTTGAACTTGGTAACCTAAGAATTGGTGTTTATTATAATTGCCACCAATTGACGCGAATCCTAAAGATAGATCTATGGGCCATTGAAAAGCCCCAGTCAGAGAATTTGAACTGCTTTAGTACTTCGATATTTATATATGGAGATATTCTAGATGCATTTGTTATTGTCGGTTACCAGGTGTTCAACCATACGAATGATTTTTATGCAGATTGCATGTTATTGAAAGATGAAATCTTGTGGTCTATTATTACAATTTGATATATAGGTTAAACCTATAACTCACCAACATTTTTGTTGACGTTTAAAGCATGTTTATTATCAGGTGATTATTAAGAGCTTCCGCTGTTGCATGCTAATATATGGATAAGATTTGGTGTCAGCATGCTTGTATAATATTGTTTAAAACTACATTCGAGATTTACTTTGTTGTAACATATTAATATTGTAAACCAATATGTATTGGTAGTGTGTAAGTGTGATATTTTTAGATTATCATTTCTGATAATCTAGGTGATGTCCTTTTAACCTTGTCGATAAAATAAAGGTTATGGTTTGTTTTAAAAATGAATGCAGTCTTTGAAAAACGTCTCATATAGAGGTCAAAACCTCGCAACGAAATCAATTAATATGGAACGTTTATAATCAATATGAACGGGACATTTCAGTTGGTATCCAAGCATTGGTCTTAGAAAACCAGAATTTGCATTAGTGTGTCTTATCGAGTTTGTTAGGATACATTAGTGAGTCTGGACTTCGACCGTGTTTTCTTTAAAAACGATTGCTTAACACTTTTGTTGGAAACTATATATTATTAACATGTAAATATTATGTGATGTATTAACCTCTTAATGTGTTTGATATTGTGTGATAGATGTCTACCACTAGTACAAATCCCATCGATTCACCTAATAATAATGAAGAGTCGAATATATTTTGGGAAGATTCACAAATTCCCGAAGAAGAACTGGAAGAGGAAGAACCGGAAGAGGAGGAACCGGAAGAAGAGGAACCGGAAGAGGAGGAACCGGAAGAAGAAGAGGTTCCGGAGGAAGAAATATTGATACCTACAGTAATTCGATTAAATAAAAGAAAATCCTTAACCAACGGACCAAAGTTAATAATGGTTAATGGTGTTTCCGCCGAGGAAGCAAAATATTGGGAAGATTACCAATTTTCCGATGAATCGGATCCCGATGAGGATTTCGATGATGTTATAGAAATTACCTCGACCCAGTTTAATAAAGCGAAAGAAAATAATAAGGGAAAAGGTATAAAAATAGAGAAACCCGATTCCAACCCCGACGAACTTTATATGTATTGGCAACATCCGTATTTCCTAAAATGTAACAATGACCCAGGAACCTCTAAACCACCAGGTTTTTCTAAACCATTGTGGAAAACGACGGCTCGTATTAGAGGAACACCATATATTCCTAGAAAATTAGGAAAACGAACCAAGTCCAAAGAAGAAGAAACCAGTGATTCAGATTAGAGGGTTGTAATCATGTTGTGTATTAGTGTGCTTGTACTTTTATGTTCTATGTAAAAATTGCTTGTATTGTTTGTTAATTATCTTTTACGAATCTAATCCTTGTCTATTTTACAGTATAAAAACAAAAATGGACGTTAAGGGTAGACAACCGAATATTTTAGAAGATCTACCAGAGGATATGATTGAGGAAATCTTGTCTAGAGTCGGTCAGAATTCATCAGCACAATTAATTATGGCAAAATTAACTTGTCAAACATTTGAAAGACTTTCCAGAAATGCCTTAGTTTATAAAAGGCTTTCCTTTGATAGGTGGGGTATATCACATTGGGGAGACCGTAAGTTACGCCGTGTTTTCTTTAAAGCGTTAAATACGGGGAACCCAAATGCAATTTTACGCTACGGGTTAAGAACCTATTTTGACTCAACATAACCCAATATAGGATTTCGTGAATTAGAAAGAGCTTCTAACATGCAACATAAAGAAGCATGTTATGCTTACGGGTTAGTGATGTTCGCTTCTTACCAAAGCGAGAAAAAAAAACATCGGATTGCAACTTTTAAATAAAACCTTCCCACAAGTGACAGATTCAGTAGTTGGGGTGAGAAACAAGGTTTTTAGATTATTACGGGGCTGTTGGACATTACGAAACCCTCATCCTTTTGACGACATTACAACATTTTGCCTAGCCAATGGTCATAACGGTTATTTTCCACAAGACCAAGGATGGGAAGTCGTCTTAGTAAAATCAGAATGCATGACTTGTTTCTGGACTTATGAATTATGTGTCCTTATTTCCTTTGCTGAACAACTTGCGTATTAACTAGATTTATCTTCAAAACTGTCCTGTATCAAAGTGTACTATATTTCATGTTATATGTAATATAGCGAAGTTGTAAGTTTGAAGAATATTTGTATGTGATATATTATTATAATCAGTTTTTCATATGGAATTGTAGTAGTTGAATTGTATATTAGCTACTAAGTATGAACTTAACGGGTAGGTAGTACCCGAATTTAAACTTATAAAACGCTAATATGAAGAAAAAGCTTTTATAAATGAGTTCATATTATGCTACGAAATACTATTGACTACTCTTAATATTCTGTATGATTAACTCGATTCAGTTGGCTATTTTGAAGGAAATGGCACCGACTACTCGACACACCATGAATATGAGCGAAGAGGAATTTCGTACCTTTCTTGCTGCAAACATAGCCGCAGTACAGGCTGTGCTACTTACCAACAATAACTCTGAATCTAGCAATGTAGCTAACGGCGCAAGAAATAGTGTAGGATGCTCCTACAAAGAATTCACTGCCTGCAAACCTTTGGAATTTGATGGAACCGAAGGACCAATTGGATTGAAACGGTGGACCGAGAAAGTCAAATCGGTGTTTGCCATAAGTAAGTGTACTGAAGAGGACAAATTTAAGTACGCTACGCATACCTTCATAGGTACTGCGTTAACGTGGTGGAACACCTATCTTGAACAGGTAGGACAAAATGCTGCTTACGCACTACCGTGGTCGGCATTCAAGCAATTGATGAATGAGCAGTACCGTCCTAGAAACGAAGTCAATAAGCTCAAGGTAGAGCTTAGAGAGTTACGAACACAAGGGTTCGAAATTACCACATATGAACGACGATTCATAGAGTTGTGCCTATTAAGTCCAGGAACGTTCGAAGATGAAGAGGAGAAGATCGACGCTTTTATAAAAGGATTACCAGTAAGGATTCAAGAAGATGTGAGTTCACATGAGCCCGCTTCCATACAAAAGGCAAGTCGAATGGCTCATAAACTCATAAATCAGATTGAGGGAAGAATTAAAGAATAGGCAGCCGAAGAAGCCAACACGAAACAACTCAAGAGGAAGTGGAAGGAAAACGATGACAAGAATCACCAGTACAACAATAATAACAATCGCAACAACTATCCCAACAACCGCAACAACAATCGCATTAATAACCGCAATCCTAACAATAACTACAACAAACGTCCCAACAACAACAACTACAACAACCGTTCCAACAATAATAACAATCCCAACAACAACCAAATCAATAACAACATTGGCAACAATAATCAGAACAATAAATGTCTAAGGTGTGGAGGGTTTCATCCAGATAAGTTCTGTGTAGTAGTGTGTACCAAGTGTAATAGAACTGGACATAGTGTAACAAAGTGTGATGTCTATGGACCAAAGACATATAAAAATAACAGAACAAATAATTCCATTATTTGTTACAGATGCGGAAAGCCGGGCCATTTCAGCAAAGCATGCCCTAATCAAGGGAATAATAATGGGCAAGGCCGTGGACGAGTCTTCAACATTAATTCGGCAGAAGCGCATGAAGACCCGGAGCTTGTTACGGGTACGTTTCTTATTGACGATAAATCTGCTTATGTTTTATTTGATTCGAGTGTGGATAGAAGCTATATGAGTAGAGATTTTTGTGCTAAATTAAGTTGCCCATTGACGCCTTTGGATAGTAAATTTTTACTCGAATTAGCAAACGGTAAACTAATTACAGCAGATAAAGTATGTCGGGATAGAGAAATTAAACTGGTTGACGAAACATTTAAAATTGATTTAATACCAGTCGAGTTAGGGAGTTTTGATGTAATAATTGGCATGGACTGGTTGAAAAAGGTGAGAGCAGAAGTCGTTTGTTACAAAAATGCGATTCGCATTGTGCGTGAAAAAGGAAAACCTTTAATGGTGTACGGAGAAAAGAACAACACGAAATTAAATCTTATTAGTAGTTTGAAGGCGCAAAAACTAATAAGAAAAGGTTGTTACGTCATTCTAGCAAACATCGAGGAAGTTAAACCTGAAGAAAAGAACATCAGTGATGTTCCCGTCGCAAAAAATTTCCCGATGTATTTTCGAAAGAATTACCGGGATTACCCCCACATCGATCTGTTGAATTTCAAATAGTCCTTATACCAGGAGCTGCACCAATAGATCGTGCTCCATACAGACTCGCACCCAGCGAAATGAAAGAATTACAAAGTCAGTTACAGGAACTTTTAGAGCGTGGTTTCATTCGACCAAGCGCATCACCGTGGGGAGCTCCTGTTTTGTTTGTCAAGAAGAAGAATGGTACATTTAGGTTGTGTATCGACTACCGAGAGTTGAACAAACTTACCATCAAGAACCGCTACCCACTACCGAGAATCGACGACTTATTTGATCAACTACAAGGCTCGTCGGTTTATTTGAAGATTGATTTACGTTCTGGGTATCATCAAATGCGGGTGAAGGAGGATGATATTCCAAAGACTGCTTTTAGGACGTGTTACGGTCATTACGAGTTTATGGTTATGCCGTTTGGGTTGACTAACGCACCAGCTGTGTTCATGGACCTCATGAACCGAGTGTGTGGACCATACCTTGACAAGTTTGTCATTGTTTTCATCGATGACATACTTATTTACTCAAAGAATGACCAAGAGCATGAAGAACATTTGAGAAAAGTGCTAGAGTTGTTAAGAAAGGAAAAACTGTACGCTAAGTTTTCAAAGTGTGCATTTTGGTTGGAAGAAGTTCAATTCCTCGATCACATTGTGAACAAAGAAGGTATTCAGGTGGATACAGCAAAGATTGAAACCGTTGAAAAGTGGGAAACCCCGAAAACTCCGAAGCACATACGCTAATTTTTAGGGCTGGCTGGTTATTACAGGAGATTCATCCAAGATTTTTCCAAAATAGCAAAACCCTTGACTGCATTAACGCATAAAGGGAAGAAATTTGAATGGAAGGATGAACAAGAGAAAGCATTTCAATTGTTTAAGAAAAAGTTAACTACGGCACCTATATTGTCATTACCTGAAGGGAATGATGATTTTGTGATATATTGTGACGCCTCAAAGCAAGGTCTCGGTTGTGTATTAATGCAATGAACGAAGGTAATTGCTTATGCGTCTAGACAACTAAAGATTCACGAGTAAAATTATACGATGCATGATTTGGAATTAGGCGCAGTTGTTTTTACATTAAAGACTTGGAGGCACTACTTATATGGGGTCAAAAGTATTTTATATACCGATCACAAAAGTCTTCAACACATATTTAATCAGATACAACTGAACATGAGGCAGCGCTGGTGGATTGAATTGTTGAATGATTACGACTTTGAGATTCGTTACCACCCGGGGAAGGCAAATGTGGTAGCCGGCGCCTTGAGCAGAAAGGACAGAGAACCCATTCGAGTAAAAGCTATGAATATAGTGATTCGCAATAACCTTATTACTCAAATAAAGGAGGCACAACAAGGAGTTTTACAAGAGGGAAATTTAAAGGATGAAATACCCAAAGGATCGAAGAAGCATCTTAATATTCAGGAAGACGGAACCCGGTATAGGGCTGAAAGAATTTGGGTACCAAAATTTGGAGATATGAGAGAAATGGTACTTAGAGAAGCTCATAAAACCAGATACTCAATACATCCTGGAATGGGGAAGATGTACAAGGATCTCAAGAAACATTTTTGGTGGCCGGGTATGAAAGCCGATGTTGCTAAATATGTAGGAGAATGTTTGACGTGTTCTAAGGTCAAAGTGGAGCATCAGAAACCATCAGGTCTACTTCAACAACCCGAAATCCCAGAATGGAAATGGGAAAACATTACCATGGATTTCATCACTAAATTGCCAAGGACTGTAAGTGGTTTTGATACTATTTGGGTAATAGTTGATCGTCTCACCAAATCAGCACACTTCCTGCCAATAAGAGAAGATGACAAGATGGAGAAGTTAGCACGACTGTATTTGAAGGAAGTCATCTCCAGACATGGAATACCAATCTCTATTATCTCTGATAGGGATGGCAGATTTATTTCAAGATTCTGGCAGACATTGCAGCAAGCATTAGGAACTCGTATAGACATAAGTACTGCCTATCATCCACAAACTGATGGGCAGAGTGAAAGGACGATACAAAAGCTTGAAGACATGCTACGAGCATGTGTTATTAATTTCGGAAATAGTTGGGATCGACATCTACCGTTATCAGAATTTTCCTACAACAACAGCTACCATTCAAGCATTGAGATGGCGCCGTTTGAAGCACTTTATGGTAGAAAGTGCAGGTCTCCAATTTGTTGGAGTGAAGTGGGGGATAGACAGATTACGGGTCCGGAGATAATACAAGAAACTTCCGAGAAGATCATCTGAATTCAACAACGGTTGAAAACCGCCCAAAGTCGAAAAAAGAGCTACGCCGACATTAAAAGAAAAGATATAGAATTTGAAATTGGAGAGATGGTCATGCTTAAGGTTGCACCTTGTAAAGGCGTTGTTCGATTTGGTAAATGAGGGAAATTAAATCCAAGGTATATTGGACCATTCAAGATTATTGATCGTGTCGGACCAGTAGCTTACCGACTTGAGTTACCTCAACAACTCGCGGCTGTACATAACACTTTCCACGTCTCGAATTTGAAGAAATGTTTTGCTAAAGAAGATCTCACTATTCTGTTAGACGAAATCCAAATTAACGAAAAACTTCAATTCATCGAAGAACCCGTCGAAATAATGGATCGTGAGGCTAAAAGACTTAAACAAAACAAGATACCAATTGTTAAGGTTCGATGGAATGCTCGTAGAGGACCCAAGTTCACCTGGGAATGAGAAGATCAGATAAAGAAGAAATACCCGCACTTATTTCCAGAAGATACGTCAACACCTCCAACTGCTTAAAATTTCGGGACGAAATTTATTTAACGGGTAGGTACTGTAGTGACCCGAACTTTTCCATGTATATATATATTAAATGAAATTGTTATTTACATGATTAAGTGTTTCCAATATGTTAAGCAATCAAACTTGTTAAGACTTGATTAATTGAAATAGGTTTCATATAGACAATTGACCACCCAAGTTGACCGGTGATTCACGAACGTTAAAACTTGTAAAAACTATATGATGTCATATATATGGATATATATATATATATATATATATATATATATATATATATATATATATATATATATATATATATATATATATATATATATATATATATATATATAGTTAACATGATATTATGATAAGTAAACATATCATTAAGTATATTAACAATGAACTACATATGTAAAAACAAGACTACTAACTTAATGATTTTGAAACGAGACATATATGTAACGATTATCGTTGTAACGACATTTAATGTATACGTATCATATTAAGATATATTAATACATCATGATATCATGATAATGTAATAATTTAACATCTCATTTGATATAATAAACAATGGGTTAACAACATTTAACAAGATCGTTAACCTAAAGGTTTCAAAACAACACTTACATATAACGACTAACGATGACTTAACGACTCAGTTAAAATGTATATACATGTAGTGTTTTAATATGTATTCATACACTTTTGAAAGACTTCAAGACACTTATCAAAATACTTCTACTTAACAAAAATGCTTACAATTACATCCTCGTTCAGTTTCATCAACAATTCTACTCGTATGCACCCGTATTCGTACTCGTACAATACACAGCTTTTAGGTGTATGTACTATTGGTATATACACTCCAATTATCAGCTCTTAACAGCCCATGTGAGTCACCTAACACATGTGGGAACCATCATTTGGAAACTAGCATGAAATATCTCATAAAATTACAAAAATATTAGTAATCATTCATGACTTATTTACAAGTAAACAAAATTACACATCCTTTATATCTAATCCATATACCAACGACCAAAAATACCTACAAACACTTTCATTCTTCAATTTTATTCATCTAATTGATCTCTCTCAAGTTCTATCTTCAAGTTCTAAGTGTTCTTCATAAATTCTATAAGTTCTAGTTTCATAAAATCAAGAATACTTCCAAGTTTGCTAGCTTACTTTCAATCTTGTAAAGTGATCATCCAACCTCAAGAAATCTTTCTTATTTATAGTAAGATATCTTTCTAATACAAGGTAATACTTATATTCAAACTTTGATTCAATTTCTATAACTATAACAATCTTATTTCGAGTGGAAATCTTACTTGAACATTTTTTTCGTGTCATGATTCTGCTTCAAGAACTTTCAAGCCATCCAAGGATCCTTTGAAGCTAGATCTCTTTTTCTCATTTCCAGTAGGTTTAACTACTAAAATTAAGGTAGTAATGATGTTCATAACATCATTCGATTCATACATATAAAACTATCTTATTCGAAGATTTAAACTTGTAATCACTAGAACATAGTTTAGTTAATTCTAAAATTGTTCGCAAATAAAGTTAATCCTTCTAACTTGACTTTTAAAATCAACTAAAAACATGTTCTATATCTATATGATATGCTAACTTAATGATTTAAAACCTGGAAACACGAAAAACACCGTAAAACCGGACATACGCCGTCGTAGTAACACCGCGGGTTGTTTTGGGTTTGATAATTAGAAAGTATGATAAACTTTGATTTAAAAGTTGTTCTTCTGGAAAATGATTTTTCTTATGAACATGAAACTATATCCAAAAATCATGGTTAAACTCAAAGTGAAAGTATGTTTTTCAAAATGGTCATCAAGACGTCGTTCTTTCGACTGAAATGACTACCTCTTACAAAAACGACTTGTAAATTATATTTCTGACTATAAACCTATACTTTTTCTATTTAGATTCATAAAATATAGTTCAATATGAAATCATATCAATTTGATTCACTCAAAACGGATTTAAAACGAAGAAGTTATGGGTAAAACAAGATTGGATTTTTTTGATTGTTGTAGCTACGGGAAATATTGTAACAATTCTATATAAATCATATCCTAGCTAACTTATATTGTATTATACATGTATTTTAATATATTATGTAATCTTGGGATACCATAGACACATATGCAAATGTTTTGACATATCATATCGACCCATGTATATATATTATTTGGAACAACCATAGACACTCTATATGAAGTAATGTTGGAGTTAGCTATACAGGGTTGAAGTTGATTCCAAAAATATATATATTTTGAGTTGTGATCTAGCCTGAGACGTGTATACACTGGGTCATGGATTGATTCAAGATAATATATATCAATTTATTTCTGTACATCTAACTTTGGACAACTAGTTGTAGGTTACTAACGAGGACAACTGACTTAATAAACTTAAAACATCAAAATGTATTAAAAATGTTGTAATTATATTGAGCATACTTTGATATATATGTACATATTTGTTATAGGTTCATGAATCGACCAGTGGCCAAGTCTTACTTGAAGTAAAATTCTGTGAAAGTGAGTTATAGTCCCACTTTTAAAATATAATATTTTGGGATGAGAATACATGCAGTTTTGAAAATGATTTACAAAATAGACACAAGTATTGAAACTACATTCTATGTTGAATCGTTATACCGGATATCGCCCTTGTTGAACTTGGTAACCTAAGAATTGGTGTTTATTATAATTGCCACCAATTGACGCGAATCCTAAAGATAGATCTATGGGCCATTGACAAGCCCCAGTCAGAGAATTTAAACTGCTTTAGTACTTTGATATTTATATATGGAGATATTCTAGATGCATTTGTTAATGTCAGTTACCAGGTGTTCAACCATACGAATGATTTTTATGCAGATTGCATGTTATTGAAAGATGAAATCTTGTGGTCTATTATTAAAATTTGATATATAGGTTAAACCTATAACTCACCAACATTTTTGTTGACGTTTAAAGCATGTTTATTCTCAGGTGATTATTAAGAGCTTCCACTGTTGCATGCTAATATATGGACATGATTTGGTGTCAGCATGCTTGTATAATATTGTTTAAAACTGCATTCGAGATTTACTTTGTTGTAACATATTAATATTGTAAACCAATATGTATTGGTAGTGTGTAAGTGTGATATTTTTAGATTATCATTTCTGATAATCTAGGTGATGTCCTTTTAACCTTGTCGATAAAATAAAGGTTATGGTTTGTTTTAAAAACGAATGCAGTCTTTGAAAAATGTTTCATATAGAGGTCATAACCTCGCAACGAAATCAATTAATATAGAACGTTTATAATCAATATGAACGAAGCATTTCAGGGTTGGGCCAAAACGATCAAAAACTCGGTGGTCATTAGTATATATGGGTAATAAATAAGTAATATTGTTAGTTAAAATTTATTAGGGACTAGAGGTGTAAAGTTAGATTAAGGACTTCCACTAAAAGAAATTGATGGGGAAGGACTAAATCTGGTAAAGAATGAAAGATTTACTAAATGTAAATGGGAGAAAAGCTGAAACTTGAGTCATTTATACACCAAAATAAGAAAAACGGTTCTGGTGTTGTGTGTGTCATGTGGAGGTCGAACAAGAAGGAAAAAAGGATTAAAAAAAATGAAGCTCAAATCTTCCATGCAATCATAGATTTGTAGTCTAGAGTTCTTTTATCAAGTATACAACCCATTAGTTCATCATTTGTGCTATGTTTTAGAATTTTCTAAAAAAACCCTAGAAATTAAGGGGCTAGTCAAGGAAAAGAGGGTAAATGGGAGAAGAAAGTACATTAGGCCAAGGGGAGTTTATAGGGGGCAACTTGGGCGGGTCACGAGTGGCTTAGTGATCCCAGATTGCATTCGTGCAAAAGGGTGACGACTAAGTTCACTAGATGGTTAACTTAAATATGATTATTAGGCTTGCCGAATAATTATGTCTATGGATGATTATTAGCTTAGACGTATAATCAGAGGCGACTCTATGTATAACCTCGTGGGGTCATGGGACACCACTAGTTTAAAATTTTTTAGTAGAAAATACTCTTTAAATTGTATAGGACACCACTAAATTTAACTGGAGGACCCATATATTTTTCAAATTTTTTTTATTTTTAAATTGTATAGTATACCACTAAATTTAACTAGTCGGAACCCATATATTTTTCGAATTTATAGTTTTTTTAAAGGTAAATTACCACTAAAATAACATTCAAATATAATTAGTACTAAAAAAAATTTCGGGACCCCATTGTGCTGTAATCCCGGAATCGCCACTGCCTATAATTATGTCTATGAACGTATGTATGAATGTATGTATAAGAAAATTGAATCACACCCATTTGTGTGTTTATGTATTAATATATATAGATTATAAATGTACAGGCTAGCAACTATGTAAGGAAATTCAAATCTACATATTAAATAGAAAATATATAAAATCTATTCCTACAAAGTAGGACTTGGTGAACAAGTCACCCGTTACCCCACCCCCCGCAAGCGCAGTGGGGGAGGTCCAACACGAAGCTTGGATCGAAATTCTTCAAACAGAGGTCGTAGAAGACTTTTGGTGAATATGTCAGCTAGTTGAAGATGCGTAGGCACGTACTCGGTGTATAATTTGCCCGATAGCACCAATTCTCGAGTAAAATGATAATCTATATCAATATGTTTAGCACGCTTATGAGATACCGGATTTTGACTTAAGAATAAAGCACTTCGATTATCACACAAAAGAGTCTGACGGCCAGAGGGTAAAACATAGAGTTCCCGTAATAAATGTGTGAGCCAAATAATTTCAGCAGCAGTATTTGCTAATGCCCGATATTCAAATTCACAACTCGAGCGAGAAACAGTAGACTGGTCTTTCGCACTCCAAGATACCAGATTACCACCCACAAAAATAGAATAGCCATAAGTAGGTCGACGAGTTTCAATGCAGCGAGCCCAGTCAGCATCAGAACAGCCCAAAATAGTAGGTGACGAAGCATGAAAGAATGAAAGACCAAAAGAAGTAAACATAATGTAAGATCCGTTTAACTCCTTGAAAATGTTCTTCCATAGGGGCATGAAGGAACTGACTTACTTGATTAACTGCATAAGAAAGATCTGGTCGTGTAATTGTGAGATATTGAAGAGCTCCAACCAATGACCTATATAATGTAGGATCATGAAAGGGAGTGCCTTGATTTGTGAAATAAGCCGAGGTAGAGAGAGGTGTAGAAGCAGGCTTGACATCCAAAAGCTATGCGCGAGTAAGAATATCAATAGCATATTTGGATTGACTCAAGAAAATACCAGAATCATGGTAAGTAACTGATTATGCATATATTTTCCATAGGGTCAATATGCCTATTCAATACGTAAAAGGGGGGTTTAAGGATCTTAGAACAAGGCTCCCCGGTCCGGCTACCGTGAATAACCCTGGCCGACATGATGATGTCGGTGGGGTGGCCAAGTGATTAAGTCCACCTTCGATAACGGTCGTTGATCAGAAGGCCCCTAGCAAGGTCATAGGCGCTAGCTGTTAAGAAACTAACCTGTAAACCTTGAGAAGATGAATGATGGTAGCCTGCTACATAGGATGTGTAGTAGGTGGTGGTTACGTGATGATCCTAGAACGATAATTAGGGTTTATATAGGCAAACCCTAATTCTAGAACCATCCAAGATAATGATAATCTCGTCTATAACTAACTCCCCTGAATCTCGGATATAATTATGGAAAAGATATTGACTTGATGACCAAGCAACTGCCGTACAGGGAACAAAGGCATTCGATACATAACCGCATGCCGCATACTGCATGCAAGGTACACGCTTTCACATGATATCAAGTACCCGCATACAGATGGAATGCGCATGCGGGTTGCGGCATCATTATGTCCCCCAGTTTAATGTAATATGATGCAAGACATATGACATCAAACTATTAAGCAAAAGAAAAAACAAGAAAACAGCTAGCATTAAAAAATTTCGCGTGCGTCTCGAGGTGATTAAATGCCTGTCACTGTCGCAGAAGCCCATTCGGCTGAAAAGACGTAAAGTGGAAGTTGGCAGGCGCGTGTGAGCCACGCACTCAACACAGGGCACATCTAACTGACACCTACGCGCGTGCAAAAAATATCAATCGTTGATTGTGTTACACGTGTACAGCCACGATGAAACCCGTTTCACCCCATGACCCCCAATTTTCACTATAAATAGGCCTGTTTCACCACATTTCCATTTTTCTACCACACGCTTATCCAATACACTGCCAATTTTTATTCCGATCAAAATCCAAACATTCCGGCCAACTTCTAAAGGTTAATTGTTCTCCGATTACTTATAGAAAATGACTAAGGCTAACGAGACTTATGTAGATAGCGTAGTATCGGTAATAGAGTAACAGCATATAGATTCTTTAGTTAAACAGTACCCACCGTTAGCACAGTACAATCCGGTGCCTCCCCAGTCTAATCAGCGTGTCCACAAACCGCCGGAGAATAAGGTAGCCATATATGAGCATGCGTTTAAGCATGACAATTTTAGGGTGCCACCTTCCGACTTCTTTTTAGGCGTTCTAGATCATTTCGGTGTAGGACTAGGGCAATTACACCCTTACGCAATAGGGAAAATAGTGTTGTTTGAGATGTGGTGCGTTGCACTAAACAAGGTACCATTAGTTAAGGTATTCTGTCATTTATACCGCCTA
Organism: Rutidosis leptorrhynchoides; assembly: GCF_046630445.1. NCBI lineage: Eukaryota > Viridiplantae > Streptophyta > Magnoliopsida > Asterales > Asteraceae > Rutidosis > Rutidosis leptorrhynchoides. The sequence continues at coordinate 423,116,529 of NC_092338.1, read as the reverse complement.
GCCAATCATCATAAGTTGTGGTTTACTTTCTTCGCCCGTCAGAACTTTACAAAAACCCCCAAATTGAAAGCGGGTCACCGAAAGAAACGTTCTTTTTTATTGACCAATCTGTTGTGGGAGCCACCTTTTTGCAAACACTTGTCTGGTGCGAAAGCATGGCTAAGAATGTGAACAAAACCCCCGTCCTTGATGACGAGGAAACGAAGTTGTTAGCGGAGTGCGCTAACGCACAGCTTGTGCACTGGTCATATGGAAATGTTATGATGTGATTGGGAAAGATATCCGCGCACTGGCCATGGGAGAACATGCGTCCAGCCATAATCGCGCCGAATGGCAAGGGTAGGAATAGTATAAATGCATATGAATATATAACCACTAGCGTATACATACATGTTCTAATATTGCGCATATGTTTGCAAAGATGAAGATGAAGAAAGTGCTCACTGCGGAGGATATTGTGGCTATCTCTTTCCGTAAGCAAAATATTAATGAACCTCTTGAGCAGAAGACTGGGGAGAATGAGGTGTCTGCTCCCGCTACCTCGGCCAATAAGCGCAAGGCAACCGAAGCTCCCCAAATTAAGCAGAAGAAGAAGAAACTTACTCCTAAACAAAAGGAGGACATGTGGAATGATAACTTTATCCCCGTCGATCCAGCATCCGCAGATCTACCTCCTCCTACCACTGGTAAGCATTTCTTTTCTTGCATAAACACCGCACAATTAACTTCATGTGCTAACAAGTTACTGATTTGCAGAGCATATTGAGGAGACGCATCAGACGCCGCCGCAAGCAAATCCGGAACTCGAGGCTACCGCCACGTCCAGGTACAGGGCGATAAACCTTGACTCCGATTCTACACCAGTCCCACCACACGGTAGCTTTCGTTTGGAAAATCTGGTGCAGCTCACCCAGTCCTCTGCCGAAAATGCTGCAGAGCAGTCCGCCTTTCTGCAATAGATTTTTCCAGCTGAGTTTCGCAATTAATTAGCCACACTGCCCTTCCACCAAGAGCACAATGCCTTCATTCAAAACGGCTTTGTGTTTTTTGGTATGTTCGCAGATCAAGCATGTCGTGCCACCAATCTGTACCAGGTGGCCGTGCGCAAAGAAACAGAGTTTGGATTGCTGCAGGCTGGTGTCGATCAGGTTAAGAAAGATAAGCATGACGCGGAAGAGGCGCGTAAGGCTGCGGAGGCAACTGTGGCGGAGACAAAAACCACGCTGATTGAGGAAAGGAAGAAGAACCGCGAGCTGGTGGGGGCGGTTGACCAGGCTAAGGGGGAGACAGAGCGCCTACGGTTGGAACTGGAAAGGGTGTGCAGGGAGATGGACGACGCGATGACTGGTCGCGAGCTGGCAGAGGCAGACTTGTCAAAGCTTCGCACCTCCCTTCCTGTCATCTCGCAAAAGGTAATGGACTCGGGGCCCGTCACCGAAAAGTTCAACGCCTACGTCAATGCAGTGAAAGAGCATGATCGCAACAAGGTGATGCTTGAGGTGATCAAAGTTTGTGACCTCACGCTATCGTACCCTGAAGTTGTGGGGAAAAATTTGAAAGAGGGCACAGATGAGGCGCTCCTAGAAGCGGAGCAGGCCATCCAGTCCATCCCGATCCCCTTAATAGACACTTTCGCTGCGGATCCCAATATGCCAATTGATGGGTTTCTCAAGGAAGATTTTTAATTTGAACACTTTAATGTTATGCGCCGTAAGTCCTATGCTTAGGCAGGAAATTGTAATTACAATTTTTGAGCCCCAAGTCCCGTGTTGGGCAAGCATTTGAAACAATTATAATTTGTAATAACTCAGTTATATATATTTTGTGTTATGCATGCGTTGTGTGTTAATTGTTTATATATCGCGAATCAAAACAAAGGTTGAACCCATGCCTATGCGCATAGCTAACCAAAACTCATGCGCATACGCAGGTACTGCGTAAAATAAACCAATACTTCAGCAATTTTACCTTTTAATAGTTTAAACTCAAAAGCTACTGCGTTATTGCTTTGTCATGTGCTAGAGGTGCACTTTAGCGGTATGGTAAGCAACTCAACTAAAAACAAACCAATGCTTTTATACTTAAGAGTTCCTCATGCAAACCAATGCAAGAGTAATTACGCACAAGCAAACCAATGCTTGTATTTTTAAGTCGACTTGGCAGCCATCTAGTCTGCGTGGCGCTTAGCTAGGGGAAAGCCAATTCCCTTCGCCTGCCGTTAATGTCTAGCCTTGTAACCAAACAGGCTTCTACCACACGGGGGCTAGAGGACACCTCTTAAGTATGCAGGAACTGCATACAAAAAAAAAAGAGAAATACACAACAAAGGTATGCGCGAGTAAATATTTTAATTGGAATTAATCATGATTACAACTGCGACACATCCAAACGGACGGAAAATACATAGAAAAAATAATGTGCTAAAATAAATTGGAGTGATCAGGTCTATCCAGCTACATATAACATTTTTTCAACAACGTCGCGTGCCAAGTGCGTTTCACAGGTTTTTCATCTAATGTCTCGAGATGGTATGCCCTGGTGTTGCTTGCTTTTGCTACCTTGTATGGACCTTCCCAACGGGGGCCCAATTTCCCAGTATCCTCCGCATGACTTGCTTCATTCTGACGCCAAACTAAGTCCCCACACTTATAAGAGCACGAACGCACGCGCTGATTGTAGTACTTTGTAATTTTCTGCTTATTATTGGCTTCGTTTACCGCCACAGAGAGTCCGCGTTCTTCAAGCAGATTAAGATTTTCCCGCAAAGCTTCTGAGTTATTTTGCTCGTCAAAATTCTGTATGCGGAACGTTGGCACCCCAATTTCTGCGGGTACAACAGATTCTGATCCATAGACCAAACTGAATGAAGTCTCACCAGTGCTTACTTTGGGTGTTGTTCTATGCGCCCACAAAACCTTTGGTAGTTCGTCCACCCAACCAATGCGACCATGACCCAATCTGTGACGATCGCTCCAAATCCATATGGACGAATACGTCATTCATTGATTTCATTGCGAGGTATTTGACCTCTATATGATACGTTTTGTAAACATTGCATTCTTTTAAAAAGGCACACCATAAATGAATATTTAAATCAAAGGTTTTCGACATCTGATGATTTCTACATATAGACAATCACCATAAATAATAGTTTACAACAGTACTTCCGTTGACAATGCAGTCAAAATAAGATACATGGTGATGATTTGGTGAATGCAACGTTTCCTTGAAAAATATGTCATGTAAGACTCCATGTACATAGCTTGTCTAACATCTAAGCAAACAGCGGAAGACTTCTAGGAAACCTGAGAATAAACATGCTAAAAAGTGTCAACACAAAGGTTGGTGAGTTCATAGTTTTAATGTTTCGTATAATCTGTATATAAAGGTGGATCACAAGATTTCAGTTGTTTCATCCAGAAACAATTATCAAAATATTCTACGAAATTGAGCACCCTGGTAACTAAACTTAACGTATATATAATTTGTACCCTTTGTATAATCATCTTAATAATACACGCAAACCAACGTGTACGCTTCTCAAATAGCATACGTCCGTTAAAAGGCTAGTGCTCTAGCTCGGACGGGGATATCAAGCCCTATGGATCCATATACTACTACTCGCGCCCACCAGTTCTTATAACTGGCAGTTAACAGTTACCAAAACTAAGAGATTTTCGGTTCAAACTCAGTGTAGAATTTAGTATGTACTTGTATCCATTGCGTTTAAAATAAAGTGCATGTATTCTCAGCCCAAAAATATAGATTGCAAAAGCAATTAAAAAGGGATCAATGAAACTCACCTTAGCAGCATATAAAGTCGTTCACCAAAATGTGATCGAAACACGGATTACCAAATAACTGTAGATCTCCACATATCAATATTGTAGAAAAGTACGTAGACGTAACGGAGATAATAAACACTAGATTTGATTCATAAATATAACCCCAAACATTACCCATAACCTCCATGGAAATAACCCATAATTTCCTTAACTCTATCCCGCTTGAAAACATATTTTGAAAGTGACACGCTCATGACCTCGTCGTAGTATTTTAGGTATAATACTAATAATAATTAGATTAATAATAATATTAATCTTAATAATAATAATAACAATAATAATAATAATAATAATAATAATAATAATAATAATAATAATAATAATAATAATAATAATAATATAAATACGGAGTAACATGAATATATATGTGTGTAAACTGAGCCGAAATCGATGAAATTTATAGACCTCGCCTGGCCAGACCTCCCATGCGATCGCATGGGTTTGAAGGCCACAGGCCATGCGATCGCATGGCCCTATCTTTCCAGCCCACATGTTTTTGTCCTAACATTTGTCGACATAATAAAATATAAATATAATATATATAATTTAAATTAATTAATTATATATTATATTAAATTCACGTGCATAGTTGACTTGTAATTTTTGTTCCGATAAGTCGTACGTTGTCACTCGACTTATGTCCCGGTTCCGGTTTTTCGAACGCCCTTTCGTATACTATCGTTTACTAAATAACTTGAAATCACACACACACACATATATATATATATATATATATATATATATATATATATATATATATATATATATATATATATATATATATATATATATATATATATATATATATATATATATATATATATATATATATATATGCACATTAAGTTATATATATATTGTTCGTGAATCATAGAGAACAGTCAAAGAATAATTGATTATATGAATATAGTTCCAAAACTGTCGTGACTCAATATTACAGACTTTGCTTATCGTGTCGGAAATGTTAATCATACAAAGATTAAGTTTAAATTTGGTCAAAAATTTTCGGGTCATCACAGTACCTACCCGTTAAAGAAATTTCGTCCCGAAATTTGAGTGAGGTCGTCATGGCTAACAATAAAAATGTTTTAATGACGAATATGAGTTGATAATAGAGTTTTATCTATGTTTGAATAATATGGATAAAATAATCCAATTACTCGAAGCGTATGAGAGAAGTTATCGTAATCAAGTGAAATGGAGAATAGAGATGCGTCTTATCTCTTCATGTAGTAACGATTGATTTCTGGATTTTAAGGAATAGAAAATCTTCATAATTTAAATAAGATTTGATTTTTCTGAATTTGCGGAAATTAGGATTTTCTTTGATTAAATGCGTAATCTGCCTCTATTGCTGCGTTCGATATTTTGCTATAAATTGACCTCTTCTGTTTCATTATTTTCACTACTCCTACATCTTCTTCCTCATTTCATACTTTCAAAAGATTATGAAATGCTTCATCCAGTTCTGATTCTTGATATACTCCTAACTTTCATATCTGTCATTCTTCTTTTTCATCTACCACCAGAGAAAGTTATTTTCTTCTACCATTACCTTGGGGTTATAGTGTTTTTCATTCTCCCGTGTCTTTATATTGCTATACGCATTGATATACACGGTTTGTAATTTATGTGTTGTCATCGGACTTTATATCTTTCCTTATTTTTCAGAGTCCCTGCTTCTGTCTTTTTATGATCATTGACATCCACAGTTAATGCTCCCTCCTATTTGCTGCGATTTATACTCCAATTTCTATTTCGGAGCTTTGTCCCTTCGTTTCTTCTTCTTGTGATTAGACATCTCTTGTAATGGTCCAGAATTCGTAGGTATGGAGTTTTGGATGAACATAGTTAATGTTCTGAGAAGGTAATCGTAATGGCACGATCTTGATTTGTCAAATTACCAGAATATCCGGAAAAGACCGAATCATTAAGAAAAATATTTTCTTGATATGTTTAGAGGTTAAAAGAGTTATGTAACATGGGTCATGATGAGGGTGTGATCTGTGAACATTTATCAAGTTCTATTAGAAACTCAGCATGACTTACTGTAATATAATCACGTTGATCAAGTGTCATTATATTATACTAACTCATGCTTCAGCTCCCAACACCACTTCAAAAATATTCATATTTTAAACTCGAAGGTTTTAAAATTTAGAAACTAAAATAGTTTCTTTTATGATGTTACACAGATATCGCAAGGAGAAAATTGGTTTCTGATAAGAATGACTATGGAATTATCTCCAGAAATATGGAGGATATTTATAATGAAAGATACGATGATATCTTAGAATTTCTAATATCAGAGGATGATGAAGAATATTGTCCGCAAGGGTTTAGATTCGGAGGCAAGGTATTCGTTAATGGCTTCAGCAGATACTGAATCATTTGGATTCTTTGAAGGCAGGTTTATTCTTTGTGATTTATCCACAGCCTCCTTCATACTTTGCTCAATCCGTTTTCCAGTTCCAAACCTTCTATTTTTCTCAGCTTTACCACCATACTATTCTTTATCATCAAACTTTTGACTGTTAAGGTCGTTTACAGTTTTTGCTGCTTCATCAACATTTTTCTGAAATTCGGAGAACTAGTTTCGTAGTTTGGGGTGTTTTTCGGAAATTTCACATTCGAAGTATGTAAGTCCAGGAGGTAGACGTTATATGAACACATATAACTGTTGGCGTAGACGTGCTGCAAGATTTCAAAATACTGCTTGCTAATTCCCGATAGTTGGTATGGCAATTGCTGTTACAAGATGTGGATGAGTACATGATACGGTTTTAATGAGTATAAGGATTTTTCGGAAGGTCAAAGATCAATGAAGTTGTTGGTAAATTTACTGCTAATGTGGTGGAACATGAAAGATTCCCCGATAACAAAAATGTATATGCCAAAGTTACAAGTCTGAAAGGTCGTCGTTGACTGGTTGAACGGTTGATAATACTGGATACTTTGAAAAGAAATTGCAAGGTTATTTTCAGTAATAACAATGCTAAAGGATCTTTCACATTTTTGAAGTCAAAGTATAGCTTTGAAAGATGTAGAGATCTAAGAATGATGTCACCCCTTAAATCTTGACTTGGATTCTGATCCGTCAATACCAGAATATGTAATTGAATTTGTATGGAAACGATTGTATATCGCTATGAGCATAGTTAATAATTTTTGAATCAAAGTTGAAGAATGTACAGTATAACATATTAATTGTGAACTTATATATTTCCCGGGAATTACCTACCCGTTAAAGATTTCACAAGTAATATTTTGTACAAAAGAATTTTTATTACCGTCTTTATGAAAATATATGTATGTATATTTTCTTCAGATGTAATACTGATTTGATGAGTTAATATCATATTAAGCTCATTTGATTTTTGACTTGAATTAGAAATGAATAATCTCTAAAACATTAAAGATTTAATAATCTTTACGTATTTCACTAATGTAATCAATACTCAGTTTTATTGATATTTTCTCAGTGAATCATGTTGGTGCTCATGGAACTCTTGCTAACTTCGCAAGGTACGAATGATGTTTTCTAGAAAGTTTCGAATACATTGAAGATGAAAGTATAAAATCAACCATAGAATTGAATAATATACTTAGTTTATTATGAACTGGAATTCATTGAGTTGGAAACAGAGATTGTAGTTAACGATGGTTAAGTCATTAACGAAGGATGTACATCATAGCATATTAGTAATATGAATTAACCGAGTAGTACCTACCAGTTAAGATTCACACGTAATAACTTGGTACGAAAAGATTTATTTTGATTTCAAAATTCATATATATAAAATATACATAAAATTTCTTCAGGGGAAATGAGTTAATACTTCATCGATTATTGTTGCTGGTATTTCTTAGTAACTACGGTGCGTATGACGTTGATGCTCGTGGAACAGATTGTGAAGTTAAGGTTTGCGATGCGGATGTTGTTGGTGGTGGTAATGGTACTGTTGGTGTTGTTGTCGGTGGTACTGTTGATGCCGGTGATGCTGCTGGTGCTTGTAACCTTTGCACCATATTCTCCAAAGCCACTACCCGAGCGCGTAGCTCGTTGACTTCTTCTACTACACAGGGATGATTGGCGGTTCGGACGAGCGGATGAATAAATCCAGAATTTGAGAGAGTATATGATCATGACGAGATATTCTGGAGATGGGAGAGAAAATGGTATTACGAACAGGTTCGTCGGTAAGTGCTTCAGGTTCTTCGCCAAGAGGGCAATGTTGTGGATGGAAGGGATCGCCTTCTTCTTGTCTCCAATAATTAAGTAGGCTACGAACCCATCCCCAATTCATCCAGAATAGATGATGGCTAATTGGTTGATCCATTCCGGTTACACTTTCTTCAGAGTTCAGGTGAATATCCATATCGGAATAGCTGTCGAAATTTAAGGAATTTGAATTGGATACGGGATCCATCTTGTATAATTAGATAGATGATTTTTGATATGAAATAGAATTTAGATTGGTACTCTTCAATACATAATTTACATATGTATATATAATACCAAAATTCCGTAAATTACGGCGAAATTTTTGGAATTTTGGCAGTAAAAGTTTATAGTAACAGATACGCTAAGATATGAATTTTGTCTATACACTATTCATGTAATCAATGCAGTAAAATGTGTCTAGACTTAAGAATGATAAGTATGTAATTTTCGACAAGAAATGATAAGCAAAACTTTTAACATGCAAACACGGTCGAAGTCCAGACTTACTAATGCATCTTAACAACTATCAGTTAGACACACTCATGCAAGACCTGGTTCGCTAGGACCAACGCTCTGATACCAACTGTGACGATCACTCCAAATCCATATGGACGAACACGTCATTCATTGATTTCATTGCGAGGTATTTGACCTCTATATGATACGTTTTGTAAACATTGCATTCTTTTGAAAAGGCACACCATAAATGAATATTTAAATCAAAGGTTTTCGACATCTGATGATTTCTACATATAGACAATCACCATAAATAATAGTTTACAACAGTACTTCCGTTGACAATGCAGTCAAAATAAGATATATGGTGATGATTTGGTGAATGCAACGTTTCCTTGAAAAATATGTCATGTAAGACTCCATGCACATAGCTTGTCTAACATCTAAGCAAACAGCGGAAGACTTCAAGGAAACCTGAGAATAAACATGCTAAAAAGTGTCAACACAAAGGTTGGTGAGTTCATAGTTTTAATGTTTCATATAATCTGTATATAAAGGTGGATCACAAGATTTCAGTTGTTTCATCCAGAAACGTTTATCAAAATATTCTACGAAATTGAGCACCCTGGTAACTAAACTTAACGTATATATAATTTGTACCCTTTGTATAATCATCTTAATAATACACGAAAACCAACGTGTACGCTTCTTAAATAGCATACGTCCGTTAAAAGGCTAGTGCTCTAGCTCGGACGGGGATATCAAGCCCTATGGATCCATATACTACTACTCGCGCCCACCAGTTCTTATAACTGGCAGTTAACAGTTATCAAAGCTAAGGGATTTTCGGTTCAAACTCAGTGTAGAATTTAGTATGTACTTGTATCCATTGCGTTTAAAATAAAGTGCATGTATTCTCAGCCCAAAAATATAGATTGCAAAAGCAATTAAAAATGGATCAATGAAACTCACCTTAGCAGCATATAAAGTAGTTCACCAAAATGTGATCGAAACACGGATTACCAAATAACTGTAGATCTCCACATATCAATATTGTAGAAAAGTACGTAGACGTAACGGATATAATAAACACTAGATTTGATTCATAAATATACCCCCCGAACATTACCCATAACCTCCATGGCAATAACCCATAATTTCCTTAACTCTATCCCGCTTGAAAACATATTTTGAAAGTGACACGCTCATGACCTCGTCGTAGTATTTTAGGTATAATACTAATAATAATTAGATTAATAATAATATTAATCTTAATAATAATAATAATAATAATAATAATAATAATAATAATAATAATAATAATAATAATAATAATAATAATATAAATACGGAGTAACATGAATATATATGTGTGTAAACTGAGCCGAAATCGATGAAATTTATAGACCTCGCCTGGCCAGACCTCCCATGCGATCGCATGGGTTTGAAGGCCACAGGCCATGCGATCGCATGGCCCTATCTTTCCAGCCCACATGTTTTTGTCCTAACATTTGTCGACATAATAAAATATAAATATAATATATATAATTTAAATTAATTAATTATATATTATATTAAATTCACGTGCATAGTTGACTTGTAATTTTTGTTCCGATAAGTCGTACGTTGTCACTCGACTTATGTCCCGGTTCAGGTTTTTTGAACGCCCTTTCGTATGCTGAGAAAACTAGTACTTTTCGTTTCGTGACTCGTACCTTTGTCAAAATATAAACTTAAATTATCCCTAAATTATATCACTCAAAGTGTATCTTAAACTTTCGAGTGTTTTGGTCATTTACTTCTATAAATTATCCTCTCGTAGTATATACATATACATATATACATTTTTTTTATTTTGAAATAGTGTTTTCCTGTAGCAAATCACTTTTTACTGTAGCAAATAGTGATTTTCGAAAACACTGTAGCATTTTGGGTACTGTAGCAATTCTAAAATACTGTAGCAAATTAGTGTTTTACTTGTTTATTTTAAACGTTTTAGTTCACTTATCTAAATATCAATCGAATTAACAAACGAATGTTACTATCGTTTACTAAATAACTTGAAATCACATATACATATATATATATATATATATATATATATATATATATATATATATATATATATATATATATATATATATATATATATATATATGCACATTAAGTTATATATATATTGTTCGTGAATCATAGAGAACAGTCAAAGAATAATTGATTATATGAATATAGTTCCAAAACTGTCGTGACTCAATATTACAGACTTTGCTTATCGTGTCGGAAATGTTAATCATACAAAGATTAAGTTTAAATTTGGTCAGAAATTTTTGGGTCATCACACAATCTAGCTTTGATTCCAGCTACTATATCCCGGTTGGTGACTTCGCACTGGTCATTCGCCTGCAGATGCTCAACGGAAGTAAAAGTTTGCTTAATATTAAGCTTCGCACACCAACTGCGAAAAGGATCCCTCGCGAACTGCGTACCGTTATCACTAACGATTTCATTTGGTATGCCGAATTGACAGACAATGTCTTCCCATACAAAATTTCGCACCCTTTTCCCTGAAACTGTTGCCATTGGTCGTGCTTCAACCCACTTCGTGAAATAGTCAATTGCAACAATAAAAAATTTGATGTTTCCTGTGTGTGCAGATTATGCGTAAGATATTGATGTAAGTAGCATATGGGGTAAAATAAATGATAATATTACCTCGGTCTTTTGGAAATGGTCCGACTATATCGATCGCCCATTTGTAGAATGGCCATGGTAATGAGACTGGGATCATTGGATACGCAGGTGCCCTACGGATAGGTGCATGTATTTGGCAAGATTCGCATTGCTTAACTATGCGCGCGGTATCTGCGTACATGGTGGGCCAATAATAACCTAGCCGCATAATTTTTGACACAATAGACCTGTGCCCCGAATGAAGAGTGCATGCGCCCTCATGCACCTCACGTATAACCTCCTCAGCCTCTTTCGGGCCAATGCACCTCAAATGCGGTCCTAAATAATTTTTTCGATATAGGACGTCACCCTCAAGGGCATATAATGGTGCCTTAGTGTGGAATTTCTTTGCATCAACAGAATCCGCAGGTGAAGTGCCATCCCGCAGAAAAGCAATGATAGGTGTCATCCAAGTTGAGCTGGATTCCTCAACAGGTGCCACTAAAGGCATCATAATAATGGATTTTGCATGCAATTCTTCTATAAGAACTTTCTTCCCCACATGATCAAAGGCCAAAGCAGCCAATTTGCTAAGCGCATCCGCCTTCTTATTTTGCCCCCGCATTACGTGGGAGATTTGAAAAGCCTCAAACTGGTCAGCGAGGTTATGAACAAGAAATAAATACTACTGCATGGCTATGTCATGCGCTTCGAAGTCTCCGCTGACTTGACTGCATACCAGCTTTGAATCCACATAAGCGTGGAGAATTTTAACATTTAATTTATGCGCAATACGCATACCTGCTAACAAAGCCTCATATTCTGCTTCGTTGTTCGTAACAGCAAAATTAAACCGCAGCGCATATGTATGCTCTTCACCATTTGGGCCAGTTAAAATTACACCTGCACCCGCGCCAGCTGCGCTGCAGGCACCATCGGTGTATAACTCCCATGGTGACAAAGGTGGTACATGCGTATCCTAATGTTCTGCCGATGCTTCAACATCCGCAGGTAACTCTGCTAGGTAATTCGCAAGTATTTAACCTTTAACTGCGCTGCGCGAAGAAAAATTTATTTCATGTTCTCCTAACTCAATTGTCCATTTAGCCATTCGACCAGAAATCTCAGGCTTGTATAACACCTGAAAGAAAAATGATTGCGTTAGTCAATGCGGTAACCCCGAACATTGCTGCAAATTAGGCATGTACCAACCTGTTTGATCGGTTGATCAGTTAGAACCACAATTGGATGTGCTTGAAAGTACCGGCGCAAACACCGCGCCGTGTGGACTAGCGCATATACGAGCTTTTCTATTGGTGAATAGTTTACTTCGCTTGATGTCAGCATTTTTCTTACGAAGTAGACCGGCATTTGCGTATGAGAAAACCTCAGCATTATATTTCTGCGAAATGCATGTAAATAAAAGAGAATGGATTACCTTTCCGCGATCTGCGATAAGAACCGAGCTGATAGCCTCTTTCGATGCCGCAAGGTATAGCGTAAGCGTTTCTCCTGATACTGGCACGGTGAGTGTTGGTAATTCAGCGAGCACCTTCTTCATCTCCTGAAAGGCTGATTCTGCTTCCTGGGTCCATACGAAGTCCTTTTTCTTCAAGCAATTCTTCAAAGTATTGAAGAATGGCAACTGTCGCTCTGCAGCTTTTGACAAAAACCGCATGATTGCCGCGAGCTTCCCGGTTAGACTCTGCACATCTTTCTTTATTCTTGGAGATGGTAAACTATCAATGGCCTCAATCTTTTTGGAATTCGCCTTAATTCCTCGCGCTGTCACTACATGACCTAGAAACTTGCCTTCCTCTTCTCCAAAACTGCATTTGAGCGGGTTAAGCTTCATGTTGATCCTGCGCAGAGACGCAAACGTTTCTAGGATGTTCGCGAGCATTTTTTCTTCAGTGTTACTTTTAATTACCAAGTCATCGACGTATGCTTCAAGATTTCTACCAATTTGGTGCTTAAAGGCTACGTCAATTACGCGCTGATAGGTCGCGCCTGCGTTCTTTAATCCGAAAGACATCTTCGTATAACAATAAATACCTTGCGGCGTATGAAAAGCAGTTTTATCCTCATCTTCCGCAGCCATTAAGATTTGGTGATAACCCTTGTATGCATCTAGAAAACACTTGTACCAAAAACCTGATAAGGATTCTACCTTCCAGTCTATCTCTGGGAGAGGGTAGTTGTCCTTTGGGCACGCTTTATTGATGTCTTTAAAATCGACACACATCCGCCAATTGCCGTCAACCTTTTTCACCAAAACAGGATTAGCAACCCATGTCTGATACCGCACTTCCCGCAGAATGTTTGCTTTGACAAGGTTATCTACTTCCGCGCATAACCAATCACTGCGCTCAAGAGCTATATGTCGCTTCTTTTGTCTAACGGGTGTGAGTGATGGATTAACATTCAACTTATGTTCCGCAATATCACGCGGAACCCCAGTCATGTCTGATTCTTGCCATGCGAAAACATCTACGTTTGCGGATAATATTCCATGCAACTTAGCCTTAGTTTCGGCTGACAAGCCTGCACCAATTTTGATACTCTTATCCGGGTGCAAACGGTTAGCTATGACCGTACTGCTTGCGAGTTGTTCTCCCATGCTGGGAATGTTTACAGGCACAACTGAACCACATAACTCAGTTGTTTGATGTGACGCAATCGTGGCAATTCCTCCCATTGTAGGAAACTTACTCAAGCCATGCACAACCGATGGTATAATATTAAAACGTCGTATGAAATTTCTCCCTAGTAGCACATTGTAACGCGAAGTCGAACGAACCACATAAAAATCAACCAACTCGTATCTGACCAACTACGGATTCTTATCGTCCGCAAGCTCTATTATTAGCTCTATCCGGCCTAGCGGCCATGAGCTTTCTCCAGAGAACCCTGATAGCGTAATATCAGGCTGGCGTAACTGGGCTTTAACTTCTTCAGGAAGGATACGATAGCAATGCTCATAAATAATGTCAACGCCACTCCCTGTGTCAACATGCATGCGTTTGATCTGTATTCCGCAATTAGGGATGCGACACTTGATGATAATGGGCTCGTTAACTGTGTCGATCAACATTACGGGAGGGAATGAAATTGGGACGAGCTCCCAATCCTGGTAGTCATTGTGTTTTCTTCGCTGGCCAACTTTGTCTGCGTCAACCATATTGATGGTTACATCGGCACTTTTAGCTTTATCTGCTTTTTGCCATGCGAACGTTTTTGCTTTTGAACTTTCTTCCGCGGCCTTTCCCTTATCTTTCTTTGGCGGCTTGAGATGATCCAATTTTCCTGCGCGTAGCGCTTCCAGCACTCGCTCCATTAAATTTTTACACCGATTGGTGTCATGTCCGTGATCGTCATGGAACTCGCAGTATTTTGTTTTATCTCGTTTGCCAAATTATGTCAACGGAGTTGGAACCGCAAAGGTTGCACATACTGGTTCAGTTGCCAAAATTTCTTTTGGTGTTTTAGACAAGCTTTTGAGTAGCGCATAGTTCTCATTATTAATACCGCGTTGATTATTGTTTCAAAAACCACTTGTTCGCCCTTTATCATTTCTTATAGGACCACCACTAGGGTATCTTCCGCGAGAGCTGTTACCGCGATTTTGATCGCGCGAACGATCATCATCGTCTTCCCTTTCGTTGCGTGAGCTAGCTGTTGGAATATCATTATCTTCGTCACTCCGCATATAGTCATGGCATTCATTAAGTGCTTCAGCATAAGTTGTTGGGACTGTATGGCGCAGACGCCTTACCAGCGTTGGGTGACACCAGCCCAGAAATTTGTTGCTCTGGCTTAAGATCTGGTATGCGCAGGCACTCATTAGTATATCTTGTGAGAGATTCTCCCAAAGATTCCTTGGGTTTCTGCACAATATCGTGACATTCAATGTGGGTGCATTTGCGCGGCCTTTAATTTTGATACTGCAGCAAAAACTTCGTCAGCAGATCCATGAACCCGGATATGCTACCCGCCGGGAGCTTGTTGAACCATTCGCGTGCAATGCCCTGTAGTGTCATGGGAAATATCTGATACGCAACTGGATCCACCCATCCCTGGGTGCGCATTGTGCCTTCAAACCGCTGCAAGAAATCATATGGATCAGTCAAGCCATTATAGGCACCCAGTGTGTGGGGTATCTTTGGCACTGATGGAAACGGATACGCAGTTATATGCGGAGGAAACTTATCAAAAGTAGTTGGTAGCTCAAAAGGTGGTTTAACAGGGTCACCTTTGAGCCCTACGAAGAAACGCTTCATCATATCCTGAACAAAATCAGGTTGCAAAAATAAGTGGACCATGTCAGGAGGTGCCGCCTGCATAAATTGGCTTGCGAGATTCGCCTGCCCCTGAATATTTTGCCAAGGTTGCCCCGGTGTTTGCGGATATAACCAAGGCTGGTGCATTGGAAAAGAAGGCAGGCTTGCCGGCGCAGAGTATACAGGCAGCTGAAAAGGTGCCAAAACCTGTGGCACAGATGCCTGCGAGACCTGAGGATATGCCGTTATAAGTCCAACCGTATGCGCAGTGCTTTGCTGTTCTGTGGTTATTGGCGTCCAATGAGAATTGGCGTCTGGAATGACACCGAACCCCCAACTATTAAGTAATGCCTGCTGGTGTATCCTATCATATACACGCATAAAAGGCATAATGGTTGCATAAAAGTAGCATCAGGAAGGCTGGAAACAACAGTTTTGTGGATTTATACGTCCAGCGTTCTCCGCTGTACAGGCTGCTCCGTCATACGTAAGCCCTGAAGGCCGCCTAGCGCGTAAGCCCTGGCCGAAGAATGCCACCTTCAGCATAAATTTCGGATCACGAATAACAGAACATATCATCATCTGACACGTGTCCCCAAGTAATCTGGTGGATCTGACACTATAAATAGACCCCTTGGGTCGTCATTTTACACAGTTCAGATATTCTAACAACTTTGAGAGCTGAGACTTCACTTCTCTTTCTCTCTATACTTTATCTCACTAGAAGTCATCCGGCTAGCACTCTTACGCTCTACGGACGACATATTGATTAAGCCACCCCACAAGTTTCTACACTTGTGAACCGGGTCTGCAGGGATTATTTCCCGAGGGTAAAAATCAATCGGCAACACTCCGCCCTCCTAAAGCTAGATTACTTCTAGTATCTTGTTGACGCACTAAGCCTTACCTCATAAGGAAATATGTGTTAACAATGGCGCCATCCACTAATGCAAAGAACACACGAAACGGAAAAGGAACAAAAACAACTGAAGCTCCATTTATACTTGAAGCAGTCAACAATCCATCAACTGATGACATGATAACTGTTGAAGATGTACCCGTTCAGCCACTAGATGGTACGATTGAAGAAACAGTTGCTGAAACTGTAGAAAGGCTTAAACATTTGGCAACTAATTCGGAGAAAAGGCTAGTAATCGAAGAAGCGACAGCTAAAAGTGCAGAAAGACTTTCAAATTTTGTTACTAATATAGAGCGACGACCATTGATGCAACCACGGTGATGTCCATCATTTATACCTCTTCGGCGGATGGCAGATGGCAGAGACAAGCAAATAATGAAAAGGCAATCTATATCAAAATACAAGTTATCCAGGCTACTCGACAAGCTGGGCAGTCTTATTGATGATTCTGGGGATGATAACGACCTGAGCTATGATAATAATGACTCTGATGATGAAACTGACAAAGATGAGTTCATGTCAGAGAAGCAGGCAGTGTTGCTTTTGAATGACATTCTTAAGCAGACAGCTCCGGCAAAATATAAGCAACGCTTAGCGTAGCCCGCCGTCCGTGCTGTGGCCGTGGAAAATTTCTTTGCCCTCATTACTGGAGAGCAAGCCACCAAGCCACCGGCCATGGCAGAATCTACACAGTGTTACATTGATCGAATTGCTAATTATCCATTACCCAGAAATCTTGCTATACCAACAATTGGAGTTTATAATGGCACAACGGATCCGGAAGATTTTCTGACTATGTTTGAAGGTGTTATGAGGTTGCAGCATTGGGAGGATGAAACTACGTGCCATATGTTTCCTATGGTATTGCAGAAAATGGCACGCGAATGGTTTGCTAGTTTGCCGCCAAGGAGTATTACCAGTTTTCTTGATTTGAGAGCAAAATTTGTGATGCAATACCAAAATCTACGGAGCTGTACTCTGACACATCTTGATGCACACGAGATCACGATGCATCATAACGAATCTTTGAGCAATTTTATGAAGCGTTATACACTTGAAGCACAGAAGATTCCTGATTGTCCAGAATCACAGCTTGTATCTGGTTTCATTTTCTGTTTGGACCAGCGACGGTTTAGTGCACTTGTTCATGCATTACGGTATGACTTGCCATAAACATTGCATCAAGCGTTGGAGGTTGCACAGAGGCATGTTCGAGCTGGTGAGCGTGGGTTGAACAAGTTTGATACTGGCAGTAGTAGCAATCCGCACAACGGAGGAAGGTATTTTGACAGAAATCAGAGAAGGAATGACACTTCAAATGGAGGATGGAGAGGAAACAATCACCCTAATGATTTTCACCACAACAGAAGGCCAATAAAAAGGCACCCGTTGATCATGGCGCTTACCAAAACTCCGAAGGAAATCCTTTTCACTGAACCAATTCGGACCACTTTCAATGCTTCAGCACCTATGGAGGAAAGGGAGGGTCCAAAGAGTGAGTTGGGGTGTGATTTCCATGAGGCTTGGGGTCATGATACAGACAATTGCAAATCTTTGATGAGAGAAATCATAGCGAAAATCAAGGCAGGAGAATTGAATCATTTGTTGCCTGGCAAACAGTACAGGAGGAACGATCCTCGCAGGAAATTTGCGTGGCAAAGGAATGATGGTAACAGAGGACGCCGTGGAGAGAACAGAAGAGAGCAGCATGGCGGAAGAGATAATCAGAACCAACCGCAGTACGGAGACCGGATCACAGAGCGCGAGACAACTACAGAAGTTGTAATTAGGATGGTTTGGATCAATGACAGTCATTATGAAGAAGGTGAATCAACAAACAGCAATTTGGACAGCTGGAGATATGCTCCAATCATCTTTCAGCCAATTCAGAATTGGGCGTTGTCCGTCGAACCAGTGATCATTTCAGCAGTAATAGCAAATAAGTTGGTCAACTGTATCTACACAGATACGGGAAGTGAAGCTGACATCATTTACTGGCATTGCTTGAAGACTTTTCCAAGGCATGTGCAGAGCAGAGCAAGACAAACGAGGTTGAAAGTTTCTGGATTAACGGGAGCATCGGTAAATGCCATGGGGCAGATTCGTTTGGAAGTTGTTATGGGCACATTCCTATTGTTGAGAACAGAAACAATTGATTTCAAAAATCATAGATGGAAATTCTCGGTTTAACGTCCTTTTTGGAAGGGCAGCGTTGGCTAAATTCAGAGCAATAACATCGACAGCTCATGCAGAGATCAGGTTCCCAACTCCTAACGGAGTAGCCGCCATACATTCACAGTATGTGGCACTGGCTAGGGAGAGATCCACATTTGTGAACTTACCAAAAGGCAATGTAAACTGGAGAAAGCATGATCGGTTGTTTAGTGATGATGAAGTTCAGGAGTTTTTCATTCCATAATCAAGTGTGTAGGCTGGATGGCGATGTGCGCTCGGCGTGTGAAGAAGCAAATCTCAGCATGTTATCAAGAACGAAAGTTTATTATCAGAGCAGTTTTTT
Source organism: Rutidosis leptorrhynchoides (assembly GCF_046630445.1). Lineage (NCBI taxonomy): Eukaryota > Viridiplantae > Streptophyta > Magnoliopsida > Asterales > Asteraceae > Rutidosis > Rutidosis leptorrhynchoides. The sequence continues at coordinate 423,097,616 of NC_092338.1, read as the reverse complement.
AGCATTTTTATGAAGACATAGCCTTTTACAATCATTGTATTCATGCCAAAATACACATGTTTGGCATTTGAAGAACATATTTTCGCATTATATGAAGAGCAACGTTTATCAATTTACTGTGAACCATTGTGGTTATTTTACAGTGCATATGTTAGCAATTGCATACATTAAACATTCATGGCGTACTAATTAGGCTTGATCCACCTAAATTCGTCATCAATCGTTTATGTACTGCACAGTACCGAACAATAAATTATATATTTTTCTTAAACAAAGTGCTGCCCGTGACAAATGTAAAACATTACATTTATAACCTGCCCACAGAAGGAGTGTATTTTTAAAAAAAATACCTCCGATGGCAGAAGCTTTTGTGCCGGCCAGTAAAGGCACAAGGGATCGGCTAGAAAACGTTTAAGTTTTACTAGAACGCACCGAGGCATGATACAAAACTCAGATACTTATCATGACAAACATTATAAAAAACTTACTTCACAGAACGAAGTTCTATATTTTATGTATGAAGGCAAAATAATTAGCAATTCTTCCTCATATACTTTATGACGGAAGGCGTAAGACGGAGAGTTTATTGATTTGTAATCATTCTTCTAAAACACTTCATAATTCTTCCTCATATACTTTATGACGGAAGGCGTAAGACGGAGAGTCTATTGATTTGTAATCATTCTTCTAAAACACTTCATAATTCTTCCTCATTAATTTTATGACGGAAAGCGTGTAACAGAATTCAGACATCATATTCATTTAGCAAAACTTAATATTGCAAAGCATCTACATATGAATTACCTTATACACTTTTCAAAATGATTTGCTCAATTATACAATGCACAATTGTGTAAAGAAATTTTATGCTCAGGTGCATAATCGATTGGTTTTAAAGCATTAAGCATCAAAATATTTGCAACAAGCATGTAAACACACGTAGTGATCACAATAAAGTCAGTATGTATATAATGTCAAGGTCAGAAGGAAATTTATTACAAAACATTGTTTGACATTTTTACAAAAATCAATCAAACTGCACGCTAAGCACATCTTGAGCAGATGAATCTTCCTTGCTGGATACCTCATCATAAACATTTATCTTCAAATTTATCAATTTGTCTTTAGTATCATCAACCTTTTCCTGAGTACCAGGAGGCATAAGTTTGGCAATAGCAGCAGAAGGGGTCTGGTTGGGAGCAAGGCGTTTAAACAGCTTGTCGGTTACATCAGCAATAGCATGGGTGCAGGCAGCATCAACATAATCATTGTAGGGATTCCCTACAAGAATGGATCCAAGCACCTTAGCTATCAGACCTGGTATTCCCTTCTTAAGCTCAGCAAAATTACCTTCGCCTTTCTCCGCCCTCCGTAGAAGCTCATCAGACTTTTCTCTCTCTGCATTCAGCTGCTTCTCCAGCTCACCCACTTTCACCTGCTCCTCTTCAACTCTTTTCTTTTCAGTATCCCTTTCCCCTTGCAGAATAACAGCAGCATCTTGAGCACTTTTTAGCTCAACTTCTTTAGCCTTTATTATTTTCTGCGCATCACTTAAGGCACGCTCAGCATCAGCAGCTCTTTTACGAGCATTTGCACCTTCAGCTATGTCTTTACGGGCTATAGCAAGAATAGACTCTTGATGCTTCTGCAGTTGCAGCTCAGAGTCCAGATGATTGGTTAGCAGTACATGAGCTGCCATAGTTGATTCCCTGAGTTGGTCAGAACGGAGAGCAGTGAATTGGGGTTTCAGCTCAGGGATAACACAACCCTGTACAAGAAAAAATTTTATGAGTAATTTCAGGTAACTCACATCAATAAGTTACAAACATATACATGCAGAAGGTCTTATCATTCATACCTGAAGAAGAGTTGCAAATTCTTTATCCTTAGTGGAAGGGTTTGCAATGATGGCCTGCAATGCCTTCACATGAGCAGGAAGAGTTGGCTCTTGCACATTAGAGGATGTGATAGCTGGGTTAGTGATATTAGGAGGAGGAGAATGATAAGCAGAGTTGCCTTCTGGCCTATCTTCATGAAATTCAGATTCATCGAATGGAGTAAAGTTTGGGTCAGGCGTTTTCAGGCCCTTCTCCCCTTCACTTTCAAGATTCTCCTCCGTCCTCCGTCCACCACCCTCCGCGGCCTTCCCTTGGCTATCATCCGACTCTGCTAAAATCACTAACAAGAACAAATTAGCATTATGAACAAACATAACGGTTGTACGCAAAAACATGTGCAAATTAACATTTTCAAGAAAGCACAGAATGGACATACTTCTCCTTCATTTCTGCTTTTTGCCCTCCTCTGTACTCTTCGCCCTTTTTGAGCCTATGCTCTTCTTTCTTGTCTTTTGGGTTGGAGGAGGAGTGGGGTTGGTTTCACCCGTGATGTCAACTGACCCCGATGTTTGTTGATCGGCGGTGGTAGTATCATCCGCTGTCCGCTCAGTGTCTGTATGTTCAGACTCGGATTCACCGATTGAGCTGCTCACAGCAATTTCTTTCCCCTTTTCAGTAGCAGCAGTAGCATCAGCAGCAGCTTTAGTTTCAGCTGCAACTCTCTCCGCCTCTAGCTTTTCAGCAGTTTTGTCATGAGCAGTGACCTCTACATCATCATCAAGATCAGCGGATAAAAGAGCAGAGTGAACCTGCATCACGAAGTTGGCTGCAAAAATTATACATAAACAGCAATATAAGTAAACATAACAAACAATAGACACAAATCTATATATATAATAGGATGATCATATCACATCCTACCCTGGTTTTTCTCACGAAGTACTGGCACGGAATTGCTTGGCCATTCTTGACTCACTTTGCACAGCACAAGAATTCCCTCGTACCTTTCGTATGATCTGGGCGGAAGACGGAGCTCTTTCAAGCTATTTACTATCCACTGCTCTGAGGGAGAAATCTTAACGCCCTTTCCTATACCAGCATCAATAGCAACCCATTCCCGGACAATGGAGTACTCTTCCGGAATAACGGTCTCATCAACAAAGAAAAATGGACTTTTTCAGTCATTCAAATTTGAAACTCTATTCGGACCAACAAAATGGTTATTTTTCTTACTATCAATAGTAAGCCAGCAATCACTAATTGTGCGAATTCTAAACAAAGAGATAAAAACTTTAATGCGAGGCTTTATATTAATAGCATTGCAGTACATTTCAAAAAGGATGATTTTTTGAAGGCCGTGGGGATGCATTTGACTAAGACAGGCCTTATAATATCTAAGAAGGCGAAGAAGAAAGTTTGTAAGGGGAACATGGAGGTTGCCGTGGGTAATTTGTAAGGCGTATAAAGTAATTTTCCCCTCAGGAGGGTTGTCAGCAGTTTGTCTATTGGTGGGAAGAATGTAGTGACCCGAACTTTTCCATGTTTATATATATTAATTGAGATTGATATTTACATGATTAAATGTTTCCAACATGTTAAGCAATCAAACTTGTTAAGACTTGATTAATTGAAATATGTTTCATATAGACAATTGACCACCCAAGTTGACCGGTGATTCACGAACGTTAAAACTTGTAAAAACTATATGATGACATATATATGGATATATATATAGTTAACATGATACTATGATAAGTAAACATATCATTAAGTATATTAACAATGAACTACATATGTAAAAACAAGACTACTAACTTAATGATTTTTAAACGAGACATATATGTAACGATTATCGTTGTAAAGACATTTAATGTATATATATCATATTAAGAGATATTCATACATGATAATATCATGATAATATAATAATTTAAAATCTCATTTGATATTATAAACATTGGGTTAACAACATTTAACAAGATCGTTAACCTAAAGGTTTCAAAACAACACTTACATGTAACGACTAACGATGACTTAACGACTCAGTTAAAATGTATATACATGTAGTATTTTAATATGTATTTATACACTTTTGAAAGACTTCAATACACTTATCAAAATACTTCTACTTAACAAAAATTCTTACAATTACATCCTCGTTCAGTTTCATCAACAATTCTACTCGTATGCACCCGTATTCGTACTCGTACAATACACAACTTTTAGATGTATGTACTATTGGTATATACACTCCAATGATCAGCTCTTAGCAGCCCATGTGAGTCACCTAACACATGTGGGAACCATCATTTGGAAACTAGCATGAAATATCTCATAAAATTACAAAAATATGAGTAATCATTCATGACTTATTTACATGAAAACAAAATTACATATCCTTTATATCTAATCCATACACCAACGACCAAAAACACCTACAAACACTTTCATTCTTCAATTTTCTTCATCTAATTGATCTCTCTCAAGTTCTATCTTCAAGTTCTAAGTGTTCTTCATAAATTCTACAAGTTCTAGTTACATAAAATCAAGAATACTTTCAAGTTTGCTAGCTCACTTCCAATCTTGTAAGGTGATCATCCAACCTCAAGAAATCTTTGTTTCTTACAGTAGGTTATCATTCTAATACAAGGTAATAATCATATTCAAACTTTGGTTCAATTTCTATAACTATAACAATCTTATTTCAAGTGATGATCTTACTTGAACTTGTTTTCGTGTCATGATTCTGCTTCAAGAACTTCGAGCCATCCAAGGATCCGTTGAAGCTAGATCCATTTTTCTCTTTTCCAGTAGGTTTATCCAAGGAACTTAAGGTAGTAATGATGTTCATAACATCATTCAATTCATACATATAAAGCTATCTTATTCGAAGGTTTAAACTTGTAATCACTAGAACATAGTTTCGTTAATTCTAAACTTGTTCGCAAACAAAAGTTAATCCTTCTAACTTGACTTTTAAAATCAACTAAACACATGTTCTATATCTACATGTTATGCTAACTTAATGATATAAAACCTGGAAACACGAAAAACACCGTAAAACCGGATTTACGCCGTCGTAGTAACACCGCGGGCTGTTTTGGGTTAGTTAATTAAAAACTATGGTAAACTTTGATTTAAAAGTTTTTATTCTGAGAAAATGATTTTTATTATGAACATGAAACTATATCCAAAAATTATGGTTAAACTCAAAGTGGAAGTATGTTTTCTAAAATGGTCATCTAGACGTCGTTCTTTCGACTGAAATGACTACCTTTACAAAAACGACTTGTAACTTATTTTTCCGACTATAAACCTATACTTTTTCTGTTTAGATTCATAAAATAGAGTTCAATATGAAACCATAGCAATTTGATTCACTCAAAACGGATTTAAAATGAAGAAGTTATGGGTAAAACAAGATTGGATAATTTTTCTCATTTTAGCTACGTGAAAATTGGTAACAAATCTATTCCAACCATAACTTAATCAACTTGTATTGTATATTATGTAATCTTGAGATACCATAGACACGTATACAATGTTTCGACCTATCATGTCGACACATCTATATATATTTCGGAACAACCATAGACACTCTATATGTGAATGTTGGAGTTAGCTATACAGGGTTGAGGTTGATTCCAAAATATATATAGTTTGAGTTGTGATCAATACTGAGATACGTATACACTGGGTCGTGGATTGATTCAAGATAATATTTATCGATTTATTTCTGTACATCTGACTGTGGACAACTAGTTGTAGGTTACTAACGAGGACAGCTGACTTAATAAACTTAAAACATCAAAATATATTAAAAGTGTTGTAAATATATTTTAAACATACTTTGATATATATGTATATATTGTTATAGGTTCGTGAATTAACCAGTGGCCAAGCCTTACTTCCCGACGAAGTAAAAATCTGTGAATGTGAGTTATAGTCCCACTTTTAAAATCTAATATTTTTGGGATGAGAATACATGCAGGTTTTATAATTGATTTACAAAATAGACACAAGTACGTGAAACTACATTCTATGGTTGAATTATCGAAATCGAATATGCCCCTTTTTATTAAGTCTGGTAATCTAAGAATTAGGGAACAGACACCCTAATTGACGCGAATCCTAAAGATAGATCTATTGGGCCTAACAAACCCCATCCAAAGTACCGGATGCTTTAGTACTTCGAAATTTATATCATATCCGAAGGGTGTCCCGGAATGATGGGGATATTCTTATATATGCATCTTGTTAATGTCGGTTACCAGGTGTTCACCATATGAATGATTTTTATCTCTATGTATGGGATGTGTATTGAAATATGAAATCTTGTGGTCTATTATTATGATTTGATATATATAGGTTAAATCTATAACTCACCAACATTTTTGTTGACGTTTTAAGCATGTTTATTCTCAGGTGATTATTAAGAGCTTTCGCTGTCGCATAGTTAAATAAGGACGAGATTTGGAGTCCATGCTTGTATGATATTGTGTAAAAACTGCATTCAAGAAACTTATTTTGTTGTAACATATTTGTATTGTAAACCATTAAGTAATGGTCGTGTGTAAACAGGATATTTTAGATTATCATTATTTGATAATCTACGTAAAGCTTTTTAAACCTTTATTGATGAAATAAAGGTTATGATTTGTTTTAAAATGAATGCAGTCTTTGAAAAACGTCTCATATAGAGGTCAAAACCTCGCAACGAAATCAATTAATATGGAACGTTTTTAATCAATTAGAACGGGACATTTCAGTTGGTATCCGAGCGTTGGTCTTAGAGAACCAGAAAATTTGCATTAGTGTGTCTTATCGAGTTTGTTAGGATGCATTAGTGAGTCTGGACTTCGACCGTGTTTTCTTTAAAAATGATTGCTTAACATTTTTGTTGGAAACTATATATTTTTAACATATGAATATTATGTGATATATTAATCTCTTAACGTGTTTGATATTATGTGATAGATGTCTACCTCTAGAACAAGTCCCATTGACTCACCTAATAATAATGAAGAGTCAAATGTAAATTGGAATGATTCGTGGACTGATTCACAAGTTCCCGAAGAGGAACCGGAAGAAGAGTCGGAACCGAAAGAAGAATCGGAACCGGAAGAAGAATCGGAACCGGGTGAAGAAATAGAACCGGTGGGGGAAATAATAAAATGGTTAAGTAAAAGAAAATCCTCAACCAACCGACCAAGGTTAATTATGGTCAATGGTGTTTCCGCTAAGGAAGCAAAATATTGGGAGGATTACCAATTCTCCGATGAATCGGATTCCGACGAGAATTCCGATGATGTTATAGAAATTACCCCAACTGAATTTAAAAAGGCAAAAGAAAATAATAAGGGAAAGGGCATAAAAATAGAGAAATCTAATTCCAACCCCGATGAACTTTATATGTATCGTCAACCCCCGAAGTCCTTAAGTTGTAACAATGACCCGGGAAACTCTAAACCACCAGGTTTTTCTAAACCAATGTGGAAAACGACGGCTCGTATTAGGGAAACATCATATATCCCTAGAAACTTGGCAAAACGAACCAAAACCGAAGAAGAAGAAACGAGCGAGTCGGAATAAGATAGTTATATTCGTGTGGTGTAATATATGTAATATAGTGTGCTTATGCTTTATGATATATGTAAAAATTGCTTGTATTAATAAGTATTTTTTTTTATGAATCTAACTCTTGTCTATTTTACAGTATAAAAACACAAAATGGATAGACAACCCAATATTTTAAGAGACCTACCCGGAGACATGATTGATGAAATCTTGTCTAGAGTCGGTCAGAATTCCTCGGCACAACTATTTAAGGCGAGATCAGTTTGTAAGACATTCGAAGAACGTTCCAAGAATGCCTTGGTTTATAAAAGGCTTTCGTTCGGAAGATGGGGGATATCACATTGGGAAATCCATAAGTTACGATGTGTTTACTTTGACGCATATATTGCGGGGAACCCAAATGCTATTTTACGCAACGGGTTAAGAAATTATTTTGACTCAGTATATCCGAATATAGGACTTCGTGATTTAGAAAAAGCGGCTAACATGCAACATAAAGAAGCATGTTATGCTTACGGATTAGTAATGTTCGCTTCTCACCAAAGTGAGAACAAGAACATCGGGCTACAACTATTAAACAAAACGTTCCCACAAGTGACGGAGTCGGTAATTGGGGTAAGAAATGAGGTTTTTAGGTTATTACGAGACTGTTGGTCATTACGTAACCCTCGTCCCTTTGACGACGTTACAATACGCTGTCTTATCAACGGCCATAACGGTTATGTTCCACAAGACCAAGGATGGGAAGTAGTCCTAGTAAAACCAGAATGCATGACTTGTTTCTGGACGTATGAATTACGTGTCTTTATTGCCTTTGCTGAACGACTTGTGTACTAGCTAGAATTATCTTCACAACTATCTTGTATCAAAGTTATTGTGTGCTATATTTCATGCTTTATGTAAAATAAGCGGTATTGTAAGTTTGTAAAATATTGTATAAAAGTTTGAACGCGAAATATTATTACAATCAGTTTTTCATATAGAATTGTAGTAGTTGAATTGTATATTAGCTACTAAGTACGAACTTAACGGGTAGGTACTACCCGAATTTAAACTTATAAAACGCTAATATGAAGAAAAAGCTTTTATAAATGAGTTCATATTATGCTACGAAATACTATTAACTACTCTTAATATTCTGTATGATTAACTTGTTCCATTTGACTATTTTGAAGGAAATGACACCGACTACTCGACACACCGTGAATATGAATGAAGAGGAATTCCGTACTTTTCTAGCTTCAAACATAGCCGCAGTACAGGCTGTGCTACATACCAACAATAACCTTGGATCTGGCAGTACAGGAAATCGTGTAGGATGCACCTACAAAGAATTCACTGCCTGCAAACCTTTGGAATTTGATGGAACCGAAGGACCGATCGGATTGAAACGGTGGACCGAGAAGGTCGAATCGGTGTTTGCCATAAGTAAGTGTACTGAAGAGGACAAAGTGAAGTACGCTACGCATACCTTCACAGGTTCTGCGTTAACATGGTGGAATACCTATCTAGAGCAAGTGGGACAAGATGATGCGTACGCACTACCGTGGTCAGCATTCAAGCACTTGATGAACGAGAAGTATCGTCCTAGAACCGAGGTCAATAAGCTCAAGACAGAACTTAGAGGGTTACGAACCCAAGGATTTGATATTACCACGTACGAAAGACGATTCACAGAATTGTGCCTATTGTGTCCGGGAGCATTCGAAGATGAGGAAGAGAAGATCGGCGCGTTTGTGAAAGGATTACCGGAAAGAATCCAAGAAGATATAAGTTCACACGAGCCCGCCTCCATACAACAGGCATGTAGAATGGCTCACAAACTAGTGAACCAGATTGAAGAAAGAATTAAAGAACAGACTGCTGAAGAGGCCAATGTGAAGCAAGTCAAAAGAAAGTGGGAGGAAAACGGTGATAAGAATCACCAATACAACAACAACAGCAATTACAACAATAATCGCAACAATTATCCCAACAATCGCAACATCAATCGCAACTACAACAAACGGCCCAACAACAACAACAACAACAACAACAACAGCAACTACAACAATCATCCCAACAACAATAATAACCGCAACAACAACAACAATCAGAAGCAGCTATGCCAAAGGTGTGAAAAGTATCACTCGGGGTTCTGCACCAAATTTTGCAATAAGTGTAAAAGAAATGGTCATAGCGTGGCGAAGTGTGAGGTCTACGGACCAGGGGTTAATAGAACGAAAGGAACAAATGGTGTCGGAACGAGTAATGGCGGAGCAAGTAGTGTCGGAGCAAGTTATGCCAATGTAGTTTGTTATAAATGTGGAAAACCGGGCCACACTATTAGAAATTTCCCGAACCAGGAGAACACGAATGGACAAGGCCGCGGAAGAGTTTTCAATATTAATGCGGCAGAGGCACAGGAAGACCCGGAGCTTGTTACGGGTACGTTTCTTATTGACAATAAATCTGCTTACGTTTTATTTGATTCGGGTGCGGATAGAAGCTATATGAGTAGAGATTTTTGTGCTAAATTAAGTTGTCCATTGACGCCTTTGGATAGTAAATTTTTACTCGAATTAGCAAATGGTAAATTAATTTCAGCAGATAATATATGTTGGAATCAAGAAATTAAACTGGTTAGCGAAACATTTAAGATTGATTTGATACCAGTAGAGTTAGGGAGTTTTGATGTGATAATCGGTATGGACTGGTTGAAAGAAGTGAAAGCAGAGATCGTTTGTTACAAAAATGCAATTCGCATTATACGAGAAAAAGGAAAACCCTTAATGGTGTACGGAGAAAAGGGCAACACGAAGCTACATCTTATTAGTAATTTGAAGGCACAAAAACTAATAAGAAAAGGTTGCTATGCTGTTCTAGCACACGTAGAGAAAGTACAAACTGAAGAAAAGAGCATCAATGATGTTCCCGTCGCAAAAGAATTTCCCGATGTATTTCTGAAAGAATTACCGGGATTACCCCCACATCGATCCGTTGAATTTCAAATAGATCTTGTACCAGGAGCTGCACCAATAGCTCGTGCTCCTTACAGACTCGCACCCAGCGAGATGAAAGAACTGCAAAGCCAATTACAAGAACTTTTAGAGCGTGGTTTCATTCGACCAAGCACATCACCGTGGGGAGCTCCTGTTTTGTTTGTCAAGAAGAAAGATGGTACATTCAGGTTGTGTATCGACTACCGAGAGTTGAACAAACTTACCATCAAGAACCGCTACCCACTACCGAGAATCGACGACTTATTTGATCAACTACAAGGCTCGTCTGTTTATTCAAAGATTGACTTACGTTCCGGGTATCATCAAATGCGGGTGAAAGAAGATGATATTCCAAAGACTGCTTTCAGAACACGTTACGGTCATTACGAGTTTTTGGTCATGCCGTTTGGTTTAACTAATGCACCAGTTGTGTTCATGGACCTTATGAACCGAGTGTGTGGACCATACCTTGACAAGTTTGTCATTGTTTTCATTGATGACATACTTATTTACTCAAAGAATGACCAAGAACACGGTGAACATTTGAGAAAGGTGTTAGAAGTATTGAGGAAGGAAGAATTGTACGCTAAGTTTTCAAAGTGTGCATTTTGGTTGGAAGAAGTTCAATTCCTCGGTCACATAGTGAACAAAGAAGGTATTAAGGTGGATCCGGCAAAGATAGAAACTGTTGAAAAGTGGGAAACCCCGAAAACTCCGAAACACATACGCCGGTTTTTAGGACTAGCTGGTTACTACAGAAGGTTCATCCAAGACTTTTCCAGAATAGCAAAACCCTTGACTGCATTAACGCATAAAGGGAAGAAATTTGAATGGAAGGATGAACAAGAGAAAGCGTTTCAGTTATTGAAGAAAAAGCTAACTACGGCACCTATATTGTCATTGCCTGAATGGAATGATGATTTTGTGATTTATTGTGACGCATCAAAGCAAGGTCTCGGTTGTGTATTAATGCAACGAACGAAGGTGATTGCTTATGCGTCTAGACAATTGAAGATTCACGAGCAAAATTATACGACGCATGATTTGGAATTAGGCGCGGTTGTTTTTGCATTAAAGACTTGGAGGCACTACTTATATGGGGTCAAAAGTATTATATATACCGACCACAAAAGTCTTCAGCACATATTTAATCAGAAACAACTGAATATGAGGCAGCGTAGGTGGATTGAATTGTTGAATGATTACGACTTTGAGATTCGTTACCACCCTGGGAAGGCAAATGTGGTAGCCGACGCCTTGAGCAGAAAGGACAGAGAACCCATTCGAGTAAAATCTATGAATATAATGATTCACAATAACCTTACTACTCAAATAAAGGAGGCGCAACAAGGAGTTTTAAAAGAGGGAAATTTAAAGGATGAAATACCCAAAGGATCGGAGAAGCATCTTAATATTCGGGAAGACGGAACCCGGTATAGGGCTGAAAGAATTTGGGTACCAAAATTTGGAGATATGAGAGAAATGGTACTTAGAGAAGCTCATAAAACCAGATACTCAATACATCCTGGAACGGGGAAGATGTACAAGGATCTTAAGAAACATTTTTGATGGCCGGGTATGAAAGCCGATGTTGCTAAATACGTAGGAGAATGTTTGACGTGTTCTAAGGTCAAAGCTGAGCATCAGAAACCATCAGGTCTACTTCAACAACCCGAAATCCCGGAATGGAAATGGGAAAACATTACCATGGATTTCATCACTAAATTGTCAAGGACTGCAAGTGGTTTTGATACTATTTGGGTAATAGTTGATCGTCTCACCAAATCAGCACACTTCCTGCCAATAAGAGAAGATGACAAGATGGAGAAGTTAGCACGACTGTATTTGAAGGAAGTCATCTCCAGACATGGAATACCAATCTCTATTATCTCTGATAGGGATGGCAGATTTATTTCAAGATTCTGGCAGACATTACAGCAAGCATTAGGAACTCGTCTAGACATGAGTACTGCCTATCATCCACAAACTGATGGGCAGAGCGAAAGGACGATACAAACGCTTGAATACATGCTACGAGCATGTGTTATTGATTTCGGAAACAGTTGGGATCGACATCTACCGTTGGCAGAATTTTCCTACAACAACAGCTACCATTCAAGCATTGAGATGGCACCGTTTGAAGCACTTTATGGTAGAAAGTGCAGGTCTCCAATTTTTTGGAGTGAAGTGGGAGATAGACAGATTACGGGTCCGGAGATTATACAAGAAACTACCGAGAAGATCATCCAGATTCAACAACGGTTGAAAACCGCCCAAAGTCGACAAAAGAGCTACGCTGACATTAAAAGAAAAGATATAGAATTTGAAATTGGAGAGATGGTCATGCTTAAAGTTGCACCTTGGAAAGGCGTTGTTCGATTTGGTAAACGAGGGAAATTAAATCCAAGGTATATTGGACCATTCAAGATTATTGATCGTGTCGGACCAGTAGCTTACCGACTTGAGTTACCTCAACAACTCGCGGCTGTACATAACACTTTCCACGTCTCGAATTTGAAGAAATGTTTTGCTAAAGAAGATCTCACTATTCCGTTAGATGAAATCCAAATCAACAAAAAACTCCAATTCATCGAAGAACCCGTCGAAATAATGGATCGTGAGGTTAAAAGACTTAAGCAAAACAAGATACCAATTGTTAAGGTTCGATGGAATGCTCGTAGAGGACCCGAGTTCACCTGGGAGCGTGAAGATCAGATGAAGAAGAAATACCCGCATCTATTTCCAGAAGATTCGTCAACACCTTCAACAGCTTAAAATTTCGGGACGAAATTTATTTAACGGGTAGGTACTGTAGTGACCCGAACTTTTCCATGTTTATATATATTAATTGAGATTGATATTTACATGATTAAATGTTTCCAACATGTTAAGCAATCAAACTTGTTAAGACTTGATTAATTGAAATATGTTTCATATAGACAATTGACCACCCAAGTTGACCGGTGATTCACGAACGTTAAAACTTGTAAAAACTATATGATGACATATATATGGATATATATATAGTTAACATGATACTATGATAAGTAAACATATCATTAAGTATATTAACAATGAACTACATATGTAAAAACAAGACTACTAACTTAATATTTTTAAACGAGACATATATGTAACGATTATCGTTGTAAAGACATTTAATGTATATATATCATATTAAGAGATATTCATACATGATAATATCATGATAATATAATAATTTAAAATCTCATTTGATATTATAAACATTGGGTTAACAACATTTAACAAGATCGTTAACCTAAAGGTTTCAAAACAACACTTACATGTAACGACTAACGATGACTTAACGACTCAGTTAAAATGTATATACATGTAGTGTTTTAATATGTATTTATACACTTTTGAAAGACTTCAATACACTTATCAAAATACTTCTACTTAACAAAAATACTTACAATTACATCCTCGTTCAGTTTCATCAACAATTCTACTCGTATGCACCCGTATTCGTACTCGTACAATACACAGATTTTAGATGTATGTACTATTGGTATATACACTCCAATGATCAGCTCTTAGTAGCCCATGTGAGTCACCTAACACATGTGGGAACCATCATTTGGCAACTAGCATGAAATATCTCATAAAATTACAAAAATATGAGTAATCATTCATGACTTATTTACATGAAAACAAAATTACATATCCTTTATATCTAATCCATACACCAACGACCAAAAATACCTACAAACACTTTCATTCTTCAATTTTCTTCATCTAATTGATCTCTCTCAAGTTCTATCTTCAAGTTCTAAGTGTTCTTCATAAATTCTACAAGTTCTAGTTACATAAAATCAAGAATACTTTCAAGTTTGCTAGCTCACTTCCAATCTTGTAAGGTGATCATCCAACCTCAAGAAATCTTTGTTTCTTACAGTAGGTTATCATTCTAATACAAGGTAATAATCATATTCAAACTTTGGTTCAATTTCTATAACTATAACAATCTTATTTCAAGTGATGATCTTACTTGAACTTGTTTTCGTGTCATGATTCTGCTTCAAGAACTTCGAGCCATCCAAGGATCCGTTGAAGCTAGATCCATTTTTCTCTTTTCCAGTAGGTTTATCCAAGGAACTTAAGGTAGTAATGATGTTCATAACATCATTCAATTCATACATATAAAGCTATCTTATTCGAAGGTTTAAACTTGTAATCACTAGAACATAGTTTCGTTAATTCTAAACTTGTTCGCAAACAAAAGTTAATCCTTCTAACTTGACTTTTAAAATCAACTAAACACATGTTCTATATCTACATGATATGCTAACTTAATGATATAAAACCTGGAAACACGAAAAACACCGTAAAACCGGATTTACGCCGTCGTAGTAACACCGCGGGCTGTTTTGGGTTAGTTAATTAAAAACTATGATAAACTTTGATTTAAAAGTTGTTATTCTGAGAAAATGATTTTTATTATGAACATGAAACTATATCCAAAAATTATGGTTAAACTCAAAGTGGAAGTATGTTTTCTAAAATGGTCATCTAGACGTCGTTCTTTCGACTGAAATGACTACCTTTACAAAAACGACTTGTAACTTATTTTTCCGACTATAAACCTATACTTTTTCTGTTTAGATTCATAAAATAGAGTTCAATATGAAACCATAGCAATTTGATTCACTCAAAACGGATTTAAAATGAAGAAGTTATGGGTAAAACAAGATTGGATAATTTTTCTCATTTTAGCTACGTGAAAATTGGTAACAAATCTATTCCAACCATAACTTAATCAACTTGTATTGTATATTATGTAATCTTGAGATACCATAGACACGTATACAATGTTTCGACCTATCATGTCGACACATCTATATATATTTCGGAACAACCATAGACACTCTATATGTGAATGTTGGAGTTAGCTATACAGGGTTGAGGTTGATTCCAAAATATATATAGTTTGAGTTGTGATCAATACTGAGATACGTATACACTGGGTCGTGGATTGATTCAAGATAATATTTATCGATTTATTTCTGTACATCTAACTGTGGACAACTAGTTGTAGGTTACTAACGAGGACAGCTGACTTAATAAACTTAAAACATCAAAATATATTAAATGTGTTGTAAATATATTTTAAACATACTTTGATATATATGTATATATTGTTATAGGTTCGTGAATCAACCAGTGGCCAAGCCTTACTTCCCGACGAAGTAAAAATCTGTGAATGTGAGTTATAGTCCCACTTTTAAAATCTAATATTTTTGGGATGAGAATACATGCAGGTTTTATAAATGATTTACAAAATAGACACAAGTAAGTGAAACTACATTCTATGGTTGAATTATCGAAATCGAATATGCCCCTTTTTATTAAGTCTGGTAATCTAAGAATTAGGGAACAGACACCCTAATTGACGCGAATCCTAAAGATAGATCTATTGGGCCTAACAAACCCCATCCAAAGTACCGGATGCTTTAGTACTTCGAAATTTATATCATATCCGAAGGGAGTCCCGGAATGATGGGGATATTCTTATATATGCATCTTGTTAATGTCGGTTACCAGGTGTTCACCATATGAATGATTTTTATCTCTATGTATGGGATGTGTATTGAAATATGAAATCTTGTGGTCTATTATTATGATTTGATATATATAGGTTAAACCTATAACTCACCAACATTTTTGTTGACGTTTTAAGCATGTTTATTCTCAGGTGATTATTAAGAGCTTCCGCTGTCGCATACTTAAATAAGGACGAGATTTGGAGTCCATGCTTGTATGATATTGTGTAAAAACTGCATTCAAGAAACTTATTTTGTTGTAACATATTTGTATTGTAAACCATTAAGTAATGGTCGTGTGTAAACAGGATATTTTAGATTATCATTATTTGATAATCTACGTAAAGCTTTTTAAACCTTTATTGATGAAATAAAGGTTATGGTTTGTTTTAAAATGAATGCAGTCTTTGAAAAACGTCACATATAGAGGTCAAAACCTCGCAACGAAATCAATTAATATGGAACGTTTTTAATCAATAAGAACGGGACATTTCAAAGAATAGGGTTGTATTGATTGAGATGGCGGAAGGCAATCTTTAAGCCATCTAAATATTCATTTGTCAATGATGAAGCCATCGTGATAACTTCTGGGATGTCAGTGGTATTTGACGAAGAAGGCTTAGCGTGCTCTTGGCCAGTACTCCGTGTAGAAGCCATGATAATACAGTAAAAGATATCAACAAGAAGAAAATAGCAGTAAGATGAAGTGTACTGACCTTGGAAGGCGTTAAACCTTAAAAAGTTGAAGATTGAAGAAGGCGATGAAGATTTAGGGGAGAAATATGCTTTTTAGATCTTGGCAAAAGTAAAAAAGTGATGGTAATAGGGTTATGACGGTTTTTATAGGATTTCATCGATGCAATTTTTATGGCCACGATTAAGACACGTGTAGGGGTGAGTTTAAACGAAGGGTACGAAATAACACTTTTTACAGCTGGAGGCGCGTGGATGATCTCAGCCGTAAAAAATTAATCATAACAGCATCAGTAAAACTCGTCTGCATTTAATGCCTAAAATGTTTTCCCCGATGCAAGTGGGCAATGAACAGGCTGGTTTGGCATGCATTTTCAAAAGTTTAATGACTTAATCATTCTTTAAATGCTTAAGTCATTAAACTGGGGGGACTTAATGGTGTATCCTATCGTATACACGCATAAAAGGCATAATGGTTGCATAAAAGTAGCATCAGGAAGGCTGGAAACAACAGTTTTGTGGAGTTATACATCCAGCGTTCTCCGCTGTACAGGCTGCTCCGTCATGCGTAAGCCCTGAAGGCCGCCTAGCGCGTAAGCCCTAGCCGGAGAACGCCACCTTCAGCATAAATTTCGGATCAAGAATAACAGAACATATCATCATCTGACACGTGTCCCCAAGTAATTTGGTGGATCTGACACTATAAATATGTGAAGACCCGTCCTAATCCATCTGGACGAAGTCCATATCGATTATAAACGATTCACAACAGTTGATTACATCGCGAGGTACTTGACCTCTATATGATACATTTTACAAACATTGCATTCGTTTTTGAAAAGACAATCTTTCATTACATCGAAAGTTGACGGCAGGCATACTATTTCATAATATATGTAACTATAATTGACTTTAAATAATCTTGATGAACTCAACGACTTGAATGCAACGTTTTTTTGAAATATGTCATGAATGACTTCAAGTAATGTCTCTAATATGAGCAAATGCACAGCGGAAGATTTCTTTCGTACCTGAGAATAAACATGCTTTAAAGTGTCAACCAAAAGGTTGGTGAGTTCATTAGTTTAACATAAATAATCATTTCATAACTTTAATAGACCACAAGATTTCATATTTCCATTTCTCATAAACATACGTCCCATGCATAGAGACAAAAATATCATTCATATGGATTGAACACCTGGTAACCGACATTCACAATATATATATAAGAATATCCCCATCATTCCGGGATCCTCCATCGGACATGATATAAATTTCGAAGTACTAAAGCATCCGGTACTTTGGATGGGGCTTGTTGGGCCCGATAGATCTATCTTTAGAGTTCGCGTCAATTAGGGTGTCTGTTCCCTAATTCTTAGATTACCAGACTTAATAAAAAGGGCGATAATCGGTTTAATAATCCAACCATATAATGTAATTTTAAGTACTTGTGTCTATTCCATAAAACAGTTATAAAAGCAGCGCATGTATTCTCAGCCCAAAAATATAAATTGCAAAAGCATTTAAAAAGGGATTAATGAAACTCATGCATATAAATATTGTAAAACAGTTAATAAAGCATTTGCATGTATTCTCAGCCCAAAAATGTAAAGAGTAAAAAGGGAGCAAATGAAACTCATCTAATGTATTTTGTAGTAAAAATACATATGACGATATTGAGCAACTGAACAATGTAGGGTTGACCTCGGATTCACGAACCTATATTATTCATATTTATATTAAAACATATAATCGTAATTGAATAAGTTATATATTACATCTTTAATTTATATATTATGTATGTTTAATTTTTGTGGATATATTTATAATGGTTAATATTTATATAGTTATATTTATATATCTATATTTATATACATAATGGTTTAAATGTTAATTTAAAAAAAAATCGGTAGTTTGTTATTTGTATGGGTTTGTATAAATAATATTAATAGGTTTGATATATATAATTATGTGTAATTTTAATATAACTATAGTATGTGTAACCATTATATTTTACGTACTAAATATTTATCTGTTTAAAAGGTAGTTTTTGATATTAATAATAATAATATTAATAATAATATTACTTATATTGATGATAATATTGATAATAACAGTACTAATAATAATATTTAAAATTATAACTAGGGTTATGATAACAATAATGATAATTTAGTACTAATACCTATATTAGTAATAATAACAGTAATAACTAACATTCATAGTACTTACTAATAATAATACCAATATTAATAGTAATTTTAGTACTTAGTGATATTAATAATAATAAAAAATAATAAAAATACTTAAATGATAAAATTAATAAGAATAAATATATTAATAACACTTTTAAAGCTAATAATAATAATAATAGTTATAATAATTATAGTTATGATAATACTAATAATAATACTTATACTTCCAATAATAACAATAATAATAATCTTCATAATAACAATAATAATTGTAATTA
This sequence comes from Rutidosis leptorrhynchoides, assembly GCF_046630445.1. Lineage (NCBI taxonomy): Eukaryota > Viridiplantae > Streptophyta > Magnoliopsida > Asterales > Asteraceae > Rutidosis > Rutidosis leptorrhynchoides. The sequence continues at coordinate 423,078,487 of NC_092338.1, read as the reverse complement.
CAATAATAATCACAATAAAAATAATAATAATAATAATAATAATAATAATAATAATAATAATAATAATAATAATAATAATAATAATAATAATAATAATAATAATAATAATAATAATAGAACAAAATTTGAAAACTACCTCTATTAAAATGTAATCCAAAAACAAAACAGCTCCTGGGCCGGGTTCGAACCCGTGGCCCTTCGAACACTCAAACACCCTCAAGACCATTCTTCTGTTTCGATTTTTCTGTTTTAATACACACTCCATTTATATTTAACACATTTTCATTTTTCTGTTATACTCTCTTCTTCAACCACAGTTCAAACTCGGCTAAAAATCCTTCAACCACAGTTTACTCATTCGGTTTATGATTTATTTAATAATCATAAATAATTACAGATTATTCAACTTAATTAAAACAGAAAATAGATTAGGCTGCACAGAAGAAAATTAAATGAAGAACCCGTTTAAAAACCAAAATCGAATTCGAATATAGAGACTGTTTTAGACAAAGATTACTTCATGAAAAAGTTTTAAAATCATAACTAGAAACTAGCTGAAACGTTAATTTAACTTAAAACATCGAAACTAGTTCAAATTTCTTCATGAACAGACCGTTTGACTTTTTAAGAAATTATGTTTGACTCTAAAATTCGTGATGGATAATAAGAATTGGAACATAATCTTTTGCAGAAAGTTTACATAAATGGATCCTAACAAAACTGTATTTTTAGAATTTGCAATATCGTTACAATTCGAGGGTTTTAAAAAAAAGAACACGTACAGAGTATTCTGCAGTGTTCTTCCCCTTCTGCTATTTAATTTTCGACAAATTAAAAGTTGTTTAATTGTTATTTGATAATTGTAATGAGGGAATTGAATGTGTTAATCATTTTCATCAATGATTCATTTAATAATAAGCTCCATAGGTCGACAAACCTGATACGTCAGACACAGAAAAAAGAAAAAAAAAATATAAAAAAAAGAACAGATAATGACTGCTAACAAAGTTGTACCATAAATTGTTTTGTATTATAGACTGGGTCATCGACTTAGCAATCAGGAACAGAAAGGGAAGAAAAGTAAGAACAAGTTAAAAGTCCTAAGATTCCATTCATACAAAATTCAGATTTTATATATATAAGATATGAATTTATTGTGATAAATATAACAGATTATATATATATATATATATATATATATATATATATATATATATATATATATATATATATATATGTACATAACAGTAGTATATTTAAATAGTTGTATATATATTCGTATTATATACATATATATGTATTTATGTATATTTGATTTTATATATTTATTTATATATCTATTTATATATAGTCATTTATATATATTTAACTAAAATTTATATATGCATTTGTATATATATATATATATATATATATATATATATATATATATATCTATTTGTATAACTATATATATCGACTATATATATATATATATTTATGTATTTTAAACATATAAGAAAATGTAATAGTATTTATTATACAAACAATGATATTAAATATTATTTTTAATAATACCAAAGAAACTAATAAGAATAATAATAGAAGTAGTATAACGCTAATAGTATCAATAATATTTTAACTTGTATGTAAATTTAATATGTAGAAATTATAACTTATTAACTATGTAACATTTAGTATTTATAAAAAAAAATCATTAAATATTAAATATTTGTATATTTTATATATATTATTATATAACACTAATTATTAATAAGAATTCATATTATATATATATATAGTTTCATAATAATATCATATACATGTTTTATATATATTCATTTTAATTGTACTTAATCATTCTGTTTATAAATTTTACATTTTTAATTTTAATTAATTAATGTGTATTTTTATTTATGCAAAGTATTATATATACACACTTATATTTATAGTTATATAAATATATTTATATATTTATTTACAAACAATCATTCGTGAATCGTCGGTAATAGTCAAAGGGTAATTTGAATATCGTTTCAAAATTTTCGAGATTCAATACAACAGACTTTGCTTATCGTTTCAAAACCATAATAATAATAAGTTTAAATTTGGTCGGAAATTCCCGGGTCATCACAGTACCTACCCGTTAAAGAAATTTCGTCCCAAAATTTGAGTGAGGTGGTCATGGCTAACAATAAAAATGTTTTCATGACGAATAAGAGTTAATAAATAGAGTTCTATCATCATTGAGTAATATGGATAATACAATTTGATTATTCGAAGAGCACGAGTGAAGCTATTTACAAAAGAATGAAATGAGAAGCAAAGATTTGTTTTTAACTTTTGACGTAGTCAGGTTTGAATTTCGGAATTCAAGGAATTTAGAGAAAATCTTCGAAATCTAAAAGATTTGATTCTTCGGCGAGTAATGAAATTAAGATCTCTATAATTAAATACGGTGATCTGCCTCGATTACTCTGTCTGATATTTCCATTATAAATTAAGCTCTTCCGTTCCATTATTCTCACCATTCCCATACTCTCTTCCTTAGTTCATACATCCAGAAGATTGTGGAAATGCTTAATCCAGTTCTAATCCTTGTCCTTATTCTTACTATCGTAACAATCATTCTCCTTTTCCAACATCCACCCGAGGAATCTGCTTACTTTTACTTTGCTCTTTGGGGTTATAGTGCTTTTAATTCTCCCTTGTCTTTATGTTGCGATAAACATTGATATACACGGTTTGTAATTTATGCGTTGTTATAGGGCTTTATATCTCTCCTTATATTTCAATGTCTCCATTTCTGTTTCCTATAATCATTGTTATCCACAGTTAATACTCCCTCCTATTTGCTGCGATTTATACTCCAATTTCTATTTCAGAGATTTGTCCCTTCGTTTCTTCTTCTGGTGATTTGGCATCTCTTGTAATGGTCCAGAATTCGCAGATATAAATTTCAGAATGAACATTATTAATGTTCTAAATAAGAAGAAACGTAATAGCACAACTTGATTTGTCAAATTATCAGATTCACTGAGAATAGAACTATCAAGAATATTCTTTCTTGATATGTTCAGAAGTTAAATAGAATGACAGAGTTATGTAACATGGCACATGATGACGTTATGATTCTGTGAATCATCACGTTTCTTTAGAAACTCAACATGACTTACTGTAATATAATCACGTTGATCAAGTGTCATTATATTAAACTAACTCATGCATCAGTTCCCACATTACTTCAATAACATTCCTATTTTAAGCTCGAAAGTTTACAGAATATAGAAACTAACAGTTTCTATATGATGTAACACTTATAGCACTAATAGATTAATGATTCAAATAAGAATAGTTATGAAAATATCTTCAGAAATATGGAGGATATTTATAATAAAAGATACGATGATATCTTGGAATTTCTAAGATCAGAGGATGATGAAGAATATTATCCGCAAGAGTTTAGAGTAAGGAGCAAGATATTCATTAAAGACTTTAGCAGACATTGAATCATTTGGGATTCTTTGAAGTCAAACTTATTCTTTGTGATTTGTCCACGGCTTTCTTCATAGTTTCGCATAATTGCTTTTCGGTACTAAATTTTCTATTGAATGTTTCCAATATAATGATACACAGGAAGCACGAAGAGGTATATAATTTCGGACGAGAATATTTATGAAAATATCCTCAGAAATATCGAAGATATTGATGATGATATTTTGGAATTTCTAAGTTCGATGGTTGATGAGGAAGGTTTTCCGCAAGATTTTAACATGAGTACGGAGCAAGATATTCTCTGAAGATTTCATCGGATCCAGAATTACCTGGATTCTTTGAATTTAGGGTATGTTACTTGTATTTCTCCTTGATTTCCTTTATGGTTAGCTCATTTCGTTTTTCAGTTCCAACTTTTCTGAGCTTTTCCAACATACCCTTCTTTATTATCAACTTTCAATGATTAAGGTCGTTTACAGTTGTCTACGGTTTTCTGCTGCTTCCTTCAGCTTTTGCAACATTCAGAATATTGATTTGTAGACTGAGTGTTTTTCAGGATTTTAGATGAAAGATCATAATTCTAAGAGATGAATGTTATACATATAACTGTTGATGTAGATATGCTGTGAGTTTTCAAAGTACTGATTGTTGATTCCCAGTAATTGGTATGTCAGTTCTCGTTACCAGATGCGGATGAGTATATGACGAGACTTCAATAGATAAATATAGTGATTTGTCGGAGAGATTTAAACCAAGGAGCAACGAGGTTGCTGGTACGTCTGCTGGTAATATGATGCAATATAAAAGATTTTCCGGTAACAATAAAAGAGCAAGTGTATAAATCAAGGTTATAATGAGGCTAATTCAAATGAAAAGTCGAGGTTGACTTGTTGGAGCTGTGACAAAATTTGCTACTTTGAAAGGGATTACCAAGTTATTTTGGGTAATAATAACACTTAAGAAATTAGCACAGCTACGTGTTAAACGTTTACTCAGTTTCCGAGAGTTCTTCAGGTGCATGACTATATTCATAAATCTTTTCTTCCGTAGATGAAGTGCGGTTGGCTTATCCTCTCGATTGAGGTGTTTCAAGTATTATGAAAGGTTTGAACGCAGAATGTAATCGTGAAGATACAAATGATGTTTAAGACAAGTGGCAAACTTGAAGAATTGTTTAGTTTCATATATTATAATCAATATTTTAATTCATTTTAATTGTCCAATGTTATTAGTCCACAGTCGATAGTCCACAGTTGACAGTCCAATAATTCATATATAGTTTAATATATAATATTCGAATTAATTAATACGTATCGTGACCCGATATTTAAAGTGCGTAAAAATAAATAACAGAAATTAAATGACAATAATTAAAATGCGTAAAGTAAATGACAGAAATTAAATGACGATAAATAAAATTGCGATAATTAAATTGCGATAAATAAAATGTAATCAGTTAGCTGGGATCAGTTAGCTAGGAACAATTAGCTAGGGTTTTATTAGCGTGGATTCTTAACAAAATTTCATATTGTTAATTAGTCTGTTTCTAATCAAAAATTTTTTTTTTTTTATTGTGTCCATTTTTCTTCATTATGCCACTGGTTGGATTCTGATATGTCAAAATCCAAATATGAAATTGAATTTGAATGAAAATAGTTATTCTTTGGTGAACGGATACGTATATTGGTGGATGTAAGAAGAATAATAAATGAATGTTGAATCAGATTTGCAGAATGTACAGTGTGACTTATTAGTGTGAAATCTAAATATTCCTCGGGTATTACCTCCCCGTTAAAATATTTTCACCATTAACAGTTTGTACAAAAGAATTTTTAATTACAATCTTTATGAAAACATATATACATATATATTTTCTTCAGATGTAATCATGGATTCATTGAGTTAATATGATATTAAACTCATTTGGTTTACCGTTAGAACTAGAATACATAATCTCTAAAACATTTAGAGATTACTTAATTGCCATGAAGAATGAAGATAATTGATGTAGAACGATACGTAGAACGATGATTATACTCGAGGTACAGAATGAGATGTTGAGGCATGGATTGTTGATGGTACAGATGCTGTTATTGATGGTACTATTGGTGCCGTTGATGTTGCTGAAGCTGGTACGTTTTGCACTATATTTTCCAAGGTTACAACTCGGGCACGAAGCTCTTTGACTTATTACTCCGGAATGGTTGTCGGTAGGAATGAGCGAATCAATAAAGTTTTTGAATTTTTGATATTATATTATCATTGCGTGGTATCCTGTAAATGAGTGTGAAGATGGTGTTTCGGACAGGTTCGCCGGTAAGTGCTTCAGGTTCTTCACCAAGAGGTGAATTTGGTTGATGAAAAGGATCGCCTTCTTCGCGTCTCCATGGATTAAGTCGACTACGAACCCATCAGATGTATTGAGGATGACTAATTGGTTGATTCATTATGGTTATACTGTTTTCGGAGTTCGAGTGGAAATCCATATCGGAATAACTGTCGGAATTCGAGGAATTCGAACTGGTTGAGGGATTCATCTCGTACAATCAGATGAAGGATCTTTCAATAAGAAATAGATTATAGAATGTAGATTAGTACCCCGCAATACATAATTTACATATGCATATATAATACTAAAATCCCATAAGTTACGGAGGAATCTACGGAAGCTGTTAGGCAACGTCTACAGTAACAGATACGCTAAAATTAGAATTATCAGATACGCTAAGATATGAATTTTGTCTATACACTATTCATGCAATCAATGCAGCAAGACGTGTCTAGACTAAGAATGATAAGCAAGTGATTCTCTAAGAATGATAAGCAGGTAATTTTTGACACAAAATGATAAGCAAAACTTTTTGACATGCTGACCAGGTCGAAGTCCAGACTCACTAATGCATCCTAACGACTTATCAGTTATACACACTAATGCAGACCTGGTTCGCTAAGACCACCGCTCTGATACCAACTGTGAAGACCCGTCCTAATCCATCTGGATGAAGTCCATATCAATTATAAACGATTCACAACAGTTGATTACATCGTGAGGTACTTGACCTCTATATGATACATTTTACAAACATTGCATTCGTTTTTGAAAAGACAATCTTTCATTACATCGAAAGTTGACGGCAGGCATACTATTTCATAATATATGTAACTATAATTGACTTTAAATAATCTTGATGAACTCAACGACTCGAATGCAACGTTTTTTTTTGAAATATGTCATGAATGACTTCAAGTAATGTCTCTAATATGAGCAAATGCACAGCGGGAGATTTCTTTCATACCTGAGAATAAACATGCTTTAAAGTGTCAACCAAAAGGTTGGTGAGTTCATTAGTTTAACATAAATAATCATTTCATAACTTTAATAGACCACAAGATTTCATATTTCCATTTCTCATAAACATACGTCCCATGCATAGAGACAAAAATATCATTCATATGGATTGAACACCTGGTAACCGACATTCACAGTATATATATAAGAATATCCCCATCATTCCGGGATCCTCCATCGGACATGATATAAATTTCGAAGTACTAAAGCATCCTGTACTTTGGATGGGGCTTGTTGGGCCCGATAGATCTATCTTTAGAGTTCGCATCAATTAGGGTGTCTGTTCCCTAATTCTTAGATTACCAGACTTAATAAAAAGGGCGATATTCGGTTTAATAATCCAACCATATAATGTAATTTTAAGTACTTGTGTCTATTCCGTAAAACAGTTATAAAAGCAGCGCATGTATTCTCAGCCCAAAAATATAAATTGCAAAAGCATTTAAAAGGAGATTAATGAAACTCACGCATATAAATATTGTAAAACAGTTAATAAAGCATTTGCATGTATTCTCAGCCCAAAAATGTAAAGAGTAAAAAGGGAGGCAATGAAACTCACCTAATGTATTTTGTAGTAAAAATACATATGACGATATTGAGCAACTGAACAATGTAGGGTTGACCTCGGATTCACGAACCTATATTATTCATATTTATATTAAAACATATAATCGTAATTGAATAAGTTATATATTACATCTTTAATTTATATATTATGTATGTTTAATTTTTGTGGATATATTTATAATGGTTAATATTTATATAGTTATATTTATATATCTATATTTATATACATAATGGTTTAAATGTTAATTTAAAAAAAAATCGGTAGTTTGTTATTTGTATGGGTTTGTATAAATAATATTAATAGGTTTGATATATATAATTATGTGTAATTTTAATATAACTATAGTATGTGTAACCATTATATTTTACGTACTAAATATTTATCTATTTAAAAGGTAGTTTTTGATATTAATAATAATAATATTAATAATAATATTACTTATATTGATGATAATATTGATAATAACATTACTAATAATAATATTTAAAATTATAACTAGGGTTATGATAACAATAATGATAATTTAGTACTAATACCTATATTAGTAATAATAACAGTAATAACTAACATTCATAGTACTTACTAATAATAATACCAATATTAATAGTAATTTTAGTACTTAGTGATATTAATAATAATAAAAAATAATAAAAATACTTAAATGATAAAATTAATAAGAATAAATATATTAATAACACTTTTAAAGCTAATAATAATAATAATAGTTATAATACTTATAGTTATGATAATACTAATAATAATACTTATACTACCAATAATAACAATAATAATAATCTTCATAATAACAATAATAATTGTAATTACAATAATAATCACAATAATAATAATAATAATAATAATAATAATAATAATAATAATAATAATAATAATAATAATAATAATAATAATAATAATAATAATAATAATAATAATAATAATAATAATAATAATAATAATAATAATAATATTAATAATAATAATAATAATAATAATAATAATAATAATAATAATAATAATAATAATAATAATAATAATAATAATAATAATAATAATAATAATAATAATAATAATAGAACAAAATTTGGAAACTACCTCTATTAAAATGTAATCCAAAAACAAAACAGCTCCTGGGCCGGGTTCGAACCCGTGGCCCTTCGAACACTCAAACACCCTCAAGACCATTCTTCTGTTTCGATTTTTCATTTTTAATACACACTCCATTTATATTTAACACATTTTCATTTTTCTGTTATACTCTCTTCTTCAACCTCAGTTCAAACTCGGCCAAAAATCCTTCAACCACAGTTTACTCATTCGGTTTATGATTTATTTAATAATCATAAATAATTAAAGATTATTCAACTTAATTAAAACAGAAAATAGATTAGGCTGCACAGAAGAAAATTAAATGAAGAACCCGTTTAAAAACCAAAATCGAATTCGAATATAGAGACTGTTTTAGACAAAGATTACTTCATGAAAAAGTTTTAAAATCATAACTAGAAACTAGCTGAAACGTTAATTTAACTTAAAACATCGAAACTAGTTCAAATTTCTTCATGAACAGACCGTTTGACTTTTTAAGAAATTATGTTTGACTCTAAAATTCGTGATGGATAATAAGAATTGGAACATAATCTTTTGCAGAAATTTTACATAAATGGATCCTAACAAAACTGTATTTTTAGAATTTGCAATATCGTTACAATTCGAGGGTTTTAAAAAAAAGAACACGTACAGAGTATTCTGCAGTGTTCTTCCCCTTCTGCTATTTAATTTTCGACAAATTAAAATTTGTTTAATTGTTATTTGATAATTGTAATGAGGGAATTGAATGTGTTAATCATTTTCATCAATGATTCATTTAATAATAAGCTCCATAGGTCGACAAACCTGATACGTCAGACACAGAAAAAAGAAAAAAAAATATAAAAAAAAGAACAGATAATGACTGCTAACAAAGTTGTACCATAAATTGTTTTGTATTATAGACTGGGTCATCGACTTAGCAATCAGGAACAGAAAGGGAAGAAAAGTAAGAACAAGTTAAAAGTCCTAAGATTCCATTCATACAAAATTCAGATTTTATATATATAAGATATGAATTTATTGTGATAAATATAACATATTATATATTATCTATATTTAAATATATATATATATATATATATATATATATATATATATATATATATATATGTACATAACAGTAGTATATTTAAATAGCTGTATATATATTCGTATTATATACATATATATGTATTTATGTATATTTGATTTTATATATTTATTTATATATCTATTTATATATAGTCATTTATATATATTTAACTAAAATTTATATATGCATTTGTGTATATATATATATATATATATATATATATATATATATATCTATTTGTATAACTATATATATTGACTATATATATATATATATATATATATATATATATATATATATATATATATATATATATATATATTTATGTATTTTAAACATATAAGAAAACGTAATAGTATTTATTATACAAACAATGATATTAAATATTATTTTTAATAATACCAAAGAAACTAATAAGAATAATAATAGAAGTAGTATAACGCTAATAGTATCAATAATATTTTAACTTGTATGTAAATTTAATATGTAGAAATTATAACTTATTAACTATGTAACATTTAGTATTTATAAAAAAATCATTAAATATTAAATATTTGTATATTTTATATATATTATTATATAACACTAATTATTAATAAGAATTCATATTATATATATATATAGTTTCATAATAATATCATATACATGTTTTATATATATTCATTTTAATTGTACTTAATCATTCTGTTTATAAATTTTACATTTTTAATTTTAATTAATTAATGTGTATTTTTATTTATGCAAAGTATTATATATACACACTTATATTTATAGTTATATAAATATATTTATATATTTATTTACAAACAATCATTCGTCAATCGTCGGTAATAGTCAAAGGGTAATTTGAATATCGTTTCAAAATTTTCGAGATTCAATACAACAGACTTTGCTTATCGTTTCAAAACCATAATAATAATAAGTTTAAATTTGGTCGGAAATTCCCGGGTCATCACAAAATAGACCCCTTGGGTCGTCATTTTACACAGTTCAGATATTCTGACAACTTTGAGAGCTGAGACTTCACTTCTCTTTCTCTCTCTACTTTCTCTCACTAGAAGTCATCCGGCTAGCACTCTTACGCTCTACGGACGACATATTGATTAAGCCACCCCACAAGTTTCTACACTTGTGAACCGGGTCTGCAGGGATTATTTCCCGAGGGTAAAAATCAATCGGCAACACTCCGCCCTCCTAAAGCTAGATTACTTCTAGTATCTTGTTGACGCACTAAGCCTTACCTCATAAGGAAATAGGTGTTAACACCTGCGCATCCGCAGGAGTTAGAAACTGTGAAATTGGGCGCGACGGCTGCCAAGGCTGCAGTGGTGTAAATGACGAACTTTGCTGACAACCCTGCGTCTGCAGAGGGATTGATATCGTGGTGCTGTAAATAGGCACCTGCTCGCAGCATACTACATGTGGGCCTATAGGTTCGCCGCTAGTGCCTGCAAAGATAACTCTTGGATCCACTGCAGAAAAATCTAGCCGCGTAGTTGTGATCGGCGAGTTTGCCCTTGGCGGTGTAATCCCATCTGGATATATCGTCTTGTACCTTTGGAAAGGCTCGCCGGACACTGGTGGAGGGTAAGGCGTATATCCCGCCCCTGTAGTCATAGCTTGCGTCTGCTGATTACCAGACGGCGTGTTTTGATTGTCTGTTTGAGTACGTTCTGATGAGTCCCCGGAAGTCATGATACTGTAAAAGAGACAAAAAATTCAGAAATTTTGTGAATAATGAGCTTTATAATTCAAAACTTTAAAAGAAAAAACAATTAAACACGTCTTGAATTAGTTCGGCTCTCAATGAAAGCACCACTTGATCATGCATATATTTTCCATAGGGTCAATATGCATGTTCAATACGTAAAAGGGGGGGTTTAAGGATCTTAGAACAAGGCTCTCCGGTCTGGCTACCGTGAATAACCCTGGCCGACATGATGATGTCGGTGGGGTGGCCAAGTGATTAAGTCCACCTTCGATAACGGTCGTTGATCAGAAGGCCCCTAGCAAGGTCGTAGGCGCTAGCTATTAAGAAACTAACCTGTAAACCTTGAGAAGATGAATGATGGTAGCCTGCTACGTAGGATGTGGAGTAGGTGGTGGTTACGTGATGATCCTAGAATGATAATTAGGGTTTATATATAGGCAAACCCTAATTCTAGAACCATCCAGGATAATGATAATCTCGTCTATAACTAACTCCCCCGAATCACGGATATAATTATGGAAAAGATATTGACTTGATGACCAAGCAACTGCCGTACCGGGAACAAAGGCATTCGATACATAACCGCATGCCGCATACCGCATGGAAGGTACACGCTTTCGCATGATATCGAGTACCCGCATACGGATGGAATGCGCATGCGGGTTGCGGCATCATTAGTAACCTAAAGACCAAGAAAATAATTTAGCTTACCAAGGTCAGTGATGAGAAATTCCTTATGTAATTGTGAAATACGGAAGCGCAAAAGAGAGGGATTATTCTAATGACCCGTCCTAATTCATCTGGACGAATACATTATATTTGGTTACATCGCGAGGTAATTGACCTCTATATGATACATTTTTACAAACATTGCATTCATTTTTAAAAGACAAACTTTCTTTACATTGAAAGTTGACGGCAAGCATACTATTTCATAATACATCCAACTATAATTGACTTAATAATAATCTTGATGAACTCGAAGACTCAAATGCAACGTCTTTTGAAATATGTCATGAATGAATCCAAGTAATATCTCTAATATGAGCAAATGCACAGCGGAAGATTTCTTTCATACCTGAGAAATAACATGCTTTCAAGTGTCAACCAAAAGGTTGGTGAGTTCATACGTTTATCATAAAACAATAAAATTCATCATTTTGATAGACCACAAGATTTAAATACAGTACACCTATCTCGTGTACGAAACCATTTTTCATAAATCTTAGTAACCGTACACATATCTCGTGCACAAAAACTAATACACATAACCTGTGTATAAAAATCATTCTCTCGATACATAACATTCACATCAATTGGTGGCAATTATCATGTCCACATAATTCAATGGTGGCAATTATCATGTCCACATAATTCAATGGTGGCAATTATCATGTCCACATAATTCAATGGTGGCAATTATCATGTCCACATAATTCAATCGTGGCAATTATCATGTTCACATAATTCAACGGTGGCAATTATCATGTCCACATAATTCAACGGTGGTAATTATCATGTCCACATAATTCAATAATAAACCGCAGAACTTCTGTCTGCACAATAATTCATTCGAGGAATGTTTTGCTTGTGTCTATCTCGTCAAACATTTATAAAAGCATTTCATGTATTCGCAGTTCAAAATATATTTCAAACGCATTTAATAAAGCAGTTGTAAAAACAGCGCATGTATTCTCAGTCCTAAAAATGTAAAGAGTAAAAGGGAATCAAATGAACTCACAATACGATATTTTGTAGTAAAAATATGCATACGACGGAACTGAACAATGCAGGGTTGGCCTCAGATTCACGAACCTATATCATTCATATATATATTATCACATATACTTGTAATCGAACAAATATATATATTATTATTTGTGATATAATTTTCATATCAATACCTTATATACTTCTTTATATATTCATTTTATATATAAAAGTATTTATATATTTAAAATATTGGTATTAAATATATTTTTGTATACATAATCTCTTATTTGCACAATAATAGTTATAATAATACTAGAATAAGTATAATGATAATAAAAAAATAATTTTTACTACTACTAATAATAATAATGATAATATTAATAATAGTTTTAATAAAATGATAGATTAAAAGAAATGATACTCTTAGTAATAATTATATTAATCTTTAATAATACAATACTGTTTATGATACTTATATTAATGATAATGATAATGATAATAATAATAATAATAATAATAATAATAATAATAATAATAATAATAATAATAATAATAATAATAATAATAATAATAATAATAATAATAATAATACTTATGTCAATATTGATAATACTAATAATTATAACCTAATACTAATGATATTATCAACAATACTACTACTTTCTAGTAATACTAGTAATAATAATAATGTTAATAATAACAATAATAATAGTAATTATAATTGTAATTTTAATTATGTTAATAATAATAATTGGTAATTTTTATCAGTAATAATAATAATAATAATAACTACAATACAAATCCTAATAATAATAATAATAATAATAATAATAATAATAATAATAATAATAATAATAATAATAACTATAATAATAACAATACTTATATCAAAATTTGTGATAATGATAACATTCATATTAAATGATAATGCTTGATAATGATAATAATATTAATAATAACAATATTAATAATAATTATACTTGCATAATCATAAAAATAATAATATGTGTTAAATATTAATAATGATAATTATAATATGGAAAGCTACCTTCTAGAGCCCTTTTTAAAAAAATGAACCAAGCCGCACCAAGCGGGACTCGAACCCATGACCACTCTCTCACGCAACACTCCTCTTAACCATTCCCTCTACCTTGCTTTTCTGATTATTTTACGGATCCAATTTAATTTAATCCCTTCTTTTCTGTTCCCACATTCTTCTCCTCCTTCTTCAATTTAGAAATTGACCAGAGGCATAGCATATACTAACTGAATTGTTTTTTTGGATTTATGAACTAAACGTGAACGATTCATTTGTGGTTGACTCGTATTAATAGCAAACAAAAAAAAATTAAAATAACACCCAAACCTGCTGTTCGTCGTGGGTTTATATAAAAAAAAAATTTGATTTTGTAAATGATAGCGTTATAGATAAAAGTTATAACACAAAATAGATTGGAAAACATTCCTGGAAACTTTTCAAATCAATAATTTTATCAGAAACTTCAAATCGAAAACGAATTTGGCGAAGAACAATTTAGTTGACTTTTTACTTTAGAAATTTGACTCCAAAATTATAGCTTGATATAAAGAATTGGAGGTTGATTCTTTGCAGATAGTTTCTCTATGTGAATCCTAACAACACTGCACTTTTATATTTTGAAAATTGATTCGAATTGAAGTTATGAAAAAAAAATATGTCGACAGAGTTTTCGAGCTGTACTATATATAAATATATTTTTTTTAATTCCTGGTTTTTTTTTTTCTTTTCTTCACAGATTGCAGAGAACAATATATAATTTGGAGGATTCTTGTTTTGTAATGTAATTGAAATGGACATGTAACATTATCATATAGGAAATCGAATTGTTCAGTACAGAAATAATAAAAAGAATATAAAGGTGAAAGAGATGGCAAATGAATTTGGATAATACTGCTACAGGATTCGTTCTAGTACAGAATTATAGGTAAAATCCAACACCTACTAAAGATTGATAATGATAAAAACAGATTCAGTATTTATTTATTTTTATTATGTACATTCTTTATTTATATTTATATATACACCATATTTATTTATTTATTTAACTGTATCCATGTATCTATCTATATATCTAATCTGTATATGTAATTTGTATAATAATCTGTATTTTATGTATGTATACAGCGTATATATATATATATATATATATATATATATATATATATATATATATATATATATATATATATATATATATATATATATATATATATATATATATATATATATATATATATATATATATATATACATATATATAGCTGAATGTTGTATATGTGTATGTTTAATTTATAGTTAGTAAATATTAATACTAATTCTATTATCATTTATAATAATACTAATATTAATAAGTAAATTTATAATTTTACTACTAGTTTTAATGATATTCACAATAATAATAATATAACAAATCAATTGTATCAAATTAAATTAATAATACTGATATTAATAATTGTTGAGTCCCCAAAATAATTAAGGATTTAATTATGACAAAACAATATTTATTTGCACTAAAGTGTTATGTGCAGCCAGCACACGTTTGTTTATGTATAGTCAGCTAATATAGCTGTGTCGAGTGTTTAGTATGCTGCCTAGTCTATCAGCACAAGGTAGAAATGTATTCTTCGAATCAGCACAGGATGTGCACCCAGCAAATCAAGAATATCAAGTGACTCAGCATATGAAGGACCAGTAAGTCTGGATATTAGCATACAACACAAGACAGCCATGCTCCATTACAAGCATGGTAGTTTCCCAGAGTGGTCTACATCAACGCACTATTCAACAGAAGTCGAAGACAAAGTTGAACAGAAAAGGACAGGAGTCGGCGGCTGACAAGTGACCTTACAAGACCACGTGGGAATGCAGAAGTGGAACGCATGTGCAGACATGTGTTATACTTTATTCATACCTAGGGAACACAACATTCCATTTGTTTAAATCAAATGGTAGTGCCAAACCGAATTGGTGTGTTCCAGCAAATAGCTACCTAAGAGGAAAGAAGGAGAGCACGCCTTCTGACACAATTGTCCCCACAAGTACAAGGCATCCAATGTACTAGTGGACAATAGATTAATTACACGGTTAATAGAACTACTATATATATTGTTGTATCCACTATTGTAAAAACTAGTGGTGTGGGTTTATCTGTTAGAGTCAAAACCATGTAATAGCTTTAGTTTATCTCTTAGCTATAATCTAGGTAATCTGTATCAACCAACTATCATTTCCGCCAAGGATAGTTGTGATTCTTTCTGATTTAATCAATAAAGAATAACTGTTGAAAATTACCTGTGACTCTATCTTATTTACTACAGAATACTAAACGTGTTTAACTGACTAGTTAATTAAGAAAAGAATTGTATTCACCCCCCCCCCCCCTCTACAATACTCCTGTTGTTATTAAGGGACCAACAACTGGTATCAGAGCGTCAGTCTTGATAATTAATATCTTGGATCTGAATTCTCTTATGGCTTCGTATTCAAACTCAGCTTACCTTGAGAATGGCTCGTCTAACAGACCACCTAAGTTTGATGAAGATGAGTATGAAACCTGGAAGGCAAGGTTCATGCTCCATCTTGAGTCTGTGGATTCACTCATGCCTGGAATTGCCAAAGATGGCCCTTTTGTTCCCACTGAGACAGTTGGTAGTGCACCAGCAACAGCTGACACTCCTGCCATCCCTGGCAGAGAGGTTATTCTCACTCCCTCTAGATGGGATGATGAGGATAAACGTCGAGTTGGTCTTGACCCTAAAATCAGAACCCTGTTAGCCATAACTTTGCCTAACCCACTGTTCAAACTGATCAAGGGAAAAGAAAATGCTAAGCTTATGCTTGACTACCTAGATGTCACCTATGAGGGTATGGGAGAAGTTAGGCAGAACAGGATGATTGCTCTTAAAAGAGAATATGAAATGTTCTTTGCCTATAAGAATGAAACCCTTAAGCAAACCTTCATTAGGTTTAACTCTTTGATAGCAGACCTGACCACTTTAAATGTAACCTACACTGAATTTGAACAAGTGAACAAATTCATTGATGCACTGCCATGTAAATGGAAACCTGTTACTGACCCATTAAGAACCACACAGACCCTAAAGAACTTTAACCTGTCTTCTCTCTACAGTTCCCTTTGGAATCATGAGAAGGCAGAAGCCAAGTTTGAACTTAACATGAAAGAAAACTTTAGGTCTGCCCCCACCACTTCAAAATCATCTAAAAATGATGATGCTGCTCTTATTGCTGCTGCTAAATGGAAGAAAGCTCAAAAAGCTTTACTGGTTCAAAAGTTACTGGCAGAACAAGAGTCAGCTGATAGTGTTGAGGAAAGTGGTACTGGGTCTGAAGAAAGCAGTACAGATGAAAGTGATGTAGAAGGGTTTGCTGAAGGTATGGCTCTGCTGGCTAGGCAGTTCAAAAGGTTCAATCGTAGTAGAACCAGCAAGTCATACAAAGGGAGCAAAAAGCCAAATGCTAGGTACAACAGCAAGTCAGTCAAGGGTCCTAAATCTGAGTGCTTTAATTGTGGGAAGGTTGGACATTTTGCTGCTGAATGCATGTCCAAGAAACCTTCCACGTCACATGCTAACTCTTTCTCAAAAGCTGATAAGTACAAAAACAAGTACAAAGCTATGAAAGCTCAGATGAAGGAAAGTGCAAAGACTGACAAGAAGGGTAAATAGCCAGAAAAGGTTCTAGTTGCTGAACATCATGACTGGGATGAAGCCAGCACGTCCTCATCTTCTGATAGTGATACTGATGATGATGGTGCTGGTTATGCTACTGGTAAAAAGCTGTGTTTGATGGCCAAAGAGGTAGAGGAGTCTGATGAGGATGATGGTGGTAGTACGTTTTTGGCTGATATGAGGGAAGCTGATCAAAACAGAGATTCTCCTCAATGGAAAACTGAAATGATGTATAAGGTTGATAATTTTCGAACTTATACTGATGATGAAAAAGCTGAAATGTTTGACTACCTAAGAATTGATTTATGCAGAAGCTGCAAACGAGAAGAGAGTTTGAAATCTAATAACAAATCTTTAAATGAAAAACTCAAAGGCAAAAATGATGAAATTAAGATCTTAAAAGATACAATTTCCAAACTTGAAAAACAAAACTTTGCTTTAGAAACTCTTCACGTTGAGGCAGCAGAAGTCAAGACCCAGCTGGACAATCTCAAAAGAGTTGTTGCTTCATGGTGCACATCTGCTCAACGCACAGCTAAATGTGTTAACGAGCAGGTGCCTGCCCAAGTTCAAGCCTTCTTTGCTGGTGACTATGCTGCTGCTGCTGCTATTGCAGAAGTTACTTTCATGGACCCGATTCTTGAAACTGATCCTGAAGCTGTCTTGCCAAATACTTTTGCCAAGATAGTTGAAGGTAAAAAGGTTGTGACAAACAAATTTGTTAGACCTACTGTGTCCCCACCACCAGCCATGAAAGAAATTTTGGAGGATGAAGTTAGAGCAAGAGAAGCCAGTAACTCAATTGATGAGACTACTGACCCCTCAAGCATCCACTACATGACTCCGAAAGAAAGACGTATTAAAAGGGAAATCACTGAAAACAATTTGAGAAAAGTTAAACCAACTGATTCCCCTTCGTGTTCGAGTTCTACCAGTACTAAGCCAGCTGATGACCAATCTACTGGTTACCCAGTAGCTGCAGACAAGCCAGTGAAACGAAATACTGGCAAATCTAAGGCAGCAGTTAAGATACCTACTGGTTCATCAGCATCAGAAGACAAGCCAGCAACTTCCCACGCTAACTTGTCAAATGATAAAGGAAAGACAGTTCGCCATGGTCATGGTACTGGTTCCAAAAGGAAAGCTGCCCATAAGGGAAAAGCAAAAATTGACTCGACTGATGAGCTGTCTATCACTGAGATAATGACAGCCAAGCTTGACCAGCTAATTGAGGCAGTAACTAAAAGTCGACCCGATCCTACTGCCCTTATTAGATCTGTGCATGACCAGCCACAAAAGCCAAAAGTGAGAAAATGCTACAAATGTGGCAGCAAAGCTCACCTGGCTAACCAGTGTACTCAAACCCAAACCCCATCTGCTGCTTCTTCTAGCAAGCCAGTAGAAAAGAAGAAGTCATCAAAGGTGACTCCTAGGATGGGTTCCCAAAAAGAACTAATCTCTAAGTTATTGTGCAGGGCATTCAAAACAAGCAAATCTGGTATCTCGACAGTGGTTGTTCGAGACATATGACCAGAAGTAAGTCCCTGCTGATGGACTATCAGGAAAAGGATGGTCCAGTTGTTTCGTATGGAGATAATTCGTTGGGTTACACAAAGGGTTTTGGTACTTTGACAAATGGGAATGTCACGTTCTCAAATGTTGCATATGTAGTTGGGCTTAAACATAACTTACTCAGCATAAGCCAACTGACAAGCAAGAATAAGATAGTCCAATTCAGAAAGAAAATTGGTACTATTTTTGATAAGACAGGGAAGCCACTGCTGACTGCAAAACGTCATGAAAACATGTATCAAATTGACATGAACACAGCAGTCACAACAACTGATACTTGTTTCTATTCGAAGGCAGCAGACAACCTGAAGTGGTTATGGCACAAGAGACTCTCACATCTCAACTTCAAAGTTATTCACAAATTATCCAGTAGAAGTTTGGTGTCTGGGCTACCCACAATGTCTTATGTGAAGGACAGATTGTGTCCTGGTTGTGAAAAGGGGAAACATCACCATGCCTCGTTCAAATCAAAGCAAATCTCATCTGTTGAGAAACCATTTCACTTACTTCATATGGATCTATTTGGTCCAGTGAATGTGGCCAGCTGTAGTGGGAAGAAGTATACACTGGTTATTGTTGATGAATACTCGAGATACACTTGGGTGTTCTTTCTGAGGCAAAAGAGTGAAGCTGCTGATGAAATCATCAATTTTATCAAAAGAATGGAGCTTTTGAATGGGCAACTGGTGAAGCAACTAAGAAGTGATCATGGTACAGAATTCAGAAATGCTACATTAGAAGAATTTTGTGCTGACAAAGGTATTTCCCAAAATTTCTCTGCTGTGAGAACACCTCAGCAAAATGGTGTTGCAGAAAGAAGAAACAGAACTCTCATTGAAGCAGCAAGATCTATGTTGGCTGAGTCTGGGTTGAAGAATTCCTACTGGGCAGAAGCTGTGAATACTGCCTGTTTTACCCAGAATAGATCTCTTATTGTGAAAAGACATCAGAAAACTGCTTATGAAGTTCTCAAAGGAAGAAGACCCTCAATTTCATTTCTTCATGTATTTGGCACTCCCCGTTACATTCTAAATAATAGGGATCAGCTGGGCAAATTCGATGCTAAAGCTGATGAAGGTATATTCCTTGGATATTCCAACATGTCAAAGGCATATAGGGTCTACAACAAAAGAAGAGGTTGTTTTGAAGAATCCATTAATGTTACATTCGATGAAACTGCCTCTGCTTCATCTACTGATCGTGAAGATGAAGTGTTACTGTTTGAAGAGCCTACTCAGCAAGCTCTTGATGATGAAGAGCCAGCAGCACAACCCTCACCAATCCATGCTGCTGGGTTCTCTGATGATGAAATGGAACATTCTGTTCCATCTGTGTCTAAACCAAGTGGACCTACTGGCTCTACTGAAGTGCTGCAACTTGAGCCTAGGTCTGCTGGTTCTGAGAGATCACAAGCTGGTACTGATTCTACTGATATTGATCAGCAACCTTCTGTTGCTGCTCACTCATCTGAACCAGCTAATGATCAAGATGCTGTGTGTTCTACAACCAGCTCACCTGTTCATAACACCAAATGGACAAGGGAGCATCCGATTGAGCAGATTATTGGTAATCTTGCGAGTGGTGTTAAAACACGGAGGCATGCTACCAGTAACTTTTGTATGCATGTTAATTTTGTGTCTACCATTGAGCCCACGTGTCCTGAGGAAGCACTTCTAGATCCTAGCTGGGTTGGTTCAATGCAAGAAGAAATTACTCAGTTTGATAGGAACAAAGTGTGGACATTGGTACCTGAACCTGAGGATAAGACAAAGAAGATCATTGGTACTAAGTGGGTGTTTAAAAACAAGATGGATGAAGATGGTGTCGTTATCAGAAACAAAGCAAGATTGGTTGCTCAAGGGTTTAGACAGGAAGAAGGATTGGATTATGGGGAAACTTATGCACCAGTGGCTAGGATGGAAGCTATCAGATTGTTCTTAGCATATGCTGCTAGGATGAACTTTAGAGTATTTCAGATGGATGTTAAATCTGCATTTCTGAATGGGAAGCTGCAAGAAGAAGTTTATGTCAAACAGCCTCCTGGTTTTGTAAGCAGTAAATATCCAGACCATGTCTACAAGTTAGACAAAGCTCTTTATGGCCTTAAACAGGCTCCAAGAGCATGGTATGAGACACTTCATGTGTATCTCACTGGTATAGGTTTTAAAGTTGGAACAATTGATACCACTCTATTCTCAAAAGAGATAGATGGTGATCTCTTGTTGGTACAGATATATGTGGATGATATTATTTATGGTTCTAAAAATGAAAAACATTGTCAAGATTTTTCAAAACGTATGTCAAAGGCATATGAAATGAGTTTACAAAGAGATCTGCAATACTTTTTAGGATTGCAGATCAAACAACTTGATGATGGAATATTCATAAGTCAAGATAAATATATCAAAGATATGTTAAAGAAATTTGGTCTGACCTGTTTAAAAGACATAGGGACTCCAATGGCAGCATCCATTAAAATAGATGCTGATCCAAATGGTGAACCAGTCAATATCACTGAATATAGAGGTATGATTGGATCCCTACTTTATCTCACAGCCAGCAGACCAGATATTATGTTCGCCACATGTCTCTGTGCCAGATATCAAGCTGATCCTAAAGAGTCACACTTGCTGGCAGTAAAAAGAATATTCAGATACCTAAAAGGTACTGCTAAACGTGGTCTTTGGTATCCCAAAGACCAGGATTTTGAACTAATTGGGTATTCAGATGCTGACTTTGCAGGGTGTAAAATAGACAGGAAAAGTACTACTGGTGGGTGCCAGTTACTGGGTAGTAGGCTAGTCAGCTGGACAAGCAAAAAGCAAAATACTGTGTCCACATCCACTGCTGAAGCAGAATATGTCTCTGCTGGTAGTTGTACTGCTCAAGTACTGTGGATGCAAAGCCAGCTAAAGGACTATGGTGTTCATGTTACAAAAACTCCAATCTACTGTGACAACACCAGTGCAATTGCTATCACCAACAATCCTGTGATGCACTCAAGGACTAAGCACATCGATGTTCGGTATCATTTCATAAGGGATCATGTTCAAAAGGGTGATGTTGAGTTACATTTTATTTCTACAGACCAGCAATTAGCAGACCTATTTACAAAGCCATTAGATGAGAAACGTTTTAACTATCTCATCTCTGAGCTGGGTATGCTTGAGCTTTAAATAAAAGACAACTTTTGTTGGTGTGCTGGCTCTACAACGTGTAGGGCAAACCAGTAAGTCACATTTATTTACTTACTGCCTACATGTCAAACAACCAGCACAGCAAGGTCTTTTATATTTTGGTTACTTAAATGTTTTAAATGAAATAATAAATAGCTCTCCAAATTTAATGATTCCTTAAAACTGGAAACTCATTTACTTCCAATGATTTAAATTAAATTCGTGACATATTAAATGTAACAAAAGTATTTTGTATTTAATACAAAAAATTATTTTTGAGGTTTTAAATCAATTTGTTTGAAATGAAATCTGATGCATTTAATGCTGTATGGGAGTAATGAGTGGTTAAGCCGTATAAATGTCATGTCAACCGTCTGTCTCCCTTTGAAAACATGCCAGTCTGTCACATCTGCCCACGCGCCTGCAGATGACAGTAATTTTCTCTCTCCTGCACTTTTTCACCCAATCACAACGGATAAAAGTGTGTTTCATCTTACAAAATAACCTTCGGTTATTCATTTTTCAAAACACACACACTTTTACTCTCAAAATCTTTTCAATCTTCAAATCTTCATCCTACACTCATCAATGGCAGAACAACAACAGCAATCACCACGTGCTGCAAGCCAGCAAGAGGAACAACAGCAACAACAACCTCAAACAGTTGAACCACAACAGCAACCACAACCTGCCCCACAACCGGCACCGGCACCGGAGGAACCGGTGGTTCAAGAACACGTCGTTCAAGGACCACTGTTCAATCTCCACCCCAACCTGATTAGGGCTCCCAATGCACCTGATCACTCACTGATTCGCCTATCTAGAGGCAATGCTGCACATGCACTCTCTATTCCCAAATCGAAGGTTAACAAAGGGTATGAGGCTCTCATCGAATACATCCGTCAATCACCTCTGGCAAGAGCCATCACCGGTGTACCTTCCCGATTCTATGCTGCCTGTTTGGCACGATTTTGGTATACTGCCACTGTTGCCACCACTCCCGGCAACGTTCCATGTATTCGTGGCATGGTGACTGAAACCCTAAATTGCTCTGTCACCGTCGAAGCTATTAGACGTGCTCTTCAATTGCCCGGTGGACCATTTGTTGCTTCACCTACTAGTGACGAAATAAGAAGGGAGGTGTTGGAGACCATTGGGTTTGCTGGACCAGTGGCACATACACCGTTGAGAAAGCATATGCCACCTCTGTGGTACTACTTCTTTGGGTTGATGACTCAGTGCATGAGTCAAAAGTCAGGAAGCTTTGACCAATGCTCAGATTTTGAGCTCAAGCTTGGTCATGGGTTGTTGTTCAACAGGAACATCGATTACGCCCTTGAAATTTATTTGAGGCTAAGGGAAATGGTGACTGCTAGAGTGATAGTGCTCCAAATGAACATATATTTAGTATCAATATCCCTCCGATATGTAAAGATTTCAGTTGCAATTGTTCCATTTTCATGTAATATTCATTTATATTAAATAAGTGCGAAGACAAAAGGCGAAAATAACGAATTGAAGACGCAAAGATCCAAAAAGCTCAAAAGTACAAGATACAATTAAAAAGGTTCAATTTATTGATAAGGAACGTCTAAAAATGACAAGAGTACAAGTTACGAAATGCAAAGTACAAAATATCTCAACGTACGCAAGGACGTTCGAAAATCCGGAACCGGTACATGAACCAACTCTTAACGCTCGACGCAACGGAAAAAAAATTACGAGTCTACTATGTATATAAATATAATATAATATATAAATAATTATAAAAATTATTTATATATTATATATATTTAAATAAAAACCGTCGGCAGCTTTGGATCTTGAACTTGTGGGCTGGTTTTGGAACCTCCGCGACTTGCGGAGCTGGAAGGCCAAAATGGCCGCGACTCGCGGAGCAGTGAATTTCAGTTCTGGCTATAAAAGCTCTCGAGTTCTGCATGTAAAAAATATAATAAAAATAATAATAATACTCCATAAGATAATAAATAAATAAATATATATATATATAGTATAGATTAGTGTTATATTAGATTAGTTTGGGTTATGTAAAAGTTATTTTTACGGGTTTTTAAAGTCGAAGCTCTGTCCGTGTAACACTACGCGATAAATAATCAATGTAAGCTATGTTCTCCTTTTTAAATTAATGTCTCGTACTTAAGTTATTATTATGCTTATTTAAAACGAAGTAATCATGATGTTGGGCTAATTACTAAAATTGGGCAATTGGGCTTTGTACCATAATTGGGGTTTGGACAAAAGAACGACACTTGTGGAAATTAGACTATGGGCTATTAATGGGCTTTATATTTGTTTAACTAAATGATAGTTTGTTAATGTTAATATAAAGATCTACAATTGGGCGTCCCTATAAATTACCATATACACTCAATCGGACACGATGGGCGGGGTATTTATATGTACGAATAATCGTTCATTTAACCAGACACGGGAATGGATTAATAGCCACTAGAATAATTAAAACAGGGGTGAAATTACATTCAAGGGTAATTGGTGTAATTGTTAACAAAGTAGTAAAACCTTGGTTTACACGCAGTCGATAACCTGGTGTATTCATTAAACAAAGTATTAAAACCTTGTTACAATTCGAATCCCCAATTAGTTGGAATATTTAACTTCGGGTATAATAATAATTTGACGAGGACACTTGCACTTTATATTTATGACTGATGGACTGTTATGGACGAAAACCAGACGGACATATTAAATAATCCAGGACAAAGGACAATTAACCCATGGGCATAAAACTAAAATCAACACGTCAACCATCATGGTTACGGAAGTTTAAATAAGCATAATATATTTTATTTCATTTTTCCTCGTACTTTTATTTACTGTCATTTTATTTATTGTCATTATTTTACGCACTTTAATTATCGTCATTTATCTTTACGCTTAAAATATAAGAATCGACAAACCGGTCATTAAACGGTAAAACCCCCCTTTTATAATAATATTACTACTTATATAATTATATATATTTTATATAAATATAGTTAAAAATATAGTAAGTATCACCAGCTCCCTGTGGAACGAACCGGACTTACTAAAAACTACACTACTCTACGATTAGGTACACTGCCTATAGTGTTGTAGCAAGGTTTAGGTATATCCCATCCGTAAATTAATAAAACTTGTGTCATATTTTGTAGTATTTTGTATTAAAAATAATACTATTTCGTACACCCCGCTGCACACATCAAGTTTTTGGCGCCGCTGCCGGGGAACTTGGCGAAACGCTATATTTTTAATATATATTTGTATAAATATATTTTTAGAAAAACAATATAAAATCCTCCTAAAAAAAAAAAAAAAAAAAAATTTTAAATATATATAAATCTATTTTTAAGATATTTTTAAAATTATAAAGTAGTTCTATTTTTATTTAAGTTTTTAAAATATAAGTTTTATTTAAATTATATAAATATTTTAATTAAATTAAAAATAGAAAATTAAATAATATATATAAATAAAATTACGTCGAAAACTGAAACGAAACTGCCTGTAATCTGAATTTTCGAACCCCGCGACTCGCGGGGTTTGCTTCCTTGAAAACCGCGACTCGCGGAGCCGTCTGACACGAGCCACACAGAACCCTAATCTGCATTAATTACGGAGTATTATTAATTATTATTAATTAATTTGTATTAGGGTTAAATATTTAATTAATTTAGTATTTAATTTAAGTTTTAATTAATTTGTATATTTAGTTTATTAAGTTTAATTAAATTGTAAAATTAATAGTTTTAATAAATAAAATAAAAATAATATTTTTATAAAAATTGTAATTTTTACAACTTTTTGTATATTTTTATATTTTGTCCCTTTTTAATTGTTTTAGCGTAATATTTGTATTTTTAGCTCATATTTAGTTTTAAACTTAGTTTTTGCCATAGTTATTTTTACTTCTAGATTTTTAGGCTTTGCCGTAAAATCCCTTAAGTGCTTTTTCTTTAGACTAAGATTTAGGTGCTTTAGAATTTTGCGACGCCGTTTTTATATTTTAGTACCTTTTTAAGTTATTACCATTTAGGATATAGTTTTTCTTTTAAGCTTTAATATTTTTAGACGCAAATTTTAATTCTTAGTTTTTAATTCCTTTTTAAGTTACGACGCGCTATTTTCTTATTTTTATTTTTTTGACGTTTTTCGACGCGCATTCTTTTTCTTTCTTATTTCTAGACGCTTTAGTTTTTAGGACTTAGAAATTTTCTCTATTTCTTATCTAATATCTCAAACAGAAAGAAAAATTATTTAAGTGGTTAAATTAATGGACGTTGACAATTTTCTGCTTCGTAGTAATAGTTGGATTTGTTAGTGGCTGAGTTGTGGCTTTTCCGATTTAAAGGTGCCTGGCTCCCTGCTACATCTTTTGGCTATTCGAAACGTGGGCAAAAGCAGAAAAGTCTATTAATTGGACAACTTATATAAGTTTTTCTATTTTTATAACTAATAGGATAATTAGTGAACGCACCACATTGTAGCTAAAAATTTGTCCATCGCAATAAAATGGAAAATTTTGAAAACAGGGCCTTGGAAACTCTTTTTGAACTCCAAAATCAATTAAATCAATACCCTCAAACGAGTGTTGATAACAATTCATTCGGTCAATCTTGGATCGCGAACGACGAAACAATAACTGGTTGTGAAATCTGTGGAGATTATCACTCAACATGGGAATGTTACTATTACGTTCCTATGGAAAATTACGCACCCACAGAACCTGAATGGAACGATTACGAAGAACACAATTCAAATTGGGATTATTCCCAAGAATATATCCAAAGTCAACAACCAGAAGACGAGGAAAATTACGTGTCCGAAAATTCTTTAAACATTATAAAAATCAAACTTGAAGAACTCGATGCTCAAAATGAACAAATGAGAGAGTTTGTAAACCGGCAAGCTGAAACTCTATCAAATTACACACCTGTTGATCTGAGGAGACATGTTCAAAAAAATCCCATATCATCGAATTTTGATGAATTCGAGAGCTCCGAAATCACCAACTACCCCGATGATACTTTTTATTCAGTCTTACCAAATTCACAACATATCGACACATTAGCCTCTACCGACAAAATCATCAATCCATCAATGAATGATGAAGAAGAAATAAGGGTGACAAATTGGTACTCTTGGGAAAACGATAACGTTGAAAATTTTAACCCCGAGACCAAACCGAACTTCACCATTCCACAACCTTCCAACCCAATATTCTCTATAGAAGAGTCATCTACCGAAGATGAACTACGAGCTGTAATAGATAATGACACCTCAGATTTCACCCAATTGGGTAATAGAGGTGAAAACTTTGATCCCGAGAATAAACGGAAGGAAATATTAGGAATTGTCCACCCTATAGAAATATGTATGTCGGTATATATCGATCCATTTGACCAAGAACCAGAAAAGAGACATATCCATTTACTAAAAGCTACACTTAAAAAAGAATTAAGTAGTGACGATCGGGTGAGTCTAAACTCTAAACCTATTGATATAATATATACCACCCGAGATGCAAATAACTGGCTCACTATTTTAATTCGTGGAACTTATTCCACCGACTTCACATGTCGTCAGCTAAGTGTGGGGAAGTCTAACCCCACTTAATGTTAAATTCGGGGTTCGGGTTAATACATAACTCGTTAATAAACATGCATAATAAATTAGGGTAAAAGACGCATTTTTAAAGATTAGCAAACAGTTCAGAAAAGCAACCGTTTTTGAAGAAAAATATGTGTGATAAAACAAGAAGGAATGAACGATGAGCCGCGCCATCTATCATTCGACGAGCTTTATAATTACAAACTGAGTATTTTCAATCACTTTTCTACACTAATCACCCTCATGAATTTATAATTAGAGTCTGATTTCATGCAAATGAGGGCATTGCATGATCTCAAGTGTGGGGAAGGGTTATAAATTCTCTCAGGTTTATACTTGGCTTATTTTCTAAATTTTATGAAAATTTGAAAAATTTTAAACTAAATGAATTTAAAATCATGTTTATATATATTTATGAACGGTGAAAACTAGGTGTTAATACCGAAATTATCGTTACCTCGGAAAGGACATAAATTGAGAAACACCCTAAAACGATTGAATTCATTTAAAATGGAATAAAGGAGAATAAAAAGGCAAAGAAAGAAACTAAGTGTGGGGAGAATGTGCCAAGTTATTCAATTAAAAACTATCTATCACATGTTTCTGTAAGGTTTATTGCAGGTGCTTTTGTTTTGGACTAAATTAACTATTTTACCCGATGAAAGAAAAGAAAAGATGGATCTACACGATGAATCAATTCCATCATTAAAAGGAAGTAAAGTCTTCCGAAAAAGACACGCGCTTCTTGATTTAGGTCAGGAAGTTGTCGTCCAGACCAGCTGTAGGTTGACGAAAAATCTAGAAAAGTCATCTCTAAAATCAGCAGGAAATCCACGGACCTCAGCATCAAACAGGGTCGCCAAGTGGTCAGATTTATCCTAACCATGAGAAGGATTTATCTCGTACAATGGGGGGGGGGGCACCGTGCAAATTAGCTTGATAAGACTAATGAATCAGATCCCCAGAAAGGATAATCTCCTTAAAGATTAAAAATCAGCTTTTAAGACTGATATTACTCAATCCTTGAGATTGACCTTAAAGATTGAGAATTTAAACTCATGGAATTCAATGATATCTAAACTCGAGCTTGAAACGAGAAAATATTTTGATCCAAATTACAAACCGATTTGTTTTCTGAAAACCCATTTTTAATGCGTTCATTACCATTGAACGTAAAATCCTAGGAATTCACCTGGAATTCATTAGGTCACCTGAACCAAATCGGGTGTCAACCGTAAGAACGGTGGTTGCATAGCTTGGTCGAAGACAGGACCTTTTGCCAAGACCGAAAAACTATAGGGTGATCTTTACTATTGCTCCTACAAAGGATAGTATTGCATCCGACACGTTAAAGACCATAATCAAAAGCATGTCACGGGACATTGCCTTAACAGTACTTGTTCATCGCTTTCCTTTACAACCGGACGGTAGTTTACCGAAAGGTAATATACGGGACAAGTAAACTGGACGTGTTGCTTTCCTAATACAAGGTTAGCAAGTGAGTGACACAAAACCATAAGTTTTGAGCTAAAATTTTCAAATCTGAAACCCACCAACCCACAAAAATATTTTGCAAACACCGGTGAAGGGTTATTCCGGAAAACCTGTCTAGGGTAAAATCTAGCATGAATTTTCAAAAGATCAAATGTTTTTATAAAGATCCAATTTCCTAACGGATCTAAATTTTCATAGTCATGTGGGACTGTAAACCACAAATGCTACTATCATTGTTTATACCGCCGTATCAAAATCACTGATGTACAAAGTGTGAAGAATAAAGAAGTGATTCTAGTGTGTTTTATTTCAAGACTGTATTGCTTGAGGACAAGCAACGTTCAAGTGTGGGGATATTTGATAGTGCTCCAAATGAACATATATTTAGTATCAATATCCCTCCGATATGTAAAGATTTCAGTTGCAATTGTTCCATTTTCATGTAATATTCATTTATATTAAATAAGTGCGAAGACAAAAGGCGAAAATAACGAATTGAAGACGCAAAGATCCAAAAAGCTCAAAAGTACAAGATACAATTAAAAAGGTTCAATTTATTGATAAGGAACGTCTAAAAATGACAAGAGTACAAGTTACGAAATGCAAAGTACAAAATATCTCAGCGTACGCAAGGACGTTCGAAAATCCGGAACCGGTACATGAACCAACTCTTAACGCTCGACGCAACGGAAAAAAAATTACGAGTCTACTATGTATATAAATATAATATAATATATAAATAATTATAAAAATTATTTATATATTATATATATTTAAATAAAAACCGTCGGCAGCTTTGGATCTTGAACTTGTAGGCTGGTTTTGGAACCTCCGCGACTTGCGGAGCTGGAAGGCCAAAATGGCCGCGACTCGCGGAGCAGTGAATTTCAGTTCTGGCTATAAAAGCTCTCGAGTTCTGCATGTAAAAAATATAATAAAAATAATAATAATACTCCATAAGATAATAAATAAATAAATATATATATATAGTATAGATTAGTGTTATATTAGATTAGTTTGGGTTATGTAAAAGTTATTTTTACGGGTTTTTAAAGTCGAAGCTCTGTCCGTGTAACACTACGCGATAAATAATCAATGTAAGCTATGTTCTCCTTTTTAAATTAATGTCTCGTACTTAAGTTATTATTATGCTTATTTAAAACGAAGTAATCATGATGTTGGGCTAATTACTAAAATTGGGCAATTGGGCTTTGTACCATAATTGGGGTTTGGACAAAAGAACGACACTTGTGGAAATTAGACTATGGGCTATTAATGGGCTTTATATTTGTTTAACTAAATGATAGTTTGTTAATGTTAATATAAAGATCTACAATTGGGCGTCCCTATAAATTACCATATACACTCAATCGGACACGATGGGCGGGGTATTTATATGTACGAATAATCGTTCATTTAACCGGACACGGGAATGGATTAATAGCCACTAGAATAATTAAAACAGGGGTGAAATTACATTCAAGGGTAATTGGTGTAATTGTTAACAAAGTAGTAAAACCTTGGTTTACACGCAGTCGATAACCTGGTGTATTCATTAAACAAAGTATTAAAACCTTGTTACAATTCGAATCCCCAATTAGTTGGAATATTTAACTTCGGGTATAATAATAATTTGACGAGGACACTTGCACTTTATATTTATGACTGATGGACTGTTATGGACGAAAACCAGACGGACATATTAAATAATCCAGGACAAAGGACAATTAACCCATGGGCATAAAACTAAAATCAACACGTCAACCATCATGGTTACGGAAGTTTAAATAAGCATAATATATTTTATTTCATTTTTCCTCGTACTTTTATTTACTGTCATTTTATTTATTGTCATTATTTTACGCACTTTAATTATCGTCATTTATCTTTACGCTTAAAATATAAGAATCGACAAACCGGTCATTAAACGGTAAAACCCCCCTTTTATAATAATATTACTACTTATATAATTATATATATTTTATATAAATATAGTTAAAAATATAGTAAGTATCACCAGCTCCCTGTGGAACGAACCGGACTTACTAAAAACTACACTACTCTACGATTAGGTACACTGCCTATAGTGTTGTAGCAAGGTTTAGGTATATCCCATCCGTAAATTAATAAAACTTGTGTCATATTTTGTAGTATTTTGTATTAAAAATAATACTATTTCGTACACCCCGCTGCACACATCATAGAGTAAGAACCAACTTGATTCCATTTCCACGATTCTTAAGCCTGGTATTTGAAAGTGAACTGGGTGAAGCTTATCAGCAAATTGCTGATCAATCATTTGAGGTCCCAGTAAAACAAGGGGGTATGCCAAAGGATGTACCTGCTGCTCCATATGCTGAGTTGACACCAGCAATGAACGAGTATCTTGCTGCTCGTCGTGGAGCCACCCAATCGACTGCCTCTGGTTCTGCACCAGCTGAGGGGGAGGGTCCTCAGCGAAAGCCAGCAACGCGAAGGAAGCAGCCAGCTACCTCAACTAGTATAGCCACCGTCTCATATACTGGTAAAGCAGTAGTTGTATTAGAATCTAGTGCTCTCTAATCATAAAGAACAGCCCTAGTCTTATATACTGACTACCCAATTCTAGTGTTGGAATCCGTTGCTCATCTATTTCTTGGTAACAGGCAAACCTAAGCGTGCTAAAGCTGGCTCCAAGCGAACCACAGGGGAGATTGCACCAGTCTCAGCTGCTGCTCCTGCAAAGGATGTAGCTAT
Organism: Rutidosis leptorrhynchoides; assembly: GCF_046630445.1. Taxonomy (NCBI): domain Eukaryota; kingdom Viridiplantae; phylum Streptophyta; class Magnoliopsida; order Asterales; family Asteraceae; genus Rutidosis; species Rutidosis leptorrhynchoides. The sequence goes on along the minus strand of NC_092338.1, from coordinate 423,046,177 downwards.
GGAACCTGTTGCGTTTCTAGACCAAACAGCAGAACAATCTAACTTAATTGAAAATTTTTTAACTGCTAACTTGAAAAATGTTGAGGGAGTTAACGGTATAACCCTGGCTCCCAAGCTGACTGGTTTTAAAACTGGTGTCAAGAAGAGTAGCAACCCATACTCGTCTAACCAGGCACTTCCACATTTTTCTGAAATGAACTTATTGCAATATTCTCTGCTGACAGTACAACCAGCAGAGAACATAACTGACCCCCAAAGCAGGCTTGAGCTGGGTCTTCATCGTGTTGAACCAGCTCAGGTGTCTGCACAGCCAGTATGTTACTCGGATACTGATAAGAGTCGCACTCCTACATCATTACCAGCCAGATCTCTTACACTATCTGGGTCAACATGTGTTGCCAATGAGTCAGCAGAGTCACCGCTGTACTTACAGACACCTTCTTCTGTCTCATTCGAAGGGCTGACCAAATCAAAAGTCTGTCCCCAGAGACCAAAAACAGATGCAATTGTTGAGTCAAATTTATTTGGTTCTACAGTTGCTAACATAACTTGTTCTATTGTTTCAGTTCTTAGCAGGGTAGATGAACAGGCAGAGGGGGAGCAAAATAAAGATGTTGTTATTCCTACTGGTGATATTGCTGCCTCTGCTACTGGTGTTGGTGCCACTGATTCTGTTACTGGTGGTGTGGATGCTAGTACTGTTGATTCTGCTGCTGCTGGTGTGGAAGATGTTATCATGGAAGAACCTCCTGTTCTTGAGAAGGTTATTGACAATATTGTCAAGGATGTTCTTCTTGATGAACCTGTCACCCAGCCAAGAGTGGACTCTGCATTAATGTCTGATGAGCCTGCTGATTCTTCTGATTCTTCTTCTATGAAACGTCAAGTTCTTACAGAATCGGCAGTTCGTCATCCTATTGGTCCGATTTTGGTTGCTACTGAACCAACTGCTGAGGTTGCTGATGTTAAGGATGATGGTACCTCTGCTGACACAACTACTGATTCGACTAAGGCTTCTGTTACTGAGGAAACAAAGCCATATGTTGTGCAGGTACCAGATCCAGATGAAGTTGTTCCTAACTTCATTTTCAAGGGAGCTTCAATCTCTCCCAAGATTGCTATGCTGGTCGATCAGCTGACCATTGATCCCGAATCTGCGATAGTCTCAGCCAGCAGATTACCTCGTGAAGAGATGGTTGAGCTATTATCTCAGCTTGATAGACCAGCTAGAGAAGAAATTTATGAGAGGATAGCCCTGCTGGAGCAAATCAATGAACAGCCTTACTATCATGTTTTTGGTATGGCTCCAGCTGCTTCGCCATTTCCTGGTACATGGAGGCCTCTCAAGTTTGTCATCGATCCTACTACTGGTAAGTGTGTTATGCAAAATGTCCCTGATTCGCCAGTACCTTCTTCTTCCTCAGCTTCTTCCTCCTCATCTTCTTCTGATGAGGATGCTGATGAAGGTACTGGTAAGGGCGAACCAGTCACTCATGATAACGTGACTGGTTCCAAAGACAAACCAGTGGATCTTACTGATGACAATCCTGATAGTAATGCTGACAAGGATATCAGTGGTTCTAAGCCTTCGGGCGAAGGTAAAAACGATGGTGATCATGATGATGAGTCAGCTCCTGACCTTCCATCTCCACCACCCCACGGTGATACTCCTCTGTTAGCTTGTGCTGACCAACCTTCAACCTCTGCATACTTAAAGTTCAATGCAGATGAGGTTGCTGATATTTCCACCTTTGCTGTCTATAAGACACTGCAAGGGATCACACCAAATTTGGAGGAAACTATTCGCAGAGCTATTGTTGATAGTGTCTCTGCTGCTGTCAGATCTGCTGGAGAGGCTGTTACAACTCCTATTGATCTTAAACTCCAGCAGGTGTGTGCTTTTGCTGATGTGGCAGTCGAAGCAATCACAAAGCACCACGAAGATGAAGAGGAGCTTCAAAGGCGAATTATCTCTCACAATGAGTACTGTGAAAATATCACCCGACTCCAAGCTGATTTGGATGCTGCTAACCGCAGAAATACTTTCTTAAATGAGGAGAACAGGGTGTTACACGAGAGATTGGAATCGCAGGAAGCTCAAATGGCTAACATGATTCCTGCTGCTGCCTATGTTCAGATGGTTGAAAACATGCAACGAATGGCTGCTTTGCAAGGTGATGTTCGGGCCATCGTTGAACAAATGGCTATGGGTGTAGCCAGGAATGAAGTTAGATCCTCCAATCTTCTGCTACGACAATTTGGTGTGGATCCTGGTGCCCATCTTACTCCAGAGGTTGCTGAGTGGAACAATTTTGCCTTCTCTGCTCCTCAGTCAGACAGTGATCTTGATGCTACTGTCTCCCCTTCTATTCACCCTACTGCCCGTGCTGATGACAAAAAGGGGGAGAAAAAGTCTCAAAAGAAATCTAAAAAGAGAAAACAGTCTGAGGGGGAGCATGAACATGAAAAGGCTCCTAAACAACCCAGGAGAGATGGAGATGGTGATGGTGATGGTCAAGACACTGGCCCTAAGCCCAGCAATGCTCATACTGAAGCTGGTGGTGCACAGGCAACTGGTGGTACTCAACCCAGTGTGTCTGCCACACCAGTGGATGATATTGGTTCTGGCAGTAAGCCCAGTGATGTTTCTGATATGGCTGTAGCTGAAGCTTTTGTGCTGTCTCAATCTATTGAACGTAAAATGAAGAGGAAGTTAGAGAGACATCAAAAGCGACAGCAGGAACTAGATGATGCCTTCAATGCCAAGTTTGAGGCCTTTGCTGAACTTAAACGTCGTAAGATTATGCACAGAAGATGGCTGAGTCCAAAAGCAATGGAAGTCGATGATGACCTGACTGCCTTTGATAAACACAGAAAAGAGGCAAGAAAAAGAAATGCCAAGTTCATGGTCAAATACGACAAACAGAGGGCAAAGCTGTATGCACAGAGAGCAGAAAGAATCAGGAACATGACTCCTGCTGAGATGAAGGATTACCTTGATTCTACTGAGTCAACTGGTGGAGTTAGAGCTGATATTTTCATGAAATGGGTTGATGCTATGTTAGAAGCCAGCTCTACTCCTCAACCAACATCTGCTGCTCAGCCAGCTACACAACAAACACAGCCAGCAGAAACAATCATCCTTAATGATGATGATGTTATTAGACAGGGGGAGCATCTTGCTATTGTTCCTTACCTGCCTCCTATTCAACCAGTATCGACACAAGAACCATCAGCTGAACCCAGGCCTATTGACAAATACAGGGTGAAATCTGCTCCTAGGGACAATCATCCCCTGAGGAAAGGACCCCTATTCGAGGCAGCTGATGAAGGTACTGATGTGGTTGAGCCAGCTGATACTAATCAGTCAGCTGGCATTGAAGACACAGCAAGGAGTGCTGTGATAGAAGACCCAGCCAGAAGTGTGCTGCTGGGTAGTACAAGTGTTGAAGACCCAGCAAAGTCGGTTGAGCTGGGTGCTAAACAAGTAGGTGATGAAACGGTTGATCCTGCTCACTTCACAGTCTGGGGAAGAGACGGCCAAACATTTGTTCTATCTCCTCTTCCTCCCCAGATTCAAGTTTACTTTGACAGAACACAGGATAACCGGGTCAATCAGCATCCAGTTAGTTCATCTGGCAGCTATGAATCATCTATGTATCCTCCATCTTCCCCAAGGGTTCATGACAAACATATCACTTGGGAAGATGACTCAGTAACCCATGGTGAGCCGAACATCAGAAAAATGAACCCAGATGAAAGAGATGCCTACAGACTTCAGATCACTGTTCCAGAGTTGCTTGAACAAAGACAAATTGAACTTAATGAAAGAATTCGTCAAGTCAGGCTGCTGCATCACCCTCTTGATCAGCCACACTATATTGCTGCACTAACCTATGGCGTTGACATTAGGGTGTACTTGAATAACAGTGGTCTCAGGCTCTCCACTACTGATGAAAGAATTCATTTTGAAGATGCTCTCCAGCTGGGTATGGATATAAGGGAGTATTGTGCTGCCCTTAGTACTGAAGAGGGTAGAAAGATGGTTGAAGCAGTAAGATCCCTGAACATTTCTTATGATGATTATCTGATGGGTTTAGCTGCTGAAAGGGAAGCCAGAGAAGCTGCTGATGCTGAACTTGCTGAACGATCAAGGCTTCAGGATATTGAAGACAGATTGGCTGCTGACAGAGAGCAACAGGCTGAGTCCCTCAAACTAGCCAGAGCCATTGTCAAAGAACAGGATAAGGTTTTTGATAAGATAGAAACTGCTGAGAAAGTACCTACCACTGCTCCTGTAGTACCTGATCACAATATTGAGTTTCCTGATACTTATTACAAGAGCAGGTATGGTAATGTGATGAATAGAAGATCTAATCCCTGCAGAATTATCAAGGTAAACAGGGGGACAAAAAGGGCTTTCAATGTTGTCAGGGATAACAATGTTCAAGAAAGGATTAGTTTTGATGACTTAAGAACTCTTGGATTCAGTGAATGGATAGAAATCTTGGAGTATTTCATTGGTAAAGGTGAGAGTGCTATCAAGAGTGCTCTTAAGACTGAACTCCAACAGCTGTTCAAGAAGGCAACTAAGTTTGGGAATGCACCAGTAGTTGATGTTGATGAATTTCTTGCTCAAAAGCCTAAAGGGAAGCAACCTACTGGTGAAGGACCAACTGGGAGAAGCCGAATTGTTCTACCTCCTTCCATCCCTGTTTTTGACCCTGCTGAATTACCTCTCCTGTTCCCTGAAGCCTGGAAGATTAAACAAGAGGAGCTATCTGATGAAGAAAGAGAAAGAGAAAGGGATAAAGATAGATAGTCTCCTATGTGCTTAACTTGTATCTTTGTAATTTACTTTTTATTTTGAATTATCTTGTAATTATTGTATATATCTGATGTAATGTAAGTAAAGTGAGTTTATCTTCAAAATCATATCATATTATAAGATATAGATAACTCATCAAAAGATCCCAAAACAAACTTAAAGGGACGAATTTACTGTCTACTCTCTCTAGGTCCCTAAGTGCTGGCTTTAGTGTTTTCTCTTCAAGTCATAGGTTTTGTCATCATCAAATAGGGGGAGATTGTTGAGTCCCCAAAATAATTAAGGATTTAATTATGACAAAACAATATTTATTTGCACTAAAGTGTTATGTGCAGCCAGCACACGTTTGTTTATGTATAGTCAGCTAATATAGCTGTGTCGAGTGTTTAGTATGCTGCCTAGTCTATCAGCACAAGGTAGAAATGTATTCTTCGAATCAGCACAGGATGTGCACCCAGCAAATCAAGAATATCAAGTGACTCAGCATATGAAGGACCAGTAAGTCTGGATATTAGCATACAACACAAGACAGCCATGCTCCATTACAAGCATGGTAGTTTCCCAGAGTGGTCTACATCAACGCACTATTCAACAGAAGTCGAAGACAAAGTTGAACAGAAAAGGACAGGAGTCGGCGGCTGACAAGTGACCTTACAAGACCACGTGGGAATGCAGAAGTGGAACGCATGTGCAGACATGTGTTATACTTTATTCATACCTAGGGAACACAACATTCCATTTGTTTAAATCAAATGGTAGTGCCAAACCGAATTGGTGTGTTCCAGCAAATAGCTACCTAAGAGGAAAGAAGGAGAGCACGCCTTCTGACACAATTGTCCCCACAAGTACAAGGCATCCAATGTACTAGTGGACAATAGATTAATTACACGGTTAATAGAACTACTATATATATTGTTGTATCCACTATTGTAAAAACTAGTGGTGTGGGTTTATCTGTTAGAGTCAAAACCGTGTAATAGCTTTAGTTTATCTCTTAGCTATAATCTAGGTAATCTGTATCAACCAACTATCATTTCCGCCAAGGATAGTTGTGATTCTTTCTGATTTAATCAATAAAGAATAACTGTTGAAAATTACCTGTGACTCTATCTTATTTACTACAGAATACTAAACGTGTTTAACTGACTAGTTAATTAAGAAAAGAATTGTATTCACCCCCCCCCCCCTCTACAATACTCCTGTTGTTATTAAGGGACCAACAATAATATTTATGAGAGTAATAATATTACTATAACAATTATGTTTTAACTTGTATCATATGTTAATTATGTAATATTAAATGATCATATTATAATTTTTATTGAGTATTTATTATTTATAATTTTTATTTATTTTACGATATACATATAATAATAATTATCTATAGAAATCATATATGTTCATATATGATTTATTTTAAAATACACATAATTATTTTATATCTTATTTTTACATATTTCATTTTAATGTTTATGTTATATTTTATAATTTCAAATTACTATATATATTTACCTTTATTTATGTATATATATATATATATATATATATATATATATATATACAAATTTATTTACAATTCAATTGTTCGTGAATCTTCGGGAATAGTCAAAGGTCAAATGTATACATGAGCACAGTTCAATGTTCTTGAGATTCAATTAAATATACTTTGCTTCTTGTGTCGAAATCAAATAAGAATAAAGTTTAAGTTTAAATTTGGTCGGAAATTTCCGGGTCGTCACAATTATTGCCCGTAAGAATTATGTCATCGACATACACTAATAAGTAGATAACATACGAGTCCTTTTTATATACGAACAAGGAAGTATTAGCTCGACTACAGTTAAAGCCGAGAGAGATAAGAAAGGAACTCAAACGTTGGAACCATGCTCGTGGCGCTTGTTTGAGACCATATAAAGCCTTTTTGAATTGACAAACATGATGTGGTAACCTAGAATTCACAAAGCCCGGTGGTTGCTCCATGTATACAACATCAGTTAGATTGCCATTTTAAAAGACATTTTTAACATCTAACTGATGAAGAGGCCATTTATTTAGAACTGCCAATGAAAGAATAACACGAACCGTAGAAGCTTTGACAATCGGACTAAAAGTAGCAGAATAATCGATGCCCGAAACTTGTGTAAAACCTTGAGCAAGAAGACGAGCTTTATATTTATCAATAGATCCATCGGCAAGAAACTTAGTTCGAAACACCCACTTGGAACCGAAAAATATTGGAATGCGTTGGTCGAGGCACTATTTCCCAAGTTTGATTATGTTGCAAAGCTTTCATCTCATCACACATAGTTTGAAACCATTTTGGATCTTTGGCGACACTTTTGAAACCCTTGGGCTCAGTAGCAGTAAATAATGCATAATGAAGTGGACTAGTAGTAACATAGGAGAGGTTAGCGAAGTGTCGAGCTTTAAATATCACAGCCTTGGCACGAGTGATCATGGGATGGCTCGATGTCGTCTCAGTAACAGTCTGAACAACCGGAGCCACGATAGTAGGTGAAGGTGGTGATACATTGGTAGCAATTATTGGTGATGATGGTTGATTAGTAGAGCTGGCAAATCATCACACTAATCACATGGTTGTGATGAAACCGAATGCGATGATGGTTGATCAGTAGTAACCGAAGCCATAATAGCCATAGTGTAATCATCACAATATGTTGAAAATGTTGGGATAGTGGACATTACAGCAGGCTAACCTTTGAAAGGAAAAATCATTTCATCAAACTGAGCATGGCGCGTTGTGTATATGTGTTTGGTAGTGAGATCAAGACAACGATAACCCTTATATTCGGAGTGATAGCCAAGGAAGATACATGGAGCACCTCGTGGAGAAAGCTTGTGAGAAGAGTAATTCCAAAGATATGGATAGACACAACATCCAAATACACGAAAATTTCCATAGTTCGGTGAGTTAGAAAATAACAGGTCATATGGTGATTTATTTGCAAGAAGAGTTGTGGGAGACGATTGATGATGTAAGCACAGAGCTAAATGCATAAGTCCAATAATTGGCGGAAACATGAGTGTTGAACATAATAGCTAAACCCGTTTCAACAATATGTCGATGCTTATGTTCGGCCCGCCCGTTTTGCTGTGGAGTATACGGGCAAGACAAGCGATGATGAGTACCATTATTGGATAGAAGAGTGCGAACTTGATTATTTATAAACTCGGTTCCTCCATCAGATTGAAACACCTTTATTTTACAAGAGAATTGATTTTGCACCAAGCCAAAAAAAGGGCAAAAAAATCAGATTTTGCCTTCATAGGGTAGAACCATGTAAACCTGAAATAATCATCAACAAATATAACATAATATTTAAAACCATCAATCGACACAACTGGTGAAGGGCTCCACAAATCACAGTGAACCAAGTCTAAAACATGTAAATAACATTTCAAATTTAATTGACAAGAGGAACATAATCTAGGGGTTGGTAAAACAGACGTAACAGATACACAACCCAATTTATTAAAACTAGAAATAACATCATAAGACACATGACCTAATCTATTGTGCCATAATTCAAAAGAAGATTTTAATATTTTTTGCAGAAATCTTGGCCAAAAAAGCTTGTTGACCCTTCTCTAATATGTATAACCCGTTTCTACATCTTCCTTGAGCGAGATTTGCTTTGGTGTGACGGTTCTGAATAAAGAACATTGGATTAGAAAACAAAACATCAACATGATTATCTTGCGTAAGTTTACTTACTGAAAGTATATTCTTTTTAATATTCGGAACAACAAGAACATCAAGTAACGAGATATTAGGAGATAAACAAGTTCGACCAATTTGATAAGGCATTGAGTAGTTAAAAAAGTTTCATAAGCAGAACCAACTCCACATAAATACCAATGTATTTTATCATCATCAGAGGGCGATTGTCCAATAGCTTGAAGTTGATCACAAATTCCCTTAAATTTTCATGAAAATTATGGAATAGAAGATGATCCCTTCTTTAGATGGCGAAGAGAATCACGAAGGGTTTGGGTACGTTCAAGAGAATCGTGACGATAAGTGAGTTCAAGAGTAGACCAGATAGCGTGAGATGTCGAGTGACCGAGGGTCTCAGCCATCGCTTCTTCTGATAGGGATGACTGAATGAGAATGAGTGCTCTTTGATCTCCAGCAAGTCAAGAAGTATATGCCGGGTTTGGGTTGGTAACACCATCGACTATAACAGTTGGCGATGGACAGAGAATGGATCCATCAACATAGCCGGTTAACTTTTGATAAGCTAGTAGAGGAACCATTTGTTTATGACATAATAGATAATTTGTAGAAGATAGTTTTATGGTGAGCATATGAAGAATAGTTGAGAGATGAAGAGGGGAATCTACTGAATCAGAAGAAGATGATGATAAATCGACAGCCATCTTTTTGAAAAGGGAAAAAAAAGTCGACCAGGATTTTTACACTGCTGATACCATAGAATAAAATTGAATCACACCCATTTGTGTGTTTATGTATTGATATATATAGATTACAAATGTACAGGCTAGCAACTATGTAGCCATGTAGGGAAATACAAATCTACATATTAAATAGAAAATATATAAAATCTATTCCTACAAAGTATGACTTGGTGAACAAGTCATTCGTTAGTATGTATGTTGCATGCTTAGCTTAGGCACAATTACTAGCTCGCTCCTAGTAAGTTGTGTCTATGGAATGAGATTACCGGATACGATTCTTACGTGTAACCCTCGGGTTAAAAGGTTATGGTAACATTTATGTTATATAATGTTTGCCACTTTACTTACCTATAACTCACTAAGCATGTAACTTATCCATTTTATATTGTTATGATTAAATAGGTTCTCAAGTACATCGTGAAGGTAAAGAACCGACTCGAAACTAGCGGAGCATTGGCATTTAGTAAATGGTATTGCAAGTCCATTTTGTATCTAGCTCAATGTGAACCGCTTAGTGATGCCTCGAGTCAAATTATGTCTTTTGTATGTTTTATATTTAGTCGTTAATGTAGGACCAAGTACTTCTATGTAAAGTTGTAATGTTAAGAATGATCAAATGAACTGACAATGTCGATTACTTATGTTTTAATGTAAAAGTTGTTAAGCCTTAACTTTGTAAACTGGAAGAAATGTAACTATTAACGGTTTGCACATATTAGAAGTGTTTTATGGATGGTTCCTTACAAATGGGTATTTCAAACTGGTCAAAGCCATCTGAAAGTTTAAAGAAATAGTGTCACCTGAAAGTTTAGTGTCTCCTAAAAGTTTAGTGTCACCTGAAAGTTTAAAGAAAAAGTGTCACCTGGAAGTTTAGTGTCACTTGGAAGTTTGAAAAAAATTGTCGTTTTCTAGTATGAGTTCAAGGGCGTTATAAGTTGGTATCGTAGTTGTGGTTTAAGGGACTTGGATAATCCACTATAGGGTTATCTAGGCTTAAACCAACAATAATGTATGATAGGCGGTTTAGGACTTGCATGATAAATAAGTATAGGAATTATGCCATGCTCTATAGGAATGAATGAATTGTTAGAACCTATAGGATTGTAAAGAATCAACGATTGATATGTATAGAAGATTACAATCCGGAAGTTTGTGTATCATGATTGGACCAAGTGTGAATTAAGATAATGTAAGGACGCTTGACCACCGTTATTAAATTACTGTAATGCACATGGAAGTTTGTTATGGTCGCGAAGTGACAGGTTGAGAAATAGAATGACCAAAGTTTATACATTCTTATTGTTGAATGCGATCGATTAATAAGTTGAGTTTTGATGAATTTTCAAAATGGACATAGTCTCACCAAATCGAAGTGGAAGAAATGAAAAGGAGGATGATGAGTGTGTGCATACTCCACCGAGTGAGTCTCTTGATGACTAACAATCCGATTCGGATGTAGCACCCAACGAAAATGACCTCTCCGGACAAATAGGGCAAGCCCTAGTCCGATATACCCCGACTCTTTTAGTAGAAATAAGAAAATTAATCGATGAGCAATTAGATGTTAAGCTAAAAACTGTTTTGGTGAATAACCTCGCGTTAAGGGGTGAAGGAGGAAGCGGGGTTAGGGAAGGGGAATGTGAGGTTCCAAAGAAGAAAGATGAACGTTTCGAGTTTAAGAGTTTTGCAAATGGTAATTATCCGGAATTTCACGGACAAGTAGACCCAATTGTTAGTTAAAGGTGGATCGATGAGATATAAGAGACCTTCATGTTGTGCTCTTGTCCCGAGCAATTTAAGGTGATCTATGCCGCTCATCAAATGAAAGATAGCGGTTATGGATGGTGGAACTTTATAATAAAATCACAGGGGCGAGATGTGGCAACAAAATTTTCAAGGGACACATTCCGATATATGTTTATGGGACAGTTTGCTCCACCCACGGAGGGCAGTATGTTGAAGTCCGAGTTTATGAACATCAAGCATGGAAATAATATGTGATCGAATATATTTCATAACTTAATGATAAGTCTCGATTTTGTCCCGAAATTTATGGTCAGTCCCAAGCTTTTAATGGATCACAATCACGAAAAGTAAAACCCCAAAATTAGCGAGTTTATCGATACGGGCACGTACAAGACCTACCCAAAATGATTAACAAGGCTTTGTTACGGGAAAACGAAATAAAGAATAAGGTCGCGTTTAAACGAAAACTTGACCAAGACTTAACCGACTCAAACATAAGCTTGAAGAAAGCTAAATTTAATTTTGGATCACTGTAAAAGTTAAAGGGGATGTCTATACTGTGATAAACATAAAAAAAACATAATGAACTAGTTTGGAGAGATGAGCATGACACTCCTTGGATGTAACAACTCGTCTCACATCAGCTACGTATTGAAAATATTGGTCCCTTATAAGCTTAGAGTTGTGGCTAATTAGTATCTCCTACCATGGTTTTAGTTGTTAACCTGAAGATACCCGGTTAGTCCACTGTTTTAGCTTATGAGGGGCGATTGTCTCTCGAGTTGTGATGGGCACTCAGCTCGTGCATCTCTTGGGACCAATTTGCGGGTGGTTTCATATGGTATCAGAGCTGCTCATGTTCCGTTCGGGATGGTAGGGCAAACCTTATCAATGAAGATGAGTTTAGGCGAATCCCACATCGGCCATGGACATGAGTGATCTTGGAACAATGTTTCGGCCTGACGAGGACGTCAGAAATTTAAGTGGGGGAGTTTGTAATACCCCATCCCACATAGGTTAGAGAAAGATATTGTGAGTCCCTTATAAGCTAAAAGTTGTGGCTAACTGATATCTCCCACCATGGTTTTAAAAACGACCCGCGAATCGGCCCCAAGAGATGCACGAGCCAAGTGCCCGTCACAACTCGAGAGACAATCGCCCCTCATAAGCTAAAACAGTGGACTAACTGGGTATCTCCAGGTTAACAACTAAAACCATGGTATGAGATACTAATTAGCCACAACTTTAAGCTTATAATGGACCAATATTTTCAATATGTAGCCAATGTGGGACGAGTTATTACAAACTCCCCCACTTAAATTCCTAACGTCCACGTCATGCTGAAACATTCTTAATACCCAGGATCCACAGCCCATTAGATGTACGAGCATCATGCCCGTCACCACCCGTGAGGATACCTCAGGAGATGCATGAACTGAGTATCCGTCACACCCCGAGAGGCCTATGGCTCTGATAACAGATGAACGGCCCTCGCATCGACCTCAAGAGATGCACGAGTAGAGTGCCCGTCGCAACCCGAGAGACAATCGCCCCTCATAAGCTAAAGTAGTGGACTAACCGGGTATCTCTAGGTTTTAACTTAAAACCATGGTGTGAGGTATCAATTAGCCACAACTTTTAGCTTATATGGGACTCACAATATCTGTATCTAACTGACGTGGGACGGGGTATTACATTGGAGGTATGAGAAGTTAAACGATGTTTGCACCATGAAGTTTGGAAGAAAGATTATTAACTTTTTAAAATAATTGGTGAAAATTTCATTTCAAACATATATCTATATTTATAACGATGACTGTAAATGTCAAGCAATTTTTTATTTTAACTTTTTTTTAAAAAATGGAGACTTTTAATTTAGCTAAACTTTATTTCTCTATTAATTGTTTAAGAACATTACATAAAATTAATGTTAGATTTCTACTACTTGTTCCGTCTTATATCTATTGTCAATTTTTTCTTTATTTGGATGTCTCAATCTTTTATTAAAGGCAAGTTGTTGGCATCACCCAGAAGGGACTTAACCACATTCACGATCATATATCACGCACGCGCTTTCGGGAGGTGTGACAACCCGTAAATTTTTGGCAAAATTTAAACACAAATCTTTATATGATTTCATTTAACCTCGACTAATTCCGACGATTCACGAACAATTATTTGTAAATAATTACCCATTAATTTGATATATTAATATTATTATTATTAATATTCCTTTTAAACAATATATCAATAATTAATATCTTTATTATCAGTATTGTTATTATGAATAAAAAAAATATTGACAAATATTCTTGGAAAAGTAGTAAATCAATTTGTTTATTTTAAAAAAAATATATATAAAAAAATCCTTAAAATAAATGATTTTTTTAATAAAATAAATAAATAAATTACTTTTTAATTAAAAATTTATAATGGAAAAACTACTTTTATTATTTTATTTTGTGCATTATCTCATTACCTAAAATTTAATACTTTTGAATTTTAAAATCCCATTAAAAATTAAAATATTTCTTTTTCTTTTAATTATTTTATTCTTTTTACCTAATTTTTTCAAGTATAAATACCCCTCATTTCTCATTCAAACTCACACCAAAATTTCTCTCATTCTCTCTTTGAAGAATTACTACTAGTAAGTATTCTTTTCTTACTTTTTACTTTTTACTTTTTACTTTTTACTATATACTTCGGTTTATTATTTTTTACCGAAACATGTAAATAATGTTATAAATTATATGCAATTAAAATTAAAATAAATAACATGTTATAATTAGTAATATATGTTACTAAAAATTATAAAAGTATTTTTATGAATTAATATATAGGAGTTATAATTAAAATCGAATTAATGAATATATATATATATGTATATACGCACCTAACGTGAAGGTTATAATTAAAGATAGCGTACAAAGACTACAAACATCACCGCTACTTGTGGCCTAGGGTGATCCTTTTTACCATTATGGGACGCTTGTGGATCTCGAATGCCAAGACTTAGATTCTGGTCAAGAGATCCTGGGCCGCTCGGTAACAATAGATCATTCGAGTGACTTGCATGTTAGCGACGAAGTTTGGGCGAGATTGTACAACATCTTTGTTAAGAATTATAACCCGAACATTCTTAAACTAGAAGCTTACTATAAGTGGAAGTTTTTCATAAATAGTAGGTTTCCAAAAATAGAAACTTTTGAGAAATAGGAACTTTTCTCGAAAACCGTCACTGTCAATATAGTTGCTATATTAATAAACATACTTTATGTCAAGTTAGACATTAACTAATCAAACGTTATACCTCAAGGTTGATATCCAGATCACTTAGTTGCTTTACTTTCCTTCTTGCGTGGAATACTTCAACTGCTATTTAATGTGAGTTTATCTGCTCCCTTTTTATATATTTTTGGGCTGAGAATACATGCGCAACTTTTATAACTGTTTTACACATATCAACTATTAAACTATGATATGTTGGGCTATGACCAGTAAGTCCCCAACCGACAAGTATAAATGATAACTTGTTACGGGGTAAACTTGAAAGTCTAGTCTAAATATCAGTACCAACTATTAAACTGTGATATGTTGGGCTATGACCAGCAAGTCCCCAACCGACAAGTATAAACGATAACTTGTTACGGGGCAAACTTGAAAGTCTAGTCTAAATATCAGTACCAAACTGTTAAACTATGCTATACCCGGCTATGTCCGACTAAGTCCCTACAGTGATATTTTTAATTGCTGCGACATTCTTAATTATTGGGGATAGGCCTATCGGGAGTAACATCCCTGATACATTTGACTAAGTCTTTATATTACTTGATAATGAAATTAAACGACAAGGACAGAACAACTTGTCACGGGGCAAACAACGTTTAGTCTAAATATCACGCAATGGCATAACTTTTTGATCCTGCGGGAGATCAACTTTTGGATCTTGCGAGATCTACTTTACAAATTAAATCTTGTGGTCTAACACTATTACTGAAATCATTATTTATGACAAACCTATGAACTCACTCAACCTCGTGTTGACTTTTTAAGCATGTTTATTCTCAGGTACTTAAATATTGCTTCCGCTGTATATCTACTGCTTTGATGATGATTGCTTGCTATGTTTGGAGTCTTCATTACATATCATATCAATTAAAGACATATTTATCTTCCGCTGCAAAACTCAACAAAACGTCTCATGTAGAGTCATTCTCGTTTATACAACTGTGATTTGATATAATTAGACACAAATACCCCAGGCCCTATTTGGGGGTGTCAAAGATTGGTATCAGAGAAAGTTGTTGTAGAGAACCAGGATTGCATTTTATATGTGCCTTATACAATTAGGTACCTTAGCAATGTAGGACTACAACTTTCCTTGGCCGTAGTGACTTTACTTGTTGCCTTTAACTGTTAAATGCTACACTATACTTTAGAAACTTTACTTATCTTAGAATGCCGAGCCAACCTAAGAACTCTGCTCACTTTCCTAAGTATTATCCAATTACGCCACCGCATTTAAATGCGACACCATGATTTCTGAAATTCTTGACATTCCTATGTCATCTATCATGGTTTTGTGTATTACATATGTATTACATGAAATATTATCCATGATTTTTGAAACTCCTATAATTGTTACTATTCATACTCAAACGTATATAACTCCCTGTTATATCACGTACCTATATGCCTTATACCTTTATGCATCGGTTTGCGAATCGGAAAATGTCATTGGGTTATCACAGTATACGAATTGAAAGTCTTTAATCAAAAGATTATTAGATTACATACTTATCATTTTATAATCTCGACACGTCATACTGCCATTATTGGAGTATAGACAAATCATATCTTATCATATCTATCCCAATAGACCTTGTCTACCACTTTTCCTAAATTTCCTCCGTAAATTACGAAAATCTTTTTTCTATATATATGTATTCAAGGAGACGAATATATCATTCAGTATTCAACACCCATTTCAAATCAAACCCAATTCCAAACACATAATATGAATTTCTCGAACTCCTCGAGCTCCAACGACAGCGTAACCGGAACAAACGAACCAATCAGCCATCATCTATTCTGGATGAATTGGGGATGGGTTCGTAGCCGACTCAATCAATGGAGGCAAGAAGAAGGTGATCCCTTCCATCAATCAAATTCACCTCTTGGCGAAGAACCTGAAGCACTTACCGGCGAACCAGTCCGAAACACCATTTTCTCTCTTCTTTCCAGGGTATCCCGTCACGAATATATAATATCGAAGATTCTAGATCTTATTCACCCCCTTGTTCCAACCGCCAATCATCCCGGAATAGTAGAAGAAGTCAACGAGCTTCGCGCTCGAGTGGTGGCTCTGGAGAATATGGTACGAATTCTACAAGCATCAGCAGCACCAGCAGCATGACCACTACCACCAGTACCATCATCACCACCAACAACAACATCCGCATCCCACGCCTCAACATCACACTCAGTACCTCAAACATCAAACGCCCATAGATACCAAGGAATATTAGTAATAATGAGCTAAGATGTATTGACTCATTCTTCGTGAAGAATTATATATGTATACCTTATATATATGATTTGGAATAATAATAAATCTTGTCGTACTAAGCAATTACGTGTGAATCTCAACTAGTATGTACTACTTGGTTAATTCATATCACTAATATGCTATGAAGTACACCCTTCGTTAATGACTTAACAATTGTTAATCACTGCTTCAACACAATAAACTCCATTTCATAATAAATCAAGAGTAACGATGAATGAACTTCATTAGCGAAATATTTCGCGACAATTATGAAATCTCTAAGGTTTTGGAGATTATTTATTCTCGTTCCAAACCGCAAATCAGATGATTTTAATATATATTAACTCATTAAATCCATGATTATATCTGAAGAATACATATATGAACGTATATCTTCATAAAGATTGTAAATTCTATTGTACAAACTGTTAATTGTGAAAATATTTTAACGGGTAGGTAATACCCGAGAAATATTTACATCTCACATTAATACACTGTACATTCTTCAATTTCGATTCATAAATTATACGCACTACCTTCACAATGATACACAATCATCTTCATACAAAATCAATTACACATTCTGAAATTAACATAACGGAATTCAAGTAAAGCTTTAGCAGGTGTTATCTTCCTAAAGATTACTACATTTATGAATTATATTCATTCGTATTCTGCAATGAATTATCACATCAAACAAACGAAATTATCTTTCATCACTTTTAAAATCAATAACGCCTATTCGTTAGCCATTAGATCCGTTGACGATTACAATCAGCGTTTAATCATCTAAAAATAAAATTTCTTGAAACCATCTCGGATTGATAACCAATGATTCAGATATGGTAGCATTAAATGCAGAGGAAACGGAAGAATTTTCCTCGTCATTGGATCTTAGAAATTCTAAGATATCACCGTATCTTTCGTTATAAATATCCTCTATATTTCTGAAGATATCTTTATAACGATTCTTGTCCGCAATTAATTATCTCTTTGCGATAATTTATCACATCATAAAGGAAACTGTTTTAGTTTCTATATTCAAGTTTAAATTATAAATGTTTTGAAGAAGTGTTGGGAATTGAAGCATGAGTTAGTATAATATAATGACGTCAGGCCAACGTGATTATATTACAGTAAGTCATGCTAAATTTTTAAAGGAAGATGATGATTCATAGACTTTATAATCATCATTTGTCATGTTACACGACTCTTACATTTAAACTCTAAAACATATCAAGAAAATATTTTTCTTGATAGTTCTATCTTTCTGTATATTCTAGTAATTTGACAAATCAAATCGTGCTATTACCTTTCCTTCTGCTTTGTATATTATGATCATTCGAAAATTCATACCTACGAATTCTGGACCGTTACTTGCTTTACAAAAGCATGAAGCTTCAAAGGAAAATATAAATCCCGATAACAACACCGAAATTACAAACCATGTATATAAATGCGTATAGCAATATAAAGACACGGGAGAACTAAAAACACAATAAATCCTAGAGCATAATAGAAGTAAACAGACTCCTGGTGGGAGTTGGAAAAGAAGGAATATTGTGGCGATAACCAGTATAAGGTCAAGAATAAGAATTGGATGGAGCATTTTCACAATCTTTGGAAGTATGAATTGAGGAAGAAAGTATATAAGTGGTGAAGAT
Organism: Rutidosis leptorrhynchoides; assembly: GCF_046630445.1. NCBI lineage: Eukaryota > Viridiplantae > Streptophyta > Magnoliopsida > Asterales > Asteraceae > Rutidosis > Rutidosis leptorrhynchoides. Next base: position 423,027,948 of record NC_092338.1, on the reverse strand, counting down.
AATGAAACGGAAGAAGCTAATTTATAGCAAAATTCCAGACATAGCAATTGAGGAAATTCACCGCATTTAATTAAAGAAAATCCTAATTTTCTTAATTAACGGAGAATCAAATCTTATAAAGATTATGAAGATTTCTTTAATTCCTTAAATTCCGAAAATCAATCGTGACTAAGTCAAAAGTTAAAGCGAACATTTAATTTCCTCATTTCAATCTTTTACGATAGCTTCGTTTATACTCTTCTTGTAATCGAATCATATCATTCCATATTACCCAATATTGGTAAAACTCTATTTCCCAACTCATATTCATCATTAAGATGTTCCTGTTGTAAACAATGACTATCTCTATCAAATATCGTGACCTTGATTTTCATGAACTCCTTTCTATTTTGTCTACCCTAATATTGTGGCATAAACGCTCAAGGTTTAAATAAGCTCACTATTATTCATCACACATTTCATGTATATTGAAATGCTTGTATAACGTCATCATCTCTTTCTGAGGAAAACCTAATCAATGACACTCTTGTTAAATCCTTTAGATAACCTCCGCATTAATAATAAGATGCACTTCGTAGAATTTATGGATCGTAAGATTTAAACGCTAGAAACAAAACAATATCCTATTAGTTGGAATTCACGAAAGGCCCCGAGCATACCTGAGAACGTGAAGACCAAATAAAACGAAAATATCCTCACCTGTTTACAAACAACGCCGACTGATGGCAACAACTAAATTTCGGGACGAAATTTCTATTAACAGGGGGATACTGTGACAACCCGTAAATTTTCGGCAAAATTTAAACAAAAATCTTTATATGATTTCATTTAACCTCGACTAATTCCGACGATTCACGAACAATTATTTGTAAATAATTACCCATTAAATTGATATATTAATATTATTATTATTAATATTCCTTTTAAACAATATATCAATAATTAATATCTTTATTATCAGTATTGTTATTATGAATAAAAAAAATTGACAAATATTCTTGGAAAAGTAGTAAATCAATTTGTTTATTTTAAAAAAATATATATAAAAAAATCCTTAAAATAAATGATTTTTTTAATAAAATAAATAAATAAATAAATTACTTTTTAATTAAAAATTTATAATGGAAAAACAACTTTTATTATTTTATTTTGTGCATTATCCCATGTCCTAACATTTAATACTTTTGAATTTTAAAATCCCATTAAAAATTAAAATATTTCTTTTTCTTTTAATTATTTTATTTTTTTACCTAATTTTTTCAAGTATAAATACCCCTCATTTCTCATTCAAACTCACACCAAAATTTCTCGTATTCTCTCTTTGTACGCTATTTACTTCGATTTATTATTTTTTACCGAAACATGTAAATAATGTTATAAATTATATGCAATTAAAATTAAAATAAATAACATGTTATAATTAGTAATATATGTTACTAAAAATTATAAAAGTATTTTTATGAATTAATATATAGGAGTTATATTTAAAATCGAATTAATGAATATATATGTATATACGCACCTAACGTGAAGGTTATAATTAAAGATAGCGTACAAAGACTACAAACATCACCGCTACTTGTGGCCTAGGGTGATCCTTGTTACCATTATGGGACGCTTGTGGATCTCGAATGCCAAGACTTAGATTCTGGTCAAGAGATCCTAGGCCGCTCGGTAACAATAGATCATTCGAGTGACTTGCATGTTAGCGACGAAGTTTGGGCGAGATTGTACAACGTCTTTGTTAAGAATTATAACCCGAACATTCTTAAACTAGAAGCTTACTATAAGTGAAAGTTTTTCATAAATAGTAGGTTTCCAAAAATAGAAACTTTTGAGAAATAGGAACTTTTCTCGAAAACCGTCACTGTCAATATAGTTGCTGTATTAATAAAAATACTTTATGTCAAGTTAGACATTAACTAATCAAACGTTATACCTCAAGGCTGATATCCAGATCACTTACTTGCTTTACTTTCCTTCTTGCGTGGAATACTTTAACTGCTATTTAATGTGAGTTTATCTGCTCCCTTTTTATAAATTTTTGGGCTGAGAATAAATGTGCAACTTTTATAACTGTTTTACACGTATCAACTATTAAACTGTGATATGTTGGGCTATGACCAGCAAGTCCCCAACCGACAAGTATAAACGATAACTTGTTACGGGGTAAACTTGAAAGTCTAGTCTAAATATCAGTACCAACTATTAAACTGTGATATGTTGGGCTATGACCAGCAAGTCCCCAATCGACAAGTATAAACGATAACTTGTTACGGGGCAAACTTGAAAGTCTAGTCTAAATATCAGTACCAAACTGTTAAACTATGCTATACCCGGCTATGTCCGACTAAGTCCCTACAGTGATATTTTTAATTGCTGCGACATTCTTAATTATTGGGGATAGGCCTATCGGGAGTAACGTCCCCGATACATTTGACTAAGTCTTTGTATTACTTGATAATGAAATTAAACGACAAGGACAGAACAACTTGTCACGGGGCAAACAACGTTTAGTCTAAATATCACGCACTGGCATAACTTTTTGATCCTGCGGGAGATCAACTTTTGGATCTTGCGAGATCTACTTTACAAACTAAATCTTGTGGTCTAATACTATTACTGAAATCATTATTTATGACAAACCTATGAACTCACTCAACCTCGTGTTGACTTTTTAAGCATGTTTATTCTCAGGTACTTAAATATTGCTTCCGTTGTATATCTACTGCTTTGATGATGATTGCTTGCTATGCTTGGAGTCTTCATTACATATCATATCAATTAAAGACATATTTATCTTCCGCTGCAAAACTCAACAAAACGTCTCATGTAGAGTCGTTCTCGTTTATACAACTGTGATTTGATATAATTAGACACAAATACCCCAGGCCCTATTTGGGGGTGTCAAAGGAGGAAACCCGAATCGCATGCGGGAATGCAATCCTTAAATCATCCCGAGGGGCAGCTGGATCAGGTTTGAATCCTGAATGGATCTGGGAGAAACCTACTATGTGGTCAATCTGAAGCTCCATATTTCAGACAAATTGATTAATTGTCCACTTCCATCCATAAATTGATAAAAATAATGTGATAAAGTTCTTTTGTACCTCTACTTTATATACGTAACATAACAAGATATGTAAAACATAAGAGGTAAGACTGGAAGGTTAACAAAAAATACATGCAACGGGTACTTTTTCTTTTATTGTATATTTTTTGTGTCGGGAGAATAGATTTGAAACCCATTGAGTATTATTATATGTAAATGCATTTACTCGCATAATAATAGATGACCCCTACTCTATTTTATGTAAGGATGTTATCGGGTCGGGTTTGAGTCGAGTTTAGGTAATCTCGGTGCCGAACCCAAACCCGATTACGAAACCCCGCCCCAAACTCGGTCCGAAATCCGTCGAGTCCCCATTTACTTACATACTATCGGATTTCGGGTTTTTCACGGGTAAACGGGTATACCCAATTAGTCATTATGTATCTATTTTTCAATAAATTACCAAATCAAAATATCAAAAAAATAACTTAAATACTTCATGTTAAAAGTATTATAAATATCACATACAAAAAGTTAATTGAATAGTTTCTAAAATACTCAGATACACAAAGTATATAAAAGATCACATCTCAAAAACTTGTTGTATATGATTATACTGAATAAAATTATACTCTTGTTTAAAACAAATAAGAGAAATCATTCATACATTAACAATATAATACTAATACTAAAATTTTACATTAAAATTATTATTAATATTTCTCGGGTCGGGTATACGGGTATGCGGGTCTGGTAAACGGGTTTGTATCCAAAACTATACCGAAATTCGAACCCGGATTTTTTTTTTGTAACCATCTTCATACCCGGTCCATGACCCGACGCACTCGGGTCAGACCGCCCAATTTTAACGTATTTTGAGTTTCTCTATGATTGTAAATCAAGGTTAAGGTTATCATGTCATAAATATCCAAACACTATTACAAAATTAAGTACCTAATTATAAATAATATCTTCAACGATATTAATGAATATTCAACATTTAATATATTGTAAGAGTTTTGCTAATGTATGTCAAAGAAATATACGTTAAGGTACGTTTAATGAGCACGAAATCGTTATCAAATTTAATGTCATATATTAATGATTAATGATTAATGATGATGTTTAAAAGAAATATCTTATGGGCATAAATTATTTTATGGATAGTCGTTTCAATTGATCTTGTTCGTATCTAAATTTTTTAATCTTAATTTGTTTAACTAATTGGTTGCGTTTTTGATGTAGCTCTATGAATTTTCTTTATTAATTAGTTTATCTTTAGATTATCTCATGTATAACTAACCCGTATATAAAGATTTGTATTTTACTACTATTTTAGGAAAAGGTTTTACTAATAATATCTATTTATAATAAACAATTTTAATCAATCTTTAATTGTCAATAAGTATAATAAAACATAATTAGAACACATTTACTTTTTTAAATAATGCTTAATTAACCAAATCTTAGATTACTATTACGAATATTACTTAAATATACAGGCTTGTTTTGTTTTATTTAAAAACAAAGTTTCAAATTAATTTGTAAATTATTTATTTTTAGTTTCACTATTATACAATCGGGTCTTTATGTAAAAAAACCGTTAGAATCTTTATAAATAAATGAAAAGATATACTCCATCGTTAATGCAAAACAAATTTATGGAAACTTTCCATAAAAACGTCAACACATATTTTCTATACGGTCCTAAAATTTAAAACTCCATAAATTTGAAGGACTTACATATCCTCCTCTTCAACACAATTTACGTTACACATATTAAATCGATTTCAGCTGCCTTACCTTTGCTGATTCATCACTTGCTTCAGCATATTCACTGAATAAAAATATCTCTCTTTCACATTATATTCTTCAAAATCCTTTCACTTTCATGGAAAATTTATACAGTTCTCTCAATAAATCACCACAATCTGAAGCAACAGGTTATAAGTTAAACGGGGAAGATACAAACTATAATGCTGTAAGTATTGCTAATAATGAAGCTGAACTAACAGGTTATAAGTTAAATTCTATAAACCCTAATCCTAACAAGGTGTGGAGAGATACAAGTTATGATTTTAGTAACGATATTGATAAATTTGAGTTTGGTACGTCTGATACGACATCGTCTCAGCAGTTGCCGGCGTTATCTAAAATAGCTGAAAATTCGAATAACTACGCGTTGAATGAATTCAGAGTTTCGTTTCATGATGAGGTGATTGAGCCGCAACCGGTTCGGCAGCGGTCTAATTGTAGTGGTCGAACCGCTGGTGGCGATGATGAGGTGGTGGTTTGTTCGGCTAATGCTTCATTTAAAGCGAAATCAACTTTGTTGCGGATGAAAACGAATTCTAGGTTAACTGATCCGCCGGAGTCGGATCAGTTTTCTGGTAGAGTATCGAAATCGGGAGTTATAGGAAAATTCGGTAGTGAAATTGATGAGGAGGATCCATTTTTAGATGACGATTTACCAGATGAGTATAAGCAGTTGAGGTATAGTAAATGGACTTTATGTCAATTGTTTAGTTTGATATTTATTATTGCTGCTTTGATTTGTACTCTTACTATTCCATTTCTTAAGCATAAACAATTGTTTGATCTTCTATTGTGGAAATGGGGTGTTATGATATTAGTTGTAATATGTGGTAGATTGGTTTCGGGTTGGGGGATTAAGATTATAGTGATATTGATAGAGCGAAGTTTCGTATTGAGGAAAAAGGTTTTGTATTTTGTTTACGGTTTGCGAAAAGCTGTTCAGAATTGCGTTTGGTTGACGTTGATTTTGATTGCTTGGCAATGTATATTCGATCGAAAAGTTGAGAAAATGGCACATGGGAAAGAAGTATTGCCTTATGTGACCAAGATATGGATTTGTCTTTTAGTCGGTACGATTGTTTGGTTATTGAAAACATTGTTGGTTAAAGTTCTTGCTTCGTCCTTTCATGTGAGCACGTTTTTTGACCGGATTCAAGAATCGTTATTTAATCAGTATGTAATCGAGAGCTTATCTGGTCCACCGTTGATTGAAATTCAGCAAGAACGGGAAGAGGAGGATAGGGTGATAGAAGAAGTTACAAAGCTACAGAGCGCGGGGGCCACGTTGCCTCCCGATCTTAAGGCGAATATATTTAAGAAAAGTGGGAGGTTAATTGGAACTACGAGAACGAATACGCCAATGGCTGGTAAAAGTGGTATATTATCCGAAGTTAATACTCCAAAAAAAGTTGACGAAGGGATTACAATTGATGACTTGCATAGGTTGAACAGGAAGAATATATCCGCTTGGAATATGAAAAGGTTGATAAAAATTGTTCGTACTGGGGTATTGTCTACGTTAGATGAACAACTGGCGGCGGGTGCTACAGGGGATGAAGATGAATCTGCAGTACAGATCACCAACGAAAAGCATGCTAAGGTCGCAGCCAAGAGAATATTCTGCAATGTTGCTAAACAAGGCTCCAAGTAAGTTCGTGATACTAATTAAATGCAATTATATAATAAATATATATTAATCAAGATTTGTGGGTTTGATTAAAGGTCAAAATAGGTTTGGTACAATCTGACAATACCTTTTTGTTCCATATATATACCCTTTGATGTTGTAGATGGTTGTTGTATTGATATGAAGAAAATATTGTCATTCAGTTAATAATAGTAATGGTTTTTTAATACTGTGACTCGACCGATTTATAAATTTGTAAACATTTTAGACTACGTTTGACCTGTTCAACCCTTGTTCTATATAATTGTTCTTTTTACTCGAATAAGGAGTGTTTCAGATTGTATGTTTAGAAAACATTTGAGTACCGCGTTTGAAAAATGTAAATAATCAGAAAAAGTTAATTAATGGGCAAAAAGTGATTATTTGCCTTTTTATGGAAAGAAAACATAGTTTTAGAAAAGCAGGTTGGTACAATCTTCTTTTTTTTCAAATGAAAATCCAAAATATTATTTGAAAATATAATTCAAACACCCTCAAAATGTACATAAGAACTCTACTTGATATTCAACAGCTTAATTTATGTTCGTATTTACCTTCCTGTCACTGTATTTTATGTTTAAATGTTTAATTTGGACAGACACATGTATTTGGAAGACTTGATGCGCTTTTTGAGAGAGGATGAAGCTTCGAAGGCAATACGACTCTTTGATGGAGAAACTGAGACCAAAGGAATTAGCAAATCAGCTCTAAAAAACTGGGTGGTATGAATGTTCTTTCAGTGTATTGAAATTGCCAGATTCTCATAGCTAGTTCAAATTGGATCCGTAATCTTAATAATTTTTAATTTCATTTTCTTGCTAGGTTAATGTTTTTCGAGAACGAAGAGCTCTCGCATTGTCTCTCAATGATACAAAAACAGGCGTAAACAATCTCCATCAAATGTTGAACATAGTTGTTGGGATATTGATTATTGTGATCTGGCTTCTTATACTCAAAGTTGCAACTACACAATTCTTCATACTTATAAGTTCACAAATGCTTTTAGTCGTATTCGTGTTTGGTAATACATGCAAGACAACATTTGAGGCCATTATTTTCGTGTTCGTAATGCATCCGTTCGATGTAGGCGATCGTTGTGAAATTGACAATGTCCAGGTACATATTCAAATATTTATCTGCTATAACTTTGGAAATATTTCACAACTTTTTCCCCCCTTTCAGAATCAACATTTTAGGGCTTAATGATTTAGTAAGGAACTTATTACTAGTAAAAGTGTTGCCATGAAATTTGGAAGCACCCCAAAATTTAAATTAATAGATACATTAGTATGTTCCATTTTAGGGGAGTTTTTTGTTTTACAATCTTCAGTTTAAGTTTTAACGTTCGCTACTGATTGCAGATGGTGGTGGAGGAGATGAATATATTAACTACTGTTTTCTTGAGGCACGATAACCAGAAAATTACTTACCCCAACAGTGTATTGGCTACAAAACCAATAGGCAATTATTATCGGAGTCCAGATATGGGAGATGCTATTGATTTTTGTATAAATGTTTCAACTCCTGTAGAAAAGGTTGCCTTGATGAAGGAGAGAATAAAAAGGTATGTGTTGATACTTAATTCAAATACTTGCATAGTTGCATTTGTATTATACTCGTGGATTTGAGTATTGTTGTTGTTAGTTAGTTACTTATTGTCATGATCATATCAATTACACTTTATATAGTGTAAGCTAGGGGTTGGTTTTAGTTGGTTTTCTAGTTTCGAGCCTTTTCGTTTTTGTTGCTTGTAATGTTTGTTGGTCTCTTTCATTTTTATTTTCTGATGGAAGTTTCCTAGTTATATAGTATTCGTATTTTCAGCAAAAATAAAAAATAAAAATAAAATATCCGTGTTCTGTTTTTATCATATTACACAACATTAATCATCAAAAATAAATTATTTGCCGCTGCAGCTACATCGATAACAAGAGTGAGCATTGGTACCCTGAACCTTTGATTGTGTTGAGGGACGTGGTGGACTTGAATCAGCTAAAGATATCAATTTGGCCTTCACATCGTATAAATTTCCAAGACATGGGTGAAAGATGGAAAAGAAGAGAACTTTTAGTCAAGGAAATGATTAAAACATTCAGAGATCTCGATATTGAGTATCGAATGCTGCCTGTAGACATTAATGTCCGTAATATGCCTACGTTGGTCTCAAATCGGCTTCCCTCAATTTGGACCGCCTGCACAAATTGATCATACCCTCAAGGTAGAATACTTGCTCATCATATGCTAATACCTTTTATATATTCTTAAAAATATAGGATTGTTGGTGTTAGGGTCTTTTTTATTATATTTGTTTAATTTTTATATTATTCATTATTTTATTGGTATACAACTCGGTATCAGGTTTATATGGTATTTGAGTATGAAAACTGGAAGATTATACAATTGAGGTTTTATTCTGGTGATGATAATATTTTGGAATTTTAATCTTTATCTTTGTTAATGAATGAAAACTAGTTCATTAAGGAAAAGATTACACCGATAGTTTTCGAATGATTTATTATCTAATGGTTAGAAGTTAGTTTGCTCAAAGGCCAGAAAAGAAAGGCAAACTTAATCTGGTCATTATTTATCATACATACATCTATTGAATCAGTTTATATAGAACATTTTAGTAAAGTTTTGTCAAAAATGGTGAAACCTCCTTGTATCACAGATGATGATCACACGACAAGCGATACAAACTTTGCCATATTATGGCAATCACAACAAATCAGCTTTAACATCTTCCTCTACATCATGAAGAACAAACTACATGTTAGCTACATATCCCACCTTCCCAATTTTTTTCATAATTTTATCTAACTTCGTATATATAATAGAATTAATATTTACAGATTAATTTTGATTTTGATAAGCATGTTAAACAAGAAACGTATTGTAACATAATTTGAATGTCATTTATTTTGAAGTAAATCAAAAGTAATATTCAATCCAATTTATTCGTGCAAATTTATCGGTCTTGAATATAAAGTTTCACGGCAAACATCCATAAACCCATAAGTTCGTATTTCTCATTTAAAACTTTTAGATTCGTTAAATAAAAATTGTTTAACATCCTCTCGAGAGTTTAATTAGTTTAAAATTTTAAATAAATATAGATAAAATGAAGTAAAATATGAAAATACTAGCATTGGGGTTATCCCACATTGGTGGGAAGTGAAGAGTTAGAAGGGAAGTCAGGTGTATAAAAATGGAGCCAAGGTAATGTATTAGGTACTTAGGTCCATGGCTTAGGTTGGTGACTTTCATTGCACTTTGGAGGGGTGCCATCCTAAGGTCGGCCCAAGTGGTCGAGCCTACGTCATAATTTGTGGTAGTGGGGGCTTGCGTTCGCGCAGCCCTTGCACAATACTTTACTTCAGTTTTTTTCATACATAATACACTTTTCCGACTGTTCGTCTTGCCTAAATCAAGGGAAAAAGCTAAGCGACGTGTGAGACATATTCCTTTTAGGAATGTGTCACAAATCTCTCCACAAACAGCTAACATGATTAATCTTAGCACTCAACTAAGCTCGTTAAAAGACCCAAGTCAACAAACCCATGAATTTTGTTGTCATATTCAATACAGCTGCAACCAGCTGTTATTACAACACCTTTCTCCTTCATTAACAATGTGACTTTTAAAAAGTCAACCCTACGACCAACTTTAGAGTATATTCTCGATAGTGTAATATAATTCTAGAAATTAAGGGGTTCAAAGTAATCAATTTCTTTGTAACCTCCTCACCTTACATTCGTTAAGAAGCGCTCCCCAAACACCAGTAATAGTCCTACCAAAAATGAGCGAAATTGACATGATTCGGATGATTGTGTTTTGAACCATGAGCTTAAAATGCTCAAACACGTGTTCTCCAATTTGGTTGATGCTAAACTGATGCTGAGTTGTTGCATTTAATTTGTTACATTTGGTTGCTGGTAAACTGATGCATATAAACTGCAAATTATAATCAACTGATGCTATAATGCATTTTAATGGTACATTTGCTTTGTAAACTGATGTTCAGTATTGATATAAATCGCAAATTATAATCAACTGCGCAAGTTGCATTTCATATATTTGGTTTCAGTACATAGATGTCTTCAATCTTACAAAAAACAACTGCAAATTTCTGCAACCTTAAATTACAAAACGAAAACATTATTTCTACTTAAATACAAGAAAATAAACAATAATTGCGACCCAATGACATATTATAGCTAACTCCATCCTTCTTGTTTTAGCTTCTTCGACTTTTAGCATAGCTTATAGAATGGTCATGTTAGGAAACCCGATTAGGTGAGCCCAAACAAGACAAGATAACCCAAGTTATCTAACCCACTTCCAACAAACGAAAAAATATAGTGATAATCGTAACACAAGCAAGAATGATAAAAACACGGGAATTTAACGTGGTTATATGCAATCGTTTGTGATTGCTTTAGTCCACGGCCAACCAAAGAGTGTTCTTATTGATTAAATTTCGTGGTGGTGAGTTTACAATGAGTTATAATCAGGAACATTTATAGGAGAACAAGAATACATAAGCATGCTTCAAGTAATCATCAACTAGCCATCTTGATCCTCTTTACACCCTTGTATTAGCATGATCACAGCTCTAAAACAAGGTGTAAAGTAGCCCACATGCACCTAAAGTGACAACTTGGACAACCAAATACGGATCCCATGTGCAAAAGTTGATCAACATGCTGACAGCTCACTGCCAGACAACGTGCGCGCCGTGCACACTTAAACGTGCGCGCCGTGCACTCTTGATTCTTCGAGCAAACCTTCTGATCAAGTTTCACCTAGTGCGCGCAGGGTGCGCGCCGCGCACCATCACCGCGCACCATCATTTTTCTATGTTTTTGCACTGTTTTGCTCTGTTTCACGCTTACCGAAATCTGCAAAATCCGTGCAAGTGTTTAAACAGTTTTTAGTGACACTTTTTTTTTTTTTTTCAGCTTTTGTTTAAATGTCTCCACACCTCAACAGGTCACTCGTAGGTGGATCAACCAAACAATAAAAAACTACAATCAGAATACTAAAATAAAAAACAAATTCATGAATTAAATATAAAACACGCAAAAAGATTTGAAAAGAAATTAAGGTTTTTAAAAGGGGTTTCTCACCTTCTTTGGACAACATAAAAATTGTCTACATGAGTTTTTTTTGCTGTTGACGACGTTCGAGTGGCTATGATTCTACCACAATTGCAATACACCATGATTGAAAGAAATGAATTTGGAGCAAAAGGCTTAATGTTGGATTTTGGCTAAAAAAAACCCAAGAGTTCTTCTTGGATATTTGATTCGTGTCCCTGTGGTTTATAAGTAGAAGACAATAAAGTTTTAAACATAAAGAAGTAATTACCCCTAAATGTTGTGCACAAGGTAACGGCTTAAATTAACGTGAATTACACAAAAAGATGAAAAATGAAATAAATTAATACCACAAATTCGATGAATGTTTTAAAAAAAGAAAAAGGATGAAGAGTGTTATTTGAAGTATACCATATGGATGAAGAGTGTAATTTTGTGGAGGTTAAAATCTTTATATTTAAACTAATTTATCCGCGAATTCGAGTGATTTTAAAAGTAAAATTGCATCACAGATGTATTATAATTGAATAATTTTTTTTGAAAGGCAAACTCACACACATTTTACACGAATATTTACAATAATTCATGAAAAATGTCCACAACAGGACTTGAACCATTAACCTCTTGATTAAAAGGGTCACCACGATACCGCATTGATTGTTTCATAAATTGTTTCTTGGGTTACAAGTAATTTCTCAAGTAGGTTAAACTATGTCAAACTTTCTATGACACATGTGACAATATTTTCTTTTGTCAACTAAAAGGAAAAACTTGCCATTGAGTACTTTTTTGTCAACTAAAAGGCAGATTTTTGTGGTTTTTGTAACATGTTTATGTTTATAATACCCTTAAGTCTTCGATAGACAATGAATTGAAAACTACCTATCACACTAATTAGTTATCAAAGAATAAAATTTTGGAGACGGGTGAAATTATTCATCCAGTCTCCTATAAAGAATTTGTTTGCTAAAAGTAGAAATCTCATCTTATTAGAAACGAACTAGGTGTTGGGAAATTACGGCCTCACTAATTCTCACCACTCAGCCCAACAATAATAGTAAAGAAATAAGAACAATACACAACACAAGATTTAACGTGGAAACTCCAAAATAGGAGAAAAACCACCGGCCCCCAAAGAGAGAAATACACTATATCACAAATTGTTATAATGATATAGACGACTCTCTTAAGCCAACTACACTCTCCAAAATATTTAACTAATACAACTCTCAAACAAGGGTAAGAAAGAAAGAAATAATCAAATATTTAAAGTGTATTGATTGGTGCGATTTGGAATGAAGACTTAGCCCCTCTTATATAACCAAGTCACTCACCCCTCACATCTTCCTCCCACCAATGTGGGATAAACATATCTTCTACTAGCCAAAATAAACCAACAAATCTCCACCTTTTGGATAGAAGAAGATAATCATGCTTCCACATTGCAAGGATAACCGATGTAGACGCTTCCTCGATGACAACTTCAAGATCCTCATCTTCATACCGTTGACATTATCTCCCAAGAGACAAAACTTGCATCTTCATCGAACATTGTCTAAACCGACAATCATTGTCATCACAGACAATCATAACTCTTAACAAGAATTATCATACTCCACCATTAAGAGTATAGCACTTAGAATATCACATTCCAAGCATTTCACCTCGGCACATGTTGTTGAACAACCAGCTGAAACTTTATGGTGCAACTTCCTTGTTTGGTTTTCCCGAAAGTCCCATCAGCTACAACATCAGTTTCCACCACACAGCCTGCATCAACGCCAAACCAATGCCCATGTGTAATTGTGGAACCGCTAACGAACATCCCTTTCCACGGTGGCGCGGACACACCATGAGGATGACGTGACTTCAGAGGAATTCGTCACTCTCCGTAACAACGGAGACAATGTTAGCGTCTTTGGAGCCATTTGCCGGATTAGCTCCACCGGGACAATTAACCCTTACATGTCCAGTCTTCCCGCACTTCCAGCATGTCAGATTCTTTCTAGAGTTTCTCTTCTGCCTATCCGAACACAACACTATCGTATCTCCTGATGACGAGACCCCGTTACCTTCCAGTCTTTTCTCCTCGGATAGGAGCTTGCTAGTAACGTCTTCAAACTTCAGAGTTTTCTTCCCATACATCAAAATAGGTTTCATGTGTTCATAAGACGATGATAAAGATAATATCAACCTCAAAGCTTTATCTTCATCATCCGTTTTAACTCCAATAGCCTCCAGTTCTGAAACAATACCGTTAAGAATACTTAGATGATCTGAAATCTTTGAACCCCCATCCATATGCAGAGTATGAAATTGTTCTTTAAGACACAACCGATTTGAGATGCCCTTGCCCTGGTACAACTGCTCTAGTTTAACCCAAAGCTCATTTGCCGTTGATAACCCGTGCACATTTGCAAGCACGTTCTTTGCAAGACACAAACGAATCGCACTTGCTGCCCTCAAATCCATATCATCCCATTCTTCTTCATCGAACTTACTGCTAGAATCACTGCCAGAAACAAAGGTGGGTTTACCTTTCAACGCCTTGTGTAAACCGGATTGAATCAACACATCCTTGACTTGAACCTGCCATAAGCCAAAATTGATCCTCCCATCAAATTTTTCTACATCAAACCTCATTGGACTGAACTTCGACATCGTATACGTATCCTATAAACAACAATTTCTCTGATTTTGCTCACGTTTCGAATAGCCAAAAGATGTAGCAGGTAGCCAGGACCCTTTAAATCGAAAATCCACAACTCGCCACTAACAAATCCAACTATTACTACGAATCAGAAAAAATATTGTCTAACCAGATACTCTATATGATCAATAGAACTCGTTTCTGATGTGGACGATCCACTCCCGTGGCAACCACAGAGCATACTCCGACTCCTATAACCGAGACCCCCGTCAAACCTGACGCTCTGATACCAGTTGTTGGGAAATTACGGCCTCACTAATTCCCACCACCCAGCCCAACAATAATAGTAAAGAAATAAGAACAATACACAACACAAGATTTAACGTGGAAACTCCAAAACAGGAGAAAAACCACCGGCCCCCAAAGAGAGAAATACACTATATCACAAATTGTTACAATGATATAGACGACTCTCTTAAGCCAACTACACTCTCCAAAATATTTAACTAATACAACTCTCAAACAAGGGTAAGAAAGAAAGAAATAATCAAATACTTAAAGTGTATTGATTGGTGCGATTTGGAATGAAGACTTAGCCCCTCTTATATAACCAAGTCACTCACCCCTCACATCTTCCTCCCACCAATGTGGGATAAACATATCTTCTACTAGCCAAAATAAACCAACACTAGGTATAACATGTGACCGTGAAGACATCTTAAAACCATATGGCTTCATAGATCCGCTTGCAAAAAGATGCACAGTAGTTGGACAAACAGTGCGAATCTGCTCGCTCACCAAACTAAGTTTCGACCATAATAGATATATGCCTGGTACAAAAATCACAAAACGACCAATAAGTGGCATTAATGGACGTTGCACACCAATCCTTAAGACTTAAAACATGGATCACCACTAATGTTATTAAGGTCATTTTACAAAATCAATTAAGGGAGCTAATATCGAGACTTTTCTAAGACTTGCCCGTGATCAATATCAAACTGTACATCCATGTGATTATCAGCTCTATGTCCGTAATTGTTAAAACCAAGCATTGGAGCTCACTACATATGTAAACATCCCCTGCATTTCACACCTCTCTCAC
Organism: Rutidosis leptorrhynchoides; assembly: GCF_046630445.1. Classification (NCBI taxonomy): domain Eukaryota; kingdom Viridiplantae; phylum Streptophyta; class Magnoliopsida; order Asterales; family Asteraceae; genus Rutidosis; species Rutidosis leptorrhynchoides. The sequence continues at coordinate 423,012,561 of NC_092338.1, read as the reverse complement.
GTAAAACTAATCAAAATAAATACTATTGGTCGAATCGACACATATAAGTTCCTATTTTATTATAATACCATATAAAGCATGTTAAAACGGGTGAATTTAAAAAATGTTACGAGTTTGACAACTTATACTACGCTTGTGGCTCTAGTTCATTTATTTGTTTTTGGTTGAACACCATTTTCATTTGTTGCTTCAGACACATTCATTTATGTCCACTTGTAATTGTGATACTGCAAGGTACAGCCGGTTAGAATGAGCCTAATAATGTGTTCCAAAGTTCTAATACACATGAAAAAATACCACCATTTATTGTATGCGTACTTCCCTCCTTTACTCACTACATTTGTCTCCTGGAATAAAGCAACTTGCAATTGCTGCAATTTGATGATAATCCAGATCATTGAACGTACCTAATCGATATACAATCATTATCTTCTAAACACTTAAATTTCAAATAATAATTTCTTTTAATGTTGACATTAATAAAAATTGTCTGACTATAATTCGTCTACCGTATCAATCAAGCATGTTGTACGGACCTTCGCTTGAACAATTCCTTCAAATTAAATTCGATATGTTCAAGTTTCTTTAAAACCATGGTGGGTATGTAACAAATTATTGTTTAGGAAGCGCACGACGTTGTGTTTATGTTAATGAAATCACTTAATAAGATATAATTTGAAAAGCTATACTATATACTATTTACTATTAAGGGCTTTTAGCTGGCCACATCACAAGAAAAAACACAATGAAAATATCCAGATCCCTGAACTCACTCTAAAAAAACTTATTAGTGCATCAGTAAGACATATATGGTGGTAATGCACAAAATAAGTACTCGATCCATTGAGAATGGTGACCATATTACGAGCAGTCCCCTAACCCCTAGTCGAAGATCTTTTTTTAGACCAACCGGTTTCGCATATTTTTACAAGAAAATGGATATATAGGAGAACAACTTAGATCACATAAAAGAGTTTTGGACAACATCATCTTAATATCATACTCATGGCTAGCAACAACTTTTATGGTGACTAAATTATCTCGTTCACAGGTGCCTCACTGTTTCTTTTAACTGCATCATTGTAGTGACCCAAACTTTTCCATGTTTATATATATTAATTGAGATTGATATTTACATGATTAAATGTTTCCAACTTGTTAAGCAATCAAACTTGTTAAGACTTGATTAATTGAAATATGTTTCATATAGACAATTGACCACCCAAGTTGACCGGTGATTCACGAACGTTAAAATTTGTAAAAACTATATGATGACATATATATGGATATATATATATATATATATATAGTTAAAAGGATACTATGATAAGTAAACATATCATTAAGTATATTAACAATGAACTACATATGTAAAAACAAGACTACTAACTTAATGATTTTTAAACGAGACATATATGTAACGATTATCGTTGTAAAGACATTTAATGTATATATATCATATTAAGAGATATTCATACATGATAATATCATGATAATATAATAATTTAAAATCTCATTTGATATTATAAACATTGGGTTAACAACATTTAACAAGATCGTTAACCTAAAGGTTTCAAAACAACACTTACATGTAACGACTAACGATGACTTAACGACTCAGTTAAAATGTATATACATGTAGTGTTTTAATATGTATTTATACACTTTTGAAAGACTTCAATACACCTATCAAAATACTTCTACTTAACAAAAATGCTTACAATTACATCCTCGTTCAGTTTCATCAACAATTCTACTCGTATGCACCCGTATTCGTACTCGTACAATACACAGCTTTTAGATGTATGTACTATTGGTATATACACTCCAATGATCAGCTCTTAGCAGCCCATGTGAGTCACCTAACACATGTGGGAACCATCATTTGGCAACTAGCATGAAATATCTCATAAAATTACAAAAATATGAGTAATCATTCATGACTTATTTACATGAAAACAAAATTACATATCCTTTATATCTAATCCATACACCAACGACCAAAAACACCTACAAACACTTTCATTCTTCAATTTTCTTCATCTAATTGATCTCTCTCAAGTTCTATCTTCAAGTTCTAAGTGTTCTTCATAAATTCTACAAGTTCTAGTTACATAAAATCAAGAATACTTTCAAGTTTGCTAGCTCACTTCCAATCTTGTAAGGTGATCATCCAACCTCAAGAAATCTTTGTTTCTTACGGTAGGTTATTATTCTAATACAAGGTAATAATCATATTCAAACTTTGGTTCAATTTCTATAACTATAAGAATCTTATTTCAAGTGATGATCTTACTTGAACTTGTTTTCGTGTCATGATTCTGCTTCAAGAACTTCGAGCCATCCAAGGATCCGTTGAAGCTAGATCCATTTTTCTCTTTTCCAGTAGGTTTATCCAAGGAACTTAAGGTAGTAATGATGTTCATAACATCATTCGATTCATACATATAAAGCTATCTTATTCGAAGGTTTAAACTTGTAATCACTAGAACATAGTTTAGTTAATTCTAAACTTGTTCGCAAACAAAAGTTAATCCTTCTAACTTGACTTTTAAAATTAACTAAACACATGTTCTATATCTATATGATATGCTAGCTTAATGATTTAAAACCTGGAAACACAAAAAACACCATAAAACCGGATTTACGCCGTCGTAGTAACACCGCGGGCTGTTTTGGGTTAGTTAATTAAAAACTATGATAAACTTTGATTTAAAAGTTGTTATTCTGAGAAAATGATTTTTATTATGAACATGAAACTATATCCAAAAATTATGGTTAAACTCAAAGTGGAAGTATGTTTTCTAAAATGGTCATCTAGACGTCGTTCTTTCGACTGAAATGACTACCTTTACAAAAACAACTTGTAACTTGTTTTTCCGACTATAAACCTATACTTTTTCTGTTTAGATTCATAAAATAGAATTCAATATGAAACCATAGCAATTTGATTCACTCAAAACGGATTTAAAATGAAGAAGTTATGGGTAAAACAAGATTGGATAATTTTTCTCATTTTAGCTACGTGAAAATTGGTAACAAATCTATTCCAACCATAACTTAATCAACTTGTATTGTATATTATGTAATCTTGAGATACCATAGACACGTATACAATGTTTCGACCTATCATGTCGACACATCTATATATATTTCGGAACAACCATAGACACTCTATATGTGAATGTTGGAGTTAGCTATACAGGGTTGAGGTTGATTCCAAAATATATATAGTTTGAGTTGTGATCAATACTGAGATACGTATACACTGGGTCGTGGATTGATTCAAGATAATATTTATCGATTTATTTCTATACATCTAACTGTGGACAACTAGTTGTAGGTTACTAACGAGGACAGCTGACTTAATAAACTTAAAACATCAAAATATATTAAAAGTGTTGTAAATATATTTTGAACATACATTGATATATATGTATATATTGTTATAGGTTCGTGAATCAACCAGTGGCCAAGTCTTACTTCCCGACGAAGTAAAAATCTGTGAAAGTGAGTTATAGTCCCACTTTTAAAATCTAATATTTTTGGGATGAGAATACATGCAGGTTTTATAAATGATTTACAAAATAGACACAAGTACGTGAAACTATATTCTATGGTTGAATTATCGAAATCTAATATGCCCCTTTTTATTAAGTCTGGTAATCTAAGAATTAGGGAACAGACACCCTAATTGATGCGAATCCTAAAGATATATCTATTGGGCCTAACAAACCCCATCCAAAGTACCGGATGCTTTAGTACTTCGAAATTTATATCATATCCGAAGGGTGTCCCGGAATGATGGGGATATTCTTATATATGCATCTTGTTAATGTCGGTTACCAGGTGTTCACCATATGAATGATTTTTATCTCTATGTATGGGATGTGTATTGAAATATGAAATCTTGTGGTCTATTATTATGATTTGATATATATAGGTTAAACCTATAACTCACCAACATTTTTGTTGACGTTTTAAGCATGTTTATTCTCAGGTGATTATTAAGAGCTTCCGTTGTCGCATACTTAAATAAGGACGAGATTTGGAGTCCATGCTTGTATGATATTGTGTAAAAACTGCATTCAAGAAACTTATTTTGTTGTAACATATTTGTATTGTAAACCATTATGTAATGGTCGTGTGTAAACAGGATATTTTAGATTATCATTATTTGATAATCTACGTAAAGCTTTTTAAACCTTTATTGATGAAATAAAGGTTATGGTTTGTTTTAAAATGAATGCAGTCTTTGAAAAACGTCTCATATAGAAGTCAAAACCTCGCAACGAAATCAATTAATATGGAACGTTTTTAATCAATAAGAACGGGACATTTCAGTTGGTATCCGAGCATTGGTCTTAGAGAACCAGAATTTTGCATTAGTGTGTCTTATCGAGTTTGTTAGGATGCATTAGTGAGTCTGGACTTCGACCGTGTTTACTTGAAAAATGATTGCTTAACAAATTTTGTTGGAAACTATATATTTTTAACATGTGAATATTATGTGATATATTAATCTCTTAACGTGTTTGATATTATGTGATAGATGTCTACCTCTAGAACAAGTCCCATTGACTCACCTAATAATAATGAAGAGTCAAATGTAAATTGGAATGATTCGTGGACTGATTCGCAAGTTTCCGAAGAGGAACCGGAAGAAGAGTCGGAACCGGAAGAAGAATCGGAACCGGAAGAAGAATCGGAACCGGATGAAGAAATAGAACCGGTGGGGGAAATAATAAAACGGTTAAGTAAAAGAAAATCCTCAACCAACCGACCAAGGTTAATTATGGTCAATGGTGTTTCCGCCAAGGAAGCAAAATATTGGGAGGATTACCAATTCTCCGATGAATCGGATTCCGACGAGAATTCCGATGATGTTATAGAAATTACCCCAACTGAATTTAAAAAGGTAAAAGAAAATAATAAGGGAAAGGGCATAAAAATAGAGAAATCTAATTCCAACCCCGATGAACTTTATATGTATCGTCAACCCCCGAAGTCCTTAAGTTGTAACAATGACCCGGGAACCTCTAAACCACCAGGTTTTTCTAAACCAATGTGGAAAACGACGGCTCGTATTAGGGGAACATCATATATCCCTAGAAACTTGGCAAAACGAACCAAAATCGAAGAAGAAGAAACAAGCGAGTCGGAATAAGATAGTTGTATTCGTGTGGTGTAATATATGTAATATAGTGTGCTTATGCTTTATGATATATGTAAAAATTGCTTGTATTAATAAGTATTTTTTTTTATGAATCTAACTCTTGTCTATTTTACAGTATAAAAACACAAAATGGATAGACAACCCAATATTTTAAGAGACCTACCCGGAGACATGATTGATGAAATCTTGTCTAGAGTCGGTCAGAATTCTTCGGCACAACTATTTAAGGCGAGATCAGTTTGTAAGACATTCGAAGAACGTTCCAAGAATGCCTTGGTTTATAAAAGGCTTTCGTTCGAAAGATGGGGGATATCACATTGGGAAATCCATAAGTTACGATGTGTTTACTTTGACGCATATATTGCGGGGAACCCAAATGCTATTTTACGCAATGGGTTAAGAAATTATTTTGACTCAATATATCCGAATATTGGACTTCGTGATTTAGAAAAAGCGGCTAACATGCAACATAAAGAAGCATGTTATGCTTACGGATTAGTAATGTTCGCTTCTCACCAAAGTGAGAACAAGAACATCGGGCTACAACTATTAAACAAAACGTTCCCACAAGTGACGGAGTCGATAATTGGGGTAAGAAATGAGGTTTTTAGATTGTTACGGGACTGTTGGACATTACGTAACCCTCGTCCCTTTGACGACGTTACAACACGCTGTCTTATCAACGGCCATAACGGTTATGTTCCACAAGACCAAGGATGGGAAGTAATCCTAGTAAAACCAGAATGCATGACTTGTTTCTGGACGTATGAATTACGTGTCTTTATTGCCTTTGCTGAACGACTTGTGTACTAGCTAGAATTATCTTCACAACTATCTTGTTTCAAATTTATTGTGTGCTATATTTCATGCTATATGTAAAATAAGCGGTATTGTAAGTTTGTAAAATATTGTGTAAAAGTTTGAACACGAAATATTATTATAATCAGTTTTTCATATAGAATTGTAGTAGTTGAATTGTATATTAGCTACTAAGTATGAACTTAACGGGTAGGTACTACCCGAATTTAAACTTATAAAACGCTAATATGAAGAAAAAGCTTTTATAAATGAGTTCATATTATGCTACGAAATACTATTAACTACTCTTAATATTCTGTATGATTAACTTGTTCCATTTGACTATTTTGAAGGAAATGGCACCGACTACTCGACACACCGTGAATATGAATGAAGAGGAATTCCGTACTTTTCTAGCTTCAAACATAGCCGCAGTACAGGCTGCGCTACATACCAACAATAACCTTGGATCTAGCAGTATAAGAAATCGTGTAGGATGCACCTACAAAGAATTCACTGCCTACAAACCTTTGGAATTTGATGGAACCGAAGGACCGATCGGATTGAAACGGTGGACCGAGAAGGTCGAATCGGTGTTTGCCATAAGTAAGTGTACTGAAGAGGACAAAGTGAAGTACGCTACGCATACCTTCACAGGTTCTGTGTTAACATGGTGGAATACCTATCTAGAGCAAGTGGGACAAGACGATGCGTACGCACTACCGTGGTCAGCATTCAAGCACTTGATGAACGAGAAGTACCGTCCCAGAACCGAGGTCAATAAGCTCAAGACATAACTTAGAGGGTTACGAACCCAAGGATTTGATATTACCACGTACGAAAGACGATTCACAGAATTGTGCCTATTGTGTCCGGGAGCATTCGAAGATGAGGAAGAGAAGATCGACGCATTTGTGAAAGGATTACCGGAAAGAATCCAAGAAGATATAAGTTCACACGAGCCCGCCTCCATACAACAGGCATGTAGAATGGCTCACAAACTAGTGAACATGATTGAAGAAAGAATTAAAGAACAGACTGCTGAAGAGGCCAATGTGAAGCAAGTCAAAAGAAAGTGGGAGGAAAACGGTGATAAGAATCACCAATACAACAACAAAAGCAATTACAACAATAATCGCAACAATTATCCTAACAATCGCAACATCAATCGCAACTACAACAAACAGCCCAACAACAATAACAACAACAACAACAACAGCAACAACAGCAACTACAACAATCACCCCAACAACAATAATAACCGCAACGACAACAACAATCAGAAGCAGCTATGCCAAAGGTGTGAAAAGTATCACTCGGGGTTCTGCACCAAATTTTGCAACAAGTGTAAAAGAAATGGTCATAGCGCGGCGAAGTGTGAGGTCTACGGACCAGGGGTTAATAGAACGAAAGGAACAAATGGTGTCGGAACGAGTAATGGCGGAGCAAGTAGTGTCGGAGCAAGTTATGCCAATGTAGTTTGATATAAATGTGGAAAACCGGGCCACATTATTAGAAATTGCCCGAACCAGGAGAACACGAATGGACAAGGCCGCGGAAGAGTTTTCAATATTAATGCGGAAGAGGCACAGGAAGACCCGGAGCTTGTTACGGGTACGTTTCTTATTGACAATAAATCTGCTTACGTTTTATTTGATTCGGGTGCGGATAGAAGCTATATGAGTAGAGATTTTTGTGCTAAATTAAGTTGTCCATTGATGCCTTTGGATAGTAAATTTTTACTCGAATTAGCAAATGGTAAATTAATTTCAGCAGATAATATATGTCGGAATCGAGAAATTAAACTGGTTAGCGAAACATTTAAGATTGATTTGATACCAGTAGAGTTAGGGAGTTTTGATGTGATAATCGGTATGGACTGGTTGAAAGAAGTGAAAGCAGAGATTGTTTGTTACAAAAATGCAATTCGCATTATACGAGAAAAAGGAAAACCCTTAATGGTGTACGGAGAAAAGGGCAACACGAAGCTACATCTTATTAGTAATTTGAAGGCACAAAAACTAATAAGAAAAGGTTGCTATGCTGTTCTAGCACACGTCGAGAAAGTACAAACTAAAGAAAAGAGCATCAATGATGTTCCCATTGCAAAAGAATTTCCCGATGTATTTCCGAAAGAATTACCGGGATTACCCCCACATCGATCCGTTGAATTTCAAATAGATCTTGTACCAGGAGATGCACCAATAGCTCGTGCTCCTTACAGACTCGCACCCAGCGAGATGAAAGAACTGCAAAGCCAATTACAAGAACTTTTAGAGCGTGGTTTCATTCGACCAAGCACATCACCGTGGGGAGCTCCTGTTTTGTTTGTCAAGAAGAAAGATGGTACATACAGGTTATGTATCGACTACCGAGAGTTGAACAAACTTACCATCAAGAACCGCTACCCACTACCGAGAATCGACGACTTATTTGATCAACTACAAGGCTCGTCTGTTTATTCAAAGATTGACTTACGTTCCGGGTATCATCAAATGCGGGTGAAAGAAGATGATATTCCAAAGACTGCTTTCATAACACGTTACGGTCATTACGAGTTTATGGTCATGCCGTTTGGTAGCTGTGTTCATGGACCTTATGAACCGAGTGTGTGGACCATACCTTGACAAGTTTGTCATTGTTTTCATTGATGACATACTTATTTACTCAAAGAATGACCAAGAACACGGTGAACATTTGAGAAAGGTGTTAGAAGTATTGAGGAAGGAAGAATTGTACGCTAAGTTTTCAAAGTGTGCATTTTGGTTGGAAGAAGTTCAATTCCTCGGTCACATAGTGAACAAAGAAGGTATTAAGGTGGATCCGACAAAGATAGAAACTGTTGAAAAGTGGGAAACCCCAAAAACTCCAAAACACATACGCCAGTTTTTAGGACTAGCTGGTTACTACAGAAGGTTCATCCAAGACTTTTCCAGAATAGCAAAACCCTTGACTGCATTAACGCATAAAGGGAAGAAATTTGAATGGAATGATGAACAAGAGAAAGCGTTTCAGTTATTGAAGAAAAAGCTAACTACGGCACCTATATTATCATTGCCTGAAGGGAATGATGATTTTGTGATTTATTGTGACGCATCAAAGCAAGGTCTCGGTTGAGTATTAATGCAACGAACGAAGGTGATTGCTTATGCGTCTAGACAATTGAAAATTCACGAACAAAATTATACGACGCATGATTTGGAATTAGGCGCGGTTGTTTTTGCATTAAAGACTTGGAGGTACTACTTATATGGGGTCAAAAGTATTATATATACCGACCACAAAAGTCTTCAACACATATTTAATCAGAAACAACTGAATATGAGGCAGCGTAGGTGGATTGAATTATTGAATGATTATGACTTTGAGATTCGTTACCACCCGGGGAAGGCAAATGTGGTAGCCGATGCCTTGAGCAGGAAGGACAGAGAACCCATTCGAGTAAAATCTATGAATATAATGATTCATAATAACCTTACTACTCAAATAAAGGAGGCGCAACAAGGAGTTTTAGAAGAGGGAAATTTAAAGGATGAAATACCCAAAGGATCGGAGAAGCATCTTAATATTCGGGAAGACGGAACCCGGTATAGGGCTGAAAGGATTTGGGTACCAAAATTTGGAGATATGAGAGAAATGGTACTTAGAGAAGCTCATAAAACCAGATACTCAATACATCCTGGAACGGGGAAGATGTACAAGGATCTCAAGAAACATTTTTGGTGGCCGGGTATGAAAGCCGATGTTGCTAAATACGTAGGAGAATGTTTGACGTGTTCTAAGTTCAAAGCTGAGCATCAGAAACCATCAGGTCTACTTCAACAACCCGAAATCCCGGAATGGAAATGGGAAAACATTACCATGGATTTCATCACTAAATTGCCAAGGACTGCAAGTGGTTTTGATACTATTTGGGTAATAGTTGATCGTCTCACCAAATTAGCACACTTCCTGCCAATAAGAGAAGATGACAAGATGGAGAAGTTAGCACGACTGTATTTGAAGGAAGTCGTCTCCAGACATGGAATACCAATCTCTATTATCTCTGATAGGGATGGCAGATTTATTTCAAGATTCTGGCAGACATTATAGCAAGCATTAGGAACTCGTCTAGACATGAGTACTGCCTATCATCCACAAACTGATGGGCAGAGCGAAAGGACGATACAAACGTTTGAAGACATGCTACGAGCATGTGTTATTGATTTCGGAAACAGTTGGGATCGACATCTACCGTTAGCAGAATTTTCCTACAACAACAGCTACCATTCAAGCATTGAGATGGCGCCGTTTGAAGCACTTTATGGTAGAAAGTGCAGGTCTCCGATTTATTGGAGTGAAGTGGGGGATAGACAGATTACGGGTCCGGAGATTATACAAGAAACTACCGAGAAGATCATCCAAATTCAACAACGGTTGAAAACCGCCCAAAGTCGACAAAAGAGCTACGCTGACATTAAAAGAAAAGATATAGAATTTGAAATTGGAGAGATGGTCATGCTTAAAGTTGCACCTTGGAAAGGCGTTGTTCGATTTGGTAAACGAGGGAAATTAAATCCAAGGTATATTGGACCATTCAAGATTATTGATCGTGTCGGACCAGTAGCTTACCGACTTGAGTTACCTCAACAACTCGCGGCTGTACATAACACTTTCCACGTCTCGAATTTGAAGAAATATTTTGCTAAAGAAGATCTCACTATTCCGTTAGATGAAATCCAAATCAACGAAAAACTTCAATTCATCGAAGAACCCGTCGAAATAATGGATCGTGAGGTTAAAAGACTTAAGCAAAACAAGATACCAATTTTTAAAGTTCGATGGAATGCTCGTAGAGGACCCGAGTTCACCTGGGAGCGTGAAGATCAGATGAAGAAGAAATACCCGCATCTATTTCCAGAAGATTCATCAACACCTTCAACAGCTTAAAATTTCGGGACGAAATTTATTTAACGGGTAGGTACTGTAGTGACCCGAACTTTTCCATGTTTATATATATTAATTGAGATTGATATTTACATGATTAAATGTTTCCAACTTGTTAAGCAATCAAACTTGTTAAGACTTGATTAATTGAAATATGTTTCATATAGACAATTGACCACCCAAGTTGACCGGTGATTCACGAACGTTAAAACTTGTAAAAACTATATGATGACATATATATGGATATATATATAGTTAAAAGGATACTATGATAAGTAAACATATCATTAAGTATATTAACAATGAAGTACATATGTAAAAACAAGACTACTAACTTAATGATTTTTAAACGAGACATATATGTAACGATTATCGTTGTAAAGACATTTAATGTATATATATCATATTAAGAGATATTCATACATGATAATATCATGATAATATAATAATTTAAAATCTCATTTGATATTATAAACATTGGGTTAACAACATTTAACAAGATCGTTAACCTAAAGGTTTCAAAACAACACTTACATGTAACGACTAACGATGACTTAACGACTCAGTTAAAATGTATATACATGTAGTGTTTTAATATGTATTTATATACTTTTGAAAGACTTCAATACACCTATCAAAATACTTCTACTTAACAAAAATGCTTACAATTACATCCTCGTTCAGTTTCATCAACAATTCTACTCGTATGCACCCGTATTCGTACTCGTACAATACACAGCTTTTAGATGTATGTACTATTGGTATATACACTCCAATGATCAGCTCTTAGCAGCCCATGTGAGTCACCTAACACATGTGGGAACCATCATTTGGCAACTAGCATGAAATATCTCATAAAATTACAAAAATATGAGTAATCATTCATGACTTATTTACATGAAAACAAAATTACATATCCTTTATATCTAATCCATACACCAACGACCAAAAACACCTACAAACACTTTCATTCTTCAATTTTCTTCATCTAATTGATCTCTCTCAAGTTCTATCTTCAAGTTCTAAGTGTTCTTCATAAATTCTACAAGTTCTAGTTACATAAAATCAAGAATACTTTCAAGTTTGCTAGCTCACTTCCAATCTTGTAAGGTGATCATCCAACCTCAAGAAATCTTTGTTTCTTATAGTAGGTTATCATTCTAATACAAGGTAATAATCATATTCAAACTTTGGTTCAATTTCTATAACTATAAGAATCTTATTTCAAGTGATGATCTTACTTGAACTTGTTTTCGTGTCATGATTCTGCTTCAAGAACTTCGAGCCATCCAAGGATCCGTTGAAGCTAGATCCATTTTTCTCTTTTCCAGTAGGTTTATCCAAGGAACTTAAGGTAGTAATGATGTTCATAACATCATTCGATTCATACATATAAAGCTATCTTATTCGAAGGTTTAAACTTGTAATCACTAGAACATAGTTTAGTTAATTCTAAACTTGTTCGCAAACAAAAGTTAATCCTTCTAACTTGACTTTTAAAATTAACTAAACACATGTTCTATATCTATATGATATGCTAGCTTAATGATTTAAAACCTGGAAACACAAAAAACACCATAAAACCGGATTTACGCCGTCGTAGTAACACCGCGGGCTGTTTTGGGTTAGTTAATTAAAAACTATGATAAACTTTGATTTAAAAGTTGTTATTCTGAGAAAATGATTTTTATTATGAACATGAAACTATATCCAAAAATTATGGTTAAACTCAAAGTGGAAGTATGTTTTCTAAAATGGTCATCTAGACGTCGTTCTTTCGACTGAAATGACTACCTTTACAAAAACAACTTGTAACTTGTTTTTCCGACTATAAACCTATACTTTTTCTGTTTAGATTCATAAAATAGAATTCAATATGAAACCATAGCAATTTGATTCACTCAAAACGGATTTAAAATGAAGAAGTTATGGGTAAAACAAGATTGGATAATTTTTCTCATTTTAGCTACGTGAAAATTGGTAACAAATCTATTCCAACCATAACTTAATCAACTTGTATTGTATATTATGTAATCTTGAGATACCATAGACACGTATACAATGTTTCGACCTATCATGTCGACACATCTATATATATTTCGGAACAACCATAGACACTCTATATGTGAATGTTGGAGTTAGCTATACAGGGTTGAGGTTGATTCCAAAATATATATAGTTTGAGTTGTGATCAATACTGAGATACGTATACACTGGGTCGTGGATTGATTCAAGATAATATTTATCGATTTATTTCTATACATCTAACTGTGGACAACTAGTTGTAGGTTACTAACGAGGACAGCTGACTTAATAAACTTAAAACATCAAAATATATTAAAAGTGTTGTAAATATATTTTGAACATACATTGATATATATGTATATATTGTTATAGGTTCGTGAATCAACCAGTGGCCAAGTCTTACTTCCCGACGAAGTAAAAATCTGTGAAAGTGAGTTATAGTCCCACTTTTAAAATCTAATATTTTTGGGATGAGAATACATGCAGGTTTTATAAATGATTTACAAAATAGACACAAGTACGTGAAACTATATTCTATGGTTGAATTATCGAAATCTAATATGCCCCTTTTTATTAAGTCTGGTAATCTAAGAATTAGGGAACAGACACCCTAATTGATGCGAATCCTAAAGATAGATCTATTGGGCCTAACAAACCCCATCCAAAGTACCGGATGCTTTAGTACTTCGAAATTTATATCATATCCGAAGGGTGTCCCGGAATGATGGGGATATTCTTATATATGCATCTTGTTAATGTCGGTTACCAGGTGCTCACCATATGAATGATTTTTATCTCTATGTATGGGATGTGTATTGAAATATGAAATCTTGTGGTCTATTATTATGATTTGATATATATAGGTTAAACCTATAACTCACCAACATTTTTGTTGACGTTTTAAGCATGTTTATTCTCAGGTGATTATTAAGAGCTTCCGTTGTCGCATACTTAAATAAGGACGAGATTTGGAGTCCATGCTTGTATGATATTGTGTAAAAACTGCATTCAAGAAACTTATTTTGTTGTAACATATTTGTATTGTAAACCATTATGTAATGGTCGTGTGTAAACAGGATATTTTAGATTATCATTATTTGATAATCTACGTAAAGCTTTTTAAACCTTTATTGATGAAATAAAGGTTATGGTTTGTTTTAAAATGAATGCAGTCTTTGAAAAACGTCTCATATAGAAGTCAAAACCTCGCAACGAAATCAATTAATATGGAACGTTTTTAATCAATAAGAACGGGACATTTCAGTTGGTATCCGAGCATTGGTCTTAGAGAACCAGAATTTTACATTAGTGTGTCTTATCGAGTTTGTTAGGATGCATTAGTGAGTCTGGACTTCGACCGTGTTTACTTGAAAAATGATTGCTTAACAAATTTTGTTGGAAACTATATATTTTTAACATGTGAATATTATGTGATATATTAATCTCTTAACGTGTTTGATATTATGTGATAGATGTCTACCTCTAGAACAAGTCCTATTGACTCACCTAATAATAATGAAGAGTCAAATGTAAATTGGAATGATTCGTGGACTGATTCGCAAGTTTCCGAAGAGGAACCGGAAGAAGAGTCGGAACCGGAAGAAGAATCGGAACCGGAAGAAGAATCGGAACCGGATGAAGAAATAGAACCGGTGGGGGAAATAATAAAACGGTTAAGTAAAAGAAAATCCTCAACCAACCGACCAAGGTTAATTATGGTCAATGGTGTTTCCGCCAAGGAAGCAAAATATTGGGAGGATTACCAATTCTCCGATGAATCGGATTCCGACGAGAATTCCGATGATGTTATAGAAATTACCCCAACTGAATTTAAAAAGGTAAAAGAAAATAATAAGGGAAAGGGCATAAAAATAGAGAAATCTAATTCCAACCCCGATGAACTTTATATGTATCGTCAACCCCCGAAGTCCTTAAGTTGTAACAATGACCCGGGAACCTCTAAACCACCAGGTTTTTCTAAACCAATGTGGAAAACGACGGCTCGTATTAGGGGAACATCATATATCCCTAGAAACTTGGCAAAACGAACCAAAACCGAAGAAGAAGAAACAAGCGAGTCGGAATAAGATAGTTGTATTCGTGTGGTGTAATATATGTAATATAGTGTGCTTATGCTTTATGATATATGTAAAAATTGCTTGTATTAATAAGTATTTTTTTTTATGAATCTAACTCTTGTCTATTTTACAGTATAAAAACACAAAATGGATAGACAACCCAATATTTTAAGAGACCTACCCGGAGACATGATTGATGAAATCTTGTCTAGAGTCGGTCAGAATTCTTCGGCACAACTATTTAAGGCGAGATCAGTTTGTAAGACATTCGAAGAACGTTCCAAGAATGCCTTGGTTTATAAAAGGCTTTCGTTCGAAAGATGGGGGATATCACATTGGGAAATCCATAAGTTACGATGTGTTTACTTTGATGCATATATTGCGGGGAACCCAAATGCTATTTTACGCAATGGGTTAAGAAATTATTTTGACTCAATATATCCGAATATTGGACTTCGTGATTTAGAAAAAGCGGCTAACATGCAACATAAAGAAGCATGTTATGCTTACGGATTAGTAATGTTCGCTTCTCACCAAAGTGAGAACAAGAACATCGGGCTACAACTATTAAACAAAACGTTCCCACAAGTGACGGAGTCGATAATTGGGGTAAGAAATGAGGTTTTTAGATTGTTACGGGACTGTTGGACATTACGTAACCCTCGTCCCTTTGACGACGTTACAACACGCTGTCTTATCAACGGTCATAACGGTTATGTTCCACAAGACCAAGGATGGGAAGTAATCCTAGTAAAACCAGAATGCATGACTTGTTTCTGGACGTATGAATTACGTGTCTTTATTGCCTTTGCTGAATGACTTGTGTACTAGCTAGAATTATCTTCACAACTATCTTGTTTCAAATTTATTGTGTGCTATATTTCATGCTATATGTAAAATAAGCGGTATTGTAAGTTTGTAAAATATTGTGTAAAAGTTTGAACACGAAATATTATTATAATCAGTTTTTCATATAGAATTGTAGTAGTTGAATTGTATATTAGCTACTAAGTATGAACTTAACGGGTAGGTACTACCCGAATTTAAACTTATAAAACGCTAATATGAAGAAAAAGCTTTTATAAATGAGTTCATATTATGCTACGAAATACTATTAACTACTCTTAATATTCTGTATGATTACCTTGTTCCATTTGACTATTTTGAAGGAAATGGCACCGACTACTCGACACACCGTGAATATGAATGAAGAGGAATTCCGTACTTTTCTAGCTTCAAACATAGCCGCAGTACAGGCTACGCTACATACCAACAATAACCTTGGATCTAGCAGTACAAGAAATCGTGTAGGATGCACCTACAAAGAATTCACTGCCTACAAACCTTTGGAATTTGATGGAACCGAAGGACCGATCGGATTGAAACGGTGGACCGAGAAGGTCGAATCGGTGTTTGCCATAAGTAAGTGTACTGAAGAGGACAAAGTGAAGTACGCTACGCATACCTTCACAGGTTCTGCGTTAACATGGTGGAATACCTATCTAGAGCAAGTGGGACAAGACGATGCGTACGCACTACCGTGGTCAGCATTCAAGCACTTGATGAACGAGAAGTACCGTCCCAGAACCAAGGTCAATAAGCTCAAGACATAACTTAGAGGGTTACGAACCCAAGGATTTGATATTACCACGTACGAAAGACGATTCACAGAATTGTGCCTATTGTGTCCGGGAGCATTCGAAGATGAGGAAGAGAAGATCGACGCATTTGTGAAAGGATTACCGGAAAGAATCCAAGAAGATATAAGTTCACACGAGCCCGCCTCCATACAACAGGCATGTAGAATGGCTCACAAACTAGTGAACATGATTGAAGAAAGAATTAAAGAACAGACTGCTGAAGAGGCCAATGTGAAGCAAGTCAAAAGAAAGTGGGAGGAAAACGGTGATAAGAATCACCAATACAACAACAAAAGCAATTACAACAATAATCGCAACAATTATCCCAACAATCGCAACATCAATCGCAACTACAACAAACAGCCCAACAACAATAACAACAACAACAACAACAACAACAACAACAGCAACTACAACAATCACCCCAACAACAATAATAACCGCAACGACAACAACAATCAGAAGCAGCTATGCCAAAGGTGTGAAAAGTATCACTCGGGGTTCTGCACCAAATTTTGCAACAAATGTAAAAGAAATGGTCATAGCGCGGCGAAGTGTGAGGTCTACGGACCAGGGGTTAATAGAACGAAAGGAACAAATGGTGTCGGAACGAGTAATGGCGGAGCAAGTAGTGTCGGAGCAAGTTATGCCAATGTAGTTTGATATAAATGTGGAAAACCGGGCCACATTATTAGAAATTGCCCGAACCAGGAGAACACGAATGGACAAGGCCGCGGAAGAGTTTTCAATATTAATGCGGAAGAGGCACAGGAAGACCCGGAGCTTGTTACAGGTACGTTTCTTATTGACAATAAATCTGCTTACGTTTTATTTGATTCGGGTGCGGATAGAAGCTATATGAGTAGAGATTTTTGTGCTAAATTAAGTTGTCCATTGACGCCTTTGGATAGTAAATTTTTACTCGAATTAGCAAATGGTAAATTAATTTCAGCAGATAATATATGTCGGAATCGAGAAATTAAACTGGTTAGCGAAACATTTAAGATTGATTTGATACCAGTAGAGTTAGGGAGTTTTGATGTGATAATCGGTATGGACTGGTTGAAAGAAGTGAAAGCAGAGATTGTTTGTTACAAAAATGCAATTCGCATTATACGAGAAAAAGGAAAACCCTTAATGGTGTACGGAGAAAAGGGCAACACGAAGCTACATCTTATTAGTAATTTGAAGGTACAAAAACTAATAAGAAAAGGTTGCTATGCTGTTCTAGCACACGTCGAGAAAGTACAAACTAAAGAAAAGAGCATCAATGATGTTCCCATTGCAAAAGAATTTCCCGATGTATTTCCGAAAGAATTACCGGGATTACCCCCACATCGATCCGTTGAATTTCAAATAGATCTTGTACCAGGAGCTGCACCAATAGCTTGTGCTCCTTACAGACTCGCACCCAGCGAGATGAAAGAACTGCAAAGCCAATTACAAGAACTTTTAGAGCGTGGTTTCATTCGACCAAGCACATCACCGTGGGGAGCTCCTGTTTTGTTTGTCAAGAAGAAAAATGGTACATTCAGGTTATGTATCGACTACCGAGAGTTGAACAAACTTACCATCAAGAACCGCTACCCACTACCGAGAATCGACGACTTATTTGATCAACTACAAGGCTCGTCTGTTTATTCAAAGATTGACTTACGTTCCGGGTATCATCAAATGCGGGTGAAAGAAGATGATATTCCAAAGACTGCTTTCAGAACACGTTACAGTCATTACGAGTTTATGGTCATGCCGTTTGGTAGCTGTGTTCATGGACCTTATGAACCGAGTGTGTGGACCATACCTTGACAAGTTTGTCATTGTTTTCATTGATGACATACTTATTTACTCAAAGAATGACCAAGAACACGGTGAACATTTGAGAAAGGTGTTAGAAGTATTGAGGAAGGAAGAATTGTACGCTAAGTTTTCAAAGTGTGCATTTTGGTTGGAAGAAGTTCAATTCCTCGGTCACATAGTGAACAAAGAAGGTATTAAGGTGGATCCGACAAAGATAGAAACTGTTGAAAAGTGGGAAACCCCAAAAACTCCAAAACACATACGCCAGTTTTTAGGACTAGCTGGTTACTACAGAAGGTTCATCCAAGACTTTTCCAGAATAGCAAAACCCTTGACTGCATTAACGCATAAAGGGAAGAAATTTGAATGGAATGATGAACAAGAGAAAGCGTTTCAGTTATTGAAGAAAAAGCTAACTACGGCACCTATATTGTCATTGCCTGAAGGGAATGATGATTTTGTGATTTATTGTGACGCATCAAAGCAAGGTCTCGGATGTATATTAATGCAACGAACGAAGGTGATTGCTTATGCGTCTAGACAATTGAAAATTCACGAACAAAATTATACGACGCATGATTTGGAATTAGGCGCGGTTGTTTTTGCATTAAAGACTTGGAGGTACTACTTATATGGGGTCAAAAGTATTATATATACCGACCACAAAAGTCTTCAACACATATTTAATCAGAAACAACTGAATATGAGGCAGCGTAGGTGGATTGAATTATTGAATGATTACGACTTTGAGATTCGTTACCACCCGGAGAAGGCAAATGTGGTAGCCGATGCCTTGAGCAGGAAGGACAGAGAACCCATTCGAGTAAAATCTATGAATATAATGATTCATAATAACCTTACTACTCAAATAAAGGAGGCGCAACAAGGAGTTTTAGAAGAGGGAAATTTAAAGGATGAAATACCCAAAGGATCGGAGAAGCATCTTAATATTCGGGAAGACGGAACCCGGTATAGGGCTGAAAGGATTTGGGTACCAAAATTTGGAGATATGAGAGAAATGGTACTTAGAGAAGCTCATAAAACCAGATACTCAATACATCCTGGAACGGGGAAGATGTACAAGGATCTCAAGAAACATTTTTGGTGGCCGGGTATGAAAGCCGATGTTGCTAAATACGTAGGAGAATGTTTGACGTGTTCTAAGGTCAAAGCTGAGCATCAGAAACCATCAGGTCTACTTCAACAACCCGAAATCCTGGAATGGAAATGGGAAAACATTACCATGGATTTCATCACTAAATTGCCAAGGACTGCAAGTGGTTTTGATACTATTTGGGTAATAGTTGATCGTCTCACCAAATCAGCACACTTCCTGCCAATAAGAGAAGATGACAAGATGGAGAAGTTAGCACGACTGTATTTGAAGGAAGTCGTCTCCAGACATGGAATACCAATCTCTATTATCTCTGATAGGGATGGCAGATTTATTTCAAGATTCTGGCAGACATTATAGCAAGCATTAGGAACTCGTCTAGACATGAGTACTGCCTATCATCCACAAACTGATGGGCAGAGCGAAAGGACGATACAAACGCTTGAAGACATGCTACGAGCATGTGTTATTGATTTCGGAAACAGTTGGGATCGACATCTACCGTTAGCAGAATTTTCCTACAACAACAGCTACCATTCAAGCATTGAGATGGCGCCGTTTGAAGCACTTTATGGTAGAAAGTGCAGGTCTCCGATTTGTTGGAGTGAAGTGGGGGATAGACAGATTACGGGTCCGGAGATTATACAAGAAACTACCGAGAAGATCATCCAAATTCAAAAACGGTTGAAAACCGCCCAAAGTCGACAAAAGAGCTACGCTGACATTAAAAGAAAAGATATAGAATTTGAAATTGGAGAGATGGTCATGCTTAAAGTTGCACCTTGGAAAGGCATTGTTCGATTTGGTAAACGAGGGAAATTAAATCCAAGGTATATTGGACCATTCAAGATTATTGATCGTGTCGGACCAGTAGCTTACCGACTTGAGTTACCTCAACAACTCGCAGCTGTACATAACACTTTCCACGTCTCGAATTTGAAGAAATGTTTTGCTAAAGAAGATCTCACTATTCCGTTAGATGAAATCCAAATCAACGAAAAACTTCAATTCATCGAAGAACCCGTCGAAATAATGGATCGTGAGGTTAAAAGACTTAAGCAAAACAAGATACCAATTGTTAAGGTTCGATGGAATGCTCGTAGAGGACCCGAGTTCACCTGGGAGCGTGAAGATCAGATGAAGAAGAAATACCCGAATCTATTTCCAGAAGATTCGTCAACACCTTCAACAGCTTAAAATTTCGGGACGAAATTTATTTAACGGGTAGGTACTGTAGTGACCCGAACTTTTCCATGTTTTTATATATTAATTGAGATTGATATTTACATGATTAAATGTTTCCAACTTGTTAAGCAATCAAACTTGTTAAGACTTGATTAATTGAAATATGTTTCATATAGACAATTGACCACCCAAGTTGACCGGTGATTCACGAACGTTAAAACTTGTAAAAACTATATGATGACATATATATGGATATATATATAGTTAAAAGGATACTATGATAAGTAAACATATCATTAAGTATATTAACAATGAAGTACATATGTAAAAACAAGACTACTAACTTAATGATTTTTAAACGAGACATATATGTAACGATTATCGTTGTAAAGACATTTAATGTATATATATCATATTAAGAGATATTCATACATGATAATATCATGATAATATAATAATTTAAAATCTCATTTGATATTATAAACATTGGGTTAACAACATTTAACAAGATCGTTAACCTAAAGGTTTCAAAACAACACTTACATGTAACGACTAACGATGACTTAACGACTCAGTTAAAATGTATATACATGTAGTGTTTTAATATGTATTTATATACTTTTGAAAGACTTCAATACACCTATCAAAATACTTCTACTTAACAAAAATGCTTACAATTACATCCTCGTTCAGTTTCATCAACAATTCTACTCGTATGCACCCGTATTCGTACTCGTACAATACACAGCTTTTAGATGTATGTACTATTGGTATATACACTCCAATTATCAGCTCTTAGCAGCCCATGTGAGTCACCTAACACATGTGGGAACCATCATTTGGCAACTAGCATGAAATATCTCATAAAATTACAAAAATATGAGTAATCATTCATGACTTATTTACATGAAAACAAAATTACATATCCTTTATATCTAATCCATACACCAACGACCAAAAACACCTACAAACACTTTCATTCTTCAATTTTCTTCATCTAATTGATCTCTCTCAAGTTCTATCTTCAAGTTCTAAGTGTTCTTCATAAATTCTACAAGTTCTAGTTACATAAAATCAAGAATACTTTCAAGTTTGCTAGCTCACTTCCAATCTTGTAAGGTGATCATCCAACCTCAAGAAATCTTTGTTTCTTATAGTAGGTTATCATTCTAATACAAGGTAATAATCATATTCAAACTTTGGTTCAATTTCTATAACTATAAGAATCTTATTTCAAGTGATGATCTTACTTGAACTTGTTTTCGTGTCATGATTCTGCTTCAAGAACTTCGAGCCATCCAAGGATCCGTTGAAGCTAGATCCATTTTTCTATTTTCCAGTAGGTTTATCCAAGGAACTTAAGGTAGTAATGATGTTCATAACATCATTCGATTCATACATATAAAGCTATCTTATTCGAAGGTTTAAACTTGTAATCACTAGAACATAGTTTAGTTAATTCTAAACTTGTTCGCAAACAAAAGTTAATCCTTCTAAATTGACTTTTAAAATTAACTAAACACATGTTCTATATCTATATGATATGCTAGCTTAATGATTTAAAACCTGGAAACACAAAAAACACCATAAAACCGGATTTACGCCGTCGTAGTAACACCGCGGGCTGTTTTGGGTTAGTTAATTAAAAACTATGATAAACTTTGATTTAAAATTTGTTATTCTGAGAAAATGATTTTTATTATGAACATGAAACTATATCCAAAAATTATGGTTAAACTCAAAGTGGAAGTATGTTTTCTAAAATGGTCATCTAGACGTCGTTCTTTCGACTGAAATGACTACCTTTACAAAAACAACTTGTAACTTGTTTTTCCGACTATAAACCTATACTTTTTCTGTTTAGATTCATAAAATAGAATTCAATATGAAACCATAGCAATTTGATTCACTCAAAACGGATTTAAAATGAAGAAGTTATGGGTAAAACAAGATTGGATAATTTTTCTCATTTTAGCTACGTGAAAATTGGTAACAAATCTATTCCAACCATAACTTAATCAACTTGTATTGTATATTATGTAATCTTGAGATACCATAGACACGTATACAATGTTTCGACCTATCATGTCGACACATCTATATGAAATGTCCCGTTCTTATTGATTAAAAACGTTCCATATTAATTGATTTCGTTGCGAGGTTTTGACCTCTATATGAGACGTTTTTCAAAGACTGCATTCATTTTAAAACAAACCATAACCTTTATTTCATCAATAAAGGTTTAAAAAGCTTTACGTAGATTATCAAATAATGATAATCTAAAATATCCTGTTTACACACGACCATTACATAATGGTTTACAATACAAATATGTTACAACAAAATAAGTTTCTTGAATGCAGTTTTTACACAATATCATACAAGCATGGACTCCAAATCTCGTCCTTATTTAAGTATGCGATAGCGGAAGCTCTTAATAATCACCTAAGAATAAACATGCTTAAAACGTCAACAAAAATGTTGGTGAGTTATAGGTTTAACCTATATATATATCAAATCATAATAATAGACCACAAGATTTCATATTTCAATACACATCCCATACATAGAGATAAAAATCATTCATATGGTGAACACCTGGTAACCGACATTAACAAGATGCATATATAAGAATATCCCCATCATTCCGGGACACCCTTCGGATATGATATAAATTTCGAAGTACTAAAGCATCCGGTACTTTGGATGGGGTTTGTTAAGCCCAATAGATCTATCTTTAGGATTCGCGTCAATTAGGGTGTCTGTTCCCTAATTCTTAGATTACCAGACTTAATAAAAAGGGGCATATTCGATTTCGATAATTCAACCATAGAATGTAGTTTCACGTACTTGTGTCTATTTTGTAAATCATTTATAAAACCTGCATGTATTCTCATCCCAAAAATATTAGATTTTAAAAGTGGGACTATAACTCACTTTCACAGATTTTTACTTCGTCGGGAAGTAAGACTTGGCCACTGGTTGATTCATTCTGGTGACGTTGCCTCCGGAGCTTAGGTGAACATCCATGTCAGAATAGCTGTCGGAATAACTATCGGATTAGCTATCGAAGTCTGAGGGACTCGAACTGGTTGAGGGATTCATCTCGTACGATCAGATGAAGTATTTTCGATAAGAAACAGATTATAGGATGTAGATTAGTACCCTGCAATACATAATTCACATATGCATATACAATACTAAAATCCCATATGTTACGAAGGAATCTACGGAAGTTGTCAGACAAAGTCTACATTACAAGATATGCTAAGATATGAATTAGCAGATATGCTAAGATACAAATTTTTGTCTATACACTATTCATGCAATCATTGCAGTAAGATGTGTCTAGACTAAGAATGATAAGCAGGTAATTTTCTAAGGATGATAAATAGATAATTTCCGACAAAAATGATAAGCAAAACTTTTGACATGCAGACACGGTCGAAGTCCAGACTCACTAATGCATCCTAACGACTATCAGTTAGACTCATTAATGCAAGACCTGGTTCGCTAAGACCACCGCTCTGATACCAACTGAAGCGACCCGTCCTAATCCATCCGGACGAAGTCCATATCGATTATAAATGATTCACAACAGCTGATTACATCGCGAGGTATTTGACCTCTATATGATACATTTTACAAACATTGCATTCGTTTTTGAAAAGACAATCTTTCATTACATCGAAAGTTGACAACATGCATACCATTTCGTAATATATCTTACTATAATAGACTTAATAATAATCTTGATGAACTCAACGACTCGAATGCAACGTCTTTTGAAATATGTCATGAATGACTCCAAGTAATATCTCTAAGATGAGCAAATGCACAGCGGAAGATTTCTTTCGTACCTGAGAATAAACATGCTTTAAAGTGTCAACCAAAAGGTTGGTGAGTTCATTAGTTTAACATAAATAATCATTTCATAATTTTAATAGACCACAAGATTTCATACTTCCATTTCTCATAATCATACGTCCCATGCATAGAGACAAAAATATCATTCATATGGATTGAACACCTGGTAACCGACATTCACAATATGTATATAAGAATATCCCCATCATTCCGGGATCCTCCTTCGGACATGATATAAATTTCGAAGTACTAAAGCATCCGGTACTTTGGATGGGGCTTGTTGGGCCCGATAGATCTATCTTTAGAGTTCGCGTCAATTAGGGTGTCTGTTCCCTAATTCTTAGATTACCAGACTTAATAAAAAGGGGCATATTCGATCTCGATCATTCAACCATATAATGTAGTTTCGATTACTTGTGTCTATTTCGTAAAACATTTATAAAAGCGCATGCATTCTCAGTCCCAAAAATATATATTGCAAAAGCATTTAAAAAGGGATTAATGAAACTCACAATAATGTATTTTGTAGTAAAAATACATATGACGACATTGAACAATGTAGGGTTGGCCTCGGATTCACGAACCTTCCAAAGCCTTTCAAAAAAAATATGTCCTGAACGGGGTTTGAACTAGAGACCTCCCGCTCACCCGCCAACACACTTAACCATTCCCTCTGTCTTGTTTATCTGATTTATAAGGCAACCCAAACTATATATCTAGTATTTCATTTAGCCATGTTCATCATCTTCTTCACCAAGTTCGAAATCAAACGGGGGCAAAAACTCAACAACAATCGAACGGGTTTTCATTTATGACTTGTAAACAACATGAAACAAAAAAAAATGAGTTCATGATATAAAAAAAATGAGAAAAAAATAAAAAAAAATCCTACTGCTTGCTCGTAGCCAAGAAAAAAAAAATTTTGTTTTCAATTTTGAGTTCGTTTTGGACAATCTTTACAACATGAAACATGTTTCAAATCATTCCTAAAAACTATTGAAATCGTCAATTGAACTTAAAATATCAAAACAAGCTCTAATTTCTCCAAGAACAAAACAGTTGACTTTTGACAATTTAACTTTGACTCGCAAATTCGAATTCGTTATTAAGAATTGGAACTTGAGATTTTGCAGGAAGTTTAAGTAAATGATTCCTAACAACTCTGCATTTTTAGTTTTTGAAATTTGTTTCGAATTTACGTTAGTGTATATTACTGTGAAGAACTCAAGAACTCAAAAATTGATTTTTAGATTAAGAGTGTTATAGGTTATGATTACAACATGAATTGTGTTGCAAATCATTCCTATAAACTTCATGGATCATCAAATTAACTGAAGATATCAAAACAAACTCGAATTTGAATCAAGAACACTTAGTTGACTTTGAAAACCAAAACTTTGACTCTCAAATTAGACATTGATAGAAAGAATTGAAGATTGAAAACTTACAGATAGTTTAGATAGACGATTCCTAACAAGACTGCATTATTACATTTTGGAAATTCATTCGAAATTAAAATATGGTGAAAAAGATGAATGAACAGTGTGTCGAGCTTCATCTTCTTTTTATTTCTGTTTTCAAATCCTGATTTGCAGTGTAAACTAGTATTATATATAATGTGTTAGTACATAATTTAACAGTTAAACTAGATTCTAATTGATTTATGAAATTGACCGGGATCGATTTATAGACAAGGAGTACTCACAATTCAATCAACGAATAAAAAAAAGAAACAGACATATACAATCAAACAAAATTTGTTACCTGTCCTTGTTATATGCTTATATATAATAAATTTTAATTTTATTAATTAATATAAATATATTAATAATAATAATACTAATTAATAGTATTTATATCAAAATAATAATAATAATAATAATAATAATAATAATAGAAATACTAATATTATTTATTATTTATGATAATAATAATAATAGATTGTATTCTTTGTAATAATAATAATAACTATATAAATGATAATTTTATCAAAAAAATATACTTATAATAATAATAAGAATTATATTATTGATGATACCATTAATTACAATTATATTAGAAATAATATAACAATGTATTTATATATACATATTTTCATATTACTATTACATATATATTTTTTTAATATTGAGAGTGATTATTATATTACTACAACAATATAATTTATAATAAAACTTGTTATATTAATTGTTAATATTAAATAAAGTTATAACTTTACTACTAGTTATAGTGATAATGATATTAACAATGATATCAATAACATTAATAAGTATACAAATCAGATATATTAAATTCAATATTATAATTTTAGTAATTCTGATATTAATATTAATAGTAGCAATGAATGTATTAATAATATAATGATTACGATTAAACTTGTAATTACATTTAAACATTAATATTATATATTATACGATAACATATGTTGAATATTTATTATTTATACATTGTATATATATTACCATATACTCTTAATTATTAATAAGAATCATATCTATATTTATTCATTTTTAAATTACACTTACTTATTTTTATAGCTCATTTTACATATTTAGTTCAAATGTTTAAATTTTATTTTATAATTTTAAATTATTATATATATACTTACATCTATATATACTTATATATATACATATTTATTTGCAAACTATGGTTCGTGAATCATCGGGCATAATCAAAGGTCAACTGAATCCATATAAATAGTTCAAAGGTCAAATGTATGCACGAACACAGTTCAAGGTTTATGAGACTTCAACATTACAAACTTTGCTTATCATGTCGGAACATATGAATATTAAGTTTAAATTTGGTCGGAAATTCCCGGGTCGTCACACTATATATATTTCGGAACAACCATAGACACTCTATATGTGAATGTTGGAGTTAGCTATACAGGGTTGAGGTTGATTCCAAAATATATATAGTTTGAGTTGTGATCAATACTGAGATACGTATACACTGGGTCGTGGATTGATTCAAGATAATATTTATCGATTTATTTCTATACATCTAACTGTGGACAACTAGTTGTAGGTTACTAACGAGGACAGCTGACTTAATAAACTTAAAACATCAAAATATATTAAAAGTGTTGTAAATATATTTTGAACATACATTGATATATATGTATATATTGTTATAGGTTCGTGAATCAACCAGTGGCCAAGTCTTACTTCCCGACGAAGTAAAAATCTGTGAAAGTGAGTTATAGTCCCACTTTTAAAATCTAATATTTTTGGGATGAGAATACATGCAGGTTTTATAAATGATTTACAAAATAGACACAAGTACGTGAAACTACATTCTATGGTTGAATTATCGAAATCTAATATGCCCCTTTTTATTAAGTCTGGTAATCTAAGAATTAGGGAACAGACACCCTAATTGACGCGAATCCTAAAGATAGATCTATTGGGCCTAACAAACCCCATCCAAAGTACCGGATGCTTTAGTACTTCGAAATTTATATCATATCTGAAGGGTGTCCCGGAATGATGGGGATATTCTTATATATGCATCTTGTTAATGTCGGTTACCAGGTGTTCACCATATGAATGATTTTTATCTCTATGTATGGGATGTGTATTGAAATATGAAATCTTGTGGTCTATTATTATGATTTGATATATATAGGTTAAACCTATAACTCACCAACATTTTTGTTGACGTTTTAAGCATGTTTATTCTCAGGTGATTATTAAGAGCTTCCGCTGTCGCATACTTAAATAAGGACGAGATTTGGAGTCCATGCTTGTATGATATTGTGTAAAAACTGCATTCAAGAAACTTATTTTGTTGTAACATATTTGTATTGTAAACCATTATGTAATGGTCGTGTGTAAATAGGATATTTTAGATTATCATTATTTGATAATCTACGTAAAGCTTTTTAAACCTTTATTGATGAAATAAAGGTTATGGTTTGTTTTAAAATGAATGCAGTCTTTGAAAAACGTCTCATATAGAGGTCAAAACCTCGCAACGAAATCAATTAATATGGAACGTTTTTAATCAATAAGAACGGGACATTTCAATCATGACTGTCAATTTCTTCACCAAAGTCAGTCTTCAAAAGATCACCCAAGTTTCTAACAACACATTATTTAAACTGGTGAGGGTGAAATGGTGGTTTGGCAGACAAAAATGGATTGAGGTGCTCCTCATAAAGCGTCCGGTTTCTGAGATCCCAGCACCTTTATGGTACGGAAGAAACCACAGAGAAAGAAAAAACTATGGAGTTCATGAGGTGTAAACCACTCAGTAGATAATGCAAATAATTAAGAATTTGTAAACAAAAATATATTTTTCTTCGGTAATTTGAAAGCTGTTGGTTAGTGATCCAATAATAATATACAGATGTTAATCACTTTGTTTTGATGATGACATCAAGTCTTATGTGCTTAAACAACGTATAGAACAACACAAATTCACAAGCCTACACAATCTCTAGCAAATGACCAATACACAAAATAGTTAAGTCAAAAGAGTCATTTAAAAAACACTGAAGGAGCACGGCTGGGTCCACGGACGACCGCAGGTTAGACCGTGGGATGCCTTGTACCTTGATTCCATGAAACAAGGTGCACGGTCGACTCCACGGCCAGCCGTGGGTCGACCACAGTTCTCACTGTCCGAATTTTTGATCGAAAAATGTTTGACTACTTCGGGGCATCTATAATTTACAAATGTTATTTAAACATGCTTAGAATAGTTGCCTCATTCATATCCAAATGAGTTTTGGTCACTAAAACACTAATCTTGGTTAATCACAGTTAATGACATCTTAATGAAACTTTTAGCTTGTGAGTAATGTTAAACACACAAGTAGGGCTAAAAGTTCTTTTACAAAAGTTATCTCTTTAAATCTAAATTAAGTAATATTTAAGATGGTCATTAAAGTCCCAACTAAAAAGATGCTCTCCACTTGATTAACCATTAAGCATTACTTGCATGTTTAATAAGAGTTTAGTGTAAACTCCCAAAAGTCTTCATGTAAAAAAAAAATTGGTCTAATTTGAAAGATTGCAAGTAAGCAATGAATGTTTATACTTACAAAACTAATGTTGACAAAAGCTTTGAAGACTTGTGACTTGAAGTTTGAAAGCTTGTGGTTGTCAGGGGATCAAAATTCTGCATTTGCCTTAAAGGAAAATCAATGACACACCACTGGTACAATGGGACTTTCCACTTTTGAGCCAAACTCAACCTCAAAGAATACATCCAAGAAAAAATAGGTAATGCAGGATTTTTCAGATGTTTTTGCATCTAATTGCAGCCATCCAATAAGGGAAAAAGACAAAGTTAAAGATCTCAAACGGCTACAATTTCAGAGTATAGAAGCCTGCACGGTCGACCCATGATCGACCGTGAGGTGAGCCGAAGTCAGCCGGGTTTGATTTTCTTTTGCGCATAAAAGCCAAACCTTGGAGCACTTGATGACTCACCTCTTGCACTTACATTTCCATACATTTATTGTAATCTATTTAGAGTGATTCAAGCAAGAGTAATTGTAAACTTAGTTGTGAGTTTACTTGTAAACTATCTTCTTAAAGGGATCTAGAAGATATGTGAGGTTCACTTGGGGGAAGCATTAGGATCTTGTGGTAAAATCATGGTGATTGTGAATTCTTCAAAGGGACGTAAGGGTTCATAATGAAATGTCCCGTTCTTATTGATTAAAAACGTTCCATATTAATTGATTTCGTTGCGAGGTTTTGACCTCTATATGAGACGTTTTTCAAAGACTGCATTCATTTTAAAACAAACCATAACCTTTATTTCATCAATAAAGGTTTAAAAAGCTTTACGTAGATTATCAAATAATGATAATCTAAAATATCCTGTTTACACACGACCATTACATAATGGTTTACAATACAAATATGTTACAACAAAATAAGTTTCTTGAATGCAGTTTTTACACAATATCATACAAGCATGGACTCCAAATCTCGTCCTTATTTAAGTATGTGACAGCGGAAGCTCTTAATAATCACCTGAGAATAAACATGCTTAAAACGTCAACAAAAATGTTGGTGAGTTATAGGTTTAACCTATATATATCAAATCATAATAATAGACCACAAGATTTCATATTTCAATACACATCCCATACATAGAGATAAAAATCATTCATATGGTGAACACCTGGTAACCGAAATTAACAAGATGCATATATAAGAATATCCCCATCATTCCGGGACACCCTTCGGATATGATATAAATTTCGAAGTACTAAAGCATCCGGTACTTTGGATGGGGTTTGTTAGGCCCAATAGATCTATCTTTAGGATTCGCGTCAATTAGGGTGTCTGTTCCCTAATTCTTAGATTACCAGACTTAATAAAAAGGGGCATATTAGATTTCGATAATTCAACCATAGAATGTAGTTTCACGTACTTGTGTCTATTTTATAAATCATTTATAAAACCTGCATGTATTCTCATCCCAAAAATATTAGATTTTAAAAGTGGGACTATAACTCACTTTCACAGATTTTTACTTCGTCGGGAAGTAAGACTTGGCCACTGGTTGATTCACGAACCTATAACAATATATACATATATATCAATGTATGTTCAAAATATATTTATAACACTTTTAATATATTTTGATGTTTTAAGTTTATTAAGTCAGCTGTCCTCGTTAGTAACCTACAATTAGTTGTCCACAGTTAGATGTATAGAAATAAATCGATAAATATTATCTTGAATCAATCCACGACCCAGTGTATACGTATCTCAGTATTGATCACAACTCAAACTATATATATTTTGGAATCAACCTCAACCCTGTATAGCTAACTCCAACATTCACATATAGAGTGTCTATGGTTGTTCCGAAATATATATAGATGTGTCGACATGATAGGTCGAAACATTGTATACGTGTCTATGGTATCTCAAGATTACATAATATACAATACAAGTTGATTAAGTTATGGTTGGAATAGATTTGTTACCAATTTTCACGTAGCTAAAATGAGAAAAATTATCCAATCTTGTTTTACCCATAACTTCTTCATTTTAAATCCGTTTTGAGTGAATCAAATTGCTATGGTTTCATATTGAATTCTATTTTATGAATCTAAACAGAAAAAGTATAGGTTTATAGTCAGAAAAACAAGTTACAAGTCGTTTTTGTAAAGGTAGTCATTTCAGTCGAAAGAACGACGTCTAGATGACCATTTTAGAAAACATACTTCCACTTTGAGTTTAACCATAATTTTTGGATATAGTTTCATGTTCATAATAAAAATCATTTTCTCAGAATAACAACTTTTAAATCAAAGTTTATCATAGTTTTTAATTAACTAACCCAAAACAGCCCGCGGTGTTACTACGACGGCGTAAATCCGGTTTTATGGTGTTTTTTGTGTTTCCAGGTTTTAAATCATTAAGCTATCATATCATATAGATATAGAACATGTGTTTAGTTATTTTTAAAAGTCAAGTTAGAAGGATTAACTTTTGTTTGCGAACAAGTTTAGAATTAACTAAACTATGTTCTAGTGATTACAAGTTTAAACCTTCGAATAAGATAGCTTTATATGTATGAATCGAATGATGTTATGAACATCATTACTACCTTAAGTTCCTTGGATAAACCTACTGGAAAAGAGAAAAATGGATCTAGCTTCAACGGATCCTTGGATGGCTCGAAGTTCTTGAAGCAGAATCATGACACGAAAACAAGTTCAAGTAAGATCATCACTTGAAATAAGATTCTTATAGTTATAGAAATTGAACCAAAGTTTGAATATGATTATTACCTTGTATTAGAATGATAACCTACTATAAGGAACAAAGATTTCTTGAGGTTGGATGATCACCTTACAAGATTGGAAGTGAGCTAGCAAACTTGAAAGTATTCTTGATTTTATGTAACTAGAACTTGTAGAATTTATGAAGAACACTTAGAACTTGAAGATAGAACTTGAGAGAGATCAATTAGATGAAGAAAATTGAAGAATGAAAGTGTTTGTAGGTGTTTTTGGTCGTTGGTGTATGGATTAGATATAAAGGATATGTAATTTTGTTTTCATGTAAATAAGTCATGAATGATTACTCATATTTTTGTAATTTTATGAGATATTTCATGCTAGTTGCCAAATGATGGTTCCCACATGTGTTAGGTGACTCACATGGGCTGCTAAGAGCTGATCATTGGAGTGTATATACCAATAGTACATACATCTAAAAGCTGTGTATTGTACGAGTACGAATACGGGTGCATACGAGTAGAATTGTTGATGAAACTGAACGAGGATGTAATTGTAAGCATTTTTGTTAAGTAGAAGTATTTTGATAGGTGTATTGAAGTCTTTCAAAAGTGTATAAATACATATTAAAACACTACATGTATATACATTTTAACTGAGTCGTTAAGTCATCGTTAGTCGTTACATGTAAGTGTTGTTTTGAAACCTTTAGGTTAACGATCTTGTTAAATGTTGTTAACCCAATGTTTATAATATCAAATGAGATTTTAAATTATTATATTATCATGATATTATCATGTATGAATATCTCTTAATATGATATATATACATTAAATGTCTTTACAACGATAATCGTTACATATATGTCTCGTTTAAAAATCATTAAGTTAGTAGTCTTGTTTTTACATATGTAGTTCATTGTTAATATACTTAATGATATGTTTACTTATCATAGTATCCTTTTAACTATATATATATATATCCATATATATGTCATCATATAGTTTTTACAAGTTTTAACGTTCGTGAATCACCGGTCAACTTGGGTGGTCAATTGTCTATATGAAACATATTTCAATTAATCAAGTCTTAACAAGTTTGATTGCTTAACAAGTTGGAAACATTTAATCATGTAAATATCAATCTCAATTAATATATATAAACATGGAAAAGTTCGGGTCACTACAGTACCTAGCCGTTAAATAAATTTCGTCCCGAAATTTTAAGCTGTTGAAGGTGTTGACGAATCTTCTGGAAATAGATGCGGGTATTTCTTCTTCATCTGATCTTCACGCTCCCAGGTGAACTCGGGTCCTCTACGAGCATTCCATCGAACCTTAACAATTGGTATCTTGTTTTACTTAAGTCTTTTAACCTCACGATCCATTATTTCGACGGGTTCTTCGATGAATTGAAGTTTTTCGTTGATTTGGATTTCATCTAACGGAATAGTGAGATCTTCTTTAGCAAAACATTTCTTCAAATTCGAGACGTGGAAAGTGTTATGTACAGCCGCGAGTTGTTGAGGTAACTCAAGTCGGTAAGCTACTGGTCCGACACGATCAATAATCTTGAATGGTCCAATATACCTTGGATTTAATTTCCCTCGTTTACCAAATCGAACAACGCCTTTCCAAGGTGCAACTTTAAGCATGACCATCTCTCCAATTTCAAATTCTATATCTTTTCTTTTAATGTCAGCGTAGCTCTTTTGTCGACTTTGGGCGGTTTTCAACCGTTGTTGAATTTGGATGATCTTCTCGGTAGTTTCTTGTATAATCTCCGGACCCGTAATCTGTCTATCCCCCACTTCACTCCAACAAATCAGAGACCTGCACTTTCTACCATAAAGTGCTTCAAACGGCGCCATCTCAATGCTTGAATGGTAGCTGTTGTTGTAGGAAAATTCTGCTAACGGTAGATGTCGATCCCAACTGTTTCCGAAATCAATAACACATGCTCGTAGCATGTCTTCAAGCGTTTGTATCGTCCTTTCGCTCTGCCCATCAGTTTGTGGATGATAGGCAGTACTCATGTCCAGACGAGTTCCTAATGCTTGCTGTAATGTCTGCCAGAATCTTGAAATAAATCTGCCATCCCTATCAGAGATAATAGAGATTGGTATTCCATATCTGGAGACGACTTCCTTCAAATACAGTCGTGCTAACTTCTCCATCTTGTCATCTTCTCTTATTGGCAGGAAGTGTGCTGATTTGGTGAGACGATCAACTATTACCCAAATAGTATCAAAACCACTTGCAGTCCTTGGCAATTTAGTGATGAAATCCATGGTAATGTTTTCCCATTTCCATTCCGGGATTTCGGGTTGTTGAAGTAGACTTGATGGTTTCTGATGCTCAGCTTTGACCTTAGAACACGTCAAACATTCTCCTACGTATTTAGCAACATCGGCTTTCATACCCGGCCACCAAAAATGTTTCTTGAGATCCTTGTACATCTTCCCCGTTCCAGGATGTATTGAGTATCTGGTTTTATGAGCTTCTCTAAGTACCATTTCTCTCATATCTCCAAATTTTGGTACCCAAATCCTTTCAGCCCTATACCGGGTTCTGTCTTCCCGAATATTAAGATGCTTCTCCGATCCTTTGGGTATTTCATCCTTTAAATTTCCCTCTTCTAAAACTCCTTGTTGCGCCTCCTTTATTTGAGTAGTAAGGTTATTATGAATCATTATATTCATAGATTTTACTCGAATGGGTTCTCTGTCCTTCCTGCTCAAGGCATCGGCTACCACATTTGCCTTTCCCGGGTGGTAACGAATCTCAAAGTCGTAATCATTCAATAATTCAATCCACCTACGCTGCCTCATATTCAGTTGTTTCTGATTAAATATGTGTTGAAGACTTTTGTGGTCGGTATATATAATACTTTTGACCCCATATAAGTAGTGCCTCCAAGTCTTTAATGCAAAAACAACCGCGCCTAATTCCAAATCATGCGTCGTATAATTTTGTTCGTGAATTTTCAATTGTCTAGACGCATAAGCAATCACCTTCGTTCATTGCATTAATACACAACCGAGACCTTGCTTTGATGCGTCACAATAAATCACAAAATCATCATTCCCTTCAGGCAATGACAATATAGGTGCCGTAGTTAGCTTTTTCTTCAATAACTGAAACGCTTTCTCTTGTTCATCATTCCATTCAAATTTCTTCCCTTTATGCGTTAATGCAGTCAAGGGTTTTGCTATTCTGGAAAAGTCTTGGATGAACCTTCTGTAGAAACCAGCTAGTCCTAAAAACTGGCGTATGTGTTTTGGAGTTTTTGGGGTTTCCCACTTTTCAAGAAATTGACTTTGGTGAAGAAATTGACAGTCATGATTGAAATGTCCCGTTCTTATTGATTAAAAACGTTCCATATTAATTGATTTCGTTGCGAGGTTTTGACCTCTATATGAGACGTTTTTCAAAGACTGCATTCATTTTAAAACAAACCATAACCTTTATTTCATCAATAAAGGTTTAAAAAGCTTTACGTAGATTATCAAATAATGATAATCTAAAATATCCTGTTTACACACGACCATTACATAATGGTTTACAATACAAATATGTTACAACAAAATAAGTTTCTTGAATGCAGTTTTTACACAATATCATACAAGCATGGACTCCAAATCTCGTCCTTATTTAAGTATGCGACAGCGGAAGCTCTTAATAATCACCTGAGAATAAACATGCTTAAAACGTCAACAAAAATGTTGGTGAGTTATAGGTTTAACCTATATATATCAAATCATAATAATAGACCACAAGATTTCATATTTCAATACACATCCCATACATAGAGATAAAAATCATTCATATGGTGAACACCTGGTAACCGACATTAACAAGATGCATATATAAGAATATCCCCATCATTCCGGGACACCCTTCGGATATGATATAAATTTCGAAGTACTAAAGCATCCGGTACTTTGGATGGGGTTTGTTAGGCCCAATAGATCTATCTTTAGGATTCGCGTCAATTAGGGTGTCTGTTCCCTAATTCTTAGATTACCAGACTTAATAAAAAGGGGCATATTAGATTTCGATAATTCAACCATAGAATGTAGTTTCACGTACTTGTGTCTATTTTGTAAATCATTTATAAAACCTGCATGTATTCTCATCCCAAAAATATTAGATTTTTAAAGTGGGACTATAACTCACTTTCACAGATTTTTACTTCGTCGGGAAGTAAGACTTGGCCACTGGTTGATTCACGAACCTATAACAATATATACATATATATCAATGTATGTTCAAAATATATTTACAACACTTTTAATATATTTTGATGTTTTAAGTTTATTAAGTCAGCTGTCCTCGTTAGTAACCTACAACTAGTTGTCCACAGTTAGATGTATAGAAATAAATCGATAAATATTATCTTGAATCAATCCACGACCCAGTGTATACGTATCTCAGTATTGATCACAACTCAAACTATATATATTTTGGAATCAACCTCAACCCTGTATAGCTAACTCCAACATTCACATATAGAGTGTCTATGGTTGTTCCGAAATATATATAGATGTGTCGACATGATAGGTCGAAACATTGTATACGTGTCTATGGTATCTCAAGATTACATAATATACAATACAAGTTGATTAAGTTATGGTTGGAATAGATTTGTTATCAATTTTCACGTAGCTAAAATGAGAAAAATTATCCAATCTTGTTTTACCCATAACTTCTTCATTTTAAATCCGTTTTGAGTGAATCAAATTGCTATGGTTTCATATTGAATTCTATTTTATGAATCTAAACAGAAAAAGTATAGGTTTATAGTCGGAAAAACAAGTTACAAGTCGTTTTTATAAAGGTAGTCATTTCAGTCGAAAGAACGACGTCTAGATGACCATTTTAGAAAACATACTTCCACTTTGAGTTTAACCATAATTTTTGGATATAGTTTCATGTTCATAATAAAAATCATTTTCTCAGAATAACAACTTTTAAATCAAAGTTTATCATAGTTTTTAATTAACTAACCCAAAACAGCCCGCGGTGTTACTACGACGGCGTAAATCCGGTTTTATGGTGTTTTTTGTGTTTCCAGGTTTTAAATCATTAAGCTAGCATATCATATGGATATAGAACATGTGTTTAGTTAATTTTAAAAGTCAAGTTAGAAGGATTAACTTTTGTTTGCGAACAAGTTTAGAATTAACTAAACTATGTTCTAGTGATTACAAGTTTAAACCTTCGAATAAGATAGCTTTATATGTATGAATCGAATGATGTTATGAACATCATTACTACCTTAAGTTCCTTGGATAAACCTACTGGAAAAGAGAAAAATAGATCTAGCTTCAACGGATCCTTGGATGGCTCAAAGTTCTTGAAGCAGAATCATGACACGAAAACAAGTTCAAGTAAGATCATCACTTGAAATAAGATTGTTATAGTTATAGAAATTGAACCAAAGTTTGAATATGATTATTACCTTGTATTAGAATGATAACCTACTGTAAGAAACAAAGATTTCTTGAGGTTGGATGATCACCTTACAAGATTGGAAGTGAGCTAGCAAACTTGAAAGTATTCTTGATTTTATGTAACTAGAACTTGTAGAATTTATGAAGAACACTTAGAACTTGAAGATAGAACTTGAGAGAGATCAATTAGATGAAGAAAATTGAAGAATGAAAGTGTTTGTAGGTGTTTTTGGTCGTTGGTGTATGGATTAGATATAAAGGATATGTAATTTTGTTTTCATGTAAATAAGTCATGAATGATTACTCATATTTTTGTAATTTTATGAGATATTTCATGCTAGTTGCCAAATGATGGTTCCCACATGTGTTAGGTGACTCACATGGGCTGCTAAGAGCTGATCATTGGAGTGTATATACCAATAGTACATACATCTAAAAGCTGTGTATTGTACGAGTACGAATACGGGTGCATACGAGTAGAATTGTTGATGAAACTGAACGAGGATGTAATTGTAAGCATTTTTGTTAAGTAGAAGTATTTTGATAGGTGTATTGAAGTCTTTCAAAAGTGTATAAATACATATTAAAACACTACATGTATATACATTTTAACTGAGTCGTTAAGTCATCGTTAGTCGTTACATGTAAGTGTTGTTTTGAAACCTTTAGGTTAACGATCTTGTTAAATGTTGTTAACCCAATGTTTATAATATCAAATGAGATTTTAAATTATTATATTATCATGATATTATCATGTATGAATATCTCTTAATATGATATATATACATTAAATGTCTTTACAACGATAATCGTTACATATATGTCTCGTTTAAAAATCATTAAGTTAGTAGTCTTGTTTTTACATATGTAGTTCATTGTTAATATACTTAATGATATGTTTACTTATCATAGTATCCTTTTAACTATATATATATCCATATATATGTCATCATATAGTTTTTACAACTTTTAACGTTCGTGAATCACCGGTCAACTTGGGTGGTCAATTGTCTATATGAAACATATTTCAATTAATCAAGTCTTAACAAGTTTGATTGCTTAACAAGTTGGAAACATTTAATCATGTAAATATCAATCTCAATTAATATATATAAACATGGAAAAGTTCGGGTCACTACACATAAGTTGCGGCTTATCGAGGAGCTAGTGTTGTATCCGAACACTCCACCGAGTTTGGAGCATTATAGTGAAACTAACTTTCAATTCGTTAGAATTGAGGAGTGGATTAAGGAAGATTAGTTAATATCTTCCCGAATCACTATAAATATCCGTGTTTGTTCTCTTATCTTTTATCTTTATATTATACTTGTGAACAAACTAATCAAATCACACTATAGTAATCTCAAGTTCTAAATCGAAAAAGTTTTAAAAAATCGCACTAAGTAACTATTAACCCCCCCCCCCCCCCCTTCTAGTTACTTACACATGAAAAAAACAACAAAATATCATATCTCAAATCAATTTAGTTAGTGGTTTTATTAATAGTTAGCTTTTTCGGAGAATACTCCAAGAGTCCCTGCAATCTCGGGCGAAATCTTTATACGCTTCTCCTTTTTCAGGTTTTAATCTAAACACTTTTGTTTAATAATGTTTTGTTATTATGTGCATTTCGATACTACCATACTGGCGTAAAATTTTCATATGTTGCCTTGATAAAAACTTAGGCTAGGGTAGTTATGTAGATATAGTACGATTAGTGTTGTTGCGCTGAATCCGTAACCCCGATAGGCTTGTATGCTAATATCTTGCGGACTAGTCAACCTATTGTTTTGATCGAGACGTGTCCAACCATATGAACGTAGATACTTTATAGGACCAAGACCCTCGTTTATACTATAACTGAAGTATTTATGAACTCGGTATGACCGGTGAACCCAAGAGACATTTATTGTACTTATGGGACATGGAACTTAGGAATTGAGTCATGGATGACCAAGCATACCTGATAACTGACCCGAAGAGACCTCTTAGGGGCTGTCATGATCTACCTAGCTGCACCCAATCGTATGATTCAACCTTATTGCATGTTCTTGTTTGATTGTTACCTTAGGATTAATTATACTATATATTGTATGCTTCTAATACGTTTCTATCTGTAACACTATAATGTTGTATAATGATTAGGATAGTTTGATTCTGCGTAGTATGATGATAGGACTGTTAGTTTCCATATATGTTTTGTCAACTTAACCCGGCAAGCTCCTCCTGTTATGATTGTGTTCATTCAACACGACGCGTAGTTACTATGTCTTAGACAAATAACGAGGGTTAGGATTAGAGCTTAACTTCTGACAACACCTAGTGCTTAACTAAGGATAACATCCGAAGTTTTGTCACTCCGAGAGTGTAACTTATGTGGCATAGCTGCCTTTAGAAATGGCAATGGATCGGATATGGATCGGATTACGCCATATCCACATTCATATCCATTAACCAAAGTTTCATCCATATCCATATCCGTTAACCAAAGTTTCATCCATCCATATCCATATCCGATGGATTATTCGGGTTAATGGATATCTATTGGATAAGTCGTCGTTAATTTTTTTTTCAACTTAATACTAGTTAAAGTCATCGTTTGTTATAAAGTTATTTAAAAATAAGTCATAATGTATATAACCTAAAAGCTCGATATCACTTAACTGACTAGTCTATCGTAACTTGTGTGTATATATACATATATACGATATGATAACAACATATAAACATCATACATATAAGAATATGATCATCTCTACGGGTACGATGATTGAAATATCAATTAACTTTGTAGAAAAATTTCTCAACGCTAAGACTTAGACGTATTGAAAATTTAATGTAATAAAAGGTGAACTGAATATGTATATATATATAATGAAATATTATATATAATTGAGGGTAATTATAACGATATATCTATATTTATATATTATATGTGTATATATAAAAGCATTTCGGGTGAAATCGGGTTCATCCATGGATTATAAATTGTCATCCATATCCGATCCAATAAACATCCATATCCATATCCATATCCATATCCGATATTCATCCATTTAGATCATTCATATCCGCTTTAAGCAGATCGGATCGGATGGATATCCATCGGATCGGATGGTCATTGACATCCCTACCTGCCTTTGCTCAAAGAGAACTTCGAGAGGTCAAAGACTGGTAGGTTTACACGATTGGCTCATCCGATGAGTTCTATATTGTCATAATCAAAGGTTACCTCCAACATAACTACATTTGGCTAGCCTAAGTGTATATCTCGGTCAACATTTCCTTGATTTGCATACTCCGAGTATCTCTACAACCTTTTTACTTTCTCGCATCTAGGATTGTTTTATAAAAACCCTACTACTATCCGTTATCTAGACAATTTATCTAAATACAATTATACCCTTGATCTTCAATTCGGTAAACCATTAAAAAACACGACCCTAGGTCAATTTACACTTTCAATCCTTAGAAAGCCAAAAAGAAGATTTAGGTCGCGCACATATAAATATAATACACATGACACCCCTGTGTGACCCGCCTGGTTAACCTCGTTTTGCGACAAACGTAATCGATTTTTTTGGCGATATCAAGACAATTCTAAATTAAGATGAATTTGAGCCTTTAGATCAACTTTTTTTAAGGGATGAGATTAAATATGAAAGGAAAAATTGAATAATCTAAACTAACATAAGCGTTGTTTTGATATATAATGTAGAAAGAAAGAAATATAGATAGATAGATATATAGATATAGAATATAGAATATAGATATAAAAAATAATGTACAGATATAGATGGATAGAGAGGAAGGATTTTATATATAGTTTAGAAAAGAAGAAATCAGGACATTGAACTCGTGAAACTAGGGTTTAAAAATCAATCGAAATTTCTACATTGCTACGACTTTTCACCACCGAATTCGCTCTCGGATTATACGCAACTTTTTTACGCTTTGCGCCAATCGGTCTCTACTCTCACCCGTCGTCTACGGTACTATCATTCACTATCGATAAGTTTTATTGCATATGGACCATCACTAATCACTAATTACTTCAAAATTATGATACCATCACTAATTACTTCAAATTCATCTTCTCTGTTTTTGTAAATTTATAAGGAGTTATATGTATCCAATTAGATTGAAAGTTCAGCTTTCGCGAATCGTAGTTGATTCCATGTTTTATGATGCACCG
Organism: Rutidosis leptorrhynchoides; assembly: GCF_046630445.1. Lineage (NCBI taxonomy): Eukaryota > Viridiplantae > Streptophyta > Magnoliopsida > Asterales > Asteraceae > Rutidosis > Rutidosis leptorrhynchoides. The sequence continues at coordinate 422,970,585 of NC_092338.1, read as the reverse complement.
GAATCATCATCTTTTACCCAAACTAGGGTTGGGACGAAGATCACATTACCATTGTAACCACCACCGACAAAAAAACCTTGATACAAAAGAGAAAAATTGCAATACTATTCACTTATGCGGTGCAGGCTATCAAGGGATGCAAAAAAACCCCGGAGCAAAAACAATCGAGGGTGACTTAGAAGCACTTTTTTTCTCAGGTTCAGTACCCGATCGCGGCCCGTGGCTGCCCCAAGCGTTTCGACTTTGCTGCCCGAACCGATAGTTGGACAAGTTGTTTCTGGTAAGTTTTTTGTTGACCCCCTAGGTTTGGGTTCGCCGAAAGACTTGATAATAATTTGCCTGATCAGTTTAGGGTTTTTGGGTTTAAATGTGTTATACCGTCGTTTCCATCATGAGGAACTGTGCTCCCAAATCATTGATGGAAACTGGTTTACAACAGTTAGTTCCTTTTAATTTTTTGTGCAAAAAATTTGGATATGCCTATGGTTTTACATTACATAAAGATATATCCAAATTCTCAAAGGCTAATATTAACACATAAAGGTATATTAATTAAATAGAAGACACTGAGTCCACTTGACCTCGCCAAAAATGTACTTGATTGAAAATTTTGTTCTTTTTATCAGATTTTTTTTTTTTTTTCTATTTTTCTAATTACTTGTATTTTACATACACAATAATCATATCTTTCTCAAATAGTATATGATTACAAATACTATAACTGTTGAATAAAAAGAACAATTAGAGAAAACATGAGATTAACATGTCAAACGTTTGATATGTGTGTGTGAACAGCAACGTGACCCAAACCCGTATTGACCTTTAATTAGAACCACACATATTTAACAAAATGTATTAAATATTATTGCATCCAATCCGATTAGTTTCAAGAACTTACTCATGCCCTTGTTTGGCAACATTGTTGATCCTTGTTTAGCAACATTGTTGAGTATTTTCTTGGCTGCAACCTTAGCTTGATATATGTTGGTGATCTATATTGCCGGTTCATCTTCATCCCCTGTAGCACCAACCAATTGCTCATCTAATGTAGATAATAATACCCTTTTACTAACAATTTTTATCAAACTTTTGATATTTCAAGCATATATAAGATATATTCTTTTGGTTTAACCTATGCACATGGTCAATTTTAATTCCTTCATCAACTTATTATTCGCCCCCGTGGTCTCTATAATTTTGTTGTAATCACCCTATTTTCCTTTTCCCGTTCTTATTGCATTTTAACCAACTATGTTGTTAATATATCTAAACAATTGTACCCACCAAAATACAAATCCAAATCTTGGTCACGTAAGATAAAACATTTTTCCCATTTACCACTCTCTCAACTTTTATAAGTTGCCAAACAATTAAAATTAATGTCATCCAAACACATTACTAAACGCATTACTAACTCTTTTACCCAACCCGTAAACAAAATACAAAACTTTTTTTTTTTTCAATAGAAAATTCCGCTCTATTAATGTCACTATAATATCTCATCCCGAAACCAAGCTTCCACATATTACCATTAATATTATAACACCTCAATTCCACAATAATAGTCCGAACAATTTTTTATTCTCAAGAGATGGAATAATAAGCAAACAAATCAAAGCAACACCAATAATTATCAAATCAAACAATTGCGCTAAAGTCCATTTACTATATCTCAACTGCTTAAACTCATCGAGTAAATTATCATCTAAAAACGGATTCTTCTCATCATTTTCACTAACAACTTTTCCTATAACCCATAATTTCGCTACTCGAATGGATCTTTGATCCATCTCCGGTACATCAATTAACCTAAACTTTGTTTTCGCTAGTAACAAAGTTGATTTCGCCTTCTTTAAGAAGCCATTAGCTGAACAAACCGCAACTGGCTCATCATCGCCAACAATAGTTCGACGACTATCAATATACCAGTGTCGTAACAGTTGTGGAACCTTTTCAGGCAACAAAACTTCATTTTGTAAACCCTAACACTAACTCTATTGGTATCCAGAATGAAGTTAGGGTTTCGTTGCATGAAGATGTGCCATAACAGTACGCCACCTGTCTATTGGTAGTCATCGAACTGCTGATGGCGATGATGTGTCGGTTGTGGTTTGTCCAGCTAATGCCTTGTTTAAGAAAATGAAATCAACTTTGTTTCCGACGTAAACGAAGTCTAGGTTAATTGATGTTCAGGAGTCGGATCAAATAGTGAAATTTGGGGTTATAGTAGAAGTCGGTAGTGAAATTGTTGAGGGGGATCATTTTTGGATGACGATTACTTAATTGAGTATAAACATTTGAGGTATAATAAATAGACTTTATTGCAATTGTGTTTAGTTTGATAATTATAGTTGCTGCTTTGATTTGTTTGTTTATTGTTCTATCTTATGAGCATAAAAAGTTGTTCGATCTTTTATTGTAGAAATAAGGTGTTATGATATTAGTGGTAATATGTGGAAGATGAGATGAGGGATTAGGATTATAGTGATATTAATAGAGCGGAATTTTCTATTGAGGAAAAAGGTTTTTTATTCGGGTTGCTGAAAGGAGTTCAGTATTTAATTTGGATGACGTTTATTTCAATTGTTTGGCAACTTATAAATGTTTAAAGCGTGGCATATGGAAAACATGTTGTCTTACTTGACCAAGACTTGAATTTTTTGGGTACGATTGTTTGGTTATTAAAAATGTTGTTGGTTAAAGTTCTTGCTTCTTCTTTTCATGTGAGCACGTTTTTTTGACTAGAAATCTTTATTTCAATCTTTATTTCATCAGTATCTAACTGGAACGTTTTTTGTCCTGCCGTTGATTAAAATTCAACAAGAACGAGAAGATAGGGTGATCACAAAACTACAGAGCATGAGGGGCGAATAATAAAGTTGATAAATGGATTAAAATTGACGACTTGCCATAGGTTAAACAACAAGACTATATCTGCTGGAATATGAAAATTTTTCGTAAGGGGTATTATTATCTACTTTAGATGAGTAATTGGCGGGTGTTTAGATGCATATATAATAAGCCAAGAACATATTCAACAATTTTGCTAAACAAGGCTCCGAGTAAATTCTTGAATCAAATTGGATTAGATGCAATAATATATAATACATTTTGTTTAAGATGTGTGGTACTTATGACAGGTTTGAGTTCACACACATATATCAATGTTGTAGATAGTTATTATACTGATATAACGAAAAATTTATCATTCAAAAATAATACAGAGTAGTTAATTGTTTTTACAACTATAACATTCATCGATAAAAATTAAATAACATTCATCGATAAATGTTCCTGATAACATTCATCGTGATGCATGTTATTCTTTGAACGTTTTTTTTTTTTTTTTTTTTTTCATCTTCTGTGAAGTTTTTATCAAAATTTAGCCCGATTTAGTGTTTAGGGCTTAGTGTTTTGGGTTTAGTCCTTAAACCCCAAACTCTAAACCGTTCGTGTTAAAAACTCAATCTAAACCCTAAACCTTAATTTCTAAACCCTAATTTCTAAGCCCTAGAAAACGCTCGAAAAATAACATGCATCAAGATGAATGTTATCAGGAACATTTATCGGTGAATGTTATTTCTTCGAGCGTTTTCGGGTCAAAATAATAACATCTATCACAATGTCTTTTTTTAATGTTCATATTTTCACGTAATCTTAATGTTTGTAAAAAAAAATTCAGAAAAAAAAAATTTATTTCCCCTCAAAAAAGTGGTTCCCTCTTGATTAAAACTTATATATATATATATATATATATATATATATATATATATATATATATATATATATATATATATATATATAAGTTTTAATCAAGAGGGAACCACTTTTTTGAGGGGAAATAAATTTTATATATATATAAACCCTAAACCTTAATTTCTAAACCCTAATTTCTAAACCCTAGAAAACGCTCGAAAAATAACATGCATCAAGATGAATGTTATTGATAAGGCTAAAAAGGAACATATATTTCATAGCAATATCCCTCCTAAATAATAGGTTTCATATGTAATTGTATTATATTTTCATTGTAATTGTTTAAATAAATAAGTGCGAAGACAAAAGGCGAAAACGAAGATTTGAAGACACAAACGTCCAAAAAGCTCAAATGTACAAGATACAATTCAAAAGGTTCAATTTATGGATGAAAAACATCTAAAAATTACAAGAGTACAAGTTACAAAACGCAAAGTACAAGATATTAAATTGTACGCAAGGACGTTCGAAAATCCGGAACCGGGACATGAGTCAACTATCAACGCCCGACGCAATGGACCAAAAATTATGAGTCAACTATGCACAAAAATAAAATATAATATATAAATAATTATATAAATTATTTATATATTATAAATATATATATAATCATGTCGACAAGCTATGAGACAAAGGATCCTGAGCTGGATTTTCAAACTCCACGACTCGCGGAGTTTGAAGGCCAAAAACTCCACGACTCGCGGAGCTGTCAGAAATCAAAACGCCTATAAAAGGCCATGCATTCGTTCGATAAAAAAATATAAATAATAATAATAATACTAAATAATAAATAAATAATATATATATATATATATATATATATATATATATATATATATATATATATATAGGGTAGTTTTATATTAGATTAGTTCGGGTTATGTAAAGGTTATTTTACGGGTTTTGAAGTCGAAATTCTGTCCGTGTACCACTACGCGATAAATAATCAATGTAAGCTATGTTCTCCTTTTTAAATTAATGTCTCGTACTTAAGTTATTATTATGCTTATTTAAGACGAAGTAATCATGATGTTGGGCTAAAATACTAAAATTGGGTAATTGGGCTTTGTACCATAATTGGGATTTGGACAAAAGAACGACACTTGTGGAAATTAGACTATGGGCTATTAATGGGCTTTATATTTGTTTAACTAAATGATAGTTTGTTAATTTTAATATAAAGATTTACAATTGGACGTCCATATAAATAACCATATACACTCGATCGGACACGATGGGCGGGGTATTTATATGTATGAATAATCGTTCATTTAACCGGACACGGGAATGGATTAATAGTCTATGGAATTATTAAAACAGGGGTAAAATTATGTACAAGGACACTTGGCGTAATTGTTAACAAAGTATTAAAACCTTGGGTTACACGCAGTCGATATCTTGGTGTAATTATTAAACAAAGTATTAAAACCTTGTTACAGTTTAAGTCCCCAATTAGTTGGAATATTTAACTTCGGGTATAAGGATAATTTGACGAGGATACTCGCACTTTATATTTATGACTGATGGACTGTTATGGACAAAAACCAGACGGACATATTAAATAATCCAGGACAAATGACAATTAACCCATGGGCATAAAATTAAAATCAACACGTCAAATATCATGATTACGGAAGTTTAAATAAACATAATTATTTTATTTTATATTTCATCGCACCTTTAATTATTCGTCATTTATATTTTTTGTTATTTATTTTATTTTGTTAATTAAATTTACTTTACGCTTCGTTTAAAATATAAAATCGACAAACCGGTCATTAAACGGTAAACCCCCCTTTTATATATTATTATATATATATATTTATATATTTTTGTACAAATATAGTTGTTTAAAAATAAAGTGTAACCGTCTCCCTGTGGAACGAACCGGACTTACTAAAAACTATACTACTCTACGATTAGGTACACTGCCTATAGTGTTGTAGCAAGGTTTAGGTATATCCCATTTGTAAATAAATAATTAAAACTTGTGTAATTTGTATCGCTTTTCCTAGTAAAAATATAAACTATTTCATACCCCCACGCTACGACATCAAGTTTTTGGCGCCGCTGCCGGGGACTCGGCGAAACTCTATATTTTTAATTTATTTTTGTATAAATATAAATATATTTATATATATTTTTAGAAAAACAATATAAAATTTAAAAAAAAGAAAAAAAAAACACGTTTTTCAAACTCCACGACTCGCGGAGTTTGCAGGCTTAAAACTCCACGACTCGCGGAGCCACCCTGACAGACGCACCCAGAACCCTAATTTGGCATTTATTACGAGTATAATTTAATTATTATTATTAAAACTTAATTAAGTTTATATTTAATATTAATATTTAGTTTTAGTTTTTAAATTAATTTGTATTTTAAATATTAATTAGTATTATTAAATATATATATATAAATTAATACTTTTATAAAATAAATAATATAAAAATAATATTTTTATAAAAATTATAATTTTTACAACTTTAATTTTATTTTTATATTTTGTATATTTTTAATCGTTTAATCGTAATATTGTATATTTATTGTTCGTAGCTAGTTTTAAGTTCTAGTATTTTGCCGTAGCTTATTTTTATTTTTAGATTTTTAGGCTTTGCCGTTAAATCCCTTAAGTGCTATTTCTTTAGACTAAGATTTAGGTGCTTTTGAATTTTGCGACGATTTTAAAATTTTAGTGCCTTTTAAGTCACGACTCGCTACTTTCTTATTTTTATTTTTTGACGTTTTTCAACGCGCATTCTTTTTCTTTCTTATTTCTCGACGCTTTAGTTTTTAGGACTTAGAAATTTTCTCTATTTCTTATCTAATATCTCAAACGAAAAGAAAAATTATTTAAGTGGTTAAATTAATGGACGTTGACAATTTTCTGCTTCGTAGTAATAGTTGGATTTGTTAGTGGTTGAGTTGTGAGCTTCCGATTTAAAGGGTTCTAGCTCCCTGCTGCATCTTTTGGCTATTCGAAACGTGGGCAAAAGCAGAAAAGTCTATTAACTGGACAACTTATATAAGTTTTTTTATTTTTATAACTAATAGGATAATTAGTAAATGCACCACATTGTAGCTAAAATTTGGTCATCGCAATAAAATGAAAAATTTTGAAAACAAGGCTATGGAAACTCTTTTTGATATCCAAAATCAATTAAATCAATACTCTCAAACGGGTGTTGATGACAATTCGTTCGGTCAATCTTGGATCACGAATGACGAAACAATAACTGGTTGTGAAATCTGTGAAAATTATCACTCAACATGGGAATGTTATTATTACGTTCCTATGGAAAATTACGCACCCACGGAACCTGAATGGAATGATTATGAAGAATACAATTCAAATTTGGATTATTCCCAAGAATATTTCCAAACTCAACAACCAGTAGACGAGGAAAATTACGTGTCTGAAAATTTATTAGACAATATGAAAATCAAACTCGAAGAACTCAATGCTCAAAATGAACAAATGAGAGAGTTTGTAAACCGGCAAGCTGAAACTCTATCAGACTACACACCTGTTGATCTGAGGAGTATTGTGCAAGAAAATCTCATATCATCGAATTTTGATGAATTCGAGAGCTCCGAAATTACCAACTATCCCGATGATACTTTTTATTCAGTCTTACCAATTTCACAACATATCGACACATTAGCCTCTACCGACGAAATCATCGATCCATCAATGGATAAAGAAGAAGTAAGGGTGACAAATTGGTACTCTTGGGAAAACGATAACGTTGAAAATTTTACCCCCGAGATCAAAATGGTGAGACCAATAAGTACCGTTAATGAAGAAGAATCTACTCCAATCCCGAAATTCACCATTCCACAACCTTCCAACCCAATATTCTCAATAGACGAGTCATCTACCGAAGATGAACTACGAGCTTTAATAGATAATGACACCTCGAATTTCACCCAATTGGGTAATAGAGGTGAAACCTTTGATCCCGAGAATGAACGGAAGGAAATGTTAGGAATTATCCACCCTATAGAAATATGTATGTCGATGTATATCGATCCATTTGACCAAGAACCAGAAAAGAGACATATCCATTCACTAAAAGCTACACTTAAAAAAGAATTAAGTATCGGGTGGGTCTAAACTTTAAACCCATTGATATATTTTATGCCACCCGAGATGTAAATAACTGGCTCACTCTTTTAATTCGTGGAACTTATTCTACCGACTTCACATGTCGTCAGCTAAGTATGGGGAAGTCTAACCCCACTTAACGTTAAATTAGGGGTTCGGGTTAGTGCATAACTCGTTAATAAAAATGCATGATTAGGGTAAAAGACGCATTTTTAAAGATTAGCAAACAATTCAGAAAAGCAACCGTTTTTGAAGAAAAATATGTGTGATAAAACAAGAAGGAATAAACGATGAGGCGCGCCATCTATCATTCGACGAGCTTTGTAATTAAAAACTGGGTATTTTCAATCACTTTTCTACACTAATCACCCTCATTAATTTATAATTAGAGTCTGATTTCATGCAAATGAGGGCATTGCATGATCTCAAGTGTGGGGAAGGGTTATAAATTCTCTCGGGTTTATACTTGGCTTATTTTCTAAATATTGTGAAAATTTTAAAATTTTTCAACTAAATGAATTCAAAATCATGTTTATACATATTTATGAACGGTGAAAACTAGGTGTTAATACCGAAATTATCGTTACCTCGGAAAGGACATAAATTGAGAAACACCCTAAAACGCTTGAATTCATTTAAAATGGAATAAAGGAGAATAAAAAGGCAAAGAAAGAAACTAAGTGTGGGGAGAATGTACCTAGTTATTTAATTAAAAACTATCTAGCACATGTTTCCGTAAAGTTATTGCAGGTGTTTTTGTTTTGGACTAAATTAACTGTTTTACCCGATGAAAGAAAAGAAAAGATGGATCTACACGATGAATCAATTCCATCATTAAAAGGAAGTAAAGTCTTCCGAAAAAGACGCGCTTCTTGATTTAGGTCAAGAAGTTGTCGTCCAGACCAGCTGTAGGTTGACGAAAAATCTAGAAAAGTCATCTCTAAAATCAGCAGGAAATCCACGGACCTCAGTATCAAACAGGGTCGCCAAGTGGTCAGACTTATCCTAACCATGAGAGGATCTGTCTCGTAAAATGGGGAGGGCGCCGTGCAAATTAGCTTGATAAGACTAATGAATCAGATCCCCAGAAAGGATAATCTCCTTAAAAGATCAAAAATCAGCTTTTAAGACTGATATTACTCAATCCTTGAGATTGACCTTAAAGATTGAGAATTCAAACTCATGGAATTCAATGATATCTAAACTCGAGCTTGAACGAGAAAATATTTTGATCAAAATTACAAACCGATTTGTTTTCTGAAAACCTATTTTCAATGCGTTCATTACCATTGAACGTAAAATCCTAGGATTTCACCTGGAATTCATTAGGTCACCTGAACCAAATCGGGTGTCAACCGTAAGAACGGTGGTTGCATAGCATGGTCGAAGACAGGACCTTGTGCCAGACCGAAAAATCATAGGATGATCTTTACTATTGCTCCTACAAAGGATAGTACTAGCATCCGACACGTATATAGACCATAATCAAAAGCAAGTCACGGGACATTGCCTTAACAGTTGCTTGTTCATCGCTTTCCTTTACAACCGGACGGTAGTTTACCGAAAGGTAATATACGGGACAAGTAAACTGGACGTGTTGTTTTCCTAATACAAGGTTAGCAAGTGGGTAACACAAAACCACAAGTGTTGAGCTAAAATTTTCAAATCTGAAACCCACAAAACTCACAAAAATATTTTGCAACACCGGTGAAGGGTTATTCCGAAAAACTTATCTAGGGTAAAAGCTAGATTGAATTTTCAAAGATCAAATGTTTTCATAAAGATCCAATTTCCTTAAGGATCTATATTTTCATAGTCATGTGGGACTGTAAACCGCCTTTCAAATGTGCACTTTGCTTTGGAAATCGAAAGTAAATCGGCTATTTGATTGCAAGTGTCGTTGACCTAAACCCGAGGCAACTGTGGATGACACACCCACCTTTAACCATGGTTCTATCGTTACTATCATTGTTTATATCACCATATCAAAATCACTGATGTACAAAGTGTGATGAATAAAAAAGTGATTCATGTATGTTTTTATTTCAAGTTCTGTATTGCTTGAGGACAAGCAACGCTCAAGTGTGGGGATATTTGATAAGGCTAAAAAGGAACATATATTTCATAGCAATATCCCTCCTAAATAATAGGTTTCATATGTAATTGTATTATATTTTCATTGTAATTGTTTAAATAAATAAGTGCGAAGACAAAAGGCGAAAACGAAGATTTGAAGACACAAACGTCCAAAAAGCTCAAATGTACAAGATACAATTCAAAAGGTTCAATTTATGGATGAAAACCATCTAAAAATTACAAGAGTACAAGTTACAAAACGCAAAGTACAAGATATTAAATTGTACGCAAGGACGTTCGAAAATCCGGAACCGGGACATGAGTCAACTATCAACGCCCGACGCAATGGACCAAAAATTATGAGTCAACTATGCACAAAAATAAAATATAATATATAAATAATTATATAAATTATTTATATATTATAAATATATATATAATCATGTCGACAAGCTATGAGACAAAGGATCCTGAGCTGGATTTTCAAACTCCACGACTCGCGGAGTTTGAAGGCCAAAAACTCCACGACTCGCGGAGCTGTCAGAAATCAAAACGCCTATAAAAGGCCATGCATTCGTTCGATAAAAAAATATAAATAATAATAATAATACTAAATAATAAATAAATATATATATAATATATATATATATATATATATATAGTATAGGGTAGTTTTATATTAGATTAGTTCGGGTTATGTAAAGGTTATTTTACGGGTTTTGAAGTCGAAATTCTGTCCGTGTACCACTACGCGATAAATAATCAATGTAAGCTATGTTCTCCTTTTTAAATTAATGTCTCGTACTTAAGTTATTATTATGCTTATTTAAGACGGAGTAATCATGATGTTGGGCTAAAATACTAAAATTGGGTAATTGGGCTTTGTACCATAATTGGGGTTTGGACAAAAGAACGACACTTGTGGAAATTAGACTATGGGCTATTAATGGGCTTTATATTTGTTTAACTAAATGATAGTTTGTTAATTTTAATATAAAGATTTACAATTGGACGTCCCTATAAATAACCATATACACTCGATCGGACACGATGGGCGGGGTATTTATATGTATGAATAATCGTTCATTTAACCGGACACGGGAATGGATTAATAGTCTATGGAATTATTAAAACAGGGGTAAAATTATGTACAAGGACACTTGGTGTAATTGTTAACAAAGTATTAAAACCTTGGGTTACACGCAGTCGATATCTTGGTGTAATTATTAAACAAAGTATTAAAACCTTGTTACAGTTTAAGTCCCCAATTAGTTGGAATATTTAACTTCGGGTATAAGGATAATTTGACGAGGATACTCGCACTTTATATTTATGACTGATGGACTGTTATGGACATAAACCAGACGGACATATTAAATAATCCAGGACAAAGGACAATTAACCCATGGGCATAAAATTAAAATCAACACGTCAAATATCATGATTACGGAAGTTTAAATAAGCATAATTATTTTATTTTATATTTCATTGCACCTTTAATTATTCGTCATTTATATTTTTTGTTATTTATTTTATTTTGTTAATTAAATTTACTTTACGCTTCGCTTAAAATATAAAATCGACAAACCGGTCATTAAACGGTAAACCCCCCTTTTATATATTATTATATATATATTTATATATTTTTGTACAAATATAGTTGTTTAAAAATAAAGTGTAACCGTCTCCCTGTGGAACGAACCGGACTTACTAAAAACTATACTACTCTACGATTAGGTACACTGCCTATAGTGTTGTAGCAAGGTTTAGGTATATCCCATTTGTAAATAAATAATTAAAACTTGTGTAATTTGTATCGCTTTTCCTAGTAAAAATATAAACTATTTCATACCCCCACGCTACGACATCAGTTATCAGGAACATTTATCGGTGAATGTTATTTCTTCGAGTGTTTTCTGGTCAAAATAATAACATCTATCACAATGTCTTTTTTTTAATGTTCATATTTTCACGTAATCTTAATGTTTGTAAAAAAAAATTCAGAAAAAAAATTTATTTCCCCTTTAAAAAGTGGTTCCCTCTTAATTAAAACATATATATATATATATATATATATATATATATATATATATATATATATATATATACATGTTAATGTTTTTTCAAGAAAGAAGAGCACTTTCATTATCTCTCAACAATACAAAAACAGTTGTAAACACACTCCATCAAATGTTGAACATTGGGATATTACTTATTGTGATCTGGCTTCTTATTCTCAAAGTTGCAACTACACAATTCTTCATATATTTTAGTTCGAACTGCTTTTTTTTTAACGGCAAAAAAGCATTTTATTAAAAAATGAGAATGCACATGTTACAATGTATCGAAATTAAAACGAAAAAATATATATCTAGGAGTAAAGCAACACGAGGTTAAAGACTAGTTAAAAACGGAAGACAAGATAAGCCCATCGAGAAACGTAGGAAAACGCCGTAGTCCGTTCATTATCGTTGAGGGGGGATTTAACTTGAATAAATACAAGCTGAGATGACCCGAAGCACAGTGTTGGCAATTCAACGACAACGACAAAGCACACTGAGCCACCCCAATTTCTCCTCGTCCAAAACGACTACTCCGGGAGTGAGGCAAAAAACCTACTAGATGGGATATTTATTAGCCAATACCAGACCTCCTAGATAATAAAGCGTTTGAATCATATGCTCGGGGGTTTGAAATCCATGTGTCTCAATCTACATTATAACCACTCCTGTTAGATATCCATTCGAAACTTTTGAGTTGGATTTCTTTGAACACCATCACACTCGTCGGTTTAGCTCATATTCCTATTTTTCCAAATCATGTACCCAGTCACCCATTCGATGGCTTGCCATAATTGTTTGCCAGCCTCAGAAGAAAACGAGTGCCCATTCCCCAAGAATGTTTCGTTTATGCTTAGATTTGAATAAGGGCCAATATTCCACCAATCAACAACCCGATTCCAAATATCAAGAGCAAAAGAACATAAAATGAGGGAGTGTTCCACTGTCTCCAAACCGCTGTCACAAACGGGACATCCTACCGTCCCCAAATCCATGCCACGCTTATCAAGTTCGATCCTGGTAGGTAAACGTTTGAGTCGTGCTCTCCAAATAAATATTTCGACTTTGAGAGGGACCAATTTGTTTCTAATCGTCTCAGCTATCAGAGGTTGAGCCACCATTCCTTCCCGTACCAGAATATCCGTGAGATTATTAACCGAAAACGAGCCATCACTGCTCCATAACCAAGTCCATTCTTCGCGACCTGCACTACATGGTACAAAACTAGACAAAAGATCAGTAAGGGTGGTGAGGTCCCCGCTCAATCTCCCCGAGATATTCCGGGACCAACACCACGTGGTATAAAAAGAGTTACCCCCAATGAGCCCGTTCAAGAATAGAAACATTTTTATTAGTTTCGAGCCGGTAAAGTCTATTAAATTTATCTTTTAGCAAACTGTCCCCAAGCCAAAACTCATCCCAAAACCTAGTGCACGAACCGTCTGTAATTCTTTTTTTAAACGAGTTAGCAAATGATGTGCCTTTGTGATTTAGGTTAATACCCACTTTAATAATACCCGCCCAAATGGAATAGAGACGATTTGGCGGGGGGAGGCCCTAGCCCCCCTTCGTCACCATAAATACTTTTGATAACAGACACCCAAAGAGAACCATTCTCCTGTTTAAAACACCACCACCATTTTGCTAACAGAGCATGATTTTTTAAGGCAAGTGGGGCGATGTCTAACTCACCCAGATCACGCGGTTTAATGTAGGTTTCCCATTTGACCCATGCCATTTTAGAGATGTCGGAAGACCCGCCCCAAAAATACCGACGCCTTAAACCCTCTAATTTGTCCACGACACAAGAGGGAGCCGAATATAGGGAAAAAAAATAGAGAGGTAAGCTAGATAAGACCGATTTAATCAGAGTAAGCCTTCCCCCGTATGATAGCGATCTAGCTTTCCAATCCGCGAGCCGTTTCCCGAACTTTTCGAAAACCGGTTCCTATGCTTTAGACTGTTTCATCGACGAACCGATATGGAGCCCAAGATAGTTAATAGGTAACGTACCCGCCATACAACCAAGCCAACCCGCCATGCTATCTGTTTCCCCCTAGATACACCTAAGCCATAAACACAACTCTTATGAAAGTTTCTTCGTAAACCCGAGGCCGCTTCAAAGCATTTGAGGATTTTAGTGAGGTTTCGCACATTTCTCCTATTCCAATCATCAAAGAACAACGTGTCGTCCGCATATTGTAAGTGCGTGACCCTGGTACCTCCCCTCCCAATACGAATCCCATCAAAACGATTAGAGGCCGCGACTGTTTTCGTTAGGTGGTTCAATCCCTCGGCCACCATGATGAATAAGTACGGGGATAGAGGATCCCCTTGACGAACCCCTTTTTGCAGAGAGAATTCTTTTGTAGGAGACCCGTTAATCAGAATTGAAATTGAAGCCGACGATAAACACGCATGAATCCATTTGCACCACCTAGAACCGAAACCCATTAGTGCCATGATCTCCATTAGAAAGTTCCAATTAATGCTGTCGAAGGCCTTCTCAAAGTCGTATTAGAAAGTTCGAACTGCTTTTAGTCGTATTCTTGTTTGGTAAAGCATGCAAGACTACATGAAGCCTTTAGTTTCTTGTTTATAAAGCATCCGTTTGATGTCGGCGATCTTTGTGAAGTTGACTGTCCAGGTAAATATTTAATTTTGCATAACCTTTTTCCTGTCAAAATAAACATTTAATGGCTTCTTGATTTAGTTTTATCAATAATAAAGGAACTGATTAACAGTAAAGTTACGTTTCATTTTGGGGCAGATTTCTTTGTTATAAGATCTTATCGGTTTAAGTTTCCAACTTTTGCTGATTACAGATGGTGGTGGAGGAGATATTAACCACTCGTTTCTTGAATGATAACCAGAAGAAGATTACATACCCGAACAGTGTATTGGCTACAAAACCAATAGCCAATTATTATCATAGTCTACATATGAGCAGTGGCGGAACTTGACCCCGACTCGAGAGGGGGCGAAACTAATTGAAGGGGGTAAGAAACTAATCGAAGGGGGGTAAACACTAAAAAAAACCTTATTTTTTCGTAAATTATTTTTTTTTTTTTAGTGTAAAAATTTTTTTCCCCCGAAATCGAGGGGGGGCGGATACCCCCTTTTGTCCCTTAAATGTTCCGCCCCTGCATATGAGAGATGCTATTGATTTTTGTATACATGTATCAACTCCTGATGAAAAGATCGACTTGATGAAGGAGAAAATAATAAGGTATGTCGTGTATAAGTTAGTTATGTTATAATTCAGTAGGCTTATAACTACCTTTAATGGTTATAAGAACAAAGAGAGAAAAAGAGAGAAGAATGAGAGAAGAAATATTGATATTGATATTTCAAGAGAAATGGTGCACCTTAAATGGCTACCATACATGTCTATTTATAGTATAAAATATTACTATGCAAGAAATATAATAATAATAAAATTAACATCCAATCTAGATATTTTATAACACTCCTCCTTGGATGACAATTTTATTAGAGAATAACTAGTACTGTCTCGTTAAAAACCTTGCTAAAGAAAACCCATTGGGATAAAACTTTAGCTAAGGGAAAAAGAGTGCAGCATAGAGTTGACTCCCCCTCAAGTAGGCAACGCCTGAGTTGTTACATCTTCTGAACATGCCTCATGCCAATATTATGAACGTGTGTTCTGAAAATAGCAGTTGGCAGTGCTTTGGTATAAAGATCAGCAGAGTTGTTGATTGAACGTATCTCATTTTAATCTGGTTGTCTTTTACGAGATCTTGAGTATATGAGAAGAATCTGAGGTTTTCATCTGAAACTGTATCATCTAAATCTTTTATGTAGAAGTTTAGCCCCTGTGATTTGTCTACAATCTCCTTCATGGTTTGCTCAAACCCTTGTTTCAATTCATATTCCCTTGTAGTCTTTTCTGAGCCTTACCAATATACCATTCTTTTCCATCAAACTTATGACCGTTAAGACCGTTTATAGCTTTAGCGCCTCGTCAGCATTTATGTTTTGTTCTGTCATTTTTGATACTCTTCTTTCATTTGTATTATGTAAGCTGTATTATCTTCATAGATAGTTGTTACGCTTTTATAGCGTTCTAGTCCACAAGAATCAATAATGATTTGTATCATTGATCTTAACTAAAATCATTCCCGAGTAGCTTCATGTAATGCAATCACTTCGGCATGATTTGATGATGTTGCAACAAGTGTTTGTTTTGAGAACGTCATGATATTGCGGTGCCTCCATTTAGGAATACATATCCAGTTTGAGATTTAGCTTTATGTAGATCGGATAAATAATCTGCATCTGTATAACCAAACAAATCTTGTTTCGAGTTGTTAGAATAAAATAATTATAAATCAGTAGTTCCCCGAAGGTATCAAACTATTTGTTTGATCCCATTCCAATGTCTTTTGGTAGGGGCTGAGCTGAACCTTGTCAACAAATTAACTGCAAAAGAAATGTCAGATCTTGTATAATCTATAAGATACATAAGAACCTCAATTGCACTAAAATATAGAACTTCCGATCTGTTAAAATTTTCATGATCTTCGCAGGGATGAAATAGATCAGTGTCAATATTGAGTGATCTAACAACAATGAGTTTGTCTTTAAAAAAAAAAAATGTTTTAAAATCTTTTCGGTATAAGTTGTTTGATGTACAAGTAAACCATTAGGCATATGCTCAATTTGCAATCCAAGGTAATACTTGGTTTTTTCAAGATCTTTCATTTCAAAATAATTCTTTAGAAGTTGAATGATTTCATAGATCTCTTTATTTGTTCATATGATGTTAAGAACATTGACATAAACAACTACGATCTCATATCCGAACATTGTTTTTATAAAACATACGTGCAAAATAAGTTTATATTTATACCCTTTTTTTTATATCAAGTAGTCATTTAATCGGTTATACCACATATGTCCCGTTTGTATAAACCCACTTAGAAATCTTTGTGATTTAATGGAATATATTCCCTTGAGTTTTACATTAGATGCTTATGATACCTTAACCCTTTAGGTATATTCATATATATCACTATTAAGTGATCCATACAGATAAGTAGTAACAACATTCATGAGATGCATTTAAATAACTACCAGGTTGATTAAGTATCTAATAAGTAATTGTATCTATTACAGGAGGATAATTTTTCCTCCTAATTCATTTCTGGTCTTTGTGGGAAATATTGAGTTACAAGTCTAGTTTTGCCTTGTAACTTCATTTGCACATTTCTTTTCGGATAAAAATTCATTTGTATCCCATACGTTTCACATCTTTAAAAGTGATAACGATTGATCCGAAAACTTTTCTTTTATCGAGCGATTCTAATTCAGCTCTTATTGCTCCTTTCCATTGAGCTCAATCATGTCCATTTTGTATATTCAATGACAGATTTTAGTTCCAGATCATCATCTTTATTCATGATGTCATTGTAACATTATATGAAAATATCTCATAGAGATTTTAGTTTCATTTCGGTTCCATAATATTGCATAATTTATCGCAATTTTAGTATTTACATTTATCAATATCCTCTGCAGAAGGAATATTGATTTGTGGTTCTTCTTGAACACTTTCTCTTACCTCATTATCAGCTGATTTTCTTTTTCGAGGATTTTTATCTTCGGAACCAATTGATCTTCCACGTTTGATGCGTGGCAAAGACTCAACAGTGACATTATTGCCAGCTTTTGGAATTTCAGTTCGAGCTGGAGCATTTATCGCTGGTATATATGATTTAGTCACTTTTTTATATCTGTAAATGCATAAAGTAATTAATTTGCAAGTTCTTGCATATGCATTATTTTTGAACTTTCGTTTCACATTCTTTTGTGCGAGTTCAATATACCTTAATTGATGTTCACATCATGAAGCATCATTTTATTTTTTATTTTTATTTCTCCCCCTAATCTAGGGAACAATGTTTTATTAAAATGACAATCAGCAAAACGTGCTGTAAAAACATCACCCATCATGGGTTCAATATATCTTATGATTGAAGATGTTTTATATCCAAAATATATTATCATCTTTCTTTGAAGAACCATTTTATTGTGTTGTGGTGATACAATTGGAACATACACTGCACAACCAATGTTTTAAGGTAGAAAATATTTGGCTCTTGGCCAAAATCAAGTATTAAGTGAAAATATTTACGACTTCCACATGGTATAATGCGAATTAATGTCGCAGCATGTAAATTTACATGTCCACATATAAATATTGAGAGATTTGTACTCATTATCAATTGTCTAGTTATTAGCTGTAAGCGTTTATCTATTGATTCAACTAAACCAATTTTGTGTATGCACATGAGCAACTGGATGTTCAACAACAATCCCTGTAGATATATAATAATCATTAAATGCTTGAGATGTTAACTCACCAGCATTATCAAGTCTCATCCTTTTAATGGTGTAATCAGAATAATGTGTTCTCAATTTAATAATTTGTGCAAGAAACTTTGCAAATGCCATATTACGGCTTGATAACATACAAATATGAGACCATCCGCTAGATGCGTCTATTAGAACCATGAAATATCAAAATGGTTCACATGATGGATGAATTGGTTCATATATCTTACCTTGAATTCTTTCAAGAAACATTTGTGATTCTTTTTCACAATATACTTTTCATTAATAATCATATGTGCTTTCCATTAATCAACATATGTGTTTTTTTTTTTCTTCATAAATCACCATATGTGCTTTTTTTTTTATCATATATCCTTTTCACCATATACGCTTTTAATCATATGCGCTGTGTTTTTCACCATATGCGCTTTTAATCATATGCGATTTTCATCATATGCGTTGTGCTTTTCATCATATTCGCTTTTTATCATATGCGCTTATCATATGCGATGCGCTTTTTATCATATGCGCTTTTTTATGTGAATAGTAAATTAATTAATTTCGTTTTACTATTCATATGAATTAATTTAGATTTAATATTTTGTTAATTGAGTAATATATATATACATCATATACTTGTGACTCCGAAGGCTCAAATGAATTTGACCATATAGTTATACGTTGTACCTTGCACATTAATTTTCAGTAGAAGCTTTAGATGCATATTATTTTCAGTAGAAGCTTTAGATGAACTTTTTTTTTAATCACCAAATACCACAAACACTTTGTTTGCGTTTGTTCATAGTCATCAATGAAAACCATTTTCTTTAATTTTATTTTATACAATAAAATTAACGCATCATTATTCTTTTCAAAAAACAATAATCTATTGTTATTGTTCACTTGTGCCATGTTTAACAACAAAAGTCAACAACCTCTGTCTTGTTTGTTGTGGCAACCAAAAACAACCTTTGCTTTTGTTACCGAGAATCCAAGACCAAAAAACAATTAATTTTTAATTAATCTTTTATCAAAATCATAAATGATTTTATTGATCTACGTTGATATGGCCATAAAGAATTGACGGCTGACCTACTTTTGTAAGTGTATTTCGGCTATCATCCCGAAAACGCACAACGACCTTTTTTTTTTTTTTTTATGAACTATTTGTTTCATATCTAGCTTAGGCAATTATTGTGAACATTTGGTCCCTATAAGAGCATTTATTTTTTAGACTTTTAGTTGATTTGTACTTGTCACAATTAGGGATAGCACCCGCGGGTCGTGGATGCGGATCCATTGGATCCATCACCCGTACCCGCGGATTTTTTTTTAAGAGACATCCAATTGAACCCTTGTTCGTTGAAACAATTTGACTATATTTTTACTCCCCATTATTAAACGGGCCATTTTGATGCACACTCTTAAAAAAAATAATTTGTTTTTTAAGTTTTATTATTCACCCTCCTTTTTTCAACGGTCACGTTTTTAACAAAACATTTGACAAGTTTGGAAAAAAAAATTTTTATTGATTATCATCAAAAGTTTTCTATTGTCACTCTACTGGATGGAATTATGGCATACAACCAAAATTGCAACCCAACACTACATAAGAACAAAAAGGTTGTTTTTAATTAACATATGTATATGTGTTAAACTCGGAATAATAATAACTTATTTTAGAAAATTAACATAAGACATGTTGAAACATTTTTGTCACATTTAGCTCATCAAGTCTAATACTTATCATTGATAGATTTTATCACGTCTAGGAGATGTTTACTTTTTTCTTGTATTAAGTCCTACTTTCATTTACCTTTGTTTGGAAAAAAGTTTTTTTTTTTACTTTGCTTTCCCCCTTTCTGTAAAACTCATTTAAACACTTTCTTTGTTTTTTTTTTTTAAAAAAAAACTTCCTTTTTTTTTACGTTACCCGTAAATTATAAATATATAAAAAAAACTTTTTGTTTAAATTTTTTTTTTCTAGTTTTTAAAAGGCCACTTGACCAATTTTTTAATTCTTTCACAACACCTGATATCGTGATCGTGACCTTTCACCAAAGCAAGAGATATTCTTGATAAACTAAACACGGACTCGTGTTTGAAATTGTCGGCCACAAAAAAATTCATTTGATAAAAGTATATATTTTTTTTTAGTTATAGAAGGAGACCACTTCATTTTCAATACTTCATTTTTGACAAAAAAACTATTCCATTTTACCATCCCTTTTTTTTCTTCTTACTTTAACTTTTAAGATATACTTTTAATAAAAATACAAACTACTTTTTCTTATTTTAACTTTTAAGATTTACTTTTAATAAAAATACAAACTACTTTTTCTTATTTTAACTTTTAAGATTTACTTTTAATAAAAATACAAACTACTTTTTGTATTTTAACTTTTAAGATTTACTTTTAATAAAAGTACAAACTACTTTTTCTTATTTTAACTTTTAAGATTTACTTTTAATAAAAATACAAACTACTTTTTGTATTTTAACTTTTAAGATTTACTTTTAATAAAAGTACAAACTACTTTTTCTTATTTTAACTTTTAAGATTTACTTTTAATAAAAATACAAACTATTTTTTTTTATTTTAACTTTTAAAATTATAAATTTAAGAATAAACATTAGTATGCATGAAATAAATAATGATTAATTGCATAAGTAATCATAAATGTTAGATAACATATAAAGACCCCGTCGTATTCGTATTGATCGGAATTAATCTCGACCCATGGTACCGTGTTGTCAAATGACGTGTTGCGTACATAAAGTACCGTGTTGTCAAATGACGTGTTGCGTACAATCATGAGGTCTTATTAACATAAATATAAATGTTAGTGAAGTTAATAAGAGTTAGATTACAGAAAATATAATTCAGGTGGTATAACCGACCATATATAACTTAAATAATATAAATATAAATGTTAGTGAAGTTAGTAAAAGTTAGATTACAGAAATATAATTCAGGTGGTATAACCGACCATATATAACTTAAATAACATAAATATAAATGTTAGTGAAGTTAGTAAAAGTTAGATTACAGAAATATAATTCAGGTGGTATAACCGACCATATATAACTTAAATAACATAAATATAAATGTTAGTGAAGTTATTAAAAGTTAGATTACAGAAATATAATTCAGGTGGTATAACCGACCATATATAACTTAAATAACAATGTTAGTAGTCCAAAATTTGATATATTCGAGTCTGAAAATTATTAATAATTTCATACCTTGATTAGTGATTCGTGATCGTTTGAGATATCTTTTAATTACACTAAGCTTTTCGTGCTGATAACGTGTTATAATTCAGTAGGCTTATAACTACCTTTAATGGTTATAAGAACAAAGAGAGAAAAAGAGAGAAGAATGAGAGAAGAAATATTGATATTGATATTTCAAGAGAAATGGTGCACCTTAAATGGCTACCATACATGTCTATTTATAGTATAAAATATTACTATGCAAGAAATATAATAATAATAAAATTAACATCCAATCTAGATATTTTATAACAAGTTACTTATTATCATGATTATCTTAATTACATCAATGTGTTCTGTTTTATTTACATTACTTAACCTTAACTATCAAATTTCTATGGCATTGCAGTTACATTGAGACCAAGAGTGACCATTGGTACCCGGCACCTGTGATTGTAGAGAAGGACATGGAAGACTTGAATTGGCTAAAGATATCAGTTTGGCCTTCACATCGTATGAATCCAAAACATGGATGAAAGATGGCAAAAAAGAGGTCTTTTAGTTGAAGAAATGATTAAAATATTCAGAGATCTGGATATTGAATACCAAATCATTGACATTAATGTCTGTAATATGCCTACTTTGGCCTCAAATTGACTTCCCTCAAACTGGACCGCTTGCACAAACTGATCATACCCTCAAGTTAGAATACTTGCTTGGTCATATCTTATGTGAATCCCTTTATATATTCTTGAAAATATAGGATTGTTGGTGTTCAGGTCAAATTTTATTTCAATTATTTAATTTTTTTTTTCCAAGGAAAAAAGGATTATATTAATAAACAATCCAAATACAATACAAGGCCCAGGCAAAACACCTGCCCAAACAAACAAAATCAATACAGACAGAATACCAGCATACAAAGCAAAATCAAAACAAGACTAACATAATAATTAATTAATATATTACATACTGTAATATATTTCAATTATTTTACATTTGTGTACCTCATTATTTTACTTGTTTAATTTTTATATTATAATAATTAATTAATATATTACATACTGTAGTCATTTTTAGCGTATACAACTCAAGTATAATCGAGATATAAGGTATTTGAATATAAAAACTGAAAGCTTATACAATGAAGGTTTTAGATGACAATATCTTGAAATTTTAATCTTTAATAAACGAGAAATAGTTCATTAAGGAAAAGGTTACACTGATAGTTCCCAAATGAGTATTGTCTAATGGTTACAAGTTATCATTCGTTTGCCTACATTTAGAAGGGTAGTGAGTTCATGGTAGTGTTATCTAATGATACACCTACCGGATATCGCATCTGGTAAACGTAATTTACCTGGAAGAAACCTTTAGCAGACGGTAAACACTTGGCCCAATTTCCAATATTGGTCGGCCTATATAGAATGACACGTCAAAATGGTCAGGTCCATGATAGCACAAACCCTAATGCTTGCCTATAAATATCACAATGCTATTGTCATTCCCAAGACAATTAACAGACACATCACAATCATTTAGATATCACGGTCATTAGTCAATGAGAACTAGTACCCTCTCTCTAAGGAACTCCTTTCGCTACTCGACTCAATACTCACTCGAGTCCATAACCGAGTCGAACTCTCATAGATTGACTGTAAGCCACCCTTTAGAGATCCTCAACTGAACCGAAGAGTGAACGGTAAATCCCTAAACATTACCACACTCTTTGCACTCAAGTTCTACTGGACACTGCTACCCAAGCCGATAACCGAAATAGGCTTGATTATCTATGAACTAACTGTATACGTAGCAACTTACATGGTTGATCAGGGTTATGTATTTTGTCTAACTGGTCATAAATATAAGTGAACACTTCAATATTCCATGATTCGATAAAAAGGTGAATAACTGCCCATTTTGACTGAGACTTGCCTATTTTGCCACTTCTGATTAATTGTGAGTAAAGAACAAATTACCAATAATCTCCACAAGAACATAACCCATCAGCAAAATGGTGAAACCTCCTTGTATCACGAATGATGATCACACGCTTCTCAACAAGTGATACAAACTTCGCCATATTATGACAATCACCACAAATCCTCAAATTCTTCGTGATTATAATCGGCACTTTATCATTATACACTAAAAGACCAAATGCAATAGCCAACTTTTCACTATGCTTTCTGACCAAATCACCCTTAACTTCTTCCTCAACATCATGAAGAACAAACTCCGTATTAGCTACATACCCCGCCTTCCCAATTTTATTCATAACTTCATCTAATTTTGCATATACACGCTCGCTATCAGGGTGTGCTTGATCGCCCACAACAAACCGATGAACCTTGTGGTCATGTTCAATACAGCTGCAACCAGCTGTCCTTACAACACCTTTATCCTTCATTAAAGATCTGACTTTTGAAAAGTCAACCCAACGACCCGCTTTAGAGTATATACTCGATAGCATAATATAATTTCTAGAGTCTAAAGGGTTCAAAGTAATCAATTTATTTGCAGCCTCCTCACCTAGCTTTACGTCTCCATAAACTTTACAACCGTTTAAAAGCGCACCCCAAACACCAGCGTTAGGCTCCATTGGCATGCTATCGATTAAAATATGCGCGTCTCTTAAATGGCCTGACCTACCAAAAAGGTCAACCATACACGAGTAATGGTCCAACCTAGGTTCAATACAATAAACACTAGACATAATCTTGAAATATTTCTTTCCCTCATTTACAAGACCTGAATGACTACAAGCACTCAGTAAATGAGTGAAAGTGACATGATCCGGCTGATGACCTTTTCGAATCATATGGTTAAAATGCTCAATCGCTTGTTTACCGTACCCGTGCATCGCATATGCAGATAGCATAACAGTCCAAGCTATTATATCCGGTTCATTCATATCATCAAAAACATCACAAGCAGACATTAATCTTCCAGATTTCGCATATAAGTTTAATAATGCAGTTACAATAGGAATACTTTCATCCAAACCGGACAACAAAATATAACCATGAAACGCATCCACAACATTCCCAACGCCCATATCAGCACAACCCTGAAGTATTGTAACAATTGTAGCTTGATCAGGATAAATTAACGCTCTACGCATTAGATTAAAATACAACATACTCGTCTCTAAAAGCCCATTTTGTATATGAATCTTGATGATCGAGTTCCAAGAAACTAAGTTTGGTAACTTAATCATCTCAAACAACACGGAAGACGCTTTAAAATACCCAAATTTCCCATACATGTTAATAAGTGAATTTAAAACTTTTATTTCACATAACCATCCATTTTTCAAAACAAAGCCATGAATGTAGCCACCCTCTACATAACCACAACTTGAAATTAACGATATAAGAGTGATATCATTGGGCTTCATCTCGTCGTCGTATCGCATCCTATAAAATGCATTTAAGCTCAGACCCACTTCCCCCTTTCGAGAAAACGCAGAAATAATTGTATTCCAGGATACCAAGTCTCTGTTAGGAATTTCATCAAACAGGTTGTGTGCGTCTTTAAAGTATCCCAGTCTTGCATAGATTGACACCAGTCTATCACCAATGAAACAATCATTGTAATTTAAGCCCTTGATAACTTTTGAATGGATTAACTGACAAATGTGTATTGAAGTGCATAGGCTAAGAGATGTTATTACTGAATTAAGAAGTGAAGTTGAGTTATGTTGAGGTTGGAAACCATAGTTACAATATAAAGGATAACACAGATTTTGTGTACTACTATGAAAGAGTTTAAGTTCAGTTTGAGATTTTATCAAATGTCTTGAAGGTTTTGAACTGAAGTAAGAACGAAGAGAGTGAGAAGAAGAAGACACCATCTCCCATTTTCCGGAAACTGGTCTCAGCAAAAGTAAATACTCCGTATATTTTTCTCTTCTTCAAAAAATTTTCTTTACTGTACAATTATCAATAGAACTATTGAAATAACCCGTGGAAATACGGGTTTGTTTAAACGAAACAGTTTAGTTTAATGATATCTTTTACGTATTAAGTGAATGTAAATGTTAAAGTCATTTAGTTTATTGTCCCGTGGAACCACGGATTCTGACTAAGAAGCTTGTCGTTGATTTTACAAACATAAAGTTCGTTCAAAATTGAGTATTTATATTTATATTTTTAATAATAATAATAATAATTAATAATAATAAATGACTTTTAAATTTTTTTTTAGATAAATAAAAGTACAATTTAGGAGAGATTTATATATCTATTTATAAAAGATTTCGTATTATTTTTTAAATTAAATTAATATATAATTATGACATCATCATTATGAAAATTAAGCTTAATGATAACATCATCATTTTAGAGGTTTATTAGACTATATATATTAGAATTACTATTTCAATTACAAATTCAATTATCTTTTTTTTTTCTTTTGTTGTTTTTTTTTCTTTCCTGAAGGCACAATTATAATTATCATTAGAATTACAAATACAAATACAAATACAATCAATTTTACAATCATACATATTTACAATTTACAATTTACAAATTACAATTATGAATTATGAATCGGAATTATAATTCTAGTGATTAATGATAGTATTGTAATGTAATGTACTCCATTATTATAGTACTCCGTATTATTTTTATTTATAAAAATGAATTAAAGTACTAAATTAAAATATTACCGAGCCTTTAGCTGATTGATATGGGAGGTGAACTTTGAGTACTTTGTTTCGTGTTCTCAGTATCTAAAACCAAGGTCAGCCCTCCCCCATAAGGGCCTGGAAGTTTTATCTTATCGAATGGACATAACAATAACACGCTTCAAAAAAAGTGTCTAACTCTACGCGTAACTCGCATTGACAACTTTATCCCACTCTACATCAGGCATTCAACCGGTGTGTGTGTGAACTTCGCTTCTTATAGCTATAGCTCTACACTGCTGCCGGCCACTTTCGTTCCTGTAATGCCACTAGACAGTAGAGAGTCATTTTAAAAAGTATAAAAACAGAATTACTAAAATGTCTTTTAGAAAAATGTGGCCTAAGTAACCAAAGAAAAATGGAACCAAATATATTCTTAAAGGAATGCATTTTGGGTTACAAAAAAATAATATAAAAATTACATATTTCTATTACTAATAATGACTGAAGGGGGTGATGTAGTTTTGTTTAGAAAATTTGGTTAAATTTGTCGTTTTGATTTGGGTTGCTTTAAAGGCCCGTATTCCTCATTCAGGTTATCAAATAGTTTAGTGGGTTAGTCTTTTGTGGCCCAATTCTGTTCGAAGTTTGAATTAAGCTAATCTTAATCTTAATAGGTAAATAAATAATACTTCGTTACCAACCCCACGATTCATGTAAACTTACCGGTGGTTTCCATACCAATATTGCCTAAAAAAAGATCTATGTGATGACCCGGGAATTTTCGATCAAATTTAAACTTTAATCTTTATATGTATCCGACACGATAAGCAAATCTGTAATGATTGAGTCTCGAAAGTTTTGAAATTATATTCATTTAATTAAATACCCTTTGACCATGCCAAACGATTCACGAACAATTATGTGTAAATAAATATTTATGTATATATACATGTGTGCTTATTAGATTGACATATATTATAAAACATTGAATGGATTAGTTGATATGAATATAAGCTACGACATCTATTTTATGAACATAGAAATGCTATCACAGTAGTTAGTGAATAATACTTTACTTGAACGTATTTGTTCGATGTAAGTTTATCAATGAGATTAAAAGATAATATCAAGTGATTGATTTATCAGGTACATTGAATTATAATTACGAGTCTTTGTTATGAGGTCCACTTGAATTAGAAAACTCTTACTTTTAACGGTATTCGGAATATTTAGTAAAGTGATTCCATGTAAGAACAAAAGTGTTATTATTGAGGATTAGACAGAGGTTAGCGGAGAGTCTCGTTTAATTATCAAAAGCGTACCTTGCAATGATTGACTTGTGTCACTTGGTAGGTTAATTATTTAGTTTTCTTAATATTGAAGACGTTTTACGATATAGATGAAACCTTTTAAAGAATGATTTTGAATATAACTAATTCTGGAAAACTAAATTATATTTATTCAATTTAGTACAAACACATTTTTTTCGATATAATAGAATTTGATTATAAAATATTTTTATGGATTTTCAATGATATAAAAATAAAAATAAATATAAAATAAAGATTTCTAATGAGCACCAAAAGACTACAACATTTCATCACAAGATTGAAAGTTAAAATGTTGGAAATCACTAAACCTGCGCACTTGCACGAGAAAAATCATAACTAAATCATACTGACTCGAAAAAGGGTGATTCCGGTGTCCAAACGACCGTAACTCAAAAATCTACAACTTTCATGAAGACACCATACACGAATCGTGTACCTAACTACACGAAACGTGTAATCTTGTGCCGACATATTTTGGTGGCGGCTCACTATGCAACATGTTTTTAATTTTTATTAATATTATATTATATTATTATATTATTTATAAATCTATATATATAGGATCGATCATAATTGTTTTCTAACTATCTATCTCTCACACTCTCTCTATAATTATATTTATTATTATTATTGTTAGTGTTATTATTATTATTATTATTAGTATTATTATACATAAAATACTACGACGAGGTCATGGGCGAGTTATTTCAAAACGGGTTTTATGAGCGGGATAGAGCTAAGGAAATTATGAGTTATGGTTATGGAGGTGATGGGTATTGTTCATGGGTATGCTTGTGAGGTTAAACTAGTGTTTGTCACCTCCATTGCGTCTACGTACCTTTCCTACAATATTGAACCTCAATATTGATACGTGAGTACTCCTAATTTAATTTTTACATACTAATAGTGTATCCCTGACTAGTGCTCGAGAAAATAGGATTATGCATGCTTGTAAATTTGATAGTGCCCTTAGATAGGTTATGCCGAATCTTAAAGGTTGTTATATTATAGTTGAAGGAAGATATAAGATTTGCATGTCCTTAAAAAGCTAGAAAAAAATTAAGAACTTTTCCTTTAGATGCCAAATAGATTTGATGGACGGATTAAAAGTTATAGTCAATTAAAATTTCGTAAAAATGATTATTATCGTCGTTAATATCGTTGTCTTAATTTTTTTATCAAATTGTTATTATTCCAAAATAACACGACTGTTACTTATTATTATTATCAATACTATATTATTAACTAGAAATGTAATACAAATTATATAACTACCTTAATAGAATCTATCGCAGTATTTTTATGATATTAAATGAACTTTATAAGTTTTATTACTTAAGATTTATAAAAGTATATTTTAATATAAAATTTTATTTATAAACGAATTATATTATTTACTTTATTAAATCTTTAAAAAAAAAAATATTTTAAAAATATAAAACGACGATATTTAAATTATATAATAAAACATTTATAAAGTTTTGAAATCATTTGGAGTTAAACTAATTTTTGTCGACCTTTGCATACTAGACTCGAGCATTAGGATTGTGGTACACTATGACTTAACTTAATGTATTAGACAAATATTGACAAATACATAATTATATATAAATAATTTAGGTTCGTGAATCCAAGGCCAACCTTACACTTGTTCAATGATGTTATATGTATTTTTACTACAAAATACAGTATGGTGAGTTTCATTTGCCTTTTTACCCTTTATATTTTTGGGCTGAGAATACATGCGCAATTTTTATAAATGATTTACAAAATAGACACAAGTACGTGAAACTACATTCTATGGTTGAATTATCGAAATCGAATATGCCCCTTTTTATTTAGTCTGGTAATCTAAGAATTAGGGAACAGACACCCTAATTGACGCGAATCCTAAAGATAGATCTATCGGGCCCAACAAGCCCCATCCAAAGTACCGGATGCTTTAGTACTTCGAAATTTATATCATGTCCGAAGGAGGATCCCGGAATGATGGGGATATTCTATATGCATATTGTTAATGTCGGTTACCAGGTGTTCAATCCATATGAATGATATTTTTGTCTCTATGCATGGGACGTTTATTTATGAGAATTGGAAATATGAAATCTTGTGGTCTATTAAAATGATGAAAATGAAATGATTACTATAAACTGATGAACTCACCAACCTTTTGGTTGACACTTGAAAGCATGTTTATTCTCAGGTTTGAAAGAGATCTTCCGCTGTGCATTAGCTCATTTTAAAGATATTACTTGGAGTCATTCATGACATATTTCAAAAGACGTTGCATTCGAGTCGTTGAAGTTCATTAAAGATTATTATTAAGTAAATGACAGATTAGGTCATTTATAGTTTGAATATTATGAAATGGTATGCATACATGTCAACTTTCGATGTAATGAAAGATTGTCTTTTAAAAATGAATGCAATGTTTGTAAAATGTATCATTTAGAGGTCAAGTACCTCGCGATGTAATCATATGTTATTGTATTCGTCCCTATGGATTGGGTCGGGTCGTCTCATGTGGTATCAGAGCGGTGGTCTTAGCGAACCAGGTCTGCATTAGTGTGTCCAACTGATAAGTCATTAGGATGCATTAGTGAGTCTGGACTTTGACCGTGTCTGTATGTCAAAAGTTTTGCTTATCATTTAGTGTCGGAAATCATCTACTTATCATCCTTAGAAAATTACCTGCCTATCATCTTAAGTCTAGACGCGTTTTCCTGCATTTATTGCATAATAGTGTATAGACGAATTCTTATCTTAGTGTACCTGTTACTGTGAACTTTGACGAACATCTTTCAAAGATTCTCCGTAATTTATGGGATTTTGGTATTATATATACATATGCAATTATGTAATTGAAGAAATACCAAATCTAGATCCTACAATCTATTTCAAAACAAAATTCTTTCCCTAACCATACGAGATGGATCCCTCAACCAGTTCAAACTTCTCAGATTTCGACAGCTATGTCGATATGGATTTCCATTCGAGCTCCGAAAACAGTGTGACCGGAATGGATCAACCAATCAGTCATCACCTATTCTGGATGAAATGGGGATGGGTTCGTAGCCTCCTCAATTATTGGAGACAAGAAGTAGGTGATCCTTTCCATCCACCAAATTGCCCTATTGACAATGAACCTGAAGCACTTACCGGCGAACCTGTTCGAGAAACCATTTTCTCTCTCATCTCCAGAGTATCTCGTCACGATTATATACTACACCAAATTCTTGATTATATTTATCCGCTCGTCCGAACCGACGATCACCCCGGTGTAATAGAAGAAGTTAACGAGCTTCGCGCTCGGGTAGTGGCTTTGGAGAATACGGTGCGAAGGTTACAAACACCATCAGCAGCACCAGCAGCGTAACCAGTACCGCCAGTAACATCCACATCGCAAGTCTCAATACTAAAAGCACCAGCAGCATCACCGACATCAACATCAACCACCATTATTAACATCAACAGGATCATTACCACCACCAACAATCACATCCGCATCACACACCTCAATATCCCAATCTGTATATCGGATATCAACGTCACACGCACCAAAGATACCAAGGAGTACCAACAACAACAAACGATGAAGTATTGATTCATAACTTCATCGGAGAAACATTCTGTGGTGATTAGGTAATCTCTAAAGTTTTAGAGATTATCTATCTCAGCCTTAACCGTAAACCAGATGAGTGGACAGAGATGATAGAGAGAAGAACCGAAACCCTAACAAGACTGGTGCGTAAGGTACAAGCTAGACTTGTTTTACCAACATCATCAGCAGTACCAATAGCCTCACCAACACAGTCAATGCTGTCAACATTGTTAGAATCGTCAGCACCTCTAACCTCACAAGTTTCGCCAATTCAAGAATCACTGTGGAAACCATTACAAATTAATAACAAGTATATTGTATCAACGAGTTATGAAGTATTAACTCAGTTCCTCCGAAGAATTTATATGTATATTCTATAAAAAAAATTTTTTACCATAATAAATCTTTCTGTACTAAGCTATTATGTATGGAACTTAACTATCTGGTTAATTCATATTACTAATTTGCTATGATGTACATTCTTCGTTAACAATTTAATCATTGTTAACTACAATCTCTGCTTCAACTCAATGAATTTTATTTCATAATAAATCAAGTGTATCATTCAATAACATGTTTGATTATACACTTTCATCTTTGATATACCCGAAATTTACGAGAAAACAATATTCGTATCTTGCGAAGTTAGCAAGAATTCCATGAGCATCAGCATGATTCACTAAGGAAATACATATAAATATTGAAGCATTGATTACATTAGTGAAATACTCCGCAAAGTTTATGTAATCTCTAATGTTTTAGAGAAAATTCATTTCTAATTCAATCCGAAAATCAAATGAGCTTAGTATGATATTAACTCATTGAATCTGTACTACATCTGAAGAAAATATACCCACATATATTTTCATAAAGATTGTAATGAGAATTCTTGTTCAAAATATTAATTGTGAAACTTTTTAACGGGTAGGTAATACCCGAGAAATATATTAAATTACAATTAATATGTTACGTTCTTCAATTCGGATCCGACAATCATCAACTATACCAATATGCATTCTTCTATAGAAATCAAAACAACCATACTCATTCGAATCTAATTACATGCTCTGATTTTGGGAATTTCAGAATTTAACTCGAGATACAACCGAAATCATTATTCTTAGATCCTTACATTTTTCAAAGCTATACTTTGAATTCAAAACTGTGATAGAACATCACTTTTAATCGTAACACTCAGATGAATATGAAAATCATTCGGGAGTCAGGACAATTCCATCATTTGGATATTGACTATGACAATCTGCATTTAAAACCCTTCGAAATTCCGAAAGACACTTCAAACATTGAACAATCGAGATGGTGATCCAACCACACATTACCTGAAGTTTTGTACCTGAAAAGCTCTCGAAACCAAGGTCGTAGGTTGACACGTACCCACATCCAATTCTTTATCGTTTATTAGCAAAAACAACCTTACAATTCCATTTCAAGTAGCCAGTTTTGTCACAGCTTCAGCAGGACAGCTTCGACTGTGCAGCCAGACTAGTCTTATTATAACATCGATAGATAAGTTGCCCGTTCGCCATTGTTATTAGGAAACTTTTTATATCCCACCATATTACCACCAGCGTTTAATCATCTAAAAACACGATTCTTCTGAACCAACCTTGGATTGATAACCAGTGATTCAGATATTATAGCATTAAATGCAGAGGAAACATAAAAAAAAAAAAAAAAAAAAAAAAAAAAAATGGTAGATGATCTGAACGGCCAAATGTTTAATGAAAGAAGATAGTGAGTTGGTAAAGCTCAGAAAAAGAAGGATTTGGTACTGAAAAACGGATTGAGCAAAGTATGAAGGCAGCTGTGGATAAATCACAAGGACTGAACCTGCCTTCAAAGGATCCAAATGATTCAGTGCCTGCTGAACTCGTTAGCGAACACCTTATTTCTTATTCTAAATCTCCACAGACAAATATTCTTCATCATCATCATATCTTGAATATTCTAAGATATCATAGTATCTTTCATTATAAATATCCTTGATAATTCTGAAGATATTTTCATAAGTATTCTCATTTGAAATCAATTATCTCTCTGTAATATCTGCAACATAAAAAGAAACTGTGTTAGTTTCTAAATACTGAAAAATTCGAATATGAATGTTTTTGAAGTAGTGTTGGGAACTGATACATGAGTTAATATAATATAATGACACTTGATCAACGTCATTATATTACAGTAGGTCATGTTAAGTTTCTAATGGGATGTGATGATTCACAGCACCATCATCATGTGCCATTTACACGACTCTTACATTCTACTTAATCTCTAAACATATCAAGGAACTATTTCTTGATGATTCGGTCTTTTTCAGGGTATTCTGCTAATTTAACAAATCAGGATTTACCATTGCCTTTCCTTCTTAGAACAATTACTATATTCCTTTTGAAATCCATACATACGAATTCCGGACCATTACGAGAGCTATTTAATCGCAAGAAGAAGAAACGAAAGGACAAAGCTCCGAAATAGAAATTCGGGGTATAAACCGCAGCAAATAGAAGAGAGCATTAACTATGGATGACGATGACTATAGAAGACAGAAGCAGGGACATCGAAATATAAGGGAAGGTGTAAAATCTAACAACAACCCGGAAATTACAACCCGTATATATCGATGCATATAGCAATGTAAAGACATGGGAGAACTAGAAACACTATAAATCCAAGAGTATAGTAGAAGTAAATAGATTCTTCTGGTGGCAGATTAAAAAGAAGAATGACAGATATGCAAGTTAATAGGATATCAAGGATCAGGATGGGATGGAGCATATTAACGAATACTTTAAAGTAAGAATTGAGGAAGAAAGAATAGAAGGTGTGAGTTGTAAGGAAATAAAAGGGGTGGATTTATAGACAGAACAATCGAAGCAGATTATCGCGTATAACCAAAGAGGATCCTAATCTCCTTAATTACCGACGAATCAAATCTTATTATGGAGATCTTCTTCTAAATTCCTTAAATTCCGGAAATCAATCTTGACTACACCGCCGGTTAAGTCAAACCAGCATTTATTCATTTTCAATCCTATGTGATAGCTTCATTCGTAATCTTCACATAAATGAATTGTTTTATCCATATTACTCCATGATGATAAAACTCTATTTATCAACTCATATTCGTCATGAAAACATTCTTATAGTTAGCCATGAAGACCTCGATCAAATTTCGGGACGAAATTTCTTTTAACGGGTAGGTACTGTGATGACCCGGGAATTTTCGATCAAATTTAAACTTTAATCTTTATATGTATCCGACACGATAAGCAAATCTGTAATGATTGAGTCTCGAAAGTTTTGAAATTATATTCATTTAATTAAATACCCTTTGACCATGCCAAACGATTCACGAACAATTATGTGTAAATAAATATTTATGTATATATACATGTGTGCTTATTAGATTGACATATATTATAAAACATTGAATGGATTAGTTGATATGAATATAAGCTACGACATCTATTTTATGAACATAGAAATGCTATCACAGTAGTTAGTGAATAATACTTTACTTGAACGTATTTGTTCGATGTAAGTTTATCAATGAGATTAAAAGATAATATCAAGTGATTGATTTATCAGGTACATTGAATTATAATTACGAGTCTTTGTTATGAGGTCCACTTGAATTAGAAAACTCTTACTTTTAACGGTATTCGGAATATTTAGTAAAGTGATTCCATGTAAGAACAAAAGTGTTATTATTGAGGATTAGACAGAGGTTAGCGGAGAGTCTCGTTTAATTATCAAAAGCGTACCTTGCAATGATTGACTTGTGTCACTTGGTAGGTTAATTATTTAGTTTTCTTAATATTGAAGACGTTTTACGATATAGATGAAACCTTTTAAAGAATGATTTTGAATATAACTAATTCTGGAAAACTAAATTATATTTATTCAATTTAGTACAAACACATTTTTTTCGATATAATAGAATTTGATTATAAAATATTTTTATGGATTTTCAATGATATAAAAATAAAAATAAATATAAAATAAAGATTTCTAATGAGCACCAAAAGACTACAACATTTCATCACAAGATTGAAAGTTAAAATGTTGGAAATCACTAAACCTGCGCACTTGCACGAGAAAAATCATAACTAAATCATACTGACTCGAAAAAGGGTGATTCCGGTGTCCAAACGACCGTAACTCAAAAATCTACAACTTTCATGAAGACACCATACACGAATCGTGTACCTAACTACACGAAACGTGTAATCTTGTGCCGACATATTTTGGTGGCGGCTCACTATGCAACATGTTTTTAATTTTTATTAATATTATATTATATTATTATATTATTTATAAATCTATATATATAGGATCGATCATAATTGTTTTCTAACTATCTATCTCTCACACTCTCTCTATAATTATATTTATTATTATTATTGTTAGTGTTATTATTATTATTATTATTAGTATTATTATACATAAAATACTACGACGAGGTCATGGGCGAGTTATTTCAAAACGGGTTTTATGAGCGGGATAGAGCTAAGGAAATTATGAGTTATGGTTATGGAGGTGATGGGTATTGTTCATGGGTATGCTTGTGAGGTTAAACTAGTGTTTGTCACCTCCATTGCGTCTACGTACCTTTCCTACAATATTGAACCTCAATATTGATACGTGAGTACTCCTAATTTAATTTTTACATACTAATAGTGTATCCCTGACTAGTGCTCGAGAAAATAGGATTATGCATGCTTGTAAATTTGATAGTGCCCTTAGATAGGTTATGCCGAATCTTAAAGGTTGTTATATTATAGTTGAAGGAAGATATAAGATTTGCATGTCCTTAAAAAGCTAGAAAAAAATTAAGAACTTTTCCTTTAGATGCCAAATAGATTTGATGGACGGATTAAAAGTTATAGTCAATTAAAATTTCGTAAAAATGATTATTATCGTCGTTAATATCGTTGTCTTAATTTTTTTATCAAATTGTTATTATTCCAAAATAACACGACTGTTACTTATTATTATTATCAATACTATATTATTAACTAGAAATGTAATACAAATTATATAACTACCTTAATAGAATCTATCGCAGTATTTTTATGATATTAAATGAACTTTATAAGTTTTATTACTTAAGATTTATAAAAGTATATTTTAATATAAAATTTTATTTATAAACGAATTATATTATTTACTTTATTAAATCTTTAAAAAAAAAATATTTTAAAAATATAAAACGACGATATTTAAATTATATAATAAAACATTTATAAAGTTTTGAAATCATTTGGAGTTAAACTAATTTTTGTCGACCTTTGCATACTAGACTCGAGCATTAGGATTGTGGTACACTATGACTTAACTTAATGTATTAGACAAATATTGACAAATACATAATTATATATAAATAATTTAGGTTCGTGAATCCAAGGCCAACCTTACACTTGTTCAATGATGTTATATGTATTTTTACTACAAAATACAGTATGGTGAGTTTCATTTGCCTTTTTACCCTTTATATGTTTGGGCTGAGAATACATGCGCAATTTTTATAAATGATTTACAAAATAGACACAAGTACGTGAAACTACATTCTATGGTTGAATTATCGAAATCGAATATGCCCCTTTTTATTTAGTCTGGTAATCTAAGAATTAGGGAACAGACACCCTAATTGACGCGAATCCTAAAGATAGATCTATCGGGCCCAACAAGCCCCATCCAAAGTACCGGATGCTTTAGTACTTCGAAATTTATATCATGTCCGAAGGAGGATCCCGGAATGATGGGGATATTCTATATGCATATTGTTAATGTCGGTTACCAGGTGTTCAATCCATATGAATGATATTTTTGTCTCTATGCATGGGACGTTTATTTATGAGAATTGGAAATATGAAATCTTGTGGTCTATTAAAATGATGAAAATGAAATGATTACTATAAACTGATGAACTCACCAACCTTTTGGTTGACACTTGAAAGCATGTTTATTCTCAGGTTTGAAAGAGATCTTCCGCTGTGCATTAGCTCATTTTAAAGATATTACTTGGAGTCATTCATGACATATTTCAAAAGACGTTGCATTCGAGTCGTTGAAGTTCATTAAAGATTATTATTAAGTAAATGACAGATTAGGTCATTTATAGTTTGGATATTATGAAATGGTATGCATACATGTCAACTTTCGATGTAATGAAAGATTGTCTTTTAAAAATGAATGCAATGTTTGTAAAATGTATCATTTAGAGGTCAAGTACCTCGCGATGTAATCATATGTTATTGTATTCGTCCCTATGGATTGGGTCGGGTCGTCTCAATCTAGAGCTAAGCAATTGAAATGACAGCAAAGAAGAAGCTATATTTTATCATTTCAACAACTTAGCTAATAACAAACAGGTCTTAACAACAATATTGTTACATGAATCTTTAAACAGTTGAGAGGAGATTGTGAAATCAAACCGGATTCAAATCCATAATAATGAAGAATCAGTCTTCGATCCTAAGCTATCTGTAAGTAGAAACGTCTGATGCTACTTGGGCTTCTTTAGCGATTGAAAATCAAACGCACCGTAGCAGCGAAGCGCTAACTGCCTACCTTTAGATCTTTCTAATAAGAGAAAGCATAGATCCTTTAATAAGTTGGCTACGATTAGTCACTTCGGAAGCCGTTAACTAAAGCAACGGCTTTTGATCTTTGTAAAAGAGGAGTAGGAGTTTAATTATAAAAGAGGTAAAATTTGAGGATTTTTCAGGTTAAATCTCCTAGGGTTTTCTCTATTCGGTTTCCGGGTGGATTTCCTTCGTAGCATGCATGGGTGGTAATGATCGTGAATATGGTTCAGCCACTTCTGAGTGACGTTGAAATAGGTGTTTAAAAAATACTGAATTAAAGTAGGTATTACTTCATAATTGATTGACTAGTGTCTAGTAGGGTGCCCATATTTTGCGGTGAGAGCCAAAACGAGGTCTACCGAGCTAAAATATGTAAAAAAATGCACACGATCGAGTACAAATAAGCAACCACAGAACCAACCTAAAAACCTGAACTCACTTAACTAACAACAATGGACGACCCTAACCCTCAATCTCCACCGCCGCCGCCGCAAGAAGAACCCGATTCTAAAAAGCCCAAACTCTCCACCACCACTACCAACTCCGACGACGAAGATCACACCACCAACTTAACCACCACCGACAAAAAACCTCGATACAAAAGAAGGAAAGTCGCAATACTATTCGCATACTGCGGCGTAGGCTATCAAGGAATGCAAAAAAACCCCGGAGCCAAAACAATCGAAGGTGACTTAGAAGAAGCACTTTATTTTTCAGGCGCAGTACCCGAAGCTGACCGTGGCTGCCCTCACCGTTACGACTTTGCCCGTTCTGCCCGAACCGATAAAGGTGTTAGCGCAGTTGGACAAGTTGTTTCTGGTAAGTTTTATGTTGATCCCCCTGGGTTTATTGAAAGACTTAATAATAATTTGCCTGATCAGTTTAGGGTTTTTGGGTTTAAGCGTGTTACGCCGTCGTTTAGTGCGAAGAAGTTTTGTGATAGACGGAGGTATGTTTATCTGTTGCCGGTTTTTGCACTTGATCCTGCTTCACATCGTGATAGAGAGAGTGTGTTGGCTAGTTTAGGGACCGAAAATGAGCTTGTTAAATGTTTAGAGTGCTCGGAGAGAGGACGTAAAGTTGAAATTCAGTCTGACATTTCGTCTAAAACCTTAGTTGCAAACCAGGAAGACGTTGAAATTCAGTCAGGCATTTCGTCGAACACCTTAAATGCAAACCAGGAAGTTATAGTTCAATCTGACATTTCATCAAACTCGGTGAGTTCAAGACAGGAAGTTCAAATTCAGTCAGGCATTTCATCAAACACATTGAATGCGTTATTGGATTCTGATGTTCAGGAGGAAAATTCAGCATCTTTAGCAAAGGATTGTGGAAATGATTTCGGGTCTTATGTTGTGAACGGTGTTGTTAAAGAGAGTGTGTTTCGATATGGCGATAAAGAAAAAGAGAGGTTTAATAGGATACTTAAACAGTATGAAGGAACTCATAATTTTCATAACTTTACTACAAGGACAAAGGCGGCTGATCCGTCTGCTAAACGCTACATTATCTCGTTTCGTGCTGACACAACTGTGACAGTTGAAGGGATTGAGTTTGTGAAATGTGAAGTTATTGGGCAGAGTTTTATGCTTCACCAGATAAGGAAGATGATTGGTGTTGCTGTTGCGATCATGAGGAATTGTGCTCCTGAATCGTTGATGGAAACTGCTTTACAACAGTTAGTCCTTCATTTATTACTATCGTATTAAGAATAGAACTTTAAGTTGTTTTCTAAACTTGTTGTCATGATTGTAGGGATGTTCGCATTACTGTGCCCACAGCTCCTGAAGTCGGGTTATATTTGGACGAGTGTTTCTTCTCATCATATAACCAAAAATGGAAAGATACTCATGAAGAAGTGTCGATGAAAGCTTATGCAGAGGAGGCTGAGGAATTTAAATTGAAACATATTTATTCTCACATAGCGTTAACCGAGCATAAAGAAGGATCCGTTGCTGTTTGGCTGCATTCTTTGAACTACCGAAATTACCCAGATTTAGGCCCAGATGTGAATGGTGGAGCAATTGAGACTTCAGGAGATCAAATTGAAACGACAGTTGGGTGAGTCGATGCACTGTTTCAGCATTTGAATGTTCTTGTGGTCTTCAAAGTTGTTTTTTTTATGTTAGTCTAATTTATACCCTCGAGTCCTATTTGAAACACTATAAAATTATTGTGGGTTGGACTAGGATTTGGTTATTTAAGTAACATGTTTTTTAGCATTATAAGTTCGTGGACTATTTTCTCAGTTATTTTTGTAGTGTATAAATAGAAATAATGGACATGATATGTTGTTCGATTGTAATGAATACCTTGAAGTTCTATTGTTTGTTATGGTAGTGCATTATACCTACCCTAACAATCATGAATTTTCTTTGTGTTTGATAGTTGTATTTTGATCGATTTTGTAGTGTTAATTGGCTTAAGCGAATCACCTTCTTCTGACAGGTTCAATCGAGATAATCTAGGTTACCCGGGCCCGCACAACCAAATATCTGATCTCATTCTTGATGCAGTTGCGTCAGGCCGTATCGGTTTTCAACCTTTACATTTTTACGAGAAGCCGACAGTTTGTAAGATCGACTTAGAGCATCTCGCGACCACTATGAAGAATCGTCTTAACCTAGTTTTACCTTTCATCCAAGAACTACGTAATCGGTACATTGGTGACTCCGATACCTCCATCACTAACACCATTATTGATGATGTCAGCATGATGGTTGACGCTGCAATGTCGGTTACATACAACCGACTCCGTTACATTCTCCAGTGTTATGATTCCACTGCTTTCGTATCTCGAATGAACCCCCGATCTCCTCTTAGCAATAAGATTAAGTTTCCCGCTTTTATCTCTTCTGTTCTTGGAAGTATCGGCCCTCTTCGTATAATGGATGGTTTTCAAGACATGCTTGTTGTATACGCCACGTCAGCCGACCGGAGTCAAACCTATGGTCGCAGTCAAAAGTTTGACTTTATCTCTTGTCATTTTTATCGCCTTATAGACAATCTATCAGCAATAGGTGTACCGTTAGCACCAATAGACGTGAAGGTAGGTAATCGTGAAGGGTCGTTTTTCTCCACCATTATCCCGACCAATAACAACGGGTTATGGGAATTCACCGCAACGTGCCATCGTTCTCATTACATACATCAGGATATTGTTAGTGCGTGGCTAACTATAAACGATGATCCTGATCTTTGTGCTTTTGAAGATTGTAGTGTGAGGATCGATTTCTGTACCGACCCTGATGTTGTTAATGCGGTTATTGCATCACGTCCTGATGGCGTTCCTGATGATGTGGACGGAGCCACGGCTCCAACTCGGCCGATTGGTGGGATTTTTAATGTAAATGTTTTTGGGGTTCAGCCTGCAGTTGCTGCTGATGGAGACAAACCTGCGGTTCCAGCTGGTGTTTACATTTTAGGACGAGGCACTAAACGCTACTACTGCTGTTCACTTGCACGAGACATGACAGAACATGAAATGTTGTCGATACTTCGTTATGATCTCTTTAAGACATCATGGAGAAGTACAAGTTTTAAGTTTGTCGTGTAAGATTAATCGAGGGCTTACTAATCTGATAGCCTCACTCCACTGTGATTTCGAATCTATGCTTTAATGTATGTGTTTATGAACAACTAGAACAATGTATTCGGGGACATTTTGGAACTTGGGTAAAAGGTATAATTGATCTACTTATCATTAATGCCGCAATATCAAATTTATTAGGTTGTTAAGTTGGTTAGGTTTTTAACTTCTAAAATGAATGCATAAAAGTCACGCATGGTACAAGTGAATGCCACAAAATTTGGTAGTCAACGTTGTTTGTTTATAGTTTGCGTTGTATTATTTTTTATAGAAAAGGTAAAGTTTTATTTATTTTATGACGCCATACTTCACGTTTCTTATATATCTATAATAAAGGTTAATGTTAATTATTAGTTGAAAATATATATTTTGTTGACAAATGCTTGTGGTGTTTTTTAGATATCGACAAATGTCAATATTCTGTTAACAAACATGGTGATCTGATTAATTTTTGTTCTAAAGTTCAAACAATGATATTATAAATGGTGGTTTCTATTTTTATTATTATTTTTTTTAATAAGAAAGAAATTTTATTGATACAAAACAAAATACACGGGGCAGGGAGTATCCATAACCCCAACAGCAAACGACAAATACAAACAAAATCAACCTAGCTCTAAAAATCAAGACCTAAAAAGGCGCCCAAATTGAATTACTCCTATCCATTCTTCATCATCAATCTGCAACCATCCACCTCCATACCCCATTTCTTTGCAGCTACTCTGATAGCAGTTGAACCTTTAACAGATAAAGTTGAAAGCTTCAATCGAATGTCATTCACAATGCATTGTACAACATTCATCTCAGGCCTTCTACCTCCTCTGAAAATCCTGCAATTTCTTTCATGCCATATATGATATACAGAAGCAGCTATGGTAATTCTATTTATGACATCCCAAATTTGATTTCTGAACGGGAAACTAGCAAGCTTTAGTACAATGTCATGAATATCAGCAGAAAGTCCTCTAAAAATGAGGTATTCTTTTACCTCAATCCAAATCTTTTTTGAATACTCACAACCAAAGAATAAATGGATGATAGAATCTTCCTCCTTTGCACAAAATACACAGCTAAAACTCTTATTAGGATACCACTTCCTCAATTTTTCCTGTGTAGTTAGCTTGTCACGAATGGCAAGCCACATGACAAAAGCATGCTTTGGATTTGCCTGAGGAAAACATACTACATGATGCTAAGGAACAAAAGGGCAGATATGCCTAAGATCTTCCCACACTTGACTAGTTTTATAAGAAACTAGTTTGCCTTTAGATGAAATCCAGCTGACCCCATTATCATCATCAATATGAACATGATTTTTAATTCTATCCCTCATTCCTAAGAGCTTCTTCCAACCCCAGCTATCATTCTGTTTCACTTCAATCTCCCAAATTGACTTTCCCTTTAATTTCACAAGATTTACCCAATTAAACCACAAAGTCTCTTTCTTTTCAACCAACTTCCATAAATGTTTAAGAAGGAGAATATCATTCCACTCTTTAAGTGGCTTTAGACCCAAACCACCTTGAATTTTAGGGGTACAAACAATTTTTCAAGCCACCTTTGCTCTCCTTTAACATTATTCCCATCGCTCCACAAGAAAGATTTAATAATGCTTTCTATTTCGTTCACAACTGTAACAGGAAGCTTGTACACTGATACCCAATATATATTCATAGAGGAAAGAACAGAAGCAATTAATTGTAATCTCCCAGCATATGATAGCAGTTTTATCTATTCATAATATACTTCAGTTAGTAATCAGTGAATGAATAATGTTGTTTACTTTTTATGGTGAATAAACGGTCTGAATTATAAAATTGACTATTTTACCCCTAAAATAGTTTTTTTTCTAATACTATTATTATTGTCTTTATTAAATAAAATATCTGATCGTATAATTCATGTAATATAATATACAGTAGTATTATTTATAAACACTTATCCATTTCTGTAAACAAAATATAAAAACATCTAATTAGCTTTTTATTTCGTTCACGCATCCATGGTATTTCTAGATTTGTTCACACGGATGCATTTGTAGCAAATTTTTTCATAGTTGGCCCATTTTGTTGTTTCCTACCGGCATGTGTAGCTAATTGATGATCGGTTTTTACGGTTTTTCACACTTCAGTTGGTAGGGGTTTTTTTATTACGATTTTGAAAATCTGATTTTCTCTCAAACCTTTTTGTGTAATCTGCAAATCACAATAATTTAGTTTTCTTATTCAAGTTCTTCACTTTCGAGATCTTCAACTTCGATATTTAGATCTTTGATTTTGAGATTTTGATTTTTACGATGTTGTTCCTTTCAAGAATATATTATTTGATCCATTATCAAATGAAGAAGATATCTTCAAAAAGAAGAAAGAAAGTCAATTGTAGAAGATGAAATTTTAGTTGCTAAGATACAAGGGTAGTCTTGGAAAACTAGTGTAAAAAAACATCAATATGCAGAGGACAGTGATTTGTTGACTGTCCAATAATCTCTCGATGAATACCCTGGTGAGCCAAAAAGTCCTAAAGAAACAAAGAAAAAAACTGACCGAATAAGACTTCTAGGACACACAGCTCATTAAGATGTTAATAAACAGGCCCTAAGTCTGGATTGTATATCTTTTGAAAATTTAGATTTTAGATTTAACAATACCATATATTTAGTTAGTATATGATATATGATGATATGATATGATTCCTAATTACGATACAATCTTATAATTTTCATATAATTTTCATTTTTCCCCGATTGATCCCAAGTCTCGAACTCTACATACGAATAAACTACTGTTTCACACAATCACGGGTGTAATACACCCGTGAATAATAATAAATAATAATAATAATAATAGTACGCAACTATCATTGAACGACTTTTCACAATAAATATACTTCGAACATTTTGCATCATGTATTCATATTAGTTAGGTAACACTCCGTAATAGTGATATGATATATGGTCATATATCCTTCGTATAATAAAATATTCGTAAAAATATAATTGCAATATTATTTAATACAAAAGATATGACAGGAATATAGAAATTTAAATTTATTTAAGTATGTATGTGTATATTTAGAATTGATCTACAAATATCTTTTAAGTTTTTATTTCTCTACATATCTCTATCCATCGAATAGAGAGATGAATAATTTTCTTTACTTTTGAGAGTGTTATCACTCTGAGTGGATAAATGACTTGTCTTTATTCTCGGATAGAGGAAGTATTGTCTACATTTTACCTCCCCATACACCATTTATGTGGTATTGAGTGTTGTTGTTGTTGTATATCTTTTTTATTAATAATTT
Organism: Rutidosis leptorrhynchoides; assembly: GCF_046630445.1. Taxonomy (NCBI): domain Eukaryota; kingdom Viridiplantae; phylum Streptophyta; class Magnoliopsida; order Asterales; family Asteraceae; genus Rutidosis; species Rutidosis leptorrhynchoides. The sequence goes on along the minus strand of NC_092338.1, from coordinate 422,925,946 downwards.
TTCTGGTTTGAAAAATAAATAAGGAAATAAATAAACATTTGGATTAATAAAAAAAATAGGCCCACATCATCCAAGCAAACCCAATCCACCATCCACCACCCGGTTTTCTCTTGCCACCAAGAAAACCCACGAACTCACAGGAACGCGATGACACCACAATTTACTAAATTACCCCTTACTTACAGACAGCATATTCTATTATTCTTCGTTTCTTCTACCACCTTCATCAAGGGCAATTCCGTCATTTCGAACTCTGTGATCCACAAATTCTATATAAATAACCCATTCCAGCATAAATCAGTGATCGGCCAATAAACTTTACTCTCTATCTCACTTTTAATTAATTATTTCTTTTTCTCCAAGCTTTATTTTTTTGATCTGAAAATGGGCCGTAAGTTTTTCGTCGGTGGTAACTGGAAATGCGTAAGTCTCCGATCTTATTTCTCGTTGTAAATCACGCTTCTGTTTTTTGTATGTATCGATTTTGATTTGTTACAATTATTGAGCTGTATTGATTTGATATGATTTGAAATAGAGTACGAATCGAATTTCACATGTATCGATTGTTTGATTTGATTTTATCAGATTTCTGTTTTTATAAACTGATTTCACTTCACTGTATACCGTTACTTGACCGTAAGTGCTTTTTTACTACCGAATCAATAAATCTGCAATTAAGTGTGTTGTTATGATTACCTAGTAGTTATATTGGCTTTTGAGACTAGATTGAGTGAATTATTGATGCGTACGTTTTGAATTCGGAATACATACTTTGCTGATACTGGAACTTGAGCATAGGTGTTTTTATTACTGAATCGATAAATTTGTTTTCAAATATGCTACTATAGTTCAGTGGTAATAGCTTTCTTGAGGCTTGAAGCTCGATTGAGTGACTTGTTGATGTGTATGTTTGGAATGCAGAATATATGCTTAATTTGTAACGATTTGATGATTTACTGAGATATATATAGTGAATTTGATCTATTATACAGTCCTACTGTTGATGTTTCGTACATCGTTAGTTGCATGGGTGATTTTATGGTATGTTGTTATCGTGACAAATATGTGGTTATAGTTAAGTTATAGAGTAATAGTTATAACGATGTATGCTTGATTGAGTAGATAGTTGGTGTGTGTATATTGAATTCGGATTAAGGCTCTAGAACAATCAGTTAGAGGAGGTGTATTGGAATATATAATTAGTGCTAATTTGATGATCTGCTGTGAAATATATTGTTAGTTTGATGCTTTGTTCATTGTTCTCTTGTAATTTGGCAAATTATTAGCCATATCGATGAATTTGTGAAGTGTTAGTGCTATGTTGTTTATCTGTAGATCTAAATGAGATGTTTATCTTTTTGTGTGTGTGTGTGTGTGTGTGTGTGTGTGTGTGTGTGTGTGTGTAAGCATTTACTTTATATGATAGGATATGAAAAGTTTTCATAGTATTTGGAAACTGATTATGTTAATATGGTGTTTTATCTGTAGAATGGAACTACTGATGATGTGAAGAAGATTGTGGCAACACTTAATGCTGGTGACTTGCCATCGACCGATGTTGTTGGTAAGTAGTCATATACTTTCACTAATGTATTCGGATCATAATTCTGGTTTGTTGAAATTATGTATGTGTTATCGAGGTTTATCTATTGTTATACGAGTTTCTCTTTGGTTATCGTATGGATATATGCGTTATTTATCTTTCCACTTATGAAATGTGATCTATTCTTGCAGAGGTGGTGGTGAGCCCTCCATTTGTGTTTCTTACCACTGTTAAAAGTGAATTGAGGCCTGAAATTCAAGTTGCTGCTCAAAATTGTTGGGTAAAAAAAGGTGGTGCTTTCACCGGTGAAGTTAGGTATGTCTCATCATATAACGGCCTAACGTTGGCCATATATATATATTTGTACGTTATTTACTTGTTTGTCCTTGGCTGGATGTGCATTGGGTTCTCATTAAACAACGCATGGAAGCACCTAAATTGTAACTGAATAGAACATAATAAAAATGAAATTGTGAGTGCCTTTTCAGGAGTTTTCAAATGGTTGTTTATAAAAATCTCACTATGGATTGTCAATCTGGACTATATGTCTATATGATCAATTTTTTTTATAACTAATACCTGTCCGTGTTTGGTTTCTAATATGCTTTGCTTGTTGTCTTAACAATGACCATGCTTGTCTTTTAATACATCATAGTTTTAGATTGTAATATTTAATCTCACTTGGAATACTAAAATTGGTTCTTTATATATGCAGTGCTGAGATGCTCGTTAATTTGGGCGTTCCATGGGTCATCCTAGGTCATTCTGAAAGAAGAGCCCTATTAAATGAAACAAATGAGGTACACCGTTTTGAAAGGATATAATCAAATTCACACTTTGTAAATTTTAATTAGCCTATGCAAATTAACTCATACTTATCGTGTTACTTTATATTCAGTTTGTTGGAGATAAGGTGGCTTATGCACTTTCTCAAGGTCTGAAGGTGATTGCTTGTGTTGGAGAGACTCTCGAGCAACGAGAAGCTGGAACCACCATGGAAGTTGTTGCTGCACAAACCCAAGCCATTGCCGGTACTTATTTCAGAATTGTCATTAATATAAGTAAAAAATATATTCATAGATAGTAGTCTTATGGATAATGTTGTTTAACTGGCAATGTTATCTTTAGTACATTACATGTTTTCTGTATTTATCTAGCGTGTATGTGCTACTAATGAGTATTGTGAATATTATATTTATTATTTTGCAGATAAAATCTCAAGTTGGGACAATGTTGTTTTGGCTTATGAGCCAGTTTGGGCTATTGGAACCGGAAAGGTTGCATCTCCAGCTCAGGCACAAGAAGTAAGTGTGTCTTAACTCTTATGGTAGTTTAACCAGTGGAACATAAACTGGTTCCTTTTTGCGAATGTGATTTATGAATGGAATAAGTGTGTGTGTTGCCATCAGTTAAATTTACATTTTTGCCCCTCCAATTAACAGGTACATGCAGGACTAAGGAAATGGTTCCAGGAAAAGATCAGTGCTGATGTCTCTGCTTCAACCAGAATCATCTATGGAGGTATTTATATACTCTGCTTTTTTTTAATCTATCATGTTCGGTACCAATTATCTTGCTATTGTTACTTAAAGTGCAGTAAACAGTTTTTAATCTTTGTTTAATCAGATTCTGCTTGTATTTCTGATTCTTTTGAGTAATCATCTTTTGATTTCTCGTTTTATTTTTGGGCTCTAAAATTGTTGCATGTATCGTTGCAGGATCTGTGAGTGGTTCAAATTGCAAGGAATTAGCAGGACAACCAGATGTGGATGGTTTCCTAGTTGGTGGAGCTTCACTCAAGGTATAACATATCAAATATTACTGTCTTAAGGGATAAGTATGATGAATGGTGCTGTAATTTTTAATCGGAGAAAAATATAATGGATCAAATCCGCATGAAAAATGCTTCTTCGATCCATTGAAGTTTTACCAACTCGCCCATAAAATGCAACATGAATAAACTTATTTTTTAAGTTAATGGGGATGAAATTGCTCTTTCTAGTTTCTTAGTATAGTGAAAGGATCTAGAGAGAACTTGACATAGGAGAGAACCTATAGCACCATGTTATTTCACTTATTTCACTTCCATGCCGAGCCTCTTTCTTAGCATCATGTTATTTCACTTATTTCACTCATATTAGTAAGGGTATTTTCGTCCTATCGCATCAAATCGTTCATAAACATAAATTAGGGTTTAAAATTAGGGTTTAGAAATTAGGGTTTATAAATTAGGGTTTAGGGTTTAGATTTAGGGTTTAGATTGAGTTTTTAACACTAACGGTTTAGGGTTTAGGGTTTAGGGCTTAGGGTTTTGGGTTTAGGGACTAAACCCAAAACACTAAACCCTAAGCCCTAAGCCCTAAACCCTAAACTCTAAATCGGGCTAAATTTTGAAAAAAATTCGGGAAAAAAAAAACTTTACGAATTTTTTTTTTTGAAAAAAAGTCAATCTGCACAAAAAAAAAAAAAAAAAAAGCAGAAAAGTCAATCTGCACAAAAAATCTGCACAGAAAAAAAAGTCGATCCGCAAAAAAAAAAAAAAACCTGCAAAAAACTCCACAAAAAAAACTTCACAGGAAAAAAAAGTCAATCTGCACGCAAGTATGAAAGGTTAGTCGATGGTTCCATGGGTTCTCTACTACCTTTAGTTCTCCATGGATCCTCACCCTCTTAGTATTAACCTTCATTATGTTCAATTTCAGTCTTGTTTTGCACTGGTACAATGCCTGTTTGAACCACCCAATTTGCCACCAACAAATTATTTGGATGTTATATATATATATATATATATATATATATATATATATATATATATATATATATATATAGTTTCTATTAAATTTCTATAATGATGATGTCATTGTTAGGCTAATTCATTTGTTAAGAAAAATCAAAAATAAAAAGAAAAAAATATAAGTCATCTTGATGATGTCATTAACATTAATTAAATATTTTATTTATTAGTTATGGTTTTTATCATATATACCCTTCTTAACTTTAATAATAACATATTTACCCACTTAAATACGGTTATATCATATGAGCCCATTTTAAACATATAAACTCATCATATTTACCAATTTATCCAATCTTAATGTGATACGTCTTTATGCCCTAATTTATTTAGCGGCAATTGTTCATGCTTGCTTTTTCTTTCTTTTCCGAGCTACGTACTATGATATTAACTACCATAATCGATACATGCTAATCATCTAATTCTATTCAACGCTATAAAACTATTATAAGGTGAGAATACATAATGTGATCAATATTAGTTATCTTTATATATTAGTTTACTGTAATTTTTTTATTGTTGTTAATTTCTCTTAATTGATAGGCTACGGATACTATAAATCACGTTTCGTCAAAAAATTGATATGTATATCTAACTAATTACAATTGTTTGCTTCTTTTGCTTACATCACCAGTAGCACTTCAGTTTTAGTTTTGACCAACAATACGATGAGATAACAATACTGATTTACATACATATACAACGATATTACTACAATAATGAAAATGATAATGACCCACCCTTCTATTTTGGGATGTCCTGTTTCAAGTATCTACTTGATGTTTGAACCAATCAGAAGATGTTATTCTGGATATAGAAGATTTCTGATTGGCAGATAATGAAGTTAGTGAAATTTCCTAAAACTTTGTGGAAAAAGTAACTGGACACTTGTAGTGGGACGGAGGGAGTATTATTATTATATTATTATTATTATTCAAATATAGGTTTTCTTTACGGGATTAATTACGTTACATATGTATGCGAAATACATGTCTCAATCAAATGTTGTAATGTAACTTTTATGATAAGAAAAATGATAATTGTGACCAAAATTGGAAGAAAGTTGTGGGAGGATAAATGTAGTTCATTTATTCTGACTAAGTCAAGTATATCAATATGTTTGTAAAAACAACGATAAGTTTCTCAGTCAGAATATGTGGTTCCACGGGTCATTAAACTAAATAACTTTAGTATTTACGTTCACTTAATACTTAAAACATATCATTAAACTGTTTCTTTCCGTGATTCCACGGGTCATTTCACTAGTGTGTGTGTGTGTGTGTGTATATATATATATATATATATATATATATATATATATATATATAATATTTGAATCATTAGGACATAAGGAATATCATCCATTCATCCTTTGTGACGTATTGTTCCTAACTTGTTTCTGTTTGTCTGTCTTGTTTGTCTTGTAGCCTGAATTCATTGACATCATCAAGGCTGCTGAAGTGAAGAAATGAAGTTTTGCATCTTTCGTGAAGAACAATGAAATTGTTTTTATCAGCTAGTTTTCTATCATATTTATTGTGTGAAATAAGCATACGAATAAAACTTGATGCACTTCATAGGTTACGCTTGTGTTTTTTGGTCGATAACCAAGCTCTAATGTTGCTTTGTTCCGTAGACTAATTGGATACAATTCCGGGTATTATATTCCTCTTATTATTAATGGCATATATGTTCAATATCGATTTTTCTGGTCGATATGAATATCCAGTAGTAGGTAAGGATATGGTTTGTATGAAAATGCTTGCAGAGGCATGTTGTTGTCATCAATCTTAATGTCACCATCTGTTATGATGTGACTGCAACAACCAAATATAATTCTAAACAATTAAGTAATTAACTAAAAGTTACGGAGTACATGTTAAGTTGAGCTGTTCCACGATAGTCTGAAATGCAATTTATGGTTTTGTTGTTTTTTATTTATTTATTTATTTATGAAATACGTTATGTTTTCAGTTTTATGAGGCCTAAGCGAGGAATGTCAACTAGTATGATGTCTTCCATGTTCTCGTTTTCAGATAATCAGATTTGTGGTGTTACAAGTTGGTATCGGAGCATGGTCTAAGGGATCTAAGTTACTTTGAGATATGTGCCTAGACTTAGACTGAATAGTGGACATATTGTGTGCGGGACTTGGAACAGTTAGTGCCTTAGCGTATAGGTGAACTAACTACGACATGTGTTTGTCCAAGGTGTGATTATGTGGGGCCTTATTTCGTGTGTAAATTAATGCCTTAGATAACTAGTGCCTAGTGTAAGTAGGCGGACTTGAACGTTGTTTGCTGCTAGTCACCTAGGGAGTAGGTTGAGTTGTTGCGTTATATGTATATATTATTATACTATATATAGTGTACGGTGTCTTAATGATGGGTCAGTGGTGGGGCTCGGGTACTCGGGGGTTTTGTATAGTCCAGTCTACGGACGGGACTTCGCTTGTTCAAAGGTACCAGTGGTATTGTGTTTTGTATTGTGTGAATGTTGCGTCAGTTCGAGTAAAGTACTTTGCGTGACCAATAATTATATATGTATCCTGCATTCTAACATGATAGTTAAACTGATAAGAATAGATAATACATTTGATATTAGTCGAGAGCTTTGTAATGTTATAGCTTCTTACTATTTTATGAATAAAATTTTTGCGGACATGGGGCATTTCCTTCACCTGGACATGGGACATGTCCTCCATCATCATGGGGCACGTCTTCCAACTCGGACATGGATCTTGTCCTCCAACTGGGACATGAGGTATGTCTTTCAATTTGGACATGAGTTATGTTAACCAACTCGGAATCGAGCATGTCCTCCATCTCGAACATGAGGCATTTCCTCCAACTTTGAAAAAGTAAAACTATTAGACATTTTTTTAGACGAATGGAGTAATGTTCTACCATCGTTATTCCACTAAGATATGTATCTACTCATAGTCAAACCTAAATAAGAAGTATTCCCGTTCTCTGATAAAAAAAAAAAATTAAAAAATTGTAACATACAATGTTGTCACAAATTCAACGTAGGCAGTTGAGATACTAGTCATTAAATAAACAAATAAGTAAATAAAAGTATACTGTCAAGTGCCATCCCTAGCCAATGTAACGCTCTTTTATGAGTCAATGGTTCAGGCGGAGATGCAACATTCTCTGAGCTCAACAAAGCCAATTTGCATCACTACAAGTGCACTTCCACGGTTCCAAGAATCTTTTACCAGACATAAATTATAATGGTCCAGAAAACATTTGATAGGATGGTCCTTCAATGTAACTCGAAATCTGCAAACAGTGCCATATAGTGTTTGTGTTAAAGTAAATGCTTCATGTTTAACATTTTGGAAAAGCCACAACAAAGTGAACAAACAGAAGGAAACCGTCGAAACTTACATGAAGAAAGAAAGAGTAATGATACTTATTCAATTGGGATATCCATTTTAACATCTGTGACATCAAGTTGAAGGATCTCAGCCCTGCAGCCAAGAATAGACCCGATGCTGCGAAATAGAAAAAATGATGTCAAGTAAAAACAAATTAAAACATGAGACAAAAATAAAAAGAAGAGGGGGGTTGGAAGAATGGTGGAAAACATGATTCGCATGATGTGGAAGATCACATTGCTTAAAAATAAAAAATAAATAAAACTAATTCAAATTTTGTGACACGAAATAAGTGTTTCGAATAAATGTTACTATACCTTGGATGGGTGCGTCCAAGATCTCCATGAACAAATTCCTTGATGTATGTTCCAGCCTGTTGACGAAAAATTTGTAAGCAGCATGCATGATTAATGGCTAACCGGCATACAAGTTATAAGATCCAGAGCACGATCTTTTAACAAAATGTCGAAATGAAGATGATTATTAAATAAATTTTTTTATCTAAACTCTTCGTTTGGCAATTTGTATATTTCTCTTATCGTAAATTACTTAATGGTCTTAATGCAAATATGAAGTTCTGTATCAATATATTCAAATAAAAATGATGATCAAAACTAACCTGGGTGCATAGATGAAGTAGAAAATACTGAGAACTCCCAGCAACTTTCTCTATTTTCATCCTGAAATATCGAGTATTCATTAACGAGTATTCATTAATTCATCAGTAAAGAAATTAATTATCATGAATACTGTCAACAAAAAGTTCTAAACATGTCAAATTAGGTTAAATAGCACGATGCATAGAACTGATGTTTGTTTGTACCAGTGAATAATCTTTTCACGATCTAAAGGACTTCGACGATGAAGAACCCTTACTGGTGTTCTCTGCAATACTTTCTGCAGAGGCAATACATTAGACAAATGTAACAACAATAATGCCTTTATTATTATGATAAAGTAGGGCATAAAAACGCTGATAACTTACCAAATCGTTGAATGAGGACACAACTTGTATATCATCATCTGTAATAGCACGAGATATCCAAACCAAAGCAGCATATTGTTTCTGCTTACAAACATACAACGAGAACAAATCCATAAAGACTTACTTTTAGTTGAAACAAAACTGTCTGCCTAGGGCTGTGACACAGTGCAAAACAGGACCAGTACCGAACCACATTTGAGAATATAGGAATCAAGAAACGAATTGTAAAGTTCTGTTTTAGAAATCGTTTGGTCCCAACCAGACATGTACATTGGGTTTCTTACCTAAAGACAATTTCATTGTAGTGAAAGACAAACTAATAAGGTTAACTGGAATAAGGTTGTGTTTGATAAAACATAATGATTAAGCGTCTATCGATTCATTATCTGAGTGGTTCTGGACGAATTTCTGAATGACAATAAGCTGTTTGATAAACATTTTGAATGGACAATATGAATGAGGTAAAATTACCTTATTAAAACTTTTTTATGAAATAAAAAATTCAATATAGTTGTTTGATATATGTTCTTGATATAATTTAAGGAGAATATTACAGAAAATTTAGGTACTTAATGGTTAAGAGAGGTTAAGAGAGTGTTTCAACTCTGAATGGTTCAACACTAAATGATGAACCATTTAGCATCATATTTTATCGGATATCAAAAACAAACGCGCTGAATGGTTCAACATTCAGCGCTTAACCATTCAATCAAGAGATAAACAAACACACCCTAAGTATACCGGTTCCGGTTCCGGTTCCGTTCGATATGGTTTTATAGTTTTGTGATTGTCGAAATGCAAAGAGATATAATTACCTGTTTCTCTGCTTCTCCTTCACGCATTAAGCTCCAACCTTCAATCCCTAAGGACTTTAGATGTTTAACTCTAACCTAGATGGAAAATGTGTACAGTACATCAGAGTATTGCAAGAATTAAATACAGTACACCATTTTGTGTCCAGTTTTAAAGTAACTTACTAGGTTACTTTCCAGACTATTAATCTTTTTTTCCATTTCCTTGACGGACACCTCAGAAGGAACACGACGTGCATTTTGTATCTCAACCAAAAATGGCCTACCTGAACCCAACATCCTAACCTGAAATGTACATTTTCATGATCAGTATACTGTTTATCAAACAAAAATAACAAAGGTGGCATTTCAACCCGTGTACTTATAAATGGGTCAATTCGGGTTATACATCATCTCAAACAGGTCGAAAGTTTCAAAAACTGTAGTTTTTGTTCTCGTTAAAATAATGGATTATCATGAAATAACATAATTGATGAATTCATTCTTGACACATTAATAATTCACTAAAAATTTCTTAAAATATTGGTCAAAAACTATTCTAGCTCAACACAACCCAACCCAACCCACAAAGAATTACTCATTTTGACCTGGTACCCAAATGTTGATTCACCAGACATGCATATTCTACCACATATAAAAAAGTAAGTTGACACAGTAAAATATACATCTATATCCTCTCGTCCAGCAGCATGAAACTTGTAGCCATCACCATTACAAATAGGAAGAACATTATCACCAATAATTTCCTACAAAACAGGAAGGTTATTCACAATGTATAACATTAATAAAGGTACGGTTGCAACAAAATGAAACTTAAGGAGGTACCTCGACGGATGCCTCTCCCTTTCTTTCCTCATCAATGATCCAACGGGTCTGACTCACGTTGCGTGAGAACTGCATATGAAACATAACAAATTCGGTCGATAATATTAACTGTTGCTACTTTAAATAAAAATCATTACTTTATATGTCAGGTATAACATGCCTAGATGTCACAAAATTATAATACTAAGAGCCTATCCTATGCCAAATCACACACATTAAAATAGCCTTAAAAAAGACTATATACAACATTGGAATCAAGAACCTGAAAATATTGTTCCACCGAGTCTATTAAAGTCAAAACACAAGCAAGTCCTTTAGGTTGAATTTAGATACCTTCAGATATCGACCGCCAATGTAGACAGACGCCCTAGAACAAGTAAATGTCATGTCACAAGGTTGACCAACCTAAGCAATAAGACAATAACAAAAGGTAACAGTCAAAATAGCTTTCAAAACCCGCACAAAAAATTCAACTTAATGTTCCATGAGACATTAAATTACCTTTTTCAGGAGGGTATTAAGATCAGAAGCATCACCACTTTGCATAGTCCCATTAGTACTTTTAACGAGTCCATTACCTTCCCTAATATGAAAGTTAGAACCCTCTGCACCTAAAGTTAACAAGGGCGTTTCAATTTACAATAATAAAATAAGAAGATATACAAAAATATATAGAAAGAGTGGGAAAATAAACAAAGGGATATTAGCAAGTAATGTTACACAATGTTGGTAACTAAAAAACACACATGCGATGTATTATGTATGCTACTAATGGCAAGGAAGCTTAATTCGCACTCCCAATTATCGACAACCTGGTCTTTTGTTTATTTGATAAAGTCAAAAACCCGGTTTTGCCTAAGCTATACTACCAAACGATCAGTACACTTTCCAATTACGTGTGTAAGCTAGTATCTAATTAAACCAAGCTCAATTAAAACCTAATGTGTGTTTATCATCGCACCAACCTATATATGTGTTCTTCAATGAACGTGGACTTGATATTTGTAAGACAACCCTAATACAGAAACTCAAATATAAGGAACGGATTATCAAAACAAAGAGCAAAACATGCGACATACATGCCTGATTTCATCCTTTTGTTGAATTGGGTTCTCCCCGTCCTGTTTTCAGCAGATATAGAACTGGCATGCTCATATGTCAAACGAATGCGAAAATCACTCTCGCTAGATTTAACACCCTGCAAAAGAACAAGCTTTGCTGAAATTCCTTACCAAACAAAAATTATCTTTCAAGATATGATCCTCAAGTCCAGAAATACCAAAAGACTTTGTAAACTTCTAATTCTAGAAAACTAACGAAGCGACTCAAACTCTCAAAAGAATAGGCACAACTTTTGAAAGGCCCAAGACTAACTTATATATTCATAACAATATGACACACGTATTAAATAAATTATTTGACAAATGTGATAAGGTTAACACATATTCTAAAGTCTTTTGTTTGACCTAATAATATGTTAAACTGTAGCTAGCTTTCCCAAAAGAGAATAAAACAAACATTTCAAACAAAAATAAAAATCGTTCGAAAGTCAAATTACCAATAATTTTTCTAGAGGAGGAGTCATAGATAGCTTGAGGGCATCCTTTACATATATATGTTTTTCTTGAAACCAACCTTCAGAAGCATACTTATTTTTCATATACGACCTAAAAGAACAAATAAGAGAGAGCGTTAATAGTGTTTCACAGTTAAGGCAAAGAAGAAAGTGAGAGCTGTGATAACCAACTATTTACTTGGTACTTCAACACTGAAGATACAAAAAACACTTTAACATTATTGACAAAATTTGTTCCCTATAACCAATCGAAGGATACTAGCTTGTATCGACTAAAAACCTAACTTGATGAGAACAAACTTACTGAATAGCTTGTTCATTTTCTGTGATAAGTGTTGGCAATGAGACTTCAAGAGTAAAACTTGAAATTTCATAACACTCTTTTTTCACAAATTCTGCAACTACAGTGGCAAAGTCCCCCGCGTGATCTTTTTCCACCAAAATTTTATCCTTATCACGATAACTAAATTGCAGGACACCTAAACAAACTGGACATACGCTTGACTTCAATTCCGACTCTTGAGATGATATCAAACAATTCACATCTTCGGTTTCAGTTACTTTTCCAATGATAGCATTAAGGTTTTTTGGGGAAACTAGGGCATAAATACCCTCATGAACGTTAAATATACGAAAAATGCATCGCGCACACACCTGCACATATAAAAGCAATAAAAATGATTCATCACCATATATATATCTACACACAAATGCACACTTGAATTTAGATGCATAATAGTGTATATCTATCTAAATATCTCAACAAATAAAATTCACAGGAGACTAGTATAAGGACATTTTTTATGTGGATCACTTATGGTCAAGCTAAACAAAGGTTATCTATAACTTCTAAATTCACGGCCAAAAATTTAAAAATTAAAAATATATATGATAAGAAATCAAGCTCGATAAACTTCACCAACAAGTTTGATATTGATTGATTATACAACTAATTGAAGATAACAATATCAAATTCGGAAGTCTAAAAGTAAAATACCTGGTGCGTAATTAGGTCTTTCACTGCGTGAGTTGGCAGTTCCTGCACGGCGAATTCTAGAAGCTTCATATCATCGGTCTCGGCGTCGGAAGCAACGGCGTCGTTAACCACCGGCGTGGTGACGGAGTTATTGGCCATTGGTGTTCGGAGGGTTTAGGGTTTTAGAGCCAAGTACAAGTGAGAGGAGACTGTTACTGGTCTTGTGTCGATTGTGCAAGTAGACTGCTACTGGCTTTTGAGTTTTGTTAAATTACATAAACATAAATAAATGGTTAGGTTCAGGTAATTTTCTAATTTAGGTTTAACTTGCTGTTAGCGTTGATAGTTGTCAACGTTTTTTTAACTTATTTTGATTGGATTTAAGATTTTGGTCGTCAATTTGATAATGTTCCGTGGTGCGTCGGTTACATAGATGTGGGGTTATGATAAAGTGAGTTTAGTTAGTTGTGTCAATATCACATGTTTTGTTCCTTTTTATCATTTGTGCAATGGTTCTATGATTATAGTCAATTATCAATATTTTGTATCAAATAGATCGTAAGTTCTTGTCAATCAGACTTATTAAAATATGCATATGAATTAAGTTGTATCTCAATTATATATTTAGGATTTAATATAATTTAATTTTTGATGGGTTACTTACGGTAAACTATGAGGTCAGATTACTCGTCCTTCCCGGATGACCCGAACAGATAAAACCTTACACCTTAATGTAATTTAAATTCTATTTTTAAACCAATTTTTTTTTATTTATCATGTCTTTATTATTAAAATTTGCTACACTAATACGTCTTGTTAAATTCTCCGCTTAAGAGTTAAGTCAGCTTATATGATTTGCACATAATTTTTTTTTTAAACTGCAGTTAAGAGTTACTGACAGTCCACTATTAGTGGAACTACCGATCATATCCAGACACCTATTTCGGAGGAAATTCGTAGCCAACCACGGAGCATATTGCATGGAAAACCCCTGTAGAGAACATCAGAGCGAGATTCCAACCCAAGAGGTATCGCAATCATGCAACCCCAGATATGAGTGGTATCAAACCATCTATTAGGAATTGATCATAATCTACACTGAATGGTCTATATCAATGAAATTTTTTTAACTAATCAATGAAAATTCAATATCTCTGCCAACTTTTGATCATGTTAAAGCATCCTTAGCTATTAGCTCCTAACATTTTATTACTGAAAACATATTTTTGTCGTTAGTCTCAATTGATGACATGAAGTATTTTAGATACGTCTTTGACCAACAACATTATAGAGAAGACGGGGATGAAAGAAAGTATAACCATCAAGTGAAATTTACTATGTCAATTTCTCTATAAAAAAAACTATAATTGGAAGAGCTTAAATAAAGAAAGTATAACCATCAAGTGAAATTTTCTTTGTGTTATACAAAGAAAATATCACTTTGTTTGTGTTATATCTAGCTCCTAAACAAAAAAGATCAGAGAAGACTAAATCACACTCCAAAGTCCAAACAGAGCACTTTATGTATACAATTCAATTACAAACAAATATGTAGATACGATCAACACTACTAGCCACCACCACATTGGGGGGTAATATACATTTGATTACATTTTTCAATAGATCTACATATATCACATTATTATGTACAGCACAAATCTTTTTAACACGCTTATATACAACCGATAGCCACCAACCTACAGAAATCAAACACACTGCTTATATGGGTGTGTTCCCCAATTAGTCAATGTTTTCACCAAATAGGAAATTTATGATAAAATCCAAACTTTTGTGAAGAAGCTTCACTGTACAAACACTTCAAGCGCGCAGTTGAAATAGCTGCAAATTTTGATATGCGATGATTAATCGCATTTATAGAATGTATCGACAATCAAATTGGATAAACAAAACCCATAGGATTCCATGAGATGATAGACATTCAGAGACTACAGTTTAAACCTCTCCATTTGGGTGATGACTTATCTCAAATGGGTCAAGTATAGAATCTCCTATATCCTTTTATTCATAACCTTAATAAAAAGATGATATTATTTTTGCAACGCGATACAAATATTTGGACAAGAAACATTATAGGCCAACCCGGCTGATCCATACCAAAAACACATGTAATGAACTATTTATCCAACCCCGTCATGAAATTTCTAGCAATTATGCACAAACAAGTATGCTCAAGTTACCCTTGTATTAACCCATTACCCGCCTCGCCCATTTTGCAACCTCTACCAAACACCTATGGGCTTCATCTCTCTGTTGTAGTAACTACATAACAAAAAGACACAAATAACACAACTTAAACAATTAAATTCTTACAAAATCAATGCAGACTTGGAGTGATCCAAATGGGAGGTGCACATCGTTTTCCATTATAAAACGTTTGTGGGTAACACGCAAAATCTACAACACTACCATCTTCCAAATCATACACACCCATATCATGATCCCCATTCACACCATTATAATTCCACTCTGAATAATCATCCGTAAAATAAACCCTATTCCCTTCACAACCTTCAAACTCTGAAGCCCGAAACGCCATTGATGAATTTCCCCCAATAAACAAAGCCCATTCATCCAACTTCCCAACACTCTCCCAAACCAATCCATCTAAAACCAACTTAAAAACACGAAATTCAACCGTTTTATAAAAACTATCAACTTGACCCCGATCACCATCGTACCCAAGATCCAAATACCGACTCACCAACAACAATTCATCACCTAAACTAACTAAATACTGCATATCACCACCAACTTGTAAATCCATATTTATAAAAGAAACACTCGCCACATCCCCACAAATATCACAAACCGCGATATTCCCAAATTTACTCACACTGTAAAAACACCCTTTATGAAACACAACATCTTCACAATACAACTCTGCATTATCTATAAACTTCCATAGACTATCACCCTTTTTACAATAAGCAAGATCGCCCGTTTGGTTAAGGATCACAAGTGCCACGTAATCTCTATCCTCGTCATCAGGACTCGACGAAAACACAACTTTTTTAATAAACGAATCGCGCATTTCTCTCAAACTACATACGTAAACATGACCGTGTAACGTTCTTAACTCGTATTCTCTTCCTACGTCATAAAAACTAAATTTCGTGACGTTAGGAAACGTATTTAACGGTGGAAGGTGATGTTTAACTCGAGTTAACGGATTTATAACGAAAATCAATGGGGATTCTTCTAGGAATACAAGCCAACCATGAGAAGAACCACATCTACGACGAATAATGGAAGCTTCTGGAAGATTAAGGTGGTGTATTCTGTTATCTGAGAGAGTGAAAAATGGTTGTGAATTATGGTTTTTGGTTTGTGGAAGCATAAGCCATGGGAGTTGACTTGGGAGGTGTTTTGGGGTTTTTGACGTTGACTTATGCCAACTTGAACAAACAGCTCTAAATCGTATGTAATCTTTGTGGATTTTGAGTTTTGTTGCGATTGTTTCGATTAGTTCTGGTTGTAATTCAGACCAATCAACCGACATTGAGATTGATATTTTTTTTGTTATTTATGAAAAACAGATAGCAAATTTAAGAAGAAATAAACAAAATTAAAAATTTGAGATACAATTGAAAATAAAGTAAGCAGTAGGATGAGGGGGAATTACCGGTGAATAAGACGCCACCGTTGGAGCAGTTTGTTTTGTGTTCCTATAAAGTTGTTGCCTGTTGGGAACAAGAAGGTTGAATAGATATTTTATCAATTCAGAGTGCTCCCAACGGAGACATGTCTCTACCTTAGTTCTCAGCGCCACTTCAGCACTTTTTTCCCACTTCCTTCACAGGACTAAACACTCCCAACCATGACACTCCTTCCTTTTTTTCTTTTTTAATTTTTTATTTTTTTATTATTTCCAGATAATATTAATTTAGTTATTTGAATCGAAATTTAGGTTATTTGGATTCATATTAATATATATAGTGTTTGATAATTTGAGATAGAATTGATGAAATTGTATGAAATATGAGTGTATGTGTGTGTGTATGAAATTGTATGAAATTGGAGTGTATATATAGAGTTTAAAAAAGAAAAAAAAAATTCATCTCCAACGGCCAAAAATTTGACCGTTGGAGTGTTTTTCCTTCGTTTGGTCCGTCCACAAATATGACCAAGAAGCACGTTGCCGAACACGAAGAGCTGGACGGCGAGCTAGGCGGCCCCTTGGGCGATGCGTTGCCAACGACGTCCAGCAGGGCGGTTGGCTGGGCGGGGAGGTGGACGGCAACGTTGGGAGGACTCTTATTGTCAGAACAAATTGGGTCCCGTTGAGGTGGATAACGACAGTTAAATTGAATTATTAATAAAAAATAAAAGTAAAAGTAAATGACATAAATTTAAATTATACATCTTCTATTTCGTGGTCAAATTGCCCTCTCCTCATTGGTTGAAAAACCACTATTCACGATTTTTGTTCCCTCATATTTTTTTTTTCTCTTTTTTATTTTGATTTATAATAGGTTTAATGTATTTTTTTTATTATTTACGCTTATGTGGGCTGGTTTCCAGCAGTTAACCCTTTAAAAGGGCTAAGGTGTTCAAATAGGCTTACAGGACTGCTGGCCCAACAACTGTATGCTTGGCCCAACAGGATGGAGATACAAATTTCGGTCAAGTGAACCAGAATAATTCAACTGCCGGTACAAATCCTGTACTTGACTCCATACTCTTGAAACGGAAGTCATGGTCGGTCATCCTTCTGGGGACATCAAAGCATGTCAAATGTGTCTTTCTTCTTCTATACATTACCTCACCACATCTCTAATCAGTTTTACAGAATTTCTTTGCTCTCGGTTTCTTTCACAAAGGTAACCATTTTTATATTGGATTTATTTTAATTGCTGAAAATTTAATGTTATTTTTTACCCGATTATATTGTTGTTATTGAAGCCTTCGAGAATTGCAGGTCATCAGTGTCTCAGGTATGTTTTTTGTAAAATTTTACATCGATTCATATTTTACATTGAATAGTGGATCCTTTCCTACAATTGTATTCTACTTTTTACCAGAAATTTTAGGTGTTTATAACGCTTCGTTTTCTTCGGAGTTAAAGGTGCGTGTTTCTTTTTTTGGGATATGTTATTCGTTCGTTATTGCTGGCTTTTTTTTTACGCGATGCTATGTGTTGTGTTGTGTTAATTTGGTATTTCATCGTTATAGCGTTCATTTTTTTTTTGGCATTTTTTTATTGTGTTGGGCGATACACAATTGGTTTGTTAATTGTTCTAATGAAACGCTCGAGAAAAAGGAAGAAATATGACCAAAGCGTACATGTAGTCAGTGAGTACCTGTCGAGTGGTATTGATGCTTCCGAAACACAGGGTGTTACACCTAAACTAACTACGAAGAGGGCTTATTTGCGAAAATCTAATCTTGCCACTGCTGCAGTTACAGGTGATCATCATGTCTATGTTACCTACGCAAATGGTTTTTTTAAATTTTTTCTAAACCTGTTTCTAAATGTTGTTTTTGTGATTGGATCTCCTCAGTTGTTGTTAACTGTGGGACGCCTGTGCAGTTATCTCATGAATCCAGTAGACAGCCAGTCGTACCAATTTATACTTTGTCCGCGGTCTTTGATGTTTCAGGTATGAATTGTGTTTTTTAAAGTACATTTTGCTATTTAGGGATTCTTTAGCATGTTATTGTTACTGCTCTGCTTAAATGTTGTTGAGAGTGTATTTGCTTATGAATTGTGTTTTTTAGAGTACATTTTGCTATTTAGAAATTCTTTAGCACATTATTGTTACTGTTTTGCTTAAATGTTGTTGAGAATGTATTTGCTTGATTGAATTAAATTAACAAAAGATACATGTGTGTGTTGTTTATATTACCAATAGAAAAAAAAATCAAAAAAAAAATGTACATGTGAATACTGAAATTTCTTTTATTTATCCTCTCTAATATTATTGTATTTACTAACCATGTTTTTACCAACTACTCTGCTTTAGCTTTGATTTTGGGAGGCACATGTGGGTTTTTAAAAAAATTAATTTAGGAAATTTCAGAACCTAAAAATTGCTATATGTTTTGTTTAATCTCATACTTGCAATTGTTTTGTTTTTACTTTTTTTACTTTGTTATTATTTTCTCATGTTGACAAGTTGATATGTACAAACTTGGTTGTGAGTTACTAGTATTTATTGTTTAGAATGTCCAAGTAATACATTTTATTTAGTTTTATTTTTTTAAGACACATATAACCCATTTAAAAAATTATGAGGTAAAAAAACTGTGACCGATTTGGAATCCTTGAGTCTCTGAAACTGTTTTGATTTAGCTTTACTGTTTGGGGGTCGGTGTGGGTCATTAAAAAAAATTTTTGAGGAAAATTTCAAAACCGGGGAGTTCCTATATGTTTTGTTTAATATCATGTATGTATTTTTTTTTGTTTTTAGTTTTTTTTACTTTG
Organism: Rutidosis leptorrhynchoides; assembly: GCF_046630445.1. NCBI lineage: Eukaryota > Viridiplantae > Streptophyta > Magnoliopsida > Asterales > Asteraceae > Rutidosis > Rutidosis leptorrhynchoides. The sequence goes on along the minus strand of NC_092338.1, from coordinate 422,906,608 downwards.
TTATTATTGTCTCAAATGGGTATGCCTTTAAGATTACTTACAACTGTATTTAGTTTATTTTTTTTCCCCTTACCCTTGCTAGTAACTTGCATGGCTGATGGATTTTGTTTTTTTGTTTATTCCAGCTATTTCACCTTTGTACTGTGATTTGGGTGACTCCACATGCGTATGCTCACAGTGTGGGGCACTATTTTGACTGGCTGAACGCCTTACAGGCTCCTTTACAGATAAAAAAAAATACATTACCATCACTGTTGTGAATGGACGCGTACATTTGCCACGTTATGAAGATCCTCCTACGGTGTTAAGGCAACTACTGGAGCGTCCTGGTTTCATTGTGCACATCCGTGCCTATAACCAGATGTTTAGCATGACTTCCTTTGGTGCCCATGTTGATGACATCGTAAATACTGGCCATCCACCTTACGTATTCAAGGTTTCCGGCCAGATTTACCATTGGATTGGTGCTCTATGTCCTCCAGAGGGAAGTCAACCAAGGTTTTTGCAATTTTATATATACAATACTGATAATGAAGTTGAAAACAGAATGGCCCACTTTGGTGGGCAGGAATCGAACCGACTTTGCCAAGCAGTTGTCACTCAGCTGATACATCTCCTAGAATTTCATAATAAGCTTGTAAAGTTGTTCCGTACCGCTAGAGACAAGTGTTCTGCCGAGGAGGGGCCAACTTTCAAAGTTCAGTTGTTCAGCTTGGCTGGTTCAAAGCAGCATGCTCTTCCAACCTCCGATGCAGTTGGGGCTATTTTCTACGACAGTGGTCCGCAGACTATTACTGATTATGACGTAATAATTGAACCAAGGTCTGACAGACCGACAAGAGTTAACAAGTTTCACCCATTATACATGTCTTTGCAATACCCGTTAATGTTTTTCTATGGTGAACAACGTTTCCATCCCGACTTGATGCTACGTGGTATACTTGGTTCGCAGGGCGGACGGGCGAAGAAAATGTCTATGAACATGTACTATAGTTATCAGATTCATGATAGGCTTAATGTTTACAGCCTTATGTTACGGTGCGGGCGCCTGTTCCAGCAGTATGTGGTGACAGTTTATTGCAGTATAGAACTTGATCGGATGGATTATATTAGAAGAAAGCAGAAAGATATACGCAGTGAATATTTTTCGGGTTTGTACGATGCTATTGATAGAGGTGACAAGCGTGGTTTAGATGTTGGGAGCAGGACTATTCTTCCAGCTTCATTCACTGGCGGTCCCCGTTATATATATAGCCATTATCTAGATGCTCTGGCCATTTGCCGGGTCTTTGGAAATCCACAATTTTTTATCACTTTCACCTGTAATGCTAAGTGGCGTGAGATAACTCGGTATTTACGGGCTTATCCACGACTTACACCTTCGGATCGGGCTGATGTTATCGCTCGTGCATTTTACATGAAAGTTAAAGAATTTATCGTGTTCTTGAAAGAGCAGCAACCTTTGGGCGATTTCAGAGGAGGTACTACTTGATCTATCTTTATCTTTTAAAGTTTCTGGGAGTAATATTACTTTATATCATCTATGTTATACAAAAAAAAAACATCACTTATTTTTTATTTTTTTCAGTTCTCTATACGATTGAATTTCAAAAAAGAGGCCTACCACATTGTCATACATTGTTATGGCTGCATTCTACAGCTTCTACTCCAATAACCGAACGCCTAGACGATTACATAAGTGCGGAACTCCCTGATCCCAGAAGTGATCCGGCTGGTTACGCAGTCATCTCCGCTACTATGATGCACAGGCCATGTGGCGCAAAAAAACCTCGCGCACCATGTATGGAAGGTTTCTCTTGTAAAAAGAAGTTTCCCAAAAAATACAACAATAAGACTTTCTTCGACACAGATGGTCGCGCACACTACTGAAGGCGCAGTACTGGTGTCTATACCACATGAAATGGTGTTAAGCTAGATAACAGTTACGTTGTACCTTATAACAGACTGTTATGTATGACTTTTCATGCTCACATCAATGTTGAATGTTGCGGCTCGACTACTCTTATCAAATATCTCTTTAAATACATCTCAAAGGGTAATGACCGCGTTGCTTCTCGCATTACCAAACCAATAGGAAGTGGTAGCGACAGGTCAACTGGAACTTCTCAGCCGGTTGATGAGATACAGAATTTTATAGACGCCCGGTTTATATGCCCACATGAAGCTTGCTGACGCATTTTTAAGTTCCCAATTCATCACTATGAACCAGCTGTTCAGATCCTCGCTGTTCATTTAGAAAACATGCAACTAAAGAAGTTTCATGAACAACAACAACTGACCTCGGTGATTGCAAACAATCCGACAAAAAAAAACAACTCTAACTGAATGGCTACGTTATAACGCGTCTTCATCCCTTGGAAAACACCTCACCTATTTGGAATTTCCTTCCGAATTTGTTTGGTACGACGCAAAAAAAATTGGCAATGGCGAACAAACTTGAAGAAACCTTCTATTGGGAGAATATCATACATACATCATTCGTATGAAGAGGCTTTCTTTCTTAGAATGTTACTTTGCCATCAGACAGGTTGCCAAAGTTTTGAAGATATCAGAACTGTTAACAAAGTTGTCCATGGTACATATCGGTTGGCCTGTCAGTCTGCTGGTTTGTTAGGCGACGATAAAGAATGGGCAACTACTCTAATGACCCGTCCTAATCCATCTGGACGAATACATTACATTTGGTTACATCGCGAGGTACTTGACCTCTATATGATACATTTTACAAACATTGCATTCGTTTTTGAAAGACAAATTTTCATTACATCGAAAGTTGATGGCATGCATACCATTTCATAATATATCCAACTATAATTGACTTAATAATATTCTTGATGAACTCAATGACTCGAATGCAACGTCTTTTGAAATATGCCATGAATGACTCCAAGTAATATCTCTAAAATGAGCAAATGCACAGCGGAAGATTTCTTTCATACCTGAGAATAAACATGCTTTCAAGTGTCAACCAAAAGGTTGGTGAGTTCATAAGTTTATCGTAAACAATAAAATTCATCATTTTAATAGACCACCAGATTCAATATTCCCATTTCCCATAACCATTATGCATAAAATTCATTCATATGGATTGAACACCTGGTAATCGACCTTAACAAATTGCATATAGAATATCCTCATCATTCTGGGAAAACTTCGGACATGATAAATTTGCCATCATTCCGGGAAAACTTCGGACATGATAAATTAGCCATCATTCCGGGAAAACTTCGGACATGATAAATTCGTCATCATTCCGCGGACATGATAAATTCGCCATCATTCCGGAAAAACATCGGACATGATAAATTGAGCATATTCGATTTCGACAATTCAACCATAGAATGTAGTTCCGATTACTTGTGTCTATTTCGTAAAACAGTTATAAAAGTAGTTCATGTATTCGCAGTTCAAAATATATTTCAAAAGCATTTAATAAAGCAGTTGTAAAAACAGCTCATGTATTCTGAGTCCCAAAAATGTAAAGAGTAAAAGGGAATCAAATGAACTCACCATACTGTATTTTGTAGTAAAAATACATAGGACGACATTGAACATGTATAGGGTTGGCCTCGGATTCACGAACCTATATAAAGTATATATATTAACACATTATAATATAAATCAAATAAGTTTATATATTTTGTTATGTTTTAAGATTAATATTCTTATATATAATTTCATTAATACTTATAATACATTATGATACTTATTTGATATTTAATTAATTTTATATTAATAATATTAGTTAAAACATAATTTTATGTAATATTAGTATACTTTATGAAATATATATATATATATATATATATATATATATATATATATATATATATATATATATATATCTTTGGTTTTGTAAAATTAATAATTGTAGTGTTACTAGACTAAGGATAATAGTAATAATGATAGTAATAATAGTAATTTTAGAAAAAGAAATAGTTTTACTAATAATGATAAGGTAAAAATGTTAGTTTTAGCAAAAAATAATATTCTTTATAATAAAGGTAAGTTTAATAATATTTATAGTTTTAATAGATATTTTAATGATCATATTAATAATCATACTAATAATATGATACTAGTAATAATAATGATAATAACAATTTTACTAATAAAAATGATACTAATAATACTTAATACTAGTAATAACAATAACAATAATACAAATAATAATAAAAATAATAATAATAATAATAATAATAATAATAATAATAATAATAATAATAATAATAATAATAATAATAATAATAATAATAATAAACTTAAAATAACTACCTTAAAGAGTGAGTTCCTAAAAAGATTTGTCCCAGTCCGGGATCGAACCCGCGACCTCCAGTTCATCTAACGCACGTCTAACCAATCCGCTGGCCATTCATTTCAGATTTAACCCTTAGGAATCAATATATAAAACGTATTTCTGTCAGTTGCTTTCTTCTTCATTAAACTTAAAACTCAAATACAACATGACCAACACACAGCAACCCAAGTATCAATCGTAAGTCCACAAAAGGGTTTCGGGTTAGAGGGTTGTTCGATGGCAATAACAAACGGCATTAACAATTCAATGCAAGGTTTTGGGATTTAGATAAAATGACACAAAACATCAATCAAGAAAAACAACCCGTAACTGTAATCATGAAGTTGATTAGTGAGGTTTCGATTTGCTGGATTTTTGAACAGGAAAGGAGACGGAACAGGTTCATCATCATCATCATCTTTAATCCTAATCACTATCGTCTTATCTACTAATTACGATCCCCATCATCATATGATCCTAATCACTATCATCTTATCTATTAATTACGATCATCATCATCATATAATCACCCCATTATCAATATCACCATCGTAATAGACATTATTGCTCATCACCATTAAACATCGACCTCATCATCATGTTATTATCTCCACCATTGTAGTTTAACATGATTCATCATCGTAATCTCTTTGGCCCAAAAGAATCCTAGCAGTCTAAAAGAGAAATTGGGTTGGGTCTCAGCCCACTAAGTAATGACAACCCAATCCAACTAATTACAGCAACCCAAAATTTAATCGTTGTCCCCAGTAAAACTATTTTACGTTTGCAAAGAAAGAACTCCAACTAATTCTGGGGTATTCGTGGGTCTTCATTGACATCACTATCTCCTTTATGTTGTTCACTATCATCACCAATCTAATATAGCTGTAAAGTAACACTATCACCCTTTTTGCTTATAAAAGAATCGCCTATTATTATCCTCACAAAAAAAATAATTAAAAGTTCCACTATGGTTGGCCATGAAGCAATTTTTATAAAGAAGTTTTAGTACTTTCAAAATTATAGTTTTAACTGTGAAATATATATATATAACTTGTTTATCACTTTAGATTTTGTTCGACACTCGTTTCTAATACCACACCTTGCTTTCATTGTTAAAACAATTTAGAAACAAAACATGGGTTATAGAAACTAGAACGTGGAAGTGTAGAAGTGGTGTATCGAGTTGGTGTTCACGAAGAAAGCAAGAAAGAAAGAGAAGAGGGAGGAGAGAAAGAGAGCTAGAGTTGGTTGAAGTTTGTGAAAGTGGTAATGGCAATTGGTCACGATGAAAGTAGTAATATGGCTGTCTAGGTGGATAAAGATTAACAATGTGGTGAAGGGTTTGTGTTCGAAGGTTATGATGGTGGTGATCGAACTAAGGTGATGGTTGTGGTTTATGGTGTTGTTGGGTGTTAGTGATGTACCAAGCTAGAAAGGAAGCAGAACAATAATAGCTCTAGTGACAAGGATGATGATTTGAACTAGGAAAATGGTGGCCACTAGTTGAGAGGCCGATGATGTTTTGATTGTTCATGTTAGTGGGTTGATTCATGTGAAAATACGTAATGTAAACTTGGATTCCGGTTATGGTTATGATCGAATGGTTTGTTTTGGTTGTGGCGGTTTCTTGAAGAAAAACATGAAGATAGAAAGAGGTGGTGTTAGTTCGGTTAATAGAGCAAGACAGAGAAAGGGAGCTGCGTTCTTTAATTTAAACTTTGATTTTTGTTGTTTTTTCCTCAAATTACCTTACTGGAGTATTATAAAGTCTAACAGATATTAATACAGCTGGATTAACTCAATTATCGATTGTACTACAACTTGATTTCTCGACAATTCAATATTCTGTCAGAAATATAAAATGTAAAAGTGGAATTGACATTTAACAAATTTTGGATTGTAACTATGATTTGAGATCGATGGGATTCGTTTTTAGAGACAGAAATCACAATTTTAGAATAGTAAGATAGTGATAGGAAAACAGAATACGTATTCATATTTGTTTATATATGTAATTACTGTTTTTGTATACATATAAATCTGTATATGTATTTAATTATATACCTAACTGTATTTTACATATATACATGTATATGTAGTTGATTATAATTTGTATTATTAAATATATATATGTATTAATACTAATAACAATTATATATAATTTATATTAATGATAATAATATTAATATAACAATTATATTTCAAACTTGTAATTAAATATAATACCATTTATGTAATATTATAGTATGTGATGATGTTTACTGAATTGTTAGTATTTATATATTTTATATATCTTTAATAGAAATCATATATAGATTCATAATAACATATATATATATATATATATGTATTTGTTTTAATAATAGTTTAATTATTCTAAGTATTATTTTACATTTTAAATTCCAATTAATTATAGTATATATTATTAATTCAAAACATTATATATATACTTATATTTATATTTAAATCATATATATACATATTTATTTACAAGCAATTATTCGTGAATCGTCGGTAACAGTCGAAGGGTAATTGTTATCCATGTAAATAGTTCAAAAATTCTGAGACTCAACATTACAGACTTTGTTTATCATGTCGAAATCATATAAAGATTAAGTTTAAATTTGTTCGAAAATTTCCGGGTCGTCACAGTACCTACCCGTTAAAGAAATTTCGTCTCGAAATTTGATCGAGGTCGTCATAGCTAACAATAAAAATGTTTTCATGACGAATATGAGTTGATAAATAGAGTTTTATTACCCTTGAATATTAAGGATAAATTAATTCGATTATTCGAAGAGTACGAATGAAGCTATCACAAAAGAGTGAGATGAGTAAATAGTGTTTCGTCAAATCTTTTGACGTAGATATGGTTGATTTCGGGAATTCAAGGAATTTAGAGAAAATCGTCGAGATCTGAAAGATTTGATTCTTTGGTGAATAAAATTTCTTTAATTAAATGTGATTATCTGCCTTGATCTCTTTATCAGATATTTCACTATAAATTAACTTCTTCCATTCCATTACTTTTATCACTCCTATACTCAATTTCCAAATTCAAAAGATTGCGAAAATGCTTAATCCAGTTCTAATCCTTGTCCTTATCCTTACTATCGCAACAATCCTTCTCCTTTTTTTTATTCTCTTCTCGACCTCTAGTAAAGCGAGTAATGGTCCAGAATTCGTAAGTATGGAGTTTCGAATGATTATAATTTTCTAAGCACGAAGGAACGTATTCTCACGATTTGACTTGTCAAATTACCAAAATTACTGAGAATAGAACTATCAAGAATATATTTTCTTGATATGTTTATAAGTTAAGCAGAATGAAAGAGTTATGTAACATGACACATGATAATGGTATGATCTACTGTGAACCATCATCACGTTTCATTAGAAACTCAGCATGACTTACTGTAATATAATCACGTTGGTCGGGCGTCATTATATTATACTAACCCATGCTTCAATTCCCAACACTTCTCCAGATTTCATTCGTAATTTATACTTAGGTTTTACAGAAGTTTCTAATATAATGTAATACAGACACCATGAAGAGGTATATAATTTCGGATGAGAATATTTATGAAAATATCCTCAGAAATATCGAAGATATTTATGATGATATTTTGGAATTTCTAAGTTCGAAGGTTGATGAAGAAAAATTTTCCGCAAGATTTTAACATGACCTCGGAGCAAGATATTCTCTAAAGATTTCATCGGATCCAGAATTACCTGGATCCTTTGAATATAGGGTTTGGTCCTTGTATTTGTCCTTGGTCTCCTTCATGGTTAGCTCAATCTATTTTTCAGTACCAAATTTTCTATCGAGCGTTCCTAACACTCCTTTCTTTATCATCAAACTTTTGGCCGTTTAGACCATCTACCATTTTTCTGTCTCCTCTGCATTTAATGCTACGATATCTGAATCATCGGTTATCAATCCGAGGTGGTTTCAGGAGAATTGTGTTTTTAGATGATTAAACGCTGATGGTAATATGGTGGAATATGAAAGGTTCCCCGGTAACAATAAAAGAGCACGCATATATATCAAAGTTATAATAAGGTTGTTTCGAACGAAAAGTCGAAGTTGTCTTATTGGAGCTGTGACAAAATTTGCTACTTTGAAAGGAATTATCAAGTTATTTTGGGTAATAATAACACTGAGGAATTAGCACAACTACGTGTTAAACGTTTACTCAGTTTCCGCGAGTTTTTCAGGTGCATAACTATATGCATAAATCTTTCCTTCCGTAGATGAAGTGCGGTTGGTTCATCTTCTCGATTGAGGTGTTTTCAAGAATCATGAAAGGTTTGAACGCAGATTGTAATCGTCAAGATACAAATGAGGTTTAGGATGAAATCAAGTGGCAAACTTGAAGAAATGTCTAGTTTCATATGTTATAATCAATATTTTAATTCATTTTAATTGTCCAATGTTATTAGTCCACAGTCGATAGTCCATAGTTAACAGTCCAATAGTTCATATATAGTTTAATATATAATATTCGAATTAATTAATACGTATCGTGACCCGTGTACATGTCTCAGAATCGATCACAACTCAAAGTATATATATTATTTAAGAATCAACCTCAACCTTGTATAGCGAACTCGAACATTACAGCGTATAGAGTGTCTATGGTGATTCCAAATAATATATATAGATGCGTCGATATGATATGTCAAAACCTTGTATGCGTGTCCCGATATTTAAAGTGCGTAAAATAAATAACAGAAATTAAATGACGATAAATAAAATTGCGAGAATTAAAATTGCGATAATTAAATTGCGATAAATAAATGTAATAAGGGATTAACAGTTAGCTAGGAACAGTTAGCTAGGATTTTGTTAGCGTGGATTCTTAACAAAATTTCTCATAGTTAATTTGTTTGTTTCTAACAAATTTTATTATGTCAAATATTTTCTTCATTATGCCACTTGTTGGATTCTGGTAAGTCAAAATCCAAATATGAAATTGAATGAAAATGGTTATTTTGTGGTGAACGGATTCGTATATCTTGTGGATGTAAGTAGGATAGTAAGTGACTGTTGAATCAGATTCGAAGAATGTACAACGTAACTTATTAATGTGAAATCTAAATATTCCTCGGGTATTACCTACCCGTTAAAATATTTTCACCATTGTCAGTTTGTACGAAAGAATTTTTAATTACAATCCTTATGAAAATATACTTACATATATATTTTCTTCAAATGTAATCATAGATTTAATGAGTTAATATAATATTAATCTCATTTGATTTACCGTTAGAACTAGAATACATAATCTCTATAACATTAGAGATTACATAATCGCCATGAAGAACGAAGATAATTGATGTAGAACGATACGTAGAACGAAGATTATACTCGAGGTACAGAATGAGATGTTGAGGCATGGATTGTTGATGGTACTGGTGCTGTTACTGATGGTATTGTTGGTACCGATGATGTTGTTGAAGCTGGTAAATTTTGCACCCTATTCTCCAAAAATCATTACTCAAGAAGCTCGTTGATTTCTTCGATTACTCCGGGATGATTGTCGGTAAGAATGAGCGAATGAATAAGGTTTAGAATCTGAGATAGTATGTAATCATGACGAGATATTCAGGAAATGAGGGTGAAAATGGTATTTCGGACTGGTTCACCGGTAAGTGCTTCAGGTTCTTCGCCAAGAGGTGAATTTGGTTTATGGAAAGGATCACCCTCTTTTTGTCTCTAATGATTAAGTAGGCTACAAACCCATCAGATGAATTGGGGATGGATGATTGGTTGATTCATTCTGGTGACACTGTTTTCGGAGCTTAGGTGAAACTCCATATCGGAATAGCTGTCGGAATCTGAGGAATTCGAACTGGTTGAGGGATTCATCTCGTACGATCATATGAAGGATTTTCGATAAGAAATAGATAGGATGTAGATTAGTACCCTGCAATACATAATTTACATATGCATATATAATACTAAAATCCCATAAGTTACGGAGGAATCTACGGTAGCTGTCAGGCAAAGGTAACAATAACAGATACGCTAAGATATGAATTTATCTATACACTGTCTATGCAATAGAGGTAGTAAGACGTGTCTAGACTTTAAGGATGATAAGCAAATAATTTTTGACACTAAATGATAAGCAAAACTTTTGACATGCAGACACGGTCGAAGTCCAGACCCACTAATGCATCTAAACAACTATCAGTTAAAAACACTAATGTAAGACCTGGTTCGCTAAGACCTCCACTCTGATACCAACTCTAATGACCCGTCCTAATCCATCTGGACGAATACATTACATATGATTACATCGCGAGGTAATTGACCTCTATATGATACATTTTACAAACATTGCATTCGTTTTTAAAAGACAAACTTTCTTTACAATGAAAGTTGACGGCATGCATACCATTTCATAATACATTCAACTATAATTGACTTAATAACAATCTTGATGAACTCAATGACTCGAATGCAACGTCTTTTGAAATATGCCATGAATGACTCCAAGTAATATCTCTAAAATGAGCAAATGCACAGCGGAATATTTCTTTCATACCTGAGAATAAACATGCTTTCAAGTGTCAACCAAAAGGTTGGTGAGTTCATAAGTTTATGGTAAACAATAAAATTCATCATTTTAATAGACTACCAGATTCAATATTCACATTTCCCATAACCATTATGCATAAAATTCATTCATATGGATTGAACACCTGGTAATCGACCTTAACAAATTGCATATAGAATATCCTCATCATTCCGGGAAAAATTCGGACATGATAAATTTGCCATCATTCCTGAAAAACTTCGGACATGAAAAATTTGCCATCATTCCGGGAAAACTTTGGACATGATAAATTCGTCATCATTTCGAGAAAACATCGAACATGATAAATTCGCCATCATTTCGGGAAAACATCGGACATGATAAATTCAGCATCATTATGGGAAAACATCGGACATGATAAATTCGCCATCATTCCGGGAAAACATCGGACATGATAAATTCGCCATCATTCCGGGAAAACATTGGACATGATAAATTGAGCATATTCGATTTCGATAATTCAACCATAGAATGTAGTTTCGATTACTTGTGTCTATTTCATAAAACAGTTATAAAAGTAGTTCATGTATTCGCAGTTCAAAATATATTTCAAAAGCATTTAATAAAGCAGTTGTAAAAACAGCGTATGTATTCTCAGTCCTAAAAATGTAAAGAGTAAAAGGGAATCAAATGAACTCACCATACTGTATTTTGTAGTAAAAATACATAGGACGACATTGAACATGTATAGGGTTGGCCTCGGATTCACGAACCTATATTAAGTATATATACTAACACATTATAATATAAATCAAATAAGTTTATATATTTTGTTATGTTTTAAGATTAATATTCTTATATATAATTTCATTAATACTTATAATACATTATGATACTTATTCGATATTTAATTAATTTTATATTAATAATATTAGTTAAAACATAATTTTATGTAATATTAGTATACTTTATGTAATATATATATATATATATATATATATATATATATATATATATATATATATATATATATATATATATATATATATATATATATATATATATATATCATTGGTTTTGTAAAATTAATAATTGTAGTGTTACTAGACTAAGGATAATAGTAATAATGATAGTAACAATAGTAATTTTAGAAAAAAAAATAGTTTTACTAGTAATGATAAGGTAAAAATCTTAGTTTTAGCAAAAAATAATATTCTTTATAATAAAGGTAAGTTTAATAATATTTATAGTTTTAATAGATATTTTAATGATCATATTAATAATCATACATACTAATAATATGATACTAGTAATAATAATGATAATAACAATTTTACTAATAAAAATGATACTAATAATACTTAATTAATACTTAATACTAGTAATAACAATAACAATAATACAAATAATAATAATAATAATAATAATAATAATAATAATAATAATAATAATAATAATAATAAACTTAAAATAACTACCTTAAAGAGTGAGTTCCTAAAAAGATTTGTCCCAGTCCGGGATCGAACCCGCGACCTCCCGTTCATCTAACGCGCGTCTAACCAATCCGCTAGCCATTCATTTCAGATTTAACCCTTAGGAATCAATATATAAAACGTATTTCTGTCAGTTGCTTTCTTCTTCATTAAACTTAAAACTCAAATACAACAGGACCAACACACAGCAACCCAAGTATCAATCGTAAGTCCACAAAAGGGTTTCGGGTTAGAGGGTTGTTCGATGGCAATAACAAACGGCAGTAACAATTCAATGCAAGGTTTTGGGATTTAGACAAAATGACACAAAACATCAATCAAGAAAAACAACCCGTAACTGTAATCATGAAGTTGATTAGTGAGGTTTCGATTTGCTGGATTTTCGAACAGGAAATGAGACGGAACAGGTTCATCATCATCATCATCATCATTAATCCTAATCACTATCGTCTTATCTATTAATTACGATCCCCATCATCATATGATCCTAATCACTATCATCTTATCTGTTAATTACGATCATCATCATCATCATATAATCACCCCATTATCAATATCACCATCGTAATAGACATTATTGCTCATCACCATTAAACATCGACCTCATCATCATGTTATTATCTCCACCATTGTAGTTTAACATGATTCATCATCGTAATCTCTTTGGCCCAAAAGAATCCTAGCAGTCTAAAAGAGAAACTGGGTTGGGTCTCGGCCCACTAAGTAATGACAACCCAATCCAACTAATTACAGCAGCCCAAAATTTAATCGTTGTCCCCAGTAAAACTATTTTACGTTTGCAAACAAAGAACTCCAACTAATTCTGGTGTATTCGTGGGTCTTCATTGACATCACTATCTCCTTTATGTTGTCCACTATCATCACCAATCTAATATAGCTGTAAAGTAACACTATCACCCTTTTTGCTTATAAAAGAATAGCCTATTATTATCCTCACAAAAAAAATAATTAAAAGTTCCACTATGGTTGGCCATGAAGCAATTTTTATAAAGAAGTTTTAGTACTTTCAAAATTATAGTTTTAACTGTGAAATATATATATAACTCGTTTATCACTTTAGATTTTGTTCGACACTCGTTTCTAATACCACACCTTGCTTTCATTGTTAAAACAATTTAGAAACAAAACATGGGTTATAGAAACTGGAACGTGGAAGTGTAGAAGTGGTGTATCGAGTTGGTGTTCACGAAGAAAGCAAATAAGAAAGAGAAGAGGGAGGAGAGAAAGAGAGCTAGAGTTGGTTGAAGTTTGTGAAAGTGGTAATGGCAATTGGCTATGATGAAAGTAGTGATATGGCTGTCTAGGTGGATAAAGATTAACAAGGTGGTGAAGGGTTTGTGTTCGAAGGTTATGATGGTGGTGATCGAACTAAGGTGATGGTTGTGGTTTATGGTGTTGTTGGGTGTTCGTGATGTACCAAGCTAGAAAGGAAGCAGAACAATAATAGCTCTAGTGACAAGGATGATGATTTGAAGTAGGAAAATGGTGGCCACTAGTTGAGAGGCCGATGGTGTTTTGATTGTTCATGTTAGTGGGTTGATTCATGTGAAAATACGTAATGTAAACTTGGATTCCGGTTATGGTTATGATCGAATGGTTTGTTTTGGTTGTGGCGGTTTCTTGAAGAAAAACATGAAGATAGAAAGAGGTGGTGTTAGTTCGGTTAATAGAGCAAGACAGAGAAAGGGAGCTGCGTTCTTTAATTTAAACTTTGAGTTTTGTTGTTTTTTCCTCAAATTACCTTACTGGAGTATTATAAAGTCTAACAGATATTAATACAGCTGGATTAACTCAATTATCGATTGTACTACAGCTTGATTTCTCGACAATTCAATATTCTGTCAGAAATATAAAATGTAAAAGTGGAATTGATATTTAACAAATTTTGGATTGTAACTATGATTTGAGATCGATGGGATTCGTTTTTAGAGATAGAACTCACAATTTTAGAATAGTAAGATAGTGATAGGAAAACAGAATACGTATTCATCTTTGTTTATATATGTAATTACTGTTTTTGTATACATATAAATTTGTATATGTATTTAATTATATACCTAACTGTATTTTACATATATACATGTATATGTAGTTGATTATAATTTTTATTATTAAATATATATATATATATGTATTAATATTTAATACTAATAACAATTATATACAATTTATATTAATGATAATAATATTAATATAATAATTATATTTCAAACTTGTAATTAAATATAATACCATTTATGTAATATTATAGTATGTGATGACGTTTACTGAATTGTTAGTATTTATATATTTTATATATCTTTAATAGAAATCATATATAGATTCATAATAACATACATACATATATATATATATATATATATATATATGTATTTGTTTTAATAATAGTTTAATTATTCTAAGTATTATTTTACATTTTAAATTCCAATTAATTATAGTATACATTATTAATTCAAAACATTATATATATACTTATATTTATATTTATATCATATATATACATATTTATTTACAAGCAATTATTCGTGAATCGTCGGTAACAGTCGAAGGGTAATTGTTATCCATGTAAATAGTTCAAAAATTCTGAGACTCAACATTACAGACTTTGTTTATCGTGTCGAAATCATATAAAGATTAAGTTTAAATTTGTTCGAAAATTTCCGGGTCGTCACAACTGCACTGGAGGAAGCATCTGCGTCTGCAACAGCTTCGCAGTTTCGCTCCCTTATTGCTCATATATTGGTATACTGCATGGTCAGTAATCCAGCTGAACTCTGGGAGGACCATTGGAAATTGATGTCAGACGACATACCACTTCGTGCAGCAGCAACATTAAATATGCCAAGTCTGCACATAAATGATGAGGACCTCCATAATTATGTTCTGTTTGAGGTTGAAGTCCTTTTAAATCAATGCAAAGTCAATTTCTGATTACAAGCTTCCAACATTACCGGCCGACCTCCTTGTCGATCTAGCAAACGGGCTAATCATGGAGGAGAAAAACTACAACCGCGAAGCTCTCGACGTCGAACGATTAGAAATGGAACATAGTATGAATTCAGAACAGAAACAACTGTATCAACTGGAAACAAATTCTGCTATTGTTAACCAACCTGAATTGGTTTTTGTGTATGGCCATGCCAGTACGGGTAAAACTTTCTTATGGAAGTCAATCACAGCATTAAGAGCAAGAGGGAAGATTGTACTGGCTATGGCATCGTCCGGTGTTGCTTCGCTACTGCTACCTTCGGGAAGAACTGCGCATTATCGGTTTAAACTGCCATTGGACCCAACAGATGAATCAATGTGTAATATAAAGAAAAATACTCAGATGGCACAGTTGATCAAAAGTACAGATCTCATTGTCTAAGATGAAGCACCAATGAATGACAAGCGCTATTTCGAAGCTCTAGATAGGAGCCTAAGAGACATCCTAGAAAATGATACACCTTTTGGGGGAAAGTCTTTTATTCTTGGGGGTGATTTTAAACAAACACTACCAGTAAAGAAAAAAGGGAGTAAATCTGACATTTTACGTGCTTGCATTACAACTTCGTACCTGTGGCGAGACTTCAAAGTATTTGTTCTAACATAAAATATGAGGTTACTCCGTCCAGATTTGTCATCATCTGAAAAGGCGAGGAATCAGGAATTTTCGCGGTGGTTATTAAGTTTGGGAAACGGTCTTATAGGGACTCCTGATTCAGAAGATCCACATAATAGTCGTTGGGTATCTATCCCAGATAGGTACTGCATTCCTGATGATGAAAATGGTCCAGAAAATTTAATTTCTTTTATATACCCCCGTGAATCGTTGCACCATCCAACTGCGGTTGAACTCCAACAGAAGGCAATTGTTTGTCCAAAAAATGACGACGCAGATGCTATAAACAAGTTAATTGTTGACATGGTTGATGGCCCAGTAACAACCTGCAACAGTTATGACAGTGCAACACCACATGCAAATGACGGCGGTGCGGCAGAAATGTTGTATCCAACAGAGTACTTAAACTCGCTCAACTACCCTGGTCTCCCGCCACACATCCTAAATTTGAAAGTGGGCATACCAGCCATTCTACTACGTAATGTAAATGTTACTGGTGGCCTCTGTAATGGTACAAGAATGATTATCACTCAACTACTAACTAAATCAGTCGAGGCTGAAATAATCACGGGCACCCGTGTTGGTGAGAAAGTCTTCTTCCCAAGAATGAAACTCATCCACAAAGAACCATCATTACCGTTTGTTTTAAAAAGACTGCAGTTTCCGATAAAAGTTTCGTATGCAATGACCATAAACAAAAGTCAAGGTCAATCATTCAACAAGATAGGTGTTTATTTACCAAAACCCATCTTTGGTCACGGGCAATTATATGTTGCACTCTCACGAGCTACTTCCCTATAAGGTTTAAAAGTGTTGATAAAACAACAAGAAGATCATGGGCCCAATGTAACAAAGAACATCGTCTACACAGATTTCCTTTCCTCGATTGCCGATTTTGAGCCAGTACCAACTGGCCATAGTGTCTGTTAAGAAAAAAAAAAGCCAGAAAATTAAATATGTATATAATTAATACATATGTATTGTTATATTACTAATATTTTTTTACTTTAATAGTATGGCACAAATAACAGCTCTAGGACAGTTAATACCAGGTGATAGAAACAGGACAATCGCAGCTAGGATCTACCGAAAGTGGGTAACTTACAGTTATCATAACCAGACTCCTACTGGCTACTGCTACATGCTCATTGATGAAATGGTTTGTTACTTTCACAATACTCTGTAAGATATTTGTATGTTCGATTTGATACACCTGTCTAGCATTCTATATTTCATTATGCAGAATTATCCTTTGCTTGTGAACATGCGCTACGGTGACAAAGATTTTCTTGACAACCTTATGCATTTAAACAAAGTGTACATGATTCCAAACTTCTCATGTCATGCCACAACTAGGTGGGAAAAAGTGTTAGCCAGTCCGACAACCCTCGCTTTTAATCGTAATACAACTTCTGAAAACCTCCCGCTTGTAGACTTCCCCGGCCACTTTTTTGATTTTGTAGCATACAATCAGCTGCGTAGCCATGTGCCGAACAACACTGTACTTGCAGGTAAACTTACCATGATTACAGTTATTTTTTAAACTTACACTTAGACACTCATTGATGTATGTTTTAAACAAACAGACTACATTGGTTGTATTGACCGCCTTGAAGACCCAATAGTCATGGGAAATCCTAATCGCAGGCAGGTTATAAGAAGAACCATTGATCTCATAAACCTCAAGTAAGTCATTGTTAACCAAACTTTGAAAAAAAAATAAACAAAATAATTGACCATATTTAGGATATGAAACTACAAACATTTAGCCATTTACAATTTAAAACTGTTTTTTATGTATTTTTTTACTCCAAGCATTATTGTACAATAGACGACTTTTGCAACACAGTCCCATAATTGAAGCGACCCATCCTAATCCATCCGGACGAAGTTCATATCGTTTATAAATGATTCCCAACAGTTGATTACATCGCGAGGTACTTGACCTCTATATGATACATTTTACAAACGTTGCATTCGTTTTTAAAAGACAAACTTTCATTTACATCGACAGTTGACAGACATGCATAACATTTCATAAGATATCCAAATATAATTGACTTATTAATAATCTTGATGAAATCAACGACTCGAATGCAACATCTTTTGAAATATATCATGAATGACTCCAAGTAATATCTCTAATATGAGCAAATTCACAGCGAAAGATTTCTTTCGTACCTGAGAATAAACATGCTTTAAAGTGTCAACCAAAAAGGTTGGTGAGTTCATTAGTTTAACATGAATAATCATTATTATTATTTTAATAGACCACAAGATTTCCATATTCAGTTCTCATAAATATACGTCCCATGCATAGAGACAAAATATCATTCATATAGATTGAACACCTGGTAATCGACATTCACAATATGCATATAAGAATATCCCCATCATTCCGGGATCCTCCATCGGACATGATATAAATTTCGAAGTACTAAAGCATCCTGTACTTTGGATGGGGCTTGTTGGGCCCGATAGATTTATCTTTAGAGTTCGCGTCAATTAGGGTGTCTGTTCCCTAATTCTTAGATTACCAGACTTAATAAAAAGGGGCATATCCGATTTCGATAATTCAACCATAGAATGTAGTTTCACGTACTTGTGTCTATTTTGTAAAACATTTATAAATATTGCGCATGTATTCTCAGCCCAAAAATATAAAGGGTAAAAAGACAAATGAAACTCACGCATATATATATTGTAAAACAGTTAATAAAGCATTTACATGTATTCTCATCCCAAAAACGTAAAGAATAAAAAGGGCAAATGAAACTCACCTAATGTATTTTGTATTAAAAATACATATGACTATATTGAACAACTGAACAATGCAGGGTTGGCCTCGGATTCACGAACCTATAACAATTGTATATCTATTAATACGTATAATGTAATTCACAAAATTTCATTTATTACTATGTATTATTTATATGTTTATAGTTATATAGAATTTATACTAAATTCCATTTTAAACATATACTTATATTATATCTTAAGTTATATTATATATTTATATATCGATTTTGTGTATATATAATTAGGACGATTAATATTTATATAACTAGTGATATTAATATATCTAAGTACCTATATATGTGATTAGTATTGTATTTATGAAATATCATTAGTTTGTTATGTGAATTATTAATAAAATCCAAGTATATGTTATAAATATATATATAGTATACAAAAGATTTATGTGTTAAAATTATAATTTAGATAATAATGATTTACTACTACTAATAATAATAACTTTACTAATAATAATAATACTAATAGCAAAAATGAAAAATGAAAATTTTTAATGATACTACTAATAATATTTATGAAAATAATAATAACTTGCATTATTTTCATGACATTAATATACTAACAGTCATAATAATAATAATAATAATAATAATAATAATAATAATAATAATAATAATAATAATAATAATAATATTATTATTATTATTATTATTAATCATAAATTCAATATTAGTAGCAATAATAATATTAATAATAATAATACTTAATATCATGATAATATGGATGAATAAAACTTATTTGTAAGTAAAAATAACAATAATAATAATAATAAAGATTTTTAGTTTTAGAGACTACCTCCAAAGAGCTTTAAAAAAAATAGCTGCCACTCGCAGGAATTGAACTCGAGACCTCTTGAAACCCGACACCACTACTAAACCATCTAGCTACTCGTGATTTTCTGATTGATACACTAATTATATTTATTTAATCCCATAAAACGTATTCTATCATATCTTCTTCTTTAACAGACAAATCAACCTGTGATCCTAACCAATTAATTAACGAATTACCTTTTAATTCTTATGAATATATACAGAATGATTAATGGTGATGATTTAATTAATTGAAATAAAATAAATAAATAAAATATGATCTGTAACAGTGTATTTGGTCACGAAGAACTCAAAGATCAATTTTAAAATTTAGAACGTTTTTGACTTCAATTACAACATGAAAAAGTTTTTAAATCTATCATAGAAACTTCCTGGTTCGATAATTTAACTGAAAACATTCAATTGAGCTTGAATTTCTCGATGAACAGATTCATTGACTTTTGAAGTTGAAACTTTGACCTCAAAATTGAGACTCGATATGATAAATTGGGTTTTGAAAGTTTCCAGAAAGTTTAAACAAAAGATTTAGGACAACCCTGCATTAATAGTTTTTGAAATTGGTTGAAAATTGAATTTGTTTGAAAAATCGATCAAGAACAGATCCAGTGGACCGGTTCCACTCGGTTATTATTTAATTCACTCGCTATATGCAGTTTAATTTGATAATGGATATTAGGAATGAGAAAACTGAATGTGGTAATTCATATTATTGACCATTAGCTCGATTGTATAGTCCAATTAAATCCTACAGATTTTTATTCGTTCGTACACAAAGAAAATTATAAAAATAAAAGACGATAGCAATTGCTAACAGATTTTGTCTGATTCCTAATTTGAGATCGACTGGTGGCCCTCTTGCAGACAGAAATAAGAATCAAAATAAAGTTTAGACAAAGACATGAAACTGAAATTGTATCATTCTGTATTTGTATATAATTGTATATATATATTTATTTGTATAAGCATTACAAATATATATCTTTAATTCATATATATGTATTTATATGTATATGTATTCGATTTTTATATCTGTATTTATTTATATATATAACTGAAATTTATATATTTATATGTATATATGTCAATGTTTGTATAATTATATATATATATATATATATATATATATATATATATATATATATATATATATATATATATATATATATATATATATATATATATATATATATATAAGGAAATATAATAATATTGATTATATAAACATCAACATTAATTTTAATAATAGTGATGAAACTAATAATAATAATAATAATAAAAATGATAATAATAATAATAATATCAATAATATTAATTTTACTTGTACATATCAAGCTTTACATATTCATATATACATTTTATATAGTAATATTAATTATTTAAATATTTATATTAGTGTTTATAATGAAATTATTGTTAATAATATCAACATAACGATTATATTCAAACTCGCAATTTAATATATTACAGTTTATAAAATTTTCCTAGTTACTATTTATATAATATATATATTATATAACAACTTATATTAAATATTTATAATTTACAATACATATAATATTATTTATGTTCAGAATCCATGTATATAAATATATATATTTTAATAGCAACTTATTTATTCTGTGTTTTATTTTTACATTATTAATTCTAATTGTTTGGAGTGTATTTTATTAATTCACATTAATATCTATGTATACTTGTATTTATATTTATATCTATATATTTATTTACAAACAATTGTTCGTGAATCATCGAGAATGGTCAAAAGGGCAAATGCATTCATGTAACTGTTTCAAAGTTTTCGAGACTCAACATCACAGATTTTTTTGCTTATCGTGTTGGAATCATATAAAGATTAAAGTTTAAATTTGGTAGGAAATTCCCGGGTCACTACAGTACCTACCCGTTAAAGAAATTTTGTCCCGAAATTTGAGTGAGGTTGTCATGGCTAACAATAAAAATGTTTTCATGACAAATATGAGTTGATAAATAGAATTTTATCACAGGGTGTTACCTGAATAAAATAATTCAATTATTCGAAGCGTACAAGTGAAGCTATCACCAAAGAGTGAAATAGGAAAGTAAAGATTCATCTTAACTTTTGACGTAGGGGGCTGAATTTAGAAAAATAAGATGCGTCTTAGCTTTTGACGTTGTTTTGCTTGAATTCCGGAATTCAAGGAATTTGAAGAAAATCTTCGAAATCTAAAAGATTTGATTCTTCGGCGAGTAAGGAAATTAAGATCTCTATAATTAATGCGGAAATCTGCCTTGATTTCTTTGTCTGGTATTTTCACTATAAATGAACTTCTTCCGTTCCATTACCTTCACCATTCCTATACTTTCTTCCTCTGTTCCTACTTCTAAAATATTGTGGAAGTGCTCCATCCAGTTCTGATTCTTGATATTTTCCTATCTATGCATCTGTCATCCTTCTTTTCAATCTTCCACCAGAAAATCTGTTTACTTGTACTATTGTCTTGGGGGAATACTATTATTAATTATACCATGTCTTTATATTGCTATTCGTATTAATATCCACGGTTTGTAACTTCTGTGTTGTTATTGAGTTTTATATCTTCCCTTATATTTCAATGTCCCTGCTTCTGTCTCTTATAATTATTGTCATCCACAGTTAATGCACTCTCTTATTTGCTGCAATTTATACCCCCTTTCTATTTCGGAGCTTCATGCTTTTGTTTACTTTTCGCAAGTAACGGTCCAGAATTCATAGGTATGGAGTTTCTAATTATCATAATATACAAGATAGAACAGAAAGGTAGTAGCACGATTTGTTTTGTCAAATTACCAGAAGTTACGGAAAAGACAAAACCATCAAGAAGATATTTTCTTGATATGTTTAGAGGTTAAGTAGAATGAAAGAATCGTGTAACATGGCACATAATGATGATACTGTGAATCATCACATTCCATTAGAAACTCAGCATGACTTACTGTAATATAATCACGTTGATCAAGTGTCATTATATTATCCTAACTCATGCATCAGTTTCCAACATTACTTCAATAACATTCATATTTTAAACTCGAAAGTTTACAGAATATAGAAACTAATAGTTTCTATATGATGTAACACTGATAGCATGAAGAGATTAATGATTTCAGATAAAAATAGTTATGAAAATATCTTTAGAAATATGGAGGATATTTATAATGAAAGATAAGATAATATCTTTGAATATCTAAGATCAGAGGATGATAGAAACTATTGTCTGCAAGGGTTTAGAGTAAGGAGCAAGAGATTCACTAAAGACTTTAGCAGACATTGAATCATTTGAATTCTTTGAAGTCAAACTTATTCTTTGTGATTTGTCCAAAAATTTCTTCATAGTTTCGCATAATCTGCTATTCGGTACTAAATTTTGTATTGAATGTTTCCAATATAATGATACACAGGAAGCACGAAGAGGTATATAATCTCGGACGAGAATATTTATGAAAATATCCTCAGAAATATCGAAGATATTGATGATGATATTTTGGAATTTCTAAGTTCGATGGTTGATGGAGAAAGATTTTCCGCAAGATTTTAACATGACTTCGGAGCAAGATATTCTCTAAAGATTTCAACGGATCCAGAATTACCTGAATCCTTTGAATGTAGGGTTTGGTCCTTGTATTTGTCCTTGGTCTCCTTCATGGGTAGCTCAATCTGTTTTTTTCACTACCCAATTTTCTATCGAGCGTTCCTAACACTCCTTTCTTTATCATCAAACTTTTGGTCGTTTAGACCATCTACCATTTTTCTGTTTCCTCTGCATTAATGCTATGATATATGAATCATCGGTTATTAATCCGAGGTGGTTTCAGGAAAATTGTGTTTTTAGATGATTAAACATTGATGGTAATATGGTGGAATATGAAAGGTTCCCTGGTAACAATAAAAGAGCACGCGTATATATCAATGTTATAATAAGGTTGTTTCGTACAAAAAGTCGAAGTTGTCTTGCTGGAGCTGTGACAAAACTGGCTATCTCGAACAGCAGATGCAAAGTTATTTTCGGTAATAATAACGCTAAAGGAATTAGCACAACTATGTGTTAAACGTTTACTCAGGTTCCGAGTGTTTTCAGGTGCATAACTATATGCATCAATCTTTTCTCCCGTAAATGAAGTGCGGTTGGTTCATCCTATCGATTGAAGTGTTTTCAAGAATCATGAAAGGTTTGAATCGCAGATTGTAATCGTGAAGATACAAATGATGTTTAAGACGAAATCAAGTGGCAACTTGAAGAATTGTTTAGTTTCATATATTATAAACAATATTTTAATTCATTTTAATTGTCCAATGTTATTAGTCCACAGTCGATAGTCCACAGTTGACAATATATAAAATTCGAATTAATTAATACGTGCCGTGACCCGTGTACATATCTCAGACTCGATCACAACTCAAAGTATATATATCATTGTAGAATCAACCTCAACCCTGTATAGAGAACTCGATCATTACTGCATATAGAGTGTCTATGGTGATTCCAAATAATATATATAGATGCGTCGATATGATATGTCAAAACCTTGTATACGTGTCCCGATATTTAAATTGCGTAAAATAAATAACAGAAATTAAATGATGATAAATAAAGTGCGTAAAGTAAATAACAGAAATTTAATGACGATAAATAAAATTGCAATAATGTAAATTGCTATAAAATAAATTGCGATAAATAAATTGCGATAAAAATAAAATGTAATACGGAATTAACAGTTAGCCAGGAACAGTTAGCTAGGATCTTGTTAGCGTGGTTTCTTAACAAAATTTCATATTGTTAATTAGTCTGTTTCTAATCAATTTTTATTGTGTCAATTATTTCTTCATTATGCCACTTGTTGAATTCCGATAGGTCAAAATCCAAATATGAAATTGAATGAAAATAGTTATTCTGTGGTGAACGGATTCGTATATCTGTGGATGTAAGTAGGATAGTAAATGAATGTTGAATCAGATTTGAAGAACGTACAATGTAACTTATTAATGTAAAATCTAAATATTCCTCGGGTATTACCTACCCGTTAAAATATTTTCACCATTAACAGTTTGTACAAAAGAATTTTTATTTACAATCTTTATGAAAAACATATATACATATATATTTTCTTCAGATGTAATCATGGATTTAATGAGTTAACATAATATTAAACTCATTTAGTTTTCGGTTGGAACTAGAATAAATAATCTCTAAAACTTCAGAGTTTACATATTCGCCATGTCGGACGAAGTTAAATGAGGTAGAATGATACGTAGAACGAAGATCATACTCGAAGTACAGATGGTGATATCGAGGCATGGGTTGTTGATGGTACTGATGCTGTTATTGATGGTACTGTTGGTGCCAGTGATGTTGCTGAAGCTGGTACATTTTGCACCATATTCTCCAAATTGATTATTCGAACGCGAAGTTCGTTGACTTATTACTCCAGAATGATTGTCGGTCGGAACGAGCGGATGAATAAGGTTCAGAATTGTGGATAGAATATAATCTTGTCGAGTTACCCTGGAAATGAGATTGAAAATGGTGTCTCGAATAACGCTTCAGGTTCATTGTCAAGAGGTGAATTCGGTTGGTGGAAGGGATTGCCTTCTGCGCGTTTCCATTAATTAAGTCGACTACGAATCCATCAGATGAATTGATAATAGCTGATTGGTTGATTCATGCTGGTGACACTATTTTCGGAGCTTAGGTGAACATCTATGTCGGAATAGCTGTCGGAATAATTGTCGGAATAGCTATCGGAATCTGAGGAACTCGAACTGGTTGCAGGATTCATTTCGTATGATCAGATGAAGGATTTTCGATAAGAAATAGATTATAGGATGTAGATTAGTACCCTGCAATACATAATTTACATATGTATATATAATACTAAAAACCGATACGTTATGGAGGAATCTACGGAAGTTTTCAGGTAAAGTTACAGTAACAGATACGCTAAGATATGAAGTAGCAGATACGCTAAGATATGAATTTTGTCTATACACTATTCATGCAGTCAATGCAGTAAAACGTGTATAGACTAAGTGATTCTCTAAGAATGATAAGTAGAAATTTTTTTTTTTTTGACATGAAATGATAAGCAAAACTTTTGACATGCAGATACGGTCGAAGTCCAGACTCACTAATGCATCCTAACGACTTATCAGTTATACACACTAATGCAGACCTGGTTCGCTAAGACCACCGCTCTGATACCAACTGAAGCGACCCGTCCTAATCCATCCGGACGAAGTCCATATCGTTTATAAACAATTCCCAACAGTTGATTACATCGCGAGGTACTTGACCTCTATATGATACATTTTACAAACATTGCATTCGTTTTTAAAAGACAAACTTTCATTTACATCGACAGTTGACAGACATGCATAACATTTCATAAGATATCCAAATATAATTGACTTATTAATAATCTTGATGAACTCAACGACTCGAATGCAACATCTTTTGAAATATATCATGAATGACTCCAAGTAATATCTCTAATATGAGCAAATTCACAGCGGAAGATTTCTTTCGTACTTGAGAATAAACATGATTTAAAGTGTCAACCAAAAAGGTTGGTGAGTTCATTAGTTTAACATGAATAATCATTATTATTATTTTAATAGACCACAAGATTTCCATATTCAGTTCTCATAAATATACGTCCCATGCATAGAGACAAAATATCATTCATATAGATTGAACACCTGGTAATCGACATTCACAATATGCATATAAGAATATCCCCATCATTCCGGGATCCTCCATCGGACATGATATAAATTTCGAAGTACTAAAGCATCCTGTACTTTGGATGGGGCTTGTTGGGCCCGATAGATCTATCTTTAGAGTTCGCGTCAATTAGGGTGTTTGTTCCCTAATTCATAGATTACCAGACTTAATAAAAAGGGGCATATTCGATTTCGATAATTCAACCATAGAATGTAGTTTCACTGACTTGTGTCTATTTTATAAAACATTTATAAATATTGCGCATGTATTCTCAGCCCAAAAATATAAAGGGTAAAAAGACAAATGAAACTCACGCATATATATATTGTAAAACAGTTAATAAAGCATTTGCATGTATTCTCAGCCCAAAAATGTAAAGAATAAAAAGGGCAAATGAAACTCACCTAATGTATTTTGTAGTAAAAATACATATGACTATATTGAACAACTGAACAATGCAGGGTTGGCCTCAGATTCACGAACCTATAACAATTGTATATCTATTAATACGTATAATGTAATTCACAAAATTTCATTTATTACTATGTATTATTTATATGTTTATAGTTATATAGAATTTATACTAAATTCCATTTTAAACATATACTTATATTATATCTTAAGTTATATTATATATTTATATATCGATTTTGTGTATATATAATTAGGACGATTAATATATATATATATATATATATATATATATATATATATATATATATATATATATATATATATATATATATATATATATATATATATATATATATATATATATATATATATATATAACTAGTGATATTAATATATCTAAGTACCTATATATGTGATTAGTATTGTATTTATGAAATATCATTAGTTTGTTATGTGAATTATTAATAAAATCCAAGTATATGTTATAAATATATATATATAGTGTACAAAAGATTTATGTGTTAAAATTATAATTTAGATAATAATGAATTACTACTACTAATAATAATAACTTTACTAATAATAATAATACTAATAGCAAAAATGAAAAATGAAAATTTTTAATGATACTACTAATAATATTTATGAAAATAATAATAACTTGCATTATTTTCATGACATTAATATACTAACAGTCATAATAATAATAATAATAATAATAATAATAATAATAATAATAATAATAATAATAATAATAATAATAATAATAATAATAATAATAATAATAATGATAATGATGATAATATTAATCATAAATTCAATATTAGTAACAATAATAATATTAATAATAATAATACTTAATATCATGATAATATGGATGAATAAAACTTATTTGTAAGTAAAAATAACAATAATAATAATAATAATAAAGATTTTTAGTTTTAGAGACTACCTCCAAAGAGCATTAAAAAAAATAGCTGCCACTCGCAGGAATTGAACTCGAGACCTCTTGAAACCCGACACCACTACTAAACCATCCAGCTATTCGTGATTTTCTGATTGATACACTAATTATATTTATTTAATCCCATAAAACGTATTCTATCATATCTTCTTCTTTAACAGACAAATCAACATGTGATCCTAACCAATTAATTAACGAATTACCTTTTAATTCTTATGAATATATATACAGAACGATTAATGGTGATGATTGAATTATTTGAAATAAAAAAAATAAAAAAAAATATGATCTGTAACAGTGTATTTGGTCACGAAGAACTCAAAGATCAATTTTAAAATTTAGAACGTTTTTGACTTCAATTAAAACATGAAAAAGTTTCTAAATCTATCATAGAAACTTCCTGGTTTGATAATTTAACTGAAAACATTCAATTGAGCTCGAATTTCTCGATGAACAGATTCATTGACTTTTAAAGTTGAAACTTTCACCTTAAAATTAAGACTCGATATGATAAATTGGGTTTTGAAAGTTTCCAGAAAGTTTAAACGAAAGATTTAGGACAAACCTGCATTAATAGTTTTTGAAATTGGTTGAAAATTGAATTTGTTTGAAAAATCGATCAAGAACAGAGCCAGTGGACCGGTTCCACTCAGTTATTATTTAATTCACTCGCTATATGCAGTTTAATTTGATAATGGATATTAGGAATGAGAAAACTGAATGTGGTAATTCATATTATTGACCATTAGCTCGATTGTATAGTCTAATTAAATCCTACAGATTTTTATTCGTTCGTACACAAAGAAAATTATAAAAATAAAAGACGATAGCAATTGCTAACAGATTTTGACTGATTCTTAATTTGAGATCGACTGGTGGCCCTCTTGCAGACAGAAATAAGAATCAAAATAAAGTTTAGACAAAGACATGAAACTGAAATTGTATCATTTTGTATTTGTATATAATTGTATATATATATATATTTATTTGTATAAGCATTATAAATATATATCTTTAATTCATATATATGTATTTATATGTATATGTATTCGATTTTTATATCTGTATTTATTTATATATATAACTGAAATTTATATATTTATATGTATATATGTCAATGTTTGTATAATTATATATATCAATTATATATATATATATATATATATATATATATATATATATATATATATATATATATAAGGAAATATAATAATATTGATTATATAAACATCAACATTAATTTTAATAATAGTGATGAAACTAATAATAATAATAATAGAAATGATAATAATAATAATAATATCAATAATATTAATTTTACTTGTACATATCGAGCTTTACATATTCATATATACATTTTATATAGTAATATTAATTATTCAAATATTTATATTAGTGTTTATAATGAAATTATTGTTAATAATATCAACATAACGATTATATTCAAACTCACAATTTAATATATTACAGTTTATAAAATTTTCCTAGTTACTATTTATATAATATATATTATATAACAACTTATATTAAATATTTATAATTTACAATACATATAATATTATTTATGTTCAGAATCCATGTATATAAATATATATATTTTAATAGCAACTTATTTATTCTGTGTTTTATTTTTACATTATTAATTCTAATTGTTTGGAGTGTATTTTATTAATTCACATTAATATCTATGTATACTTGTATTTATATTTATATCTATATATTTATTTACAAACAATTATTCGTGAATCATCGAGAATGGTCAAAAGAGCAAATGCATTCATGTAACTGTTCCAAAGTTTTCGAGACTCAACATTACAGATTTTTTTTGCTTATCGTGTCGGAATCATATAAAGATTAAAGTTTAAATTTGGTAGGAAATTCCCGGGTCACTACAATAATTAGTTTCTAAATAATGTTTAATCTGCAAATTTATATACAGTGGTGACGCAGTTCAAGTGACCCTATGGAATGAGCTAGCAACTGCTTTTGATGCAGACACGTACGATTCTATGGAAAAACCCGTTATTTTGGCAGTCAGCTCATGTCGACCAAAAGTTTATCGCGGTAACACCACAGAAAAAAAACAAAATAATACTTGCTTGCTTCCCAAATATTTGAACTACTCATGGGTCAATGATGACTGAATTACTAACTAACTTTTACATTTTCTGTTTCAAAAGGTGTACTGCAACTTAATGGAACACAGGCTACACATTGTTACTTCAACCCTCCAATTCCAGAATTTACCGATTCAATTGATGAGTGAGAAGCACTTTTACTCCGATTATGGAAACCATTTATATATAAATACTTACCAATAATTGCCATGACTTATTTACACAGGCACATGGCATGTTTCTTAGCCAACCCACCATTGCTGATTAACCGACAGAAATCTCCTGACCTTGCAATTGAGCGCAACCGCAACAGATTTCCCATCACAGAACTACTGACACACAATCTCAACAACTACAGGGTAAGTATAATATTTTATAAAAGATAGAATCCTTTGTAATTGCACGTTCGTTACATGTGAATAAAAATACTTGTGCAGTCTGTAGAATTCACTTGCCAAGCCATTATCGAGCAAGTAGGTGGTAATAGACACTGGTACTATAAAAGTTGCAATGACTGCACCTTCAAGGTTATAGAGGAAGCCGATGAGCCTGACAAATACACTTGCAGAACACATGGCCCGCAGGCAACCTACATACCAGCGTATGAAATGATAACACCTTAATTTTGTTCCCGCCATATTCATGCTAATAAAATTACCCAACTATTTACGCGTTAACTATGTTTATACTAAAAAAAAAAAAATTCTATGTGTGACAGATATTGTTCCAAAACAATCATCAATGATGACTCAACAACTGCATTCTTTACATTCTTCGGTGACACTGAATTCCAAATTGTTGGGCATACATGCAGTGAACTAGTGACAGTTAGAGGCTTTGACCAGGCCCACGAACTGCCAGACATTATAACCGCTATTGCAGGACAGTCACATACATTTCAGTTCCATTATAATTCGCAATCGAGGAAACAATACCCAGAATTTGTTGTTGACAGGCTGCTTGATGAAGTGCCCAACGACACACCAACTGTCACCCCGATTAATAGCCCGACGGACATCCAACAAAGCCCGGCAGGTTCAACTCTTAGACCATCTTCTTCTTATTTTCCCTGCTGTATTAGATTTAGTTTTTTCCATGACCTTCTCATTTGCAGTTTTATTGTTGTTCCTTTTACAATCTTCAATATATGTATGCTCATTATACCCAATATACCATTGAACAGGCTTGGGGGCAACCACACCACCTCCACCAAGTGAGCAGTCAGAACCAGTTAAAGAGGCAAAGGATGTCACAAACCGCATGTTAGCTAGGCGCAGTCTATACACTACATAGCATGATGCAAATGTGGGAGGCACAAAGAAAATGTGCGTGGAAGACGGAAAATAGAAGCGCCAAACTGCTTTATTTTTTGGGGCATTAACGGTAATAAGGCAGCACCCTAAAAACCTTTGTATAGTTTTGGAAAACTACCGTTAATCCGTTTATTTATATGTTTGGGCTTTAACTTTTTAGATACTTGTAATCATCTGATACTTTATGATGTAAATTATGGTCATTTGTTAACTTTGTAATCGTTAGTAAAACGATAGATGATGTAATGTAACTTGGGTTTCTAATCTTATCGTACTGTATTTTTCATGCAGTAACGTGCAGTTTCGTTAATGAAAACATCGTTAATTTGTTGATTTTGTTATCATTACTAAAACAGTTTGTAATCATTCCTAATTTCCTAGATTTTGTGCATTAAGCAACTATCCATTGGTTTAAGTATGCTAGGAATTTACACTCTAACATATCAAACAATCAATAAATGGAAGTGGAAGGTCATGTGAATCAAAAGAATTTAATAGATAACTAAAACAGCAGTTGAAGGGTTGCAAAAACCATAAAAAATAAAGAAACAGCAATTGTATAAACTGGAGATAACTTATTTGGTGGGAAAGTTTTCATCCTGCCCAAAGGAAAAAAATAAAAAAACAATCTGCCTAGAAAGCAACGAGTATTTTAAAGCAAGAAACTCTTCACTTGCTCAAATAGATACGGAGTACATTTGAAAGATCTCTTCAACTAACACCATCTCTTTTCTTACAAAACCTTCTCAATCGCCATAATTTTTCATCCAGCCTATACTCAACTGCTCAGCTACACGCAACCCTTCCATGGCGACTTCAGGTTATCCCTTTTCCTCAGACAACATTTAGGTTACTTTATACTTGTGGATGTATGCATTGTACATTCATATCAGTGATAGCGAATATGAAGCCCTAAAGAACTTACTCAGGCTTTATAATCGCATAAGTGCAATTTATGCCCTTAATTTGCACATACATTTATTGTTTGAGTTCATCTTTGATTGTAAAGTAAACTTATAGCTTAAGTGATTTGCAAACTTGCTTATTATTAAATGTGTATTAGGGTTTATAAATGTCAGCTTTGTTTCAATTTTTTACAAATGATAATTGTAACACTCTAGCTTTTACAACTTTTATACACACAATTCACTAAGGTTAATGTGTTTTGTGAAACAACATTTAGGTTACTTAATAGCTGGTGATGTATTTTACATTGAGACCATTTTTTAAAGATATGAAACCCTACAAAATTTGAATAAACCTTTTTAATTGCACAAGTGCAGTTTGTGTTCTTAAATTGCACATAAATTAACTGTTTGGTTAAATCTTTCATTGTAAAATAAACTCATAACTGAAGACTGTAGCTTAGTTTCTGATTTTAACACTTGCTTATTGAACTATTCATGATTTTACAACATTTACAATGCTTTAAAGGCTATCATGAATTTAAATTCATATTGAGTATATTCATAAATTACACTATCTGCAAAAGCATCTGTGCCTGTGAACAAGCTGACACTCACTTAGACTTTATACACCTAATATGGATTATAAACATTTTTTATATATTCACTTTTGATATTTGGATGGATAACAAATGTCAATTTGTTTACTTATTTTTTTTAACCATAATACACCATTTGCTTTCATTGATGAACCTGATAACTAACATTTTGTGTTATATGTTTATGCGAATTAAATTAAGCATGTTCAAGTCAAACATCTTCAAGTCCAAGACCAACACGTGCTGAGCAACAGATAGCATTCGCTGAATGGTATAACATTTGGGGGACTGTCGATGTTACATACACGTTTTTCAGAATCCCACAAGGAACTTTTTGGGTGAGTTAGTTACATTTTAAGACAAATTAGTTAATAACATTTGTTTAAATATTACTCACAGGTAATTAATTGACAACACTTTAATAATTTAATCCTGGTATCATTCAGGAGCTGCCTCCAGAGTTTAATCAACTTAGAGAGCTCAATGCTGGATCCAGTTATCAATGCCTGGACCTCAACGGCGAGTTCCATGTTTGGGGTTTGATTCAAGCAAGAGGAACAAGGAAGAAGGAACTTTTGGTTTATACAGGCTGGCTGAAGTTTCTGGTTGCTAATAGGTATGTTGCAGGCGATAAATTAATGATCGGGTTTTCCAGGAGGTTGAAAACTTTTTTCGCTGTCTTGGACAGTAAACACGCTCTTTAGAAAGCTGTTTAAGATGGATAGTCTTTTGGTGCTGCAATATAACCTTTATTTTGTACACAACAACCTTTCTTTTGTACACAACTATCAGGGTATATATTTTTCGGGCATGTGGAACTGTTGTATGAACTTCTAAGTTCCTGTCCGAAAAACAATTTACACTTTTGGGTAGCCGCATGGTTGTAAATTTCTAATTGTAGCAAAATTCAGCGTGTAAATTATAATACGTTTGTAACTGTAACTTTTGTTGTACCAGCTGAATATTTTACATTTTAAATTATGTTTGTCACTAACATCCGAGTTTTGGTAACTTTTACACCCTGCACTACTTTCTCATGTAAATACGATGCGCAATACATAACTATCATACTATTTGTATACGAAAATGCATATACTATCTGTGTTTGCATATACTATTTGTATTTGCAATCAACAAATAAGTCCTTTTCTTAACACTTAAAAGTGCTAAATTATACAAACAGACAATTGAAAACTAAAAAAAAAACCAACAGCTAATTCAAATGTGTACATACTTATGGGCTCAAATAAATATTCAACATCTTACAATAATTTGGTACAAGCCCAAATTTACCACATTGAACACTTGATCAACCCATTTAATACGGCCCAAAAAAGAACATCGGGAAAAGCGTTGAC
Organism: Rutidosis leptorrhynchoides; assembly: GCF_046630445.1. Classification (NCBI taxonomy): domain Eukaryota; kingdom Viridiplantae; phylum Streptophyta; class Magnoliopsida; order Asterales; family Asteraceae; genus Rutidosis; species Rutidosis leptorrhynchoides. The sequence goes on along the minus strand of NC_092338.1, from coordinate 422,872,570 downwards.
AGTGAATATTTTATAAAGTACTTTGGGAGATCAAAAGATCTTCTTCACCTGCTCCAATATTCACCCGCATTCACTGTAGAACCCTCTTAACAGTAAACAGTTCTACACCATATTATCAGGTTTGCATCCCTTCTTGCTCACCGGTTATTTTACTTTACAATTATCCATCTGCTTTACACCCTTAACAAAATTTGTCGCTAACAAGAGGCGATCAATTTACACTAGGGTTTATAAATAAAACTTTTTTTATTGTGCATTTAGGCAGTTCCACTTTAAAGTTTGTTTTATTCTTTGTTTCACCTGTCAATGATCTAACATGACATTACTTCCTTGTTGGTATAAAAGTTTCGATTCAATGCTATATGAAATTGTTGCAAGAATCCAGTTTGTTTAATATATTATCTGTGTAACATTTATTGGCCTATCTGGATAAATGGTTATGGTGCATTAACATCTGTTATCGAAGTCAAATTAGGGATACAATGTTTTTAAAAAATAAAATTATGCGTCACTACTAAATTATTTTGATAGAATAATTGGCAAAAATAAGGTCCTTTTGGTTAACCATCTGCAAGCCACATATGGACCCGATCTTTAGTTTTACTGATAATTGTGTATCTATATAATCTTATTGTTTCAAGTAGGGATATGAACCACTATATGACATTTGTTGCAGCATTCCACTTTATTTAATGTATTATGTGTTAAGCATTTTTTGTCTGATTTACATGAATTAACAAGGCAGCATGGCTTTCGAAACTGCTGATGGAGACATTTACATTTTCATGTACGTACCGAGGGGCCATGTATGGGTAAGTTACTTCTATTTTCGTACAAACTATACTTGGAGGAACATAAATTAAGCATTCTTCAGTCTTATTTAATGTGTTATAGAAAAATCCTGAAAGATTTTTGACTAATAATGTTAACAATTTGCTTCAGCGACTGCCACAAGAATTGGCTTAACTGCCAGAACTAAACGGTGGTGAAGCTTATGAATGCGTTGATGCTTTTGATAGAACACACATCTGGGGCCTCTTGGAAGAAGAAGACAAGAAAAAATCAAACTTATTTGTTTCATCTGGATGGACAAAGTTTGTCCGTTTAAATTACTATAATCCAGGAGACAAAATCTGGATTATATTCGAACGGTCCGAACGAAGGTTTATCGTTGCATGGGATGATGCTCACGACTTTAACCATATTATATGATTAGGCTGTTTGGGTGAGGGAGAATAGCTAACCTCTTTTGATATATGTATGAAGCTAATGTGTATGTCCTTTGCTACTTAAACATTATATGCTTCTAACCTTTAAGTTCTTGGATAGTTTACAATGTACATTATGGTAAGTTTGACACCGTCTAATAGTTTTGCACATGTTTGGCATTTTTAATGAATGCCTATAACGGTAAATTGTGCACTATCTCATGCTTTGACAATGGCTATCTTTATAAAATAGCAAACAATAATTAAAGCCGCGTAGCGTGCACTCCTCAATTTTGTTGATAAAAAATCTAAATTTATAAAAAGAAAAAATTAAAATAACAAAACACATTAACCCTTATATACTAAATGTGGTGGGATTGTTTGTAGTTTCAATTAAATATACTAAATGTGGTGGGATTGTTTGTAGTTTCAATTAAATCGGATTGTAGTTTTGAGTTTGCGTTCACATTACAAACGGTCCCTCAACTTTGACTATATTTACACAACAACCTCTCAAGTTTATATTTTCTCGGGGGTTCAAAGTGTACATATATAATTTTATTAAAATAAAAGAAAGTAATTCCACCCGAATTTATAACGAACACTATCTTCTTGCTCGGTGCGAGTTAAATTTTTTCGAGACCACCGTTCAATTACGAAAAATCTTACGAACCCAACTGAAATGTCCCGTTCATATTGATTATAAACGTTCCATATTAATTGATTTCGTTGCGAGATTTTGACCTCTATATGAGACGTTTTTCAAAGACTGCATTTATTTTTAAAACAACCATAACCTTTATTTTATCAATAAAGGTTTTAAAAACATTACGTAGATTATCAAATAATGATAATCTAAAATATACTGTTTACACACGACTATTACATAATGGTTTACAATAGTAATATATTACATCGACATATGTTTCTTGAATGCAGTTTTTACACAATATCATACAAACATGGACTCCAAATCTTGTCCTTATTTTAGTATGCAACAGCGGAAGCTCTTAGTATTCACATGAGAATAAACATGCTTTAAACGTCAACAAAAATGTTGGTGAGTTATAGGTTTAACCTATATATATCAAATCGTAACAATAGACCACAAGATTTCATATTTCAATACACATCCCATACATAGAGATAAAAATCATTCATATGGTGAACACCTGGTAACCGACATTAACAAGATGCATATATAAGAATATCCCCATCATTCCGGGACACCCTTCGGATATGATATAAATTTCGAAGTACTAAAGCATCCGGTACTTTGGATGGGGTTTGTTAGGCCCAATAGATCTATCATTAGGATTCGCGTCAATTAGGGTGTCTGTTCCCTAATTCTTAGATTACCAGACTTAATAAAAAGGGGCATATTCGATTTCGATAATTCAACCATAGAATGTAGTTTCACGTACTTGTGTCTATTTTGTAAATCATTTATAAAACCTGCATGTATTTTCATCCCAAAAATATTAGATTTTAAAAGTGGGACTATAACTCACTTTCACAGATATTTCCTTCCTCGGAAATAAGACTTGGCCACGGATCGATTCACGAACCTATAAAAATATGTACATATATATCAAAGTATGATCAAAATATAATTACAACCATTTTTATAATGTTTTAAAGATTTGAGTGTATTAAGTCAGCTGTCCTCGTTAATAACCTACAACTAGTTGTCCACAGTTAGATGTACAGAAATAAATCGATATATATTATCTTGAATCAATCCACGACCTAGTGTATACACGTCTCAGGCTAGATTACAACTCAAAGTATATATATTTTTGGAATCAACCTCAACCCTGTATAGCTAACTCCAACATTACTGCATATAGAGTGTCTATGGTTGTTCCAAATAATATATATACATGGGTCGATATGATATGTCAAAACATTTGCATACGTGTCTATGGTATCCCAAGATTACATAATATATTAGAATACATGTATAATATAATATAAGTTAGCTAGGATATGATTTGTATAGATTTGTTAAACATTTCCCGTAGCTAAAAAGATCAAAAATATCCAATCTTGTTTTACCCATAACTTCTTCATTTTAAATCCGTTTTGAGTGAATCAAATTGCTATGGTTTCATATTGAACTCTAATTTAAGAATTCAAATAGAAAAAGTATAGGTTTATAATCGGAAATTTAAGTTACATGTCAATTACTAAAGAGGTAGTCATTTCCATCGAAAGAACGACATCTTGATGACCATTTTGAAAAACATACTTTCACTTTGAGTTTAACCAAGATTTTTGGATATAGTTTCATGTTCATATGAAAAATCATTTTCCCAGAAGAATAACTTTTAAATCAAAGTTTATCATAGTTTTTAATTATCCAAACCAAAACAGCCCCCGGTTTCACTAGTACGGCATATATCCGATTTTATGGTGTTCATCGTGTTTCCAGGTTTTAAATCATTAAGTTAGCATATCATATAGATATAGAACATGTGTTTAGTTGATTTTAAAAGTCAAGTTAGAAGGATTAACTTTTGTTTGCAAACAAGTTTAGAATTAACTAAACTATGTTCTAGTGATTACAAGTTTAAACCTTCGAATAAGATAGCTTTATATGTATGAATCGAATGATGTTATGAACATCATTACTACCTCAAGTTTTCTGGATAAAACTACTGAAAATGAGAAAAATGGATCTAGCTTCAAAGGATCCTTGGATGGCTTGAAAGTTCTTGAAGCAGAATCATGACACGAAAACAGTTCAAGTAAGATTTTCACTCGAAATAAGATTGTTATAGTTGTAGAAATTGAATCAAAGTTTGAATATGAATATTACCTTGAATTAGAAATATAACCTAATATAAATAACAAAGTTTCCTTGATCTTAGATGATTACTTGGAATGGATTAGAAAGCTTGGAAGTAGACTTGCAAACTTGGAAGTATTCTTATTTTTATGAAACTATACTTATGGAATTTATGAAGAACACTTAGAACTTGAAGATGGAACTTGAGAGAGATCAATTAGATGAATAAAATTGAAGAATTAAAGTGTTTGTAGGTGTTTTTGGTCGTTGGTATATGGATTAGATATAAAGGATGTGTAATTTTGTTTTCATGTAAATAAGTCATGAATGATTACTAATATTTTTGTAATTTTATGAGATATTTCATGCTAGTTGCCAAATGATGGTTCCCACATGTGTTAGGTGACTCAAATGGGCTGCTAAGAGCTGATCATTGGAGTGTATATACCAATAGTACATACATCTAAAAGCTGTGCATTGTACGAGTACGAATACGGGTGCATACGGGTAGAATTGTTGATGAAACTGAACGAGGATGTAATTGTAAGCATTTTTGTTAAGTAGAAGTACTTTGATATGTGTCTTGAAGTCTTTCAAAAGTGTAAGAATACATATCAAAACACAACATGTATATACATTCTAATGGAGTCGTTAAGTCTTCGTTAGTCGTTACATGTAAGTGTTGTTTTGAAACCTTTAAGTTAACGATCTCAATTAATGTTGTTAACCCAATGTTTATTATATCAAATGAGATGTTAAATTATTATATTATCATGATATTATGATGTATGAATATCTATTAATATGATACATACATTAAAATATCGTTACAACGATAATCGTTACATATAAGTCTCGTTTCGTAAATCTTGAGTTAGTAGTCTTGTTTTTACATATGTAGTTCATTGTTAACACACTTAATGATATATTTAAATATCATTTTATCATGTTAAATATAGTGTATCAATATCTTAATATGATACATATGTATTTAGTAGACGTTATCATAACGATAATCGTTATATATATCATTTCGAGTTTCTTAACTTAGTAAACTCATTTCTTATGTATATCACACATTGTTAATATACTTAGTGAGATACTTACTCATCATAATCTCATGTCAACCATATATATATATGTCTATATATACCACAACATGAAGTTTTCACAATTTTGTAACGTTCGTGAATCGCCGGTCAACTTGGGTGATCAATTGTCTATATGAAACTTTTTTCATTTAATCAAGTCTTAACAAGTTTGATTGCTTAACATGTTGGAAACATTTAGTCATGTAAATATCAATCTCAATTAATATATATAAACATGGAAAAGTTCGGGTCACTAAACCAACGGGATTAACTATACGCGAAACGGACAATTTTTAAAAAACGCTAAACACAACTGAAATGTCCCGTTCTTATTGATTAAAAATGTTCTATATTAATTGATTTCGTTGCGAGGTTTTGACCTCTATATGAGACGTTTTTCAAAGACTGCATTCATTTTTAAAACAAACCATAACCTTTATTTCATAAATAAAGGTTTAAAAAGCTTTACGTAGATTATCAAATAATGATAATCTAAAATATCCTGTTTACACACGACCATTACATAATGGTTTACAATACAAATATGTTACATCGAAATCAGTTTCTTGAATGCAGTTTTTACACAATATCATACAAACATGGACTCCAAATCTTGTCCTTATTTTAGTATGCAACAGCGGAAGCTCTTAGTATTCACCTGAGAATAAACATGCTTTAAACGTCAACAAAAATGTTGGTGAGTTATAGGTTTAACCTATATATATATCAAATCGTAACAATAGACCACAAGATTTCATATTTCAATACACATCCCATACATAGAGATAAAAATCATTCATATGGTGAACACCTGGTAACCGACATTAACAAGATGCATATATAAGAATATCCCCATCATTCCGGGACACCCTTCGGATATGATATAAATTTCGAAGTACTAAAGCATCCGGTACTTTGGATGGGGTTTGTTAGGCCCAATAGATCTATCTTTAGGATTCACGTCAATTAGGGTGTCTATTCCCTAATTCTTAGATTACCAGACTTAATAAAAAGGGGCATATTCGATTTCGATAATTCAACCATAGAATGTAGTTTCACGTACTTGTGTCTATTTTGTAAATCATTTATAAAACCTGCATGTATTCTCATCCCAAAAATATTAGATTTTAAAAGTGGGACTATAACTCACTTTCACAGATTTTTACTTCGTCGGGAAGTAAGACTTGGCCACTGGTTGATTCACGAACCTATAACAATATATACATATATATCAAAGTATGTTCAAAATATATTTACAACACTTTTAATATATTTTGATGTTTTAAGTTTATTAAGTCAGCTGTCCTCGTTAGTAACCTACAACTAGTTGTCCACAGTTAGATGTACAGAAATAAATCGATAAATATTATCTTGAATCAATCCACGACCCAGTGTATATGTATCTCAGTATTGATCACAACTCAAACTATATATATTTTGGAATCAACCTCAACCCTGTATAGCTAACTCCAATATTCACATATAGAGTGTCTATGGTTGTTCCGAAATATATATAGATGTGTCGACATGATAGGTCGAAACATTGTATACGAGTCTATGGTATCTCAAGATTACATAATATACAATACAAGTTGATTAAGTTATGGTTGGAATAGATTTGTTACCAATTTTCACGTAGCTAAAATGAGAAAAATTATCCAATCTTGTTTTACCCATAACTTCTTCATTTTAAATCCGTTTTGAGTGAATCAAATTGCTATGGTTTCATATTGAACTCTATTTTATGAATCTAAACAGAAAAAGTATAGGTTTATAGTCGTAAAAATAAGTTACAAGTCGTTTTTGTAAAGGCAGTCATTTCAGTCGAAAGAACGACGTCTAGATGACCATTTTAGAAAACATACTTCCACTTTGAGTTTAACCATAATTTTTGGATATAGTGTCATGTTCATAATAAAAATCATTTTCCCAGAATAACAACTTTTAAATCAAAGTTTATCGTAGTTTTTAATTAACTAACCCAAAACAGCCCGCGGTGTTACTACGACGGCGTAAATCCGGTTTTACGGTGTTTTTCGTGTTTCCAGGTTTTAAATCATTAAGTTAGCATATCATATAGATATAGAACATGTGTTTAGTTGATTTTAAAAGTCAAGTTAGAAGGATTAACTTTTATTTGCGAACAAGTTTAGAATTAACTAAACTATGTTCTAGTGATTACAAGTTTAAACCTTCGAATAAGATAGCTTTATATGTATGAATCGAATGATGTTATGAACATCATTACTACCTCAAGTTCCTTGGATAAACCTACTGGAAATAAGAAAAATGGATCTAGCTTCAAAGGATCCTTGGATGGCTTGAAAGTTCTTGAAGCAGAATCATGACACGAAAACAATTTCAAGTAAGATTTCCACTCGAAATAAGATTGTTATAGTTATAGAAATTGAATTAAAGTTTGAATATGATTATTACCTTGTATTAGAAAGATAACCTACTGTAAGTAACAAAGGTTTCTTGATCTTGGATGATTACTTGGAATGGATTTAGAAAACTTGGAAGTAAACTTGCAATCTTGGAAGTATTCTTGATTTTATGAAACTAGAACTTTTGGAATTTATGAAGAACACTTAGAACTTGAAGATAGAACTTGAGAGAGATCAATTAGATGAAGAAAATTGAAGAATTAAAGTGTTTGTAGGTGTTTTTGGTCGTTGGTGTATGGATTAGATATAAAGGATATGTAATTTTGTTTTCATGTAAATAAGTCATGAATGATTACTCATATTTTTGAAATTTTATGAGATATTTCATGCTAGTTGCCAAATGATGGTTCCCACATGTGTTAGGTGACTCACATGGGCTGCTAAGAGCTGATCATTGGAGTGTATATACCAATAGTACATACATCTAAAAGCTGTGTATTGTACGAGTACGAATACGGGTGCATACGAGTAGAATTGTTGATGAAACTGAACGAGGATGTAATTGTAAGCATTTTTGTTAAGTAGAAGTATTTTGATAAGTGTCTTGAAGTCTTTCAAAAGTGTATGAATACATATTAAAACACTACATGTATATACATTTTAACTGAGTCGTTAAGTCATCGTTAGTCGTTACATGTAAATGTTGTTTTGAAACCTTTAGGTTAACGATCTTGTTGAATGTTGTTAACCCATTGTTTATTATAACAAATGAGATGTTAAATTGTTATATTATCATGATATTATGATATATAATATATCTTAGTATGATATATATACAGTTAAATGTTGTTACAACGATAATCGTTACATATATGTCTCGTTTCGAAATCATTAAGTTAGTAGTCTTATTTTTACATATGTATTTCATTGTTAATACACTTAATAATATATTTACTTATCATTTAACATAATTAACCAAGTGTATCAATATCTTAATATGATTTATATGTACCTAGTTAGACGTTGTTATAACGATAATCGTTATATATATCGTTTTCGAGTTTCTTAAATTAATAGTCTCATTTTTATGTATATAACTCATTGTTAAAATACCTAATGAGATACATATTTATAATAAAATCATGTTAACTATATATATAACCATATATATGTCATCGTATAGTTTTTACAAGTTTTAACGTTCGTGAATCACCGGTCAACTTGGGTGGTCAATTGTCTATATGAAACCTATTTCAATTAATCAAGTCTTAACAAGTTTGATTGCTTAACATGTTGGAAACACTTAATCATGTAAATAACAATTTCATTTAATATATATATAAACATGGAAAAGTTCGGGTCACTACAACAACGACAACCCGTATCTTCCCGCTCGCCACGAGTTAAATTTTTTCGACGGCAGCGTTAGACTCGAAATAATTTTATGAACAAAACGAAATTAACCACGTTCGAAACAGACACTTTTTAAAAAACGCTAAACACAACGACAGCCCGTATCTTTCTACTCGCCGCGAGTAAAATTTTTCCGACAACACCGTTACACTCGAAAAAATTTATTGAACAAAACAAAACTAACTACGTTTGAAGCTGATACTTTTTAAAAAACGCTTAACACAACGACATCTAAAACGGCGCTTAACACATGGGCTGGGTTCCCCTCTGTAAATACACAACGCTTCGTTAAATATGATTACGTAGCCCGAAAGCCCCGCCGCAACGCGCAGACCGGTCCGGACTAGTTTCAATAATTTATAATAACTAGTCCGGATCCGGCTCGCGCGATGCAGCGAGAGCTTTCGGCCTGTGTATTCATGTTTAACCTAGCGTTGTGTATTTACAGAGGAAAAAACGGCTCATGTCTTAAGCGTCGTTTTATTTGTCGTTGTCTTAAGCGTTTTTTAAAAAGTGTACATTTCGAACATAGTTAGTTTCGTTTTGTTCATAAAATTTTTCGAGTGTAACGTTGGTGTCGGAAAAATTTAACTTGCGGCGAACAGAAAGATATGGGCTGTCGTTGTGCTAAGCGTTTTTTAAAAAGTGTCCGTTTTGCGTATAGTTAGTCCCGTTGGGTTCGTGAGACTTTTTCGAGTTGAACGGTAGTGTCCGAAAAATTTAACTCGCACCGAGCGAGAAGATAGCGCACGTTATAAATTCGTGGGGAGTTAGTTTCTTTTATTTTAATAAAATTATGTTGTTACACTTTGTACCCTTAAGAAATTGTAAACTTGAGGGGTTGTTGTGTGATTTGAGCAAAAGTTGAGGAACCGATTGTAGTGTGAACACAAACGCGGAAAACAAGTAAAACTACACATTTCCCCGTTGTGTTTAGTGTGTGAGGGTTAAATAAATAATTACAACAATAATTATATTCGATTTCAGTTCCTGTTGATCTTACGATTTCAGTTTAAACTACTTCTTTCACCGATTAATCAATTAAATTCGATTCTAACCCAATGTCCGGTGATAGTGCTGTGACCGACGGCGTTAATTCCAGAAACTCATACGTCACTGTTAACGTACGGCATGCTTCCAATGGCACGAAATACTCAGTTCAGGCGAGCCTCGAGGGGTCCGTCGAGGCGTTAAAGTCTGCTATCGAATGGGAGTCTGATATTCCGTCCGGACAGCAACAATTGATGTATAAGGGACGTGGTTTGCAAGATGCTTACAGTCTTAAGAGCTATGGTATATTGTTTATTTTACTCTAATAATTGATTGATTAATTATTACTCCTGTATGTTTACCTTATAATGTGATCGAAAGTGTTAGATATGACTCCGTATAAATTAATTATAGCTGTTTGAATGTGATTAAAGTATTATAAATTAATTATAGCTGCTTGAATGTGATTAAAGTATTACAAGTAGATAGATACTGCTGTTGTTAACGTCATGATATTTTCATCTTGATTTTGTGTTGAGGTGCTTTATGGCAAGGTTTTGATAGTTGGAGAAAATTAAAAAAGTGATTAAGCGTGTGGGTTATGAAGAGGATAGGGTTGTTTGTAAGTTGGTTATGGATAACAGCTCAAAGTTTCTTAACCGGCCAACATTCTTGGGTTATTTGTAAGTTGGTTATGGATGATTGTAGAAAATTAGTATTGATTTCATAAGTAGTTGTAACACGAGACGTTATGATGTAAGAAATCAAGAACATGTGGTTTGCCAATATCATATTGTATACAAGTATCTCATTTTTTAGTGCAGCACCAATGATTGCTTTCTGTTTTTAGCAAATGTCTTGTGAAGCATATAGTTTAGTCGCTCTGATATCTTTATATGTGGTTATAGGATTAGAAGCAGGGGAACACTGTGCAGCTGGTTCATGGTTCCTTTGAAGGAGAAGGATGGCCGTTTGGCCCATCACCATTTCCAGAAATGAATTTTATGAATCAACTTTACTTGGACATGTGTCATAACTTGACCCACAGTCCTAATATGATGAAAGCAATCATGAATCTTCCTGTTGTTCAGATTGAAATGGCAGGTAACCAACAGTTCATGGAGTTGCAGCAACAGACTGATCATCCTAACAAGATGCAACAAGTTTTGGATCTGCCTGTTGTGAAGAATTTATTAGTGTCTAAACCAGATGTTTTTATCAAGGTGATGAAGGATAATAACCCTGAAATCATTGATAGTAGTGATGATGATCATGAAGATCCATAGTTCGGTGAAATGCATTCTACATCGTTTTTTATGTTAATAAGTAGCAGCCACCCAATAGTCATATGAATCAGGCATATATTTGGTTCTTCTCTAACTTTGTATTTGAATTTCCAGTTAGTATTGAATAATAAAGTCAGTCAGTTTTCATCTTTATAAGCCTGCTTTTATTCATCACTCTTATTTAAAATCTCTGTTACATTCATATTTTACTGCACTGCTATTCCAATCCATCCATACCACTATCAAAATAAGCTTTTATTCATCACCATCTATTGCTGAGAGGTAAACGCGTCAAACAATTAGTTTCGTTTCTAATCACGTCTGTAGTACAGCAAATGGATGTGTCAATGTCGACCCATTTACCAATAATGAGGCAATTCATATCGGGAAATGTAAACGGGTCAAACAAGGGAATAGTCACATATATACACTATAAAGGGTGAATCTAAATCTCTGTAAAAACAAATTTCACCTTTTTAAGGAATGATGAATAAGAACTGCACGCAATTCTCAACCCATTCGTTAGAAGGTTACAAATTTATTAATACATGCTCTGCTATTATGTATTCACAATCACCTTAAACCATAAAAAAAAAAAATACCATCTATGATTACATTGATGTAGTTTGTAATCGTTAATCATCCTCTTTGATCCTATTCCAAGGCGGCAGAAAAGATAAAAAAGTGTTTGCCGGCCAGCCCCCTCAACGGGGACTTCGAATATCACTATAAGCTTACCCGTTTTCATCCTACCCATTTTACCACCTTAATGATAGAAGTTGAAACAGTGATCTCTGACACATCTAGTCTATTAACTTTTCAGAGCAACGGGTTATTTGAGGGGTGCTGGTGGGTTTCCAAAATCATCTCAACCGTATTCCATTTCTAGTATCCAAAGGATCTGACAGCTTCAAAAACTCCTAGGACTCGACCATTTGTAGTACACGAGCCTTTATAATAATCAGTTTAGCTGCACAATCAAACACCCCCTGTTTCATATGCATCGGATCCTAAGATTGCAGAAGTTGCAGGGTATGTGCATTAGCTTCTCAGATGTTGAATATTGTTATCCTGTTTACTTATGCATATAGTAATCTTGAAATTGTGTTAAACATTGAATATTTTTTTGGGTATAATAGCACATCTATACGACAAAGAGTGTGTTGGCATGAATTTTGATTCCAAGAAAGGGTGAAAATTTTATAAGAAAATTAGAGTTGATAAGAATAATAAGAAATCTTGACTATACCCATTTGATCTGTTGGAAATGAGATTTAATCTAAATCGTATCATTTTTCAGTAAAATGGGTCAAAATTGCCTCCTCTAGTTCTGGGTCACAAGGTTCTACCTGTCTTATTTGATGGTCAGTTCAGATACTATACTAGTACGCAACTACACATAGACTTTTGAAGAGTAATTGTTGTAACCATTGCAATTATATGTAACTTCTCGCACCTTTTATTTACCTGACTACTTGTGTGAAGGTTTTCACGCCCGATACTTCACGGGCTGTGTACATTAGGCTTCACTGTCAGTGGAGGAAAATATCATTCGATCAAAACTTTTGACTTTTGAATACGTGATCTGAAAATGCGAATGTGAAATGGAGGTAAATTGAAATGCGAAGTGAAATCTGAAAATTGAAACGCGTATCTGAAAATTGAAAAGCGAATCTGAAAACTGCTGAAAACTGAAACGCATGTCTGAAAACTGAAACGCGAACCTGAAAACCAAAACGTGAAGCTGAAACGAGAAAATAAAAATTGCAACACAAATTTGATTTGCAAAATGCGAAACTGAAATTGAAAATGGGTCTCGGCCCAACGCGGCCCAAAAATTTAAGGTTAAAAATGGGTCTCGACTAAAGCATACCCAACCCGACCCGACCCGACCCGACCCGGGGCTCGACCCAACCTTTTTGACCTATCTAAAAGTTGAGTGTTTCAACCCATGATCCATTATGACCCAAACCCCTTTCATCCTTGACCCAATCCACCCGTATTTCATGTATACTTTTGACTACGGTAAGTCAAATTGTTATGCTTTTACTAGTGCCTTAACTTACAATGAATACTTTGCAGAGTTTTGTATCAGACATAGGTTAAAGAACGAAACAGAGTGGTTCTTGCGGGTTTCGTGGACCTTAATCGTTCATGATCATCTTTATAATTTCTTGCAAGCCAAGTAGCACATATCATTAATTAGATACATAAAAACTTTTATAGATATTTGACATCTTTGTTTAATGAGGTGCATATTGTTGTTATCTTGAGCTTTTGACTGTTTCTGATGATCTGCTCTATATGCACGTTACATACGATCCTTTTTTGAAGAAGAATACGGTATACTAGTTTACTAAACTAAGATATAGAGTATTTTTTTTTTTCATTTACCTATTTATATTTATATATTTATTTCTAAGACAGACATTAGTATATTAGAAAAAGATGTTACAATAAAAGGTAACACATGGGGGAGACAAACCGAATTCAAAGACAATCACAATATTAAAAACTGAAAACATAATGATCGATCTAAAAGCAAGTTGAATGGTTTTTATCATGGAAATCATCTTTTGTACAACTAATTTATACGTAGTATTTATATTATTTTTATTAGAATTTTGTTATATAAAAGGACAGTGGCAATAATACATAAACCCACGTACTCACTTTACAGTTGCATACCTTATGATTCAATGAATATTTGTGTCTAAAGAATCTCTTCACCTCAAATTGATATATAAAATCAAAAAGTTATAGTGGACCCTTAAAATAAATTCATATTTATACATGGGTCATGATCTAATGTGGGTCATAAAGGTACCTATAGGCTATACCTGTTCCATTGACACAGTCATATTTATAGTTTCTTTTTAGTGTATGTATAATTAATTTAAAGTTTTTTTCTTCTTTTAAATTTATATACGTCTTCAAATTGTATACTTTTAACTTACGAAGTACGACTTTTCAAGCATTCTTATGTAACCATAATTTTCCCTTGGATATGTTGTAAACCGGGCACAAGTAGATATCTATATGACAAAACGTACTCGGGTGACATTTGATTTCAAAAAGCTCAATATGAGCATTAGTTTAGAACTTTAGATCGTGCAAACTTTTTAATTATTAGGTTAACAAGAATAAGAAACACACATATGTTAAACCAAGTGTTCCTTATACAAAATCAAAGTACTTTTCACACAAACTTACAGAAAGAATACAAGTCTGAAGACTTGTGATGAATCATAAACAACACACTCAATTTAATACAAACAAATCCAAACGACACAAGAATATAACGAAATCCAAATACAAAATTATTGACATGATAGACATAACAAATGACATACCATCAACTGTGAAAGGCATGTTATTGACGGTGGTCCAAGTTATTGACAATCATTTAATTATTAAGCATGAAAGGCATGTTCAACTATTTGGAAATAGTGATTGCCTAATTTTGTTGAATAAAATCGGTTCTCCATTCTAGAAAGTAAAAGCTTGATTTTGCAAGTTGAAAAAAGTCATAAGGTGGCTATACTTGTTTATTGTTTCACATGGAAGAAAAAGTTACCAAATTCTATTTTGCATGTGCATGGTTTCAAGTATATATATGTGATGAGGAGAGAACGTGAATGGCATCCAGAGAGAGGATCAAATCCAATCCAGAGAAAGGGATCAAGTCACAAATGGGAAAACATAGTTGATAGGGTTTATCAACGGAGTGTGTTTATTTGTGATGTTGAGAGTTTTATTCTTGCAAGGAGTGTAAAAGAGTGTACGGAAAACTTAGATTTTATACTAAAATCTAAGGGGCTTAGGTTTGGATTTAACTCATAGTGTACTTTTTCTTGTACTGGGTTCTTTTATATTACAAGAATAAAGGAGACTCTTGGGGTGGACGTAGGCAGGGTTTTGTCGAACCACGTTAAATCGTCGTGTTATCAGTTACCTTATTTGCTTTCTATTATTTCTCGCAAGTTTGTCTCAAATAAATTATATCCTCGCTTCCGCTGGTGTGGGTGCGCTAGGCAAATTATCATAACAAGTGGTATCAGAGCGTATCCAGGTTTATCGGATATTTTTTGGTTTGGGGATGACGGGAAACAGCGGTATGCAATTTAAGGTGGAGCCTTTTTCAGATGGCGGATGACGATTGGAATATTTTTTGAACACTTAAATGTGTTTAATGGTCTGGTTGATCAACTTGAATAAGTTGAGGGTTAAAGGAGGAAGAAGATAAGACCCTTATTCTTCTTGCCTCTCTTCCCAGTTCGCAGGATAAGAGACGAAGATCCGATGACCGTTTTGAGCATGTGTTTGCTATGGTTGGTCATGGAAGGGGAATGTTTGCCGAGAAGAGATCTAGCGATAACAGTATGTCTAGATCAGAAGACGGCGTGAAGGGTATCCAGTGCTTCAAATGTCACAAGTGGGGTCACTACAGGAAGTATTGTCCACTCTGGAGGAATGGTGAAGGTAAATCAGGGGGTTCATCGGCTGTGGTAGCATTTAATGTACCGGTGGGAGATGTTCTCACAGTCTCCAAAAAGTTATACTTCTGCTCAAGATGAATGGATTTTAGATTCTAGTTGTACGATGCATGTGTGTTCCAAGGAAGCTTATTTTGATAAGCAAATGTTAAAGAAAGCGGAGTGCTGACTTTAGGTGATGGTTCAACATGTGATGTTGAGGGTGTTTGCATGGTGAAAAATAAAATTGTTTCACGGAGCTGCTTACGCTCTTGGTGGTGTGGCGTACACACCAAGGATGTGCAAGAATCTATTTTCTTTATGCGTGTTGGATTCTCAAGGATACGGCTATTAGGCCGTAGGTGGAGTTATGAAAATCACACATGGTGATCATGCATATTTTAACCGCGGGGTTTAATATGCCTGCTGCGCATATTTTAACCGCCGTATGATCATTGTACTTTCTCCGCTGGTTGATTTTCTCTGCGTCAACCATGTTAATGGTTAAGTCGGCATTTTTCGCTTTGTCAACTTTCTGCCACGCGAAAGTCTTAGACTTCGAAGCCTCTTCTGCGGCCTTTCCCTTGTCCTTTTTAGGTGGTTTTAGATGATCCAATTTGCCCGTGCGAAGCGCCTCCAGAACCCGTTCCATCAAGTTTTTACACCGATTGGTGTCGTGACCATAATCGTCATGAAATTCACAATACTTTGTTTTGTCCCGCTTACCAAATTCCGTAAGCGGAGTTGGGACCGCAAAGGTCGCGCACACCGGTTCGGTTGCCAAAATTTCTTTTGGCGTTTTGGACAAACTTTTAAGCAGCGCATAGTTCTGATTATTGATGCCGCGCTGATTATTGTTTCGTTAATTGCCACTTGATTTCCCTTTATCATTCCTGATGGGACCACCGCTAGGATACCTTCCACGAGAGTTATTACCACGATTTTGATCGCGCGAACGATCATCATCGTCCTTTCTCTCGTTGCGTGAGCTAGCTGTTGGAATGTCATTATCTTCGCCACTCCGCATATAGTCGTGGCATTCATTAAGCGCCTCAGCATAAGTTGTTGGGACTGTATGGCGCAGACGCCTTACCAGTGTTGGATGACGTTCTGAGTTTATACCATGTATGAGTCCGGAAATCTGTTGCTCTGGTTTGAGATCTGGTATACGCAGGCACTCATTAGTATACCTTGTGAGAAATTCACCCAAAGATTCCTTGGACTTCTGCACGATGTCATGGCATTCAATGTGAGTGCGCTTGCGTGGTCTCTGATTCTGATATTGCAGTAAAAACTTTGTCCGCAGATCCATAAACCCGGCAATACTACCCGCCGGCAACTTATTAAACCACTCACGAGCAATACCCTGTAGTGTCATAGGAAATATCTGACACGCAACCGGATCCACCCAGCCTTGAGTGCGCATTGCGCCTTCAAAACGCTGTAAAAAATCATCTGGATCGGTCAGGCCATTGTAAGTACCCAACGTGCTAGGTATCTTTGGTGCTGATGGAAACGGGTATGCGGATATATGCGGAGGAAACTTGTCAAAGGTAGTCGGTAGCTCGAAGGGTGGTTTAACAGGATCCCCTTTCAAGTTTGCAAAGAAACGCTTCATCATGTCCTGAACAAAGTCAGGTTGTGAAAATAAGTGAACCATATCAGGAGGTGCGGCCTGCATGAATTGACTTGCAAGATTTGCCTGCCCTTGAACATTTTGCAAGGTTGACCCTGCGTCTGCGGATATAACCAAGGCTGCTGCGTTGGAAAAGAGGGATAACTTGAAGATGCAGAGTACACAGGTGGCTGTAAAGGAAGCGAAACCTGTGGCGCAGATATCTGAGAAACTTGAGGATACACACTTAAAAGCCCAACTGTATGCGCTGTGCTTTGCTGCTGCGCTGTTATCGGCGCCCAATGAGAGTTCGCATCTGGGATGACACCAAATCCCCAACTATTAAGTAACGCCTGCGCATCCGCAGGAGTTAAAAATTGTGAAACTGGGCGCGGTGGTTGCCAAGGTTGCAACGGTGTAAATGACGAATTCTGCTGAATGCTCTGCGTATGCAGAGGTATTGAAACAGTGGTACTGTAAATAGGTACCTGGCCGCAGCAAACCACATGCGGCCCCGTTGTTCCACCGTCGGTGCCTGCAAAGATGACCCTTGGATCCACTGACGAAAAGTCCAGCCGCGTGGTTGTGACTGGTGAGTTTGCTCTTGGCGGTGTGACCCCGTCTGAATATATCGGCTTGTACCTCTGAAAGGGTTCACCGGATATAGGTGGAGGGTATATCATGTATCCCGCCTGAGTAGCGGCCCCTGTAGTCATAACCGGTGTATGTTGACTACCAGACGGTGCGTTCTGAACATCTGTTTGGGTATGTTCCGATGATTCCTCGGAAGTCATGATACTGTTAAAGAAAAAATTCAAAAATTTTGTAAATAACTAGTCATACAATTCAAAACCTTAAAAGAAAAAGCAATTAAACAGTCTTGAATTAATTCGACTCTCAACGAAAGCACCACTTGATCATGCATATTTTAACCGCGGGGTTTAATATGCCTGCTCAATACATAAGGAGGGGTTTAAGGATCTTAGAACGTGGCTCTCCGGTCCGGCTACCGTGAATAACCCTGGCCGAAATGATGATGTCGGCGGGGTGGCCAAGTGATTAAGTCCACCTCCGATAACGGTCGTCGATCAAGAGGCCCCAAATAAGGTCGTAGGTACTAGCTTACAAAAGACTAACCTGTTAACCTTGAAAAGATGTTGAATGATGTTGTTTTACGTAATGTGTATCGTATGTGATGGTTACGTAATGTGCTGTGTCCGGTAAATGATGATTAGGGTTTGTATTTATAGGCAAACCCTAATTCTAGAACCGTCCCAGATCACGTTAATCTTATCCATAACTGACTACCCCAAATCACGGATATAATTATGGAAAAGATATTTACTTGACAGCTAAGCAACCGCCGTACCGGGAACAAAGGCATTCGCACGCCGCATACCGCACACAAGAACACGCATACGCACAATAGTGATTGTCCGCATACACTTGTGGTGCGCCTGCGGGTGGCGGTATCATTACATGGTGTGAAGGTCCTGATGAAGCGAGAGAAGTATGAGGGTTTATATCGTCTGGTGGCGTGTACAAAATGTACTCGTGTCTTGAAGGTTTAGAAAGCGTGCACGCGGGAAACATTTCGGGAACATGTTGGGACATGTTTGACCAAGGTAGATTTCACGCCTTTAAACGATAGAATTTTTTTTTTTTTTTTTTTTAAATTTGAAGTCTGCCCAGACCCAGTTATTTGTCGCGGCGCGGCTCCTTTTGTCGCGGCGCGACATATAAAGGGATTTTATCCCATGCTTAGCAGTCTTTCTGTTACCAAAATGCGTTCAATGCCGCGGCGCGGCATACTTTGTCGCGGCGCGACGTATAACGGGAGCTGGGACTGATCTGCCACACAATTACAAAACCACAAGTTGACCAATTCATCAACTCAAAACACATTATATCATCATAAAACATGTTTAAACTTGATTAAACCAGTTTCTTACATCATTCAACATTAAGAAACATCTTTTGAGTCAAGAAAACGTGTTTACACATTTCAAATACATCATTTGGTCCCAAAACTTGACGGAAGCATAAAAATCAAATACATAAGACTTGGCGTTGATAAGCGGTACCACTAGAGCTAGATTCAAAATAGAGACTTGCATTACCACTTACTACAATGCCAATGCTCCACTATCCTCAAACGGGTTCCTTACCTTCGCGATGACATTTCGTCCCTATAAAACATAAAACAACACAGGGTAAGCTTTTAAGCTTAGTGAGTTATAGGCAAATAATATAGCATAATACATTGGGCATAACCATCACATTACTTTGTCCTTCAACCAAACGGTTGCTTACTTACTTTCGGATCCGACCCATTACTTACCATAGACATAACTTACTAAGGCCAACATTAGTAATTATGTCTAAGCTAACACAACCATAGACATATACATATGTCTAAGCTACCTTAATCAAATTACAATCATACATATGCACATAGACACCCAAAGTGTCTAAGCTATACCATACCATAGACAAGATTACTAGCAATGTAATAATCTTGCCTAAGCTAAACATCAACCATAGATACAATTATTAGGTGAACCTAATAATTCTATCTAAGCTATTCAACTAGTGCACTTAGTCGTTACTCTCTTGCACGGATGCAATCCGAGAACACTAAGCCACTCTTGACCCGCCCATTTTACCCCCTATAAACTCACCTTGATTAAACGAAATTCCTTGGTTACTTGAAGCTCCTTGGCCTTGATTAGCACCTACACATGAGCCAATCTCATCAATATCATGATTCAACAAAATTACAACTTTCACAAGCTTTCTACACACTCATATACTTACACATTGACTTAACCCCCTAATTACTCCAATATACACATGATCACTTTCATATATATAACATTTAACTTATCTTTTCCAATAAAAACACATTATCATGCCAACATCATCCCTTTGATCACACAATTCTCTAGTTCATCTCTTACATTCATAACATGCAATTCTTTCATATATCTCATTAAACATCAAGTGTGCATAAACTCATTTCAACTACTAGTAACCCTAAATCATCATTTATCCAAATTTCATTACTTACAACAATAATAACAATTCACCTATAAACATTATCCTTCACAATATTAAACTAAATCACATAAACATTTCATTGAGACATTTCATCAAACACTTAGTGTGCATGACTTGATTCTAAGCTAAAACATCACCAAATTCACCATATTCATATCATTCACTCAAAATGCAAGTTCATACATGAACTTACTCCCAAAATCACTAACAAATTCGTTTTAAAACATACAAGTGTGCACATTTTCAACATACAACAACTTCTAAGCTTAAGATTCATCACAAACACCCAATATTAGTGATACTTAGACATAGAAGTTCATACCTTATCTCTAGGGGTTTAAGAACCCTAATTGTGCACAAAGGAGAAGAATTTGGAGAATTAAAGCTTGCTAGAGTGATTAGAGTGCCTTAGATTTCACTAATTTTCAATTGCATGAGTTTAATTCCTTCAATTGAAGCTTCTTCTTCTTCTTCTTCTTCTTCTTGTATATGTCGACACACACACACACACACACAAGAACATACTCTCTGCTCAATTTTTGTAACTAAAACGATTTTCCAGCATTTTTACTTCTTTTATTAATTTAACTTTGCCCAAATTGCACTTTCTACCCTCCCCACCAAAACTATAATGAGGGAGGTCCTTAAATCTAACTTTTCATCTCTAGTCCCTTCCAACTTAACTAACAAACATTAACTATTAACCATTTATTTAATTTAAATCATACCATCCAAATACTTGATAATTAAATTATATAAAATAATACCTTAAATAATTGGGATGTTACAACTCTCCCCCTGGATTGTTCGCGTCCTCGCGAACCATTCTTGATGCAACGATGGATAATACTTCATAAGCCATTCTTCGGGTTCCCACGTACATTCGGAACCCTTTCTAAATTGCCATAACACTTTCAATAACATTACCTACTTATTTCTTAATTGCTTAACCTTTTGATCCAAAACCTTTATTGGCTTTTCCGTATATCTTAACTTATCATCAACCTCAATCTCACTCATAGGAACATAAGTTGATTCTTCCGCTAAACACTTCCTCAATTGTGATACGTGAAACGTGTCGTGAATATTACACAATTCGTCGGGCAAGGCCAAACGATAGGCTACCTTCCCGACTTTTGCCACAATCTCAAATGGTCCCACAAACCTTGGACCCAATTTTCCCCTTTTTCTAAAACGAATAATACCCTTCCATGGGGAAACTTTAAGCATTACCTTATCACCTACTTGAAATTCTATCGGCTTCCTTCTTTTATCCACATAAGACTTTTGTCGATCTTGTGCCGCTTTCATTCTTTCACGAATCTGATCTATCATTTCGGTTGTTTGTTGAACTACTTCCGTGCTTCCTAGCTCCCTTTGACCCACTTCACCCTAACATATTGGGGTTCTACACCTCCTTCCATACAACATCTCATAAGGTGCCATTCCAATGGTAGAATGATAACTATTATTTCACAAAAATTCAACTAATGGTAGGTGAGTATCCCAACTACCACCAAAATCAATGACGCACGCCCTTAACATATCCTCAAGAGTTTGGATAGTTCGCTCACTTTGACCATCCGTTTGTGGGTGAAACGCGGTACTCACATGCAACTTAGTACCCATTTCTTCTTGAAACTTCCTCCAATATCGTGATGTAAATCGGGTGTCACGGTCCAAAACAATGGAAATCGGCACCCCATGCCTTGCAACAACCTCTTTCATATATAATTTAGACATTGCTTCCGACGATGAAGCTTCTCTTATTGCTAAAAATAACGCACTCTTAGTTAATCTATCAACAATAACCCAAATGACATTGTGTTGTCGAGGGGTCTTAGGCAACTTAGTCACTAAATCCATTGTAATGTGTTCCCATTTCCAAACCGGTACTTTTAATGGTTGTAACTTACCGTAAGGCATTTGATGATCGGCTTTCACTTGAAGACAAGTAAGACATTTATGCATGTACTTTACTATATCCCTTTTCATTCCCGGCCACCAATAGTCTTTCCTTAGATCTCTATACATTTTCGTAGCACCGGGGTGAATCGAATACTTAGATTTGTGAGCTAAGTCAAGGAGCTCACCTCTAACACCACTTTGTGAAGGTACCCAAATTCTTCCATATCTAATTCTTAGACCACGAGAATCTATCATAAAATCGTCAACTTGTCCCTTGATCCTTTCTTTCTTCACGTTTTCGGGTTTTAACGCTTCATCTTGTGCTACTCGGATACTATCGAAAATTTGTGGTGATATTACCATGACCAAACTTGTTATCTTAATCGGTTGGTGACTTGACTTCCTACTAAGAGCATCCTCCACCACATTAGCCTTCCCGGGGTGATACAAAATTTCACAATCATAATCTTTCACCAAGTCGAGCCCTCTCCTTTGCCTATCATTTAAATCCCTTTGATCGAATAAATACTTTAAGTTCTTATGATCGGTATAAATAGAGAACTTAACACTGTAGTGACCCGAACTTTTCCATGCTTATATATATATTAAATGAAATTGTTATTTACATGATTAAGTGTTTCCAACATGTTAAGCAATCAAACTTGTTAAGACTTGATTAATTGAAATAGGTTTCATATAGACAATTGACCACCCAAGTTGACCGGTGATTCATGAACGTTAAAACTTGTAAAAACTATACGATGACATATATATGGTTATATATATAGTTAACATGATTTTATTATAAGTATGTATCTCATTAGGTATTTTAACAATGAGTTATATACATAAAAATGAGACTATTAATTTAAGAAACTCGAAAACGATATATATAACGATTATCGTTATAACAACGTCTTACTAGGTACACAACGTCTTACTAGGTACATATGAATCCTATTAAGATATTGATACACTTGGTTAATTATGTTAAATGATAAGTAAATATATTATTAAGTGTATTAACAATGAAATACATATGTAAAAATAAGACTACTAACTTAATGATTTCGAAACGAGACATATATGTAACGATTATCGTTGTAACGACATTTAACTGTATATATATCATACTAAGATATATTATATATCATAATATCATGATAATATAACAATTTAACATCTCATTTGTTATAATAAACAATGGGTTAACAACATTCAACAAGATCGTTAACCTAAAGGTTTCAAAACAACATTTACATGTAACGACTAACGATGACTTAACGACTCAGTTAAAATGTATATACATGTAATGTTTTAATATGTATTCATAAACTTTTGAAAGACTTCAAGACACTTATCAAAATACTTCTACTTAACAAAAATGCTTACAATTACATCCTCGTTCAGTTTCATCAACAATTCTACTCGTATGCACCCGTATTCGTACTCGTACAATACACAGCTTTTAGATGTATGTACTATTGGTATATACACTCCAATGATCAGCTCTTAGCCGCCCATGTGAGTCACCTAACACATGTGGGAACCATCATTTGGCAACTAGCATGAAATATCTCATAAAATTACAAAAATATGAGTAATCATTCATGACTTATTTACATGAAAACAAAATTACATATCCTTTATATCTAATCCATACACCAACTACCAAAAACACCTACAAACACTTTCATTCTTCAATTTTCTTCATCTAATTGATCTCTCTCAAGTTCTATCTTCAAGTTCTAAGTGTTCTTCATAAATTCCAAAAGTTCTAGTTTCATAAAATCAAGAATACTTCCAAGATTGCAAGTTTACTTCCAAGTTTTCTAAATCCATTCCAAGTAATCATCCAAGATCAAGAAACCTTTGTTAATTACAGTAGGTTATCTTTCTAATACAAGGTAATAATCATATTCAAACTTTAATTCAATTTCTATAACTATAACAATCTTATTTCGAGTAGAAATCTTACTTGAAATTGCTTTCGTCTCATGATTCTGCTTCAAGAACTTTCAAGCCATCCAAGGATCCTTTGAAGCTAGATCTATTTTTCACATTTCCAGTAGGTTTATCCAAGGAACTTGAGGTAGTAATGATATTCATAACATCATTCGATTCATACATATAAAGCTATCTTATTCGAAGGTTTAAACTTGTAATCACTAGAACATAGTTTAGTTAATTCTAAACTTGTTCGCAAATAAAAGTTAATCCTTCTAACTTGACTTTTAAAATAAACTAAACACATGTTCTATATCTATATGATATGCTAACTTAATGATTTAAAACCTGGAAACACGAAAAACACCGTAAAACCGGATTTACGCCGTCGTAGTAACACCGCGGGCTGTTTTGGGTTAGTTAATTAAAAACTACGATAAACTTTGATTTAAAAGTTGTTATTCTGGGAAAATGATTTTTATTATGAACATGACACTATATCCAAAAATTATGGTTAAACTCAAAGTTGAAGTATGTTTTCTAAAATGGTCATCTAGACGTCGTTCTTTCGACTGAAATGACTACCTTTACAAAAACAACTTGTAACTTATTTTTCCGACTATAAACCTATACTTTTTCTGTTTAGATTTATAAAATAGAGTTCAATATGAAACCATAGCAATTTGATTCACTCAAAACGGATTTAAAATGAAGAAGTTATGGGTAAAACAAGATTGGATAATTTTTCTCATTTTAGCTACGTGAAAATTGGTAACAAATCTATTCCAACCATAACTTAATCAACTTGTATTGTATATTATGTAATCTTGAGATACCATAGACACATATACAATGTTTCGACCTATCATGTCGACACATCTATATATATTTCGGAACAACCATAGACACTCTATATGTGAATGTTGGAGTTAGCTATACAGGGTTGAGGTTGATTCCAAAATATATATAGTTTGAGTTGTGATCAATACTGAGATACGTATACACTGGGTCGTGGATTGATTCAAGATAATATTTATCGATTTATTTCTGTACATCTAACTGTGGACAACTAGTTGTAGGTTACTAACGAGGACAGCTGACTTAATAAACTTAAAACATCAAAATATATTAAAAGTGTTGTAAATATATTTTGAACATACTTTGATATATATGTATATATTGTTATAGGTTCGTGAATCAACCAGTGGCCAAGTCTTACTTCCCGACGAAGTAAAAATTTGTGAAAGTGAGTTATAGTCCCACTTTTAAAATCTAATATTTTTGGGATGAGAATACATGCAGGTTTTATAAATGATTTACAAAATAGACACAAATACGTGAAACTACATTCTATGGTTGAATTATCGAAATCGAATATGCCCCTTTTTATTAAGTCTGGTAATCTAAGAATTAGGGAACAGACACCCTAATTGACGCGAATCCTAAAGATAGATCTATTGGGCCTAACAAACCCCATCCAAAGTACCGGATGCTTTAGTACTTCGAAATTTATATCATATCCGAAGGGTGTCCCGGAATGATGGGGATATTCTTATATATGCATCTTGTTAATGTCGGTTACCAGGTGTTCACCATATGAATGATTTTTATCTCTATGTATGGGATGTGTATTGAAATATGAAATCTTGTGGTCTATTGTTACGATTTGATATATATAGGTTAAACCTATAACTCACCAACATTTTTTGTTGACGTTTAAAGCATGTTTATTCTCAGGTGAATACTAAGAGCTTCCGCTGTTGCATACTAAAATAAGGACAAGATTTGGAGTCCATGTTTGTATGATATTGTGTAAAAACTGCATTCAAGAAACTGATTTCGATGTAACATATTTGTATTGTAAACCATTATGTAATGGTCGTGTGTAAACAGGATATTTTAGATTATCATTATTTGATAATCTACGTAAAACTTTTTAAACCTTTATTTATGAAATAAAGGTTATGGTTTGTTTTAAATATGAATGCAGTCTTTGAAAAACGTCTCATATAGAGGTCAAAACCTCACAACGAAATCAATTAATATGGAACGTTTTTAATCAATAAGAACGGGACATTTCAGTTGGTATCCGAGCGTTGGTCTTAGAGAACCAGAAAATTTGCATTAGTGTGTCTTATCGAGTTTGTTAGGATGCATTAGTGAGTCTGGACTTCGACCGTGTTTTCTTTAAAAATGATTGCTTAACATTTTTGTTGGAAACTATATATTATTAACATGTATATATTATGTGATATATTAATCTCTTAACATGTTTGATATTGTGTGATAGATGTCTACCTCTAGCACAAATCCCATTGACTCACCTAATAATAACGAAGAGTCGAATATATATTGGACTGATTCACAAGTTCCCGAAGAAGAACCAGAAGAAGAATCAGAACCGGAAGAAGAATCAGAACCGGAAGAGGAGGAACCGGAGGAGGAAATAGAACCGGTGGGGGAAATAATAAAACGGTTAAGTAAAAGAAAATCCTCAACCAACCAACCACGGTTAATTATGGTCAATGGTGTTTTCGCCAAGGAAGCAAAATATTGGGAGGATTACCAATTCTCCGATGAATCGGATTCCGACGAGAATTCCGATGATGTTATAGAAATTACCCCAACTGAATTTAAAAAGGTAAAAGAAAATAATAAGGGAAAGGGCATAAAAATAGGGAAATCTAATTCCAACCCCGATGAACTTTATATGTATCATCAACCCCCAAAGCCCTTAAGTTGTAACAATGACCCGGGAACCTCTAAACCACCAGGTTTTTCTAAACCGTTGTGGAAAATGACAGCTCATATTAGGGGAACATCATATATCCCTAGAAACTTGGCAAAACGAACCAAAATCGAAGAAGAAGAAACGAGCGAGTCGGAATAAGATAGTTGTATTCGTGTGGTGTAATATATGTAATATAGTGTGCTTATGCTTTATGATATATGTAAAAATTGCTTGTATTAATAAGTATTTTTTTTTATGAATCTAACTCTTGTCTATTTTACAGTATAAAAACACAAAATGGATAGACAACCCAATATTTTAAGAGACCTACCCGGAGACATGATTGATGAAATCTTGTCTAGAGTCGGTCAGAATTCTTCGGCACAACTATTTACGGCGAAATCAGTTTGTAAGACATTCGAAGAACGTTCCAAGAATGTCTTGGTTTATAAGAGACTTTCATTTGAAAGATGGGGGATATCACATTGGGAAACCCATAAGTTACGATGTGTTTACTTTGACGCATATATTGCGGGGAACCCAAATGCTATTTTACGCAACGGGTTAAGAAATTATTTTGACTCAATGTATCCGAATATAGGACTTCATGATTTAGAAAAAGCGGCTAACATGTAACATAAAGAAGCATGCTATGCTTACGGGTTAGTAATGTTCGCTTCTCACCAAAGTGAGAAAAAGAACATCGGGCTACAACTATTAAACAAAACATTTCCACAAGTGACGGAGTCGGTAATTGGGGTAAGAAATGAGGTTTTTAGGTTATTACGAGACTGTTGGTCATTACGTAACCCTCGTCTCTTTGACGACGTTACAACACGCTGTCTTATCAACGGCCATAACGGTTATGTTCCACAAGACCAAGGATGGGAAGTAGTCCTAGTAAAACCAGAATGCATGACTTGTTTCTGGACGTATGAATTACGTGTCTTTATTGCCATTGCTGAACGACTTGTGTACTAGCTAGAATTATCTTCACAACTATCTTGTATCAAAGTTATTGGGTGCTATATTTCATGCTTTATGTAAAATAAGCGTATTGTAAGTTTGTAAAATATTGTATAAAAGTTTGAACGTGAAATATTATTATAATCAGTTTTTCATATAGAATTGTAGTAGTTGAATTGTATATTAGCTACTAAGTATGAACTTAACGGGTAGGTACTACCCGAATTTAAACGTATAAAACGCTAATATGAAGAAAAAGCTTTTATAAATGAGTTCATATTATGCTACGAAATACTATTAACTACTCTTAATATTCTGTATGATTAACTTGTTCCATTTGACTATTTTGAAGGAAATGGCACCGACTACTCGACACACCGTGAATATGAATGAAGAGGAATTCCGTACTTTTATAGCTTCAAACATAGCCGCAGTACAGGCTGCGCTACATACCAACAATAACCTTGGATCTAGCAGTACAGGAAATCGTGTAGGATGCACCTACAAAGAATTCACTGCCTGCAAACCTTTGGAATTTGATGGAACCGAAGGACCGATCGGATTGAAACGGTGGACCGAGAAGGTCGAATCGGTGTTTGCCATAAGTAAGTGTACTGAAGAGGACAAAGTGAAGTACGCTACGCATACCTTCATAGGTTCTGCGTTAACATGGTGGAATACCTATCTAGAGCAAGTGGGACAAGATGATGCATACGCACTACCGTGGTCAGCATTCAAGCACTTGATGAACGAGAAGTACCGTCCCAGAACTGAGGTCAATAAGCTCAAGACAGAACTTAGAGGGTTACGAAACCAAGGATTTGATATTACCACATACGAAAGACGATTCACAGAATTGTGCCTATTGTGTCCGGGAGCGTTCGAAGATGAGGAAGAGAAGATCGACGCGTTTGTGAAAGGATTACCGGAAAGAATCCAAGAAGATATAAGTTCACACGAGCCCGCCTCCATACAACAGGCATGTAGAATGGCTCACAAACTAGTGAACCAGATTGAGGAAAGAATTAAAGAACAGACGGCTGAAGAGGCCAATGTGAAGAAAGTCAAAAGAAAGTGGGAGGAAAACGGTGATAAGAATCACCAATACAACAACAACAGCAATTACAATAATAATCGCAACAATTATCCCAACAATCGCAACATCAATCGCAACTACAACAAACGGCCCAACAACAACAACAACAACAACAACAACAACAACAACAACAACAACAATAACAGCAACTACAACAATCATCCCAACAACAATAACAACCGCAACAACAACAACATCAATCAGAAGCAGCTATGCCAAAGGTGTGAAAAGTATCACTCGGGGTTCTGCACCAAATTTTGCAACAAGTGTAAAAGAAATGGTCATAGCACGGTGAAGTGTGAGGTCTACGGACTAGGGGTTAACAGAACGAAAGGAACAAATGGTGTCAGAACGAGTAATGGCGGAGCAAGTAGTGTCGGAGCAAGTTATGCCAATGTAGTTTATTATAAATGTGGAAAACCGGGCCAAATTATTAGAAATTGCCCGAATCAGGAGAACACGAATGGACAAGGCCGCGGAAGAGTTTTCAATATTAATGCGGCAGAGGCACAGGAAGACCCGGAGCTTGTTACAGGTACATTTCTTATTGACAATAAATCTGCTTACGTTTTATTTGATTCGGGTGCGGATAGAAGCTATATGAGTAGAGATTTTTGTGCTAAATTAAGTTGTCCATTGACGCCGTTGGATAGTAAATTTTTACTTGAATTAGCAAACGGTAAATTAATTTCAGCAGATAATATATGTCGGAATCGAGAAATTAAACTGGTTAGCAAAACATTTAAGATTGACTTGATACCAGTAGAGTTAGGGAGTTTTGATGTGATAATCGGTATGGACTGGTTGAAAGAAGTGAAAGCAGAGATCGTTTGTTACATAAATGCAATTCGCATTATACGAGAAAAAGGAAAACCCTTAATGGTGTACGGAGAAAAGGGCAACACGAAGCTACATCTTATTAGTAATTTGAAGGCACAAAAACTAATAAGAAAAGGTTGCTATGCTGTTCTAGCACACGCCGAGAAAGTACAAACTGAAGAGAAGAGCATCAATGATGTTCCCGTCGCAAAAGAATTTCCCGATGTATTTCCGAAAGAATTACCGGGACTACCTCCACATCGATCTGTTGAATTTCAAATAGATCTTGTACCAGGAGCTGCACCAGTAGCTCGTGCTCCTTATAGACTCGCACCCAGCGAGATGAAAGAACTGCAAAGCCAACTGCAAGAACTATTAGAACGTGGTTTCATTCGACCAAGCACATCACCATGGGGAGCTCCTGTTTTGTTTGTTAAGAGGAAGGATGGTACATTTAGGTTGTGTATTTACTACAGAGAGTTGAACAAACTTACCATCAAAAACCGTTATCCACTGCCGAGAATTGATGACTTATTTGATCAACTACAAGGCTCGTCGGTTTATTCGAAGATCGATTTACGTTCTGGATATCATCAAATATG
Organism: Rutidosis leptorrhynchoides; assembly: GCF_046630445.1. Classification (NCBI taxonomy): domain Eukaryota; kingdom Viridiplantae; phylum Streptophyta; class Magnoliopsida; order Asterales; family Asteraceae; genus Rutidosis; species Rutidosis leptorrhynchoides. The sequence continues at coordinate 422,842,185 of NC_092338.1, read as the reverse complement.
AGTAAATGAGGATGATATTCCAAAAACTGCTTTTAGGACGCGTTATGGTCATTACGAGTTTATGGTTATGCCGTTTGGATTGACTAACGCACCAGCTGTGTTCATGGACCATATGAACCGAGTGTGTGGGCCATATCTTGACAAGTTTGTCATTGTTTTCATCGATGACATACTTATTTACTCAAAGAATGATCAAGAGCACGAAGAACATTTGAGAAAAGTGCTAGAAGTATTGAGGAAAGAAAAACTGTACGCTAAGTTTTCAAAGTGTGCATTTTGGTTGGAAGAAGTTCAATTCCTCGGTCACATAGTGAACAAAGAAGGTATCCAGGTGGACCCGACAAAGATCGTAACTGTTGAAAAGTGGAAAACCCCAAAAACTCCGAAGCATATACGTCAATTTTTAGGATTGGCTGGTTACTACAGAAGATTCATCCAAGATTTCTCCAAAATAGCAAAACCCTTGACTGCATTAACGCATAAAGGGAAGAAATTTGAATGGAAGGATGAACAAGAAAAGGCGTTTCAATTATTGAAGAAAAAGCTAACTACGGCACCTATATTGTCATTGCCTGAAGGAAATGATGATTTTGTGATTTATTGTAACGCATCAAAGCAAGGTCTCGATTGTGTATTAATGCAACGGACGAAGGTGATTGCTTATGCGTCTAGACAATTGAAGATTCACGAGCAAAATTATACGACGCATGATTTGGAATTAGGCGCGGTTGTTTTTGCATTAAAGACTTGGAGGCACTACTTATATGGGGTCAAAAGTATTATATATACCCGGCGTTGTAAACGGCGTCCGTTGTGTCCGTTGCGACGCCCGTTGCGGCATTTTGGTGACTAAACTGTTTCGACCCCGTCTCGTTTTCTTATAAGCCAGTCAACAGTCAAAAGTCAGGTCAAATGCAGGAAAAATTGGGTCAACACCGGTCAAAAGTCATAAATTCTGTTAAAATCGGTCATAAGTCGGTCAAATCAATCAAAATTGACTTAGTTTAGTATTCCATTTTGTATTATATTAGCGCTAATAGTAATTATAGGTACAAACTTGTCAAAATTGTGTAAATATATATATTATACATATAAAAGTCAACATTAGTTAACATCCGTTTCGACCCCGTCTCGGCCCCGTTTTTTTCGTTGCGACGTTTTGAGGTCGATACCGTTTCGGCCCCGTCTCACGTCTTTTTCAACCTTGTATATACCGACCACAAAAGTCTTCAACACATATTTAATCAGAAACAACTGAATATGAGACAGCGTAGGTGGATTGAATTGTTGAATGATTACGACTTTGAGATTCGTTACCACCCGGGGAAGGCAAATGTGGTAGCCGACGCCTTGAGCAGAAAGGACAGAGAACCCATTCGAGTAAAATCTATGAATATAATGATTCACACTAACCTTACTGCTCAAATAAAGGAGGCGCAACAAGGAGTTTTAAAAGAGGGAAATTTAAAGGATGAAATACCCAAAGGATCGAAGAAGCATATTAATATTCGGGAAGATGGAACCCGGTATAGGGCTGAAAGAATTTGGGTACCAAAATTTGGAGATATGAGAGAAATGGTACTTAGAGAAGCTCATAAAACCAGATACTCAATACATTCTGGAACGGGGAAGATGTACAAGGATCTTAAGAAACATTTTTGGTGGCCAGGTATGAAAGCCGATATTGCTAAATATGTAGGAGAATGTTTGACGTGTTCTAAGGTCAAAGTTGAACATCAGAAACCATCAGGTCTACTACAACAACCTGAAATCCCGGAATAGAAATGGGAAAACATTACCATGGATTTCATTACTAAATTGCCAAGGACTGCAAGTGGTTATGATACTATTTGGGTAATAGTTGATCGTCTCACCAAGTCAGCACACTTCCTGCCAATAAGAGAAGATGACAAGATGGAGAAGTTAGCACGACTGTATTTGAAGGAAGTCGTCTCCAGACATGGAATACCAATCTCTATTATCTCTGATAGGGATGGCAGATTTATTTCAAGATTCTGGCAGACATTACAGCAAGCATTGGGAACTCGTCTAGACATGAGTACTGCCTATCATCCACAAACTGATGGGCAGAGCGAAAGGACGATACAAACGCTTGAAGACATGCTACGAGCTTATGTTATTGATTTCGGAAACAGTTGGGATCGACATCTACCGTTAGCAGAATTTTCCTACAACAACAGCTACTATTCAAGCATTGAGATGGCACCGTTTGAAGCACTTTATGGTAGAAAGTGAAGGTCTCCTATTTGAAATGTCCCGTTCTTATTGATTAAAAACGTTCCATATTAATTGATTTCGTTGCGAGGTTTTGACCTCTATATGAGACGTTTTTCAAAGACTGCATTCATTTTTAAAACAAACCATAACCTTTATTTCATAAATAAAGGTTTAAAAAGCTTTACGTAGATTATCAAATAATGATAATCTAAAATATCCTGTTTACACACGACCATTACATAATGGTTTACAATACAAATATGTTACATCGAAATCAGCTTCTTGAATGCAGTTTTTACACAATATCATACAAATATGGACTCCAAATCTTGTCCTTATTTTAGTATGCAACAGCGGAAGCTCTTAGTATTCACCTGAGAATAAACATGCTTTAAATGTCAACAAAAATGTTGGTGAGTTATAGGTTTAACCTATATATATCAAATCGTAACAATAGACCACAAGATTTCATATTTCAATACACATCCCATACATAGAGATAAAAATCATTCATATGGTGAACACCTGGTAACCGACATTAACAAGATGCATATATATAAGAATATCCCCATCATTCCGGGACACCCTTCGGATATGATATAAATTTCGAAGTACTAAAGCATCCGGTACTTTGGATGGGCTTTGTTAGGCCCAATAGATCTATCTTTAGGATTCGCGTCAATTAGGGTGTCTGTTCCCTAATTCTTAGATTACCAGACTTAATAAAAAGGGCAAATTCGATTTCGATAATTCAACCATAGAATGTAGTTTCACGTACTTGTGTCTATTTTGTAAATTATTTATAAAACCTTCATGTATTCTCATCCCAAAAATATTAGATTTTAAAAGTGGGACTATAACTCACTTTCACAGATTTTTACTTCTTCGGGAAGTAAGACTTGGCCACTGGTTGATTCACGAACCTATAACAATATATACATATATATCAAAGTATGTTTAAAATATATTTACAACACTTTTAATATATTTTGATGTTTTAAGTTTATTAAGTCAGCTGTCCTCGTTAGTAACCTACAACTAGTTGTCCACAGTTAGATGTACAGAAATAAATCGATAAATATTATCTTGAATCAATCCACGACCCAGTGTATACGTATCTCAGTATTGATCACAACTCAAACTATATATATTTTGGAATCAACCTCAACCCTGTATAGCTAACTCCAACATTCACATATAGAGTGTCTATGGTTGTTCCGAAATATATATAGATGTGTCGACATGATAGGTCGAAACATTGTATACGTGTCTATGGTATTATACAATACAAGTTGATTAAGATATGGTTGGAATAGATTTGTTACCAATTTTCACGTAGCTAAAATGAGAAAAATTATCCAATCTTGTTTTACCCATAACTTCTTCATTTTAAATCCGTTTTGAGTGAATCAAATTGCTATGGTTTCATATTGAACTCTATTTTATGAATCTAAACAGAAAAGTATAGCTTTATAGTCGGAAAAATAAGTTTCAAGTCGTTTTTGTAAAGGTAGTCATTTCAGTCGAAAGAACGACGTCTAGATGACCATTTTAGAAAACATACTTCCACTTTGAGTTTAACCATAATTTTTGGATATAGTTTCATGTTCATAATAAAAATCATTTTCTCAGAATAATAACTTTTAAATCAAAGTTTATCATAGTTTTTAATTAACTAACCCAAAACAACCCGCGGTGTTACTACGACGGCGTAAATCCGGTTTTACGGTGTTTTTCGTGTTTCCAGGTTTTAAATCATTAAGTTAGCATATCTGATAATGCTAAAAACGAACATATATTTCATAGCATTATTCCTCAAGAAAGACAAGCTTTTAGTTGCAATTGTTCTATTTACAAGAGATATTCGTTTAAATAATAAAAGGTGAAGACAAAAGACAGATTCGACGAATTGAAGACGCAAACGACCAAAAAGCTCAAAAGTACAAAAGACAATCAAAAAGGTTCCAATTATTGATAAGAAACGTCTCGAAATTACAAGAGTACAAGATTCAAAACGCAAAGTACAAAATATAAAATTGTACGCAAGGACGTTCGAAAATCCAGAACCGGGACCAGAGTCAACTCTTAACGCTCGACGCAACGGACTAAAAATTACAAGTTAACTATGTATATAAATATAATATAATATATAATTAATTATATTAATTATATATATATTATATTTATAAATAAAAAACCGTCGGCAGAGAAAGACTCCAAGGACTGAGCTGTAATTTCATTCTCCGCGACTCGCGGAGTTTGAAGAGGATTTTGCCGCGAGTCGCGGAGCCCCAAATTTGAAAACTGCCTATAAATCCAACCGAATTCTGATCAAAAACCATCATCTTTTTCTTCCTCATTCATACGTAAAATTTATATTTATATTTATAATTTATATTTTAATTTTAATTATAATTCTAATAATAAGGGTATGTTAGCGAATATTGTAAGGGTGTAAGTCGAAATTCTGTCCGTGTAACGCTACGCTATTTTTAATCATTGTAAGTTATGTTCAACCTTTTTACATTAATGTCTCGTAGCTAAGTTATTATTATGCTTATTTAAAACGAAGTAATCATGATGTTGGGCTAATTACTAAAATTGAGTAATTGGGCTTTGTACCATAATTGGGGTTTGGACAAAAGAACGACACTTGTGGAAATTAGACTATGGGCTATTAATGGGCTTTATATTTGTTTAACTAAATGATAGTTTGTTAATGTTAATATAAAGATTTACAATTGGGCGTCCCTATAAATTACCATATACACTCGATCGGACACGATGGGCGGGGTATTTATATGTACGAATAATCGTTCATTTAACCGGACACGGGAATGGATTAATAGCCACTAGAATAATTAAAACAGGGGTGAAATTACATTCAAGGGTAATTGGTGTAATTGTTAACAAAGTAGTAAAACCTTGGTTTACACGCAGTCGATAACCTGGTGTATTCATTAAACAAAGTATTAAAACCTTGTTACAATTCGAATCCCCAATTAGTTGGAATATTTAACTTCGGGTATAAGAATAATTTGATGAGGACACTCGCACTTTATATTTATGACTGATGGACTGTTATGGACAAAAACCAGACGGACATATTAAATAATCCAGGACAAAGGACAATTAACCCATGGGCATAAAACTAAAATCAACACGTCAAACATCATGATTACGGAAGTTTAAATAAGCATAATTCTTTTATTTCATATTTAATTTCCTTTATTTTATATTTAATTGCACTTCTAATTATCGCACTTTTATTTATTGTTATTTAATCGCACTTTTAATTATCGTACTTTTTAATTATCGTAAGTTTATTTTATCGCACTTTTATTATTCGCAATTTCATTATCGTTATTTACTTTACGCTTTAATTTAAGTCTTGTATTTATTTTATATTTTACATTAGGTTTTAACTGCGACTAAAGTCTTAAAATCGACAAACCGGTCATTAAACGGTAAAAACCCCCATTTATAATAATAATATTACTTATATATATATATATATATATATATATATATATATTTGTATTTTTAATAAAAGTAAACTAATATAGCGTTGAGCTTTGTTTAAAGATTTCCCTGTGGAACGAACCGGACTTACTAAAAACTACACTACTGTATGATTAGGTACACTGCCTATAAGTGTTGTAGCAAGGTTTAAGTATATCCATTCTATAAATAAATAAATATCTTGTGTAAAATTGTATCGTATTTAATAGTATTTCCTGCTAAAATTAATAACTATTTTATATACACCTCGCATAACATCAAGTATTTTTGGCGCCGCTGCCGGGGAACTATCTTAAAAGCCGGAAGCACAACGCTAATAAAAAAAAAAAAAAAAAAAAGGATTTTTTGTTTACTTTTATTAAAATTCATTTTTGTAAAAATACGTTTTAAATATTCAAAAATATAAAAAGAAAAACAAAAATATAAGTATTTTTAAGATTTTGTTAAATATTTAAGTTTTATAAGTTTCTTTATTTCTATTTTAGTTTATAAAAATATAAGTTTTATTAACTATCTTTTATTTATAGAAAAAAATTAAAAACAGAAAAAAAAAAAAAAATAAAGAAAACGCGTCGAATTTAAATCTGTCAACTGAATTTCTGAACCCCGCGAGTCGCGGGGTTTGATGTATTAATTACCGCAACTCGCGGAGCCTTTCTGACAGGCGACAAAAAACCCTAATCCTGCATTAATTACGGGTTATTATTAATTATAATTATTATTTAAACCTAATTATTATTATTATTATTATTATTAGTTTTATTTTTATTTTTACTTTTTATTTAATTTATGTATTTAGTATTAATTAGTTTTATTAAATTGTAAAATTAGTAGTTTTATTAAAAAAATAATATAAAAATAATATTTTTATAAAAATTGTACTTTTTACAACTTTTTGTATATTTTTATATTTTGTCCCTTTTTAATCGTTGTAGCGTAATATTTGTATTTTTAGCTCATATTTAATTTTAAACTTAGTTTTTGCTATAGTTATTTTTACTCCTAGATTTTTAGGCTTTGCCGTAGAATTCCTTAAGTGCTTTTTCTTTAGACTAAGATTTAGGTGCTTTAGAATTTTGCGACGCCATTTTAAGTTTTAGTTTCTTTTTAAGTTATTTCCATTTGGAATTTAGTTTTTCCTGTAAGCTTTAATATTTTTAGACGACTTTTACTATGTACCAATTGTCATTCCAATTAGTAATTTCAATTTGCGATTATAATTTTAAGTTAGTTGTAGTAATAAGGTTAGGTTAGTTAAGTATTTTTAAGTTTTTATAAGTTTCTTTTATTTTTCCGTCACCTTTTATTTTTCAACCATTTTTTCTTTTTCGACCTTTTGCGACGAACTCTTTTTCTCTCTTATTTCTCGCTATTCTAGTTTTTAGGACTTAGAATTTTTTCTACTTCTTATCTAAATTTCTTAAAATTACGAAAATTTATTTTGAGTGGTTAAATTGATAGACATCAAAATTTTCTGGTTCGTAGTAATAGTTGGATTTGTACGTGGACCGGGTTATTGGAGCCAAACAGTCCTCAATTATATTGAGACCAAACGAATCCTGCCCCTCTGCTGCATCTTTTGGCTATTCGAAACGTGGGCAAAATCAGAAAAGTCTATTGATTGGATAACTTATTATAATTTTTCTTTCCTTTTAAAAACTAATAGGATATTCAGTGAATGCACCGAGCAAGACGTTCATCACCTTTTGTACGTTCACCACCTGTAACTCGATCAAGACATCGTTTAACAAATATAACCGCCGTTGATTTTTCTTTAGAATCGTCATCCAGTCGACCAAGTACTTCAGTTCAAATTTCCGATAATCCATTTTTTGAACCCAACATCACAATTGAGAATCCGGAAAATATTCAGGAACGGTTCATAGATCCTGAACCACTAAACTTTCCTCCGGAGCCACCAATCATTCAAACAGAGATTGTTGAGGAACGAACCATTAAATCTGAATCCTCTAGTGATTCCGATTCAATAAATTCAATTATGGAGAATCTAGAACCTCTAAGTATGGAAGACCGAATGAGAGCTAAACGCACTGGCCAAGGTCACGCAATTACTCATCCAGACATTAATGCGCCAGATTATGAAATCAAAGGACAAATTCTACACATGGTGACTAATCAATGCCAATTTAGTGGTGCGCCGAAGGAAGATCCAAATGAACATCTACGTACCTTTAATAGGATCTGCACACTATTTAAAATCCGAGAAGTGGAGGATGAACAGATATATCTCATGTTATTTCCCTGGACTTTAAAGGGAGAAGCCAAAGATTGGTTGGAATCGTTACCTGAAGGGGCGATCGATACATGGGACGTTTTAGTTGACAAATTTCTTAAACAATTCTTTCCTGCATCTAAAGCCGTAAGACTTCAAGCAGAAATTGTTACGTTTACACAGAAACCAAATGAAACTCTATATGAGGCGTGGACAAGATATGGAAAGTTATTAAGAGGATGTCCGCAACATGGTTTAGACACCTGTCAAATAGTACAAATATTCTACCAAGGATGCGACATCACTACAAGAAAAGACATAGATATAGCAGCTGGTGGTTCTATTATGAAGAAAACCGAAACTGATGCTTACAAAATTATTGATAACACTGCTTCCCACTCACATGAGTGGCACCAAGAAAAAGATATCATTAGATCATCTAAAGCAGCTAGAGCCGATTCTAGCCATGACTTAGATTCCATTTCCGCAAAGATAGATGCTGTGGAGAGACGAATGGAAAAGATGACTAAAGATATTCACTCAATACGAATTAGTTGTGAGCAGTGTGGAGGACCACATTTGATAAAAGATTGTCTCAGTATTGAATTAACAATGGAACAAAGAGAGAATATTTCATACATAAACCAAAGGCCTGGAAATAATTATCAGAATAATTATCAACCGCCAAGACCGATTTACAATCAAAACCAGAATTATAACCGAAATATTCCATACAACAACCAACAAGGTCCTAGCAATCAACAAGTATCCAATAATACTTATAATCAGCAAAGACCGAATTTTCAAAACAAACCACCACAACAAACCGATGATAAAAAGCCGAATTTAGAAGATATGATGACGAAGCTAGTTGAAACTCAAACACAGTTTTTCACATCTCAAAAACAAACTAATGAACAAAATGCTCAAGCATTTAGAAATCAACAAGCTTCTATTCAAAATCTGGAACAAGAAGTGAGTAACCTAGCAAGGTTAATAGGTGAAAGAAAACCGGGAAGTCTACCTAGCGATACAAATGCTAACCCCCGGAATGAAACAGCTAAAGCTATTACCACAAGAAGTGGTACAACACTTAAACCACCTGAAATACCTGTAACTTCTGATGAAACCATTCCTACTCCACAAGAACCACAACCTGATCAAGATAAGGAAAAAGAACCGGTAGTTGAAAAGGTTAATGAAGATAACACAGTTAAGGATAAACCTTATGTTAAACCATACCAACCACCACTTCCTTATCCGAGTAAAATGAAGAAAGAGAAACTTGAAGCCGAGCAATCCAAATTCTTGGATATGTTTAAACAGATAAATGTAAATCTTCCTTTCATTGATGTGATTTCAGGAATGCCTAGATATGCTAAATTCTTGAAAGATCTAATCTCAAATAGAAAGAAAATGGAAGAACTCTCGGCTGTCACTATGAATGCTAATTGTTCAGCAGTGCTGTTGAATAAGATACCAGAAAAACTATCTGATCCAGGAAGTTTCACAATTCCATGTTTTCTGGGTAGTCTTAGTTCAATAGAAGCATTGGCAGACTTAGGTGCTAGTATAAATCTAATGCCGTATTCACTATACGCTAAACTAGACCTTGGAGAATTAAAACCAACCAGAATAAGCATACAACTAGCCGATAGATCAATAAAATATCCTAGAGGGATAATGGAGAACATGCTAGTTAAAGTTGGTACTTTAGTATTTCCAGTAGATTTTGTTGTTTTGGACATGGAAGAAGATTCTCAAGTTCCTCTCATATTAGGAAGACCATTTTTAAACACGGCTAAAGCAATGATAGACGTGTTCGGTAAGAAACTGACCCTAAGTATAGAGGATGAGAGTGTTACCTTTTCAGTTGATAGAGCAATGCAACAACCACAATCTGCAGATGATACATGTTATTATATTCAAACTATAGATGCACATGCAGAATTATTAGAAGAATTTCCAGAATTACAAGGAACAGGAGAATGTTCTTTAGGAGAAGGTAATGAACCAATTGATGAAGCTGAAATGTTAGCTACACTTATAGCTAATGGATATGAACCAACAACAGAAGAAATTCAAATGCTAAAAGAAGAAGACAGATATCGATATAAATCATCGATAGAAGAACCTCCGAAATTAGAGTTAAAGCCACTTCCAAACCATTTGGAATACGCTTATTTACATGGTGAATCTGAATTACCTGTAATAATATCGTCTTCTCTTACTGAAAATGAAAAATCACAACTCATTTCTGTGTTGAAAGCTCATAAACCAGCCATTGCATGGAAGATTCATGATATTAAAGGAATAAGTCCTTCGTATTGCACACATAAAATCCTTATGGAAGAAGGTCATAAAACCTATGTGCAACGCCAACGAAGACTAAATCCTAATATGCAAGATGTAGTTAAGAAAGAGATTATTAAACTGCTAGATGCAGGTTTAATTTATCCAATCTCTGATAGTCCATGGTTAAGCCCAGTTCAATGCGTACCTAAGAAGGGTGGCATGACTGTCATTACAAATGAGAAAAATGAGCTTATTCCTACTAGGACTGTAACAGGATGGCGTGTATGTATTGATTATAGAAAATTAAATGACGCCACCAGAAAAGATCACTTTCCCTTACCTTTCATAGATCAAATGTTAGAAAGATTAGCCGGAAATAGTTACTATTGTTTTCTAGATGGATTTTCCGGATATTTTCAAATTCCAATAGCACCCGAGGACCAAGAGAAAACCACATTCACGTGCCCTTATGGTACTTTTGCTTACAAACGCATGCCATTTGGACTTTGTAACGCCCCTGCAACCTTTCAAAGGTGTATGATGGCGATTTTTCACGACATGATAGAAGAATGCATGGAAGTATTCATGGATGACTTTTCAGTCTTCGGTAATACATTTAAATCATGTCTAGTTAATCTGGAACGAATGCTAATTAGATGCGAAAAATCAAATCTAGTACTTAATTGGGAGAAATGTCATTTCATGGTTAAAGAAGGCATCGTTCTTGGACATAAAATTTCAAAAGAAGGAATTGAAGTGGATAGAGCTAAAGTAGATGTAATTGCTAAACTTCCACATCCCACCAATGTTAGAGGAGTTAGGAGTTTTCTAGGGCATGCCGGTTTTTACCGACGTTTTATAAAAGATTTTTCTAAAATTGCCACTCCTATGAATAAACTCCTAGAAAAGGATGCTCCATTCATCTTTTCAGATGAGTGTATCAAATCTTTTAATATTCTTAAAGAGAAACTCACTAATGCACCGATCATGATAACACCAAATTGGAATCTACCATTTGAACTAATGTGCGATGCAAGTGATTTTGCAATGGGAGCCGTTTTAGGACAAAGGATTGAAAAACGATTTCAACGTATATATTATGCTAGTAAGACATTACAAGGAGCACAAACAAACTATACAACTACGGAAAAAGAACTCCTTGCTATTGTCTTTGCTTTTGACAAATTTCGATCATATCTCGTTCTAGCAAAAACGGTGGTCTATACAGACCATTCTGCTCTTAGATACCTATTTTCAAAACAAGATGCTAAACCAAGATTAATCCGTTGGATCTTACTCTTACAAGAGTTTGATATTGAAATCCGAGATAAAAGAGGAGCAGAAAATCTCGCCGCTGATCATCTTTCTCGTCTTGAAAATCCCGAATTAGAAGTTCTGAATGAATCGGCCATACAAGACAACTTTCCTGATGAATATCTATTGAAGATAGATTATAAAGAAATCCCATGGTTTGCAGACTATGCAAACTACTTAGTTTGTGGATTCCTTGAAAAAGGATTATCGTACCAAAGACGAAAGAAATTCTTCAGTGATATAAAACACTATTTCTGGGAAGATCCACATCTGTTTAAAAGTTGTCCCGATGGAATAATACGCCGATGTGTATTTGGAGATGAAGCTAGTAAAATTTTAAACCATTGTCACACAGGACCAACAGGAGGGCATTATGGGCCTCAACTAACAGCAAGAAAAGTTTATGATGCTGGATTCTATTGGCCAACAATTTACAAAGACGCACACCTTCTTTGCAAATCCTGTGATGCATGTCAAAGGGCCGGAAAAATAAGTCAACGTGATGAAATGCCACAAAATGTCATCCAAGTATGTGAAGTATTTGACATTTGGGGTATTGACTTTATGGGTCCATTTCCAAAATCTCATAATAATCTATATATACTCGTAGCCATTGATTATGTATCTAAATGGGCGGAAGCACAAGCTCTCCCAACTAACGATGCACGAGTTGTAGTCAACTTTTTAAAACGTCTTTTTGCAAGGTTTGGAACACCGAAAGCTTTAATAAGTGATCGGGGTACTCATTTCTGTAATAATCAACTTGAGAAAGTTCTTAAAAGATATGGAGTAACTCATAAAATCTCCACCGCATATCATCCACAAACAAGTGGACATGTTGAAAATACAAACCGAGCTTTAAAACGTATTCTAGAGAAAACCGTAGGATCAAATCCGAAGGAATGGTCCATTAAATTGGAGGATGCACTCTGGGCTTTTAGAACAGCCTACAAAACTCTAATTGGAACCACACCTTTTAGACTTGTTTATGGAAAACCATGTCATCTTCCAGTAGAAATTGAACACAAAGCATTTTGGGCTTTGAAAACATGTAATCTTGATTTACATGAAGCCGGACGTCTACGATTAAGTCAACTAAACGAATTAGAAGAATTAAGACATGAAGCATACGAAAATTCGTTAATCTATAAAGAAAGAACGAAGAAATGGCATGATAAAAGAATCAGAAGTTCAAAAGAATTTAAAGAAGGAGACAAAGTTCTTCTTTTCAATTCACGATTCAAGCTATTTCCTGGAAAATTGAAATCAAGATGGTCTGGACCATTCATAGTCAAAAGAGTTTTCCCATACGGAACGATAGAATTGATAAATTCAAATGGGATTGAATTTAAAGTTAATGGTCACAGAGTTAAACATTACATACATGGTCCGATGGAAGTCGACAACAAAGTTAATCACAATTTCGACACCACAGCTAACTAAGTGTGGGGAGAATCAAGTCTTTAAAGGATAATATGTATTTCTGTTAGAGTTAGATTGTCTGTTTTCGTGTAGTTCTCGAAAATGGAACCCGAATGGTCTTTCCCTAGCAGACCCTAAAGAACTAGTCTTCTCCCCCCATTCTGAATTTTTATTTTTTTTAGGTTTTTACAAAATGAAGACTGCCTGTGAACTAAACCATGGTCTAATGCTACACGCTTTGATCACTAAACGTAATAATGACATACTCCCTAGTGAAATAGTATCAGTAATCAGAGAAAGAATGGACGGAGTTAGAAAAGAATCCAGATGCGAAGATAATAAGTTACAATTTGGTAAAGGAAAATCAAAATCCGCAGCGAAAAGAAGAGCACGACACCTAGAAAGATGTCACAAATGCGGAAAATGGTCACATGGAGGTAAATGTTCAAATAATCAAACCTATTCAAATACCGAATTTGTTACTTTATGCAGAGACGGACCGTTCATATGTTTAGAAGAAAAGATACTGAATGCTCGAGGTTACGCCTATGTAGCCATGGAAAACCAATTAAACCGACTATCTTATGAATGGGATAGATCATATAACTAAGAAATCTATTTCACAGGTATGTCTGTACAGTTTTTATTTTTATTTTTATTTTTAACCTTTTGATAATAAACGCTAATTTGTTCGCTAAAAAGTATTAAATTGGTATTAAATAAAATTAGGTTTGGCGACCGAAATTATTGATATCATTCAAAAATTTATTACATCACTGCGAAATTTAACGTTTATTCTTAAGGTATAAATATCTTTAATCAATCAAACCAAAATATTTCAAAAATTCGTCATGAGTTAAATTAGGTCTTGGAACCGAAAATACTTTACCGAAAAGAGGGGCGCATATTTTTGATAATATTTGATTGATTAAAGTGGGATAAAAAGACAAAAAGATTTTTAATTTTATTTTTACCATGTTTTTAATCTTAATATTTAAATCTTAAATTAATATTGTAAACTCTGTAAAAACAATATATTTAAAATTGTAAATATTTGAAAAATTAATATAAGTTTGATATGAATTTATAAATTTTTAAATTAAGTTTGGTGTGAACTTTTAATTTTTAAAATATAAATTTTTAATTTTATGCATTTCAAATTTTAAGTTTGGTGTGAATTTTTAATATTAATTTTGAATTTTATATTTAAGTTGTGTGAATTTAAAAACAAAAATTTACTTTATCTCATTAAGTTAAGAATATGATTTTTAAAATTCGTCGTAAGTTGAAGACTAGGTCTTTGAACCGAAATTACTTTACCCGAGGGAGGGACGAGAACTTTTATTATCATTATTTTTAATCTTATTGATTTAAAGTATGCCAAAAACATTAAAAAACCCAAAAATCTTAGCTTTTAAAACAATCGCTACAAAAAGACAAATTTTAAAATTTTGTCGAAGGACGGACTAGGACATCGATCCGAAACGACCTCGTCCTAAATAACAAGGGAAACAAAATTTTAAAATTAAGTACTTAATTGTTTCAAAAATTAATGATTATAAAAAAAAAAAAAAAAAAAAAAAAAAAAAAAAAACTCCGCGGGTCGCGGAGTTTGGAGGGTAAATCCCCGCGACTCGCGGGAGGACCGGATTACAGAAAAAAAAAATAAGAGCTGCAACAGCTCAGTTTCACACTCCACACCCAAAAATACAGCTCGAAATACTCCGAAAAAACCCGAAAAACACCCCCAAAAATCCCAATTTTTAACCGTTAATCACCAAATTTTTTGCTAAAATCATGTTGAGAAGGATGCTATCTAAGAATTACTCAAGAAAAACGGTAAATTTCTACACCTAAACACCATTTAATTCGAAATTTGGTGTTCTTGAGTCATTTTTTCCCCAATTTGATTTTGATGCTTTTTAGTGTAATTAGACTTAAATTGTTTATGTATTATGCTTGTATAACCTAGATTGATGCTGTTTAACATAATTAGAAGCCTTAAACTTCAAATTTTGAATAATCTAGGGTTTGTGTTCTTGAGCAATTTGGGGCTTTTTAATATAAACAGGTTATGGACGATTTTTGTCATGAATTGTTGCTAAATTAAGTAGTGTAATATGTCTAGGTAGTTAAATGATCCAAACTTTGAGCCTAAACATGATTTTGAGAATTAAAGTGGACTTTTTCAAGTCTAAAATTCATGAACTTGATTTTTGAAAGATAATGCCATTTGAGACTTGTTTGATTGCTAGTAATGATTATTTTGACATGTTATTTGAGTTGAATGCTTATGAACTTGGCGAACATTTTCGTATATGCTTATATGAAAAAGTGTAGATTTGATAAAAATGTGAAAATGAGCTTAAGTTTGATATAAATTGATAATGTCATTGTAATTATTTTGATTGATGATTTTGCTGACACTAATGCATATTTGGATGCACAAAAATTGTGTTTGATGTGTTTTGCAGAATGAAAGGGGTGAATCTTCATCCCAAGCCCGCAATGCTCCTGCTGAGAATTTGGAACAACAGGAGGTGGATAACTACTACAAGCAGGATATACCTCATCCAGTCATGACCTTTTCTGATATGCACTTGGAAGAGTTGCACCCGAACCTGAGATTTGACAGACTTTGGATAGATTATCCAAAATATCAACGGAGTTTGCATACTCTTCATTCTAAGGTTGTTGAGGTACCGAGGGTCATAGAATGGGGACCCTTAGAAGCTGTAGAATTGGCCGGGCCAATTAGGGAATTACTTGTACAGAGGTATGGTAATTCTTCTTTTAATGACTGGGTACATTTATTCACCATACGCAGACCTGTATATAAAGTATGGTGTGAAGAATTGTTATGTAGTATAGAGTTGAATGATCGGGTCGCTAGTTTAACCGATCGTTCTTTTATTAGATTTTTGTTAGGCGGTTCGATGCGCCACATGTCTTTACTGGACATGGCTCAGGCTTTACGTATATATACGCCTGAGGAGTTAGCGTCTGCCGATTGTAGAGGATTGATACTAAACGGTAGAAAGATAGATGAGAATTTTGATACACACGGTGTGTGGAGTCAAATGACAAGCCATCACCATTTCAAAGGGGGAAATTACTCTTATTTGGATATAGATAGAGCCGAATTAAGAGTGATACATAGGTTTTTAGCTAATTCGATTACACAAAGGGGTAAAAACAAGGAAAAAGTAAATGAACATGATTTGTTTTACCATATGTTTATTCGAGACCCACAAAGCGCTGTAAGTATACCATATTGTGTGGGTTATTATTTATCAGCTATGGTTCGGGGGATGCGACCACATAGCATAATAGGAGGTGGAATTTTTATTACTTTGATTGGTGAATATCTCGGTGTGGATATAAGTCGGGGGGGATTATTAGTAGAAGAACCAGAACCCCGCGATACTATAGGTTTAAATGTATACCATGGTGCGAAAGTTTTGAAGAGGCGAAATAACGCCGCAGTACGATACCATGGTAGACATCCACAGGTGGAGAGAAACCAGCAGCAAGGTAATGTAGGAGGGGGGAATGAGATGCAAGAAATGCATAGGTTTATAGCTTCTCAGAAATACGAAAATGCTAGACAGAGATCATTTGAAGATTGGCAAGTTCATCAGAACCAGATCATAGCTCATTGCCAACATATAGGTAGAAACTATATTCCTACACCGAAACCCATCTTCCCTCCTTGGTCTATAGAGATGCAGCCACCATATCCTACGTATGACCCTGCCGAAGCATTCTATAGCACTTATGGTTATGCCTGGAACCCCTATTGGTACCAATATCATCCTTAGTTTACTTATTATTATTTTTTTTATTTTGTAATTTGTAATTATTGATACATTTAATATTTTTGTTAATATTGTAATCATTTTTATAATTATCTAACTTTTATTCTTAGATTTTAATAATTTTTGAATGTGGGGTAATATACCAAACTTCAAAAATATGTATATATGTTTGCAGTTTATCTTATGTACACAACAGGGTAAAACAACGCATTTTCAAAGACTGGCATTAAGTTCAGCAAAAGCAACTAATTTTGACGACAAGATGCAAAATATATGTGAAATAACAACAAGACGGAATGAACAAATGATGTGCACCATTTATCATTCAGCAAACAAACGCCAATATATTTGGAAACTTTGGTAAAAATTTAATCATTTTCACACAAATCACCCTCAATAATTTAAATTGTTACTGATTTCTTGCAAATGAGGGCATTGCAAGATCTTAAGTGTGGGAAGGGGTTAAATTCTTTCGGATTTTAAAATTTTTTACTTTATACACTTGGTTACCATTAAAAATACTAGTAAAGCAGTAGTTGTATTAGAATCTAGTGCTCTCTGATAAAAAAGAACAGCCCTAGTCTTATATACTGACTACCCAATTCTAGTAAAATTTTTCAATTAAATGAATTCAAATCATGTTTATACATATTTATGAACGATAAAACTAGGTTTTAACACCGAAATTATTGTTATCTCAGAAAGAACATAAATTAAGAAACAAACTAAAATGTCAAAATTCATTTAAAATGGAATAGAGGACGATAAAAAGAAAAATAAAAAGCCAAGTGTGGGAAAATTTACCAAGTTATTTTAAACATATGTCACATATATCTGTAACAAATAACTGAAAATACTTTTGCTTTGGACTAAACTAAACTGTTTTACCCGATGAAAGAAAAGAAGAGATGGATCTACATGATGAATTAATTCCATCATTAAAAGGAAGTAAAGTCTTCCGAAAAAGAAACGCGCTTCTTGATTTAGGTCATGAAGTTGTCGTCCAGACCAGCTGTAGGTTGACGAAAAATCTAGAAAAGTCATCACTAAAATCAGCAGGAAATCCACGAACCTCAGCATTAAACAGGGTCGCCAAGTGGTCAGATTTATCCTAACCATGAGAAGGATTTATCTCGTACAATGGGGGGCACCATGCAAATTAGCTGGATAAGACTAATGAATCAGATCCCTAGAAAGGATAATCTCCTTAAAGATTAAAAATCAGCTTTTAAGACTGATATTACTCAATCCTAGAGATTGACCTTAAAGATTGAGAATTCAAACTCATGGAATTCAATGATATCTAAACTCGAGCTTAAACGAGAAAATATTTTGATCAAAATTACAAACCGATTTGTTTTCTGAAAACCTTATTTTCAATGCGTTCATTACCATTGAACGTAAAATCCTAGGAATTCACCTGGAATTCATTAGGTCACCTGAACCAAATCGGGTGTCAACCGTAAGAACGGTGGTTGCATAGTGGTCAAAGACTGGACCTTGTGCCAGATCGAAAAAATTATAAGGGTGAGCTTTACTATTGCTCCTACCAAGGATAGTAATTGCGTCCGACACGTTATAGACCATAATTAAAAGCATGTCAGGGGACATTGCCTTAACAGTTGCTTGTTCAACGCTTTCCTTTACAACCGGACGGTAGTTTACCGAAAGGTAATATACGGGACAAGTAAACTGGACGTGTTGCTTTCCAAATACAAGGTTAGCAAGTGGGTGACACAAAACCGCAAGTTTTGAGCTAAAATTTTCAAATCTGAAACCCACCAAACCCACAAAAATATTTTGCAAACACCGGTAAAGGGTTATTCCGGAAAACTTATCTAGGGTAAAAACTAGATTTCAAAAGATCAAATGTTTTCATAAAGATCCAATTTCCTTAATGGATCTAAATTTTTATAGTCATGTGGGACTGTAAACCATATCGTTACTACCATTGTTTATACCGCCGTATAGAAATCACTGATGTACAAAGTGTGAAGAATAAAGAAGTGATTCTAGTATTTCAAGACGATATTGCTTGAGGACAAGCAACGCTCAAGTGTGGGAATATTTGATAATGCTAAAAACGAACATATATTTCATAGCATTATTCCTCAAGAAAGACAAGCTTTTAGTTGCAATTGTTCTATTTACAAGAGATATTCGTTTAAATAATAAAAGGTGAAGACAAAAGACAGATTCGACGAATTGAAGACGCAAACGACCAAAAAGCTCAAAAGTACAAAAGACAATCAAAAAGGTTCCAATTATTGATAAGAAACGTCTCGAAATTACAAGAGTACAAGATTCAAAACGCAAAGTACAAAATATAAAATTGTACGCAAGGACGTTCGAAAATCCGGAACCGGGACCAGAGTCAACTCTTAACGCTCGACGCAACGGACTAAAAATTACAAGTTAACTATGTATATAAATATAATATAATATATAATTAATTATATTAATTATATATATATTATATTTATAAATAAAAAACCGTCGGCAGAGAAAGACTCCAAGGACTGAGCTGTAATTTCATTCTCCGCGACTCGCGGAGTTTGAAGAGGATTTTGCCGCGAGTCGCGGAGCCCCAAATTTGAAAACTGCCTATAAAGCCAACCGAATTCTGATCAAAAACCATCATCTTTTTCTTCCTCATTCATACGTAAAATTTATATTTATATTTATAATTTATATTTTAATTTTAATTATAATTCTAATAATAAGGGTATGTTAGCGAATATTGTAAGGGTGTAAGTCGAAATTCTGTCCGTGTAACGCTACGCTATTTTTAATCATTGTAAGTTATGTTCAACCTTTTTACATTAATGTCTCGTAGCTAAATTATTATTATGCTTATTTAAAACGAAGTAATCATGATGTTGGGCTAATTACTAAAATTGGGTAATTGGGCTTTGTACCATAATTGGGGTTTGGACAAAAGAACGACACTTGTGGAAATTAGACTATGGGCTATTAATGGGCTTTATATTTGTTTAACTAAATGATAGTTTGTTAATGTTAATATAAAGATTTACAATTGGGCGTCCCTATAAATTACCATATACACTCGATCGGACACGATGGGCGGGGTATTTATATGTACGAATAATCGTTCATTTAACCGGACACGGGAATGGATTAATAGCCACTAGAATAATTAAAACAGGGGTGAAATTACATTCAAGGGTAATTGGTGTAATTGTTAACAAAGTAGTAAAACCTTGGTTTACACGCAGTCGATAACCTGGTGTATTCATTAAACAAAGTATTAAAACCTTGTTACAATTCGAATCCCCAATTAGTTGGAATATTTAACTTCGGGTATAAGAATAATTTGATGAGGACACTCGCACTTTATATTTATGACTGATGGACTGTTATGGACAAAAACCAGACGGACATATTAAATAATCCAGGACAAAGGACAATTAACCCATGGGCATAAAACTAAAATCAACACGTCAAACATCATGATTACGGAAGTTTAAATAAGCATAATTCTTTTATTTCATATTTAATTTCCTTTATTTTATATTTAATTGCACTTTTATTATCGCACTTTTATTTATTGTTATTTAATCGCACTTTTAATTATCGTACTTTTTAATTATCGTAAGTTTATTTTATCGCACTTTTATTATTCGCAATTTCATTATCGTTATTTACTTTACGCTTTAATTTAAGTCTTGTATTTATTTTATATTTTACATTAGGTTTTAACTGCGACTAAAGTCTTAAAATCGACAAACCGGTCATTAAACGGTAAAAACCCCCATTTATAATAATAATATTACTTATATATATATTTGTATTTTTAATAAAAGTAAACTAATATAGCGTTGAGCTTTGTTTAAAGATTTCCCTGTGGAACGAACCGGACTTACTAAAAACTACACTACTGTACGATTAGGTACACTGCCTATAAGTGTTGTAGCAAGGTTTAAGTATATCCATTCTATAAATAAATAAATATCTTGTGTAAAATTGTATCGTATTTAATAGTATTTCCTGCTAAAATTAATAACTATTTTATATACACCTCGCATAACATCAATATCATATAGATATAGAACATGTGTGTAGTTAATTTTAAAAGTCAAGTTAGAAGGATTAACTTTTGTTTGCGAACAAGTTTAGAATTAACTAAACTATGTTCTAGTGATTACGAGTTTAAACCTTCGAATAAGATAGTTTTATATATATGAATCGAATGATGTTATGAACATCATTACTACCTCAAGTTTAGTAGGTAAACCTACTGGAAGTGACAAGAAATGATCTAGCTTCAAAGGATCTTGGATGGCTTGAAAGTTCTTGAAGTAGGATCATGACACAAAAACAAGTTCAAGTAAGATTTTTACTCGAATTAAGATAGTTTATAGTTATAGAAATTGAATCAAAGTTTGAATATGAATATTACCTTGAATAAGAAAGATAACCTACTGTATATAACAAAGGTTTCTTGATCTTAGATGATTACTTGGAATGGATTAGAAAGCTTGGAAGTAAATTAGTAAACTTGAAGGGATTTTTGAAGTGTTCTTGAAGTGTTCTTCCTATGATGATTATAGCTTGATTCTTGAAGTGATTTTTGATGAAGATGATGATTAACTACTGGAAAAATACGTTCATAATAGTGTGTGTGTGTGTGTTGAGAGAGAATTAGAAAGAGAATTGGAAGTGAAATGGAGTGAATGATGAGTGGTAATTGGTGAGTGGTGAGTGGGGTTAAAAGGAGTTCTAGTTAGTTGACTAGCTCATGGTAGAAGTTAAAATTAATTAGTCATACATGACATAATCAAGAGTGGAATCCCATGCTAGTTCCTATTGGTATATACTCATAGTAAGTACGTTTTAAAGCTGTGTATAATACGAATAAGAATACGACTAGAATTCTTGATGAAAGAAAAGAATGGAAAAGTAACTGTAACCATTTTCGTTAAGTATGAGTGTTTTGATATATGTCTTGAAGTCTTCCAAAAGTATTTTAATACATCTAAATACACTACATGTATATACATTTTAACTGAGTCGTTAAGTCATCGTTAGTCGTTACATGTAATTGTTGTTTTGAAACCTTTAAGTTAACGATCTCAATTAATGTTGTTAACCCATTATTTATTATATCTAATGAGATGTTAAATTATTATATTATCATGATATTATGATATATTAATATATATTAATATGATATATATACATTTAAATGTCGTTACAACGATAATCGTTACATATATGTCTCGTTTCGAAATCCTTAAGTTAGTAGTCTTGTTTATATGTATATAACTCATTGTTAATATACTTATGGAGATACTTACTTATCATAATCTCATGTTAACCATATGTATATCCATATATATATTGTCATGTCATTTTTACAAGTTTTAACGTTCGTGAATCGCCGGTCAACTTGGGTGGTCAATTGTCTATATGAAACATATTTCAATTAATCAAGTCTTAACAAGTTTGATTGCTTAACATGTTGGAAACATTTAATCATGTAAATATCAATCTCAATTAATATATATAAACATGGAAAAGTTCGGGTCACTACAGTACCTACCCGTTAAATAAATTTCGTCCCGAAATTTTAAGCTGTTGAAGGTGTTGACGAATCTTCTGGAAATAGATGCGGGTATTTCTTCTTCATCTAATCTTCACGCTCCCAGGTGAACTCGGGTCCTCTACAAGCATTCCATCGAACCTTAACAATTGGTATCTTGTTTTGCTTAAGTCTTTTAACCTCACGATCCATTATTTCGACGGGTTCTTCGATGAATTGGAGTTTTTCGTTGATTTGGATTTCATCTAACGGAATAGTGAGATCTTCTTTAGCAAAATATTTCTTCAAATTCGAGACGTGGAAAGTGTTATGTACAGCCGCGAGTTGTTGAGGTAACTCAAGTCGGTAAGCTACTGGTCCGACACGATCAATAATCTTGAATGGTCCAATATACCTTGGATTTAATTTCCCTCGTTTACCAAATCGAACAACGCCTTTCCAAGGTGCAACTTTAAGCATGACCATCTCTCCAATTTCAAATTCTATATCTTTTCTTTTAATGTCAGCGTAGCTCTTTTGTCGACTTTGGGCGGTTTTCAACCGTTGTTGAATTTGGATGATCTTCTCGGTAGTTTCTTGTATAATCTCCGGACCCGTAATCTGTCTATCCCCCACTTCACTCCAACAAATCGGAGACCTGCACTTTCTGCCATAAAGTGCTTCAAACGGCGCCATCTCAATGCTTGAATGGTAGCTGTTGTTGTAGGAAAATTCTGCTAATGGTAGATGTCGATCCTAACTGTTTCCGAAATCAATAACACATGCTCGTAGCATGTCTTCAAGCGTTTGTATCGTCCTTTCACTCTGCCCATCAGTTTGTGGATGATAAGCAGTACTCATGTCTAGACGAGTTCCTAATGCTTGCTGTAATGTCTGCCAGAATCTTGAAATAAATCTGCCATCCCTATCAGAGATAATAGAGATTGGTATTCCATGTCTGGAGACGACTTCCTTCAAATACAGTCGTGCTAACTTCTCCATCTTGTCATCTTCTCTTATTGGCAGGAAATGTGCTAATTTGGTGAGACGATCAACTATTACCCAAATAGTATCAAAACCACTTGCAGTCCTTGGCAATTTAGTGATGAAATCCATGGTAATGTTTTCCCATTTCCATTCCGGGATTTCGGGTTGTTGAAGTAGACCTGATGGTTTCTGATGCTCAGCTTTGACCTTAGAACACGTCAAACATTCTCCTACGTATTTAGCAACATCGGCTTTCATACTCGGCCACCAAAAATATTTCCTGAGATCCTTGTACATCTTCCCCGTTCCAGGATGTATTGAGAATCTGGTTTTATGAGCTTCTCTAAGTACCATTTCTCTCATATCTCCAAATTTTGGTACCCAAATCCTTTCAGCCCTATACCGGGTTCCGTCTTCCCGAATATTAAGATGTTTCTCCGATCCTTTGGGTATTTCATCCTTTAAATTTCCCTCTTTTAAAACTCCTTGTTGCGCCTCCTTTATTTGAGGTTATTATGAATCATTATATTCATAGATTTTACTCGAATGGGTTCTCTGTCCTTCCTGCTCAAGGCATCGGCTACCACATTTGCCTTCCCCAGGTGGTAACGAATCTCAAAGTCGTAATCATTCAATAATTCAATCCACCTACGCTGCCTCATATTCAGTTGTTTCTGATTAAATATGTGTTGAAGACTTTTGTGGTCGGTATATATAATACTTTTGACCCCATATAAGTAGTGCCTCCAAGTATTTAATGCAAAAACAACCGCGCCTAATTCCAAATCATGTGTCGTATAATTTTGTTCGTGAATCTTCAATTGTCTAGACGCATAAGCAATCACCTTCGTTCGTTGCATTAATACACAACCGAGACCTTGCTTTGATGCGTCACAATAAATCACAAAATCATCATTCCCTTCAGGCAATGACAATATAGGTGCCGTAGTTAGCTTTTTCTTCAATAACTGAAACGCTTTCTCTTGTTCATCATTCCATTCAAATTTCTTCCCTTTATGCGTTAATGCAGTCAAGGGTTTTGCTATTCTGGAAAAGTCTTGGATGAACCTTCTGTAGTAACCAGCTAGTCCTAAAAACTGGCGTATGTGTTTCGGAGTTTTCGGGGTTTCCCACTTTTCAACAGTTTCTATCTTTGCCGGATCCACCTTAATACCTTCTTTGTTCACTATGTGACCGAGGAATTGAACTTCTTCCAACCAAAATGCACACTTTGAAAACTTAGCGTACAATTCTTCCTTCCTCAATACTTCTAACACCTTTCTCAAATGTTCACCGTGTTCTTGGTCATTCTTTGAGTAAATAAGTATGTCATCAATGAAAACAATGACAAACTTGTCAAGGTATGGTCCACACACTCGGTTCATAAGGTCCATGAACACAGCTGGTGCATTAGTTAAACCAAACGGCATGACCATAAACTCGTAATGACCGTAACGTGTTCTGAAAGCAGTCTTTGGAATATCATCTTCTTTCACCCGCATTTGATGATACTCGGAACGTAAGTCAATCTTTGAATAAGCAGACGAGCCTTGTAATTGATCAAATAAGTCGTCGATTCTCGGTAGTGGGTAGCGGTTCTTGATGGTAAGTTTGTTCAACTCTCGGTAGTCGATACACAACCTGAATGTACCATCTTTCTTCTTGACAAACAAAACAGGAGCTCCCCACGGTGATGTGCTTGGTCGAATGAAACCACGCTCTAAAAGTTCTTGTAATTGGCTTTGCAGTTCTTTCATTTCGCTGGGTGCGAGTCTGTAAGGAGCACGAGCTATTGGTGCAGCTCCTGGTACAAGATCTATTTGAAATTCAACGGATCGCTGTGGGGGTAATCCCGGTAATTCTTTCGGAAATACATCGGGAAATTCTTTTGCAATGGGAACATCATTGATACTCTTTTCTTCAGTTTGTACTTTCTCGACGTGTGCTAGAACAGCATAGCAACCTTTTCTTATTAGTTTTTGTGCCTTCAAATTACTAATAATATGTAGCTTCGTGTTGCCCTTTTCTCCGTACACCATTAAGGGTTTTCCTTTTTCTCGTATAATGCGAATTGCATTTTCGTAACAAACGATCTCTGCTTTCACTTCTTTCAACCAGTCCATACCGATTATCACATCAAAACTCCCTAACTCTACTGGTATCAAATCAATCTTAAATGTTTCACTAACCAGTTTAATTTCTCGATTCCGACATATATTATCTGCTGAAATTAATTTACCATTTGCTAATTCGAGTAAAAATTTACTATCCAAAGGCGTCAATGGACAACTTAATTTAGCACAAAAATCTCTACTCATATAGCTTCTATCCGCACCCGAATCAAATAAAACGTAAGCAGATTTATTGTCAATAAGAAACGTACCCGTAACAAGCTCCGGGTCTTCCTGTGCCTCTGCCGCATTAATATTGAAAACTCTTCCGCGGCCTTGTCCATTCGTGTTCTCCTGGTTCGGGCAATTTCTAATAATGTGGCCCGATTTTCCACATTTATAACAAACTACATTAGCATAACTTGCTCCGACACTACTTGCTCCGCCATTACTCGTTTCGACACCATTTGTTCCTTTCGTTCTATTAACCCCTGGTCCTTAGACCTCACACTTCACCGCGCTATGACCATTTCTTTTATACTTGTTGCAAAATTTGGTGCAGAACCCCGAGTGATACTTTTCACACCTTTGGCATAGCTGCTTCTGATTGTTGTTGTTGTTGTTGCGGTTATTATTGTTGTTGGGATGATTGTTGTAGTTGCTGTTGTTGTTGTTGTTGTTGTTGTTGTTGTTGTTGTTGTTGGGCCGTTTGTTGTAGTTGCGATTGATGTTGCGATTGTTGGGATAATTGTTGCGATTATTGTTGTAATTGCTGTTGTTGTTGTATTGGTGATTCTTATCACCGTTTTCCTCCTACTTTCTTTTGACTTGCTTCACATTGGCCTCTTCAGCAGTCTGTTCTTTAATTCTTTCTTCAATCTGGTTCACTAGTTTGTGAGCCATTCTACATGCCTGTTGTATGGAGGCGGGCTCGTGTGAACTTATATCTTCTTGGATTCTTTCCGGTAATCCTTTCACAAACGCGTCGATCTTCTCTTCCTCATCTTCGAATGCTCCCGGACACAATAGGCACAATTCTGTGAATCGTCTTTCGTACGTGGTAATATCAAATCCTTGGGTTCGTAACCCTCTAAGTTCTGTCTTGAGCTTTTTGACCTCGGTTCTGGGACGGTACTTCTCGTTCATCAAGTGCTTGAATGCTGACCACGGTAGTGCGTACGCATCATCTTGTCCCACTTGCTCTAGATAGGTATTCCACCATGTTAACGCAGAACCTGTGAAGGTATGCGTAGCGTACTTCACTTTGTCCTCTTCAGTACACTTACTTATGGCAAACACCGATTCGACCTTCTCGGTCCACCGTTTCAATCCGATCGGTCCTTCGGTTCCATCAAATTCCAAAGGTTTGCAGGCAGTGAATTCTTTGTAGGTGCATCCTACACGATTTCCTGTACTGCCAGATCCAAGGTTATTGTTGGTATGTAGCGCAGCCTGTACTGCGGCTATGTTTGAAGCTAGAAAAGTACGGAATTCCTCTTCATTCATATTCACGGTGTGTCGAGTAGTCGGTGCCATTTCCTTCAAAATAGTCAAATGGAACAAGTTAATCATACAGAATATTAAGAGTAGTTAATAGTATTTCATAGCATAATATGAACTCATTTATAAAAGCTTTTTCTTCATATTAGCGTTTTATAAGTTTAAATTCGGGTAGTACCTACCCGTTAAGTTCATACTTAGTAGCTAATATACAATTCAACTACTACAATTCTATATGAAAAACTGATTGTAATAATATTTCGCGTTCAAACTTTTATACAATATTTTACAAACTTACAATACCGCTTATTTTACATAAAGCATGAAATATAGCACACAATAACTTTGATACAAGATAGTTGTGAAGATAATTCTAGCTAGTACATAAGTCATTCAGCAAAGGCAATAAAGACACGTAATTCATACGTCCAGAAACAAGTCATGCATTCTGGTTTTACTAGGACTACTTCCCATCCTTGGTCTTGTGAAACATAACCGTTATGGCCGTTGATAAGACAGCGTGTTGTAACGTCGTCAAAGGTACGAGGGTTACGTAATGACCAACAGTCTCGTAATAACCTAAAAACCTCATTTCTTACCCCAATTACCGACTCCGTCACTTGTGGGAACGTTTTGTTTAATAGTTGTACCACAAGTAAGATTTTTACTCGAATTAAGATAGTTTATAGTTATAGAAATTGAATCAAAGTTTGAATATGAATATTACCTTGAATAAGAAAGATAACCTACTATATATAACAAAGGTTTCTTGATCTTAGATGATTACTTGGAATGGATTAGAAAGCTTGGAAGTAAATTAGTAAACTTGAAGGGATTTTTGAAGTGTTCTTGAAGTGTTCTTCCTATGATGATTATAGCTTGATTCTTGAAGTGATTTTTGATGAAGATGATGATTAACTACTGGAAAAATACGTTCATAATAGTGTATGTGTGTTGAGAGAGAATTAGAAAGAGAATTGGAAGTGAAATGGAGTGAATGATGAGTGGTAATTGGTGAGTGGGGTTAAAAGGAGTTCTAGTTAGTTTACTAGCTCATGGTAG
Source organism: Rutidosis leptorrhynchoides (assembly GCF_046630445.1). NCBI lineage: Eukaryota > Viridiplantae > Streptophyta > Magnoliopsida > Asterales > Asteraceae > Rutidosis > Rutidosis leptorrhynchoides. The sequence continues at coordinate 422,814,141 of NC_092338.1, read as the reverse complement.
AAGTTAAAATTGATTAGTCATACATGACATAATCAAGAGTGGAATCCCATGCTAGTTCCTATTGGTATATACTCATAGTAAGTACGTTTTAAAGCTGTGTATAATACAGATAAGAATACGACTAGAATTCTTGATGAAAGAAAAGAATGGAAAAGTAACTGTAACCATTTTCGTTAAGTATGAGTGTTTTGATATATGTCTTGAAGTCTTCCAAAAGTATTTTAATACATCTAAATACACTACATGTATATACATTTTAACTGAGTCGTTAAGTCATCGTTAGTCGTTACATGTAATTGTTGTTTTGAAACCTTTAAGTTAACGATCTCAATTAATGTTGTTAACCCATTGTTTATTATATCTAATGAGATGTTAAATTATTATATTATCATGTTATTATGATATATTAATATATCTTAATATGATATATATACATTTAAATGTCGTTACAACGATAATCGTTACATATATGTCTCGTTTCGAAATCCTTAAGTTAGTAGTCTTGTTTATATGTATATAACTCATTGTTAATATACTTATGGATATACTTACTTATCATAATCTCATGTTAACCATATGTATATCCATATATATATCGTCATGTCATTTTTACAAGTTTTAACGTTCGTGAATCGCCGGTCAACTTGGGTGGTCAATTGTCTATATGAAACATATTTCAATTAATCAAGTCTTAACAAGTTTGATTGCTTAACATGTTGGAAACATTTAATCATGTAAATATCAATCTCAATTAATATATATAAACATGGAAAAGTTCGGGTCACTACAGTACCTACCCGTTAAATAAATTTCGTCCCAAAATTTTAAGATGTTGAAGGTGTTGACGAATCTTCTGGAAATAGATGCGGGTATTTCTTCTTCATCTGATCTTCACGCTCCCAGGTGAACTCGGGTCCTCTACGAGCATTCCATCTAACCTTAACAATTGGTATCTTGTTTTGCTTAAGTCTTTTAACCTCACGATCCATTATTTCGACGGGTTCTTCGATGAATTGGAGTTTTTCGTTGATTTGGATTTCAACTTGTCCCTTGATCCTTTCTTTCTTCACGTTTTCGGGTTTTAACGCTTCATCTTGTTCTACTCGGATACTATCAAAAATTTGTGGTGATATTACCATGACCAAACTTGTTATCTTAATCGGTTGGTGACTTGACTTCCTACTAAGAGCATCCTCCACCACATTAGCCTTCCCGGGGTGATACAAAATTTCACAATCATAATCTTTCACCAAGTCGAGCCCTCTCCTTTGCCTATCATTTAAATCCCTTTGATCGAATAAATACTTTAAGTTCTTATGATCGGTATAAATAGAGAACTTAACACTGTAGTGACCCGAACTTTTCCATGTTTATATATATATTAAATGAAATTGTTATTTACATGATTAAGTGTTTCCAACATGTTAAGCAATCAAACTTGTTAAGACTTGATTAATTGAAATAGGTTTCATATAGACAATTGACCACCCAAGTTGACCGGTGATTCACGAACGTTAAAACTTGTAAAAACTATACGATGACATATATATGGCTATATATATAGTTAACATGATTTTATTATAAGTATGTATCTCATTAGGTATTTTAACAATGAGTCGTATACATAAAAATGAGACTATTAATTTAAGAAACTCGAAAACGATATATATAACGATTATCGTTATAACAACGTCTTACTAGGTACACAACGTCTTACTAGGTACATATGAATCATATTAAGATATTGATACACTTGGTTAATTATGTTAAATGATAAGTAAATATATTATTAAGTGTATTAACAATGAAATACATATGTAAAAATAAGACTACTAACTTAATGATTTCGAAACGAGACATATATGTAACGATTATCGTTGTAACGACATTTAACTGTATATATATCATACTAAGATATATTATATATCATAATATCATGATAATATAACAATTTAACATCTCATTTGTTATAATAAACAATGGGTTAACAACATTCAACAAGATCGTTAACCTAAAGGTTTCAAAACAACATTTACATGTAACGACTAACGATGACTTAACGACTCAGTTAAAATGTATATACATGTAGTGTTTTAATATGTATTCATACACTTTTGAAAGACTTAAAAACACTTATCAAAATACTTCTACTTAACAAAAATGCTTACAATTACATCCTCGTTCAGTTTCATCAACAATTCTACTCGTATGCACCCGTATTCGTACTCGTACAATACACAGCTTTTAGATGTATGTACTATTGGTATATACACTCCAATGATCAGCTATTAGCAGCCCATGTGAGTCACCTAACACATGTGGGAACCATCATTTAGCAACTAGCATGAAATATCTCATAAAATTACAAAAATATGAGTAATCATTCATGACTTATTTACATGAAAACAAAATTACATATCCTTTATATCTAATCCATACAACAACGACCAAAACCACCTACAAACACTTTCATTCTTCAATTTTCTTCATCTAATTTATCTCTCTCAAGTTCTATCTTCAAGTTCTAAGTGTTCTTCATAAATTCCAAAAGTCCTAGTTTCATAAAATCAAGAATACTTCCAAGATTGCAAGTTTACTTCCAAGTTTTCTAAATCCATTCCAAGTAATCATCCAAGATCAAGAAACCTTTGTTACTTACAGTAGGTTATCTTTCTAATACAAGGTAATAATCATATTCAAACTTTAATTCAATTTCTATAACTATAACAATCTTATTTCGAGTGGAAATCTTACTTGAAATTGTTTTCGTGTCATGATTCTGCTTCAAGAACTTTCAAGCCATCCAAGGATCCTTTGAAGCTAGATCTATTTTTCTCATTTCCAGTAGGTTTATCCAAGGAACTTGAGGTAGTAATGATGTTCATAACATCATTCGATTCATACATATAAAGCTATCTTATTCGAAGGTTTAAACTTGTAATCACTAGAACATAGTTTAGTTAATTCTAAACTTGTTCGCAAATAAAAGTTAATCCTTCTAACTTGACTTTTAAAATCAACTAAACACATGTTCTATATCTATATGATATGCTAACTTAATGATTTAAAACCTGAAAACACGAAAAACACCGTAAAACCGAATTTACGCCGTCGTAGTAACACCGCGGGCTGTTTTGGGTTAGTTAATTAAAAACTATGATAAACTTTGATTTAAAAGTTGTTATTCTGGGAAAATGATTTTTATTATGAACATGAAACTATATCCAAAAATTATGGTTAAACTCAAAGTGGAAGTATGTTTTCTAAAATGGTCATCTAGACGTCGTTCTTTCGACTGAAATGACTACCTTTACAAAAACGACTTGTAACTTATTTTTCCGACTATAAACCTATACTTTTTCTGTTTATATTCATAAAATAGAGTTCAATATGAAACCATAGCAATTTGATTCACTCAAAATGGATTTAAAATGAAGAAGTTATGGGTAAAACAAGATTGGATAATTTTTCTCATTTTAGCTACGTGAAAATTGGTAACAAATCTATTCCAACCATAACTTAATCAACTTGTATTGTATATTATGTAATCTTGAGATACCATAGACACGTATACAATGTTTCAACCTATCATGTCTACACATCTATATATATTTCGGAACAACCATAGACACTCTATATGTGATTGTTGGAGTTAGCTATACAGGGTTGAGGTTGATTCTAAAATATATATAGTTTGAGTTGTGATCAATACTGAGATACGTATACACTGGGTCGTGGATTGATTCAAGATAATATTTATCGATTTATTTCTGTACATCTAACTGTGGACAACTAGTTGTATGTTACTAACGAGGACAGCTGACTTAATAAACTTAAAACATCAAAATATATTAAAAGTGTTGTAAATATATTTTGAACATACTTTGATATATATGTATATATTATTATAGGTTCGTGAATCAACCAGTGACCAAGTCTTACTTCCCAACGAAGTAAAAATCTGTGAAAGTGAGTTATAGTCCCACTTTTAAAATCTAATATTTTTGGGATGAGAATACATGCAGGTTTTATAAATGATTTACAAAATAGACACAAGTACGTGAAACTACATTCTATGGTTGAATTATCGAAATCGAATATGCCCCTTTTTATTAAGTCTGATAATCTAAGAATTAGGGAACAGACACCCTAATTTACGCGAATCCTAAAGATAGATCTATTGGGCCTAACAAACCCCATCCAAAGTACCGGATGCTTTAGTACTTTGAAATTTATATCATATTCGAAGGGTGTCCCGGAATGATGGGGATATTCTTATATATGCATCTTGTTAATGTCGGTTACCAGGTGTTCACCATATGAATGATTTTTATCTCTATGTATGGGATGTGTATTGAAATATGAAATCTTGTGGTCTATTGTTACGATTTGATATATATATAGGTTAAACCTATAACTCACCAATATTTTTTGTTGACGTTTAAAGCATGTTTATTCTCAGGTGAATACTAAGAGCTTCCGCTGTTGCATACTAAAATAAGGACAAGATTTGGAGTCCATGTTTGTATGAAATTGTATAAAAACTGCATTCAAGAAACTGATTTCGATGTAACATATTTGTATTGTAAACCATTATGTAATGGTCGTGTGTAAACAGGATATTTTAGATTATCATTATTTGATAATCTACGTAAAGCTTTTTAAACCTTTATTTATGAAATAAAGGTTATGGTTTGTTTTAAAAATGAATGCAGTCTTTGAAAAACGTCTCATATAGAGGTCAAAACCTCGCAACGAAATCAATTAATATGGAACGTTTTTAATCAATAAGAACGGGACATTTCAAACACCATAAAGATAATGACGCCAAATTTTCAAAGAAAAAACCACGGCCGTTAATTCTAAATCATGGGTGGGATAACGTTTTTCATGTTCCTTCAATTGTCGGGACGCATAAGCTATGACTTTCCCATTTTGCATTAACACACACCCTAAACCTTTCTTAGAAGCATCGCAATAAACCGTCATATTCTCATTCCCTTCCGGTAAAACTAGTATAGGAGCTTGAACAAGCTTCTCCTTAAGGAGTTGAAACGCTTGTTCTTGCTTTTCTTCCCATCTCCATGGCACATTTTTACGAGTCAACTTTGTGAGTGGGGTGGCTATTCTAGAAAAATCTTGTATAAACCGTCGGTAATGCCCCGCTAAACCTAGAAAACTCCTAACTTCGGTAGGATTCGTAGGTGGTTCCCATCTCATTATCGCCTCAATCTTTGTCGGATCGACATAAATACCCTTCTTATTAATGACATGTCCCAAAAATTGGACTTCACAAAGCCAAAACTAGCATTTAGAGAACTTAGCGAACAACTTTTCTCTCCTTAAGGTTTCTAACACTTGTCGTAAATGCAACGCATGCTCCTCTTCCCCCTTGGAATATACTAAAATATCGTCAATGAATATAATCACAAACCTATCGAGCATCGGTCGACAAACCCTATTCATCAAATCCATAAACGCGGCCGGAGCATTAGTTAACCCAAAAGGCATAACCACGAATTCATAATGACCATACCTCGTACGAAAATCCGTTTTAGGGATATCTTCTTCCTTCACCTTTAATTGATGATAACCCGACCTTAGATCAATCTTTGAAAAGAAACATGCACCTTGTAATTGATCAAAAAAATCATCTATCCTTGGTAATGGATATTTATTCTTAATAGTGACCTTATTCAATTCACGATAATCTATACACATTCTCATTGTCTCATCCTTCTTTTTCACAAACAAAACCGGAGCTCCCCAAGGTGAACTACTAGGACGTATAAAACCCTTATCTATCAAATCTTGTAGTTGAGTCATCATTTCTCTCATTTCCGACGGAGCTAATTGATAAGGTGCTTTGGCAATTGGCGTGGCTCCGGGAATCAAATCTATTCTAAACTCTACCTCTCGTTCGGGAGGTACACCGGGCAACTCATTCGGAAACACATCTGGAAACTCATTAACTATCGGTACATCATTTATTTCAACTACCTTCTTTGAATCATCTACCACATGTGCCAAAAATGCACAACACCCATGAGACAAAAATCTTTTAGCTCTAGCATACGTGCATATTGGAATAGCACGCCTAGCCCGTTCCCCGTAAATCCATATAACTTTCCCACTTGGTGATTGAACTAATACAATTTTCTTACGACACAAAATTATTCCTTCATTGTCATCTAGCCAATCCATACCCACAATTACTTGAAATTCTCCCATATGCATGGGTATTAAATCTATAACAAATTTTTCATCATCCAAAATAATTTCACATCCCTTAATGATACTATACACCATAACGGTTTTATTATCCGCTATCACAACCTCTAAAGGATGCTCTAACATACTTGGGGTCATGTCAAAATGTTTACAAAAAGAATAAGAAACAAACGACCGCGTAGCACCGGAATCAAACAAAACATGCGCAGGTAAAGAGTTTACAATAAAGGTACCTGACACCACATTTTGGGACTCCTTCACTTCAAGTGCGGTAATCTGATGAGCTCGGGCTCTTGGTCGGCTATCACTAGTCTTTGGTTCCGTTTTAACCTCTTTCTTAACACTACCACTTGCCAAGTCTTTCTTATACTCCGGAAACTCGGCTCGAAAATGACCCTTTTCAAAACAATAGTAACATTGTTTTCCCTTCTTAGGACACTCGGCGGCTCTATGACCCGGCCTCCCACATGAATAACAATCGGTAGTACCCGCTTTACATTCACCCGCATGATTCTTACCACACCTATTACATGACTTCACTTCTTTACCACCATTCTTTCCCGACATGAAACCCCCTTTTGATTTGTGAGGAGATTCGGAATTAAACTTACCCTTCTTCGGGCTCATACTTTGCATTGATTTTGAGTCTTGATCTAACTTCCGCTTAAACGCGGCCTTCTTCCTAAGTTCATGTTCTCTTACAAGAGCCCTATTCATCATTTCGGCTAAGGTCTTATACGTGCCCTTATCTATAAACTCACTAATTTTGGGGTTTAACTTCTCATGATAGTGATCCATCATCAACTTAGGACTTGACACAAAGTCCGGGCAAAAACGAGACTTATCATTAAACTCGGCATTAAACTCGGTCACCGATTTACTCCCATGCTCTATGTTCATGAATTTGTACTTTAACCTACTAACCTCGGCGGGTGGAGAAAATTGATCCATAAACATCCCTCGAAACTTTTCCCATGAAAAACTTGTCGCTACGTCTCGTCCATGAGACTTAACTATGAAATTCCACAATTCATAACCACTTCCTTTCATTTGGTGAGCCGCGTAGATTACTTTTAAGTGCTCAGGACATTCGCACAACATAAATGTTTCTTCTAACTCATCAATCCACCTTTGACTAATAATCGGATCAACCTTACCATGAAACTCCGGTGGATGACAATCAGCAAAATTCTTGTACTCAAAGCGCTCATCTTTCTTTCTCGGGGCTTCTGCCTCTTCTTGGCCTACCCCACTTCCCCCTTCTCCTCTTAAAGTAGGCTTATTGGTCATAAGAGTCTTTAAATTTTCGTCCAATTGATCATTAATCAATGTCTTAATCTTCTCTAAAAGGGTTGGGGTGTATCGTATCAAAGCTTGGCCTATTTGTCCCGAGATATCACTTGTCGTCGTAACCTCTTCGGATTCAAAGTGTGAGCCTTCTATAGACTCCATTGACGGGGTGTGGACGTACTCATCGTCCTCCTCATTACTTCTGTTTGGGGACACGATAGCCATTCTGAAACAAGACGTCCAACTCATTAGTTCAAATATATGCATCATCAACATATCATAACCAAGAAAACCGAAAGAATTCCTAACTCATTTCACCATGACCATAGTAGACGTTCATGCGTACTAAAATGAAGTAATGGCAATGGTCGATCGTCATTACCTCATCTTATTACGCACTTAGTCTATCATGACCCATGGTTAGTGAGTATTAAACTTTTTGTTTAAATCAACCACGATCTTAACATCACACTACAAGTCTCGTCAACAACTCTATCCTATGGAGCATGGCACAATCATTCAACCTTAACTATCATGCAAGTCCTAAACCGCTTATCCTTCAACAACAATGGTTTAAGCCTAGATAATCCCTATAGTGGGTTATCCAAGTCCCTTAAACCATAGCTCTGATACCAACTTTTCACGCCTTTAAACGATAGAATTTTTTTTTTTTTTTTTTAAATTTGAAGTCTGCCCAGACCCAGTTATTTGCCGCGGCACGGCTCCTTTTGTCGCGGTGCGACATATAAAGGGATTTTATCCCATGCTTAGCAGTCTTTCTGTTACTAAAATGCGTTCAATGCCGCGGCGCGGCATACTTTGTCGCGGCGCGACGTATAACGGGAGCTGGGACTGATCTGCAACACAATTACAAAACTACAAGTTGACCAATTCATCAACTCAAAACACATTATATCATCATAAAACATGTTTAAACTTGATTAAACCAGTTTCTTACATCATTCAACATTAAGAAACATCTTTTGAGTCAAGAAAACGTGTTTACACATTTCAAATACATTATTTGGTCCCAAAACTTGACGGAAGCATAAAAATCAAATACATAAGACTTGGCGTTGATAAGCGGTACCACCAGAGCTAGATTCAAAATAGAGACTTGCATTACCACTTACTACAATGCCAATACTCCACTATCCTCAAACGGGTTCCTTACCTTCGCGATGACCTTTCGTCCCTATAAAACATAAAACAACGCGGGGTAAGCTTTTATGCTTAGTGAGTTATAGGCGAATAATATAGCATAATACATTGGGCATAACCATCACATTACTTTGTCCTTCAACCAAATGGTTGTTTACTTACTTTCGGATCCGACCCATTACTTACCATAGACATAACTTACTAAGGCCAACCTTAGTAATTATGTCTAAGCTAACACAACCATAGACATATACATATGTCTAAGCTACCTTAATCAAATTACAATCATACATATGCACATAGACACCCAAAGTGTCTAAGCTATACCATACCATAGGCAAGATTACTAGCAATGTAATAATCTTGCCTAAGCTAAACATCAACCATAGATACAATTATTAGGTGAACCTAATAATTCTATCTAAGCTATTCAACTAGTGCACTTAGTCGTTACTCTCTTGCACGGATGCAATCCGAGAACACTAAGCCACTCTTGACCCGCCCATTTTACCCCCTATAAACTCACCTTGATTAAACGAAATTCCTTGGTTACTTGAAGCTCCTTGGCCTTGATTAGCACCTACACATGAGCTAATCTCATCAATATCATGATTCAAAAAAATTACAACTTTCACAAGCTTTCTACACATTCATATACTTACACATTGACTTAACCCCCTAATTACTCCAATATACACATGATCACTTTCATATATATAACATTTAACTTATCTTTTCCAATAAAAACACATTATCATGCCAACATCATCCCTTTGATCACATAATTCTCTAGTTCATCTCTTACATTCATAACATGCAATTCTTTCATATATCTCATTAAACATCAAGTGTGCACAAACTCATTTCAACTACTAGTAAAACTAAATCATCATTTATCCAAATTTCATTACTTACAACAATAATAACAATTCACCTATAAACATTCTCCTTCACAATATTAAACTAAATCACATAAACATTTCATTGAGACATTTCATCAAACACTTAGTGTGCATGACTTGATTCTAAGCTAAAACATCAACAAATTCACCATATTCATATCATTCACTCAAAATGCAAGTTCATACATGAACTTACTCCCAAAATCACTAACAAATTCATTTTAAAACATACAAGTGTGCACATTTTCAACATACAACAACTTTTAAGCTTAAGATTCATCACAAACACCCAATATTAGTGATACTTAGACATAGAAGTTCATACTTTGTCTTTAGGGGTTTAAGAACCCTAATTGTGCACAAAGGAGAAGAATTTGGAGAATTAAAGCTTGCTAGAGTGATTAGAGTGCCTTAGATTTCACTAATTTTCAATTGCATGAGTTTAATTCCTTCAATTGAAGCTTCTTCTTCTTCTTCTTGTATATGTCGACACACACACACAAAAGAACACACTCTCTGCTCAATTTTTGTAACTAAAATGATTTTCCAGCATTTTTACTTCTTTTATTAATTTAACTTTACCCAAATTTCACTTTCTACCCTTCCCACCAAAACTATAATGAGGGAGGTCCTTAAATCTAACTTTTCATCTCTAGTCCTTTCCAACTTAACTAACAAACATTAACTATTAACCATTTATTTAATTTAAATCATACCATCCAAATACTTGATAATTAAATTATATAAAATAATACCTTAAATAATTGGGATGTTACAGTAGACGTTGGTGAGAAGGAAAATCCTACTGTGGTGGAAGAGGTGATTCGAGACTCCTCTCCGGTGTCAACTAGGTAAGTTGATAGGGTTAGCTGCACATAATTATTGGCCATGTTATTTGAATCGGGGTTCAGGACCAAGGTGATTCAAGGTGTGTGTAGCGGGGATAAGGAGGTCAATGGTGAAAAAACTTGGAGTTAGTATTTTCGGTGATAAAGAAGATAAATGTTTGTCAAGGTGGAGATTGTTGGACGGTGGTCCAAGTTATTGACAATCATTTAATTATTAAGCATGAAAGGCATGTTCAACTATTTGGTAATAGTGATTGCCTAACTTTGTTGAATAAAATCGGTTCTCCATTCTAGAAAGTAAAAGCTTGATTTTGCAAGTTGGAAAAAGTCATAAGGTGGCTATACTTGTTTATTGTTTCACATGGAAGAAAAAGTTAGCAAATTATATTTTGCATGTGCATGGTTTCAAGTATATATATGTGATGAGCAGAGAACGTGAATGGCATCCAGAGAGAGGATCAAATCCAATCCAGAGAAAGGGATCAAGTCACAAATGGGAAAACATAGTTGATAGGGTTTATCAACGGAGTGTGTTTATTTGTGATGTTGAGAGTTTTATTCTTGTAAGGAGTGTTAAAGAGTGTACGGGAAACTTAGATTTTATACTAAAATCTAAGGGGCTTGGGTTTGGGTTTAACTCATAGTGTACTTTTTCTTGTACTGGGTTCTTTTATATTACAAGAATAAAGGAGACTCTTGGGGTGGACGTAGGCAGGGTTTTGCGGAACCACGTTAAATCGTCGTGTTATCAGTTACCTTATTTGCTTTCTATTATTTCTCGCAAGTTTGTCTCAAACAAATTATATCCTCACTTCCGCTGGTGTGGGTGCGCTAGGCAAATTGTCATAACACATATTCATTATGTGAGACAACTGGATGTGATGGCTCAACAATGTCTTGAAGCATATAGTTTAATCTCTCTGATATCTTTTTATGGGGTTACAGAGTTGGAAGCAGAGGACACTATTCAGCTGGTTCATGGTTCCTTTGAAGGAGAAGGATGGCCATATGGCCCATCACCATTTCCAGAACTGAATTTTATGAGTCAACTTTACCTAGACATGTGTCATAACTTGACCCACAGTCCTTTCATGATGAAAGCAATTATGAATCTTCCTGTTGTCCAGATTGAAATGGCGGGTAATCAATAGTTCATGGAGTTGCAGCAACAGACTGAGAATCCTAGCAAGATGAAACAAGTTTTGGATCTGCCTGTTGTGAAGGATTTATTAGTTTGTAAACCAGATGTTTTCATCAAGATGATGAAGGATAATAACCCTGAAATCATTGATAGTAGTGATGATGAGAAGGAAGATCCATAGTTTCGCATCATTATTCTATTTTGTACGTCGTTTTATGTTAATAAGTAGCAGCCACCCAATAGTCCATATGAATCAGGCAGGAAGATTCCATAGATTTGGTTCTTCTCTAACTTTGTATTTGAATTTCCGGTTAGTATTGAATAATAAAGTCAGTCAGTTTTCATCTTTATAAGCCTGCTTTTATTCATCACTGTTATGATAAATCTCTGTTACATTCATATTTTACTGCACTGCTATTACAATCCGTCCATACCCCTATCGAAATAAGCTTTTATTCATCCCCTTCTATTGCTGAAAGGTAAACACGTCAAACAAATAGTTGCGTTTCTAATCACATTGTAGTACAGCAAATGGGTGTATCAATGTTGATCCATATATCTATAGTTGAGGCAATTCATATCGGGAAATGTAAACGGGTCAAACAAGGGAATAGTCACGGGTACACTAGAAAGGGTGAACTAAATCTCTATAAAAACAAATTTCACCTTTCTAAGGAACGATGAATAATGACTGCATTCAATTCTCAACCCATTTTTTTAAAAAGAGTTTGCCGGCCAGCCCCCCTCAAGGGGGACTTCGATTTCACTATAAGCTTACCCATTTTGTTATACCCATTTTACCACCTTCATGATTGAAGTTGAAACAGTGATCTCTTTGACACATCTAGTCTATTAACTTTTCAGAACAACGGTTTATTTGAGGCATGCTGGTGGGTTTTCAAAATCATCTCAACCGTATTCCTTTTCTAAGTATCTAAAGAATCAGACAGTGTCAAAAACTCCTAGGACTCGACCATTTGTAGTACACAAGGAATATACTCAGCCACCACAGGTATGTAAAGCCATTCCACTCTAGGCATGTGAAACTTTTAGTATTTCTATATTCGTCTTGTGCTTTACAAATATATTATCGTCACTATAAGATAAGAATAAGAATTAAATCAGAATCAGGTAATTAGTTGATTACGATTATGAGTAGTCAGGTAGTTTCACATTTATCTCGATAACTTGTTATCTTGCTACAACTGTGTACCCCCTTTTTCAAATATGACATTGTGACCCATAAGAAACTAGAGTACTAGACTGTGTTTTGTTCAAAGAATTCCATGGAACTCGACGGAAGTGGAATCTCATTTGCATTGCATGAGGTGCTGGTTCAATAATGAATTGAATTGGGATTCACCAAATTCCTTCACTCAAAGGAATTCACATAATTATTAAAGTTCCAATACCTTTAAAAATACAGCTTCCCAAAAATAAATATCCGCGAACTATACAGAATTGATTCAGTTTTTGCCAAACCATTACAATAATCAGTTTAGCTGTACAGTAAAGTGTTTTTTCTTATGCAAATCGTACTAATGCATATATTTATTTAGGATAAACCTAATAATATGTCTAAGCAGGCACTGCTTTACAGGCTCTCCGGTGATTACAACCCTTTGCATTCTGATCCTAAGATTCCCGAACAGGGTATGTGCATTGGCTTCTGAGACGTTGCATATTGTTATACTGTTTAGTTATGCATATAGTAATCTTGAAGTAATTGTGTTAAACATTGACATATTTTTGGAATAATAGCACATCCATGCCGACAAAGAGTGTCTTAGGGTGCGTTTGATAGCCTTTTAATGAATGGTCAGTGTGCTTGTTTGTGACATAGAATGACAAATAATGTTGAACCGTTCAGTAATATGTGCCAAACCATTTAGTGTGAAATACTCTCTTAAGCATTCAACACCTCTATTTCCTTTCATATCATCTCTAAATTATATACTAACATTTACCAACAATAAATTTCTTTTATATACTCATTACAATGATTTCACATCATTTTCATATCATTCAAAATGATTATCAAACATGTTATTTTTGTTCGTAAATCGTAACCAACTTCAATTAGAGTCTTCGAATAAACGTTTAATCATTATGTTTTATCAAACGCGGTTTAACATGAATTTTGATTCTTTAAAAGGGTGAAAATTCGATAAAAAAATAGAGTTGATAAGAACAATAAGAAATCATGACTATACCCATCTGATGTAAGATCCTGAATTTTGTGCATCAGAAGGTGTCTCGAAAGTGTCAGTAAATGTGTGCATCAGAAACTGCCACTAAAAGTACACCTTATACTTATGCATTTTTAGAATTTACATGAGAATCAGAATCAGTCAACCTCAGTCCCTGAACTTCAGAATAAAAATCTGTTTGCCAGATAAGCTGCGCCGTGGGTCAACATAGGCGCGCCACGACTAGCCTTCGTTCAGGTGTTTTGAGTTTTGAAAAACTTCTGTCTTCGATTTTGCCATAAGGCCGCGCCGCGGGTCATATAGGTGCACCGCGCCTCGTGCCTGGCTAGACTTCTAATTTTTCTATTTTAAAGGGGTTTAATGAGGGGCAAGGTGGTAATTTCACTTGTGTACGATTTTGAGGCCACAAATCTGACCAAACCTCATCCACATCTTCATTTCATCTCATTCATATCCTCTCTAAACCTCCAAACCCTAGAAAGAGAAAGCTCTCTTAGAGAGAGAAAGCTTAATATCTTGGGGAAGAAGCTTGATTCTCAACAAAGCTCAAGAATTAAAGTTGTTCCTCTTATTCTTAGCTACGTTTGGGTAGTGGTGGTAAGTCTTAACTCCGATTTTCTTTACTTTGATTTTGATAGAAGGTTAGGGTTTTGGTTAGTGTTGGGTTATAAACCCTACTTCTTGTGATTTTGGGGTTTTTTGGGTAAGATTCGTGTAAGTAAACCTAAATTGGTGACTTAGGGTTTTAATTGACGAAATTGTAAGTTTGGGGTCTTGCATGTGTTGGTTTAAACCCTAAAACACTTGTGTACTAGCGATTTTGGTGTTGTGTTAACTTGATTTTGGGTGTAAGCCCTAATTTGGGTCAAAATGGGTTAAGTGATCCGTAACCGAAATCCAACAAAAAGAAGCAATAAGGGATGGAGTCAAATATGTATTGTTTTTGTTTAGAGTAATATAGAAAAATAATAAAGAGTCCTACATAAAAAATAATCCTACTTTGAGAAGGAGTCTACTCCTGTATGGATTTTTTGGTACTATATAAATATGTATATTGCCAACGTAGGTGGGACGCCTCTATTTTTTACATTCACCGAAATCGTAAAATTAGAGAGAGATAAATAATACAACTTATTCCCCAATTCTTGTTGTTCTTTTATTCTACGCACAAACTGCAATTGAAAAAAAAAAACATATTCGTATTCCTTTTGTTCTTCGTTCACACGTATCTTCACAAACAGATCATACATCCTTACTAATACGTTGTGTTCGTTCTTATTCATAACGTACTAGTAACGGATCAAGTGGTATCAGAGCTTTTGTTCCTACCTGTGTATGGTACAAACTAAATCCGCGTATAAAGAATCCGGTGAACCATTATTGGAGTTACAACAACACCGAAAAACAACCACGAAACAAGAAACGATCAAGATGACGACTGAAGGAACTTCTAATCAGAACGAGCTATCCACGAAGGTGGATCAGCTAACCACTCAACTCGCATCGGTGTTGGAATGGATATCAACCCAGCCGAAACCCAAGGCTCGCGAAACCCCAAAGAAGAAACCGAAGGGAGACGAGTCCGAAGAGGAGAGTGAGACTGAAGAAGAATCAGAAAGTGACACTGAATCAACGGGAAGACGGGATTCAAGCAGGCCATTCAAAGTTGAGGCTAAAATCGATATTCCATCCAATGATGGTACTGTCGATGCCGAAAAGCTCGATTCATGGATCGATCAACTCGAGACTTATTTTACGCTCTACGGTTTTAAAAGTATAGAAAAGGTTTCGTTTGCTCGGTTGAAGTTAACTAGCCATGCCTTAGCCTGGTGGAACTCATACCTCAAGACCCGTTCAGACGAAGAGGTGAGATGGTCGGAATTCACAAGATTGTTACGACAAGAATTCTACCCGATGGGTTACGCACAAGATTGGTGGACACGTTGGCACAATCTTCGTCAGCAACAAGGGCAACATGTACAGGAGTACACAGCCGAATTTTAGAGACTCGCAGTATCCTTAAGGATCTCACTAGATAGTGAAGAAACCTTTACCAAATACGTGGCTGGGCTAACACGAACCATACGATCAGAATTATGCCTACATACTGTTACGGACCTCTCAAAAGCTAGTCGAGTGGCAATGGTAATTGAGCAGAAAAATCGAATGGGGGTTACACGTAATGATGATCGAACCAAAGGAGGTTCGAGTAGCGGTTCCTTCAAGAAGGAGCAACAAAAACAGAAAACTAAATCTCAACGAAATTACCTAACGTATGATAAGGAGTTATTGGCCTTACACCAAGCAGTGAAGCATTGGCGGTGTTATTTGCTCGGGAAAGAAACGGTAGTACACACAGATCACCAGCCCTTACAATATTTACAAAGTCAAGCAAAATTGCAGCAGGCGCGACACATGAAGTGGATGACATATTTGCAACAGTTCCATTTGGTCATCAAATACAAAAAAGGAGTGCAAAATAAGCTTGCTGATATGCTGTCTCGGCCTCCTGTTTCACCCCTATGTTTGTCTATGTTAATGCAGGTACAAAATAAAAGCCATGATGATTATGTTAAGGCGTACAAGCATGATACGAAGTTTCAAACAGTAGTGGCCGAAGTTGAAAATAACAAGTTGTCTGGATATGCATGGAAAAATAACTTGTTGTACAAAGGGAATTTGCTTTGTGTGCCAACTGTTAGCGAACATGTACTGTGGATACGTGAAGCTCATACGTCTAAAGTGGCTGGCCATTTTGGTGTTACTAAAACGTTGCAACATTTACAACGATACGTCTACTGGCAAAAAATGCAGAATGATGTAGCTCGATTTGTCCGTGGGTGTGTTTTGTGCAGTACGGCAAAACCCTCAAATCGTAAGGTAGGTTTGTACACCCGTTGCCGGTTCCCTCCCGCCCTTGGGAGAGTATATCTATGGATTTTGTAGGTGGTTTGCCCCGGACACGGAAGGGTAATGACTATTTATTCGTTATCGTGGATAGGTTCTCGAAAATGGTCATTCTAGTACCATGTAAGAAGACGGTAACAGGTGAAGAAGCTGCACGATTGTTCTTTGAAAATATATGGAAGATATTTGGGCTTCCTATGTCGATTATCTCTGATTGTGACTCTAGGTTTTTGAGCAAATTTTGGTGCTCTTTGTGGTCTAAAATGGATATGAAGCTAAAGCGAAGCACTGCATTCCACCCTCAAACGGACGGTCAAACAGAGGTGGTTAACAGAACGGTGGTCCATTTATTGCGTAGGTACAATTCTAAGCACCCAAAAACATGGAATGAGAGTATTCCCTTTATACAGTTCGCGATCAATCATACCGTACACGGGTCACATCATAAAGCTCCATCAGAAGTGTGCTTGGGATTCTTGCCACAAAGTCCATTTGATCTGGAGTTTACAATGGACTATACTACATCAAATGAGAAGGAGTTTAAAGAGGTAGTTAAGGCTTAAAGATTTTTAGAAAATATTAGGAAAATACATAATCAAGTTGAGCAACAACTACATCGTTCACAACAAAAATACAAAGAGCGTCACGATCGACATCGTATACATGGAAATTTCCAAGAGGGTGATCTTGTGTGGTTGCATCTTGGCAAAGATCATTTAAAAGGAGATGGGAAGAAGCTTAAATCTATTCGCTACGGGCCATTTCGTATACTTAAAAATATTGGTGAAAATGCTTGTAAGCTCGAGCTTCCTGCTTATATGGAGTTATACTCGGTGGTCAATGTTGATAAACTCAAACTGTTCGAGCCATCCATGCTTGATGACGAACTGAACGAAGCACTTCCAGTGGTGGAAGATATTGCTACTGATAATGACAAAGCATTGGAGAAGATACAATCGTGGAACGAAAATCTAGTTCTACACGTGGAGGTGAACGTAAGGCATATCGTGTCGATCTCAATGGACAACTTCCAAGCTCCGCTAAATGGTTTTTCGAGGCTGTGGCTAAGGAACGTTTCCCACATTTATCATATTAAGTTGCACAGGAGTGCACCTTCGCTTCGGAGAAGGGGAGGAGTGATCCGTAACCAAAATCCAACAAAAAGAAGCAATAAGGGATGGAGTCAAATATGTATTGTTTTTGTTTAGAGTAATATAGAAAAATAATAAAGAGTCCTGCATAAAAAATAATCCTACTTTGAGAAGGAGTCTACTCCTGTATGGATTGTTTGGTACTATATAAATATGTATTGCCAACGTAGGTGGGACGCCTCTATTTTTTACATTCACCGAAATCGTAAAATTAGAGAGAGATAAATAATACAACTCATTCCCCAATTCTTGTTGTTCTTTTATTCTATGCAGAAACTGCAATTGAAAAAAAAACGGTGAATGTAAAAAATAGAGGCGTCCCACCTACGTTGGCAATATACATATTTATATAGTACCAAACAATCCATACAGGAGTAGACTCCTTCTCAAAGTAGAATTATTTTTTATGTAGGACTCTTTATTATTTTTCTATATTACTCTAAACAAAAACAACACATATTTGACTCCATCCCTTATTGCTTCTTTTTGTTGGATTTCGGTTACGGATCAGTGTTAAATTGGTGATTTTATGACATAATCAATAGTAATGGTGATTATGGGTCAAACTTGACTTGTTTTAGTGGTTAAGTGCAATTTGAGTTAAGTTGCACTTATGGGTTGGTTTTGTAAGATCAAGTGCAATAAGTGTTAGTCTGTACGTATTTGAATGGGTTGAAATTACCACCTATAGTGGTAATTGGTAAAGTCCATTTAGGTTTCTAAATGGGCGGGTGTTAGGGTGCAAGGTGAAAACGCTTGGTTAAAGGTGTTGACGTTAAATTCTCTTTTAGAGAATAAGTGTCATGTGTTTATATGCCTATGTGTTATATAGGTGGATATTTGCTCGGATGGAATGACGAGGGTTGTACATACATGACTTGTACTTGTGTGTGCGTCGCTAGGTGAGTGGAATAATTATGCATGTATGTATATGATTTACTTGCTTGCGGTGAATGTGGTTTATTGTTCTCCTTGTGGCGGATTCACTAGAGTGAAAAAATCGTGTGTCGTATCACTCACTCAAGTTCATGTGTCGACACCACATCGGTAATGTGGTGAACAAATCGTGTGTCGTATCACCATGGGTTGCGAGGTGGATATTGTGTGTTTGTACCACCTATGGGGTTAGTGAATAAATCGTGTGTCGTATCACTAATGGCTATTGTGAATAACCGATAGTTCATTCGCGAGAACCATTCCCGTGTGTTCTTGGTTAACCATGAGGTTTGTGTGTATCGTTGTTTTATAGCATACTATTGTATATTGTTGTTGTGTTAGCATGATTATTACGTTTATGCCATGCTAGTTGAGATGCTTGTTGCGGTGCTTCGTATGCTATATTTGTGTTGTGGTTGCGGGTCGGTAAGTTGTATGCATATGTGTATATTTATTCTCCTCACTAAACTAAGCATTGCTTACCCTTCTCGTTGTTTACCTTTTTATAGGCTTTGTTGGTGTGGAGCTACCTAATTGCTAGACTAGGGTGGATTAGAGTTGCTTGGACTTGGTGGATTTGGCTCTTGGATATTTGGCTTGGTGGGGGATTGGTATAATCCCCGGGTTCATGCTCTTGGTATAGGGTTGGGTTGTTATGGGTTAAACCGTGAAATCATGTAAATGGGTCGAAATGACATTTGTTTTGTAATGGGTCATTTGAGTACCAAGGGTTGTGACAAAACATTTAATGTGTTGAAATGACATTACGTATTTAATAAAACTTGTATTGTTTAAAGTTGGGATTTTAATTTAACTTGAAGTCAGCATCAGGTCGAGTTATAAGCCGCGCCACGGCAAGTATGGTCGCGCCGCGCCTCCTAGTGGATTTTGGGAACAAAGGTTTTGAATTGTGATGACCATCAGTTTCAGCTGTGGGTCGCGTCGCGCCATGTCTGGCCGCGCCACGTCCTATACTTAAAACAGTGGTCAGGCCTTTATTAAAAAAAAAAAAAAATTGTGCGTCGATTTTGGGTAAACGGATTCGGGTTGTTATATCTGATCTGTTGGAACCAAGGTTGTAAAAGTCGCGAGTCAGGGACGCATCGGTCAGGACCTAAAAAGGACGCGTCGGCCGAGTCAGGGACGCGTCGGGGACGCATCGGTCGTTGACCAACGTTGACTTTATTAATAATTTCTTAGATATATATTTATATATGTACATAATAGTTGATTCTGTACCATAAATTTCTTAAATAATACCTTGAATTTAAATACAATCAAACTTCAAACTCAATTAATGTTACCGAGTACATAATCAGTAAGGACATAGAGAATAGTGCAGCCCAAAAAATAAAAACAAACCCTAATTTTAAAACATCTCACATCTTGACGAAAATTTGACTGATTTTGACTGTTTTTGACCAACTTTGACCGTCTTTGACAAACTTTGACCGAACTTTTAGCTTTAACCATCTTTTGAGTCGTTTTCAGAAAAAACGGGACAGAGAACTCAAAAAAACGACGCGTCGGCCAAGTCGGCCGACTTTTACAACACTGGTTGGAACAGAGATTTAAGCTAAACCAACTCGTTTTTCATTAAATTGGGTCAGCATTTCCTCCTCTAATTCTGGGTAACAAGATTCTACCTGTCTTATTTGATGGCTAGTTCAGATAAACCTAAATCCAATCATCTTTCAGTAAAATGGGTCAAAATTGCCTCCTCTAGTTCTGGGCCGCAAGATTTTACCTGTCTTATTTGATGGTCAGTTCAGATACTTTACTAGTATGCATAGACTTTTGAAGAGTAATTTTGTTGTAACCATTGCAATTACATGCAATTTCTTGCACCTTTTATTTACCTGACTACTTGTGTGAAGGTTTTCACGCCCGATACTTCATGGGCTGTGTACATGAGAGGATTCGCAGTTAGGGCCGTTGTCAAAACCATCTGCAACGGTGATGCAAATCTTGTTAAAGCTATATCAGGCCGATTTCTGTTGCCTGATTACGTACCCTGGTGAAACATTAATCTCTGAAATGCGGCTTGAAGGCTCAAGGTAAACTTTTTTTATACATGCACTTATAAATAAAATTCATATTTTGTGGTCAGTGGAGGAATATATCTTTTGATCAAAAGTTTTGATATTTGAATACGTGAATGTGAAATCTGACAATGCGAATGTAAAATGGAGGTAAATTGAAACGCAAAGTGAAATCTGAAAATTGAAACGCGTATCTGAAAATCTGAAAAGCGAATCTGAAAACTGAAACGCGAGTATGAACATTGTAACGTGATATCTGAAAGCTAAAACGCGAAACTAAAAATTGAAACGTGAAGTTGAAACGAGAAAATAAAAAGTGCAACACGAAATTGAATTTCAAAATGTGAAACTGAAATTGAAAATGGGTCTCGGCCCAACCTGACCCAACAATTCAAGGTTAAAAATGGGTTTCGACTAAAGCAGAACCAACCCGATCCGGGTCTCGACCCAACCATTTTGACTTATCTAAAAGTTGACCGTTTCGACCCATGATCCATTATGATCCAAACTCATTTCAACCTTGACCCAACCCACCCGTATTTCATGTATACTTTTGACTACGGTAAGTTGAAATTGTTATGCTTTTACTAGTGCCTTAACTTACAAGGAATACTTTGCATAGTTTTGTATCAGACAAAGGTTAAAGAACGAAACAGAGCGGTTCTTGCGGGATTCGTGGACCTTAATCGTTCAAGATCATCTTTATGATTTCTTGCAAGCCAAGTAGCTTGCACAATTCATTAGACACATAAAAACTTTTAGAGATATTCAACATATTTGTTTAATGTTTTTCATATTGTTGTTTCATTTAATATGTGAAGAAGAGTGTGCTATACAAGTTCACTAAACTAAGATATATATATATATATATATATATATATATATATATATATATATATATATATATATATATATATATATATATATATATATATATTATTTATTTACCTATATTTTTTTATTTATTTACCTATATTTTTTATTTATTTCGAATGCTGACATTAGTATATTAGAAAAAGATGTTACAATAAAAGGTAACACATGGGGGAGACACAACGAATTCAAAGACAAATTGCAATATTTTTTTTTTTTGAAAGGCAACATTTTATTAAAGCAATATTAAAAAAATGAAAACATAATGATCGATCTAAAAGCAAGTTGAATGGTTTTCATCATGGAAATCATCTTTTGTACAACTAATTTACATTTATATAATTTTTATTACAATATTGTTCATCCAAAAGGACAGTGGAAATAATATATATATTTTTTTTTTTTCGGCGAAAAACGATAGAACTATTATAACACACAAAAGAATACTCATAAAAAATGAGACCTCCTTTAAACATACAAACAAAGAAACCCGAGCTAACTAAACTAAAAACTATAACTATGTTCGTAAAACCAACAAGAACAATGATCAAGGACAAAGAAAAACAAAGGAGAAGATGAAAAACAATCAAAGTAGATTAAAATCCATCTAAACCGAAAGCTCCTCCGACAACAAGCGACAAAAGCAATTATGCATCTTTGATGAAAACGCCAAAAGATGTCCTCTCTGCACCTTGAACCAATTTCTTCCTTCTCTCCTTCCTCGGCCTTTTAATATATATGAACCCACATACTCCCAATATATATGAACCCACATACTCCCTTTACAGTTGCATACCTTATGATTCAATGAATATTTGTGTCTAAAGAATCTCTTCACCTCAAATTGATGTATAAAATCATAAAGTTATAGTGGACCCTTAAATAAATTCATATTTATACATGGGTCTTGATCTAATGTGGGTCATAAAGGTAGCTTTACCTGTTCCATTGACACTTTTACATTTATAGTTTCTTTTTAGTGTATGTATAATTAATTATAAAGTTTTTTATTTTCTTTCAAATTTATATACGTCTTCAAATTGTATTCTTTTAACTTACGAAGTACGACTTTTAAAGCATTCTTATGTAACCATAATTTTCCCTTGGATATGTTGTAAACCGGGCACAAGTAGATGTCTATACGACAAAACGTACTCGGTGACATTTGATTTGAAAAAGCTCAATATGAGCATTAGTTTAGAACTTTAGATCATGCAAACTTTTTAAGTTATTATGTAACCAAGACTAAGAAACACACATATGCTAAACCAAGTATTCCTTATACAAAATCAAAGTACTTTTCACACAAACTTACAGAAAGAATACAAGTCTGAAGACTTGTGATGAATCATAAACAACACACTCAATTTAATACAAACAAATCCAAACGACACAAGAATATAACGAAATCCAAATACAAAATTATTGACATGATAGACATAACAAATCACATACCATCAACTGCAAACCAACCAAACAAACTGACAAAAGTATTTTCTTTAGTAATGCACCTTTTCCTTCTTTTCGTCGCTCTTTGAATGATGATTTCCGTGAAGTTTCTCCTTAATCTTTTCAAAAATGCCCTTCTTTTCCTTGTGTTCAACTTCAACAGTGGCATATTCGTTATGTGACACAACCGGATGTGATGGCTCAACAATGTCACACTCTTGCTCAACGGATAATTTTTCTTCAAGCTTTAGAAGTTTGCCTAGCTCTTTCTTTTCTTTCTCTTCTTCCTTTTTCTCCTTGTGCTCCTCGATTTTGTGTTCAATTTTCATCTTCTCCTCTTCAACTTTTTCTTTAAGCTCTTCCGTTTTGTATACAACCTTTTCCTCGAGTTCTTCTATTTTCTCCTTGATATTTTCCTTATCCTCTTCGACTTTACACTCAATGTTTTCTTTGATTTCCTCTGTTTTGTACTCGGCTTCATGTACTTTCTCCTTAAGTTTTTCCTTGAGTTCATCATTTTTGTACTTTCCTTCATATTCTTCTTCCTTTACTCTCTCCTTGACATCTTCTTCTTTGCACTCTATTTTTTCTTTTAGGTCTTCTATTTTTTCCTTCTCCTCTTCTACTTCGCATTCGATTTTCTCCTTGAGCTCTTCCACTTTATACTTGAACTCTTCTATTTCTTCTTGAACTTTTTCCTTGTGCGCTTCATTTTTGTAATGGACTTCATGTTCTTTTTCCTTGATTTCGTTTTTAGCTTCTACAACTTCACACTCAATCTTCTCTTTAAGCTCTTCTACTTTGTACTTTAACTCTTCCACTTCTTCTTTAATTTTTTCTTTATGCTCTTCATTTTTGTGATGTGCCTCGTATTCTTTTTCCTTGATATCTTCTTTGACTTCATCTACTTCACACTCAATATTTTCCTTGAGCTCCTCTTTTTTGAACTCAACCTCCTCCACTTTGTTCTCGATTTTATCTTTAATTTCTTTTATTTTCTCACCAATTTTCTCTTTCTCCTCTTCTACTTCACACTCGATTTTCTCCTTTAGTTCATCTACTTTGTACTTGAACTCCTCAATGTCATCCTTGATTTTTTCTTTGTGCTCTTCGTTCTTGTAATGAGCCTCGTATTCTTTTTCTTTGATTTCTTCTTTGGCTTCTTCTACCTCACACTCAACCTTTTCCGTCAGTTCCTCTTTTTTATACTCGACCTCCTTTACCTTATTTTCAATTTTTTCTTTGACTTCATCTATTTTCTCTCCGATTTCTGTTTTCTTTTCTTCTACTTCACACTCAATATTTTCCTTGAGTTCTTCTACTTTGTACTTGAACTCCTCTACTTCTTCTTTGATTTTCTCCTTATGCTCTTCGTTTTTGTAATGGGCCTCGTATTCTTTTTCCTTGATTTCTTCTTTAGCTTCTTCTACTTCACATTCAATCTTTTCTTTTAGTTCTTCTTGTTTGTACTCCACCTCCTTTACTTTATCACTAAATTTTTCCTTGACTTCTTCTAGTTTCTCCCCTATTTTCACTTTCTCTTCCTCTACTTCACACTCAATTTTCTCCTTGAGTTCTTCTACTTCTTCTTTGATTTTTACCTCCTCCTCTTCTTTTTTGTAATGAACGTCAAATTCTTTTTGTTTGATTTCTTCTTTAACTTCTTCTACTTCACACTCGATCTTTTCTTCTAGTTTCTCTTTTTTGTGTTGTCCTTCTTCAACTTTTTCCTTGATATTTTCTTTGACTTCTTCTATCACCTCTTCTATTTTCTCTTTAACCTCTTTAACTTTGCACTCAACATTTTCTTTAGTTTCTTCTATCTTGTATTTGATCTCCTCAACTTCTTCCTTGAGCTTTTCTTCATGTTTATCCTTTTCAAAGCTAGCCTCACATTCTTTTTCCTTGATACTACTCTTGGTCTCTTCTACTTCACATTCGATCTTTTCCTCGAGTTTTTCTTTTTTGTACTTAGCCTCTTCAACTTTGTACTCGATTTTTTCTTTTATTTCTTCAACTTTTTCTTTGATCTTTTCTTTATCGTCTTCTAATTCACACTCGACCTTCTCCTTAAGATCTTCTATTTTGTGTTTAGCCTCCTCTACTTCTTCTTTAATTTTCTCCTTGTGCTCTTCATTTTTGTATTTGGCCTCGTATTCTTTTTCCTTGACGTGCTCTTTTACCTCTTCTACTTCACACTCGATCTTTTCATTTAGTTCTTCTTTTTTGTATTTGCCTTCGTCAACCTTTTCTTCTATTTTCTCTTTAATTTCTTCTATCTTTTCTTCAATTTTCTTTTTATCTTCTTCCACCTTACACTCGACATCCTCCTTAAACTCTTCTACTTTCGATTTGCCCTCGTGTACTTTTTCTGCAATTTTATGCTTTCCCTCTTCTATTTTCTCATCGAGTTTTTTCTTCTCCTCCTCAACCTTTTTCTTCAGCTCATGTTTCTTCTTCTGTTTGTGCTCACACTCTTCGTTGCAAGACTGCAAGTGTCCCAAAAATTGATCAATTGCAGATTTTAACAGTTTAATTAAATTTCACATGATAAACGTTAGATGACACATGTAACTTTTTTTTCGGGTCCGAATTTCGTGATTTCACCTTTCAGACCTTGGGGGATCGAGTATTAGACACAAGTTCGATTGTGGGCTTAAGTCCTAACTTTCCTAGGGTTAACTTGTATCGTTATAAATACCGCATCAAGAATACAATAATGTTTACGGGTTTCAATATATTACAATAAATATAAATCTATGTTTTTCTATAATTCGTAAGTCTTTCTTGATATATGTACTTTATAGATAATTACTTCTTGCTAACAAAGCATGTACACGTGACTTTAATTTATGAATAAATATAAACATTAGAATTAGTAATAACACTAATAATCTGTTTCTACATATTTCAGTATCAAAGTTTTATATCTCTACTGTTTTATAAAAACATGCACATAGGTACAACGTACGTACACATATGTCATAATAAAACTTCATTTAATTGTATGTATAGGATTATGTTTTGTTGAAATGGAGGGAAACTTACAGGAGTGCACTCATCAGGGACAATGATAACGAGCTCGGTGACAGTTTCGCAGTATTCATCAGTGTTAGGAACTTGGTGGTAGTTTTCAGCCATAATCGAACAGCAACAACAATTAACTATTGATTTAACAAGAATAAAACACTGATTAGTGAGCAAATTAAGATAGACGCAAAATGAATTCGGACGATGGAGATTATTTGAATATGAATATAATGAGAGATTGAGCAAATGAAATATGAATGAATGTGTGTTAAAGAGAGGAGTAATGAGTACTTATATAGGAGAGTTTCACGCGTAGAAGGCGCCAATGAGGTTTAAACTATTATTTAACTACCTAATCATTTATCTTTAATTAATTAGTATGGAATGTAAAATGATAAATGTAGCCCCACGAGCTATTTTCAAGCATTTTATATATATAAATTAATATCTTGTCAATAAATAACTGTTGCTATGAATAACACTAAAATCAAAATTATATAAGGAAAATCCATATTAATAAAAATATATTTATGTTTTATGGTTAATCGTAACCTAAGAGTAACGTTTATCATTCTCCAATTAATATTAATATTAAATATTAAATATTAATTAATATTGTTATAAGTAAATAAATAAATAAATAAATAATAAAAGGTGGCCAATTGGATGGAAACTTCCATATTCTTTATAAAACAATGGCGGTGTCTTCTTTTGAATTCCATGATTAACGCTAGCTACATTTAAGGCTGATCTCAACTAAAATGATGTTATTTAAAACCACTATAATCACGATCGTTAAAGTATATATACCATATTATTTTTAGTTTAGTTAGCAAAATATTTTTCATTTTGTATAACATCTTTGTAGAATTTCAACTTGATCAAAACAATGAAACATAATGTTCGTGCGATGAATAAAAATATTAATGATCTAACTGCTAGTTATCAATGATTTTAGCAATCTTTCGAGGGATTAATCTTTGCATGTCAATGTATATTCAATTTATATCCGAAGTTGATTGTGTGTATTCAACCTAGATTTGCTATATATATTCAATTAGAAATGTGTTTAACTTTCAAATATGTGTTGAATGTAACAAAAATAGGATTGTTATTGCAGCCTTTGTGTATTTCATTTGAAATGAGAGGAACAGTAGACATTTTACTCAAAAGAAGAAGGTTGCATCTGATCTGTGTTGAGACATTCAGGAATATGTTAGATTGAAGTTGCTAACTTTCAAAGTTAAGAAGTCAATTGTTGTGATTAAAGCTGCTAAGATGTGGGATCTAAAGTGGGGCAATTTGTGCTTTAGCATGATCTAGTTTGTATTTAGTGGTTTGCATTTGGTGTGTTTTGGTCTTGTATTTGTGTTTGTTTGGGCTTGGGTATGTCCAGCCTTTATGATTTTCAAAATTAATATATTTCACTTTTTTGCCGGAAAAAAAAGTAAAAAAAAAAAACAAAAACAAAAACAAAACAAAAATAGATCACTACGTTGCCTTCTGCCGGTTTAGAATGATCTTTAGTTGAATACAATATTTGACATCCTTTACCAGTTGAATATATATTTTTTAAACGCTAAATTATTTGACTATAAAAAGTAATAAAAATTAATAATATAACAATATACTTCGTAACAACTAGCTAGTTTTTTTTTTTTTTTTTTTTTGAAAGGCAAACAAATATTATTAATATAATAAAAATCACGATACAAACTAGCAAGAAGCTAGACAAAACACACAAAACACGGAACAAACACTCATAAAGGACTCACAATACTCAAAGGAACACGAAACTAAATGAGACACATTAACACGAAGACACTAATTAGACACAACACGACTAGAATTAGATTCTAAGATTCCGAATCCGAGGACGCGCAGGAGGAGGAACATGAGCAACATCTAACTTCATCAACATCCACCACCGAATCATTCATCACGTTCTCGATAAAATATCTTTCGTGCCAACGAAAGTAATCCCGCCGTCGGTTACGTAACAACTAGCTAGTTTTATAAATCAACTATAGGAAGAAAAAAAGAATTACGAGTAGTAAAATTCTACGCAAGTTGTATAGCATTATTAATTGTTGAAATTAAAGTGATGAATATTTGTACATCACTAATTTTGTTCCATCCGCTACTAATGGTTGAAATATTTGTTTATCATATTTATACAACTCCATAACGTTAGTTATTAGAATATTATTAGTGTACCCGTATACGATGTACAAAGCATTCCGCGTATTTAAAGTACGAAAATAAATAATGATAGTGTCGTTTATTTGATCTTTGATATGCAGCATAAGTGAGTGACCAATT
Organism: Rutidosis leptorrhynchoides; assembly: GCF_046630445.1. NCBI lineage: Eukaryota > Viridiplantae > Streptophyta > Magnoliopsida > Asterales > Asteraceae > Rutidosis > Rutidosis leptorrhynchoides. The sequence goes on along the minus strand of NC_092338.1, from coordinate 422,785,648 downwards.
TAGTGTTAATTAATCTTTGACGTATATAATAAAACTGTAATTAGATGTATCATGTATGTAATAATGCTTAAATCCAGCTTTAACTTAATTTAAGGAGATTTTGTGAGGGAATTAATTCTTAAATCTAGATCGACACGTTTTCATGGCGTTCGAACTTACAAGTCATGTCTTCGATCAATATTACTACTATGTTTCTAACTTTTAAACCTTAGCTTTGGTCAATACATTAATTATTATTTTTAGTTTAATGTTGGGTCTTAATGGGCGCTACAAAACAAAATAGAAACGCTTATGGAAGGCTGAGTTAATATAATTATCTATTTTTATAATTACAATTTTAACGACTGTCTTTAAAATATTTGGATACGCATTAATTTTTTTTTTTTTTTTTACAACTGTTAGAATTATCCAGAGGGACTTAACCATCCACGCGTTCATCTCCAACACAGTTATACCCGTGTCCAGAAGGAAACCCGCACCGATTTCATACGCTGCATAGACGATAAAACCCTCCTTCCCCTTTACCCCCTCCCCTCCAACGCGATGTGAGAAAGATGTCATGGGTGAAACTTCATGGCAGAGATAAAATTATGGGTTAATATGTAGCCAACGTGGATCGAACTCCTGACCTCCTCTAAAGGAGGCATGCCACTAACCGCTAAACCACATCACCACTTCATTTGGATACGCATTATTGGTTTGTACATTTAAAATAACCGATCACTTTCTTAAAAAAAACTACCATCATGAAACAAATGTACCACTGGATTTTGTATAATTTATCTCTTAATGAGAGCCCTTAGGATTGTCATTAAAATAGACCTATAATTATTCGGATAAGTTTTTTTTATCAGACTATTGAGTACATGTGGTATTTTTATCGTAGTGTGTGTGTGTGTGTGTATATATATATATATATATACACACACACACTAGTGAAATGACCCGTAGAAATACGGGTTTGTTTAAACGAAACAATCTAATGATATGTTTTAGGTATTAAGTGAACGTAAATACTAAATTCATTTTAGTTTAACTACATATTCCGACTAAGAAACTTGTCGTTTTTACAAACATAATTATATACTTAACTTGGTCTGAATAAATGAACTACATTTATTCTCACACGACCTTCTTCCAATTTTCATCACAATTACTATTTTTCTTGTTATAAAAGCCTACATTACAACATTTTATTGAGGCATGTATTTCGTATACATATGTAATGTAATTAATCTCGTAAAGAAAATCCATATTTGAATAATAATAATAATAAAGTTTGTTCTAAAATTGAATATTTATAATTTTAATAATAATTATTAGTAATTAGTAATAAAAAATGCCTCTCTTTTTGTATAAAAATTTAAAATATAATTATTATATGAAAGTTGTACAATATGCTTCAAAGTTTGTACATGTGTTCATGGGGTGTTTTTTAAAAGATTGTACAATTTGTTTCAAAGTCTGTGCATATGATCATGGGGTTTTTCATATGGTTGCACATAATGCTTCAAATATTGTACATATGATCATGAAGGTGTTTTACATAAGGCTGTACATAATGCTTCAAATATTGTACATATGATCATGAGAGTGTTTTATCATAAGGTTGTACATAATGCTTCATATATTATACAATGAACATGTTGATATTTTTATTAATATAATTAATAATTTTAATGACATCATTATGAGGGCTTAGTTATTTTTTATTTGTTTTTAATTTTTTTAACCTTGAATAATCATTATTTATGACATCATTATTTTAGAGAATATATATATAGTGGTAGGATCAAGAGGGAAGTAACCAATCGGGGGGAAGCGGAGGGAAGCAAAAACTTTTTTTTTCGTTTTTTGAAAAAACTTTGTTTACGAACATTATAGATGGGATGAAAATATGAACATTTAGTAGAGACACTTTGTGATAAATGTTTTTATTTTGGCGGGAAATATCACACCCCCAGTTAGGGCCTGGGCGAAATGTGACTTAATACCAAAATATACCAACATATTATAATAACGAGAACAATACTAAATGAGAAAATTAACTTTAATGAGTACGCAGCGGAAAATGAAATGTCGTTACAAAGGAATAAAATAAATGTTTAAATGCAATAGTAAAATATGCGATAATCTCTTGATCCTATGTCCAAGTAGCATCACATAAGCAGTAGATAAGTAAGCTTGAATCAAACAGCACCTGAGACAAAACATGCTAAAGTGTCAACCAAAAAGGTTGAGTGAAGTTCATAGGTTTAACAAAAGTTTGACCGTTGTTTTAGACAACAAGATTTAGTTTGTAAGTTGATCTCTCGCAGGATCTAAAGTTATGTCAAAGCGTGATATTTAGACTAAACGTTTAAGTTTGTCCCATGACAAGTTGTGTCTGTCCTTGTCGGTTTTAATTTCATTATAAAGTAATACAAAGACTGAGTTAAATGTATCGGGGACGTTACTCTCGATAGGCCTACCCCCAATAATTAAGCATGCAGCAGCAATTAAAAATATCACTGTATGGACTTAGTCGGACATAGCCGGGTATAGCATAGTTTAACAGTTTGGTACTTGTGTCTAAAGTGTAAAAAGTAAAAACAGTATGTGTCTCACCCCAAGTAAAGTAAGTAAGTTTTCTAGCAGTAAAGAGGGGCTATGAATTCACCTTAGTAAGTAGAGAGAGTTATTCCTCGAAATTGATAGTTGAACGAGTGAGCAGAAAAGTCAACCTATGATATTTAAGAGTAGTAAGTGTTTTTGCCCAAGTAAGTGTTTAAGAACGTGTTTATGTATAGTTTGTTTCACTAAGTTTCTATTCCTAGTAAGTTTCTATTTTTAGAAAGTTTCCTATTTTTAGTAGGTTCCCTATTTTAGTAAGTTTCTATACTTAGAAAGTTTATACTTAAAGAGTGTTTTCCATTTTAGGATACTTGTTGTATTAGATAAGCTTCCAATCACCCCTTTCCCTTCGAATGACCATTTCAGATCTAGGGGCTTGAGCCATAGGACCCTTTAAATCGGAAATCCAAACCCTTTGCCTAGAGTCTCGTAAAAATCATTCGTCAAGAAAGTTCGAAGATCTATACATCTCTAATACATATCCCAAAAAGGTTTTTATGTGTTACAATATAAATAGTAGGTTATAGGTGCTAATAATTGTGACGACCCGGAAATTTTCGACCAAATTAAAACTTAATCTTTATATGTTCCAACACAATAAGCAAAGCCTGTAATGTTGAGTCTCGAAATGTTTGAACTATTTATATAGATTCATTTAACCTGTGACTATTTCCGACGATTCACGAACAATTGTGTGTAAATAAATATGTAAATATATATACATGTATAAATATAAGAGTGCATATTAAGTTGTATTAATAAAATACAAAATAATCATTTGAATTGAAAATGTAAAATAATGTACAAGATAATTAAGATTAAAATTTATTTATGATTTAAACGAATTCTTATTTTTATTTATTATCATTTTTATGATATTATTTAGTTATTTTATTAGAATTATTATTAATATTATTAGGGTATTTACTATTAATATTTATTGAAAATAAAAATAGGGAATCCCATTATGTTAGAAGTAACTATCAATTTTTTTTCTTTTTCTTCACATGAAAATAATTTACGTACTTCATGTCTCCAGTTTGTTACAAGTCTACTTCACAAATCAATTGGAAATCAATTTAACTGTTAAATCATGTACCTAATCACGCTATATAAGTTACAAACTGCAATTTGAGTTGAAAACAAAGAAAACCCAGAAAATAAGCTCGACACTCTGTACATTCATCTTTTTCACCATATTTTGATTTAGAACAAATTTTTAAAATGTAATAATGCAGTCATGTTAGGAATCGTCTATCTAAACTATCTGTAAGTTTTCAATCCTCAATTCTTTCTATTAATTTCTAATTTGAGAGTCAAAGTTTTGGTTTTCAAAGTCAACTAAGTGTTCTTGAATCAAATTCGAGTTTGTTTTGATATCTCCAGTTAATTTGATGATCCATAAAGATTATAGGAATGATTTACAACACAATTCATGTTGTAATCATAACCTATAACACTCTTAATCTAAAAATCAATTTTTGAGTTCTTGAGTTCTTCACAGTGATATACACTAACGTGAATTCGAAACAAATTTCAAAAACTAAAAATGTAGAGTTGTTAGGAATCATTTACTTAAACTTCCTGCAAAATCTCAAGTTCCAATTCTTGATAACGAATTCGAATTTGCGAGTCAAAGTTAAATTGTCAAAAGTCAGCTGTTTTGTTCTTGGAGAAATTAGAGCTTGTTTTGATGTTTTAAGTTCAATTGACGATTTCAATAGTTTTTAGGAATGATTTGAAACATGTTTCATGTTGTAAAGATTGTCCAAAACGAACTCAAAATTAAAAACACATTTTTTTTTTCTTGGCTACTAGCAAGCAGTAGGATTTTTTTGTTTTTTTTTTCTCTTTTTTTTTATATCATGAACACATTTTTATTTTTTGTTTCATGTTTGTTTAGAAGTCCTAAAACCATTTTGATGATTGACTATTAAGAATGAAGTTGTTTGATTGTTTAGATTTTGGTGAAGAATATGAAGTGGGTTGAAACATGTAATAGATAAGTATTTGTGTTTGTATTATAAATCAGAAAAACTGAAATGGAGGAATGGTTAAGGGTGTTGATGAGTGAACGAGAGGTCTCGGGTTCGAGCCCGGCTTGGTGCAATTTTTTTAAAACTGATTCCTAAGGTAGTTTTATACTTTTAAAAATTATTATTATTATTATTATTATTATTATTATTATTATCCTTAGTATTTCTACAATTATTAATTTTACAAAACAAAAGATATATATGTAAATATATTATTACATAAAATATACTAATATTACATAAAATTATGTTTCAACTAATATTATTGATATAACATTAATTAAATATCAAATAAGTATCATAATATATTATAAGAATAATTAATACATAACAAATATATAAACTTGATTGATTTATACTATAATGTGTTAATACTTGATATAGGTTCGTGAATCCGAGGCCAACCCTGCATTGTTCAATGTTCATATGTATTTTTACTACAAAATACAGTATTGTGAGTTTCATTTACCTTTTTACCCTTTATATTTTTGGGCTGAGAATACATGCGCAACTTTTATAACTGTTTTACGAAATAGACACAAGTAATCGAAATTACGTTCTATGGTTGAATGATCAAAACTGAATATGCCCCTTTTTATTAAGTCTGGTAATCTAAGAATTAGGGAACAGACACCCTAATTGACGCGAACTCTAAAGATAGATCTGTCGGGCCCAACAAGCCCCATCGAAAGTACCGGATGCTTTAGTACTTCGAAATTTATATCATGTCCGAAGGAGGATCCCGGAATGATGGGGATATTCTTATATGCATATTGTGAATGTCGGTTACCAGGTATTCAATCCATATGAATGATATTTTTGTCTCTATGCATGGGACGTATGATTATGAGAAATGGAAGTATGAAATCTTGTGGTCTATTAAAATTATGAAATGATTCTTTATGATAAACTAATGAACTCACCAACCTTTTGGTTGACACTTTAAAGCATGTTTATTCTCAGGTACGAAAGAAATCTTCCGCTGTGCATTTGCTCATATTAGAGATATTACTTGGAGTCATTCATGACATATTTCAAAAGATGTTGCATTCGAGTCGTTGAGTTGATCAAGATTATTATTAAGTCAATTATATTTTGATATATTATGAAATGCTTTACATGCCTGTCAACTGTCGATGTAACAAAAGTTTGTCTTTTAAAAACGAATGCAATGTTTGTAAAATTTATCATATAGAGGTCAATTACCTCGCGATGTAATCAACTGTTGTGAATCGTTTGTAATCGATATGGACTTCGTCCGGATGGATTAGGACGGGTCTCTACAGTTGGTATCAGAGCGGTGGTCTTAGCGAACCAGGTCTTGCATTAGCGTGCCTAACTGATAGTCGTTAGGATGCATTAGTGAGTCTGGACTTCGACCGTGTCTGCATGTCAAAAGTTTTGCTTATCATTTTTATCGGAAAACATCTGCTTATCATCCTTAGGAAATTACCTACTCATTATTCTTAATCTAGACACATTTTACTGCATTGACTGCATGAATAGTGTATAGACAAAATTCATATCTTAGCGTATCTGACAATTTATATCTTAGTGTATCTGTTACTGTAGACCTTGCCTGATATCTCTCGTAAATTTCTCCTTAATTTAAGGGATCCTGGTACTATATATATCTATGCAAATTATGCATTGAGAATACCATCTAACTATCAATTGATGCCACTAAACTCTTCATACCAAAAATCTTTCCTGAGATCGTTTAAGATGGCCTCTACGAATCGACCAAGTTCCTCTGACTCCGAAGACAGCGTGATAGGAGCGCACCAACCAATCAACTACCGTGATTACTGGAGAAAATGGGGATGGGTTCGCGACATACTCACCCTATGGAGAAAGGAAGAAGGTACTCCATATCATGAATCAAATCTACCACCTAACCTTGGAGTACTTGACCCGCTCACCGGCGAACCCGTTCGCAATACCGTTTATACCCTATTTGCAAGAATTTTTCGTCTTGAAACTACCATTAATGGAACTAGAGAAGATATCCGACCTCTACCTCACATTGATAAACAACTCGGGTTAGTAGAAGAAGTTAGAGAACTCCGAGCTCGAGTATTAACTTTAGAGAGCACGGTATACAATTTGCAATCATCAACAGTATCACCAACACCAGTAACATCACCAGCCTTAGCACCAATGGCACCAGTACCACCAACAACCCAAGTTTCAACAATCCATGCCTCAACATCTCATTCTGTACCTCGAGTATAATTATCGTTCCACAAATCATTCTACATCATTTATCTTCGTTCGACATGACGATTATGTAAACTCTAATGTTTTAGAGATTATGTATCATAGTTCTAATCGTAAATCTGATGAGTTTAATATCACATTGACTCATTAAATCCATAACTACATCTGAAGAAAATATATATGTAAATATATTTTCATAAAGATTGTGATTAAAAATTCTTTCGTACAAACTATTAATGGTAAAAATATTTTAACGGGTAGGTAATACCCGAGAAATATTTAAGATTTCACATTAATAAGTTACATTGTACAGTCTTCGAATCTGATTCAACGGTCGATTACCATCCTACCTACATCTATCGATATACGAATCCGTTCACCACAGAATAACCATTTTCATTCAAATTCAATTTCATATTTGAATTTTTACTTACCAGAATCCAACAAGTGGCATAATGAAGAAATAATGGACACAATAAAAATTGATTAGAAACAGACTAATTAACAATATGGAATTTTGTTAAGAAACCATGCTAACTGTTCCAGCTAACTGTTCCTAGCTAACTGATTACATTCTATTTATCGCATTTTATTTATTGCAATTTAATTATCGCAATTTACATTCCCGCAATTTTATTTATTGTCATCTAATTTCTGTTATTTGCTTTACGCACTTTAGTTATCGTTATTTAATTCCTGTTATTTATTTTACGCACTTTAAATATCGGAACACGTATACAAGGTTTTGACATATCATATCGATGCATCTATATATATTATTTGGAATCACCATAGACACTCTATATGCAGTAATGATCGAGTTCTCTATACAGGGTTGAGGTTGATTATATAATAATATATATACTTTGAGTTGTGATCGAGTCTGAGACATGTACAAGGGTCCCGATACGTATTAATTAATTCGGATATTATATATTAAGCTATATATGTATTATCGGACTGTTAATTGTGGACTATCAAATATGGACTGTCGACATTGGATAATTAAAATGAATTAAAATATTGATTATAACATATGAAACTAAACATATCTTCAAGTTTGCCACTTGATCTCATCTTAAACCTCATCTTTATCTTGACGATTACAATCTGCGTTCAAACCTTTCATGATTCTTGAAAACACCTCAATCGATAGGATGAATCAACCGCACTTCATCTACGGAAGGAAAGGTTTATGCATATAGTTATGCACCTGAGAAACTCTCGGCAACTGAGTAAAAGTTTAACACGTAGCCGCATCAGATCCTTTGGAATTTATTAGCAAAAATAACTTTGCGATCCCTTTTCAAAGTAGCCAATTTTGTCACAGCTCCAGCAAGTCAACTTCGACTTTTCATTCGAAGTAGCCTTACTATAATCCTGATATATACAATTACCCTTTTTATAACGGAGAATTCTTTTATATTCCACCATATTACCAGAAGACGTACCAGCAGCCTCGTTTTTTTTGGCTTAAATCTCTCTGACAAATCATTATATTTATTCATTGAAACCCTATCATATACTCATCCGCATCTTGTAACGAGAACTGCCATACCAATTACCGGGAATCAGTAAATTTGTATTTTGAGTCTCGCAACGTTTCCACATCAACAGTTATATGTATCCATATAACATTTATCTCTTAGAACTATGATCTTCCATTCTGAAATTCAGAAAAGCACCCAGTCTGTGAATTAATGCTCTAAATTTTGAAAAGTTGAATGAAGCAACAAAAACTATGGATGATTTTAATAGTCAAAAGTTTGATAAAAAAAAAAAAGATACGTTGGAAAAGCTCAAAAGGAAGTTTGGTACTGAAAAACGAATTGAGCAAATCATGAAGGAGACTCTGAGCAAATCACAAGGACTAAACTTGTACATAAAGAACCCTGATGATTCTGTTTCTGATGAAGTCTTTAGTGAATATCTTGCTCCTTATTTATTCTAAATCCTTGCGAAAGGATTTTCTTCATCAACATTCGATCTCAGAAATTCTGAAAATATCATCATAAATATCTTATATATTTTCGAGAATATTTTCATAACAATTCTTATCTGAAATCATTAATCTCTTCGTGCTATCAGTGTTACATCATATAGAAACTGTTAGTTTCTATATTCTGTAAACTTTTGAGCTTGAAATATGAATGTTATTGAAGTAATGTTGGGAACTGATGCATGAGTTAGTATAATATAATGACACTTGATCAACGTGATTATATTACAGTAAGTCATGCTGAGTTTCTAATGGAACATGATGATTCACAGATCATAACGTCATCATGTGCCATGTTACACGACTCTTACATTCTACCCAATCTCCAAGTATATCAAGAACATATATTCTTAATAGTTCTATCTTTTCAGATATTCTAGTAATTTGAAAAATCAAGATCGTGCCATTACGATTTCCTTCTAGAACATTAACTATGTTCATTTCAAAATCCATATCTACGAATTCCGGACCATTATTCGCTTGACTTGAAGTCGGGAAGAGGAGACGAAAGTATGGAACTCTTGAATATAAAGAAAATATAAAGCTCGACAACAACACATAAATTACAAACTGTGCATATCAATACGTATTGCCACGTAAAGGCACGGGAAAATTAAAAACACTATAACCCAAAGATAATAGTAGAAGTAAATATAATCCTCCGGTGGTAGATGAAAGAGAAGAATGACAGATATGAAAGTTAAGAGTATATCAAGGATCAGAACTGGATGGAGCATATTAATGAATGCTTTAAAAATATGAATCAGGGGAGAAAGAATGGAAGGTGTGAGCTGTGAAAATAAGGAAACGAAGGGAGTGGATTTATAGTAAAATATCCGACAGAGCAATCGAAACAGATTATTGCATTTAATCAAAGAAGATCTGATTTCCTATATCGCCGAAGAACCAAATCTTATTACGAAGATTTTCTTTAAATCCCATGAATTCCGGAAATCAATCATAACTACGTCATCAGTTCCCTCTCTTGCGATAGCTTCGATTATACTCTTCGCGTAATCAAATTTTTTTTTACCTATATTACTCACTGATGATAAAACTCTAATTTCTAGCTCGGATACGTCATGAAAACATACTTATTGTCAGCCATGACCATTCCACTCAAATTTCGGGACGAAATTTCTTTAACGGGTAGGTACTGTGACGACCCGGAAATTTCCGACCAAATTAAAACTTAATCTTTATATGTTCCAACACAATAAGCAAAGCCTGTAATGTTGAGTCTCGAAATGTTTGAACTATTTATATAGATTCATTTAACCTGTGACTATTTCCGACGATTCACGAACAATTGTGTGTAAATAAATATGTAAATATATATACATGTATAAATATAAGAGTGCATATTAAGTTGTATTAATAAAATACAAAATAATCATTTGAATTGAAAATGTAAAATAATGTACAAGATAATTAAGATTAAAATTTATTTATGATTTAAACGAATTCTTATTTTTATTTATTATCATTTTTATGATATTATTTAGTTATTTTATTAGAATTATTATTAATATTATTAGGGTATTTACTATTAATATTTATTAAAAATAAAAATAGGGAATCCCATTATGTTAGAAGTAACTATCAATTTTTTTTCTTTTTCTTCACATGAAAATAATTTACGTACTTCATATCTCTAGTTTGTTACAAGTCTACTTCACAAATCAATTGGAAATCAATTTAACTGTTAAATCATGTACCTAATCACTCTATATAAGTTACAAACTGCAATTTGAGTTGAAAACAAAGAAAACCCAGAAAATAAGCTCGACACTCTGTACATTCATCTTTTTCACCATATTTTGATTTAGAACAAATTTTCAAAATGTAATAATGCAGTCATGTTAGGAATCGTCTATCTAAACTATCTGTAAGTTTTCAATCCTCAATTCTTTCTATTAATTTCTAATTTGAGAGTCAAAGTTTTGGTTTTCAAAGTCAACTAAGTGTTCTTGAATCAAATTCGAGTTTGTTTTGATATCTCCAGTTAATTTGATGATCCATAAAGATTATAGGAATGATTTACAACACAATTCATGTTGTAATCATAACCTATAACACTCTTAATCTAAAAATCAATTTTTGAGTTCTTGAGTTCTTTACAGTGATATACACTAACGTGAATTCGAAACAAATTTCAAAAAATAAAAATGTAGAGTTGTTAGGAATCATTTACTTAAACTTCCTGCAAAATCTCAAGTTCCAATTCTTGACAACGAATTCGAATTTGCGAGTCAAAGTTAAATTGTCAAAAGTCAGCTGTTTTGTTCTTGGAGAAATTAGAGCTTGTTTTGATGTTTTAAGTTCAATTGACGATTTCAATAGTTTTTAGGAATGATTTGAAACATGTTTCATGTTGTAAAGATTGTCCAAAACGAACTCAAAATTGAAAACAAATTTTTTTTTTCTTGGCTACTAGCAAGCAGTAGGATTTTTTTGTTTTTTTTTCTCATTTTTTTTATATCATGAACACATTTTTATTTTTTGTTTCATGTTTGTTTAGAAGTCCTAAAACCATTTTGATGATTGACTATTAAGAATGAAGTTGTTTGATTGTTTAGATTTTGGTGAAGAAGATGAAGTGGGTTGAAACATGTAATAGATAAGTATTTGGGTTTGTATTATAAATCAGAAAAACTGAAATGGAGGAATGGTTAAGGGTGTTGATGAGTGAACGAGAGGTCTCGGGTTCGAGCCCGAATTGGTGCAATTTTTTTAAAACTGATTCCTAAGGTAGTTTTATACTTTTAAAAATTATTATTAATATTATTATTATTATCCTTAGTATTTCTACAATTATTAATTTTACAAAACAAAAGATATATATGTAAATATATTATTACATAAAATATACTAATATTACATAAAATTATGTTTCAACTAATATTATTGATATAACATTAATTAAATATCAAATAAGTATCATAATATATTATAAGAATAATTAATACATAACAAATATATAAACTTGATTGATTTATACTATAATGTGTTAATACTTGATATAGGTTCGTGAATCCGAGGCCAACCCTGCATTGTTCAATGTCGTCATATGTATTTTTACTACAAAATACAGTATTGTGAGTTTCATTTACCTTTTTACCCTTTATATTTTTGGGCTGAGAATACATGCGCAACTTTTATAACTGTTTTACGAAATAGACACAAGTAATCGAAATTACGTTCTATGGTTGAATGATCAAAACTGAATTTGCCCCTTTTTATTAAGTCTGGTAATCTAAGAATTAGGGAACAGACACCCTAATTGACGCGAACTCTAAAGATAGATCTGTCGGGCCCAACAAGCCCCATCCAAAGTACCGGATGCTTTAGTACTTCGAAATTTATATCATGTCCGAAGGAGGATCCCGGAATGATGGGGATATTCTTATATGCATATTGTGAATGTCGGTTACCAGGTGTTCAATCCATATGAATGATATTTTTGTCTCTATGCATGGGACGTATGATTATGAGAAATGGAAGTATGAAATCTTGTGGTCTATTTAAATTATGAAATGATTCTTTATGATAAACTAATGAACTCACCGACCTTTTGGTTGACACTTTAAAGCATGTTTATTCTCAGGTACGAAAGAAATCTTCCGCTGTGCATTTGCTCATATTAGAGATATTACTTGGAGTCATTCATGACATATTTCAAAAGATGTTGCATTCGAGTCGTTGAGTTCATCAAGATTATTATTAAGTCAATTATATTTGGATATATTATGAAATGCTTTACATGCCTGTCAACTGTCGATGTAACGAAAGTTTGTCTTTTAAAAACGAATGCAATGTTTGTAAAATTTATCATATAGAGGTCAATTACCTCGCGATTTAATCAACTGTTGTGAATCGTTTGTAATCGATATGGACTTCGTCCGGATGGATTAGGACGGGTCTCTACAATAATAGTAACAGTGTATACATGTTAATTAATAGTATAGGTAGTATTAGGGTTTCATTAATTAGAGTTAGTTAATTAGAGTAGTAATTAATTAACTAGGGTTTAGTAATTAATGTCCTAGGGTTTCATAAATTATGGTTTAGTATATTAGGGTTTTATTTAATGTAGTAATGATTAGGTAATGATTGGGGTTTAATAATTAATGTGGTGCTAATTAATTAGGGTTAGGTTTAATGAATTATGGTTTAATTATTAATTAGGTTTTTAATAAAACTAGGATTTTGATTAAAGTAGTATAATTTAAATTAGGGTTTAGGTTTAATGTATATATATATGAATGATGTCGTGAATATATATATATATATATATATATATATATATATATATATATATATATATATATATATATATATATATATATATATATATATATATATACAAAAAAAATTATTTTTTACATATATATGTATATGTGTCGATATATATGTATATGTATATATAGTTATTTTGTTTCCTTAATTAACCACTAACAAATCTCTTAATTGTATCTAGGGTTTTAAAGATCAAAGTTTTCTTCCTCTTTTTTTTTTAGTCGACATGTATATGTATATGTATAGATTTATCTTTTTTTTTGTTTTTACATGTATAGATCTAGGTTTGTTCTTATGTTTATATGTTTATGAATTTATATGAATATAGATTAAAACAAAGATCAAAGAATTAAGGAAATAGTTTAGGGTTTTATGTTATACCTTTGAAGATCCAAGAAGATTAACAAAGAAAAGAAGAACTTGATGAAGATGGAAGATCAAAGCCTTGAATATCTTGAAGAACACCTTGAAGATTTTTGAAGATCACGAAGAACGCGAAGAACACTTGAAGATTACTTGGAAACCCTCAAGGATTTCAATGGGATGGTGGTGGTTTCGGTTTTGGCCGAAATTTAGAGAGAGAGGGGAGAGATTTTGGAGAGAGATGTAATTATGATTTGGTACATGGAATGAGTTAGGCTAGGTCTCTATTTATAGGGAGGATAGGAGGATTCTAGAATTAGGTTTTAATAAGGAATTACTTAGGGAACAAGTAGGCTTGGAGAAGGGGTTAGGAGGGCTCATTAGGGCCGAAAATTAGAGGGGTAAAAGGGGTATTTTACCCTTCAAAATTGGCTAGGGTTTTTGTGGGTTAGGGTTTACATTTTTCACTTAAGTCCTTGTACTTTAATTTAACTTAATTACTCCTTAATTATCCATGTTTAATTATTTTAATTACACAAGTCTTTTTAGTTATTTATTTACTCACAAAAGTTTATTAACTTATTATTTTTATTAACTTGTACAAAGTTAATTATCATATTTTATACTCCTTAACGCTTAACCTTTATCGATTAAAGTTTAATTATTAAGTTTAATTACATTGTTGGGCATTTAATAAGGAAAAGTATAGAATGGAAAAATGAGAAATGTAGAATGGAAAAATGAGAGTCGTTATAGTACCTCCCCGTTATTGAAAACTTCGTCCCGAAGTTTTTAGGTAGTTTCCTCGTTTGCATCAGCAGTTGAGAAGAGATGGGGATATTTCAGTTTCATGTGGTCTTTGCGTTCCCAGGTATATTCGGGACCTCTACGCGAATTCCACCGGACTTTAACGATAGGTATGTTGCTTTTACGCGTTTGTTTGACTTCTCCTTCCATGATTTCTATAGGTTCTTCTACGAAATGCATTTACTCATTAATGCGAACATCATCCAGAGGAATAACGAGTGTGTCATCAGCAAGACACCGTTTAAGATTTGAGACATGAAACACATCATGTACTTGACTGAGTTCGGTTGGTAGTTCTAATCGATATGCCACAGGACCGACCCTTTCAGTGATTGTGAAAGGTCCTACATATCGTGGACTGAGTTTACTTCGCTTACCGAAGCGAACAACACCTTTCCAAGGGGATACTTTCAACATGACTTTATCTCCAACTTGGTATTCGGTGTCTTTTCGTTTCTTATCGGCATAGCTCTTATGTCGGCTACGGGCAGTTTCTAAACGTTGCTTAATCTGAATGATCTTTTCGGTAGTTTCGTGGATAATTTCAGGACCAGTTAAATGTCTGTCCTCAAGTTCATCCCAACATAGAGGGGATCTACACTTTCGTCCATATAAAGCTTAAAAAGGTGCAGCTTTAATGCTAGAGTGATAACTGTTATTGTAGGAAAATTCAATCAAAGGTAGGTGTCTATCCCAACCTTTGCCGAAATCGATTACACAAGCACGTAGCATATCTTCCATGGTTTGAATAGTTCGTTCACTTTGACCATCAGTTTGGGGATGATAAGCTGTACTCATGTCGAGTTGAGTTCCAAGAGCAGATTGTAAAGTTTTCCAGAATCTAGAAACAAATCGACTGTCGCGATCAGAAATAATCGAAATAGGAACACCATGACGTAAGACGATTTCTTTAATATAAAGCTGTGCTAATCTCTCCATCTTGTCGGTTTCCTTGATTGGTATGAAATGTGCAGATTTAGTAAGACGATCAACTACTACCCAAATAGTATCATTACCGTTCGCAGTCTTAGGTAACTTAGTAACAAAGTCCATAGTGATACATTCCCACTTCCACTGCGGAATATCAGGTTGTGTCAATAGACCAGAAGGCTTTTGATGTTCGGCCTTGACCTTCAAACAAGTAAGACACTTACTAACATAAGTAGTAATGTCGGCTTTCATGTTAGGCCACCAGTAGAATTGCTTCACATCGTGATACATTTTACTGGAACCGGGATGAATAGAATATCTAGTCTTATGAGCTTCATCCAAGACTAGTTCACGGAGATTACCGAAACGAGGAACCCAAATTCTGTTGCCAAAGTACCATGTACCATTAGCTTTCACTTGAAGTTGGTTCTCAAAACCAATGGGTCCTTCACCTTCGATAAGTGTCGGTTTAATGGCTTCCAATTGAGCTTCACAGATTCGTGAGATAAGATTTGATTTGATTTTCAGGTTTAAAGCACGAACACGTTTAACATCGTCTTTTTGACTAAGGGAATTGGCAACTACATTCGCCTTGCCAGGATGATATTTCAGCTCACAGTGATAATCGTTCAATAACTCGAGCCATCGGCTTTGCCTCATGTTCAGCTGTTTTTGATCAAAGATGTGTTGAAGACTTTTATGATCAGTGTACACCGTAAAATGGGTACCATACAAATAATGTCTCCATATCTTTAATGCAAATACCACAGCACCTAACTCAAGGTCATGTGTGGTATAGTTCTCTTCATGTTTCTTCAACTGCCTAGATGCGTAGGCAATAACCTTTTCAAGTTGCATTAAAACACAACTAAAGCCTTGCTTCGAAGCATCGCAGTAAACAACAAAGTCGTCAGTACCTTCAGGTAAAGATAGAATCGGGGCTGTGGTCAATTTCTCCTTCAGAATCTTGAAAGCAGATTCCTGTTCTTCAGACCACTCAAATTTCTTCCCTTTTTGAGTTAGCTTCGTAAGAGGTTTAGCAATGAGAGAAAAATCGTTTATGAATCTTCGATAGTAACCGGCAAGTCCCAAAAACTGGCGAATATGTTTCGCAGTCTTTGGTATCTCCCAGTTCCAAATAGCAGTGATCTTAGCTGGATCGACATGTATTCCGTCTCTATCAACAACATGTCCAAGGAATTGTACGGTTTTGAGCCAAAACTCGCACTTAGAAAATTTAGCATAGAGTTGTTCCTTTCTTAAGAGTTCAAGAATCATACGCAAATGTTGCTCATGTTCTTTCTCACTCTTGGAATAGATCAAGATATCGTCAATGAACACAATAACGAATTTATCGAGGTAAGGTTTGCAGACACGATTCATAAGATCCATGAATACAGCAGGAGCATTGGTCAAACCAAAAGGCATGACACAGAATTCATAATGTCCATATCGAGTAGGAAAAGCAGTCTTAGGAATATCGGATTCCTTGACTTGGAGTTGGTGATAACCAGATCTCAAATCAATCTTTGAATAGCGCTTGACCCTTGAAGTTGGTCGAATAGATCATCAATACGTGGCAATGGATAACGGTTCTTGATAGTAAGCTTGTTAAGTTCGCGATAATCTATACACATCCTTAACGTACCATCTTTCTTCTTAACAAACTGAATAGGAACTCCCCATGGGGACGAGCTAGGACGAATGAAACCTTTATCCAATAGTTTTTGGAGCTGGTTGGATAATTCCTTCATCTCGGAGGGTGCTAAACGATACGGCGCTTTAGCAATAGGAGCAGCACCAGGAGTTAAATCAATTTGAAATTCAACTTATCGAGGAGGTGGAAGACAAGGAAGATCTTCGGGAAACACATCGGGAAAGTCCTTAACCATAGGTACATCTTCAATACGCTTCTCTTTCGATTCAATCATCTTAACGTGAGCTAGAATAGCTGGATAACCTTTCATAAGGTATTTGCGAGTTTTAATACAGGAGATGATGTTGAGATTGGAACCACTCTTTTCACCTTGGATGATGAGAGTCTCTCCATTTCCCAGTGAAACATTAACAGTTTTATCGTAACACATGATAGCAGCATGTAATGGACGTAACCAATCCATACCAACTACGACGTCAAAACTTCCGAGCTCAACCGGCAAAAGGTCTATCTTAAATTCCTTATCGGCTAAGATTAAGTTGCAATTTTTATAAATTTTATCGACTTGCATGACTTTTCCGTTGGCTACTTCTACTAATCTTTTAGTTTCTAAGGGTTGAGGCTTTTCAGTAAATAGGGTACAAAAATCACTAGACACATAACTTTGGTCGGCACCAGTATCGAATAAAATAGTTGCATAATAATTATTGACAAGATACGTACCCGTGATGACCTCATCCTCATCTCGGGCTTTAGCAGCAGTGATAACAAACACACGACCCTTCGCAGCAGTAGCATTAGCTCCAGTAGCGGGATTATCCTTTTTCTTAGGACAATTAGGACTAATGTGTCCTTTTTCTCCACAAGTATAGCAGGTTGGAGGAGCTTTGGCTGGAACGATAGCCTTATCCTTTGGAGGAGTCTTACACATCTTAGCAACGTGTCTCACTTTCTTACACAACGCACAAACCGCAGTACACTTCCCCGGGTGATGCCTCTCACAACGAATACAGAAGGGATAAGTACCCTTATAATTTGACCTTGTGTTATCCGCAGGCTTCTTATTATCATTCTGAGCCGAACCTTGAGATGGCTCAAACTTCCTCTTACCATGATTATCCTTGGTTTCAACCTGCTTATTGGCCAACGCCCTTCTTCTCTTGGCCAACATCAGATTTTGTGCCATAAGAATCACAGTATCCAGAGTAACCTTCTCGGCAGCTATAACATTCCCTTGAACATCCTCAGGAAGACCTTCTATATACCGCTCAATTCTTCTAGCTTCGGTAGGAAACATTTCAGGACATAGAGTAGAAAGTTCCAAATAACGATTGGTGTAGTTCTCAATATCAGTACCCTTGACCTTGAGTTCCCAGAACTCCACTACAAGTTTCTGAACTTGACTCCTAGGGCAAAATTTGTTGACCATCATGCTTTTGAGTTCGTCCCATGGAATTGCATTAGCATTTTCAATTCCTACGGACTTGGCATGAGCAGTCCACCAAGTTAAAGCATTACCACCCAATGAGCTAGTGGCATACTTTACTCGATCGTCATCACCATAGTTACAGATACGAAAAATAGATTCCATCTTCTCGAACCAACGGACTAGTTCGACAGCTTCTTCAGTTCCCTTAAATGCAGGAGGATGACAGTTTGAAAAATACTTGTAGGAACAAGGTTTCGGTTGAGGATTAACATTGTTAGCTTGATTGTTGCCTTGTGCGGCAGTGAGTAGTTGTTGGAATTGCTCAGTAGTCAAGACGATATTGTTAACAGTAGGTGCAGCTGGACGAACCATGATGTCGCTACATAAGTGAACATAAGTCGGATAAGTTAACAAATTATAGGGTTGAGCAATTACAAGTAGGAATAAGATAAAGTATTGATATCACATGATATAAATAAAACACTTTATTTTATTAAGGAATGATGCATTAAATAAGCCTTAATACACGATTCGGAATTAGAAATAGTTTTAAGGCATAGCCTTTACATAGATGAAAAAATAGGAAAGATAACTAAAGAATATTAAGATTGAAATAATCTTCATATTTCTTCTTCTCGTCCTTAAACTGCTTCATCACTTTTTCCATGTTATCCTTCACAAGTTTCTCTAGCCTTTCGGTTTGAGAGTCGAGAGATTCTTTGATAATTTCCTTCAAGATTTTGTTTTCTTCTTCTAGGTTGTTTAGACGCACTTCCATTCGAGCAACATGACGTCTACTAAACTCCATATTCTTCTCACAGCTACTCTGAAGGTTGATGATATCAGTCTTCAACCTTACATGCTTCTCGTTATTACAGAATAATGGACTGGTAGCGGGTTCGGGTTTCTTTCTCTTTAGAGTTGAGTTTTCAGACGATTCTTCAATAGACTCTTCTTCAGGTTCGTAATTTGAGAAGTCACCGTCGTAGTTAGGGATGTTTTGAAGAGCATCACATTTAGGAGTACTCATTGGTTTATGTACCAATGAGTGAAAAGAGCCAGAGTCAGCAGAGTCAGCAGAATCAGCAGGGCTTTCTCCTTCGCTTTCAGATCCTTGAGTTGGGTGAAATTCAGGAGAAGTAGGTAGAGTATTCAGACTATAGTTTGGTGAGGCAGGACTGTAAGAAGGACTTCGAACAGGTCTTGATATTTCAGAGTGTCCAATACCTACTTCGGTAGTAGGGTTGTGAGTTGCCTTGTCGGGCTTGTTAACGCTTGAGCTTGACATCCTATCATTAGGAAAGAGACTTTGATTAGAATCTTTTAGTCAAGTTTTGGAAAGCATAAATGTTAAGATTATAGGGCAATCCTAAGTGCTTTAAAGTCTAAGGCAGGAAAGGTTATAGTTTCCTAGATTGCTAAGGCACCCTAGCTAGCAAATAAGGCACACATAAAGATGCAATCATGGTTCTCTATAATAGTCTGGTTATGCTCTGATACCAATCTATCACACCCTCAGTTAGGGCCTGGGCGAAATGTGACTTAATACCAAAATATACCAACATATTATAATAACGAGAACAATACTAAATGAGAAAATTAACTTTAATGAGTACGCAGCGGAAAATGAAATGTCGTTACAAAGGATTAAAATAAATGTTTAAATGCAATAGTAAAATATGCGATAATCTCTTGATCATATGTCCAAGTAGCATCACATAAGCAGTAGATAAGTAAGCTGGAATCAAACAGCACCTGAGACAAAACATGCTAAAATGTCAACCAAAAAGGTTGAGTGAAGTTCATAGGTTTAACAAAAGTTTGACCGTTGTTTTAGACCACACGATTTAGTTTGTAAAGTTGATCTCCCGCAGGATCTAAAGTTATGCCAAAGCGTGATATTTAGACTAAACGTTTAAGTTTGCCCCATGACAAGTTGTGTCTGTCCTTGTCGGTTTTAATTTCATTATCAAGTAATACAAAGACTGAGTCAAATGTATCGGAGACGTTACTCCCGATAGGCCTACCCCCAATAATTAAGCATGCAGCAGCAATTAAAAATATCATTGTAGGGACTTAGTCGGACATAGCCGGGTATAGCATAGTTTAACAGTTTGGTACTTGTGTCTAAAGTGTAAAAAGTAAAAACAGCATGTGTCTCACCCCAAGTAAAGTAAGTAAGTTTGCTAGCAGTACAAGAGGGGCTATGAATTCACCTTAGTAAGTCGAGAGAGAGTTATTCCTCGGAATTGAGAGTTGAACGAGTGAGCAGAAAAGTCAACCTATGATATTTAAGAGTAGTAAGTGTTTTTGCCCAAGTAAGTGTTTAAGTACGTGTTTATGTATAGTTTGTTTCACTAAGTTTCTATTCCTAGTAAGTTTCTATTTTTAGAAAGTTTCCTATTTTTAGTAGGTTCCATATTTTAGTAAGTTTCTATACTTAGAAAGTTTATACTTAAAGAGTGTTTTCCATTTTAGGATACTTGTTGTATTAGATAAGCTTCCAATCACCCCTTTCCCTTCGAATGGCCATTTCAGATCTAGGGGCTTGAGCCATAGGACCCTTTAAATCGGAAACCCAAACCCTCTGCCTAGAGTCTAAAAACCATTCGTCAAGAAAGTTCGAAGATCTATACATCTTTAATACATATCCCAAAAAGGTTTTTATGTGTTACAGTATAAGTAGTAGGTTATAAGTGCTAATAATAGTAACAGTGTATACATGTTAATTAATAGTATATGTAGTATTAGGGTTTCATTAATTAGAGTTAGTTAATTAGAGTAGTAATTAATTAACTAGGGTTTAGTAATTAATGTCCTAGGGTTTCATAAATTAGGGTTTTATTTAATGTAGTAATGATTAGGTAATGATTAGGGTTTAATAATTAATATGTTACTAATTAATTAGGGTTAGGTTTAATGAATTAAGGTTTAATAATTAATTAGGTTTTAATAAAACAAGGATTTTGATTAAAGTAGTATAATTTAAATTATGGTTTAGGTTTAATGTATATATATATATATATATGCATGATGTCGTGTGTATATATATATATATATATATATATATATATATATATATATATATATATATATATATATATATATATATATATATATATATATATATATGTATACAAAAAAAAATTTATTTTTTACATGTATATATGTATATGTGTCGATATATATGTATATGTATATATAGTTATTTTGTTTCCTTAATTAACCACTAACAAATCTCCTAATTGTATCTAGGGTTTTAAAGATCAAAATTTCCTTCCTCTTTTTTTTTTAGTCGACATGTATATGTATATGTATAGATTTATCTTCTTTTTTTTTTTTTACATGTATAGATCTAGGTTTGTTCTTATGTTTATATGTTTATGAATTTATATGAATATAGATTAAAACAAAGATCAAAGAATTAAGGAAATAGTTTAGGGTTTTATGTTATACCTTTGAAGATCCAAGAAGATTAATAAAGAAAAGAAGAACTTGATGAAGATGGAAGATCAAAGCCTTGAATATCTTGAAGAACACCTTGAAGATTCTTGAAGATCACGAAGAACGCGAAGAACACTTGAAGATTACTTGGAAACCCTCAAGGATTTCGATGGGATGGTGGTGGTTTCGGTTTTGGCCGAAATTTAGAGAGAGAGGGGAGAGATTTTGGAGGGAGATGTAATTATGATTTGGTACATGGAATGAGTTAGGCTAGGTCTCTATTTATAGGGAGGATAGGAGGATTCTAGAATTAGGTTTTAATAAGGAATTACTTAGGGAACAAGTAGGCTTGAAGAAGGGGTTAGGAGGGCTCATTAGGGCCGAAAATTAGAGGGGTAAAAGGGGTATTTTACCCTTCAAAATTGGCTAGGATTTTTGTGGGTTAGGGTTTACATTTTTCACTTAAGTCCTTGTACTTTAATTTAGCTTAATTACTCCTTAATTATCCATGTTTAATTATTTTAATTACACAAGTCTTTTTAGTTATTTATTTACTCACAAAAGTTTATTAACTTATTATTTTTATTAACTTGTACAAAGTTAATTATCTTATTTTATACTCCTTAACGCTTAACCTTTATCGATTAAAGTTTAATTATTAAGTTTAATTACATTGTTGGGCATTTAATAAGGAAAAAGTATAGAATGGAAAAATGAGAAATATAGAATGGAAAAATGAGAGTCGTTATAGGAAAACGCTCGAAGAAGTAATATATAACAATTATCGTATTTTTCGAGCGTATACTGAGGTTTTAGCTATTGGGGTTTAGATATTAGGGTTTAGATATTAGGGTTTAGAAATTTAGGGTTTAGGGTATAGATTTAGGGTTTAGATTTAGGATTTAGATTGAGTTTTTAACACGAACGGTTTAGAGTTTAGGGTTTAGTGTTTAGGGTTTGATGTTTTGGGTTTATGGAATAAACCCAAAACACCAAACCCTAAACCCTAAACTCTAAATCGGGCTAAATTTTACTTCACAAAACGTGGAAAAAAAAACTTTCATATTCTTCACGAACAATATTATCTTGAATGATATTTTTGTCGATCGTTTTTTCGCCTAAATAATAACATTCATCACGAAGTGTCTCTTCTGAATGTTCATATTTTTGTGTGATCTTGATGCTGGAAAAAAAAATTACAAAAAACGAAAAAATAAAAAATTTGCTTCCCCCGCTTCCCCCCGATTGGTTACTTCCCCATTGATCATGCCCTATATATATATATATATATATATATATATATATAAGTGATTTAATTGAGATTATTTAATTAAGTTATTTCCTAATCGTTTTTAATTATTTTTCTACCACTCTAATAAGTTAACGAAGTTTGAATATAAAACCAGCTCGAACTTCATATGTCGAGTTATCTTAAGGTAGCGAACTTAAACAAGCTTTTATAAATCGGGCTAAATTTTGAAGAAAAAAACTTCACACAAGTTGAAAAAAAAAACGCTTGAAAGAATAACATTTATCACAATGAATGTTATTTCTTCGAGCGTTTTTAGGTCATAATATTGTTATAATAATAATATTTATTACAAGTTGTTTTTTTAAATGTTCATATTTTCATCTAATCTTAATGTTTGTAAAAAAAAAAAAAACGAAAATAACAAAAAAAAAATTTACTTTCCCCTTTTTTCGACATGTCACTTCCCCATTGATCTCTCCCACACATATATATATATATATATATATATATATATATAGGAATTAGTCGGCAATATTTTTTCACAAAAATCCCATTCAAAATAAACAAAAAATATATTATATTATTATATTTATATTTATTTATGTTTCATTTATATGGTAATGTTGGATGTTGTTTGATTATTAAGATAGTTTTGTCTGAAGATTTATGGATATGCCTCACTTTGGGAATCTCTAAAGGAGATTCGGGTTCAATCCCCACCAACTTCACTTTGGGACTTGCCTTTTAAAATAAAAAATAAAAAATCATGCCTGAAAAGAAGATAAACATGTTTGTTTTTACGTTTAAAGTATAAATTAATTCTATCTACATTACTTGGAAGTATATTTCTAAATTTACGGTGTTGCAAATAGAATAATATATTATTTTATTTTATATTTTTTGAAAAACAAATAATTTACAATAAAAATATCTACGATGTACTCTTCCGTCTCATATTGATAGTCCATCTTTCTTTTTTGATCGCTCCTAAATTAATAGTCTACTTTCATGAATTAATAAGAATAATTGATTAAATTACTTTTATATCTACATGTTACAATCATTTTTTTAAAATTATATATTTTTTATCTGAAAATTATTAAATTTAGAAGGATTCGTAGACCGAAAACAAGCGATACATAAAATGTAACTGATCATGTTTGGGGAAAAAGAAAGAACAAGAGGCTGTCAAGCATTATCTATCGTAGTTGTCATTGCCACGTTGGACGCCACGTGAAGTCCACATAATGAAGGTCCCACGCAGCATATGGGGGATTCAGTGGAGCAGGTAAATACGTATTCGTCGTGGTGTTGCTGTTCGTGGCGGCTACAAATCACCAACTCCTTAAATTGTTCGTCACTTTTGTTTGTAGGACCCTCTAGCATATGATGTAACTAGGTCGGTTTGACCATACTGTAACAGTATTAAACTAATAAAAGGAATTAAGGGGGGGAAAAAAATCTTTACCATTTACTCGTATATTTTTATGAAAACATATTTTTTTCTTCCTAATCTTCCAACTTATCCTTCTAATCCTGTAAAGTTATAAACTTTATGTTGTAGTTTTAGCGCGGTTTCAATCTTCCTTCCTCAGGCAATATCTAAGGTGACGAGATCGGAAACGGTTCGACTTTTCCTTTCAAGGCTTGTGCGGACAATGACATCGAAAACACCGACGATGAGGTACCCAGGTCATGCCCCACTTTTAGAGATGAGGATGACGTTGTCGGTTGAAGGGGTTTGACTATTTTTGTTGATTGATAGTTGTTGCCTTCATTATTAGTTTGTTCAGTTTTAGTTATTTTCATGTTTGTTGATTGTCGTTTTAAGCGTTAGTTCTCGGCAGGCTTGTGTTTAGTTATCGTTACTTCAGGTTTAGTCGTAAGGTATAGTTTCCTGTTTTCGTACCTTGTCCGCGTTGATTTTTTGTATTTTGTTTTTTTTTCTCTCTTTTCAAAAAAAAGATAAAGATGTGCTATAAAGTTTTAGAATAAAAGAAGATGTAATTTGTGCATATGGTCAAACTTTAGTAAAGAGTAGTACATTACATAATACTCCTAACGTCTCATATTAATAATTCACGAATAAAAAACAAATAGTTTAAGAAAAAATGACTGTCACATGTATTTTTTTTTACTTTACGGTTTTAACTCATGCGTTTTACCTATTTTTTTGTTTTATATTCAAAAAGTTAAGGTTATAAAGTAAACTCTATCTTATTATTTTTATCTATTTATTAAAATAGACTATTAATTTGAGAATATATAGTTTATTTACTGTTAATAAATGATAGTGTAGGAAGGAGCACTCTATCACTATGGATAAGGCTTGACGGACTATTATATTATATACTTCGTATTATATGAAAATCTGATCTGATTGGTATAGCACCCCGCCAAAATACCATCTGACGGCGTGTTAACTCCGGTCCCACAGTTAACAGTTACGCCCTCTATATGAGACGTTTAAAGCAATCGCATTTAATTTTATTTAAATTAATAACTTTAAAAAAAAAAGTCAGAAATTCCAAAATAGAAACACTGTTGTGATCGTAACCACAAGCCAACAGTATTTAAACAGTATAAACGTTTTAAATGCGAAAGTAAATAATGTTCTTTAAAAATCAAATGCGGACTCCACGGCCAGACATGCAGCAAACACAGCGGAAGCATACCTCTTAAGGACCTGAGAATAACAACACGCAAAAACAGGTCAACAAATAATGTTGGTGAATCTACAGGTTTAAAATAATGTAACAGTATCTGAAAAACAGTTATCAGAAAAATAGTTTAGTTTCATTGACCACAAGATTCTATCGCAAGCATAAACCGAGCACCTGAATACTAGCAAAGACCCGAGTATAGAAACCACTATACCCACCTTACCTCGTAAAATGTTATACACTGTTCAGATGTATTAAATGTTCAAAGTAAATGCACCACTGCTTTTATAGTGGGTGAGGTTGTCAACCTAACGGATCCGTCCATCTAAATTGTGCCTACCAAATGGTATTAAAAGTATTCAAGCTAGAGGTTTTTTGAACAAACTCAATATGCATATGTGTAGTACTCATGTCAATATAAAGCATTTGAAAATGTAAATATAACAACGTGTATTCTCATCCCTGAAAACATGTAAAAAGCGGGACTGTAGACTCACCTTTGAATAAGCTCGGAATGAAAAATAAATGACTTGTACGGTTTAGACCCGAGTAATGCAACCTAAGTATACGTATGTAGGTTGGTCAATATATGTATCTTATATAAGTGTGGTTTCATAGTGTACGTTGTCTTATTGCTCGACTCGACGCGTTTCAAAGTAAAAGTCAACTATATCATGCAAGTCAAACAAAGTCAACCGAAGTCAAACCAAAAGTCAAACTTGGCCAATGTGGTCAACTAATGTCAACATCAGTAGGTTCATGTCAAATATTGGTCAATAAGTCAAACCTAAGTCAAACAATATGTTTTAGGTCATGAATAATCATTTTCACAATTTCAGTTTATCGTTATGCACAAAATTTATGAACACGTAGCATACTTAGCATATTATCTCATAGTAAAAAATTCAAGTAAATATGACAAACTCCAGATCATAATTAGACTCAAAATCGATTCCAAAAAGTCTGGCCAGAGACTCATACGACAATTAAAAGTCAGGAATCAGAAGGGATACATTTGGGGTTTGCCAGGTCAGCTTCTGATCGCGCACTGATTTCATTTTGGCTATAACCGGAGTTAGAGACATGAAATTGATACAAGACCAGTGGCCATAGTTCAAGGACAAATCAAAGTAACACATATCAAAAATCTAGCCACTTTTGTTTAGCCAATTTGTACAGTTTATTCGTGCAAGTTGATCATTCAGTTTTCAGCTCAAACCAGAATTCACATAAAGTATGGCTCTATTGTGCCCAATACATAAGGTTTCAGAGATTGACATAAACTAACAATAAGTCACATATCATGTTAAGTTTCATTTTCCAGAAGCATACATGCTCAATCAATATACAAAATTCACAAAGTACAAAACCGTGTCCAATTTATAGATTCAATTCCCATTTCGTTAGTCACATTCGCATACGATTATCCGAAGATCTAGATACAATTAGCCTATGATATCTACATGAAAGATGAATTACATTTTGTCTAATTTTAAAATATACAAATCTTAAATCACAGAAGTTAACACATTTTATCATACAATGTTATTTTCATGCAAATGCTGTATAAAACTACATTTACACTAATTCTAGCATATCCCGGGCTATACATAAGCAAACGACATGATATCCTAGTCTAAGTTGAGTGTTTTTAAATTATATTTCCAGTGGTATAAGTATAACATGCCAATTCGTTTTCTATCAATACCATATTTCTGATCAAGCAACAAAAACACAACGATAATTCAAATCGACATAACTTAATCATACAGAAACGAAATCAAGCGAATCCAAAGCCTAAACTCAATAGTTTTTCGCAAGGAATCTGATTATAACATAATAATTAACATTTGAAAAACTTAATTTTTCTGATCAAAAAAATACAAATTCGTTTTTAAACCCTAGCGCATCAAACAATCAAAATAACGATTACAATTAACACGTACGCGTATAGACTTGAGCAATTGACAACATAACTATGAAACTTTATAAAAATCAGATTTTTAAGAATTAGGGTTCATGCAATTATACCTTTGATCACAAAATTGTTTATACCAATGGATAGAGAACAAGGAGATGAACGCGATTCGTGTATAACACTTTTGCTAATTTTGAAAGATGAAGGTATGGTGGTGATGGTGTTGGTCGACGATGGAGGGAGCCAGGGAGGGAGATGACTGCGTAATTTTATGATTAAATTAGGTTTAACACAAGCCTTAAATAACTAGCCCTAATTATCCTAAATTGCACATAAGTCCTCCAAGTAGTAAAAATTAAACATAAAAGGGGGAGGGGAGGGGGTTCGGCCGAATGGGGCCCTCCATGGGTTCCCGAGCTCTCGTTTTGTAATCCAGTGTATTCGTAGTCCGTTTTAAGTGTCGTTTTGTCGTACCGAAGGCCCGTAATGCTAATCCGATCGTTAAACGCAACCAATCGCTTAATTTAGTAAAATCCCAATAAATTAAATATTTTAAAAAGTTAATAATTAATTAAATTAATTATTAAAATAAACCCGAGCGTTTCGCTGCTCAAAAAGCTATTATCAAAATCGTATCGTTTTTATCGTATTTCATTATCCGAAATATTTATTTGAATTAATATCAACCCATATCAATTATTGAAACCCTCCAAAGGTCAAGTACGCATTTAATACACGTAAACATGTAAAAGTTAAATGATCGCCGTTAAATAAACTAACGGAAGGTTAACGAAAGTAACGGAAAAATCAGGGTTGTTACATTACCCACCTGTTGTTGAAAATTTCGTCCCGAAATTTTAGTGATCGTTCGCTGAAGTGGTTTCCTCGGGAAACAATTGCGGATACTTCAGCCTCATCTGGTCTTCATGCTCCTACGTGAACTCTGGTCCTCTTCTCGCATTCCACCGAACTTTAACGATAGGAATTCTGCTTTGCTTCAACTGTTTGACCTCTCGGCCCAAGATTTCAACAGGTTCCTTAATGAAATGAAGTTTGTCGTCGATACGTAGTTCCTCTAAAGGAATAATCAAATTATCATCGGCTAGGCACTTCTTTAGATTGGATACATGGAAAACGTCATGAATACCGCTGAGTGCTTGTGGTAGTTCCAATCTGTAAGCTACTGGTCCAACTCTTTCAATTATCTCAAACGGTACAACATAGCGAGGACTCAGTTTACCTCGTTTCCCAAATCGTACAACACCCTTCCAAGGTGATACTTTAAGCATAACTTTGTCTCCAACTTGGAATTCTATGTCCTTTCGTCTAACATCGACATAACTCTTTTGTCGATTTCGAGCCGTTCTCAGTCGTTCCTGAATCTGTAGAACTTTCTCAGTTGTCTCCTGAATAATCTCAGGACCTGTCAACTGACTATCTCCCAACTCGCTCCAATAAACGGGAGATCTACACTTCCTTCCATACAATGCTTCAAATGGTGCAGCTTTAATGCTCGCATGGTAACTGTTATTGTATGAGAACGCAGCTAGTGGTAAATACTTATCCCATCCGTTTCCAAAATCAATGACACACGCTCTCAACATGTCCTCAAAAGTCTGAATAGTTCGTTCACTCTGGCCATCCGTCTGGGGGTGATATGCTGTACTCATATCTAAACGAGTCCCCATTGCTTTCTGCAATGATTGCCAAAACCTGGAAATAAATCTGCTGTCGCGGTCGGATATAATAGATATAGGCACTCCATGCCTAGAGACGACTTCCTTAATGTAGATTTGAGCCAACTTCTCCATTTTATCAGTTTCCCTTATCGGTAAGAAGTGTGCAGACATAGTGAGACGATCCACGATAACCCAAATAGTATCGTGACCTCCCGCTATTCTCGGTAGTTTCGTAATGAAGTCCATGGAAATTCCTTCCCACTTCTACTGGGAATCTCTGGTTGAATCAGTAATCCTGATGGCTTCTGATGCTCAGCCTTGACTTTAGCGCAAGTCAAGCACTTCCCAACATAAGTAGCAATGTCAGCTTTCAAATTTGGCCACCAATAAAATGCCTTCAAATCTTGGTACATCTTATCTGATCCTGGATGAATTGAGTATCTCGACTTGTGTGCTTCCTCCAACACTAGTTCTCTCAATCCACCAAACTTTGGTACCCAAATTCGGTTAGCAAAGTACCGTGTTTCGTCCTCCTTGATGTCAAACTTCTTATCCATCCCTTTGATAAATTCAACATCAACATTTTCCTGTTTCATGGCTTCTTGTTGTGCTTCGCGGATTTGTGATGTGAGATTCGTACGGACGACTATGTTAAGTGCTTTAACCCTAAGAGGTCTCTCTCGCTCCTTTCTACTTAAGGCGTCTTCCACAACATTCGCCTTGCTCGGATGGTATTGAAGTTCGTAGTTATAATCATTAAGTAGTTCCATCCAACGTCGTTGTCTCATGTTGAGCTGCTTCTGATCGAATATGTGCTGTAAACTCTTATGGTCAGTGAAGATAGTGAACTTGGTTCCAAACAGGTAGTGTCTCCACATTTTAAGTGCAAAGACAACAGCTCCTAACTCAAGG
Source organism: Rutidosis leptorrhynchoides (assembly GCF_046630445.1). Classification (NCBI taxonomy): domain Eukaryota; kingdom Viridiplantae; phylum Streptophyta; class Magnoliopsida; order Asterales; family Asteraceae; genus Rutidosis; species Rutidosis leptorrhynchoides. Next base: position 422,755,427 of record NC_092338.1, on the reverse strand, counting down.
TCATGCGTAGTGTAGTTCTGCTCGTGAATCTTTAACTGACGCGATCCATAAGCAATAACTTTGTTTCGTTGCATAAGCACGCAACCCATTCCTTGACGTGAGGCATCACAATAAACAACAAAATCTTCACTTCCTTCAGGTAGAGATAATACTGGTGTAGTTGTTAACTTCTCTTTCAACAACTGAAATGCAGTCTCTTGCGGTTCTGAGCACTCAAACTTCTTGCCCTTATGAGTCAATGCGGTTAATGGTTGGGCGATCTTAGAGAATCCTTCAATGAATCTCCGGTAGTAACCAGCTAGACCCAAAAATTGCCTAATCTGCGTTGGCATCTTTGGAGTTTCCCAATTCTTAACCGACTCAATCTTTGCTGGATCGACCTGTATTCCATTGGCCCCTACAACATGGCCAAGAAATTGTACTTCTGGTAACCAAAAGTCACACTTAGAAAACTTTGCATACAACTGCTCTTCTCTAAGCATAGTCAATATCGAACGTAGATGCTGCTCGTGCTCTTCTCTGTTCTTGGAGTACACCAATATATCATCAATGAACACAATGACGAATTTATCTAGGTATGGCTTACATACACGATTCATGAGGTCCATGAACACTGCTGGTGCGTTCATCAAACTAAACGACATCACTATAAACTCATAATGTCCATAACGTGTTCTAAACACTGTCTTTAGGACATCAGCTTCTTTAACTCTCAATTGATGATACCCGGATCTCAAATCAATCTTCGAATAACAGCTAGATCCCTGCAACTGATCAAATAAGTCATCAATCCTCGGTAGCGGATACCGATTCTTGATTGTCAGCCTGTTCAATTCTCTGTAGTCGATACACAACCTCATCGACCTATCCTTCTTCTTAACAAACAGGACCGGAGCTCCCCTAGGCAAAGAACTCGGTCTAATAAATCCCTTGTCTAACAACTCTTGCAATTGACTAGACAACTCTTGAAGCTCTGGGGGTGCAAGTATGTCGGTGCGCGAGCCACCGGTGTCGCTCCTGGCACTAAGTCTATCTGAAACTCAATTTCTCGATGCGGTGGGAGACCAGGTAATTCCTCCAGAAAAACTTCAAGAAATTCCTTAACTATAGGAAAGTCTTCGGGTCTCCTTTCTTCTGGTACAATTTGGCTTACATGAGCCAAGAACGCGATACATCCCTTTCTCACATACTTCTGGACTTTCATGCAATTAATGAGATGTAATTGTGAGCCATTCTTTTCACCATGAATCATCATAGGTTCACCATCAGCAATAGGAATACGAATAGCCTTTAGGTCACAGACCACCTCGGCTTTGTTACCAGCTAACCAGTCAATTCCAACCACAAGGTCAAAACTTCCCAGTTTAATAGGTATCACATTAATGCTAAAAGGCTTACCCTCAACATCAAGGTACAATCACGATAAATCTTATCGGCTCTCATCAAGTTACCATTCCCTAGTTCTATGGAATACACGTTATCTAGGGGAGAAACAGGTTTCTTAACATTGTGACAAATATCCTTTGATATAAAACTTCTATCAGCACCAGTATCAAACAAAACATAAACAAGTTGATCATCAAGTGAAAACGTACCCGTGACTAGCTTTGGATCATCACGAGCTTCCGCAGAATTGATGTTGAACGCCCTTCCTCGAGCATTCCCATTGTTGTTCTTAGGACAGTCCTTCTTGAAATGACCCGGCTGTCCACAACCATAACAGTTCTTACCACCATTATCATTGTTCGCGTTGCTTGCAGTGCTGTTGTTGTTGGTGTTGCCGTTGAGATTAACCTTGCAATCTTTTGACAAATGACCAAACTTCTTACAACGGTCACAATTTAGAACAGAATAATTTCCAGTATGATGCTTGCCACACTTCTGACATTGTGGCTTTTTGCCCTTATACCCGGAGTTAGTTCCTGTGGTTCCAGTGTCGTTACGGTAAGAATCTTACTTTTTGAACGGCTGCTGATTGAAATTCTTGTCCTGACCACCGTTCCACTTCCTTTTACCATCGTTTGACTTATTCTCATTCACTGTAGTGCCCTTCCCTCTCTGGGCAATCTGATCCAACAGCAAACTAGCCATGTCAATAGCTTCCTGCACATTTGCGGGTTTTGAAGTAGTGACCCCGCCTTGAATGTTCTCACTCAGACCTTCAATGTACAGTCCTACCTTACGCCTTTCCGGAGTAACCATTTCAGGACACATTAACGCCAACTCAAAGAACCTCTTATTATAGGCGGTGAGATCGTTGCCTACTAACTTCAGCTCTCGGTACTCGCGTTCCATTTTCTTAACCTCGTTCCTCGAACAATACTCCTCGATCATTATTTGCTTCAGAGTGTCCCAAAGTAGGGCATAAGCCTGATCACGACCCAGGGATTGAGCATAGTTGTTCCACCAGGTGAGCGCACTGTCTGCCAGTGTGCCCGTTGCAAAGCCTACCCTGTCGTTATCATTACAACCCCTAATGCGAAAAACCGATTCGAGCTTCTCAAACCACCTAGTGAGACCAACTGGTCCCTCGGTTCCGTTGAAAGAATTTGGGTTGCAACTAGTGAACGTTTTGTAAGAACATCCATTACGGCCTTGTGTGCCGTTTCCATTAGTGTTGCTCGAGCCACCACGATTATTACTGTTTCGAGCGTTGTTGAATTCCCTCAGTAGTTCAGCTCTTTCAGCCGCGATTCCTTCGGCGACCATTCTCCTGATTTGGGCGGCGGTTGATTCCTTCAGAGGCATCTTTAACACAGAAAAACACACCAGGTCAGTGTCAAAACAACGCTATATATGAAAATTTACTAGCAACGAATGTTGAAGACTAGTAATTAATAGTACGAAAAGATTCGCTAGTAGTGAGAAGTAGTGTAGGTAGTGATAGTAGTGTTCGTAGTAACACTAGTGGTAGTAGTAGTGGTACTAGTGTTATGTAGTGATAGTAGTAACACTAAGTAGTAACATTAATGGCAATAGTAGTAGTATAACATAACACAGGTATTATGATCATACAAGTTACTAAATACAGAATATTACCACATGCAATAAAAGATAATAGTTACCAATAGCATAATCCACCATTAATATAAGTATAATCCAAGAGTGATAAACCAAATTCCAAAGTAGTAAACCAAACAATAAACATAATGTGTAATAGCCCAGTTTATAACACCCGGTAAGTCTTATATAATCAATTAAAGAAGGTATGGCGGATGAAAAAGGAAACGAAGCTCATGGTCAACGATGAAAGGACCCGTCCTAATCCATCCGGACGAAGTCCGTATCGATTATAAACGATTCACAATAGTTGATTACATCGCGGGGTACTTGACCTCTATATGATACATTTTACAAACATTGCATTCGTTTTTGAAAAGACAATATTTCATTACATCGAAAGTTGATGGCATGCATACCATTTCATAATATATCTAACTATAATTGAATTAATATTAATCTTGATGAACTCAACGACTCGAATGCAACGTCTTTTGAAATATGTCATGAATGACTCCAAGTAATATCTCTAAAATGAGCAAATGCACAGCGGAAGACTTCTTTCATACCTGAGAATAAACATGCTTTCAAGTGTCAACCAAAAGGTTGGTGAGTTCATTAGTTTAACATAAATAATCATTTCCATCATTTTAATAGACCACAAGATTTTCATTTCTCATAAATATACGTCCCATGCATAGAGACAAAAATAATCATTCATATGGATTGAACACCTGGTAATCGACATTCACAATATGCATATAAGAATATCCCCATCATTCCGGGATCCTCCTTCGGACATGATATAAATTTCGAAGTACTAAAGCATCTGGTACTTTGGATGGGGCTTGTTGGGCCCGATAGATCTATCTTTAGGATTCGTGTCAATTAGGGTGTCTGTTCCCTAATTCTTAGATTACCAGACTATATAGGGGCATATTCAATTTCGATCGTTCAACCATATAATGTAGTTTCAATTACTTGTGTCTATTTCGTAAAACAGTTATAAAAACAGCGCATGTATTCTCAGTCCCAAAAATATATATTGCAAAAGTATTTAAAAAGGGATTAATGAAACTCACCTAATGTATTTTGTAGTAAAAATACATATGACTATATTGAACAATGCAGGGTTGGCCTCGGATTCACGAACCTATATCATTGGTATGTTTATTAATATACATATTTATATTCGAATAAATATATATATAAATTTATTAATTATATCATAATATATATGTATATATGTTTCTCGTATTCATTTTGTATAGAAAAATATAAATTTCATTATGTTATATGTATTGAATATATTTTTATATAAATTGTTTGTTAAAAATAATATAGTATTTATAGTAATGTTAGTGATTGTAAAAAGAAAAAAATTTAATAATAATAACAGTTTTTAAATGAAAAGTTTATTAATAATAGTAATATTAATTATAAATAGATTAATAATACTAATGTTTAAAAATGATACTAATACTAAGGTTAATTAAAAATAATGATAACATTAATAAGTATAGTAATAATAATGATGCCTATATGATAAGATTAATATTAATGTTATTAATACTTATGAAAATATAGCTATGTTAATAACGTCTTTAGTAATTATAAATATAATTATAATATTAGTATTAATAAGTATAATTCTAACAATCAAAAAGATATATTAATCATAATAATAACAATAACAAATAATAATCATAACAATTAATAATAATAATGATAATAAGACATGAAGTAATTTTGTATACCCTTTAGAAACTTTGTCCAAAAAGAATTGTCCTAGATGAGACTCGAACCCTCGATCACTCGCTTAACTCAAAACAGTTCAAACCATCCCTCCATCTATTCTTTTCTGATTTATTACGAATCTGCTATCTTATAACCCGTTTTTTTTCTTCTTTAAGCCCATCAATATATAACAGCTTCCGGCCCAACAGATTAGGCTCTTGGCCCAACAGATCATCCTAGTTTGTGAGTCTACTAACTATATACGGCCCAACAACAATTAAAAGCTTTAAAAAAATGCCAGCGACGAGATTAGAACCTACGACCTCTCGAATAATAAACACACCCTCAACCATCCATATGTCTTGGTTTTTCTGTTTTATTTTACACCTTAACCATTATAACTATGTATCTGTTTTCTCTTCTTCATCTTTCATCCTTATCATCAATACACATCATGTATATCCCCATAACTTCGCTGTAACTTCGTGTATATATCATCATTAATCATCATAATCATAATCGCATCATATCGAATCATTATTATCATCGTAATTTATATACCAAGTGAACCGAAGTATTAGTTGGTCATGGTTTGTTGTGGGTTCACGGTCATCATATTTAACCTCGTTTCATCATCATCGAAATATCAAATAGAGAACCGAAGTATTTGTTGGTCATGGTTTAAGGTTATAACAAAAACAGTAACAGAAAGATCGACGAAGAAAAAGAAAAAAAAATGTTAAGTTTAAGGTGGTGATGAATAGTGGTGGATTTCGATATTTGTCGATTTTTGTTGAATTTTTCTAACAGAAACAGAAGAAATTAAGCTGCAGTAGCTGTTGACGAGTGTAGTAGCCTGTGTTCGAAGTCGGACAGAAACAAAAACAAGACAGCAGCAGTAGGTGGCAACGAGTGATTTGGGTTTGGTGATGGTTTTCAGTTTAACAGAAACGGAACAAGTAATTTGCAGTGGTAGTTAATCATGGTGGTTATAATGGTTAAATGGGTGACGGTTTATGGTGGTCATGATATAACGAAGGTGGTTTTGATGTGGGTTTGATTCGAACCCGAATATAAATGAAGAATGATGATTATATTGAACCGAATAGAAAATATGAGTTACAAGGGTGATATGGTTGTCTTTGGTGAGGGTTTGAAGAAAATATAAGTCGTTTTTAGTTTCATGGTGATTGACGGGTGTTGGATTGGTGGTGATGGAAATCGTGGTCGATGGTATCAATAGTAATGGGTGTGGTTTTGTGTAATGATGGTGGGAGGTGATGGTGTCCGGCGAGGTGGTGGTCCGGCTAGATGATGTAGATCGAATAAGAAAGGGTGAAGTTTTTGTGGGATGCCTCTCTCTCTCTCTGCATTCATATTTAACTTATACATATAATACTACCAAGAATTTATATATATAAATAATTATAAATTATAAAAGATAAAGGTAATCAATCACGAGAATTTAAACAGGAAGCCATCAAATTATTTGGATTGTTTCTACCGACAATTTATCACTGATGGCTATATCGTGTCCACTGCTAAACAGTTAAAATATAAAAGTGTTCCTAAAAATCCCAAACTTTTAGATTAAGTATATTTAATTATTTCACTCATTAACTGTTTGAAACCTGATCAAAAAGATTCGATAATTATTTATTTTATGTTCCAATTTATATGTGCGGAGTACAAATATTTAAACTTAAAAAAAGTAAAAATATTTTTAACAAATCTACCATCTTCGTAATTGGTTTACAGTTCAACTTTTATTTTAGATATTCATAAACTCATATTAGATCTATATGAACACTAACGAAATGTCAACTGAGTATTACAACTGTTGACTAAATCTACTCGAAACCATTCATTTCTAATATACAATTTCTATATATATAACCAATCTTAACTAACAAGTTTAAGTAAATAAATATATTAATTATATCTTTTTAAACAAATAAATACAATATTATATGTTTACAAGTATTATTTATATATAATATAAATATCTATATATATATATATATATATATATATATATATATATATATATATATATATATATATATATATAATAGTTTTTATTACATCGCATATTATTTTTACATACTTATTTCCTACCATTCAATCATATAATATTTCAAATAATATTTCAAATTATTATTTATATATACATTTAATTATATATGTATTTATTTACAAATAATTGTTCGTGAATCGTTGGGAGCAGTCGAAGGTCAATTGAATATATGAAACAGTTCGAACTTTTTGAGACTCAATCTTAAAGACTTTGCTTATCATAGTGGAATCATATAAAGATTAAGTTTAAATTTAGTCGGAAATTCCCGGGTCATCACAAACGACCCTTCACTTCCTCTTCTGTCGGGTACGGAAGGCAGGTCCATCATTCCTCGGCCTATTACGTTCCACCTCTAATGCAGCAACCCTGGCAGTTAAGGCTGCTATCAATCTCGCCATCTCAACGAACCTTGCTTCAGCCTCGTACGTATAAGTATTTATACCTGCAACTCTTTCCTCCATCCTCTCTAGATCATCGGGGTGCGGATATGTCCTAGCAATATCGCTCAAGGCTTTAACATGATCAGCAATATCCCTGTTACGGTTAGTATGAACCAAATCCAATGCATAAAGGTTCACGGGATGGTTAGGTATCCGATGCGGAGCAGGTGCTGGTGCTGGGGCTGGAGCATTCACCTCAGCCACACTGGAGTCGCTGTTACTGCTTCCTGAATCCTGTGACATCTAACTCATAGTACAAGAACACAAACAAAATAGATTAGTCAAGTAAATAACGTTAGTCACAAAGTACTCATGTAATGACTGAGTCCCGGTCGTAGTCTAGACTCATCAAGGCGTCCTAATGACTAAATCAGACACACTAATGCAATTCCTAGTTTTCCTACGAACCGTTAGCTCTGATACCAACTATAACACCCCCGCCAAAATACCATCTGACGGCGTGTTAATTCCGGTCCCACAGTTAACAGTTACGCCCTCTATATGAGACGTTTAAAGCAATCGCATTTAATTTTATTTAAATTAATAACTTTCAAAACAAAAGTCAGAAATCCCAAAATAGAAACACTGTTGTGATCGTAACCACAAGCCAACGGTATTTAAATAGTATAAAAGTTTTAAATGCAAAAGTAAATAATGTTCTTTAAAAATCAAATGCTGACTCCACGGCCAGACATGCAACAAACACAGCGGAAGCATACCTCTTAAGGACCTGAGAATAACAACACGCAAAAACAGGTCAACAAATAATGTTGGTGAATCTACAGGTTTAAAATAATGTAACAGTATCTGAAAAACAGTTATCAGAAAAATAGTTTAGTTTCATTGACCACAAGATTCTATCGCAAGCATAAACCGAGCACCTGAATACTAGCAAAGACCCGAGTATAGAAACCACTATACCCACCTTACCTCGTAAAATGTTATACACTGTTCAGATGTATTAAATGTTCAAAGTAAATGCACCACTGCTTTTATAGTGGGTGAGGTTGTCAACCTAACGGATCCGTCCATCTAAATTGTGCCTACCAAATGGTATTAAAAGTATTCAAGCTAGAGGCTTTTTGAACAAACTCAATATGCATATGTGTAGTACTCATGTCAATATAAAGCATTTGAAAATGTAAATATAACAGCGTGTATTCTCATCCCTGAAAACATGTAAAAAGCGGGACTGTAGACTCACCTTTGAATAAGCTCGGAATGAAAAGTGAACAATTAACTTGTACGGTTTATAGCCGAGTAATGCAATCTAAGTATACGTATGTAGGTTGGTCAATATATGTATCTTATATAAGTGTGGTTTCATAGTGTACGTTGTCTTATTGCTCGACTCGACGCGTTTCAAAGTAAAAGTCAACTATATCATGCAAGTCAAACAAAGTCAACCGAAGTCAAACTGAAAGTCAAACTTAGTCAATGTGGTCAAATAAAGTCAACATCAGTAGGTTCATGTCAAATATTGGTCAACATGTCAAACCTAAGTCATACAATACGTTTTAGGTCATGAATAATCATTTTCACAATTTCAGTTTATCGTTATGCACAAAATTTATGAACACGTAGCATACTTAGCATATTATCTCATAGTACAAAATTCAAGTAAATATGAAAAACTCCAGATCATAATTAGACTCAAAATCTATTCCAAAAAGTCTAGCCAGGGACTCATACGACAATTAAAAGTCAGGAATCAGAAGGGATACATTTGGGGGTTGCCAGGTCAGTTTCTGACCGTGCACTGATTTCATTTTGGCTATAACCGGAGTTAGAAACATGAAATTGATACAAGACCAGTGGCCATAGTTCAAGGACAAATCAAAGTAACACATATCAAAAATCTAGCCACTTTATTGAGCCAATTTGTACAGTTTATTCGTGCAAGTTGATCATTCAGTTTTCAGCTCAAATCGGAATTCACATAAAGTATGGCTCTATTGTGCCCAATGAATAAGGTTTCAGAGATTGAAATAAATTAACAATAAGTCACATATCATGTTAAGTATCATTTTCCATAAGCATACATGCTCAATCAATATACAAAATTTACAAAGTACAAAACCGTGTTCAATTTACAGATTCGGTTCCCATTTCGTTAGTCACATTCGCATACGATTATCTGAAGATCTAGATACAATTAGCCTATGATATCTACATGAAAGGTGAAGTAATTTTTGTCTAATTTTCATATATACAAATCTTAAATCACAGAAGTTAACACATTTTATCATACAAGGTTATTTTCATTTAAATGCTGTATAAAACTACATTTACACTAATTCTAGCATATCTCGGGCTATACGTAAGCAAACGACATGATATCCTAGTCTAACTTGAGTGTTTTTAAATTATATTTCCAGTGGTATAAGTCTCACATTCCAATTCATTTTCTATCAATACCAGATTTCTGATCAAGCAACAAAAACACAACGATAATTCAAATCGACATAACTTAATCATACGGAAACGAAATCAAGCGAATCCAAAGCCTAAACTCAATAGTTTTTCGCAAGGAATCTGATTATAACATAATAATTAACATTTGAAAAACTTAATTTTTCTGTTCAAACAAATACAAATTCGTTTTTAAACCCTAGCGCATCAAACAATCAAAATAACGATTACAATTAACACGTACGCGTATAGACTTGAGCAATTGACAACATAACTATAAAACTTTATAAAAATCAGATTTTTAAGAATTAGGGTTCATGCAATTATACCTTTGATCACAAAATTATTTATACCAATGGATAGAGAACGAGGAGATGAACGCGATTCGTGTATAACACTTTTGCTAATTTTGAAAGATGAAGGTATGGTGGTGATGGTGTTGGTCGACGATGGAGGGAGCCAGGGAGGGAGATGACTGCGTAATTTTTCTTGTGAGGGGATTATGATTAAATTAGGTTTAACACAAGCCTTAAATAACTAGCCCTAATTATCCTAAATTGCACATAAGTCCTCCAAGTAGTAAAAATTAAACATAAAAGGGGGAGGGGAGGGGGTTCGGCCGAATGGGGCCCACCATGGGTTCCCGGGCTCTCGTTTTGTAATCCAGTGTATTCGTGGTCCGTTTTAAGTGTCGTTTTGTCGTACCGAAGGCCCGGAACGCTAATCCGATCGTTAAACGCAACCAACCGCTTAATTTATTAAAATCCCAATAAATTAAATATTTTAAAAAGTTAATAATTAATTAAATTAATTATTAAAATAAACCCGAGCATTTCGCTGCTAAAAAAGCTATTATCAAAATCGTATTGTTTTTATCGTATTTCATTATCCGAAATATTTATTTGAATTAATATCAACCCATATCAATTATTGAAACCCTCCAAAGGTCAAGTACGCATTTAATACACGTAAACACATAAAAGTTAAATGATCGCCGTTAAATAAACTAACTGAAGGTTAACGAAAGTAACGGAAAAATCAGGGTTGTTACATTACCCACCTGTTATTGAAAATTTCGTCCCGAAATTTTAGTGATCGTCTGCTGAAGTGGTTTCCTCGGGAAACAATTGCGGATAATTCAGCCTCATCTGGTCTTCACGCTCCCACGTGAACTCTGGTCCTCTTCTCGCGTTCCACCGAACTTTAACGATAGGAATTCTGCTTTGCTTCAACTGTTTGACCTCTCGGCCCAAGATTTCAACAGGTTCCTCAATGAAATGAAGTTTGTCGTCGATGCGTAGTTCCTCTAAAGGAATAATCAAATTATCATCGGCTAGGCACTTCTTTAGATTGGATACATGGAAAATGTCATGAATACCGCTGAGTGCTTGTGGTAGTTCCAATCTGTAAGCTACTGGTCCAACTCTTTCAATTATCTCAAACGGTCCAACATAGCGACGACTCAGTTTACCTCGTTTCCCAAATCGTACAACACCCTTCCAAGGTGATACTTCAAGCATAACTTTGTCTCCAACTCGGAATTCTATGTCCTTTCGTCTAACATCGACATAACTCTTTTGTCGACTTCGAGCCATTCTCAATCGTTCCTGAATCTGTAGAAGTTTCTCAGTTGTCTCCTGAATAATCTCAAGACCTGTCAACTGACTATCTCCCAACTCGCTCCAACAAACGGGAGATCTACACTTCCTTCCATATAATGCTTCAAATGGTGCAGCTTTAATGCTCTCATGGTAACTATTGCTGTATGAGAACGCAGCTAATGGTAAATACTTATCCCATCCGTTCCCAAAACCAATGACACATGCTTGTAACATGTCTTCAAAAGTCTGAATAGTCCTTTCGCTCTGGACATCGGTCTGGGGGTGATATGCTGTACTCATATCTAAATGAGTTCCCATCGCTTTTTGTAATGATTGCCAAAATCTGGTAGTAAATCTGCTATCGCGATCGGATATAATAGATATAGGCACTCCATTCCTAGAGACGACTTCCTTAATGTAGATCTGAGCCAGCTTCTCCATTATATCAGTTTCTCTTATCGGTAAGAAGTGTGCAGACTTAGGGAGACGATCCACAATAACCCAAATAGTATCGTGACCTCCCGCCGTTCTTGGCATTTTCGTAATGAAGTCCATGGAAATTCCTTTCTCCTTCCACTGGGGAATCTCTGGTTGAATTAATAATCCTGATGGCTTCTGATGCTCAGCTTTGACTTTAGCGCAAGTCAAGCACTTCCCGACATAGGTAGCAATGTCAGCCTTCAAATTCGGCCACCAATAAAATGCCTTCAAATCTTGGTACATTTTATCTGATCCCGGATGAATTGAGTATCTTGACTTGTGTGCTTCCTCCAACACTAGTTCTCTCAATCCACCAAATTTTGGTACCCAAATTCGGTTAGCAAGGTACCGTGTTCCATCCTCCTTGATGTCAAACTTCTTATCCATCCCTTTGAGAAATTCAACATCAACATTCTCTTGTTTCATGGCTTCTTGTTGTGCTTCGCGGATTTGTGATGTGAGATTCGTACGGACGACTATGTTAAGAGCTTTAACCCTAAGAGGTTTCTCTCGCTCCTTTCTGCTCAAGGCATCCGCCACAACATTCGCCTTGCCTGGTTGGTATTGAAGTTCGTAGTTATAATCATTAAGTAGTTCCATCCAACGTCGTTGTCTCATGTTGAGCTGCTTCTGATCGAATATGTGCTGTAAACTCTTATGGTCAGTGAAGATAGTGAACTTGGTTCCAAACAGGTAGTGTCTCCACATTTTGAGTGCAAAGACAACAGCTCCTAACTCAAGGTCATGCGTAGTGTAGTTCTGCTCGTGAATCTTTAACTGACGCGATCCATAAGCAATAACTTTGTTTCGTTGCATAAGCACGCAACCCATTCTTTGACGTGAGGCATCACAATAAACAACAAAATCTTCACTTCCTTCGGGTAGAGATAATACTGGTGCAGTTGTTAACTTCTTTTTCAACAACTGAAATACGGACCGTTGCGATTTTGACCACTCATACTTCTTGCCCTTATGAGTCAACGCGGTCAATGGTTGGCGATCTTAGACAATCCTTCAATGAATCTCCTGTAGTAACCAGCCAGACCCAAAAATTGCCGAATCTGCGTTGGCGTCTTTGGAGTTTCCCAATTCTTAACCGACTCAATCTTTGCTGGTTCGACCTGTATTCCATTGGCCCCTACAACAGGGCCAAAAAATTGTACCTCTCGTAACCAAAAGTCACACTTAGAGAACTTTGCATACAACTGCTCTTTTCTAAGCATGGCCAATATCGAACGTAGATGCTGTTCGCGCTCTTCCTTGTTCTTGGAGTACACCAATGTATCATCAATAACATAATGACGAACTTATCTAGGTATGGCTTACACACACGGTTCATGAGGTCCATGAACACTGCTGGTGCGTTCGTCAAACCAAACGGCATCACTGTAAACTCATAATGTCCATAACGTGTTCTAAACGCTGTCTTCGGGACATCAGCTTCTTTGACTCTCAATTGGTGATACCCGGATCTCAAATCAATCTTCGAATAACATGATAATGCTAAAAACGAACATATATTTCATAGCATTATTCCTCAAGAAAGACAAGCTAATAGTTGCAATTGTTCTATTTACAAGTGATATTCGTTTAAATAATAAAAGGTGAAGACAAAAGACAGATTCGACGAATTGAAGACGCAAACGACCAAAAAGCTCAAAAGTACAAAAGACAATCAAAAAGGTTCCAATTATTGATAAGAAACGTCTCGAAATTACAAGAGTACAAGATTCAAAACGCAAAGTACAAGATATTAAATTGTACGCAAGGACGTTCGAAAATCCGGAACCGGGACCAGAGTCAACTCTTAACGCTCGACGCAACGGACTAAAAATTACAAGTTAACTATGTATATAAATATAATATAATATATAATTAATTATATTAATTATATATATATTATATTTAAATAAAAACCGTCGGCAGAGAAAGACTCCAAAGGGACTGAGCTGTAAATTCATTCTCCGCGACTCGCGGAGTTTGAAGAGGATTTCACCGCGAGTCGCGGAGCCCCAAAATGAAATTCTGCCTATAAAGCAAACCGAATTCTGATCGTAAAAAATAATCTTTTTCTTCTTCTTATCATACGTAAAACATATATATATATTTATAATTTATATTTTAATTTTAATTATAATTCTAATAATAAGGGTATGTTAGCGAATGTTGTAAGGGTGTAAGTCGAAATTCTGTCCGTGTAACGCTACGCTATTTTTAATCATTGTAAGTTATGTTCAACCTTTTTACATTAATGTCTCGTAGCTAAGTTATTATTATGCTTATTTAAAACGAAGTAATCATGATGTTGGGCTAATTACTAAAATTGGGTAATTGGGCTTTGTACCATAATTGGGGTTTGGACAAAAGAACGACACTTGTGGAAATTAGACTATGGGCTATTAATAGGCTTTATATTTGTTTAACTAAATGATAGTTTGTTAATGTTAATATAAAGATTTACAATTGGGCGTCCTTATAAATTACCATATACACTCGATCGGACACGATGGGCGGGGTATTTATATGTACGAATAATCGTTCATTTAACCGGACACGGGAATGGATTAATAGCCACTAGAATAATTAAAACAGGGGTGAAATTACATTCAAGGGTAATTGGTGTAATTGTTAACAAAGTAGTAAAACCTTGGTTTACACGCAGTCGATAACCTGGTGTATTCATTAAACAAAGTATTAAAACCTTGTTACAATTCAAATCCCCAATTAGTTGGAATATTTAACTTCGGGTATAAGAATAATTTGACGAGGACACTCGCACTTTATATTTATGACTGATGGACTGTTATGGACAAAAACCAGACGGACATATTAAATAATCCAGGACAAAGGACAATTAACCCATGGGCATAAAACTAAAATCAACACGTCAAACATCATGATTACGGAAGTTTAAATAAGCATAATTCTTTTATTTCATATTTAATTTCCTTTATTTTATATTTAATTGCACTTCTAATTATCGCACTTTTATTTATTGTTATTTAATCGCACTTTTAATTATCGTACTTTTTAATTATCGCAATTTTATTTTATCGCACTTTTATTGCAATTTCATTATCGTTATTTATTTTACGCTTTAAATTAAGTCTTTTATTTATTTAATATTTTACATTAGGTTTTAACTGCGACTAAAGTTTTAAAATCGACAAACCGGTCATTAAACGGTAAAAACCCCCCTTTATAATAATAATATTACTTATATATATTTGTATTTTTATAAAAGTAAACTAATATAGCGTTGAGCTTTGTTTAAAAAAGATTCCCTGTGGAACGAACCGGACTTACTAAAAACTACACTACTGTACGATTAGGTACACTGCCTATAAGTGTTGCAGCAAGGTTTAAGTATATCCGTTCTCTAAATAAATAAATATCTTGTGTAAAATTGTATCGTATTTAATAGTGTTTCCTTGTAAACTTCAATAGTATTTTATACCCCTTAGCTTTGACATCAAGTATTTTTGGCGCCGCTGCCGGGGAACTTTCTAAACGCCGGAAGCGCAACGCTAATAAAAAAAAAAAAAAACGCGTAAATTAAAACTGCTCCAGAGTTGAATTTCTGAACCCCGCGACTCGCGGGGTTTGAAGCATTAAATACCGCAAGTCGCGGAGATAACCTGACACGCCGACAGAAGCCCTAATTCAGCATTAATTACGGTTAATTATTAATTATTATTATTATTATAACCCTAACTAATTATTATTATTATAATTACTTTTACTTTTTATTTAATTTATATATTTTAGTTAAATTAGTTTAATTAAATTGTAAAATTAGTAGTTTTATTAAATAAATAATATAAAAATAATATTTTTATAAAAATTGTAATTTTTACAACTTTTTGTATATTTTTATAGTTTGTCCCTTTTTAATCGTTGTAGCGTAATATTTGTATTTTTCGCTCATATTTAATTTTAAACTTAGTTTTTGCCATAGTCATTTTTACTCCTAGATTTTTAGGCTTTGCCGTAGAATTCCTTAAGTGCTTTTTCTTTAGACTAAGATTTAGGTGCTTTAGAATTTTGCGACGCCTTTTTAAGTTTTAGTTTCTTTTTAAGTTATTTCCATTTGGGATTTAGTTTTTCCTGTAAGCTTTAATATTTTTAGACACCTTTTACTATGTATCAATTATCATTCCAATTAGTAATTTCAATTTGCGATTATAATTTTAAGTTAGTTGTAGTAATAAGGTTAGGTTAGTCAGGTATTTTTAAGTTTTTATAAGTTTCTTTTATTTTTCCGTCACCTTTTAATTTTTCAACCATTTTTCTTTTTCGACCTTTTGCGACGAACTCTTTTTCTTTCTTATTTCTCGCTATTCTAGTTTTAGGACATAGATTTTTATTCTACTTCTTATCTAAATTTCTTAAAATTACGAAAATTTATTTTAAGTGGTTAAATTAATAGACATCAAAATTTTCTGGTTCGTAGTAATAGTTGGATTTGTACGTGGACCGGGTTATTGGAGCCAAACAGTCCTCAATTATATTGAGACCAAACGAATCCTGCCCCTCTGCTGCATCTTTTGGCTATTCGAAACGTGGGCAAAATCAGAAAAGTCTATTAGTTGGATAACTTATTATAATTTTTCTTTCCTTTTTAAAACTAATAGGATATTCAGTGAATGCACCGAGCAAGACGTTCACCACCTTTTGTACGTTCACCACCTGTAACTAGATCAAGACATTTAGCAAATATAACCGCCGTTGATTTTTCTTTAGAATCGTCATCCAGTAGACCAAGTACTTCAGTTCAAATTTCCGATAATCCATTTTTTGAACCCGACCTCACAATTGAGAATCCGGAAAATATTCAGGAACGGTTCGTAGATCCTGAACCATTAAACTTTCCTCCGGAGCCACCAATCATTCAAACAGAGATTGTTGAGGAACGAACCATTAAATCAAAATCATCTAGTGATACCGATTCAACAAATTCAATTATGGAGAATCTGGAACCTTTAAGTATGGAAGACCGAATGAGAGCTAAACGCACTGGCCAAGGTCACGCAATTACTCATCCAGACATTAATGCGCCAGATTATGAAATCAAAGGACAAATTCTACACATGGTGACTAATCAACGCCAATTTAGTGGTGCGCCGAAGGAAGATCCAAATGAACATCTACGTACCTTTAATAGGATCTGCACACTATTTAAAATCCGAGAAGTGGAGGATGAACAGATATATCTCATGTTATTTCCCTGGACTTTAAAGGGAGAAGCCAAAGATTGGTTGGAATCGTTACCTGAGGGGGCGATTGATACATGGGACGTTTTAGTTGACAAATTTCTTAAACAATTCTTTCCTGCATCGAAAGCCGTAAGACTTCAAGCAGAAATTGTTACGTTCACACAGAAGCCAAATGAAACTCTATATGAGGCGTGGACTAGATATGGAAAGTTGTTAAGAGGATGTCCGCAACATGGTTTAGACACCTGTCAAATAGTACAAATATTCTACCAAGGATGCGGCATCACTACAAGGAAAGACATAGATATAGCAGCTGGTGGTTCTATTATGAAGAAAACCGAAACTGATGCTTATAAAATTATTGATAACACTGCTTCCCACTCACATGAGTGGCACCAAGAAAAAGATATCATTAGATCATCTAAAGCAGCTAGAGCCGATTCTAGCCATGACTTAGATTCCATTTTCGCAAAGATAGATGCTGTGGAGAGACGAATGGAAAAGATGACTAAAGATATTCACTCAATACGAATTAGTTGTGAGCAGTGTGGAGGACCACATTTGACAAAAGATTGTCTCAGTATTGAATTAATAATGGAACAAAGAGAGAATATTTCATACATAAACCAAAGGCCTGGAAATAATTATCAGAATAATTATCAACCGCCAAGACCGATTTACAATCAAAACCAGAATTATAACAGAAATATTCCATACAACAACCAACAAGGTCCTAGCAATCAACAAGTATCCAATAATACTTACAATCAGCAAAGACCAAATTTTCAAAACAAACCACCACAACAAACCGATGATAAAAAGCCGAATTTAGAAGATATGATGACGAAGCTAGTTGAAACTCAAACGCAGTTTTTTACATCTCAAAAACAAACCAATGAACAAAATGCTCAAGCATTTAGAAATCAACAAGCTTCTATTCAAAATCTGGAACAAGAAGTAAGCAACCTAGCAAGGTTGATAGGTGAAAGAAAACCGGGAAGTCTACCTAGTGATACAAATGCTAATCCCCGGAATGAAACAGCTAAAGCTATTACCACAAGAAGTGGTACAACACTTAAACCACCTGAAATACCTGTAACTTCTGATGAAACCATTCCTACTCCACAAGAACCACAACCTGATCAAGATAAGGAAAAAGAACCGGTAGTTGAAAAGGTTAATGAAGATAACACAGTTAAGGATAAACCTTATGTTAAACCATATCAACCACCACTTCCTTACCCGAGTAAAATGAAGAAAGAGAAACTTGAAGCCGAGCAATCCAAATTTTTGGATATGTTTAAACAGATAAATGTAAATCTTCCTTTCATTGATGTGATTTCAGGAATGCCTAGATATGCTAAATTCTTGAAAGATCTAATCTCAAATAGAAAGAAAATGGAAGAACTCTCGGCTGTTACTATGAATGCTAATTGTTCAGCAGTGCTGTTGAATAAGATACCAGAAAAACTATCTGATCCAGGAAGTTTCACAATTCCATGTTTTCTGGGTAGTCTTAGTTCAATAGAAGCATTGGCAGACTTAGGTGCTAGTATAAATCTAATGCCGTATTCACTATACACTAAACTAGACCATGGAGAATTGAAACCAACCAGAATAAGCATACAACTAGCCGATAGATCAATAAAATATCCTAGAGGGATAATGGAGAACATGCTAGTTAAAGTTGGTACTTTAGTATTTCCAGTAGATTTTGTTGTTCTGGACATGGAAGAAGATTCTCAAGTTCCTCTCATATTAGGAAGACCATTCTTAAACACGGCTAAAGCAATGATAGACGTGTTCGGTAAGAAACTGACCCTAAGTATAGAGGATGAGAGTGTTACCTTTTCAGTTGATAGAGCAATGCAACAACCGCAATCTGCAGATGATACATGTTATTATATTCAAACTATAGATGCACATGCAGAATTATTAGAAGAATTACAAGGAACAGGAGAATGTTCTTTAGGAGAAGGTAATGAACCAATTGATGAAGCTGAAATGTTAGCTACACTTATAGCTAATGGATATGAACCAATAACAGAAGAAATTCAAATGCTAAAAGAAGAAGACAGATATCGATATAAATCATCGATAGAAGAACCTCCGAAATTAGAGTTAAAGCCACTTCCAAACCATTTGGAATACGCTTATTTACATGGTGAATCTGAATTACCTGTAATAATATCGTCTTCTCTTACTGAAAATGAGAAATCACAACTCATTTCTGTGTTGAAAGCTCATAAACCAGCCATTGCATGGAAGATTCATGATATTAAAGGAATAAGTCCTTCGTATTGCACACATAAAATCCTTATGGAAGAAGGTCATAAAACGTATGTGCAACGCCAACGAAGACTAAATCCTAATATGCAAGATGTAGTTAAGAAAGAGATTATTAAACTGCTAGATGCAGGTTTAATTTATCCAATCTCTGATAGTCCATGGGTAAGCCCAGTTCAATGCGTGCCTAAGAAGGGTGGCATGACTGTCATCACAAATGAGAAAAATGAGCTTATTCCTACTAGGACTGTAACAGGATGGCGTGTATGTATTGATTATAGAAAATTAAATGACGCCACCAGAAAAGATCACTTTCCCTTACCTTTCATAGATCAAATGTTGGAAAGATTAGCCGGAAATAGTTACTATTGTTTTCTAGATGGATTTTCCGGATATTTTCAAATTCCAATAGCACCCGAAGATCAAGAGAAAACCACATTCACGTGCCCTTATGGTACTTTTGCTTACAAACGCATGCCATTTGGACTTTGCAACGCCCCTGCAACCTTTCAAAGGTGTATGATGGCGATTTTTCACGACATGATAGAAGAATGCATGGAAGTATTCATGGATGACTTTTCAGTCTTCGGTGATACATTTAAATCATGTCTAATTAATCTGGAACGAATGCTAATTAGATGCGAACAATAAAATCTAGTACTTAATTGGGAGAAATGCCATTTCATGGTTAAAGAAGGCATCGTTCTTGGACATAAAATTTCAAAAGAAGGAATTGAAGTGGATAGAGCTAAAGTAGATGTAATTGCTAAACTTCCACATCCCACCAATGTTAGAGGAGTTAGGAGTTTTCTAGGGCATGCCGGTTTTTACCGACGTTTCATAAAAGATTTTTCTAAAATTGCCACTCCTATGAATAAACTCCTAGAAAAGGATGCTCCATTCATCTTTTCAGATGAGTGTATCAAATCTTTTAATATTCTTAAAGAGAAACTCACTAATGCGCCGATCATGATAACACCAAATTGGAATCTACCATTTGAACTAATGTGCGATGCAAGTGATTTTGCAATGGGAGCCGTTTTAGGACAAAGGATTGAAAAACGATTTCAACCTATATATTATGCTAGTAAGACATTACAAGGAGCACAAACGAACTATACAACTACTGAAAAAGAACTCCTTGCTATTGTCTTTGCTTTTGACAAATTTCGATCATATCTCGTTCTAGCAAAAACGGTGGTCTATACCGACCATTCTGCTCTTAGATACCTATTTTCAAAACAAGATGCTAAACCAAGATTAATCCGTTGGATCTTACTCTTACAAGAGTTTGATAATGAAATCCGAGATAAAAGAGGAGCAGAAAATCTCGCCGCTGATCATCTTTCTCGTCTTGAAAATCCCGAATTAGAAGTTCTAAATGAATCGGCCATACAAGACAACTTTCCTGATGAATATCTATTGAAAATAGATTATAATGAAATCCCATGGTTTGCAGACTATGCAAATTACTTAGTTTGTGGTTTCCTTGAACGTTGGATTATCGTACCAAAGACGAAAGAAATTCTTCAGTGATATAAAACACTATTTCTGGGAAGATCCATACCTGTTTAAAAGTTGTCCCGATGGAATAATACGCCGATGTGTATTTGGAGATGAAGCTAGTAAAATTTTAAACCATTGTCACACAGGACCAACAGGAGGGCATTATGGGCCTCAACTAACAGCAAGAAAAGTTTATGATGCTGGATTCTATTGGCCTACAATTTACAAAGACGCACACCTTCTTTGCAAATCCTGTGATGCATGTCAAAGGGCCAAAAAAATAAGTCAACATGATGAAATGCCACAAAATGTCATCCAAGTATGAGAAGTATTTGACATTTGGGGTATTGACTTTATGGGTCCATTTCCAAAATCTCATAATAATCTATATATACTCGTAGCCATTGATTATGTATCTAAATGGGCGGAAGCACAAGCTCTCCCAACTAATGATGCACGAGTTGTAGTCAACTTTTTAAAACGTCTTTTTGCAAGGTTTGGAACACCGAAAGCTTTAATAAGTGATCGGGGTACTCATTTCTGTAATAATCAACTTGAGAAAGTTCTTAAAAGATATGGAGTAACTCATAAAATCTCCACCGCATATCATCCACAAACAAGTGGACAAGTTGAAAATACCAACCGAGCTTTAAAACGTATTCTAGAGAAAACCGCAGGATCAAATCCGAAGGAATGGTCCATTAAATTGGAGGATGCACTCTGGGCTTATAGAACAGCCTACAAAACTCCAATTGGAACCACACCTTTTAGACTTGTTTATGGAAAAGCATGTCATCTTCCTGTAGAAATTGAACACAAAGCATTTTGGGCTTTGAAGACATGTAATCTTGATTTACATGAAGCCGGACGTCTACGATTAAGTCAACTAAACGAATTAGAAGAATTAAGACATGAAGCATACGAAAATTCGTTAATCTATAAAGAAAGAACGAAGAAATGGCATGATAAAAGAATCAGAAGTTCAAAAGAATTTAAAGAAGGAGACAGAGTTCTTCTTTTCAATTCACGATTCAAGCTATTTCCTGGAAAATTGAAATCAAGATGGTCTGGACCATTCATAGTCAAAAGAGTTTTCCCATACGGAACGATAGAATTAATAAATTCAAATGGGATTGAATTTAAAGTTAATGGTCACAGAGTTAAACATTACATACATGGTCCGATGGAAGTCGACAACGAAGTTAATCATAATTTCGACACCACAGCTAACTAAGTGTGGGGAGAATCAAGTCTTTAAAGGATAATATGTATTTCTGTTAGAGTTAGATTGTCTGTTTTCGTGTAGTTCTCGAAAATGGAACCCGAATGGTCTTTCCCTAGCAGACCCTAAAGAACTAGTCTTCTCCCCCCATTCTGAATTTTTATTTTTTTTAGGTTTTTACGAAATGAAGACTGCCTGTGAACTAAACCATGGTCTAATGCTACACGCTTTGATCACTAAAAGAAATAATGACATACTACCGAGTGAACTAGTATCAGTAATCAGAGAAAGAATGGACGGAGTTAGAAAAGAATCCAGATGCGAAGATAATAAGTTACAATTTGGTAAAGGAAAATCAAAATCCGCAGCGAAAATAAGAGCACGACACCTAGAAAGATGTCACAAATGCGGAAAATGGTCACATGGAGGTAAATGTTCAAATAATCAAACCTATTCAAATACCGAATTTGTTACTTTATGCAGAGACGGACCGTTCATATGTTTAGAAGAAAAGACACTGAATGCTCGAGGTTACGCCTATGTAGCCATGGAAAACCAATTAAACCGACTATCTTATGAATGGGATAGATCATATAACTAAGAAATCTATTTCACAGGTATGTCTGTACAGTTTTTATTTTTATTTTTATTTTTAACCATTTGATAATAAACGCTAATTTGTTCGCTAAAAAGTATTAAATTGGTATTGAATAAAATTAGGTTTGGCGACCGAAATTATTGATATCATTCAAAAATTTATTACATCACTGCGAAATTTAACGTTTATTCTTAAGGTATAAATATCTTTAATCAATCAACCCAAAATATTTCAAAAATTCGTCATGAGTTAAATTAGGTCTTGGAACCGAAATTACTTTACCGAAAAGAGGGGCGCATATTTTTGATAATATTTGATTGATTAAAGTGGGATAAAAAGACAAAAAGATTTTTAATTTTATTCTTACCATGTTTTTAATATTAATATTTAAATCTTAAATTAATATTGTAAACTTTGTAAAAACAATATATTTAAAATTGTAAATATTTGAAAAATTAATATAAGTTTGGTATGAATTTATAAATTTTTAAATTAAGTTTGGTGTGAATTTTTAATTTTTAAAATATAAATTTTTAATTTTATGCATTTCAAATTTTAAGTTTGGTGTGAATTTTTAATATAAATTTTGAATTTTATATTTAAGTTGTGTGAATTTAAAAAAAAAAATTTACTTTATCTCATTAAGTTAAAAATATGATTTTTAAAATTCGTCGTAAGTTGAAGACTAGGTCTTTAAACCGAAATTGCTTTACCCGAGGGAGGGACGAGAACTTTTATTATCATTATTTTTAATCTTATTGAATTAAAGTATGCCAAAAACATTGAAAAAACCCAAAAATCTTAGCTTTTAAAACAATCGCTACAAAAAGACAAATTTTAAAATTTTGTCGAGGGACGGACTAGGACATCGATCCGAAACGACCTCGTCCTAAATAACAAGGGAAACAAAATTTTAAAATTAATTACTTAATTGTTTTAATAAGTTAAAGAAAAAAAAAAATACCAAACTCCGCGACTCGCGGAGTTTGGAGGTTTAATCCCCGCGAGTCGCGGGAGGACCAATTTACAGAAAAAAAATATAACGCAAGTACTGATCAGTCCAACCCCCAACTCAAAAATAACAGCGAAAAACACTCCGAAAATACACCCAAAAACACCCCCAAAATCACAATTTTTAACCGTTAATCACCAAATTTTTTGCTAAAATCATGTTGAGAAGGATGCTATCTAAGAATTACTCAAGAAAAACGGTAAATTTCTACACCTAAACACCATTTAATCCGAAATTTGGTGTTCTTGAGCAATTTTTTCCCCAATTTGATTTTGATGCTTTTTAGTGTAATTATGCTTAAATTGTTTATGTATTATGCTTGTATAACCTAGATTGATGCTGTTTAACATGATTAGAAGCCTTAAACTTCAAATTTTGAATAATCTAGGGTTTGTGTTCTTGAGCAAATTTGGGGCTTTTTGATATAAACAGGTTATGGCCGATTTTTGTCATGAATTGTTGCTAAATTAAGTAGTGTAACATGTTTAGGTAGTTAAATGATCCAAACTTTGAGCCTAAACAGGATTTTGAGAATTAAAGTGGACTTTTTCAAGTCTAAAATTCATGAACTTGATTTTTGAAAGATAATGCCATTTGAGACTTGATTAATTGCTAGTAATGATTATTTTAACATGTTATTTGAGTTGAATGCTTATGAACTTGGCGAACATTTTCGTATATGCTTATTTGAAAAAGTGTAGATTTGATAAAAATGTGAAAATGAGCTTAAGTTTGATATAAATTGATAATGTCATTGTAATTATTTTGATTGATGATTTTGCTGACACTAATGCATATTTGGATGCACAAAAATTGTGTTTGATGTGTTTTGCAGACTGAAATGGGTGAATCTTCATCCCAAGCCCGCAATGCTCCTGCTGAGAATTTGGAACAACAGGAGGTGGATAACTACTACAAGCAGGATATACCTCATCCAGTCATGACCTTTTCCGATATGCACTTGGAAGAGTTGCACCCGAACCTGAGATTTGACAGACTTTGGATAGATTATCCAAAATATCAAAGGGGTTTGCATACTCTTCATTCTAAGGTTGTTGAGGTACCGAGGGTCATAGAATGGGGACCCTTAGAAGCTGTAGAATTGGTCGGGCCAATTAGGGAATTACTTGTACAGAGGTATGGTAATTCTTCTTTTAATGACTGGGTACGTTTATTCACCATGCGTAGACCTGTATATAAAGTATGGTGTGAAGAATTGTTATGTAGTATAGAGTTGAATGATCGGGTAGCTAGTTTAACCGATCTTTCTTTTATTAGATTTTTGTTAGGCGGTTCGATGCGCCACATGTCTTTACTGGACATGGCTCAGGCTTTACGTATATATACGCCTGAGGAGTTAGCGTCTGCCGATTGTAGAGGATTGATACTAAACGGTAGAAAGATAGATGAAAATTTTGATACACACGGTGTGTGGAGTCAAATGACAAGCCATCACCGTTTTAAAGGGGGAAATTACTCTTATTTGGATATAGATAGAGCCGAATTAAGAGTGATACATAGGTTTTTAGCTAATTCGATTACACAAAGGGGTAAGAACAAGGAAAAAGTAAATGAACAGGATTTGTTTTACCATATGTGTATTCGAGACCCACAAAGCGCTGTAAGTATACCGTATTGTGTGGGTTATTATTTATCAGCTATGGTTCGGGGGATACGACCGCATAGCATAATTGGAGGTGGTATTTTTATTACTTTGATTGGTGAATATCTCGGTGTGGATATAAGTCGGGGGGGATTATTAGTAAAAGAACCAGAACCCCGCGATACTATAGGTTTAAATGTATACCATGGTGCGAAAGTTTTGAAGAGGCGAAATAACGCCGCAGTACGATACCATGGTAGACATCCACAGGTGGAGAGAAACCAACAGCAAGGTAATGTAGGAGGGGGGAATGAGATGCAAGAAATGCAAAGGTTTATAGCTTCTCAAGAATACGAAAATGCTAGACAGAGAGCATTTGAAGATTGGCAAGTTCATCAGAACCAAATCATAGCTCATTGCCAACATATAAGTAGAAACTATATTCCTACACCGAAACCCATCTTCCCTCCTTGGTCTATAGAGATGCAGCCACCATATCCTACGTATGACCCTGCCGAAGCATTCTATAGCACCTATGGTTATGCCTGGAACCCCTATTGGTACCAATATCATCCTTAGTTTACTTATTATTTTTTTTTTATTTTGTAATTTGTAATGATTGATACGTTTAATACTTTTGTTAATATTGTAATCATTTTTATAATTGTCTAACTTTTATTCTTAGATTTTAATAATTTTTAAATGTGGGGTAATATACCAAACTTCAAAAATATGTATATATATTTGCAGTTTATCTTATGTACACAACATGGTAAAACAACGCATTTTCAAAGACTGGCATTAAGTTCAGCAAAAGCAACTAATTTTGACGACAAGATGCAAAATATATGTGAAATAACAACAAGACGGAATGAACAAATGATGTGCACCATTTATCATTCAGCAAACAAACGCCAATATATTTGGAAACTTTGGTAAAAATTTAATCATTTTCACACAAATCACCCTCAATAATTTAAATTATTACTGATTTCTTGCAAATGAGGGCATTGCAAGATCTTAAGTGTGGGAAGGGGTTAAATTCTTTCGGATTTTAAAAATTTTTGCTTTATACACTTGGTTACCATTAAAAATACTAGTAAAGCAGTAGTTGTATTAGAATCTAGTGCTCTCTGATAATAAAGAACAGCCCTGGTCTTATATACTGACTACCCAATTCTAGTAAAATTTTTCAAAATTTTCAATTAAATGAACTCAAAATCATGTTTATACATATTTATGAACGATAAAACTAGGTTTTAACACCGAAATTATTGTTACCTCAAAAAGGACATAAATTGAGAAACAAACCAAAATGTTAAAATTCATTTAAAATGGAATAGAGGACGATAAAAAGGAAAATAAAAGCCAAGTGTGGGAAAATTTACCAAGTTATCTTAAACATATGTCACATATATCTGTAACAAATAACTGAAAATACTTTTGCTTTGGACTAAACTAAACTGTTTTTACCCGATGAAAGAAAAGAAGAGATGGATCTACACGATGAATCAATTCCATCATTAAAAGGAAGTAAAGTCTTCCGAAAAAGAAACGCGCTTCTTGATT
Organism: Rutidosis leptorrhynchoides; assembly: GCF_046630445.1. Lineage (NCBI taxonomy): Eukaryota > Viridiplantae > Streptophyta > Magnoliopsida > Asterales > Asteraceae > Rutidosis > Rutidosis leptorrhynchoides. The sequence continues at coordinate 422,728,668 of NC_092338.1, read as the reverse complement.
TAGGTCATGAAGTTGTCGTCCAGACCAGCTGTAGGTTGACGAAAAATCTAGAAAAGTCATCACTAAAATCAGCAGGAAATCCACGGACCTCAGCATTAAACAGGGTCGCCAAGTGGTCAGATTTATCCTAACCATGAGAAGGATTTATCTCGTACAATGGGGGGGCACCATGCAAATTAGCGGGACAAGACTAATGAATCAGATCCCCAGAAAGGATAATCTCCTTAAAGATTAAAAATCAGCTTTTAAGACTGATATTACTCAATCCTTGAGATTGACCTTAAAGATTGAGAATTACAAACTCATGGAATTCAATGATATCTAAACTCGAGCTTGAACGAGAAAATATTTTGATCAAAATTACAAACCGATTTGTTTTCTGAAAACCCTATTTTCAATGCGTTCATTACCATTGAACGTAAAATCCTAGGAATTCACCTGGAATTCATTAGGTCACCTGAACTAAAACGGGTGTCAACCGTAAGAACGGTGGTTGCATAGTGGTCAAAGACAGGACCTTGTGCCATACCGAAAAAATTTTAAGGGTGAGCTTTACTATTGCTTCTACCAAGGATAGTAATTGCGTCCGACACGTTATAGACCATAATTAAAAGCATGTCAGGGGACATTGCCTTAACAGTTGCTTGTTCAACGCTTTCCTTTATAACCGGACGGTAGTTTACCGAAAGGTAATATACGGGACAAGTAAACTGGACGTGTTGCTTTCCAAATACAAGGTTAGCAAGTGGGTGACACAAAACCATAAGTTTTGAGCTAAAATTTTCAAATCTGAAACCCACCAAACCCACAAAAATATTTTGCAAACACCGGTAAAGGGTTATCCCGGAAAACTTATCTAGGGTAAAAACTAGATTTAATTTTCAAAAGATCAAATGTTTTCATAAAGATCCAATTTCCTTAATGGATCTAAATTTTTATAGTCATGTGGGACTGTAAACCATATCGTTACTACCATTGTTTATACCGCCGTATAGAAATCACTGATGTACAAAGTGTGAAGAATAAAGAAGTGATTCTAGTATTTCAAGACGATATTGCTTGAGGACAAGCAACGCTCAAGTGTGGGAATATTTGATAATGCTAAAAACGAACATATATTTCATAGCATTATTCCTCAAGAAAGACAAGCTAATAGTTGCAATTGTTCTATTTACAAGTGATATTCGTTTAAATAATAAAAGGTGAAGACAAAAGACAGATTCGACGAATTGAAGACGCAAACGACCAAAAAGCTCAAAAGTACAAAAGACAATCAAAAAGGTTTCAATTATTGATAAGAAACGTCTCGAAATTACAAGAGTACAAGATTCAAAATGCAAAGTACAAGATATTAAATTGTATGCAAGGACGTTCGAAAATCCGGAACCGGGACCAGAGTCAACTCTTAACGCTCGACGCAACGGACTAAAAATTACAAGTTAACTATGTATATAAATATAATATAATATATAATTAATTATATTAATTATATATATATTATATTTAAATAAAAACCGTCGGCAGAGAAAGACTCCAAAGGGACTGAGCTATAAATTCATTCTCCGCGACTCGCGGAGTTTGAAGAGGATTTCACCGCGAGTCGCGGAGCCCCAAAATGAAATTCTGCCTATAAAGCAAACCGAATTCTGATCGTAAAAAATAATCTTTTTCTTCTTCTTATCATACGTAAAACATATATATATATATTTATAATTTATATTTTAATTTTAATTATAATTCTAATAATAAGGGTATGTTAGCGAATGTTGTAAGGGTGTAAGTCGAAATTCTGTCCGTGTAACGCTACGCTATTTTTAATCATTGTAAGTTATGTTCAACCTTTTTACATTAATGTCTCGTAGCTAAGTTATTATTATGCTTATTTAAAACGAAGTAATCATGATGTTGGGCTAATTACTAAAATTGGGTAATTGGGCTTTGTACCATAATTGGGGTTTGGACAAAAGAACGACACTTGTGGAAATTAGACTATGGGCTATTAATAGGCTTTATATTTGTTTAACTAAATGATAGTTTGTTAATGTTAATATAAAGATTTACAATTGGGCGTCCTTATAAATTACCATATACACTCGATCGGACACGATGGGCGGGGTATTTATATGTACGAATAATCGTTCATTTAACCGGACACGGGAATGGATTAATAGCCACTAGAATAATTAAAACAGGGGTGAAATTACATTCAAGGGTAATTGGTGTAATTGTTAACAAAGTAGTAAAACCTTGGTTTACACGCAGTCGATAACCTGGTGTATTCATTAAACAAAGTATTAAAACCTTGTTACAATTCGAATCCCCAATTAGTTGGAATATTTAACTTCGGGTATAAGAATAATTTGACGAGGACACTCGCACTTTATATTTATGACTGATGGACTGTTATGGACAAAAACCAGACGGACATATTAAATAATCCAGGACAAAGGACAATTAACCCATGGGCATAAAACTAAAATCAACACGTCGAACATCATGATTACGGAAGTTTAAATAAGCATAATTCTTTTATTTCATATTTAATTTCCTTTATTTTATATTTAATTGCACTTCTAATTATCGCACTTTTATTTATTGTTATTTAATCGCACTTTTAATTATCGTACTTTTTAATTATCGCAATTTTATTTTATCGCACTTTTATTGCAATTTCATTATCGTTATTTATTTTACGCTTTAAATTAAGTCTTTTATTTATTTAATATTTTACATTAGGTTTTAACTGCGACTAAAGTTTTAAAATCGACAAACCGGTCATTAAACGGTAAAAACCCCCCTTTATAATAATAATATTACTTATATATATATTTGTATTTTTATAAAAGTAAACTAATATAGCGTTGAGCTTTGTTTAAAAAAGATTCCCTGTGGAACGAACCGGACTTACTAAAAACTACACTACTGTACGATTAGGTACACTGCCTATAAGTGTTGCAGCAAGGTTTAAGTATATCCGTTCTCTAAATAAATAAATATCTTGTGTAAAATTGTATCGTATTTAATAGTGTTTCCTTGTAACCTTCAATAGTATTTTATACCCCTTAGCTTTGACATCATAACAACTGGATCCCTGCAGCTGATCAAATAAGTCATTAATTCTCGGTAGCGGATACCGATTCTTGATTGTCAACTTGTTCAATTTTCTGTTGTCGATACACAACCTCATCGACCCATCCTTCTTCTTAACAAACAAGACTGGAGCTCCAACTCGGAAATTCATGGCTATGTGACACACCTTCTAGCACATGTCACAATTTAGGGCATTACAACCCTCATGTTCTTTACTATGGGAAGCTCTTGTAGTTCTAAAGCCTTATCAGGTGCTATAACACCCCCTCCCCCCAAATTAATAACACCCCGCCAAAATACCATCTGACAGCGTGTTAATTCTGGTCCCACAGTTAACAGTTACGCCCTCTATATGAGACGTTTAAAGCAATCGCATTTAATTTTATTTAAATTAATAACTTTCAAAAACAAAAGTCAGAAATCCTAAAATAGAAACACTGTTGTGATCGTAACCACAATCCAACAGTATTTAAACAGTATAAAAGTTTTAAATGCGAAAGTAAATAATGTTCTTTAAAAATCAAATGCTGACTCCACGGCCAGACATGCAGCAAACACAGCGGAAGCATACCTCTTAAGGACCTGAGAATAACAACACGCAAAAACAGGTCAACAAATAATGTTGGTGAATCTACAGGTTTAAAATAATGTAACAGTATCAGAAAAACAGTTATCAGAAAAATATTTTAGTTTCCTTGACCACGAGATTCTATCGCTTGCATAAACCGAGCACCTGAATACTAGCATTAACCCGAGTATAGAAACCACTACACACGACCTTACCTCATAAAATGTTATACACTGTTTAGATGTATTAAATGTTCAAAGTAAATGCACCACTGCTTTTATAGTGGGTGAGGTTGTCAACCTAACGGATCCGTCCATCTAAATTGTGCCTACCAAATGGTATTAAAAGTATTCAAGCTAGAGGCTTTTTGAACAAACTCAATATGCATATGTGTAGTACTCATGTCAATATAAAGCATTTGAAAATGTAAATATAACAGCGTGTATTCTCATCCCTGAAAACATGTAAAAAGCGGGACTGTAGACTCACCTTTGAATAAGCTCGGAATGAAAAACAAATGACTTGTACGGTTTAGACCCGAGTAATGCAACCTAAGTATACGTATGTAGGTTGGTCAATGTATGTATCTTATATAAGTGTGGTTTCATAGTGTACGTTGTCTTATTGCTCGACTCGACGCGTTTCAAATTAAAAGTCAACTATATCATGCAAGTCAAACAAAGTCAACCGAAGTCAAACCAAAAGTCAAACTTGGCCAATGTGGTCAAATCAAGTCAACATCAGTAGGTTCATGTCAAATATTGGTCAATAAGTCAAACCTAAGTCAAACAATATGTTTTAGGTCATGAATAATCATTTTCACAATTTCAGTTTATCGTTAGGCACAAAATTTATGAACACGTAGCATACTTAGCATATTATCTCATAGTATAAAATTCAAGTAAATATGACAAACTCCAGATCATAATTAGACTCAAAATCAATTCCAAAAAGTTCAGCCAGGGACTCATACGACAATTAAAAGTCAGGAATCAGAAGGGATACATTTGGGGTTTGCCAGGTCAGTTTTTGACCGCGCACTGATTTAATTTTGGAAATAACCGGAGTTAGAAACATGCAATTGATACAAGACTAGTGGCCATAGTTCAAGGACAAATCAAAGTAACACATATCAAAAATCTAGCCACTTTTGTTTAGCCAATTTGTACAGTTTATTCGTGCAAATTGATCATTCAGTTTTCAGCTCAAACCAGAATTCACATAAAGTATGGCTCTATTGTACCCAATGCATAAGGTTTCAGAGATTGACATAAACTAACAATATGTCACATATCATGTTAAGTATCATTTTCCATAAGCATACATGCTCAATCAATATACAAAATTCACAAAGTACAAAACCGTGTTCAATTTACAGATTCGATTCCCATTTCGTTAGTCACATTCGCATACGATTATCCGAAGATCTAGATACAATTAGCCTATGATATCTACATGAAATATGAAGTAATTTTTGTCTAATTTTCAAATATACAAAGCTTAAATCACAGAAGTTAACACATTTTATCATACAAGGTTATTTTCATGCAAATGCTGTATAAAACTACATTTACACTAATTCTAGCATATCTCGGGCTATACATAAGCAAACGACATGATATCCTAGTCTACCTTGAGTGTTTTTAAATTATATTTCCAGTGGTATAAGTCTCACATGCCAATTCATTTTCTATCAATACCATATTTCTGATCAAGCAACAAAAACACAACGATAATTCAAATCGACATAACTTAATCATACGGAAACGAAATCAAGCGAATCCAAAGCCTAAACTCAATAGTTTTTCGCAAGGAATCAGATTATAAGATAATAATTAACATTTTAAAAACTTAATTTTTCTGATCAAACAAATACAAATTCGTTTTTAAACCCTAGCGCATCAAACAATCAAAATAACGATTATAATTAACACGTACGCGTATAGACTTGAGCAATTGACAACATAACTATGAAACTTTATAAAAATCAGATTTTTAAGAATTAGGGTTCATGCAATTATACCTTTGATCACAAAATTATTTATACCAATGGATAGAGAACGGGGAGATGAACGCGATTCGTGTATAACACTTTTGCTAATTTTGAAAGATGAAGGTATGGTGGTGATGGTGTTGGTCGAAGATGGAGGGAGCCAGGGAGGGAGATGACTGCGTAATTTTTCTTGTGAGGGGATTATGATTAAATTAGGTTTAACACAAGCCTTAAATAACTAGCCCTAATTATCCTAAATTGCACATAAGTCCTCCAAGTAGTAAAAATTAAACATAAAAGGGGGAGGGGAGGGGGTTCGGCTGAATGGGGCCCACCATGGGTTCCCGGTCTCTCGTTTTGTAATCCAGTGTATTCGTGGTCCGTTTTAAGTGTCGTTTTGTCGTACCGAAGGCCCGGAACGCTAATCCGATCGTTAAACGCAACCAATCGCTTAATTTATTAAAATCCCAATAAATTAAATATTTTAAAAAGTTAATAATTAATTAAATTAATTATTAAAATAAACCCGAGCATTTCGCTGCTAAAAAAGCTATTATCAAAATCGTATCGTTTTTATCGTATTTCATTATCCGAAATATTTATTTGAATTAATATTAACCCATATCAATTATTGAAACCCTCCAAAGGTCAAGTACGCATTTAATACACGTAAACACATAAAAGTTAAATGATCGCCGTTAAATAAACTAACTGAAGGTTAACGAAAGTAACGGAAAAATCAGGGTTGTTACATTACCCACCTGTTATTGAAAATTTCGTCCCGAAATTTTAGTGATCGTCTGCTGAAGTGGTTTCCTCGGGAAACAATTGCGGATACTTCAGCCTCATCTGGTCTTCACACTCCCACGTGAACTCTGGTCCTCTTCTCGCGTTCCACCGAACTTTAACGATAGGAATTCTGCTTTGCTTCAACTGTTTGACTTCTCGGCCCAAGATTTCAACAGGTTCCTCAATGAAATGAAGTTTGTCGTCGATGCGTAGTTCCTCTAAAGGAATAATCAAATTATCATCGGCTAGGCACTTCTTTAGATTGGATACATGGAAAATGTCATGAATACCGCTGAGTGCTTGTGGTAGTTCCAATCTGTAAGCTACTGGTCCAACTCTTTCAATTATCTCAAACGGTCCAACATAGCGAGGACTCAGTTTACCTCGTTTCCCAAATCGTACAACACCCTTCCAAGGTGATACTTTAAGCATAACTTTGTCTCCAACTTGGAATTCTATGTCCTTTCGTCTAACATCGACATAACTCTTTTGTCGACTTCGAGCCGTTCTCAGTCGTTCCTGAATCTGTTGAACTTTCTCAGTTGTCTCCTGAATAACCTCAGGACCTGTCAACTGACTATCTCCCAACTCGCTCCAACAAACGGGAGATCTACACTTCCTTCCATATAATGCTTCAAATGGTGCAACTTTAATGCTTGCATGGTAACTGTTATTGTATGAGAACTCAGCTAGTGTTAAATACTTATCCCATCCGTTTCCGAAATCAATGACACACGCTCTCAACATGTCCTCAAAAGTCTGAATAGTTCATTCACTCTGGCCATCCGTGTAACGACCCTGGATTTTCCAACGTTTATTTATTATTAATTATTATTATTAATACGTATGATTAAACGAATGTATGTAATTACATTTACATGTTGCCATGATTGCCCGTACTTGACTTTTAAGTGCCCGAAACGTCTTTGTGACACCCGGAACTTTCACGAATAATATTTTTAGATATTATTTACATTCATGATTAAGATTATTAATCATTTTAATTAACTATGGTGATTAGTTAGTTACTTGGGCTTTATTTGGGTTTATTTGTTAATTATTTGAACTTGGGCTTTGTTAGTGTAATGGACTTATGACTTTGGACTTTAGAAGCCCACCCTACACTATTAATGGACTTAGTAGCCCATATTTACATGTAAGTATCATGTTTGATTGGAACTAGTTAGTTTAAAAGACTTGGAATCTAGTTGCTACACAATCCCCGTGCACATACCTCCATTATCCAACTTTTATGAACTTTTCATGCAAGTAACCTTTGAGTTTAACCCATCCCCTTTGTTGATGATGCTGGCTGTGAGCTATGGGGTGCCCAAGGATAGTTTTTGTTTCATTTTTTTTCATTACTTACACTCTTATTCTCTCATTTCTCACATACACTCATTTGCTCTCAAACTCTTTCTCTCATTTTCTCTCAAGGCTTCTTTCTTCTTTGTAAGTAAATTGAAGTATTCTTCTCTTCTTTTCCTCTTGACAAAACCGAATCCTAACACCCTTAAATCATCATCATCTTTGTTCTTTGTTGTTAAATGTTTGTAGTTGTTAGTTGTTGTTATTGTTCTTTATTGTTTTCAAGAATCAAACTTATTAGTTTGAATTCTTCATAATATCTTGAACTTTCAAGAACACAAGAACATAAACTCACTAGTTTATGATTCTACATTTATTGTTTCAAAGGTTGTAAGTTCATAGTTGTTAAATTCATACTTGTAGTTCTTGAAGTAAACTTAAAGTTTACTTTACTTAAAGATCAAACCTTGGTTGAATCTTTAAAAGTATGAACAAACCATGAACCTTTTACTTGTTTATTTAGTGTTTCTTGTACTTTAATTGTATGATTTTGGTTGTTGTTGGTCAAGTACTACAAGTTAGTCTTGATCTCATATCTCTTGAAACTAAAAGATAACTTAAAGGTTCAAGAACATGTAAATAAGTTTTCTTTAAAAATAACTTTGTATACTTATGCTTGATCTAGACTTTTGGGTCTTGGATCTTCAAGATCTAACTAGGAACTATGTTCTACATCTTAAGATCTTGATTAGTTAGTTTATTTTCAAGTTTAGAGTTCAATATTTCTATTATAGTTCATGTAAGTGTCAAACCTAAGACTTTGATGTAACTTTGGTTCATCAAACTACATGCAACTCTTAAGTGAGTTGTGCTTCATGTCTTAGACTTTCACTAGGGTTATGATGGTCAAGACTTGGTTAAGATGATGTAGATACATCAATAAGTTGTACACTTGAAGCTATATGCATCAAGGATGAGAACCATGATGAACATCAAGCACCAAGACCACCGGAACTCACTTAAACTTACTGTTTCTGTCCAAAACCTACTGACCTGCTGTTTCTGTAACAGACTAGTAGACCTGGGCTGTTCTAACCATGATTTTCAAATATATCATTTCGAGTAGATAACTTTTCATATAGGACTTGTCTTAATCCGAGTTACGGTTTAGGATTTATGGCCCTCCGATCGTCACTATGTCCTTTAACGTTGTGTAGAAATTTCTGACCTACTCGCACTTAGACCGTCGCCACGGTCAAACCAAGACGAGTTTGCTTCTGTAAATTTTACCACACTTAAGGGACTCATAGACAGAGCCATGGCCACTGGTCTCACCTTAATTCAGTAAGGGTAGAGGCCGTGGTGACTGACTGAAGTCAGCCTTTGTTGTAAACTACTTTCATAAACAAAACTTACTTTACGCCTTTTGTTTGATGATGAATGATGATGACCCTTAAGACCTTATTTACATACTTTTAAACCTATTAAGACGATTTACTGACTTAGTACTATTTTCCTTAGGTTGAGGACCTTCGGACCGATTACTTGCACACCTTTCCGAACCGACTTTACGACTACATTATCATTGTGAGTTATAGCATTCCCTTTTTACTTTAACTTATTTTGGGAACTGAGAATACATGCGGATTTTATGTTTTACATACTAGGAACGAGTACTGAAACTTATATATGTGTGGGTTATACAACGGCATAAACATTCCCTTTAGCTCGGTAACGTTTAATCATTGGTTTTTGAACCGTGAACGCGAATCTTAGATATGGATCCATAGGGTTTGACATCCCCACTTGGGCTAGTCGCGCTAGCATTTAACGAGTGTTTCATACTTCGTAGACATACGCACTTGCCAAGTGTACTTTCAGGGGGTATAAACGTTAAGTTAGTTACCAAGTGCCCGCGGTTAACATATACTTTATCATACTATTTTGAAACGCTCTTTGTAGCACTGAAATCTCGTGGCCTACCTTACATACTGTTATACTTAAACTATAGCTCACCAACCTTTGTGTTGACATTTTTAAGCATGTTTTTCTCAGGTGCTTGAGGTTAGCTTCCGCTGTGTACTAGTCGTGCTGTAGACACCCGCTGCTTAGAGTTGTCGTCGCATGAACTACTTTATCTTGCATTCATACTTTATTACTTTTGAACTATGACTTGTAATGACCATTGTGGTCACATACACTTATTATTTGCTTTTACTTAGTGAAGCATGCTTTTGAAATGTAAAACATTTGATGTCGGTTATGACATCACCTTTTTATCGTGAATGCAACTTCTTTAATTACAACATATAGTACTTAATCTTGTAATGATCCTGTTGTTGATGATTCGTACACGATGGTTTTGTACGGGGCATAACATTTGGTATCAGAGCATTGGTTGTAGGGAATTAGGTTGCATTAGTGAGTCTAAGACCGACCCGAGTAGGATTCACTAATAGGACTAATCTACAACTTGCTTGTTTACTTGTTTCCGCTGAACTTACTGCATGCTGATGCTTACTTTTACTGCTATATGCCGTATGCTACTACATGATTTCACTACTGCATGATATTACTTGCTTTCGATTGCATGCTACTTCTGTACTATTCATTATTATTGCCATGCTACTTATTGTTATACATGATTTAAACTGTTGGCCTAATACGTGCTTGCTTATGACTTACTGACATGAAAATTTTATTTTTCCTTGTTCAGATGTCGGATGTACCAGTTGTTAGCGTTTTGGGCAGTTCAGACTCAGACTCCACCACACCACCTGCTACTGTTGCTGATACACCGGTCCCGTTACCCACTAGTGATCCCAGCGCTTCGTCTTCCGGAGCGAGTAGTAGTGCGCCGGCACCTGTGACCACTTCTGACCCTACGGAGATTCCAGCTCCGTCTGCTCCCGGACCCTCGGGGTCACAGCCCCGCATCGGTGGGATTTAGATTCCCGCAGAGTTCGGGGAAGGGCCGTTTCGTAACCACATGCGCACGCCTTGCCGACGCACTCCCGAAGGACGTTTAGTAACGATTCCGCCAGGTAGACACAGACAGATGTTGGTCGCCTTCGGACTGCCAGTTGAGCCACCCGTGTCGCCACCACATGATTCAGACGACGGGTCTTCCACTGATGCTCCATCAGACGATACCTCTTCGGATGACTCCAGTGATGATGAGGATCCCGCTGACGTACCTATTCAGGCACCCTCCACCCCGCCGAAGAAGCGGTACCGCCCTAATGGCACCGTTATTCCAGGGGTGAATGGAGGTCGTGCTTTCACTGACGCTTTTGGTCGGCGTCGGAGGGTTACTGCCCGTAACCGGCTTGTGCCGTACCCTGCCGACCCACAGATACGTAAGGTTCCCCGTTACGTATTGACTATTCCGGGAATCGTACCGCCTAGATTTAGATACGGACCATTCCCATCTAGGGACGTACCGTCTACATCCGGAGCTGGACCATCTACTTCAGCACCACCCGCACCATCGGCAGCACCAGCACCATCCGCTCCACCGGACCCACCAGCACCACCAGCACCACCTACCCCACCATCTCCCACTGTCAAGGAATTGACAAGGGAGGTGGGAATCCTCCGAGCTCGGGTTACTGAGCTCGAGGAGTAGTTGGCTCAGGTTTTAGACATCCTACACCCACCTTCACCGTAGGACTTTTGTATTTAGATTTCGTTATGTAATCTAGTTGTAGTTTATTGTATTACTCATGTATTGTACGGACTTATTCAGATGTATGAAACTTATTATTATTAATGAATGGAACTTTGCATTATTTAATTCTTGCACGATGTTCTATTTACATTACTGTACGATGATTCTGTGGTATTTGTACCTAGATGCGTTATTTAATAACATGTGATGTTTTGATTCCATGTTGGTTAATATATACTATATTATTACATATTGAATGCTGGATTTTGACTTAAGTCAAAACTTTTGTTTAGAATACCATGGCCAACGGAAGAACCACACCTACCGCAGCCTAGATTGAGGACATGATCAACGAACGGGTCACTGCAGCCCTAGCAGAAAGAAACCTCCAAGCTCCACCGCCACCACCACCGGTTATCCCACCCGTTCGAAATGGGTGTACTTACAAGGAATTCCAGAGCTGCAAACCGCATAACTTCAGTGGAACCGAGGGACCGGTTGGTGTCACCAGATGGTTCGAGAAACTTGAATCAGTATTCCGAGTTAGTAACTGTTCGGAGGACAACAAAACCAAGTTTGCATCTTGCACGCTATCTGACGGCGCACTAACGTGGTGGAACATGTTAGCTCAAGCGAAAGGTATCGATGAGGCGTATGCTACGCCATGGGAGGAATTCAAGGCTGCTATGATTGATGAGTATTGTCCGAGAACCGAAATTCAGAAGATGGAAATCGAATTTATGCAGTTAAAGGCCGTTGGGAACGACCTTGATGGCTACAACAGGAGATTTTTGGAACTAGCCCTTATGTGTCCGACAATGGTCACCCCGGAATTCAAGCGTATGGAGAGATATTTCTAGGGACTCCCTAAGTCCATCAAAGGAAACGTCACATTGTCCAAACCACCGAATGTTCCCGAAGCAATGCGCATGGCGCATACCCTCATGAATCAGATTCTTGTTGATGAGCCGGAGAAGGCTAAGTTTGAGGCTGGTAGTAGCAAAAAGAGGAAATGGGACAACAACCACAACAACAACAACAACATGGGGAGAAACTACGATTAAACCCCCGCCAAGAGGCACAACAATGGTGGAAACCCTAATCCCAACAACAACACCAACACTAACCCGAACTACAAAGGAACCTTACCACAATGCAAGCGATGCTACAAACACCACACTGGGTATTGCAATGTTGTCTGTGAGAAATGCCAACGGGCTGGGCATATCAGGAAAGACTGCAAGGTCACCACTTTGAATGGGAAGCCAAACACCAATGGACCTAAGAAGTGCTACGAATGTGGACAGACGGGCCATTTCAGAAATACGTGCCTAAACAAGCGAAAAGACGGAGGACCACCGCGAGGTAGAGCTTTTAATGTTAATACAAGGGATGCACGCGATAACCCCGACTTGGTGACAGGTATATTCACAATCAACAATCTTTTAGCTTCTGTCTTGTTTGATACTGGTGCGGATAGAAGTTATGTATGTAGACATTTTTGCGATAAGATTAATTGGTCATTAGTCCCGTTAAAAGAAAGTATGCTTGTCGAGGTCGCCAATGGAAAACTTGAAAAGGTTGACCGTATTAGTCGTGGAGCTATTATCAACATAGCTGGTGCAGATTTCGAAATTGATTTGATACCTATCAAACTGGGAAGCTTTGACGTGATCGTTGGTATGGATTGGTTGAGCAAGATAAAGGCCGATATTATCTGTGGAGATAAAGCACTTCGCATACCACAAGGAGATGGCGAACCACTGGTTATCTATGGAGAGAGATGTACCTCGAAGTTGAACCTCATTAGTTGCGTGAAAGCGCAAAAGATTATGAAGAAGGGACGTTTTACTGTCCTAGCACATGTGAAAGCGGTAGAAACTGAGGTAAAGAGCGTGAACGACGTTCGAATTGTGAACGAATTTTTCGATGTCTTCCCAGAGGAATTGCCTGGATTGCCGCCGCAGAGAGCCGTAGAGTTTCAGATCGACTTAGTGCCAGGAGCTGCACCTGTAGCTCGCGCACCTTATAGACTCGCACCTTCCGAGATGCAAGAATTACAAAGCCAACTACAAGAACTACTTGATCGAGGATTTATTCAACCAAGCTTCTCACCTTGGGGCGCACCTGTGTTGTTTGTAAAGAAGAAGGATGGATCCTTCCGTATGTGTATCGACTACCGTGAACTCAACAAATTGACTATCAAGAATCGGTATCCTCTTCCACGAATTGACGATCTTTTTGATCAACTACAAGGATCGAGAGTCTACTCAAAGATCAATTTGCGATCTGGCTATCACCAGTTGAGGGTGAAGGAAAGTGACGTGATGAAAACTGCGTTCAGAACTCGTTATGGTCATTATGAGTTTCTTGTGATGCCATTCGGTTTGACAAATGCACCTGCCGTGTTCATGGACCTCATGAATCGTGTATGCAAACCGTACTTGGATAAGTTTGTTATCGTCTTCATAGATGATATCCTCATCTACTCTAAGAGCGAAGAAGAGCATAAGCAACACCTCCGACTAGTACTTGAACTCTTGAGACAAGAGAAACTTTACGCCAAATTCTCCAAGTGTGAATTTTGGTTGAAGGAAGTTCAATTTCTGGGTCATGTTGTGAGCGACCAGGGTATCAAAGTTGATCCCGCCAAGATTGAAGCCATCAGCAAGTAGGAGACCCCCACTACTCCGACACATATTCGCCAATTCCTAGGTCTCGTCGGTTATTATCGAAGGTTCATTGAAGGATTTTCTCTGATTGCGCGTCCTTTGACCGCGCTGACTCACAAGGGCAAGAAGTTCATTTGGAAACCCGCACACGAATCAGCATTCCAAACTTTGAAGAAGAAGTTAACCACCGCACCTATCCTATCACTTCCTGAGGGCAGTGACGACTTTGTTGTTTATTGCGATGCTTCGAAGAGTGGTTTTGGTTGTGTACTGATGCAACGATCAAAGGTTATTGCCTATGCCTCCCGCCAATTGAAGATTCACGAGCGGAACTACACTACACATGATCTTGAACTTGGAGCCGTTGTCTTTGCACTCAAATTGTGGAGACATTATCTGTATGGAACTAAGAGCACTATCTTCACCGACCACAAGAGTCTCCAGCACATCTTTGATCAGAAGCAACTAAATATGAGACAGCGTCGATCGATCGAGACGCTCAAGACTACGATTGTGAACTCCGTTATCACCCTGGCAAGGCCAATGTTGTAGCTGACGCTTTAAGCCGAAAGGAGAGGACGACACCTCTTCGTGTTAGGGCACTGAACATCACCATCCATTCGAACCTCAACAGCCAGATCAGAGTAGCCCAAGATGAGGCTCTCAAGGAGGAGAATATATCTCACGAACATTTGAACATACTTGTCTCTCGATTCGAGGTTAGGGAATCTGGACTCCGATGTTATGCCGGAAGAATTTGGGTACCTCTTTATGGAGATCTACGAAACCTGATACTTGATGAAGCACACAAATCGAGATATTCGATTCATCCTGGAGCGGGAAAAATGTACCACGACCTTAAAGAACAATATTGGTGGCCGAATCTTAAGAAGGACGTTGCGACTTATGTTGGTAAGTGTTTGACTTGCTCGAAGGTTAAAGCCGAGCATCAGAGACCTTCTGGTTTACTTCAACAACCAGAAATCCCACAATGGAAGTGGGAACGGATAACGATGGATTTCATCACCCAGCTACCAAAGATGGTGGGCGGATACGATACCATTTGGGTTATTGTTGACCGCCTCACCAAATCTGCACAATTTCTAGCAATGAAGGAAACAGATACAATGGAGAGACTTGCTCAATTATACATCAAGGAGGTTGTATCACAACACGGTGTACCTTTATCGATCATCTCAGATCGCGATCCCCGTTTTGCCTCTAGATTTTGGCGTTCTTTGCAAGAAGCCATGGGAACTCGTCTTGACATGAGTACTGCTTATTATCCTCAGACTGACGGGCAAAGTGAATGAATGATTCAGACCTTGGAAGACATGTTGTGTGCATGTGTCATTGATTTCGGAAAGGCCTGGGAAAGGCATTTGCCACTCGCCGAATTCTCGTACAACAACCGTTATCACTCGAGCATTAATGTTGCACCTTTTGAAGCATTGTATGGCCGTAAGTGCCGATCCCCTATTTGTTGGGCCGAAGTAGGCGAAAAACAAATCACCGGACCCGAGGTAGTCCATGAAACAACGGAGAAGATTGCTCAAATTCAAGCTAGACTTAAGACTGCCAGTGATCACCAAAAGAGTTATGCCGATCTTAAACGTAAAGACTTTGAATTCAACGTTGGTGACCGTGTAATGTTGAAGGTTGCACCTTGGAAGGGTGTGATTCGCTTTGGAAAACGTGGAAAGTTAAACCCACGATACATTGGTCCTTTTGAAATCTTGGAACGTGTTGGACCCGTTGCATACCGTTTGGATCTACCAGCACAATTGAGCTCAGTTCATCCTACCTTCCACGTGTCGAACTTGAAGAAGTGTCTTGCTGCACCCGAACTTATCATACCATTGGAAGAACTTACAATTGACGACAAACTCCACTTTGTGGAAGAACCAGTTGAGATTATGGATCGTGAGATCAAAACTTTGAAACGCAACAAGATTTTGATCGTCCGAGTGCGATGGAATGCCAAACAAGGACCCGAGTTTACTTGGGAGCGAGAGGATCAAATGATGCGGAAGTATCCTCACCTTTTCCCGACTCCTCCATCTACCTCAGCTTAAATTTCAGGACGAAATTTTCTTTAACAGGTGGGTAATGTAATGACCCTGGATTTTCCAACGTTTATTTATTAATAATTATTATTATTAATACGTATGATTAAACGAATGTATGTAATTACATTTACATGTTGCCATGATTGCCCGTACTTGACTTTTAAGTGCCCGAAATGTCTTTGTGACACCCGGAACTTTCACGAATAATATTTTTAGATATTATTTACATTCATGATTAAGATTATTAATCATTTTAATTAACTATGGTGATTAGTTAGTTACTTGGGCTTTATTTGGGTTTATTTGTTAATTATTTGAACTTGGGCTTTGTTAGTGTAATGGACTTATGACTTTGGAATTTAGAAGCCCACCCTACACTATTAATGGACTTAGTAGCCCATATTTACATGTAAGTATCATGTTTGATTGGAACTAGTTAGTTTAAAAGACTTGGAATCTAGTTGCTACACAATCCCCGTGCACATACCTCCATTATCCAACTTTTATGAACTTTTCATGCAAGTAACCTTTGAGTTTAACCCATCCCCTTTGTTGATGCTGCTGTCCGTGAGCTATGGGGTGCCCAAGGATAGTTTTTGTTTCATTTTTTTTCATTACTTACACTCTTATTCTCTCATTTCTCACATACACTCATTTGCTCTCAAACTCTTTCTCTCATTTTCTCTCAAGGCTTCTTTCTTCTTTGTAAGTAAATTGAAGTATTCTTCTCTTCTTTTCCTCTTGACAAAACCGAATCCTAACACCCTTAAATCATCATCATCTTTGTTCTTTGTTGTTAAATGTTTGTAGTTGTTAGTTGTTGTTATTGTTCTTTATTGTTTTCAAGAATCAAACTTATTAGTTTGAATTCTTCATAATATCTTGAACTTTCAAGAACACAAGAACATAAACTCACTAGTTTATGATTCTACATTTATTGTTTCAAAGGTTGTAAGTTCATAGTTGTTAAATTCATACTTGTAGTTCTTGAAGTAAACTTAAAGTTTACTTTACTTAAAGATCAAACCTTGGTTGAATCTTTAAAAGTATGAACAAACCATGAACCTTTTACTTGTTTATTTAGTGTTACATGCACTTTAATTGTATGATTTTGGTTGTTGTTTGTCAAGTACTACAAGTTAGTCTTGATCTCATATCTCTTGGAACTAAAATATAACTTAAAGGTTCAAGAACATGTAAATAAGTTTTCTTTAAAAATAACTTTGTATACTTATGCTTGATCTAGACTTTTGGGTCTTGGATCTTCAAGATCTAACTAGAAACTATGTTCTACATCTTAAGATCTTGATTAGTTAGTTTATTTTCAAGTTTAGAGTTCAATATTTCTATTATAGTTCATGTAAGTGTCAAACCTAAGACTTTGATGTAACTTTGGTTCATCAAACTACATGCAACTCTTAAGTGAGTTGTGCTTCATGTCTTAGACTTGCACTAGGGTTATGATGGTCAAGACTTGGTTAAGATGATGTAGATACATCAATGAGTTGTACACTTGAAGCTATATGCATCAAGGATGAGAACCATGATGAACATCAAGCACCAAGACCACCGGAACTCACTTAAACTTACTGTTTCTGTCCAAAACCTACTGACCTGCTGTTTCTGTAACAGACCAGTAGACCTGGGCTGTTCTAACCATGATTTTCAAATAGATCATTTTGAGTATATAACTTTTCATATAGGACTCATCTTAATCCGAGTTACGGTTTAGGATTTATGGCCCTCCGATCGTCACTATGTCCTTTAACGTTGTGCAGAAATTTCTGACCTACTCGCACTTAGACCGTCACCACGGTCAAACCAAGACGAGTTTGATTCTGTAAATTTTACCACACTTAAGGGACTCATAGATGGAGCCATGGCCACTGGTCTCACCTTAATTCAGTAAGGGTAGAGGCCGTGGTGACTGACTGAAGTCAGCCTTTGTTGTAAACTACTTTCATAAACGAAACTTACTTTACGCCTTTTGTTTGATGATGAATGATGATGACCCTTAAGACCTTATTTACATACTTTTAAACCTATTAAGACGATTTACTGACTTAGTACTATTTGCCTTAGGTTGAGGACCTTCGGACCGATTACTTGCACACCTTTCCGAACCGACTTTACGACTACATTATCATTGTGAGTTATAGCATTCCCTTTTTACTTTAACTTATTTTGGGAACTGAGAATACATGCAGATTTTATGTTTTACATACTAGGCACGAGTACTGAAACTTATATATGTGTGGGTTATACAACGGCATAAACATTCCCTTTAGCTAGGTAACGTTTAATCATTGGTTTTTGAACCGTGAACGCGAATCTTAGATATGGATCCATAGGGTTTGACATCCCCACTCGGGCTAGTCGCGCTAGCATTTAACGAGTGTTTAATACTTCGTAGACATACGCACTTGCCAAGTGTACTTTCAGGGGGTATAAACGTTAAGTTAGTTACCAAGTGCCCGCGGTTAACATATACTTTATCATACTGTTTTGAAACGCTCTTTGTAGCACTGAAATCTCGTGGCCTACTTTACATACTGTTATACTTAAACTATAGCTCACCAACCTTTGTGTTGACATTTTTAAGCATGTTTTTCTCAGGTGCTTGAGGTTAGCTTCCGCTGTGTACTAGTCGTGCTGTAGACACCCGCTGCTTAGAGTTGTCGTCGCATGAACTACTTTATCTTGCATTCATACTTTATTACTTTTGAACTATGACTTGTAATGACCATTGTGGTCACATACACTTATTATTTGCTTCTACTTAGTGAAGCATGCTTTTGAAATGTAAAACATTTGATGTCGGTTATGACATCACCTTTTTATCGTGAATGCAACTTCTTTAATTACAGCATATAGTACTTAACCTTGTAATGATCCTGTTGTTGATGATTCGTACACGATGGTTTTGTACGGGGCATCACAATCCGTCTGGGGGTGATATGCTGTACTCATATCTACACGAATCCCCATTGCTTTCTGCAATGATTGTCAAAACCTGGAAGTAAATCTGCTGTCGCGGTCGGATATAATAGATATAGGCACTCCATGCCTAGAGACGACTTCCTTAATGTAGATTTGAGCCAACTTCTCCATTTTATCAGTTTCCCTTATCGGTAAGAGGTGTGCGGACTTAGTGAGACGATCCACGATAACCCAAATAGTATCGTGACCTCCTGCCGTTCTCGGCAGTTTCGTAATGAAGTCCATGGAAATTCCTTCCCACTTCCACTGGGAAATCTCTGGTTGAATCAGTAATCCTGATGGCTTCTGATGCTCAGCCTTGACTTTAGCGCAAGTCAAGCACTTCCCGACATAAGTAGCAACTAGATATTAGGTCCGCGCGGTGCGGCGGATAGATGGGCATTGGTTATCAACTAACATTTTTTCCTTGCCATTGGCATATTTACAATACAAAATACATAGATAAAAAATGATGGCACATGTATATTTACATTACAAAAGATATTAAAAGTTGTTGCGTTTCATATCAAAAGTTGTTGAGCTGCAACTGCATTTTTTCCTTGCCAAAAGATATTAAAAGATGCTGACTTTCATATCAAAAGTTGTGTTTTTAGCAGGCACTCAAAAGTGTGAGTTGTGTGAGCTACACTTTTTTCTTTTTTGCTTCATGGTTGGAGCTATACCTGTATGAATGTGAAATGAGTTAGCAGTGTGTATTTTATTTGTTTTTAGGTGAGGTGATATGTTTAGCTTCTTCTTGAAACAGTGCTCTTATTATAGGAAACTGATATTTCCAAATTCATTTTTGATAAATCCACTTAAGTTTACTGCAATGCCCTTAAATGATGTGTTATACAAGTTTCATGTTAGAATTTATTTGAGGGTATTTTAGGGAGATATGTTCAAAGAGTTGTGGATCTATCAAAATTGCATTTGGAAATATCATCTCCCTTATATGACGTATTTTGTCATATACCAGAATGATGGTTTTCCATGGGTTCTGCACAATCTGATGTGGTTGACTCTTTCGCCTACTTTGACATTACAATCTGGGCAACCCATGTAGAACCATGGGTTTTTGAAGTCAACGCTTTCTATTGTGCATTCACAGGTGAAGCTAGCAGCCTGCAAAGAGCAGATTATGTCTGTTTGTTTTTTTTTGGATGAGTTTCATGGAAACAATTTGTAGCCATATTTTAAGTTAATGTTTGGTTTAATGTGCGTCAATTTCGCCATTTTTCCTCATTGATATCTGGTTTTTTCTCTGTCGAGTGTTACCATTGGATTGTATTGATGCTGCAACTTGTACCATATAATAGTTTCTTATTTGGCATGAGAATAAAAAAAAGTTGAAATTTTTTGGTGTTATTGTGGAAGAAGTGTGCGTACTGTTCGATTGATTCGTGGTATTTGTTGATGTGTTGTAATAGTTGTGTGTTTCTTTTTTTTTTTTTTTGAAAGGCAAACTCAGACACCCACTTAAATCTAACTCGAATATATACACCACGAATTGTCCTAAACAGGACTCGAACCCTCAACCTCAAGGTTGTAAGAGTGACCTCGATACCGCCAAGCCATTGGCTCTTTGGTTAGTTGTGTGTTTCTTTAGTATCTATAACATATATAAAGCTCTAAAACATATATAAAGCTCTAAAATGATGATGTCATCATTAAATTAATTACCCTTTACTTTTCATAATATTGATGTCATAATTATATATTAATTTAATTAAAAAAATAATACGAAATCTTTTATAAAATTAAATATTAATCTCTCCTAAATTGTAATTTTATTTTTCAAAAAAAAAAATTTAAAAGACATTTATTATTATTAATAATTATAATTATTATTATTATTAAAAATATAAATATAAATACTCAATTTTGATTGAACTTAATGTTTGTAAAATCAACGACGAGTTACTTATTTAAAAGACATTTATTATTATTAATAATTATAATTATTATTATTATTAAAAATATAAATATAAATACTCAATTTTGAGTGAACTTGATGTTTGTAAAATCAACGACGAGTTACTTATTCGGAATCCGTGGTTTCACGGGGCAATAAACTAAATGACTTTAACATTTACATTCACATTAATACTTAAATCATATCATTAAACTGTTTCGTTTAAACAAACCCGTATTTCTACGGGTCATTTCACTAGTTCATTATTATTTGATTTGATAACAGCTTGTATGTATGGATATTTGTTTGTGATTCTTACTTGAGAAAAAAGTGTTTGCAATTGATTTTATGTATTTTTAGAATGAAGTAATAGTGACAGTATATTTATTGTTTTAGTTGGGTCTGTACATCATATGAAAAAATAGATGAAAATAGTTTCATGAATTTTGGCAAAACTTTAAACACGAATTGTTAGGTAGAGTTCTAAAATGGTTCTTTAAACATGAAATGTAAAGCGATTTTTTTTTCTTTCTAAATTTTGGCAAAACTTATCTAGTTGTTGATTTGTGTCTTAACTATATTCGGAAGCCCGCGCGTTGCTGCGGTTCTCAATGTTTTTGTCATAACGTTTTTGCAATAACGTGTTTTGACAAAACATTTGTTGTACGCATTTAGCGTTGATTATTTACTCATTTATCCCCACTATAAATTTATAGACATTTATCTTTATTATGTTTTTGAGAGCAAAATATATGAAAAATGAAAGGATTTATACTCCGTAATATTGCAGTATTTTTTTGATTAAAAAAAGTTGGAAGATGCAACGGCCAACTGAACTTCGTATTTGGTAGTCACATGATTTGGTCAACAATTATTTTACTACTTTGTCTTACCCCTTTACTCTCGATTAATCGAATAGGTGGTTTCGGTCGTGAGATAAAAAATTAGTTTTTCAACCCGATATCATATTTCGCTGCGGGATGATTTTGATCGGTTAACGATAAGTTAATTATACGTAAAAGGAAAACGATTACCGGTAATATTAACATACTCTAAAGTTTATATAGAGTATAATATAAGAATTTAATTTAATTGATGTTCGAAATATAAATCTTTACAATTTTATGTAGGTTCAATGTTTTGTGTAACACATATTGAAGCTAAAAAAAAAGAATTTAAAGTGGTAATGTTTATAACTTAGAGGTTCAGTTTGTCATTTTCATCGTAAATGGGGGTGTAAATAAAAAAAATAAAGTAAAATGGGTTGATTTCATCCACATATCCATTCTACCATATCTTTAGTACTCCGTATTCTCTCCTTTAACAGCTTATTATCCTCTCCACCGATCTTCCCCAATTTTCCATTCTCATTTTCACTACCATTATAATATCTTACACTAAAATCATAAAAAAAAAATCAAGAAAAATTATATCGATGGTTGCGGTTGACTCGTTGGTTTCCAGTAGTTCCGACCACCTGAACTCGATTTAGTTTTTGGGTTTTTCTAACACCCCACTCTCAATAGAGTTGTACTATTTGTATGGTTAGTTGTATCGTGTGTATATTTAGTTGTAATATATATGTGAATAGCTAGTTGTACTCAAGAATGCAGGTAAGAAAAAAAATTATTATTTTTGATGTTTTTTTACAATAGTAAGGTGTTGGCCGACGGTGAAGGTCGACGACGGCGTCGGCTGTTGTGATCGTAACTGTTGCCGGAAGTAGCTTTCCACCGCCACTCTCGTGGTGTGTTGGGCTATTGTAGTTGTTCTCCTACAGGAGGTCCAGCGCTTGACATTTATCAGAGCCACGGTCGTGAAAAACCCGACTCAAAAACTTGACTTTTCAGATATGTGTTTTTTCTAACCACTACCAAACCGTCCTATGTTCAGATTGTTTATTGATCGGTTGATTTTTAGATTTGTTTTTGTTCCTTTAATATATATGTTTATCGTTTTTCCCCCCCCTTAAATCAGACAATTGGGTGGACTTGTGAGGTATTTGATATGCTGGGTGTCTTTTAAGTTTTCAGGTATGTTTATATATTTCATCAAACACTAAATTGCCCTTTGTTCCGAAAGTTTGTCTCATGTGTGGATCTGGATGTTTTTTCTTTAGATCAGATTTGATGGTGGTTGAAAGTTGTGGACGGTGACGGTCGTAGCCGGCCGTGAAATCGGCGGTGGTAGGTGGCAGTGCATGGTGGTGTAAAGTGGCTGATGGTGGCGGTTGCAGGTGGTTGGTGGACATGGAATACTGGTGTAGATGGAAAAGAGACCCAAAAATTAATAAGTTCATGGTTTTTTATTTTTCTTTTTTTTGAATATATGTAAAAAGACGAATAATAACTGGTGGTCGTTGTATAAAATCAGAAGATTAAATAAATTATCTAAAAAAAAAAAAAAACTACTGTAGCTACAGTGCGCTACAGTAGCTACAGTGTGTTTGGGTATGTGGCGGGTTATGATTGGAGGGTGTTGTCCATAATTAGTATATAGTATAATGTCAGCTTTCAAATTCGGCCACCAATAAAATGCCTTCAAATCTTGGTACATCTTATCTGATCCCGGATGAATTGAGTATCTCGACTTGTGTGCTTCTTCCAACACTAGTTCTCTCAATCCACCAAACTTTGGAACCCAAATTCGGTTAGCAAAGTACCGTGTTCCGTCCTCCTTGATGTCAAACTTCTTATTCATCCCTTTGAGAAATTCAACATCAACATTTTCCTGTTTCATGGCTTCTTGTTGTGCTTCGTGGATTTGTGATGTGAGATTCGTACGGACAACTATGTTAAACGCTTTAACCCTAAGAGGTCTCTCTCGCTCCTTTCTACTTAAGGCGTCTGCCACAACATTCGCCTTGCCCGGATGGTATTGAAGTTCGCAGTTATAATCATTAAGTAGTTCCATCCAACGTCGTTGTCTCATGTTGAGCTGCTTCTGATCGAATATGTGCTGTAAACTCTTATGGTCAGTGAAGATAGTGAACTTGGTTCCAAACAGGTAGTGTCTCCACATTTTGAGTGCAAAGACAACAACTCCTAACTCAAGGTCATGCGTAGTGTAGTTCTGCTCGTGAATCTTTAACTGACGCGATCCATAAGCAATAACCTTGTTTCGTTGCATAAGCACGCAACCCATCCCTTGACGTGAGGCATCACAATAAACAACAAAATCTTCACTTCCCTCGGGTAGAGACAATACTGGTGCAGTTGTTAACTTCTCTTTCAACAACTGAAATGATGTCTCTTGCGGTTCTGACCACTCAAACTTCTTGCCCTTATGATTCAATGCGGTCAATGGTCGGGCGATCTTAGAGAATCCTTCACTGAATCTCCGGTAGTAACCAGCTAGACCCAAAAATTGCCTAATCTGCGTTGGCATCTTTGGAGTTTTTCAATTCTTAACCGACTCAATCTTTGCTGGATCGACCTGTTGTAATATCACACCTTTCGTACGTCTTCCTAAGAGGTCTCTCCGCACATAAATTTAAGAATATGGACGAATCCTAGATTTCCTCGCTCATTGAGCAAGGGAGTTCACTCTCGTTGAAATATCACACCTTTCGTACGTCTTCCGTTCGGAAATGTAATGAAAATTTACTTTGAAATCCATGATCCTCGTTATCTCCTTTGAGAGAATTGCCTTAAATATCTATGCCACTTATGTGACTACTCCATATATTTCTTCCTTCATTGTTGCAACTATATTTCATTCATCCCAGTTCGTCCCCTTGGGGAGCTTCTGTTTTGTTTGTTAAGAAGAAGAGTGGATCGTTCCGATGGTGTATTGATTATCGTGAATTGAACAAGCTTACTGTTAAAAACTGTTACCCTCTTCCGAGAATCGATGATCTATTCGATCAGCTTCAAGGTTCGTCTGTTTATTCTAAGATCGATCTTCGTTCCAGCTATCATCAGTTGCGTGTTAAAGAATCTGATGTTCTGAAAACTGCTTTTCGCACCCGTTATGGTCACTTTGAATTCCTTGTTATGCCGTTCAGATTGACAAATGCACCTGCTGTGTTCATGGACCTCATGAACTGTGTGTGTAGACCCTATCTGGACAAATTCGTTATTGTTTTCATCGACGACATCCTTATTTATTCTAAGAATGATGAAGAGCACGAAGAACATTTGAAGTTAGTGCTTGATTTATTGAGAAAAGACGAGTTGTACGCTAAGTTCTCTAAGTGTGCTTTCTGGTTAAGAGAAGTTCAATTCCTTGGACATGTTGTTAGTAAACAAGGTATACAAGTTGATCCTGCCAAGATTGAGGCAATTGAGAAGTGGGAATTCCGAAGACTCCTACTCAGATTCGTCAGTTTCTAGGGTTGACAGGTTACTATAGAAGGTTCATTCAAGATTTCTCTCGTATAGCGAAACCTCTGACTGCTTTAACGCACAAGGGGAAGAAGTATGAGTGAAAGGATGAACAAGAGACTGATTTTCAAACTCTAAAGAAGAAGTTGACTATCGCTCCGATATTATCACTACCTGAAGGTAATGACGATTTGGTTATTTGTTGTGATGCTTCGCGTCAGGGCTTTGGTTGTGTTTTGATGCAACGAAAGAAAGTCATTGCTTACGCGTCACGTCAGTTGAAGATCCATGAGCATAATTATACAACCCATGATTTAGAATTGGAAGCTGTTGTGTTCGCACTCAAGAATTGGAGACATTACTTATATGGGGTCAAATGTACAGTGTACAGTGATCACAAAAGTCTTCAACATATCTTTGATCAAAGATAGTGGAATATGAGGTAGCGAAGATGGGTTGAATTGTTGAACGATTATGATTGTGAACTCCTTTAGCCATTCCGGGAAAAAGCCAGTGTCGTGGCTGATGCTTTGAGTCAAAAATAGAGAGTTGAACCTCGTAGGTTAGGGCCTTGAATATGACCATTTGAACAAACCTCGCAAGGCAGATTCTTGCAGCTCAACAAGAAGCCTTGAAGGAGGAGAATTTTGTAACGGGAAGGTCCGAGGCTTGAGTAAACAGTTAGAGGTATGAATCGATGGTACTCGGTATTTTGCTAGACGTCTTTGGGTTCCGAAATTTGGTGATTTGCGAAAACTTGTTTTAGATGAAGCTCTTAAGTCTGGGTCTATTCATCCTGGTTCAGGAAAGATGTATCATGACCTTAAGGAGCTGTATTGGTGGCCTAATTTGAAAGCTGATGTGGCTACATATGTGGCTAAGTGTTTGACCTGTACTAAGGTTAAAGCTGAACATCAGAAACCGTCTGGACTTTTGGTGCAACCTGAGATTCCCGAGTGGAAGTGGGAAGGTATTACAACGGATTTTATTACGAAGTTACTGAGAGTTGTGGGTGGTTATGATACCATTTGGGTGATTGTTGACCGACTCACAAAATCAGCTCATTTCTTACCGATTAAAGAAACAGATTCGAAGGAGAAGCTTACTTGTTTGTATTTGAAGGAGATTGTTTTTAGACATGGTGTTCCCGTGTTATTTCGGACCGAGATAGTCGATTTACATCGAGATTTTGGTGGTCCTTACAAGATGCTTTGGGAACTAAATTGGATATGAACACTGCTTATCATCCACAATCAGATGGTCAGAGTGAAAGGACGATTCAAACGTTGGAAGACATGTTACGAGAAAGCATCATTGATTTTGGTACTGGTTGGAATAAGTACTTGCCACTGGCTGAATTTTCTTATAATAAACAGCTACCATGCAAGTATTAAGCCGCACCTTTTGAAGCGTTGTATGGTAGAAAGTGTAGGTCTCCTGTCTGCTAGAATGAGGTTGGGGATGCTTAACTCACAGGTCCAGAAATTATTCATGAGACTACCGAGAAGATCGTACAGATTAAGGAAAGTTTGAGAATCGCCAGAAGTCAGCAAAAGAGCTATGCCAATAAGAGAAGAAACGATATTGAATTTTAGGTCGGTGATCGTGTTATGTTGAAGGTATCACCTTGGAAGGGCGTGATACGTTTTGGTAAAAGGGGAAAGTTGAATCCTCGTTTTGTTGGACCGTTTGAGATTATTGAGAGAGTTGGACCCGTGGCTTATCGTTTGAAATTGCCACAAGAACTCAGTGTTGTTAACGACGTTTTTCACGTGTCGAATTTGAAGAAGTGTTTGGCCGAGGCCGATAAGACTATTCCTCTGAAGGAGCTTCATGTTGATAAGTAACTATATTTTATTGAGGAACCTGTTGAAATTATGGATCGAGATGTTAAGACTCTCAAGCAGAGTAGAATTCCTATTGTTCGAGTTAGATGGAACACCAGACGCGGTCCCGAGTTCACTTGGGAGCGTGAAGATTAGATGAGGCAAAAGTACCCGCATTTGTTCCCAGATGCCGAGTCAACCCCTGCACCTGCTTAAATTTCGGGACGAAATTTCCGTAACGGGAAGGTACTGTAATGACCCTAATTTTTTCGTTATCTTTTACCGTTAATTATTTAACGACCGTTAACTGTTATTCGTGCCACGTCATTTCTATGACCTATATTATTATCTTTGTAATAATATATTAATTATTATGTGTTATATGAATATTTGTATTCATATCTTTAATTGTACGTTTCTACGTGTCGCGAATTTCTATCCGGCGAATTTTTTCGGTTTTCAAACCAACGGTCGAGCTTTTGGGATTTTTAAGTCCTAATTATTTTAAATATGATATTTTAATGTCATATGATCATATATAGTGTTTATATATTTTATTCGTCGCGTATTTGTTATCTCTCCGAAAAATCAATCGCGTAGTGGTGTTTTCGCGTTTCGGGCTTCGTTCGGGCATTCGGGCCACAAGACTTCTTTCATTTATCAATTTGACACACAATTGGGGCCCACCCTTCATATTTCAGCCGAAAATATCAAGGGGGAGGGGGGTATTGTGACATTTTTCCCAAACTTGTAGTTTTAGGGATCAAAACCTAATCACTACTTCATTCTTCCCCATTTTCACATTTTAATTTTTGTTTCCTCCTCCCCTTGCTCTCCTTGCCGTCACCTACCACCAGGAACATCATCATCATCTCACAAAATTGTTAATCATTTCAAGAGGCTTTCAACATAATCGGATTCTACACAACGATCTCTACGCGTTCATATTACTTGATTGTTGATTAGGGTATAAACCCTAACCCTAGATTTTCAATTTTTCAATTATTTTTCTGTTTTTACATGTTATATTGATAGTATGATGATAATATGTTATTGTATTGATGATTGTATGCATAGAAATGCTCAAATATATATGTTTTCGGTTTGATTGAATTGGGACAGCAGCATATTCTTTCATTTCTGGATATGTAACTGATATAAAAGTGAAATTAAAGTATCTAGATGATTTCCTCTCATCAAGACATTAATTTTAGACTCCGGATTCATGTCGTTTCGATTCCCGGAGCCCTAGATATTATCAAAATGGTATTTTGTTAAGATTGAAATGTGATATTGATATGAACCAGGTTTGGTCCGACTTTGTGACCATATTTGGTGACTTTAGGGTGTTTTAGTGTGTTAGGATTAATGGTGGGACGAACTTTCATGTTCGGGTCATCTAAATTCGAGCCACGAATCACCCGTTTCGGCTAAAACACGATTTTGATTGAATTGAAGTTCCAAGTGGTGTCATGGCTGATCACCACGACTTGTGGACTGTTCTTGGTGTGTTCTTGAGTGTGCCAAAGTTTCGGGTGGTTTGATTAGGCGGAGATATATGTAAGGCTCGCCGAAAACCGACACCCGGGGCTCAAGATACGACCCGATGAACTTTTGATTTAAAATTCATGTTTAATTATTAAACTTATGATATAAATAATGAATTTCATTATCATTTAATTACTTATGATAAAAAAATAATTATTATTATTTAAGACTTATGATATATATTTATTATATCATTTAATTATTACTTATGATTTAATTAACATTTTAATTAAACTTACGATTAATAATACTTTTATTATTAATGGAAAATACTTATGATAAGTATTAAACTTATATTATGAGATTATTATAATAAGACTTATAATAAGGATTAATTAAGTATTTAATTATTATAAGACTTGGTTATTATTTAATTATAAATCTAATTATTAAACACTTATGATTTAATAATTATAATTAGAAACTTATGATATGAGTAATAATTCATTATTAATTAATAATACTTATGATATGATTTAAAATTTATTATTAATTAATAATACTTATATTATGATTAATATTTAATTAATTAATTAAATACTTATGTTATATTAATTATATCATTTAAACTTATGTTAACTTTAATAATTCATTTTAATTTAATTAAACTTTTGTTATGACATAATTATACATATTTAACTTTAATTAACATTATAACTTATATTATTATTACAACTTACACTTTTAAAATTAATGTTGACTATGTTTGACCAAGGTTGACTTTTGAATTGATTTTCGGTTGACTTTGACTTTCAGTTAACTTTTGTTGACTTTCTAAATAAGGAAACTTTCCTAATTTATAAACTTTCCTAAAATAGCAACTTTCTAAATTTGGAAACTTTCCAAAAATAGAAACTTTCCAAAAATAGAAACTTTCCAAAAATAGAAACTTTCCAAAAATGGAAACCTGCTAAAAATAGAAAGTGTGTGTCCGTACGCTGTTCCAATCAAATCGATGCATGTTGAGTATTGTTCTATGTCTACTTGCAACATGTACAATAGCTATCATACTAAGACTTGACCTAAGTTAGTTATTTATATCGACCTGCTTTATTTATAGGTCGGCGTTGTGATTATTCCTGATCACTTTACTTTCTTGCTGTTCGCATTTTTGTGTGGTTTCTTCATTTGCTATTAAGGTGAGTTATAGTCCCATTTTCTATTTTAAATCTTTTGGGATGAGAATAAATGCAATTTATTTTATATTTTGGACACAAGTGAAAGTTGGTTTAAATTATTCATTGTGAGTTGAACAAAAATATTCCCTAGTCTGGTAACTGTAATCACTGGTTTCTACTAGTGAACGCGAATCCTATGAATAGATCTATCGGGTTTGACAACCCTATTTCGAGCTAGTCGCGCTAGCAATTTATAATCGGAATGTTTAGTACTTTGTAATTTGTTGTAGATACACTTGTTCGGTGTATATTATTTATTGTGTTTGGCAAGGGTAAATAAATGGTTAAGTGGTTACCAGGTGGCTCACGGTAAATGGAATAATATTTTTTTATGTTTTCTAGCGTATAATTTTGTGGTCCAAAAAGGAGTTTTTATGTTTTCAAACATAAATTTTTACTGTTTAAGTTAAATATTGTTTGCAATATTAAACCTATAATTCACTCAACATTTTTGTTGACAGTTACTCGCAATGTTTTATTCTCAGGTTCATGATTGATTGCTTCCGCTGTGCTTAGAGAGTCTGCATATTTATGATGGCAGCTTTTGTTAAATAATAACTTGCATTCTATTTTGATACATTTAATAGTGGATGCTGTTGACTTTGTTTCGATCAACTTTTGGTTAAGTAATAATGTACGGTTTTTCTAAACTTACATATTTTGATAGGTTTCCTTTATAGGAAATCATTTTTTTTTTAAATAAAGAATGCAAGGTTATTTATTAAATTCATATAGAGTTATGATCAAGCTGTGGGACCAAGATAACGATGGTCGTCAAGTGTACTTTGACGGGTCGTTAAAGTTGGTATCAGAGCTCTGGTTGTAGGGAATTAAGCTGCATTGATGTTGTTACCCGAGTCAATAGGGTGCATTAGTGAGTCTAGTCTACAGCCCGACCTATTATATATTATTATATGTGATTATTTGTATCGTATTGGTATGTATATTGTTATCATACATACATCTCTGTTATGTTCTGAGTCCGGGAGGAACTCCCATTCTGATTTAAACGTATTCTCCGACTCACGCGAGTTTATCTTTTATAAGAACACCTCGGATAGTGAAACCGAGGGATGTCATTCTTGACTTCTGAAATTCTCGACATTCCTATGTCATCTAATATGGTTATGTATATAACGTTTGAGTTATATTACGCGAGATGTCATTCTTGACTTCTAAAGGCTCGGCATTTCAATGCCAGCTATTATGTTTAGGTATATAACATTCTTGTTATATTACGTGCCTTTGTGCCGTTGTGCCGTTGTACTTTGGTTTTTGAACCGGAAAACGTCATTCTTGACTTTTATAGATTCTTGGTACCTCGAAGACATTTTTATGTCATCGTTACTCCTATTCATTACTTTTGATGTTTTTGTCTCTTGTGCTATCCTTAGCACATTGTTTAAGAAATCGTTTTAGAGAAATTGTGTGGAAATTTGAGGTTGATCGCGTGTCTTGACCTCATGTAGTGCTATTGGAATGGAACTATGAATTAGTGAAATATAATGGCGTCAGGCTAACGTGATTATATTCCGTTAATTTATAAAGAAGTCCCAATATTGTGACATGAGGAATAGAAAGCGAGTCAAAGAAAATTTTTACACTACTTATTCAGAAATTCCAATGTATTACATGGGCAGGGAAAATATTCATTATCTTATTTGTTGATATACGAGAAGCTCGTTTTAACCAAATTATGTATCTCATGCTCTATCCTTCATAACTCGCTTGTTAGCAACAGCTTCACTCGGGAACAGTTTTGGCCAAGGACTTATGTCCTGATAATAGTCAAAACAACATTTAACTCATTGGTTTTCATGACCCCGTAACATTTGTTGGTCAAATGTCGCACGATGATTCAAGTCCTTTACTCGATCTTCCACGATCTTACTTCAACTTGTAACCTCTGAAATACAGATACTCTGTTTATCATTGGGAGTTTTAAACATTTGTTTAATTGGGCGGTTCTCACGAGATTTATGGGCGAATAGAAGTAATGAAATATTTTGTCATGTATACAATTTATAAAATCATATATGTATGTATGGATTCAAAAGAATAAATTTACCCTTACCTATTTTGGCTAGTATATACTATATTTTACCTCCAAAATTATTTTAAGACCACTCAATTATTGAGCTGTTTAACTAAGTCAATTTGTTTTTATATAAAATGGTACACGTTGTACATGCTTCTAAATTTACTAAGAACTTCATTCCGTTTATGTTGTCACATCAAACGTTTAAAGCTTTTTCAAAACTCCTTTGATTGATTTTATCAAATTTTCGCATTACTCTACAGAGTGTCTGGATCACAGTTCTTCTCATCCTCCGTTTAAGGATGAAACTTACCATTAAGTTCATTGATAGAAGCTCTTACACCACTTTGGATGCCGGTTTTATAAAATTTGTGCGAGAGTCTTCGCGTTCATAAAATGTTTCCTCTTATGGTTCGACATTGCCGAAACGCAGACCGATAAATCAATTTTCTAGGGTACACTCGGTGGTCACCCTATTGTAGAAAAGGCGCTAGGTGGGTTTCTACCCCAACTGTTTTTATAGTGGGTATCATGGATATATATTACACTAGACCGTTTGAGGAGTTTCTACTCTCAATATTCGCTGTCAACTGCAACACCCTCGTATACATCAATCCTAGGATTCAATACTTTGAGGTGCACGAAATTATTTTTGGAGATTCATCCCACCTGGAGTCGGCCATTCTTTATAACCCATGATTCGCGTTCTTTTCATCCGCACATAAATTTAAGAATATGGACGAATCCTAGATTTCCTCGCTCATTGAGCTAGGGAGTTCACTCTCGTTGAAATATCACACCTTTCGTACGTCTTCCTTTTGGAAATGTAATGAAAATTTACTTTGAAATCCATGATCCTCGTTATCTCCTTTGAGAGAATTGCCTTAAATATCTATGCCACTTATGTGACTACTCCATATATTTCTTCCTTCATTGTTGCAACTATATTTCATTCATCCCAGTTCGTCCCCTTGGGGAGCTTCTGTTTTGTTTGTTAAGAAGAAGAGTGGATCGTTCTGATGGTGTATTGAGTATCGTGAATTGAACAAGCTTACTGTTAAAAACTGTTACCCTCTTCCGAGAATCGATGATCTATCCGATCAGCTTCAAGGTTCGTCTGTTTATTCTAAGAACGATCTTCGTTCCAGCTATCATCAGTTGCGTGTTAAAGAATCTGATGTTCCGAAAACTGCTTTTCGCACCCGTTATGGTCACTTTGAATTCCTTGTTATGCCGTTCAGATTGACAAATGCACCTGCTGTGTTCATGGACCTCATGAACCGTGTGTGTAGACCCTATCTGGACAAATTCGTTATTGTTTTCATTGACGACATCCTTATTTATTCTAAGAATGATGAAGAGCACGAAGAACATTTGAAATTAGTGCTTGATTTATTGAGAAAAGACGAGTTGTACGCTAAGTTCTCTAAGTGTGCTTTCTGGTTAAGAGAAGTTCAATTCCTTGGACATGTTGTTAGTAAACAAGGTATACAAGTTGATCCTGCCAAGATTGAGGCAATTGAGAAGTGGGAATTCCGAAGACTCCTACTCAGATTCATCAGTTTCTAGGGTTGACAGGTTACTATAGAAGGTTCATTCAAGATTTCTCTCGTATAGCGAAACCTCTGACTGCTTTAACGCACAAGGGGAAGAAGTATGAGTGAAAGGATGAACAAGAGACCGATTTTCAAACTCTGAAGAAGAAGTTGACTACCGCTCCGATATTATCACTACCTGAAGGTAATGACGATTTGGTTATTTGTTGTGATGCTTCGCGTCAGGGCTTTGGTTGTGTTTTGATGCAACGAAAGAAAGTCATTGCTTACGCGTCACGTCAGTTGAAGATCCATGAGCATAATTATACAACCCATGATTTAGAATTGGAAGCTGTTGTGTTCGCACTCAAGAATTGGAGACATTACTTATATGGGGTCAAATGTACAGTGTACATGAAATGTCCCGTTCTTATTGATTAAAAACGTTCCATATTAATTGATTTCGTTGCGAGGTTTTGACCTCTATATGAGACGTTTTTCAAAGACTGCATTCATTTTAAAACAAACCATAACCTTTATTTCATCAATAAAGGTTTAAAAAGCTTTACGTAGATTATCAAATAATGATAATCTAAAATATCCTGTTTACACACGACCATTACATAATGGTTTACAATACAAATATGTTACAACAAAATAAGTTTCTTGAATGCAGTTTTTACACAATATCATACAAGCATGGACTCCAAATCTCGTCCTTATTTAAGTATGTGACAGCGGAAGCTCTTAATAATCACCTGAGAATAAACATGCTTAAAACGTCAACAAAAATGTTGGTGAGTTATAGGTTTAACCTATATATATCAAATCATAATAATAGACCACAAGATTTCATATTTCAATACACATCCCATACATAGAGATAAAAATCATTCATATGGTGAACACCTGGTAACCGACATTAACAAGATGCATATATAAGAATATCCCCATCATTCCGGGACACCCTTCGGATATGATATAAATTTCGAAGTACTAAAGCATCTGGTACTTTGGATGGGGCTTGTTGGGCACAATAGATCTATCTTTAGGATTCGCGTCAATTAGGGTGTCTGTTCCCTAATTCTTAGATTACCAGACTTAATAAAAAGGGGCATATTCGATTTCGATAATTCAACCATAGAATGTAGTTTCACGTACTTGTGTCTATTTTGTAAATCATTTATAAAACCTGCATGTATTCTCATCCCAAAAATATTAGATTTTAAAAGTGGGACTATAACTCACTTTCACAGATTTTTACTTCGTCGGGAAGTAAGACTTGGCCACTGGTTGATTCACGAACCTATAACAATATATACATATATATCAAAGTATGTTCAAAATATATTTACAACACTTTTAATATATTTTGATGTTTTAAGTTTATTAAGTCAGCTGTCCTCGTTAGTAACCTACAACTAGTTGTCCACAGTTAGATGTACAGAAATAAATCGATAAATATTATCTTGAATCAATCCACGACCCAGTGTATACATATCTCAGTATTGATCACAACTCAAACTATATATATTTTGGAATCAACCTCAACCCTGTATAGCTAACTCCAACATTCACATATAGAGTGTCTATGGTTGTTCCGAAATATATATAGATGTGTCGACATGATAGGTCGAAACATTGTATACGTGTCTATGGTATCTCAAGATTACATAATATACAATACAAGTTGATTAAGTTATGGTTGGAATAGATTTGTTACCAATTTTTACGTAGCTAAAATGAGAAAAATTATCCAATCTTGTTTTACCCATAACTTCTTCATTTTAAATCCGTTTTGAGTGAATCAAATTGCTATGGTTTCATATTGAACTCTATTTTATGAATCTAAACAGAAAAAGTATAGGTTTATAGTCAGAAAAATAAGTTACAAGTCATTTTTGTAAAGGTAGTCATTTCAGTCGAAAGAACGACGTCTAGATGACCATTTTAGAAAACATACTTCCACTTTGAGTTTAACCATAATTTTTGGATATAGTTTCATGTTCATAATAAAAATCATTTTCTCAAAATAACAACTTTTAAATCAAAGTTTATCATAGTTTTTAATTAACTAACCCAAAACAGCCCGCGGTGTTACTACGACGGCGTAAATCCGGTTTTACGGTGTTTTTCGTGTTTCCAGGTTTTAAATCATTAAGTTAGCATATCATATAGATATAGAACATGTGTTTAGTTGATTTTAAAAGTCAAGTTATAAGGATTAACTTTTGTTTGCGAACAAGTTTAGAATTAACTAAACTATGTTCTAGTGATTACAAGTTTAAACCTTCGAATAAGATAGCTTTATATGTATGAATCGAATGATGTTATGAACATCATTACTACCTTAAGTTCCTTGGATAAACCTACTGGAAAAGTGAAAAATGGATTTAGCTTCAACGGATCCTTGGATGGCTCGAAGTTCTTGAAGCAGAATCATGACACGAAAACAAGTTCAAGTAAGATCATCACTTGAAATAAGATTGTTATAGTTATAGAAATTGAACCAAAGTTTGAATATGATTATTACCTTGTATTAGAATGATAACCTACTGTAATAAACAAAGATTTCTTGAGGTTGGATGATCACCTTACAAGATTGGAAGTGAGCTAGCAAACTTGAAAGTATTCTTGATTTTATGTAACTAAAACTTGTAGAATATATGAAGAACACTTAGAACTTGAAGATAGAACTTGAGAGAGATCAATTAGATGAAGAAAATTGAAGAATTAAAGTGTTTGTAGGTGTTTTTGGTCGTTGGTGTATGGATTAGATATAAAGGATATGTAATTTTGTTTTCATGTAAATAAGTCATGAATGATTACTCATATTTTTGTAATTTTATGAGATATTTCATGCTAGTTGCCAAATGATGGTTCCCACATGTGTTAGGTGACTCACATGGGCTGCTAAGAGCTGATCATTGGAGTGTATATACCAATAGTACATACATCTAAAAGCTGTGTATTGTACGAGTACGAATACGGGTGCATACGAGTAGAATTGTTGATGAAACTGAACGAGGATGTAATTGTAAGCATTTTTGTTAAGTAGAAGTATTTTGATAAGTGTATTTAAGTCTTTCAAAAGTGTATAAATACATATTAAAACACTACATGTATATACATTTTAACTGAGTCGTTAAGTCATCGTTAGTCGTTACATGTAAGTGTTGTTTTGAAACCTTTAGGTTAACGATCTTGTTAAATGTTGTTAACCCAATGTTTATAATATCAAATGAGATTTTAAATTATTATATTATCATGATATTATCATGTATGAATATCTCTTAATATGATATATATATACATTAAATGTCTTTACAACGATAATCGTTACATATATGTCTCGTTTGAAAATCATTAAGTTAGTAGTCTTGTTTTTACATATGTGGTTCATTGTTAATATACTTAATGATATGTTTACTTATCATATTATCATGTTAACTATATATATATCCATATATATGTCATCATATAGTTTTTACAAGTTTTAACGTTCGTGAATCACCGGTCAACTTGGGTGGTCAATTGTCTATATGAAACATAATTCAATTAATCAAGTCTTAACAAGTTTGATTGCTTAACATGTTGGAAACATTTAATCATGTAAATATCAATCTCAATTAATATATATAAACATGGAAAAGTTCGGGTCACTACAGTACCTACCCGTTAAATAAATTTCGTCCCGAAATTTTAAGCTGTTGAAGGTGTTGACGAATCTTCTGGAAAAAGATGCGGGTATTTCTTCTTCATCTGATCTTCACGCTCCCAGGTGAACTCGGGTCCTCTACGAGCATTCCATCGAACCTTAATAATTGGTATCTTGTTTTGCTTAAGTCTTTTAACCTCACGATCCATTATTTCGACGGGTTCTTCGATGAATTGAAGTTTTTCGTTGATTTGGATTTCATCTAACGGAATAGTGAGATCTTCTTTAGCAAAACATTTCTTCAAATTCGAGACGTGGAAAGTGTTATGTATAGCCGCGAGTTGTTGAGGTAACTCAAGTCGGTAAGCTACTGGTCCGACACAATCAATAATCTTGAATGGTCCAATATACCTTGGATTTAATTTCCCTCTTTACCAAATCGAACAACGCCTTTCCAAGGTGCAACTTTAAGCATGACCATCTCTCTAATTTCAAATTCTATATCTTTTCTTTTAATGTCAGCGTAGCTCTTTTGTCGACTTTGGGCGGTTTTCAACCGTTGTTGAATTTGGATGATCTTCTCGGTAGTTTCTTGTATAATCTCCGGACCCGTAATCTGTCTATCCCCCACTTCACTCCAACAAATCGGAGACCTGCACTTTCTACCATAAAGTGCTTCAAACGGCGCCATCTCAATGCTTGAATGGTAGCTATTGTTGTAGGAAAATTCTGCTAATGGTAGATGTCGATCCCAACTGTTTCCGAAATCAATAACACATGCTCGTAGCATGTCTTCAAGCATTTGTATCGTCCTTTCGCTCTGCCCATCAGTTTGTGGATGATAGGCAGTACTCATGTCTAGACGAGTTCCTAATGCTTGCTGTAATGTCTGCCAGAATCTTGAAATAAATCTGCCATCCCTATCAGAGATAATAGAGATTGGTATTCCATGTCTGGAGACAACTTCCTTCAAATACAGTTGTGCTAACTTCTCCATCTTGTCATCTTCTCTTATTGGCAGGAAATGTGCTGATTTGGTGAGACGATCAACTATTACCCAAATAGTATCAAAACCACTTGTAATCCTTGGCAATTTAGTGATGAAATCCATGGTAATGTTTTCCCATTTCCATTCCGGGATTTTGGGTTGTTGAAGTAGACCTGATGGTTTCTGATGCTCAGCTTTGACCTTAGAACACGTCAAACATTCTCCTACGTATTTAGCAACATCGGCTTTCATACCCGGCCACCAAAAATGTTTCTTGAGATCCTTGTACATCTTCCCCGTTCCAGGATGTATTGAGTATCTGGTTTTATGAGCTTCTCTAAGTACCATTTCTCTCATATCTCCAAATTTTGGTACCCAAATCCATTCAGCCCTATACCGGGTTCCGTCTTCCTGAATATTAAGATGCTTCTCCGATCCTTTGGGTATTTCATCCTTTAAATTTCCCTCTTTTAAAACTCCTTGTTGCGCCTCCTTTATTTGAGTAGTAAGGTTATTATGAATCATTATATTCATAGATTTTACTCGAATGGGTTCTCTGTCCTTCCTGCTCAAGGCATCGGCTACCACATTTGCCTTCCCCGGGTGGTAACGAATCTCAAAGTCGTAATCATTCAATAATTCAATCCACCTACGCTGCCTCATATTCAGTTGTTTCTGATTAAATATGTGTTGAAGACTTTTGTGGTCGGTATATATAATACTTTTGACCCCATATAAGTAGTGCCTCCAAGTCTTTAATGCAAAAACAACCGCGCCTAATTCCAAATCATGCGTCGTATAATTTTGTTCGTGAATCTTCAATTGTCTAGACGCATAAGCAATCACCTTCGTTCGTTGCATTAATACACAACCGAGACCTTGCTTTGATGCGTCACAATAAATCACAAAATCATCATTCCCTTCAGGCAATGACAATATAGGTGCCGTAGTTAGCTTTTTCTTCAATAACTGAAACGCTTTCTCTTGTTCATCATTCCATTCAAATTTCTTCCCTTTATGCGTTAATGCAGTCAAGGGTTTTGCTATTCTGGAAAAGTCTTGGATGAACCTTCTGTAGTAACCAGCTAGTCCTAAAAACTGGCGTATGTGTTTCGGAGTTTTCGGGGTTTCCCACTTTTCAACAGTTTCTATCTTTGCCGGATCCACCTTAATACCTTCTTTGTTCACTATGTGACCGAGGAATTGAACTTCTTCCAACCAAAATGCACACTTTGAAAACTTAGCGTACAATTCTTCCTTCCTCAATACTTCTAACACCTTTCTCAAATGTTTACCGTGTTCTTGGTCATTCTTTGAGTAAATAAGTATGTCATCAATGAAAACAATGACAAACTTGTCAAGGTATGGTCCACACACTCGGTTCATAAGGTCCATGAACACAGCTGGTGCATTAGTTAAACCAAACGGCATGACCATAAACTCGTAGTGACCGTAACGTGTTCTGAAAGCAGTCTTTGGAATATCATCTTCTTTCACCCGCATTTGATGATACCCGGAACGTAAGTCAATCTTTGAATAAACAGACGAGCCTTGTAGTTGATCAAATAAGTCGTCGATTCTCGGTAGTGGGTAGCGGTTCTTGATGGTAAGTTTGTTCAACTCTCGGTAGTCGATACACAACCTGAATGTACCATCTTTCTTCTTGACAAACAAAACAGGAGCTCCCCACGGTGATGTGCTTGGTCGAATGAAACCACGCTCTAAAAGTTCTTGTAATTGGCTTTGCAGTTCTTTCATCTCGCTGGGTGCGAGTCTGTAAGGAGCACGAGCTATTGGTGCAGCTCCTGGTACAAGATCTATTTGAAATTCAACGGATCGATGTGGGGGTAATCCCGGTAATTCTTTCGGAAATACATCGGGAAATTCTTTTGCAATGGGAACATCATTGATGCTCTTTTCTTCTGTTTGTACTTTCTCAACGTGTGCTAGAACAGCATAGCAACCTTTTCTTATTAGTTTTTGTGCCTTCAAATTACTAATAAGATGTAGCTTCTTGTTGCCCTTTTCTCCGTACACCATTAAGGGTTTTTATTTTTCTCGTATAATGCGAATTGCATTTTTGTAACAAACGATCTCCGCTTTCACTTCTTTCAACCAGTCCATACCGATTATCACATCAAAACTCCCTAACTCTACTGGTATCAAATCAATCTTAAATGTTTCGCTAACCAGTTTAATTTCTCGATTCCGACATATATTATCTGCTGAAATTAATTTACCATTTGCTAATTCGAGTAAAAATTTACTATCCAAAGGCGTCAATGGACAACTTAATTTAGCACAAAAATCTCTACTCATATAGCTTCTATCCGCACCCGAATCAAATAAAACGTAAGCAGATTTATTGTCAATAAGAAACGTACCCGTAACAAGCTCCGGGTCTTCCTGTGCCTCTGCTGCATTAATATTGAAAACTCTTCCACGGCCTTGTCCATTCGTGTTCTCCTGGTTCGGGCAATTTCTAATAATGTGGCCCGGTTTTCCACATTTATAACAAACTACATTGGCATAACTTGCTCCGACACTACTTGCTCCGCCATTACTCGTTCCGACACCATTTGTTCCTTTCGTTCTATTAACCCCTGGTCCGTAGACTTCACACTTCACCGCGCTATGACCATTTCTTTTACACTTGTTGCAAAATTTGGTGCAGAATCCCGAGTGATACTTTTCACACCTTTGGCATAGCTGCTTCTGATTGTTGTTGTTGTTGCGGTTATTATTGTTGTTGGGATGATTGTTGTAGTTGCTGTTATTGTTGTTGTTGTTGTTGTTGTTGTTGTTGTTGTTGTTGGGCCGTTTGTTGTAGTTGCGATTGATGTTGCGATTGTTGGGATAATTGTTGCGATTATTGTTGTAATTGCTGTTATTGTTGTATTGGTGATTCTTATCACCGTTTTCCTCCCACTTTCTTTTGACTTGCTTTACATTGGCCTCTTCAGCAGTCTATTCTTTAATTCTTTCTTCAATCTGGTTCACTAGTTTGTGAGCCATTCTACATGCCTGTTGTATGGAGGCGGGCTCGTGTGAACTTATATCTTCTTGGATTCTTTCCTGTAATCCTTTCACAAACGCGTCTATCTTCTCTTCCTCATCTTCGAATGCTCCCGGACACAATAGGCACAATTCTGTGAATCGTCTTTCGTACGTGGTAATATCAAATCCTTGGGTTCGTAACCCTCTAAGTTCTGTCTTGAGCTTATTGACCTCGGTTCTGGGACGGTACTTCTCGTTCATCAAGTGCTTGAATGCTGACCACGGTAGTGCGTACGCATCATCTTGTCCCACTTGCTCTAGATAGGTATTCCACCATGTTAACGCAGAACCTGTGAAGGTATGCGTAGCGTACTTCACTTTGTCCTCTTCAGTACACTTACTTATGGCAAACACCGATTCGACCTTCTCGGTCCACCGTTTCAATCTGATCGGTCCTTCGGTTCCATCAAATTCCAAAGGTTTGCAGGCAGTGAATTCTTTGTAGGTGCATCCTACACGGTTTCCTGTACTGCCAGATCCAAGGTTATTGTTGGTATGTAGCGCAGCCTGTACTGCGGCTATGTTTGAAGCTAGAAAAGTACAGAATTCCTCTTCATTCATATTCACGGTGTGTCGAGTAGTCGGTGCCATTTCCTTCAAAATAGTCAAATGGAACAAGTTAATCATACAGAATATTAAGAGTAGTTAATAGTATTTCATAGCATAATATGAACTCATTTATAAAAGCTTTTTCTTCATATTAGCGTTTTATAAGTTTAAATTCGGGTAGTACCTACCCGTTAAGTTCATACTTAGTAGCTAATATACAATTCAACTACTACAATTCTATATGAAAAACTGATTGTAATAATATTTCGCGTTCAAACTTTTATACAATATTTTACAAACTTACAATACCGCTTATTTTACATAAAGCATGAAATATAGCACACAATAACTTTGATACAAGATAGTTGTGAAGATAATTCTAGCTAGTACACAAGTCGTTCAGCAAAGGCAATAAAGACACGTAATTCATACGTCCAGAAACAAGTCATGCATTCTGGTTTTACTAGGACTACTTCCCATCCTTGGTCTTGTGGAACATAACCGTTATGGCCGTTGATAAGACAGCGTGTTGTAACGTCGTCAAAGGGACGAGGGTTACGTAATGTCCAACAGTCCCGTAACAATCTAAAAACCTCATTTCTTACCCCAATTACCGACTCCGTCACTTGTGGGAACGTTTTGTTTAATAGTTGTAGCCCGATGTTCTTGTTCTCACTTTGGTGAGAAGCGAACATTACTAATCCGTAAGCATAACATGCTTCTTTATGTTGCATGTTAGCCGCTTTTTCTAAATCACGAAGTCCAATATTCGGATATATTGAGTCAAAATAATTTCTTAACCCATTGCGTAAAATAGCATTTGGGTTCCCCGCAATATATGCGTCAAAGTAAACACATCGTAACTTATGGATTTCCCAATGTGATATCCCCCATCTTTCGAACAAAAGCCTTTTATAAACCAAGGCATTCTTGGAACGTTCTTCGAATGTCTTACAAACTGATCTCGCCTTAAATAGTTGTGCCGAAGAATTCTGACCGACTCTAGACAAGATTTCATCAATCATGTCTCCGGGTAGGTCTCTTAAAATATTGGATTGTCTATCCATTTTGTGTTTTTATACTGTAAAATAGACAAGAGTTAGATTCATAAAAAAAATACTTATTAATACAAGCAATTTTTACATATATCATAAAGCATAAGCACACTATATTACATATATTACACCACACGAATACAACTATCTTATTCCGACTCGCTTGTTTCTTCTTCTTCAGTTTTGGTTCGTTTTGCCAAGTTTCTGGAGATATATGATGTTCCCCTAATACGAGCCGTCGTTTTCCACATTGGTTTAGAAAAACCTGGTGGTTTAGAGGTTCCCGGGTCATTGTTACAACTTAAGGACTTCGGGGGTTGACGATACATATAAAGTTCATCGGGGTTGGAATTAGATTTTCCTATTTTTATGCCCTTTCCCTTATTATTTTCTTTTGCCTTTTTAAATTAAGTTGGGGTAATTTCTATAACATCATCGGAATTCTCGTCGGAATCCGATTCATCGGAGAATTGGTAATCCTCCCAATATTTTGCTTCCTTGGCGGAAACACCATTGACCATAATTAACCTTGGTCGGTTGGTTGTGGATTTTCTTTTACTTAACCGTTTTATTATTTCCCCCACCGGTTCTATTTCTTCATCCGGTTCCAATTCTTCTTCCGGTTCCGATTCTTCTTCCGGTTCCGACTCTTCTTCCGGTTCCTCTTCGAGAACTTGTGAATCAGTCCACGAATCATTCCAATTTACATTTGACTCTTCATTATTATTAGGTGAGTCAATGGGACTTGTTCTAGAGGTAGACATCTATCACATAATATCAAACGAGTTAAGAGATTAATATATCACATAATATTCACATGTTAAAAATATATAGTTTCCAACAAAATTTGTTAAGCAATCATTTTTCAAGTAAACACGGTCGAAGTCCAGACTCACTAATGCATCCTAACAAACTCGATAAGACACACTAATGCAAAATTCTGGTTCTCTAAGACCAACGCTCGGATACCAACTGAAATGTCCTGTTCTTATTGATTAAAAACGTTCCATATTAATTGATTTCGTTGCGAGGTTTTGACCTCTATATGAGACGTTTTTCAAAGACTGCATTCATTTTAAAACAAACCATAACCTTTATTTCATCAATAAAGGTTTAAAAAG
This sequence comes from Rutidosis leptorrhynchoides, assembly GCF_046630445.1. NCBI lineage: Eukaryota > Viridiplantae > Streptophyta > Magnoliopsida > Asterales > Asteraceae > Rutidosis > Rutidosis leptorrhynchoides. Next base: position 422,684,737 of record NC_092338.1, on the reverse strand, counting down.
CTTTACGTAGATTATCAAATAATGATAATCTAAAATATCCTGTTTACACACGACCATTACATAATGGTTTACAATACAAATATGTTACAACAAAATAAGTTTCTTGAATGCAGTTTTTACACAATATCATACAAGCATGGACTCCAAATCTCGTCCTTATTTAAGTATGCGACAGCGGAAGCTCTTAATAATCACCTGAGAATAAACATGCTTAAAACGTCAACAAAAATGTTGGTGAGTTATAGGTTTAACCTATATATATCAAATCATAATAATAGACCACAAGATTTCATATTTCAATACACATCCCATACATAGAGATAAAAATCATTCATATGGTGAACACCTGGTAACCGACATTAACAAGATGCATATATAAGAATATCCCCATCATTCCGGGACACCCTTCGGATATGATATAAATTTCGAAGTACTAAAGCATCCGGTACTTTGGATGGGGCTTGTTGGGCCCAATAGATCTATCTTTAGGATTCGCGTCAATTAGGGTGTCTGTTCCCTAATTCTTAGATTACCAGACTTAATAAAAAGGGGCATATTCGATTTCGATAATTCAACCATAGAATGTAGTTTCACGTACTTGTGTCTATTTTGTAAATCATTTATAAAACCTGCATGTATTCTCATCCCAAAAATATTAGATTTTAAAAGTGGGACTATAACTCACTTTCACAGATTTTTACTTCGTCGGGAAGTAAGACTTGGCCACTGATTGATTCACGAACCTATAACAATATATACATATATATCAAAGTATGTTCAAAATATATTTACAACACTTTTAATATATTTTGATGTTTTAAGTTTATTAAGTCAGCTGTCCTCGTTAGTAACCTACAACTAGTTGTCCACAGTTAGATGTACAGAAATAAATCGATAAATATTATCTTGAATCAATCCACGACCCAGTGTATACGTATCTCAGTATTGATCACAACTCAAACTATATATATTTTGGAATCAACCTCAACCCTGTATAGCTAACTCCAACATTCACATATAGAGTGTCTATGGTTGTTCCGAAATATATATAGATGTGTCGACATGATAGGTCGAAACATTGTATACGTGTCTATGGTATCTCAAGATTACATAATATACAATACAAGTTAATTAAGTTATGGTTGGAATAGATTTGTTACCAATTTTCACGTAGCTAAAATGAGAAAAATTATCCAATCTTGTTTTACCCATAACTTTTTCATTTTAAATCCGTTTTGAGTGAATCAAATTGCTATGGTTTCATATTGAACTATATTTTATGAATCTAAACAGAAAAAGTATAGGTTTATAGTCAGAAAAATAAGTTACAAGTCATTTTTGTAAAGGTAGTCATTTCAGTCGAAAGAACGACGTCTAGATGACCATTTTAGAAAACATACTTCCACTTTGAGTTTAACCATAATTTTTGCATATAGTTTCATGTTCATAATAAAAATCATTTTCTCAGAATAACAACTTTTAAATCAAAGTTTATCATAGTTTTTAATTAACTAACCCAAAACAGCCCGCGGTGTTACTACGACGGCGTAAATCCAGTTTTACGGTGTTTTTCGTGTTTCCAGGTTTTAAATCATTAAGTTAGCATATCATATAGATATAGAACATGTGTTTAGTTGATTTTAAAAGTCAAGTTAGAAGGATTAACTTTTGTTTGCGAACAAGTTTAGAATTAACTAAACTATGTTCTAGTGATTACAAGTTTAAACCTTCGAATAAGATAGCTTTATATGTATGAATCGAATGATGTTATGAACATCATTACTACCTTAAGTTCCTTGGATAAACCTACTGTAAAAGAGAAAAATGGATTTAGCTTCAACGGATCCTTGGATGGCTCGAAGTTCTTGAAGCAGAATCATGACACGAAAACAAGTTCAAGTAAGATCATCACTTGAAATAAGATTGTTATAGTTATAGAAATTGAACCAAAGTTTGAATATGATTATTACCTTGTATTAGAATGATAACCTACTGTAAGAAACAAAGATTTCTTGAGGTTGGATGATCACCTTACAAGATTGGAAGTGAGCTAGCAAACTTGAAAGTATTCTTGATTTTATGTAACTAAAACTTGTAGAATATATGAAGAACACTTAGAACTTGAAGATAGAACTTGAGAGAGATCAATTAGATGAAGAAAATTGAAGAATGAAAGTATTTGTAGGTGTTTTTGGTCGTTGGTGTATGGATTAGATATAAAGGATATGTAATTTTGTTTTCATGTAAATAAGTCATGAATGATTACTCATATTTTTGTAATTTTATGAGATATTTCATGCTAGTTGCCAAATGATGGTTCCCACATGTGTTAGGTGACTCACATGGTCTGCTAAGAGCTGATCATTGGAGTGTATATACCAATAGTACATACATCTAAAAGCTGTGTATTGTACGAGTACGAATACGGGTGCATACGAGTAGAATTGTTGATGAAATTGAACGAGGATGTAATTGTAAGCATTTTTGTTAAGTAGAAGTATTTTGATAAGTGTATTTAAGTCTTTCAAAAGTGTATAAATACATATTAAAACACTACATGTATATACATTTTAACTGAGTCGTTAAGTCATCGTTAGTCGTTACATGTAAGTGTTGTTTTGAAACCTTTAGGTTAACGATCTTGTTAAATGTTGTTAACCCAATGTTTATAATATCAAATGAGATTTTAAATTATTATATTATCATGATATTATCATGTATGAATATCTCTTAATATGATATATATACATTAAATGTCTTTACAACGATAATCGTTACATATATGTCTAGTTTAAAAATCATTAAGTTAGTAGTCTTGTTTTTACATATGTAGTTCATTGTTAATATACTTAATGATATGTTTACTTATAATAGTATCATGTTAACTATATATATATCCATATATATGTCATCATATAGTTTTTACAAGTTTTAACGTTCGTGAATCACCGGTCAACTTGGGTGGTCAATTGTCTATATGAAACATATTTCAATTAATCAAGTCTTAACAAGTTTGATTGCTTAACATGTTGGAAACATTTAATCATGTAAATATCAATCTCAATTAGTATATATAAACATGGAAAAGTTCGGGTCACTACAGTACAGTGATCACAAAAGTCTTCAACATATCTTTGATCAAAGATAGTGGAATATGAGGTAGCGAAGATGGGTTGAATTGTTGAACGATTATGATTGTGAACTCCTTTAGCCATTCTAAGAAAAAGCCAGTGTTGTGGCTGATGCTTTGAGTCAAAAATAGAGAGTTGAACCTCGTAGGTTAGGGCCTTGAATATGACCATTTGAACAAACCTCACAAGGCATATTCTTGCAGCTCAACAAGAAGCCTTGAAGGAGGAGAATTTTGTAACGGGGAGGTCCGAGGCTTGAGTAAACAGTTAGAGGTATGAATCGATGGTACTCGGTATTTTGCTAGACGTCTTTGGGTTCCGAAATTTGGTGATTTGCGAAAACTTGTTTTAGATGAAGCTCTTAAGTCTGGGTCTATTCATCCTGGTTCAGGAAAGATGTATCATGACCTTAAGGAGCTGTATTGGTGGCCTAATTTGGAAGCTGATGTGGCTACATATGTGGCTAAGTGTTTGACCTGTACTAAGGTTAAAGCTGAACATCAGAAACCGTCTGGACTTTTGGTGCAACCTGAGATTCCCGAGTGGAAGTGGGAAGGTATTACAACGGATTTTATTACGAAGTTACTGAGAGTTGTGGGTGGTTATGATACCATTTGGGTGATTGTTGACCGACTCACAAAATCAGCTCATTTCTTACCGATTAAAGAAACAGATTCGAAGGAGAAGCTTACTTGTTTGTATTTGAAGGAGATTGTTTTTAGACATGGTATTCCCGTGTTATTTCGGACCGAGATAGTCCATTTACATCGAGATTTTAGTAGTCCTTACAAGATGCTTTGGGAACTAAATTGGATATGAACACTGCTTATCATCCACAGTCAGATGGTCAGAGTGAAAGGACCATTCAAACGTTGGAAGACATGTTACGAGAAAGCATCATTGATTTTGGTACTGGTTGGAATAAGTACTTGCCACTGGCTGAATTTTCTTATAATAAACAGCTATCATGCAAGTATTAAGCCGCACCTTTTGAAGCGTTGTATGGTAGAAAGTGTAGGTCTCCTGTCTGCTAGAATGAGGTTGAGGATGCTTAACTCACAGGTCCAGAAATTATTCATGAGACTACCGAGAAGATCGTACAGATTAAGAAAAGTTTGAGAACCGCCAGAAGTCGGCAAAAGAGCTATGCCAATAAGAGAAGGAACGATATTGAATTTTAGGTTGGTGATCATGTTATGTTGAAGGTATCACCTTGGAAGGGCGTGATACGTTTTGGTAAAAGGGGAAAGTTGAATCCTCGTTTTGTTGGACCGTTTGAGATTATTGAGAGAGTTGGACCCGTGGCTTATCGTTTGAAATTGCCACAAGAACTCAGTGTTGTTCACAATGTTTTTCACGTGTCGAATTTGAAGAAGTGTTTGGCCGAGGCCGATAAGACTATTCCTCTGAAGGAGCTTCATGTTGATAAGTAACTATATTTTATTGAGGAACCTGTTTAAATTATGGATCTAGATGTTAAGACTCTCAAGCAGAGTAGAATTCCTATTGTTCGAGTTAGATGGAACGCCAGACGCGGTCCCGAGTTCACTTGGGAGTGTGAAGATCAGATGAGGCAGAAGTACCCGCATTTATTCCCAGATGCCGAGTCAACCCCTGCACCTGCTTAAATTTCAGGACGAAATTTCCGTAACGGGAAGGTACTGTAATGACCCTACTTTTTCCGTTATCTTTTACCGTTAATTATTTAACGACCATTAACTGTTATTCATGCCACGTCATTTCTATGACCTATATTATTATCTTTGTAATAATATATTAATTATTATGTGTTATATGAATATTTGTATTCATATCTTTAATTGTACGTTTCTACGTGTCGCGGATTTCTATCCGGCGAATTTTTTCGGTTTTCAAACCAACGGTCGAGCTTTTGGGATTTTAAGTCCTAATTATTTTAAATATGATATTTTAATGTCATATGATCATATATAGTATTTATATATTTTATTCGTCGCGTATTTGTTATCTCTCCGAAAAATCAATCGCGTAGTGGTGTTTTCGCGTTTCGGGCTTCGTTTGGGCATTCGGGCCACAAGAATTCTTTTATTTATAAAGTTGGCACACAAGTGGGGCCCAACCTTCATATTTCAGCCAAAAATATCAAGTGGGAGGGGGGTATTGTGCCATTTTTCCCAAACTTGTAGTTTTAGGGATCAAAACCTAATCACTACTTCATTCTTCCCCATTTTCACATTTTAATTTTTGTTTCCTCCTCCCCTTGCTCTGCTTGCTGTCATCTACCACCAGGAACATCATCATCATCTCACAAAATTTTTAATCATTTCAAGAGGCTTTCAACATAATCGGATTCTACACAACGATCTCTACGCGTTCATATTACTTGATTGTTGATTAGGGTATAAACCCTAACCCTAGATTTTCAATTTTTCAATTATTTTTCTGTTTTTACATGTTATATTGATAGTATGATGATAATATGTTATTGTATTGATGATTGTATGCATAGAAATGCTCAAATATATATGTTTTCGGTTTGATTGAATTGGGACAGCAGCATATTCGTTCATTTCTGGTTATGTAACTGATATAAAAGTGAAATTAAAGTATTTATATGAGTTCCTCTCATCAAGACATTAATTTTAGACTCCGGATTCATGTCATTTCGATTCCCGGAGCCCTAGATTTTATCAAAATGGTATTTTGTTAAGATTGAAATGTGATATTGATATGAACCAGGTTTGGTCCGACTTTGTGACTATATTTGGTGACTTTAGGGTGTTTTTGTGTGTTAGGATTAATGGTGGGACGAACTTTCATGTTCGGGTCATCTAAATCCGAGCCACGAATCACCCGTTTCGGCTAAAACACGATTTTGATTGAATTGAAGTTCCAAGTGGTGTCATGGCTGATCACCACGACTTGTGGACTGTTCTTGGTGTGTTCTTGAGTGTGCCAAAGTTTCGGGTGGTTTGATTAGGCAGAGATATATGTAAGGCTCGCCGAAAACCGACACCCGGGGCTCAAGATACGACCCGATGAACTTTTGATTTAAAATTCATGTTTAATTATTAAACTTATGATATAAATAATGAATTTCATTATCATTTAATTACTTATGATAAAAAATAATTATTATTATTTAAGACTTAAGATATATATTTATTATATCATTTAATTATTACTTATGATTTAATTAACATTTTAATTAAACTTACGATTAATAATACTTTTATTATTAATGGAAAATACTTATGATAAGTATTAAACTTATATTATGAGATTATTATAATAAGACTTATAATAAGGATTAATTAATTATTTAATTATTATAAGACTTGGTTATTATTTAATTATAAATCTAATTATTAAACACTTATGATTTAATAATTATAATTAGAAACTTATGATATGATTAATAATTCATTATTAATTAATAATACTTATGATATGATTTAAAATTTATAATTAATTAATAATACTTATATTATGATTAATATTTAATTAATTAATTAAATACTTATGTTATATTAATTATATCATTTAAACTTATGTTAACTTTAATAATTCATTTTAGTTTAATTAAACTTTTGTTATGACATAATTATACATATTTAACTTTAATTAACATTATAACTTATATTATTATTACAACTTACACTTTTAAAATTAATGTTGACTATGTTTGACCAAGGTTGACTTTTGAATTGACTTTCGGTTGACTTTGACTTTCAGTTGACTTTTGTTGACTTTCTAAATAAGGAAACTTTCCTAACTTATAAACTTTCCTAAAATAGCAACTTTCTAAATTTGGAAACTTTCCAAAAATAGAAACTTTTCAAAAATAGAAACATTCCAAAAATAGAAACTTTCTAAAAATGGAAACCTGCTAAAAATAGAAACTTTCTAAAAATAGAAAGTGTGTGTTCGTACGCTGTTCCAATCAAACCGATGCATGTTGAGTATTGTTCTATGTCTACTTGCAACATGTACAATAGCTATCATACTAAGACTTGACCTAAGTTAGTTATTTATATCGACCTGCTTTATTTATAGGTCGGCGTTGTGATCATTCCTGATCACTTTACTTTGTTGTTCGCATTTTTGTGTGGTTTCTTCATTTGCTATTAAGGTGAGTTATAGTCCCATTTTCTATTTTAAATCTTTTGGGATGAGAATAAATGCAATTTATTTTATATTTTGGACACAAGTGGAAGTTGGTTTAAATTATTCATTGTGAGTTGAACAAAAATATTCCCTAGTCTGGTAACTGTAATCACTGGTTTCTACTAGTGAACGCGAATCCTATGGAAAGATCTATCGGGTTTGACAACCCCATTTCGAGCTAGTCGCGCTAGGAATTTATAATCGGAATGTTTAGTACTTCGTAATTTGTTGTAGATACACTTGTTCGGTGTATATTATTTATTGTGTTTGGCAAGGGTAAATAAATGGTTAAGTGGTTACCAGGTGGGTCACGGTAAATGGAATAATATTTTTATATGTTTTCTAGCATATAATTTTGTGGTCCAAAAAGGAGTTTTTATGTTTTCAAACATAAATTTTTACGGTTTAAGTTAAATATTGTTTGCAATATTAAACCTATAATTCACTCAACATTTTTGTTGATAGTTACTCGCATGTTTTATTCTCAGGTTCATGATTGATTGCTTCCGTTTTGCTTAGAGAGTCTGCATATTTATGATGGCAGCTTTTGTTAAACAATAACTTGCATTCTATTTTGATACATTTAATAGTGGATGCTGTTGACTTTGTTTCGGTCAACTTTTGGTTAAGTAATAATGTACGGTTTTTCTAAACTTACATATTTTGATAGGTTTCCTTTATAGGAAATCATTTTTTTTAAAATAAAGAATGCAAGGTTATTTATTAAATTCATATAGAGTTATGATCAAGCTGTGGGACTAAGATAACGATGGTCGTCAAGTGTACTTTGACGGGTCGTTAAACCTGTATTCCATTGGCCCCTACAACATGGCCAAGAAATTGTACTTCTGGTAACCAAAAGTCACACTTGGAAAACTTTGCATACAACTGCTCTTCTCTAAGCATAGTCAATATCGAACGTAGATGCTGCTCGTGCTCTTCTCTGTTCTTAGAGTACACCAATATATCATCAATGAACACAATGACGAATTTATCTAGGTATGGTTTACACACACGGTTCATGAGGTCCATGAACACTACTGGTGCGTTCGTCAAACCAAACGACATCACTGTAAACTCATAATGTCCATAACGTGTTCTAAACGCTGTCTTCGGGACATCAGCTTCTTTGACTCTCAATTGATGATACCCGGATCTCAAATCAATCTTCGAATAACAGCTGGATCCCTGAACTGATCAAATAAGTCATCAATCCTCGGTAGCGGATACCGATTCTTGATTGTCAGCTTGTTCAATTCTCTGTAGTCGATACACAACCTCATCGACCCATCCTTCTTCTTAATAAACAGGACCGGAGCTCCCCAAGGCGAAGAACTCGGTCTAATAAATCCCTTGTCTAACAACTCTTGCAATTGACTAGACAACTCTTGAAGCTCTGAGGGTGCAAGTCTGTACGGTGCGCGAGCCACCGGTGCCGCTCCTGGCACTAAGTCTATCTGAAACTCAATTTCTCGATGCGGTGGGAGACCAGGTAATTCCTCTGGAAAAACTTCAAGAAATTCCTTAACTATAGGAACGTCTTCGGGTCTCCTTTCTTCTGCTATAATTTGGCTTACATGAGCCAAGAACGCGATACATCCCTTTCTCACATACTTCTGGACTTTCAAGCAATTAATGAGATGTAATTGTGAGCCATTCTTTTCACCATAAATCATCATAGGTTCACCATCAGCAATAGGAATACGAATAGCCTTTAGGTCACAGACCACCTAGGCTTTGTTACCAGCTGATGTTTCGCGAGGTGTATATAAAATACTATTAAATTTTACAAGGAAATACTATTAAATACAATACAATTTTACACAAGATATTTATTTATTTATAGAATGGATATACTTAAACCTTGCTACAACACTTATAGGCAGTGTACCTAATCGTACAGTAATGTAGTTTTTAGTAAGTCCGGTTCGTTCCACAGGGAAAATCTTTAAACAAAGCTTAACGCTATATTAGTTTACTTTTATAAAAATACAAATATATATACAAGTAATATTATTATTATAAAGGGGGGTTTTTACCGTTTAATGACCGGTTTGTCGATTTTAAAGCTTTAGTTGCAGTTAAAACCAAATGTAAAATATTAAAAATAAATACAAGACTTAAATTAAAGCGTAAAGTAAATAACGATAATGAAATTGCGAATAATAAAAGTGCGATAAAATAAACTTGCGATAATTAAAAAGTACGATAATTAAAAGTGCAATTAAATACAATAACAATAAAAATGCGATAATTAGAAGTGCAATTAAATATAAAATAAAGGAAATTAAATATGAAATAAAAGAATTATGCTTATTTAAACTTCCGTAATCATGATGTTTGACGTGTTGATTTTTAGTTTATTCCCATGGGTTAATTGTCCTTTATCCTGGATTATTTAATATGTCCGTCTGGTTTTTGTCTATAACAGTCCATCAGTCATAAATATAAAGTGCGAGTGTCCTCGTCAAATTATCCTTATACCCGAAGTTAAATATTCCAACTAATTGGGGACTTAAACTGTAACAAGATTTTAATACTTTGTTTAATAATTACACCAGGATGTCGACTGAGTGTAACCCAAGGTTTTAATATTTTGTTATCAATTATACCAAGTGTCCTTGTACATAATTTCACCCCTGTTTTAATTATTCTAGTGGCTATTAATCCATTCCCGTGTCCGGTTAAATGAACGATTATTCGTACATATAAATACCCCGCCCATCGTGTCCGATCGAGTGTAAATGGTTATTTATAGGGACGCCCAATTGTAAATCTTTATATTGACATTAACAAACTATCATTTAGTTAAACAAATATAAAGCCCATTAATAGCCCATAGTCTAATTTCCACAAGTGTCGTTTTTTTATCCAAACCCCAATTATGGTACAAAGCCCAATTACCCAATTTTAGTAATTAGCCCAACATCATGATTACTTCGGATTAAATAAGCATAATAATAACTTAGCTACGAGACATTAAATTAAAAAGGTTGAACATAACTTACAATGATTAAAAATAGCGTAGCGTTACACGGACAGAATTTCGACTTACACCCTTACAACATTCGCTAACATACCCTTATTATTAGAATTAAAATTAAAATTTTAATATATATATATATATATATATATATATATATATATATATATATATATATATATATATATATATATATTACGTTTGTAAGATAGAGAGATAGGATGGATTTTACGTTCACCAAACTGCGAATTTATAGGCCTGTGAACTGAAAAAGGAGCTCATGCGATAGCATGAGCTTTGCTCTTCAAGGCCATGCGATCGCATGGCCAGCTGGGGAGGCTCACATTTGGTTGTTTTCTTCTGCCGACGGTTTTATAAATAAATATAATATATTAAATAATTATAAGAATTATTTAAATATTATATTATATTTATGTGCATAGTTGACTTGTAATTTTTAGTCCGTTGCGTTGAGCGTTGAGAGTTGACTCTGGTCCCGGTTCCGGATTTTCGAACGTCCTTGCGTACAATTTAATATCTTGTACTTTTTGTTTTGAATCTTGTACTCTTGTAATTTTGAGACGTTTCTTATCAATAATTGGAACCTCGTTGATTGTATTTTGTACTTTTGAGCTTTTTGGTTGTTTGCGTCTTAAATTCGTCGAATCTGTCTTTTGTCTTCACCTTTTATTATTTAAACGAATATTACTTGTAAATAGAACAATTGCAACTAAAAGCTTGTCTTTCTTGAGGAATAATGCTATGAATTATATGTTCGTTTTTAGCATTATCAAATATTCCCACACTTGAGCGTTGCTTGTCCTCAAGCAATATAATCTTGAAATACAAGAATCACTTCTTTATTCTTCACACTTTGTATATCAGTGATTTCTATACGGCGGTATAAACAATGGTAGTATGACTATATAAAAATTTAGATCCATTAAGGAAATTGGATCTTTATAAAAACATTTGATCTTTTGAAAATTAAATCTAGTTTTTACCCCAGATAAGTTTTCCAGAATAACCCTTCACCGGTGTTTGCAAAATATTTTTGTGGGATTGGTGGGTTTCAGATTTGAAAATTTTAGCTCAAAACTTGCGGTTTTGTGTCACCCACTTGCTAACCTTGTATTAGGAAAGCAACACGTCCAGTTTACTTGTCCCGTATATTACCATTCGATAAACTACCGTCCGGTTGTAAAGGAAAGCGTTGAACAAGCAACTGTTAAGGCAATGTCCCCTGACATGCTTTTAATTATGGTCTATAACGTGTCGGACGCAATTACTATCCTTGGTAGGAGCAATAGTAAAGCTCACCCTTATGATTTTTCGGGCTGGTACAAGGTCCTGTCTTCGACCATGCTATGCAACCACTGTTCTTACGGTTGACACCCGATTTGGTTCAGGTGACCTAATGAATTCCAAGTGAATTCCTAGGATTTTACGTTCAATGGTAATGAACGCATTGAAAATAGGGTTTTCAGAAAACAAATTGGTTTGTAATTTTGATCAAAATATTTTCTCGTTCAAGCTCGAGTTTAGATATCATTGAATTCCATGAGTTTGAATTCTCAATTTTTAAGGTCAATCTCTAGGATTGAGTAATATCAGGCTTAAAAGCTGATTTTTAATCTTTAAGGAGATTATCCTTTCTGGAGATCTGATTCATTAGTCTTATCCAGCTAATTTGCACGGTGCCCCCCCATTTTACGAGATAAATCCTTCTCATGGTTAGGATAAATCTGACCACTTGGCGACCCTGTTTGATGCTGAGGTCCGTGGATTTCCTGCTGATTTTAGTGATGACTTTTCTAGATTTTTCATCAACCTACAACTGGTCTGGACGACAACTTTATGACCTAAATCAAGAAGCGCGTTTCTTTTTCGGAAGACTTTACTTCCTTTTAATGATGGAATTGATTCATCGTGTAGATCCATCTCTTCTTTTCTTTCATCGGGTAAAATAGTTTAGTTTAGTCCAAAGCAAAAGTATTTTCAGTTATTTGTTACAGAAATATGTGACATATGTTTAAGATAACTTGCTAATTTTTCCCACACTTGGTTTTTATTTTCCTTTTTATTGTTCTCTATTCCATTTTAAATGAATTTTAACATTTTGGTTTGTTTCTCAATTTATGTCCTTTCCGAGGTAACAATAATTTCGGTGTTAACACCTAGTTTTATCGTTCATAAATATGTATAAACATGATTTTGAGTTCATTTAATTGAAAATTTTGAAAAATTTTACTAGAATTGGGTAGTCAGTATATAAGACTAGGGCTGTTCTTTATTATTAGAGAGCACTAGATTCTAATACAACTACTACGTTACTAGTATTTTTAATGGTAACCAAGTGCATAAAGATAAAAATTTTAAAAATCTGAAAGAATTTAACCTCTTCCCACACTTAAGATCATGCAATGCCCTCATTTGCAAGAAATCAGTACAATTTAAATTATTGAGGGTGATTAGCGTAGAAATGATTAAATTTTACCAAAGTTTCCAAACATATTGGCGTTTGTTTGCTGAATGATAAATGGTGCATATCATTTGTTCATTTCGTCTGTTGTTACATCACATTTATTTGTCATCTTGTCGTCAAAATTAGTAGCTTTTGCTGAACTTAATGCCAGTCTTTGAAAATGCGCTGTTTTACCCTGTTTTGTACAATCGACAATATACATACATACAAATATAACCATGCATGGCAATTTGAAATGGGACATAATATCCCACTTTCAAATTCTAAATATGAAATATTAGTACACAATAATAATAAAATAATAAAAATTACACAAATATATCCAAAAACATAAGTTTAAACATGAAAAAGTCAAAAGATAAAAACGTAAAAATCATAAAAATAACCAAATGGAACTAAATCAGTCTAGATAGGGGTTCCAGTTCATCTCATCGGGTGGGTTCCATTGTTGGTTATAGGTGTTCTGATAGGCTTGGTTATAGTCATACCGGTTAAAGGGTGGTCGGATATCGGGGCTATGTGGCGGAAAATGAGCAGGTCGCGTAGGTACATAGTTATTTGGTACCTGATATGATAGCTGGCTCATGATTTGGTGCTGATGAACTAACCAACTATCGTGTTGGCGTCGCCTATAATCCTCGTATACTCGCTCGGAGTTCCACTGCTCATACATACTATGTCTTGCCGCGTTCGTCATTGCTTCCTCATCTATACGAACGTGGACGTCAAGAATAGCATCTCGAAAGACATCCCTAATGTCTTTCGCCTCCTCCATTTCCTCGTCTGAGCCTCTCTCTACCTGAGGATGAGATCCTTCATAGGGTACTTCCTGGTTACGTCTACTTTTCAATACCTTAGCACCCACATGAACTTTCAATCCTAAGGGCTCAACCTGTTCTCTACAAATCTGTAATGGACCCCCTTGGTTCCTATCAACACCTAAATACTCTCCAATGAGAGTAACAAAAATACCTCCTCCTATTATACTCCCGTCCTGCATTCCCTCTACCATTTTAGATAAATAAAAAGCAACACAGTAAGGGATATTGACAAAGCTTCTAGGATCCCGAATACACTTTAGGTAGAATAAATCATATAAGGTAATTTTTTCTTTATTATGACCTCTTTGTGTAATCGAGTTAACCAAAAATCTATGAATAATACGAAGCTCGGCTCTGTCAATATGTGTATAGGAGTGTCCTCCTGCTCGTGTAAAAACATCAAAATGTGACATACGCCTCCAAATGGCGTCGGCGTCAAAGTTACTATCTACCCGTTCACCATAATGAATCAAGTTTGTACAATCGGGTAATAGCAACTCACCAGGAGTATATATCTGTAAGGCCCTGGCCATGTCCAGCATGGACATTCTGTACATCCTACCGCCAAGGATAAACCTAAGAAATCTTTTATCATCTATTCTAACTATATTTGTATCAAGTGATACAGTACTCATCAACTCAACACACCATTCCTTATATACAGGTCTACGAATGGTGAAAAGACGTTCCCAATCTGTAAAAGAAGAACTGCCATACCTTTGAACTAAAAGCTGTCTAACACGGTCAGCTAGATGGACCGTTTCCAAAGGGGCCCAATCGATTACCCTTGGCACCTCTACATTTTTTGTTACCAATTTGAATTTGTTCCTTTGATATGTCTCGTAATCTCTCCATCTTCTATCAAATCTCAGATTAGGATGTAGAGTGTGCTCAGGAATCGTTGGGAATTTTACTGGCGGCCTAATTGGGAATACTATGAATTCATCAACAAACTGTACCGGATCATAATAAGGTATGTGCTGATCAGGCTGTTGTTGTTGTTCCTGTTGTGGTTCTTGTTCGTGTTGCATTTCTGGTTCTGGTTCTGGTGCTGGTCGTCTAGATGATGATGCTCCTGAACCTCCAGTATCGGCTTTCTGCAAAACATATTAAACACAAAATTTGTGCATCCAAATATGCATTAGTGTTAGCAAAATAACAACTTAAAACAATCACTATAACATGTTAAATCAAAATTAAACTTATACACATTTTCACAATTTTTCACAATTCTACACTTTTCAAATAAGCACATATGAAAATGTATACAAAATTCATAAGCATTTAACTCAAATAACATGTCAAAATATTCATTACTAATAATTAAACAAGTCTCAAATGGCAAATATATCAAATTAATCAAGTTCATGAATTTTGGACTTAAAAAGTCCACTTTAATCTCTAAAAATCATGTTTAGGATCATTGTTTGGATCATTTAACTATCTAAACATGTTACACTACTCAATTTAGCAATAATTCATGACAAAAATCGGCCATAACCTGTTTATATCAAAAAGCCCCAAATTGCTCAAGAACACAAACCCTATATTTCTAAAAATTTTGAAGTTTTTGGCTTCAAATCATGTTAAATAGCATCAATCTAGGTTATACATGCATAAAATACTAACAATTTAACACTAATTACACTAGAAATTAACAAAATTGCATTAGGTAAAAAATTGGTAATTATCACAAAAACTAGGAATTTATAGAGTTTAGGGGTGTAATTTTTACCAATTTGCTGAAGAATGAGAATCTAGGCATGATTAGAGCAAGAATTTTGATGAATTACGGTGGAAAAATGGCAAAAATTGGTGAATTTTTGGGTGAGTTTCGTGAATGTATGTGTGTGTTTGTGTTGAGGCAGAACCGAGCTGCTGTATGTATCAGGCCTGCATTTGGTCCCCATGTGATCGCATGGGTTCCAAGTGCAAACCCCATGCGATCGCATGGGGTGCCGGCTACAGTGATTTCAGTTTTTTTTATATATATCTTATACTAATTAAAACAATTAAGTAATTAATTTTAAAATTTTGTTTCCCTTGTTATTTAGGACGAGGTCGTTTCGGATCGATGTCCTAGTCCGTCCTTCGACAAAATTTTAAAATTTGTTTTTTTTTGTAGCGATTGTTTTAAAAGCTAAGATTTTTGGTTTTTTAATGTTTTTGGCATACTTTAATTCAATAAGATTAAAAATAATAATAATAAAAGTTCTCGTCCCTCCCTCGGGTAAAGCAATTTTGGTTCAACAACCTAGTCTTCAACTTACGACGAATTTTAAAAATCATATTTTTAACTTAATGAGATAAAGTAAATTTTTGTTTTTAAATTCACACAATTTAAATATAAAATTCAAAATTAATATTAAAAATTCACACCAAACTTACAATTTAAAATGCATAAAAATAAAATTCATATTTTAAAAAATTAAAAATTCACACCAAACTTAATTTAAAAATTCATATTATAAATTCACACCAAACTTATATTAATTTTTCAAATATTTACAATTTTAAATATATTGTTTTTACAAAGTTTACAATATTAATTTAAGATTTATATATTAATTTTAAAAACATGATAAAAATAAAATTAAAAATCTTTTTGATTTTTTATCCCACTTTAATCAATCAAATATTATCAAAAATATGCGCCCCTCTTTTCGGTAAAGTAATTTCGGTTCCAAGACCTAATTTAACTCATGACGAATTTTTGAAATATTTTGGGTTGATTGATTAAAGATATTTATACCTTAAGAATAAACGTTAAATTTTGCAGTGATGTAATAAATTTTTGAATGATATCAATAATTTCGGTCGCCAAACCTAATTTTATTCAATATCAATTTAATACTTTATAGCGAACAAATTAGCGTTTATTATCAAAAGGTTAAAAATAAAAAATAAAAACTGTACAAACATACATGTGAAATAGATTTCTTAGTTATATGATCTATCCCATTCATAAGATAGTCGGTTTAATTGGTTTTCCATGGCTACATAGGCGTAACCTCGAGCATTCAGTGTCTTTTCTTCTAAATATATGAACGGTCCGTCTCTGCATAAAGTAACAAATTCGGTATTTGAATAGGTTTGATTATTTGAACATTTACCTCCATGTGACCATTTTTCGCATTTGTGACATCTTTCTAGGTGTCGTGCTCTTCTTTTCGCTGCGGATTTTGATTTTCCTTTACCAAATTGTAACTTATTATCTTCGCATCTGGATTCTTTTCTAACTCCGTCCAATCTTTCTCTGATTACTGATACTATTTCACTCGGTAGTGTGTCATTATTACGTTTAGTGATCAAAGCGTGTAGCATTAGACCATGGTTTAGTTCACAGGCAGTCTTCATTTTGTAAAAACCTAAAAAAATAAAAATTCAGAATGGGGGGAGAAGACTAGTTCTTTAGGGTCTGCTAGGGAAAGACCATTCGGGTTCCATTTTCGAGAACTATACGAAAATAGACAATCTAACTCTAACAGAAATACATATTATCCTTTAAAGACTTGATTCTCCCCACACTTAGTTAGCTGTGGTGTCGAAATTGTGATTAACTTCGTTGTCGACTTCCATCGGACTATCTATATAGTGTTTAACTCTGTGACCATTAACTTTAAATTCAATCCCATTTGAATTTATTAATTCTATCGTTCCGTATGGGAAAAATCTTTTGACTATGAATGGTCCAGACCATCTTGATTTCAATTTTCCAGGAAATAGCTTGAATCGTGAATTGAAAAGAAGAACTCTGTCTCCTTCTTTAAATTCTTTTGAACTTCTGATTCTTTTATCATGCCATTTCTTCGTTCTTTCTTTATAGATTAACGAATTTTCGTATGCTTCATGTCTTAATTCTTTTAATTCGTTTAGTTGACTTAATCGT
Source organism: Rutidosis leptorrhynchoides (assembly GCF_046630445.1). Lineage (NCBI taxonomy): Eukaryota > Viridiplantae > Streptophyta > Magnoliopsida > Asterales > Asteraceae > Rutidosis > Rutidosis leptorrhynchoides. Next base: position 422,667,282 of record NC_092338.1, on the reverse strand, counting down.
AGACGTCCGGCTTCATATAAATCAAGATTACATGTCTTCAAAGCCCAAAATGCTTTGTGTTCAATTTCTACTGGAAGATGACATGCTTTTCCATAAACAAGTCTAAAAGGTGTGGTTCCAATTGGAGTTTTGTAGGCTGTTCTAAAAGCCCAGAGTGCATCCTCCAATTTAATGGACCATTCCTTCGGATTTGATCCTACAGTTTTCTCTAGAATACGTTTTAAAGCTCGGTTTGTATTTTCAACTTGTCCACTTGTTTGTGGATGATATGCGGTGGAGATTTTATGAGTTACTCCATATCTTTTAAGAACTTTCTCAAGTTGATTATTACAGAAATGAGTACCCCGATCACTTATTAAAGCTTTCGGTGTTCCAAACCTTGCAAAAAGACGTTTTAAAAAGTTGACTACAACTCGTGCATCGTTAGTTGGGAGAGCTTGTGCTTCCGCCCATTTAGATACATAATCAATGGCTACGAGAATATAGAGATTATTATGAGATTTTGGAAATGGACCCATAAAGTCAATACCCCAAATGTCAAATACTTCACATACTTGTATGACATTTTGTGGCATTTCATCACGTTGACTTATTTTTCCGGCCCTTTGACAAGCATCACAGGTTTTGCAAAGAAGGTGTGCGTCTTTGTAAATTGTAGGCCAATAGAATCCAGCATCATAAACTTTTCTTGCTGTTAGTTGAGGCCCATAATGCCTTCCTGTTGGTCCTGTGTGACAATAGTTTAATATTTTACTAGCTTCATCTCCAAATACACATCGGCGTATTATTCCATCGGGATAACTTTTAAACAGATGTGGATCTTCCCAAAAATAGTGTTTTATATCACTGAAGAATTTCTTTCGTCTTTGGTACGATAATCCTTTTTCAAGGAATCCACATACTACATAGTTTGCATAGTCTGCAAACCATGGAATTTCTTTATAATCTATCTTCAATAGATATTCATCAGGAAAGTTGTCTTGTATGGCCGATTCATTTAGAACTTCTAATTTGGGATTTTCAAGACGAGAAAGATGATCAGCGGCGAGATTTTCTGCTCCACTTTTATCTCGGATTTCAATATCAAACTCTTGTAAGAGTAAGATCCAACGGATTAATCTTGGTTTAGCATCTTGTTTTGAAAATAGGTATCTAAGAGCAGAATGGTCGGTATAAACCACCGTTTTGCTAGAACGAGATATGATCGAAATTTGTCAAAAGCAAAGACAATAGCAAGAAGTTCTTTTTCAGTAGTTTTATAGTTCGTTTGTGCTCCTTGTAACGTCTTACTAGCATAATATATAGGTTGAAATCATTTTTCAATCCTTTGTCCTAAAACGGCTTCCATTGCAAAATCACTTGCATCGCACATTAGTTCAAATGGTAGATTCCAATTTGGTGTTATCATGATCGGCGCATTAGTGAGTTTCTCTTTAAGAATATTAAAAGATTTGATACACTCATCTGAAAAGATGAATGGAGCATCCTTTTCTAGGAGTTTATTCATAGGAGTGGCAATTTTAGAAAAATCTTTTATGAAACGTCGGTAAAAACCGGCATGCCCTAGAAAACTCCTAACTCCTCTAACATTGGTGGGATGTGGAAGTTTAGCAATTACATCTACTTTAGCTCTATCCACTTCAATTCCTTCTTTTAAAATTTTATGTCCAAGAACGATACCTTCTTTAACCATGAAATGGCATTTCTCCCAATTAAGTACTAGATTTGATTGTTCGCATCTAATAAGCATTCGTTCCAGATTAACTAGACATGATTCAAATGTATCACCGAAGACTGAAAAGTCATCCATGAAAAATTCCATGCATTCTTCTATCATGTCGTGAAAAATCGCCATCATGCACCTTTGAAAGGTTGCAGGGGCATTGCAAAGTCCAAATGGCATGCGTTTGTAAGCAAAAGTACCATAAGGGCATGTGAACGTGGTTTTCTCTTGGTCCTCGGGTGGTATTGGAATTTGAAAATATCCGGAAAAACCATCAAGAAAACAATAGTAACTGTTTCTGGCTAATCTTTCCAACATTTGATCTATGAAAGGTAAGGGAAAGTGATCTTTTCTGGTGGCGTCATTTAATTTTCTATAATCAATACACACACGCCATCCTGTTACAGTTCTAGTAGGAATAAGCTCATTTTTTTCATTTGTAATGACAGTCATGCCACCCTTCTTAGGCACGCATTGAACTGGGCTTACCCATGGACTATCAGAAATTGGATAAATTAGACCTGCATCTAGCAGTTTAATAATCTCTTTCTTAACTACATCTTGCATATTAGGATTTAGTCTTCGTTGGCGTTGCACATACGTTTTATGACCTTCTTCCATAAGGATTTTATGTGTGCAATACGAAGGACTTATTTCTTTAATATCATGAATCTTCCATGCAATGGCTGGTTTATGAGATTTCAACACAGAAATGAGTTGTGATTTCTCATTTTTAGTAAGAGAAGACGATATTATTACAGGTAATTCAGATTCACCATGTAAGTAAGCGTATTCCAAATGGTTTGGAAGTGGCTTTAACTCTAATTTCGGAGGTTCTTCTATCGATGATTTATATCGATATCTGTCTTCTTCTTTTAGCATTTGAATTTCTTCTGTTGTTGGTTCATATCCATTAGCTATAAGTGTAGCTAACATTTCAGCTTCATCAATTGGTTCATTACCTTCTCCTAAAGAACATTCTCCTGTTCCTTGTAATTCTGGAAATTCTTCTAATAATTCTGCATGTGCATCTATAGTTTGAATATAATAACATGTATCATCTGCAGATTGTGGTTGTTGCATTGCTCTATCAACTGAAAAGGTAACACTCTCATCCTCTATACTTAGGGCCAGTTTCTTACCGAACACGTCTATCATTGCTTTAGCCGTGTTTAAGAATGGTCTTCCTAATATGAGAGGAACTTGAGAATCTTCTTCCATGTCCAGAACAACAAAATCTACTGGAAATACTAAAGTACCAACTTTAACTAGCATGTTCTCCATTATCCCTCTAGGATATTTTATTGATCTATCGGCTAGTTGTATGCTTATTCTAGTTGGTTTCAATTCTCCAAGGTCTAGTTTACCGTATAGTGAATATGGCATTAGATTTATACTAGCACCTAAGTCTGCCAATGCTTCTATTGAACTAAGACTACCCAGAAAACATGGAATTGTGAAACTTCCTGGATCAGATAGTTTTTCTGGTATCTTATTCAACAGCACTGCTGAACAATTAGCATTCATGGTAACAGCCGAGAGTTCTTCCATTTTCTTTCTATTTGAGATTAGATCTTTCAAGAATTTAGCATATCTAGGCATTCCTGAAATCACATCAATGAAAGGAAGATTTACATTTATCTGTTTAAACATATCCAAGAATTTGGATTTCTCGGCTTCAAGTTTCTCTTTCTTCATTTTACTCGGGTAAGGAAGTGGTGGTTGGTATGGTTTAACATAAGGTTTAGCCTTAACTGTGTTATCTTCATTAACCTTTTCAACTACCGGTTCTTTTTCCTTATCTTGATCAGGTTGTGGTTCTTGTGGAGTAGGAATAGTTTCATCAGAAGTTACAGGTATTTCAGGTGGTTTAAGTATTGTACCACTTCTTGTGGTAATGGCTTTAGCTGTTTCATTCCGGGGGTTAGCGTTTGTATCACTAGGTAGACTTCCCGATTTTCTTTCACCTATTAACCTTGCTAGGTTACTTACTTCTTGTTCCAGATTTTGAATAGAAGCTTGTTGATTTCTAAATGCTTGAGCATTTTGTTCATTAGTTTGTTTCTGAGATGTGAAAAACTGCGTTTGAGTTTCAACTAGCTTCGTCATCATATCTTCTAAATTCGGCTTTTTATCATCGGTTTATTGTGGTGGTTTGTTTTGAAAATTAGGTCTTTGCTGATTGTAAGTATTATTGGATACTTGTTGATTGCTAGGACCTTGTTGGTTGTTGTATGGAATATTTCAGTTATAATTCTGGTTTTGATTGTAAATCGGTCTTGGCGGTTGATAATTATTCTGATAATTATTTCCAGGCCTTTGGTTTATGTATGAAATATTCTCTCTTTGTTCCATTGTTAATTCAATACTGAGACAATCTTTTATCAAATGTGGTCCTCCACACTGCTCACAACTAATTCGTATTGAGTGAATATCTTTAGTCATCTTTTCCATTCGTCTCTCGACAGCATCTATCTTTGCGGAAATGGAATCTAAGTCATGGCTAGAATCGGCTCTAGCTGCTTTAGATTATCTAACGATATCTTTTTCTTGGTGCCACTCATGTGAGTGGGAAGCAGTGTTATCAATAATTTTGTAAGCATTAGTTTCTGTTTTCTTCATAATAGAACCACCAACTGCTATATCTATGTCTTTCCTTGTAGTGATGTCGCATCCTTGGTAGAATATTTGTACTATTTGACAGGTGTCTAAACCATGTTGCGGACATCCTCTTAATAACTTTCCAAATCTTGTCCACGCCTCATATAGAGTTTCATTCGGTTTCTGTGTGAATGTAACAATTTCTCCTTGAAGTCTTACGGCTTTAGATGCAGGAAAGAATTGTTTAAGAAAATTTTCAACTAAAACGTCCCATGTATCAATCGCCCCTTCAGGTAACGATTCCAACCAATCTTTGGCTTCTCTCTTTAAAGTCCAGGGAAATAACATGAGATATATCTGTTCATCCTCCACTTCTCTTATTTTAAATAGAGTGCAGATCCTATTAAAGGTACGAAGATGTTCATTTGGATCTTCCTTCGGCGCACCACTAAATTGGCATTGATTAGTCACCATGTGTAGAATTTGTCCTTTGATTTCATAATCTGGTGCATTAATGTCTGGATGAGTAATTGCGTGACCTTGGCCAGTGCGTTTAGCTCTCATTCGGTCTTCCATACTTAAAGGTTCTGTTACTTCCATAATTGAATTTGTTGAATCGGAATCACTAGAAGATTCTGATTTAATGGTTCGTTCCTCAACAATCTCTGTTTGAATGATTGGTGGTTCCGGAGGAAAATTTAATGGTTCAGGATCTACGAATCGTTCCTGAATATTCTCCGGATTCTCAATTGTGAGGTCGGGTTCAAAAAATGGATTATCAGAAATTTGAACTGGAGTACTTGGTCGACTGGATGACGATTCTAAAGAAAAATCAATGGTGGTAATATTTGCTAAATGTCTTGATCTAGTTACAGGTGGTGAACGTACAAAAGGTGGTGAACGTCTTGCTCGGTGCATTCACTGAATATCCTATTAGTTTTTAAAAGGAAAGAAAAATTATACTAAGTTATCCAATCAATAGACTTTTCTGATTTTGCCCACGTTTCAAATAGCCAAAAGATGCAGCAGAGGGGCAGGATTCGTTTGGTCTCAATATAATTGAGGACTGTTTGGCTCCAATAACCCGGTCCACGTACAAATCCAACTATTACTACGAACCAGAAAATTTTGATGTCTATCAATTTAACCACTTAAAATAAATTTTCGTAATTTTAAGAAATTTAGATAAGAAGTAGAATAAAAATCTATGTCCTAAAACTAGAATAGCGAGAAATAAGAAAGAAAAAGAGTTCGTCGAAAAAGAAAAATGGTTGAAAAATAAAAGGTGACGGAAAAATAAAAGAAACTTATAAAACTTAAAAACACTTGACTAACCCAACCTTATCACTACAACTAACTTAAAATTGTAATCGCAAATTGAGATTACTAATTGGAATGATAATTGATACATAGGTAAAAGGTGTCTAAAAATATTAAAGCTTACAGGAAAAACTATATCCCAAATGGAAATAACTTAAAAAGAAACTAAAACTTAAAAAGGCGTCGCAAAATTCTAAAGTACCTAAATCTTAGTCTAAAGAAAAGCACTTAAGGGATTTTACGGCAAAGCCTAAAAATCTAAAAGTAAAAATAACTATGGGAAAAACTAAGTTTAAAACTAAATATGAGCAAAAAATACAAATATTACGCTAAAACGATTAAAAAGGGACAAAATATAAAAATATACAAAAAGTTGTAAAAATTACAATTTTTATAAAAATATTATTTTTATATTATTTATTTTATAAAACTATTAATTTTACAATTTAATTAAACTAATTAAACTAAATAATACAAATAATAAATAAAACTAAATTAATATATTAATTAACTAATAAACCCTAATTAGGGTTTTAATAATAATAATAATTAAAATATACTCCGTAATTAATGCAGTTGCAGTCTGGCGTGTCAGATGGGCTCATGCGATCGCATGAGTCCTAAACAATCCGGCCATGCGATCGCATGGGCTAGGGTTTCGGGCCACAGAGTGGGCTGCTACAGTACCGGACTCGAGTTTTAATTTTTTTTCTTCTGTTTTTGCTGTAAAATATAAAATATATTTATTAATTAAATAAAACTTATATTTTTACAAACTAAAAAAAATAGAAATAAAGAAACTTTATAAAACTTAAATATTTACCAAACTCTAAAAAAAATATTTATATTTTTGTTTTTCTTTTAATATTTTTGAATATTTAAAACGTGTTTTTACAAAAGTGTTCTAAAAATAAAAATCTTTTTTTTTCTATATATATTAGCGTTGCGCTTCCGACTTTTAAGCTAGATTGATTCCCCGGCAGCGGCGCCAAAAATACTTTGATGTTTCGCGAGGTGTATATAAAATACTATTAAATTTTACAAGGAAATACTATTAAATACGATACAATTTTACACAAGATATTTATTTATTTATAGAATGGATATACTTAAACCTTGCTACAACACTTATAGGCAGTGTACCTAATCGTACAGTAGTGTAGTTTTTAGTAAGTCCGGTTCGTTCCACAGGGAAAATCTTTAAACAAAGCTTAACGCTATATTAGTACTTTTATAAAAATACAAATATATATATATATATACAAGTAATATTATTATTATAAAGGGAGGTTTTTACCGTTTAATGACCGGTTTGTCGATTTTAAAACTTTAGTCGCAGTTAAAACCAAATGTAAAATATTAAAAATAAATACAAGACTTAAATTAAAGCGTAAAGTAAATAACGATAATGAAATTGCGAATAATAAAAGTGCGATAAAATAAACTTGCGATAATTAAAAAGTACGATAATTAAAAGTGCAATTAAATACAATAACAATAAAAATGCGATAATTAGAAGTGCAATTAAATATAAAATAAAGGAAATTAAATATGAAATAAAAGAATTATGCTTATTTAAACTTCCGTAATCATGATGTTTGACGTGTTGATTTTTAGTTTATTCCCATGGGTTAATTGTCCTTTGTCCTGGATTATTTAATATGTCCGTCTGGTTTTTGTCCATAACAGTCCATCAGTCATAGATATAAAGTGCGAGTGTCCTCGTCAAATTATCCTTATACCCGAAGTTAAATATTCCAACTAATTGGAGACTTAAACTGTAACAAGATTTTAATACTTTGTTTAATAATTACACCAGGATGTCGACTGAGTGTAACCAAAGGTTTTAATATTTTGTTATCAATGATACCAAGTGTCCTTGTACATAATTTCACCCATGTTTTAATTATTCTAGTGGCTATTAATCCATTCCCGTATCCGGTTAAATGAACGATTATTCGTACATATAAATACCCCGCCCATCGTGTCCGATCGAGTGTAAATGGTTATTTATAGGGACGCCCAATTGTAAATCTTTATATTGACATTAACAAACTATCATTTAGTTAAACAAATATAAAGCCCATTAATAGCCCATAGTCTAATTTCCACAAGTGTCGTTCTTTTATCCAAACCCCAATTATGGTACAAAGCCCAATTACCCAATTTTAGTAATTAGTCCAACATCATGATTACTTCGGATTAAATAAGCATAATAATAACTTAGCTACGAGACATTAAATTAAAAAGGTTGAACATAACTTACAATGATTAAAAATAGCGTAGCGTTACACGGACAGAATTTCGACTTACACCCTTACAACATTCGCTAACATACCCTTATTATTAGAATTAAAATTAAAATTAAAATTAAAATTATAATATATATATATATATTACGTTTGTAAGATAGAGAGATAGGATGGATTTTACGTTCACCAAACTGCGAATTTATAGGCCTGTGAACTGAAAAAGGAGCTCATGCGATCGCATGAGCTTTGCTCTTCAAGGCCATGCGATCGCATGGCCAGCTGGGGAGGCTCACATTTGGTTGTTTTCTTCTGCCGACGGTTTTATAAATAAATATAATATATTAAATAATTATAAGAATTATTTAAATATTATATTATATTTATGTGCATAGTTGACTTGTAATTTTTAGTCCGTTGCGTTGAGCGTTGAGAGTTGACTCTGGTCCCGGTTCCGGATTTTTGAACGTCCTTGCGTACAATTTAATATCTTGTACTTTTTGTTTTGAATCTTGTACTCTTGTAATTTTGAGACGTTTCTTATCAATAATTGGAACCTCGTTGATTGTATTTTGTACTTTTGAGCTTTTTGGTCGTTTGCGTCTTCAATTTGTCGAATCTGTCTTTTGTCTTCACCTTTTATTATTTAAACGAATATTACTTGTAAATATAACAATTGCAACTAAAAGCTTGTCTTTCTTGAGGAATAATGCTATGAATTATATGTTCGTTTTTAGCATTATCACCAATTAACCAGTCCATTCCAACCACAAGGTCAAAACTTCCCAGTTTAATAGGTATCACATTAATGCTAAAAGGCTTACCCTCTAACATCAAGGTACAATCACGATAAATCTTATCGGCTCTCATCAAGTTACCATTCTCTAGTTCTATGGAATACACGTTATCTAGGGGAGAAACAGGTTTCTTAACATTGTGACAAATATCCTTTGATATAAAACTTCTATCAGCGCCAGTATCAAACAAAACATAAACAAGTTGATCATCAAGTGAAAACGTACCCGTGACTAGCTTTGGATCATCACGAGCTTCCGCAGAATTGATGTTGAACGCCCTTCCTCGAGCATTCCCATTGTTGTTCTTAGGACAGTCCTTCTTGAAATGACCCAGCTGTCCACAACCATAACAGTTCTTACCACCATTAGCATTGTTCGCGTTGCTTGCAGTGCTGTTGTTGTTGGTGTTGCCGTTGAGATTAACCTTGCAATCTTTTGACAAATAACCAAACTTATTACAACGGTCACAATTTAGAACAGAACAATTTCCAGTATGATGCTTGCCACACTTCTGACATTGTTGCTTTTTGCCCTTATACCTGGAGTTAGTTCATGTGGTTTTAGTGTCGTTACGGTAAGAATCTTGCTTTTTGAACGGCTGTTGATTCAAATTCTTGTCCTGACCACCGTTCCACTTCCTTTTACCATCGTTTGACTTATTCTCATTCACTGTAGTACCCTTCCCTCTCTGGGCAATCTGATCCAACAACAAACTAGCCATGTCAATAGCTTCCTGCACATTTGCGGGTTTTGAAGTAGTGACCCCGCCTTGAATGTTCTCACTCAGACCTTCAATGTACAGTTCTACCTTACGCCTTTCTGGAGTAACCATTTCAGGACACATTAATGCCAACTCAAAGAACCTCTTGTTATAGACGGTGAGATCATTGCCTACTAACTTCAGCTCTCGGTACTCGCGTTCCATTTTCTTAACCTCGTTCCTCGAACAATACTCCTCGATCATTCTTTACTTCAGAGTGTCCCAAGGTAGGGCATAAGCCTGATCACGACCCAGGGATTGAGCATAGTTGTTCCACCAGGTGAGCTCACTGTCTGCCAGTGTGCCCGTTGCAAAGCCTACCCTGTCGTTATCATTACAACCACTAATGCGGAAAACCGATTCGAGCTTCTCAAACCACCTAGTGAGACCAACTGGTCCCTCGGCTCCGTTGAAAGAATGCGGGTTGCAACTAGTGAACGTTTTGTAAGAACATCCATTATGGCCTTGTGTGCCGTTTCCATTAGTGTTGCTCGAGCCACCACGATCATTACAGTTTCAAGCGTTGTTGAATTCCCTCAGTAGTTCAGTTCTTTCAGCCGCGATTCCTTCGGCGACCATTCTCCTGATTTGGGCGGCGGTTGATTCCTTCGGAGGCATCTTCAACACAGAAAAACACACCAGGTCAGTGAAATGTCCCGTTCTTATTGATTAAAAACGTTCCATATTAATTGATTTCGTTGCGAGGTTTTGACCTCTATATGAGACGTTTTTCAAAGACTGCATTCATTTTTAAAACAACCATAACCTTTATTTTATCAATAAAGGTTTAAAAGCATTACGTAGATTATCAAATAATGATAATCTAAAATATACCGTTTACACATGACCATTACATAATGATTTACAATAAGAATATATTACATCAAAATAAGTTTCTTGAATGCAGTTTTTACATAATATCATACAAGCATGGACTCCAAATCTTGTCCTTATTTTAGTATGCAACAGCAGAAGCTCTTAATAATCACCTGAGAATAAACATGCTTAAAACGTCAACAAAAATGTTGGTGAGTTATAGGTTTAACCTATATATTATCAAATCATAATAATAGACCACAAGATTTCATATTTCAATATACATCCCATACATAGAGATAAAAATCATTCATATGGTGAACACCTGGTAACCGACATTAACAAGATGCATATATAAGAATATCCCCATCATTCCAGGGCACCCTTCAGATATGATATAAATTTCAAAGTATTAAAGCATCTGGTACTTTGGATGGGGTTTGTTAGGCCCAATAGATCTATCTTTAGGATTCGCATCAATTAGGGTGTCTGTTCCCTAATTCTTAGATTACCAGACTTAATAAAAAGGGGCATATTCGATTTCGATAATTCAACCATAGAATGTAATTTCACGTACTTGTGTCTATTTTGTAAATCATTTATAAAACCTGCATGTATTCTCATCCCAAAAATATTAGATTTTAAAAGTGGGACTATAACTCACTTTCACAGATTTTTTTACTTCGTCGGGAAGTAAGACTTGGCCACTGGTCGATTCACGAACCTATAACAAATATGTACATATATATCAAAGTATGTTCAAAATATATTTACAGCACTTTTAATACATTGATGTTTTAAGTTTATTAAGTCAGCTGTCCTCGTTAGTAACCTACAACTAGTTGTCTACAGTTAGATGTACAGAAATAAATCGATATATATTATCTTGAATCAATCCACGACCCAGTGTATACATATCTCAGTATTGATCACAACTCAAACTATATATATTTTGGAATCAACCTCAACCCTGTATAGCTAACTCCAACATTCACATATAGAGTGTCTATGGTTGTTCTGAAATATATATAGATGTGTCGACATGATAGGTCGAAACATTGTATACGTGTCTATGGTATCTCAAGATTACATAATATACAATACAAGTTGATTAAGTTATGGTTGAAATAGATTTGTTACCAATTTTCATGTAGCTAAAATGAGTAGTTTTTACCAATTTTGTTTTGCTCGCCATTTCTTCGTTTCTAATCCATTTTGAGTGATTTAAGCAGCCATGGTTTCTGAAATGTCCCGTTCTTATTGATTAAAAACATTCCATATTAATTGATTTCGTTGCGAGATTTTGACCTCTATATGAGATGTTTTTCAAAGACTGCATTCATTTTTAAAACAAACCATAACCTTTATTTCATAAATAAAGGTTTAAAAAGCTTTACGTAGATTATCAAATAATGATAATCTAAAATATCCTGTTTACACACGACCATTACATAATGGTTTACAATACAAATATGTTACATCGAAATCAGTTTCTTGAATGCAGTTTTTACACAATATCATACAAACATGGACTCCAAATCTTGTCCTTATTTTAGTATGCAACAGCGGAAGCTCTTAGTATTCACCTGAGAATGAACATGCTTTAAACGTCAACAAAAATGTTGGTGAGTTATAGGTTTAACCTATATATATCAAATTGTAACAATAGACCACAAGATTTCATATTTCAATACACATCCCATACATAGAGATAAAAATCATTCATATGGTGAACACCTAGTAACCGACATTAACAAGATATATATATATAAGAATATCCCCATCATTCCGAGACACCCTTCGGATATGATATAAATTTCGAAGTACTAAAGCATCCGGTACTTTGGATGGGGTTTGTTAGGCCCAATAGATCTATCTTTAGGATTCGCGTCAATTAGGGTGTCTGTTCCCTAATTCTTAGATTACCAGACTTAATAAAAAGGGGCATATTCGATTTTGATAATTCAACCATAGAATGTAGTTTCACGTACTTGTGTGTATTTTGTAAATCATTTATAAAACTTGCATGTATTCTCATCCCAAAAATATTAGATTTTAAAAGTGGGACTATAACTCACTTTCACAGATTTTTACTTCGTCGGGAAGTAAGACTTGGCCACTGGTTGTTTCACAAACCTATAACAATATATACATATATATCAAAGTATGTTCAAAATATATTTACAACACTTTTAATATATTTTGATGTTTTAAGTTTATTAAGTCAGCTGTCATCTTTAGTAACCTACAACTAGTTGTCCACAGTTAGATGTACAAAAATAAATCGATAAATATTATCTTGAATCAATCCACGACCCAGTGTATACGTATCTCAGTATTGATCACAACTCAAACTATATATATTTTGGAATCAACCTCAACCCTGTATAGCTAACTCCAACATTCACATATAGAGTGTCTATGGTTGTTCCGAAATATATATAGATGTGTCAACATGATAGGTCGAAACATTGTATACGTGTCTATGGTATCTCAAGATTACATAATATACAATACAAGTTGATTAAGTTATGGTTGGAATAGATTTGTTACCAATTTTCACGTAGCTAAAATGAGAAAAATTATCTAATCTTGTTTTACCCATAACTTCTTCATTTTAAATCCGTTTTGAGTAAATCAAATTACTATGGTTTCATATTGAACTCTATTTTATGAATCTAAACATAAAAAGTATAGGTTTATAGTCGGAAAAATAAGTTACAAGTCATTTTTGTAAAGGTAGTCATTTCAGTCGAAAGAACGACGTCTAGATAACCATTTTAGAAAACATACTTCCACTTTGAGTTTAACCATAATTTTTGGATATAGTTTCATGTTCATAATAAAAATCATTTTCCCAGAATAAAAACTTTTAAATCAAAGTTTATCATAGTTTTTAATTAACTAACCCAAAACAGCCCGCGGTGTTACTACGACGGCGTAAATCCGGTTTTACGGTGTTTTTCGTGTTTCCAGGTTTTAAATCATTAAGTTAGCATATCATATAGATATAGAACATGTGTTTAGTTGATTTTAAAAGTCAAGTTAGAAGGATTAACTTTTATTTGCGAACAAGTTTAGAATTAACTAAACTATGTTCTAGTGATTACAAGTTTAAACCTTCGAATAAGATAGCTTTATATGTATGAATCGAATGATGTTATGAACATCATTACTACCACAAGTTCCTTGGATAAACCTACTGGAAATGAGAAAAATAGATCTAGCTTCAAAGGATCCTTGGATGGCTTGAAAGTTCTTGAAGCAGAATCATGACACGAAAACAATTTCAAGTAAGATTTCCACTCGAAATAAGATTGTTATAGTTATAGAAATTGAATTAAAGTTTGAATATGATTATTACCTTGTATTAGAAAGATAACCTACTGTAATTAACAAAGGTTTCTTGATCTTGGATGATTACTTGGAATGGATTTAGAAAACTTGGAAGTAAACTTGCAATCTTGAAAGTATTCTTGATTTTATGAAACTAGAACTTTTGGAATTTATGAAGAACACTTAGAACTTGAACTTGAGAGAGATCAATTAGATGAAGAAAATTGAAGAGTGAAAGTGTTTGTAGGTGTTTTTGGTCGTTGGTGTATGGATTAGATATAAAGGATATGTAATTTTGTTTTCATGTAAATAAGTCATGAATGATTACTCATATTTTTGTAATTTTATGAGATATTTCATGCTAGTTGTCAAATGATGGTTCCCACATGTGTTAGGTGACTCACATGGGCTGCTAAGAGCTGATCATTGGAGTGTATATACCAATAGTACATACATCTAAAAGCTGTGTATTGTACGAGTACGAATACGGGTGCATACGAGTAGAATTGTTGATGAAACTGAACGAGGATGTAATTGTAAGCATTTTTGTTAAGTAGAAGTATTTTGATAAGTGTCTTGAAGTCTTTCAAAAGTGTATGAATACATATTAAAATGAAATGTCCCGTTCTTATTGATTAAAAACGTTCCATATTAGTTGATTTCGTTGCGAGGTTTTGACCTCTATATGAGACGTTTTTCAAAGACTGCATTCATTTTTAAACAAACCATAACCTTCATTTCATCAATAAAGGTTTAAAAAGCTTTACGTAGATTATCAAATAATGATAATCTAAAATATCCTGTTTACACGCGACCATTACATAATGGTTTACAATACAAATATGTTACAACAAAATAAGTTTCTTGAATGCAGTTTTTACACAATATCATACAAGCATGGACTCCAAATCTTGTCCTTATTTAAGTATGCGACAGCGGAAGCTCTTAATAATCACCTGAGAATAAACATGCTTAAAACGTCAACAAAAATGTTGGTGAGTTATAGGTTTAACCTATATATATCAAATCGTAACAATAGACCACAAGATTTCATATTTCAATACACATCCCATACATAGAGATAAAAATCATTCATATGGTGAACACCTGGTAACCGACAATAACAAGATGCATATATAAGAATATCCCCATCATTCCGGGACACCCTTCGGATATGATATAAATTTCGAAGTACTAAAGCATCCGGTACTTTGGATGGGGTTTGTTAGGCCCAATAGATCTATCTTTAGGATTCGCGTCAATTAGGGTGTCTGTTCCCTAATTCTTAGATTACCAGACTTAATAAAAAGGGGCATATTCGATTTCGATAATTCAACCATAGAATGTAGTTTCACGTACTTGTGTCTATTTTGTAAATCATTTATAAAACCTGCATGTATTCTCATCCCAAAAATATTAGATTTTAAAAGTGGGACTATAACTCACTTTCACAGATTTTTACTTCGTCGGGAAGTAAGACTTGGCCACTGGTTGATTCACGAACCTATAACAATATATACATATATATCAAAGTATGTTCAAAATATATTTACAACACTTTTAATATATTTTGATGTTTTAAGTTTATTAAGTCAGCTGTCCTCGTTAGTAACCTACAACTAGTTGTCCACAGTTAGATGTACAGAAATAAATCGATAAATATTATCTTGAATCAATCCACGACCCAGTGTATACGTATCTCAGTATTGATCACAACTCAAACTATATATATTTTGGAATCAACCTCAACCCTGTATAGCTAACTCCAACATTCACATATAGAGTGTCTATGGTTGTTCCGAAATATATATAGATGTGTCGACATGATAGGTCGAAACATTGTATACGTGTCTATGGTATCTCAAGATTACATAATATATAATACAAGTTGATTAAGTTATGGTTGGAATAGATTTGTTACCAATTTTCACGTAGCTAAAATGAGAAAAATTATCCAATCTTGTTTTACCCATAACTTCTTCATTTTAAATCCGTTTTGAGTGAATAAAATTGCTATGGTTTCATATTGAACTATATTTTATGAATCTAAACAAAAAAAGTATAGGTTTCTAGTCGGAAAAATAAGTTACAAGTCGTTTTTGTAAAGGTAGTCATTTCAGTCGAAAGAACGACGTCTAGATGACCATTTTAGAAAACATACTTCCACTTTGAGTTTAACCATAATTTTTGGATATAGTTTCATGTTCATAATAAAAATCATTTTCTCAGAATAACAACTTTTAAATCAAAGTTTATCATAGTTTTTAATTAACTAACCCAAAACAGCCCGCGGTGTTACTACGACGGCGTAAATCCGGTTTTACGATGTTTTTCGTGTTTCCAGGTTTTAAATCATTAAGTTAGCATATCATATAGATATAGAACATGTGTTTAGTTGATTTTAAAAGTCAAGTTAGAAGGATTAACTTTTGTTTGCGAACAAGTTTAGAATTAACTAAACTATGTTCTAGTGATTACAAGTTTAAACCTTCGAATAAGATAGCTTTATATGTATGAATCGAATGATGTTATGAACATCATTACTACCTTAAGTTCCTTGGATGAACCTACTGGAAAAGAGAAAAATGGATCTAGCTTCAATGGATCCTTAGATGGCTCAAAGTTCTTGAAGCAAAATCATGACACGAAAACAAGTTCAAGTAAGATCATCACTTGAAATAAGATTGTTATAGTTATAGAAATTGAACCAAAGTTTGAATATGATTATTACCTTGTATTAGAATGATAACCTACTGTAAGAAACAAAGATTTCTTGAGGTTGGATGATCACCTTACAAGATTGGAAGTGAGCTAGCAAACTTGAAAGTATTCTTGATTTTATGAAACTAGAACTTTTGGAATTTATGAAGAACACTTAGAACTTGAAGATAGAACTTGAGAGAGTTCAATTAGATGAATAAAATTGAAGAATGAAAGTGTTTGTAGGTGTTTTTGGTCGTTGGTGTATGGATTAGATATAAAGGATATGTAATTTTGTTTTCATGTAAATAAGTCATGAATGATTACTCATATTTTTGTAATCTTATGAGATATTTCATGCTAGTTGCCAAATGATGGTTCCCACATGTGTTAGGTGACTCACATGGGCTGCTAAGAGCTGATCATTGGAGTGTATATACCAATAGTACATACATCTAAAAGCTGTGTATTGTACGAGTACGAATACGGGTGCATACGAGTAGAATTGTTGATGAAACTGAACGAGAATGTAATTGTAAGCATTTTTGTTAAGTAGAAGTATTTTGATAAGTGTATTGAAGTCTTTCAAAAGTGTATAAATACATATTAAAACACTACATGTATATACATTTTAACTGAGTCGTTAAGTCATCGTTAGTCGTTACATGTAAGTGTTGTTTTGAAACCTTTAGGTTAACGATCTTGTTAAATGTTGTTAACCCAATGTTTATAATAACAAAAGAGATTTTAAATTATTATATTATCATGATATTATGATGTACGA
The DNA here is from genome assembly GCF_046630445.1 of Rutidosis leptorrhynchoides. Classification (NCBI taxonomy): domain Eukaryota; kingdom Viridiplantae; phylum Streptophyta; class Magnoliopsida; order Asterales; family Asteraceae; genus Rutidosis; species Rutidosis leptorrhynchoides. The sequence continues at coordinate 422,650,196 of NC_092338.1, read as the reverse complement.
ATATCTCTTAATATGATATATATACATTAAATGTCGTTACAACGATAAACGTTACATATATGTCTCGTTTCAAAATCATTAAGTTAGTAGTCTTGTTTTTACATATGTAGTTCATTGTTAATATAATTAATGATATGTTTACTTATCATAATATCATGTTAACTATATATATAACCATATATATGTCATCATATAGTTTTTTTACAAGTTTTAACGTTCGTGAATCACCGGTCAACTTGGGTGGTCAATTGTCTATATGAAACCTATTTCAATTAATCAAGTCTTAACAAGTTTGATTGCTTAACATGTTGGAAACATTTAATCATGTAAACATCAATCTCAATTAATATATATAAACATGGAAAAGTTCGGGTCACTACAGTACCTACCCGTTAAATAAATTTCGTCCCGAAATTTTAAGCTGTTGAAGGTGTTGACGAATCTTCTGGAAATAGATGCGGGTATTTCTTCTTCATCTGATCTTCACGCTCCCAGGTGAACTCGGGTCCTCTACGAGAATTCTATCGAACCTTAACAATTGGTATCTTGTTTTGCTTAAGTCTTTTAACCTCACGATCCATTATTTCGACGGGTTCTTCGATGAATTGGAGTTTTTCGTTGATTTGGATTTCATCTAACGGAATAGTGAGATCTTCTTTAGCAAAACATTTCTTCAAATTCGAGACGTGGAATGTGTTATGTACAGCCGCGAGTTGTTGAGGTAACTCAAGTCGGTAAGCTACTGGTCCGACACGATCAATAATCTTGAATGGTCCAATATACCTTGGATTTAATTTCCCTCGTTTACCAAATCGAACAACGCCTTTCCAAGGTGAAACTTTAAGCATGACCATCTCTCCAATTTCAAATTCTATATCTTTTCTTTTAATGTCAGCGTAGCTCTTTTGTCGACTTTGGGCGGTTTTCAACCGTTGTTGAATTTGGATGATCTTCTCGGTAGTTTCTTGTATAATCTCCGGACCCGTAATCTGTCTATCCCCCACCTCACTCCAACAAATCGGAGACCTGCACTTTCTACCATAAAGTGCTTCAAACGGCGCCATCTCAATGCTTGAATAGTAGCTGTTGTTGTAGGAAAATTCTGCTAACGGTAGATGTCGATCCCAACTGTTTCCGAAATCAATAACACATGCTCGTAGCATGTCTTCAAGTGTTTGTATCGTCCTTTCGCTCTGCCCATCAGTTTGTGGATGATAGGCAGTACTCATGTCTAGACGAGTTCCTAATGCTTGCTGTAATGTCTGCCAGAATCTTGAAATAAATCTGCCATCCCTATCAGAGATAATAGAGATTGGTATTCCATGTCTGGAGACGACTTCCTTCAAATACAGTCGTGCTAACTTCTCCATCTTGTCATCTTCTCTTATTGGTAGGAAGTGTGCTGATTTGGTGAGACGATCAACTATTACCCAAATAGTATCAAAACCACTTGCAGTCCTTGGCAATTTAGTGATGAAATCCATGGTAATGTTTTCCCATTTCCATTCCGGGATTTCGGGTTGTTGAAGTATACCTGATGGTTTCTGATGCTCAGCTTTGACCTTAGAACACGTCAAACATTCTCCTACGTATTTAGCAACATCGGCTTTCATACCCGGCCACCAAAAATGTTTCTTGAGATCCTTGTACATCTTCCCCGTTCCAGGATGTATTGAGTATCTGGTTTTATGAGCTTCTCTAAGTACCATTTCTCTCATATCTCCAAATTTTGGTACCCAAATCCTTTCAGCCCTATACCGGGTTCCGTCTTCCCGAATATTAAGATGCTTCTCCGATCCTTTGGGTATTTCATCCTTTAAATTTCCCTCTTTTAAAACTCCTTGTTGCGCCTCCTTTATTTGAGTAGTAATGTTATTATGAATCATTATATTCATAGATTTTACTCGAATGGGTTCTCTATCCTTCCTGCTCAAGGCATCGGCTACCACATTTGCCTTCCCCGGGTGGTAACGAATCTCAAAATCGTAATCATTCAATAATTCAATCCACCTACGCTGCCTCATATTCAGTTGTTTCTGATTAAATATGTGTTGAAGACTTTTGTGGTCGGTATATATAATACTTTTGACCCCATATAAGTAGTGCCTCCAAGTCTTTAATGCAAAAACAACCGCGCCTAATTCCAAATCATGCGTCGTATAATTTTGTTCGTGAATCTTCAATTGTCTAGACGCATAAGCAATCACCTTCGTTCGTTGCATTAATACACAACCGAGACCTTGCTTTGATGCGTCACAATAAATCACAAAATCATCATTCCCTTCAGGCAATGACAATATAGGTGCCGTAGTTAGCTTTTTCTTCAATAACTGAAACGCTTTCTCTTGTTCATCATTCCATTCAAATTTCTTCCCTTTATGCGTTAATGCAGTCAAGGGTTTTGCTATTCTGGAAAAGTCTTGGATGAACCTTCTGTAGTAACCAGCTAGTCCTAAAAACTGGCGTATGTGTTTCGGAGTTTTCGGGGTTTCCCACTTTTCAACAGTTTCTATCTTTGCCGGATCCACCTTAATACCTTCTTTGTTCACTATGTGACCGAGGAATTGAACTTCTTCCAACCAAAATGCACACTTTGAAAACTTAGCGTACAATTCTTCCTTCCTCAATACTTCTAACACCTTTCTCAAATGTTCACCGTGTTCTTGGTCATTCTTTGAGTAAATAAGTATGTCATCAATGAAAACAATGACAAACTTGTCAAGGTATGGTCCACACACTCGGTTCATAAGGTCCATGAACACAGCTGGTGCATTAGTTAAACCAAACGGCATGACCATAAACTCGTAATGACCGTAACGTGTTCTGAAAGCAGTCTTTGGAATATCATCTTCTTTCACCCGCATTTGATGATACCCGGAACGTAAGTCAATCTTTGAATAAACAGACGAGCCTTGTAGTTGATCAAATAAGTCGTCGATTCTCGGTAATGGGTAGCGGTTCTTGATGGTAAGTTTGTTCAACTCTCGGTAGTCGATACACAACCTGAATGTACCATCTTTCTTCTTGACAAACAAAACAGGAGCTCCCCACGGTGATGTGCTTGGTCGAATGAAACCACGCTCTAAAAGTTCTTGTAATTGGCTTTGCAGTTCTTTCATCTCGCTGGGTGCGAGTCTGTAAGGAGCACGAGCTATTGGTGCAGCTCCTGGTACAAGATCTATTTGAAATTCAACGGATCGATGTGGGGGTAATCCCGGTAATTCTTTCGGAAATACATCGGGAAATTCTTTTGCAATGGGAACATCATTGATGCTCTTTTCTTCAATTTGTACTTTCTCGACGTGTGCTAGAACAGCATAGCAACCTTTTCTTATTAGTTTTTGTGCCTTCAAATTACTAATAAGATGTAGCTTCGTGTTGCCCTTTTCTCCGTACACCATTAAGGGTTTTCCTTTTTCTCGTATAATGCGAATTGCATTTTTGTAACAAACGATCTCCGCTTTCACTTCTTTCAACCAGTCCATACCGATTATCACATCAAAACTCCCTAACTCTACTGGTATCAAATCAATCTTAAATGTTTCGCTAACCAGTTTAATTTCTCGATTCCGACATATATTATCTGCTGAAATTAATTTACCATTTGCTAATTCGAGTAAAAATTTACTATCCAAAGGCGTCAATGGACAACTTAATTTAGCACAAAAATCTCTACTCATATAGCTTCTATCCGCACCCGAATCAAATAAAACGTAAGCAGATTTATTATCAATAAGAAACGTACCCGTAACAAGCTCCGGGTCTTCCTGTGCCTCTACCGCATTAATATTGAAAACTCTTCCACGGCCTTGTCCATTCGTGTTCTCCTGGTTCGGGCAATTTCTAATAATGTGGCCTGGTTTTCCACATTTATAACAAACTACATTGGCATAACTTGCTCCGACACTACTTGCTCCTCCATTACTCGTTCCGACACCATTTGTTCCTTTCGTTCTATTAACCCCTGGTCCGTAGACCTCACACTTCGCCGCGCTATGACCATTTCTTTTACACTTGTTGCAAAATTTGGTGCAGAACCCCGAGTGATTCTTTTCACACCTTTGGCATAGTTGCTTCTGATTGTTGTTGTTGTTGCGGTTATTATTGTTGTTGGGATGATTGTTGTAGTTGCTGTTGTTGTTGTTGTTGTTGTTGTTGTTGTTGTTGGGCCGTTTGTTGTAGTTGCGATTGATGTTGCGATTGTTGGGATAATTGTTGCGATTATTGTTGTAATTGCTGTTGTTGTTGTATTGGTGATTCTTATCACCGTTTTCCTCCCACTTTCTTTTGACTTGCTTCACATTGGCCTCTTCAGCAGTCTGTTCTTTAATTCTTTCTTCAATCTGGTTCACTAGTTTGTGAGCCATTCTACATGCCTGTTGTATTGAGGCGGGCTCGTGTGAACTTATATCTTCTTGGATTCTTTCCGGTAATCCTTTCACAAACGCGTCGATCTTCTCTTCCTCATCTTCGAATGCTCCCGGACACAATAGGCACAATTCTGTGAATCGTCTTTCGTACGTGGTAATATCAAATCCTTGGGTTCGTAACCCTCTAAGTTCTGTCTTGAGCTTATTGACCTCGGTTCTGGGACGGTACTTCTCGTTCATCAAGTGCTTGAATGCTGACCACGGTAGTGCGTACGCATCATCTTGTCCCACTTGCTCTAGATAGGTATTCCACCATGTTAACGCAGAACCTGTGAAGGTATGCGTAGCGTACTTCACTTTGTCCTCTTCAGTACACTTACTTATGGCAAACACCGATTCAACCTTCTCGGTCCACCGTTTCAATCCGATCGGTCCTTCGGTTCCATCAAATTCCAAAGGTTTGCAGGCAGTGAATTCTTTGTAGGTGCATCCTACACGATTTCCTGTACTGCTAGATCCAAGGTTATTGTTGGTATGTAGCGCAGCCTGTACTGCGGCTATGTTTGAAGCTAGAAAAGTACGGAATTCCTCTTCATTCATATTCACGGTGTGTCGAGTAGTCGGTGCCATTTCCTTCAAAATAGTTAAATGGAACAAGTTAATCAGACAGAATATTAAGAGTAGTTAATAGTATTTCGTAGCATAATATGAACTCATTTATAAAAGCTTTTTCTTCATATTAGCGTTTTATAAGTTTAAATTCGGGTAGTACCTACCCGTTAAGTTCATACTTAGTAGCTAATATACAATTCAACTACTACAATTCTATATGAAAAACTGATTATAATAATATTTCGCGTTCAAACTTTTATACAATATTTTACAAACTTACAATACCGCTTATTTTACATAAAGCATGAAATATAGCACACAATAACTTTGATACAAGATAGTTGTGAAGACAATTCTAGCTAGTACACAAGTCGTTCAGCAAAGGCAATAAAGACACGTAATTCATACGTCCAGAAACAAGTCATGCATTCTGGTTTTACTAGGATTACTTCCCATCCTTGGTCTTGTGCAACATAACCGTTATGGCCGTTGATAAGACAGCGTGTTGTAACGTCATCAAAGGGACGAGGGTTACGTAATGTCCAACAGTCCCGTAATAATCTAAAAACCTCATTTCTTACCCCAATTACCGACTCCGTCACTTGTGGAAACGTTTTGTTTAATAGTTGTAGCCCGATGTTCTTGTTCTCACTTTGGTGAGAAGCGAACATTACTAATCCGTAAGCATAACATGCTTCTTTATGTTGCATGTTAGCCGCTTTTTCTAAATCACGAAGTCCAATATTCGGATATATTGAGTCAAAATAATTTCTTAACCCGTTGCGTAAAATAGCATTTGGGTTCCCCGCAATATATGCGTCAAAGTAAACACATCGTAACTTATGGGTTTCCCAATGTGATATCCCCCATCTTTCAAATGAAAGTCTCTTATAAACCAAGACATTCTTGGAACGTTCTTCGAATGTCTTACAAACTGATCTCGCCTTAAATAGTTGTGCCGAAGAATTCTGGCCGACTCTAGACAAGATTTCATCAATCATGTCTCCGGGTAGGTCTCTTAAAATATTGGGTTGTCTATCCATTTTGTGTTTTTAAACTGTAAAATAGACAAGAGTTAGATTCATAAAAAAAATACTTATTAATACAAGCAATTTTTACATATATCATAAAGCATAAGAACACTATATTCCATATATTACACCACACGAATACAACTATCTTATTCCGACTCGCTCGTTTCTTCTTCTTCGGTTTTGGTTCGTTTTGCCAAGTTTCTAGGGATATATGATGTTCCCCTAATACGAGCCGTCGTTGTCCACATTGGTTTAGAAAAACCTGGTGGTTTAGAGGTTCCCGGGTCATTGTTACAACTTAAGGACTTCGGGGGTTGACGATACATATAAAGTTCATCGGGGTTGGAATTAGATTTCTCTATTTTTATGCCCTTTCCCTTATTATTTTCTTTTGCCTTTTTAAATTCAGTTGGGGTAATTTCTATAACATCATCGGAATTCTCGTCGGAATCCGATTCATCGGAGAATTGGTAATCCTCCCAATATTTTGCTTCCTTGGCGGAAACACCATTGACCATAATTAACTTTGGTCGGTTGGTTGAGGATTTTCTTTTACTTAACCGTTTTATTATTTCCCCCACCGGTTCTATTTCTTCATCCGGTTCCGATTCTTCTTCCGGTTCCGACTCTTCTTCCGGTTCCGACTCTTCTTCCGGTTCCTCTTCGGGAACTTGTGAATCAGTCCACAAATCATTCCAATTTACATTTGACTCTTCATTATTATTAGGTGAGTCAATGGGACTTGTTCTAGAGGTAGACATCTATCACATAATATCAAACACGTTAAGAGATTAATATATCACATAATATTCATATGTTAAAAATATATAGTTTCCAACAAAAATGTTAAGCAATCATTTTTAAAGAAAACACGGTCGAAGTCCAGACTCACTAATGCATCCTAACAAACTCGATAAGACACACTAATGCAAATTTTCTGGTTCTCTAAGACCAACGCTCGGATACCAACTGAAATGTCCCGTTCTTATTGATTAAAAACGTTCCATATTAGTTGATTTCGTTGCGAGGTTTTGACCTCTATATGAGACGTTTTTCAAAGACTGCATTCATTTTTAAACAAACCATAACCTTCATTTCATCAATAAAGGTTTAAAAAGCTTTACGTAGATTATCAAATAATGATAATCTAAAATATCCTGTTTACACGCGACCATTACATAATGGTTTACAATACAAATATGTTACAACAAAATAAGTTTCTTGAATGCAGTTTTTACACAATATCATACAAGCATGGACTCCAAATCTTGTCCTTATTTAAGTATGCGACAGCGGAAGCTCTTAATAATCACCTGAGAATAAACATGCTTAAAACGTCAACAAAAATGTTGGTGAGTTATAGGTTTAACCTATATATATCAAATCGTAACAATAGACCACAAGATTTCATATTTCAATACACATCCCATACATAGAGATAAAAATCATTCATATGGTGAACACCTGGTAACCGACAATAACAAGATGCATATATAAGAATATCCCCATCATTCCGGGACACCCTTCGGATATGATATAAATTTCGAAGTACTAAAGCATCCGGTACTTTGGATGGGGTTTGTTAGGCCCAATAGATCTATCTTTAGGATTCGCGTCAATTAGGGTGTCTGTTCCCTAATTCTTAGATTACCAGACTTAATAAAAAGGGGCATATTCGATTTCGATAATTCAACCATAGAATGTAGTTTCACGTACTTGTGTCTATTTTGTAAATCATTTATAAAACCTGCATGTATTCTCATCCCAAAAATATTAGATTTTAAAAGTGGGACTATAACTCACTTTCACAGATTTTTACTTCGTCGGGAAGTAAGACTTGGCCACTGGTTGATTCACGAACCTATAACAATATATACATATATATCAAAGTATGTTCAAAATATATTTACAACACTTTTAATATATTTTGATGTTTTAAGTTTATTAAGTCAGCTGTCCTCGTTAGTAACCTACAACTAGTTATCCACAGTTAGATGTACAGAAATAAATCGATAAATATTATCTTGAATCAATCCACGACCCAGTGTATACGTATCTCAGTATTGATCACAACTCAAACTATATATATTTTGGAATCAACCTCAACCCTGTATAGCTAACTCCAACATTCACATATAGAGTGTCTATGGTTGTTCCGAAATATATATAGATGTGTCGACATGATAGGTCGAAACATTGTATACGTGTCTATGGTATCTCAAGATTACATAATATATAATACAAGTTGATTAAGTTATGGTTGGAATAGATTTGTTACCAATTTTCACGTAGCTAAAATGAGAAAAATTATCCAATCTTGTTTTACCCATAACTTCTTCATTTTAAATCCGTTTTGAGTGAATCAAATTGCTATGGTTTCATATTGAACTATATTTTATGAATCTAAACAAAAAAAGTATAGGTTTCTAGTCGGAAAAATAAGTTACAAGTCGTTTTTGTAAAGGTAGTCATTTCAGTCGAAAGAACGACGTCTAGATGACCATTTTAGAAAACATACTTCCACTTTGAGTTTAACCATAATTTTTGGATATAGTTTCATGTTCATAATAAAAATCATTTTCTCAGAATAACAACTTTTAAATCAAAGTTTATCATAGTTTTTAATTAACTAACCCAAAACAGCCCGCGGTGTTACTACGACGGCGTAAATCCGGTTTTACGATGTTTTTCGTGTTTCCAGGTTTTAAATCATTAAGTTAGCATATCATATAGATATAGAACATGTGTTTAGTTGATTTTAAAAGTCAAGTTAGAAGGATTAACTTTTGTTTGCGAACAAGTTTAGAATTAACTAAACTATGTTCTAGTGATTACAAGTTTAAACCTTCGAATAAGATAGCTTTATATGTATGAATCGAATGATGTTATGAACATCATTACTACCTTAAGTTCCTTGGATGAACCTACTGGAAAAGAGAAAAATGGATCTAGCTTCAATGGATCCTTAGATGGCTCAAAGTTCTTGAAGCAAAATCATGACACGAAAACAAGTTCAAGTAAGATCATCACTTGAAATAAGATTGTTATAGTTATAGAAATTGAACCAAAGTTTGAATATGATTATTACCTTGTATTAGAATGATAACCTACTGTAAGAAACAAAGATTTCTTGAGGTTGGATGATCACCTTACAAGATTGGAAGTGAGCTAGCAAACTTGAAAGTATTCTTGATTTTATGAAACTAGAACTTTTGGAATTTATGAAGAACACTTAGAACTTGAAGATAGAACTTGAGAGAGTTCAATTAGATGAAGAAAATTGAAGAATGAAAGTGTTTGTAGGTGTTTTTGGTCGTTGGTGTATGGATTAGATATAAAGGATATGTAATTTTGTTTTCATGTAAATAAGTCATGAATGATTACTCATATTTTTGTAATCTTATGAGATATTTCATGCTAGTTGCCAAATGATGGTTCCCACATGTGTTAGGTGACTCACATGGGCTGCTAAGAGCTGATCATTGGAGTGTATATACCAATAGTACATACATCTAAAAGCTGTGTATTGTACGAGTACGAATACGGGTGCATACGAGTAGAATTGTTGATGAAACTGAACGAGAATGTAATTGTAAGCATTTTTGTTAAGTAGAAGTATTTTGATAAGTGTATTGAAGTCTTTCAAAAGTGTATAAATACATATTAAAACACTACATGTATATACATTTTAACTGAGTCGTTAAGTCATCGTTAGTCGTTACATGTAAGTGTTGTTTTGAAACCTTTAGGTTAACGATCTTGTTAAATGTTGTTAACCCAATGTTTATAATAACAAAAGAGATTTTAAATTATTATATTATCATGATATTATGATGTACGAATATCTCTTAATATGATATATATACATTAAATGTCGTTACAACGATAAACGTTACATATATGTCTCGTTTCAAAATCATTAAGTTAGTAGTCTTGTTTTTACATATGTAGTTCATTGTTAATATAATTAATGATATGTTTACTTATCATAATATCATGTTAACTATATATATAACCATATATATGTCATCATATAGTTTTTTTACAAGTTTTAACGTTCGTGAATCACCGGTCAACTTGGGTGGTCAATTGTCTATATGAAACCTATTTCAATTAATCAAGTCTTAACAAGTTTGATTGCTTAACATGTTGGAAACATTTAATCATGTAAACATCAATCTCAATTAATATATATAAACATGGAAAAGTTCGGGTCACTACATAAAACACTACATGTATATACATTTTAACTGAGTCGTTAAGTCATCGTTTGTCGTTACATGTAAATGTTGTTTTGAAACCTTTAGGTTAACGATCTTGTTGAATGTTGTTAACCCATTGTTTATTATAACAAATGAGATGTTAAATTGTTATATTATCATGATATTATGATATATAATATATCTTAGTTTGAAATATATACAGTTAAATGTCGTTACAACGATAATCGTTACATATATGTCTCGTTTCGAAATCATTAAGTTAGTAGTCTTATTTTTACATATGTATTTCATTGTTAATACACTTAATAATATATTTACTTATCATTTAACATAATTAACCAAGTGTATCAATATCTTAATATGATTCATATGTACCTAGTAAGACGTTGTTATAACGATAATCGTTATATATATCGTTTTCGAGTTTCTTAAATTAATAGTCTCATTTTTATGTATATAACTCATTGTTAAAATACCTAATGAGATACATACTTATAATAAAATCATGTTAACTATATATATAACCATATATATGTCATCGTATAGTTTTTACAAGTTTTAACGTTCGTGAATCACCGGTTAACTTGGGTGGTCAATTGTCTATATGAAACCTATTTCAATTAATCAAGTCTTAACAAGTTTGATTGCTTAACATGTTGGAAATACTTAATCATGTAAATAACAATTTCATTTAATATATATATAAACATGGAAAAGTTCGGGTCACTACAGTTTCGTATTGAACTTGAATTTATGAAACTAAACAGAAAAGGTATAGGTTTATAGTCGGAAATACAAGTTACAAGTCATTTTTGAAAGAGGTAGTCATTTCCGTCGAAAGAACGACATCTTGATGACTGTTTTGAAAAACATACTTTCACTTTGAGTTTAACCATGATTTTTGGATATGGTTTCATGTTCATAAGAAAAATCATTTTCCCAGAAGTATAGCTTTTAAATCAAATTTTTTCATAGTTTTTAATTATCTAAACCAAAACAGCCCCCGGTTGTAACTACGACGGCGTAAATCCGGTTTTATGGTGTTTATCGTGTTTCTGGGTTTTAAATAATTAAGTTAGCATATCATATAGATATAGATCATGTGTATAGTTGATTTTAAAAGTGTAGTTAGAAGGATTAACTTTATTTGCGAACAAGTTTAGAATTAACTAAACTATGTTCTAGTGATTACTAGTTTACCACTTCGAATATGATAGCTTTTTATGTATGAATCGAATGATGTTATGAACATCATTACTACCTTAAGTTCCTTGGATAAACCTACTGGAAAAGAGAAAAATGGATCTAGCTTCAACGGATCCTTGGATGGCTCGAAGTTCTTGAAGCAGAATCATGACACGAAAACAAGTTCAAGTAAGATCATCACTTGAAATAAGATTGTTATAGTTATAGAAATTGAACCAAAGTTTGAATATGATTATTACCTTGTATTATAATGATAACCTACTGTAAGAAACAAAGATTTCTTGAGGTTGGATGATCACCTTACAAGATTGGAAGTGAGCTAGCAAACTTGAAAGTATTCTTGATTTTATGTAACTAGAACTTGTAGAATTTATGAAGAACACTTAGAACTTGAAGTTAGAACTTAAGAGAGATCAATTAGATGAAGAAAATTAAAGAATGAAAGTGTTTGTAGGTGTTTTTGGTCTTTGGTGTACGGATTAGATATAAAGGATATGTAATTTTGTTTTCATGTAAATAAGTCATGAATGATTACTCATATTTTTGTAATTTTATGAGATATTTCATGCTAGTTGCCAAATGATGGTTCCCACATGTGTTAGGTGACTCACATTGGCTGCTAAGAGCTAATCATTAGAGTGTATATACCAATAGTACATACATCTAAAAGCTATGTATTGTACGAGTACGAATACGGGTGCATACGAGTAGAATTGTTGATGAAACTGAACGAGGATGTAATTGTAAGCATTTTTGTTAAGTAGAAGTATTTTGATAAGTGTCTTGAAGTCTTTCAAAAGTGCATGAATACATATTAAAAAACTACATGTATATATATATTTTAACTGAGTCGTTAAGTCATCGTTAGTCGTTACATGTAAGTGTTGTTTTGAGACCTTTAGGTTAACAATCTTGTTAAATGTTGTTAACCCAAAGTTTATAATATCAAATGAGATTTTAAATTATTATATTATCATGATGTTATGATATATTAATATATCTTAATATGATATATACATTTAAATGTCGTTACAACGGTAGATGTCGATCCCAACTGTTTCCGAAATCAATAACACATGCTCGTAGCATGTCTTCAAGCGTTTGTATCATCCTTTCACTCTACAAATCAGTTTGTGGATGATAGGAAGTACTAATGTCTAAACGATTTCCTAATGCTTGCTGTAATGTCTGCCAGAATCTTGAAATAAATCTGCCATCCCTATCAGAGATAATAGAGATTGGTATTCCATGTCTGGAGACGACTTCCTTCAAATACAGTCGTGCTAACTTCTCCATCTTGTCATCTTCTATTATTGGCAGGAAGTGTGCTGACTTGGTGAGACGATCAACTATTACCCAAATAGTATCATAACCACTTGCAGTCCTTGGCAATTTAGTAATGAAATCCATGGTAATGTTTTCCCATTTCCATTCCGGGATTTCAGGTTGTTGTAGTAGACCTGATGGTTTCTGATGTTCAGATTTGACCTTAGAACACGTCAAACATTCTCCTACATATTTAGCAATATCGGCTTTCATACCTGGCCACCAAAAATGTTTCTTAAGATCCTTGCACATCTTCCCCGTTCCAGGATGTATTGAGTATCTGGTTTTATGAGTTTCTCTAAGTACCATTTCTCTCATATCTCCAAATTTTGGTACCCAAATTCTTTCAGCCCTATACCGGGTTCCGTCTTCCCGAATATTAAGATGCTTCTCCGATCCTTTGGGTATTTCATCCTTTAAATTTCCCTCTTTTAAAACTCCTTGTTGCGCCTCCTTTATTTGAGTAGTAAGGTTAGTGTGAATCATTATATTCATAGATTTTACTCGAATGGGTCCTCTGTCCTTTCTGCTCAAGGCATCGGCTACCACATTTGCCTTCCCCGGGTGGTAATGAATCTCAAAGTCGTAATCATTCTACAATTTAATCCACCTACGCTGCCTCATATTCAGTTGTTTCTAATTAAATATGTGTTGAAGACTTTTGTGGTCGGTATATATAATACTTTTGACCCCATATAAGTAGTGCCTCCAAGTCTTTAATGCAAAAACAACCGCGCCTAATTCCAAATCATGCATCGTATAATTTTGCTCGTGAATCTTCAATTGTCTAGACGCATAAGCAATCACCTTCGTCCGTTGCATTAATACACAACCGAGACCTTGCTTTGATGCGTCACAATAAATCACAAAATCATCATTCCCTTCAGGCAATGACAATATAGGTGCCGTAGTTAGCTTTTTCTTCAATAATTGAAACGCCTTCTCTTGTTCATCCTTCCATTCAAATTTCTTCCCTTTATGCATTAATGCAGTCAAGGGTTTTGCTATTTTGGAGAAATCTTGGATGAATCTTCTGTAGTAACCAGCCAATCCTAAAAATTGACGTATATGCTTCGGAGTTTTTGGGGTTTCCCACTTTTCAACGGTTTCGATCTTTGCCGGGTCCACCTGGATACCTTCTTTGTTCACTATGTGACCGAGGAATTGAACTTCTTCCAACAAAATGCACACTTTGAAAACTTAGCGTACAATTTTTCTTTCCTCAATACTTCTAGCACTTTTCTCAAATGTTCTTCGTGCTCTTGATCATTCTTTGAGTAAATAAGTATGTCATCGATGAAAATAATGACAAACTTGTCAAGATATGGCCCACACACTCGGTTCATAAGGTCCATGAACACTGCTGGTGCGTTAGTCAATCCAAACGGCATAACCATAAACTCGTAATGACCATAACGCGTCCTAAAAGCAGTTTTTGGAATATCATCCTCCTTTACTCGCATTTGATGATATCCATAACGTAAATCGATCTTCGAATAAACTGACGAGCCTTGTAGTTGATCAAATAAGTCGTCAATTCTCGGCAGTGGATAACGGTTTTTGATGGTAAGTTTGTTCAACTCTCTGTAGCCAATACACAACCTAAATGTACCATCCTTCTTCTTGACAAACAAAACAGAAGCTCCCCATGGTGATGTGCTTGGTCGAATGAAACCACGTTCTAATAGTTCTTGCAGTTGGCTTTGCAGTTCTTTCATCTCGCTGGGTGCGAGTCTATAAAGAGCACGAGCTATTGGTGCAGCTCCTGGTACAAGATCTATTTGAAATTTAACAGATCGATGTGGAGGTAGTCCCGGTAATTCTTTCGGAAATACATCGGGAAATTCTTTTGCGACGGGAACATCATTGATGCTCCTTTCTTTAGTTTGTACTTTCTCGACGTGTGCTAGAACAGCATAGCAACCTTTTCTTATTAGTTTTTGTGCCTTCAAATTACTAATAAGATGTAGCTTCATGTTGCCCTTTTCTCCGTACACCATTAAGGGTTCTCCTTCTTCTTGTACAATGCGAATTGCATTTTTATAACATACGATCTCTGCTTTCACCTTCTTCAGCCAGTCCATGCCAACTATTACATCAAAACTCCCTAACTCTACTGGTATCAAATCAATCTTAAATATTTTGCTACCCAGTTTAATTTCTCGATTTCGGCATATATTATCTGCTGAAATTAATTTACCGTTTGCTAATTCGAGTAAAAATTTACTATCCAAAGGCGTCAATGGACAACTTAATTTAGCACAAAAATCTCTACTCATATAGCTTCTATCCGCACCCGAATCAAATAAAACGTAAGCAGATTTATTGTCAATAAGAAACGTACCCGTAACAAGCTCCGGGTCTTCCTGTGCCTCTGCCGCATTAATATTGAAAACTCTTCCGCGGCCTTGTCCATTCGTGTTCTCCTGGTTCGGGCAATTTCTAATAATGTGGCCCGGTTTTCCACATTTATAACAAACTACATTGGCGTAACTTGCTCCGACACTACTTGCTCCGCCATTACTCGTTCCGACACCATTTGTTCCTTTCGTTCTGTTAACCCCTGGTCCGTAGACCTCACACTTCGCCGCGCTATGACCATTTCTTTTACACTTGTTGCAAAATTTGGTGCAGAACCCCGAGTGATACTTTTCACACCTTTGGCATAGCTGCTTCTGATTGTTGTTGTTGTTGCGGTTGTTATTGTTGTTGGGATGATTGTTGTAGTTGTTGTTGTTGTTGTTGTTGTTGTTGTTGTTGGGCCGTTTGTTGTAGTTGCGATTGATGTTGCGATTGTTGGGATAATTTTTGCGATTATTATTGTAATTGCTGTTGTTGTTGTATTGGTGATTCTTATCACCGTTTTCCTCCCACTTTCTTTTGACTTGCTTCACATTGGCCTCTTCAGCCATTTGTTCTTTAATTCTTTCCTCAATCTGGTTCACTAGCTTGTGAGCCATTCTACATGCCTGTTGTATGGAGGCGGGCTCGTGTGAACTTATATCTTCTTGGATTCTTTCCGGTAATCCTTTCACAAACGCGTCGATTTTCTCTTCCTCATCTTCGAACGCTCCCGGACACAATAGGCACAATTCTGTGAATCGTCTTTCGTACGTGGTAATATCAAATCCTTGGGTTTGTAACCCTCTAAGTTCTGTCTTGAGCTTATTGACCTCGGTTCTGGGACGGTACTTCTCGTTCATCAAGTGCTTGAATGCTGACCACGGTAGTACGTACGCATCATCTTGTCCCACTTGCTCTAGATAGGTATTCCACCATGTTAACGCAGAACCTGTGAAGGTATGCGTAGCGTACTTCACTTTGTCCTCTTCAGTACACTTACTTATGGCAAACACCGATTCGACCTTCTCGGTCCACCGTTTCAATCCGATCGGTCCTTCGGTTCCATCAAATTCCAAAGGTTTGCAGGCAGTGAATTCTTTGTAGGTGCATCCTACACGATTTCCTGTACTGCTAGATCCAAGGTTATTGTTGGTATGTAGCGCAGCCTGTACTGCGGCTATGTTTGAAGCAAGAAAAGTACGGAATTCCTCTTCATTCATATTCATGGTGTGTCGAGTAGTCGGTGCCATTTCCTTCAAAATAGTCAAATGGAACAAGTTAATCATACAGAATATTAAGAGTAGTTAATAGTATTTCGTAGCATAATATGAACTCATTTATAAAAGCTTTTTCTTCATATTAGCGTTTTATAAGTTTAAATTCGGGTAGTACCTACCCGTTAAGTTCATACTTAGTAGCTAATATATAATTCAACTACTACAATTCTATATGAAAAACTGATTATAATAATATTTCGCGTTCAAACTTTTATACAATATTTTACAAACTTACAATACCGCTTATTTTACATAAAGCATGAAATATAGCACACAATAACTTTGATACAAGATAGTTGTGAAGATAATTCTAGCTAGTACACAAGTCGTTCAGCAAAGGCAATAAAGACACGTAATTCATACGTCCAGAAACAAGTCATGCATTCTGGTTTTACTAGGACTACTTCCCATCCTTGGTCTTGTGGAACATAACCGTTATGGTCGTTGATAAGACAGCGTGTTGTAACGTCGTCAAAGGGACGAGGGTTACATAATGACCAACAGTCTCGTAATAACCTAAAAACCTCATTTCTTACCCCAATTACTGACTCTGTCACTTGTGGGAACGTTTTGTTTAATAGTTGTAGCCCGATGTTCTTTTTCTCACTTTGGTGAGAAGCGAACATTACTAACCCGTAAGCATAGCATGCTTCTTTATGTTGCATGTTAGCCGCTTTTTCTAAATCATGAAGTCCTATATTCGGATACATTGAGTCAAAATAATTTCTTAACCCGTTGTGTAAAATAGCATTTGGGTTCCTCGCAATATATGCGTCAAAGTAAACACATCATAACTTATGGGTTTCCCAATGTGATATCCCCCATCTTTCAAACGAAAGTCTCTTATAAACCAAGATATTCTTGGAACGTTCTTCAAATGTCTTACAAACTGATTTCGCCGTAAATAGTTGTGCCGAAGAATTCTGACCGACTCTAGACAAGATTTCATCAATCATGTCTCCGGGTAGGTCTCTTAAAATATTGGGTTGTCTATCCATTTTGTGTTTTTATACTGTAAAATAGACAAGAGTTAGATTCATAAAAAAAAATACTTATTAATACAAGCAATTTTTACATATATCATAAAGCATAAGCACACTATATTACATATATTACACCACACAAATACAACTATCTTATTCCAACTCGCTCGTTTCTTCTTCTTCGGTTTTGGTTTGTTTTGCCAAGTTTCTAGGGATATATGATGTTCCCCTAATATGAGCTGTCGTTTTCCACAACGGTTTAGAAAAACCTGGTGGTTTAGAGGTTCCCGGGTCATTGTTACAACTTAAGGGCTTCGGGGGTTGACGATACATATAAAGTTCATCGGGGTTGGAATTAGATTTCTCTATTTTTATGCCCTTTCCCTTATTATTTTCTTTTGCCTTTTTAAATTCAGTTGGGGTAATTTCTATAACATCATCGGAATTCTCGTCGGAATCCGATTCATCGGAGAATTGGTAATCCTCCCAATATTTTGCTTCCTTGGCGGAAACACCATTGACCATAATTAACCTTGGTCGGTTGGTTGAGGATTTTCTTTTACTTAACCGTTTTATTATTTCCCCCACCGGTTCTATTTCCTCCTCCGGTTCCTCCTCTTCCGGTTCTGATTCTTCTTCCGGTTCTGATTCTTCTTCCGGTTCTTCTTCGGGAACTTGTGAATCAGTCCAATATATATTCGACTCTTCGTTATTATTAGGTGAGTCAATGGGATTTGTGCTAGAGGTAGACATCTATCACACAATATCAAACATGTTAAGAGATTAATATATCACATAATATATACATGTTAATAATATATAGTTTCCAACAAAAATGTTAAGCAATCATTTTTAAAGAAAACACGGTCGAAGTCCAGACTCACTAATGCATCCTAACAAACTCGATAAGACACACTAATGCAAATTTTCTGGTTCTCTAAGACCAACGCTCGGATACCAACTGAAATGTCCCGTTCTTATTGATTAAAAACGTTCCATATTAATTGATTTCGTTGCGAGGTTTTGACCTCTATATGAGACGTTTTTCAAAGACTGCATTCATTTTTAAAACAAACCATAACCTTTATTTCATAAATAAAGGTTTAAAAAGCTTTACGTAGATTATCAAATAATGATAATCTAAAATATCCTGTTTACACACGACCATTACATAATGGTTTACAATACAAATATGTTACATCGAAATCAGTTTCTTGAATGTCGTTTTTACACAATATCATACAAACATGGACTCCAAATCTTGTCCTTATTTTAGTATGCAACAGCGGAAGCTCTTAATAATCACCTGAGAATAAACATGCTTAAAACGTCAACAAAAATGTTGGTGAGTTATAGGTTTAACCTATATATTATCAAATCATAATAATAGACCACAAGATTTCATATTTCAATACACATCCCATACATAGAGATAAAAATCATTCATATGGTGAACACCTGGTAACCGACATTAACAAGATGCATATATAAGAATATCCTCATCATTCCGGGACACCCTTCGGATATGATATAAATTTCAAAGTACTAAAGCATCCGGTACTTTGGATGGGGTTTGTTAGGCCCAATAGATCTATCTTTAGGATTCGCGTCAATTAGGGTGTCTGTTTCCTAATTCTTAGATTACCAGACTTAATAAAAAGGGGCATATTCGATTTCGATAATTCAACCATAGAATGTAGTTTCACGTACTTGTGTCTATTTTGTAAATCATTTATAAAACCTGCATGTATTCTCATCCCAAAAATATTAGATTTTAAAAGTGGGACTATAACTCACTTTCACAGATTTTTACTTCGTCGGGAAGTAAGACTTGGCCACTGGTTGATTCACGAACCTATAACAATATATACATATATATCAAAGTATGTTCAAAATATATTTACAACACTTTTAATATATTTTGATGTTTTAAGTTTATTAAGTCAGCTGTCCTCGTTAGTAACCTACAACTAGTTGTCCACAGTTAGATGTACAGAAATAAATCGATAAATATTATCTTGAATCAATCCACGACCCAGTGTATACGTATCTCAGTATTGATCACAACTCAAACTATATATATTTTGGAATCAACCTCAACCCTGTATAGCTAACTCCAACATTCACATATAGAGTGTCTATGGTTGTTCCGAAATATATATA
Organism: Rutidosis leptorrhynchoides; assembly: GCF_046630445.1. Lineage (NCBI taxonomy): Eukaryota > Viridiplantae > Streptophyta > Magnoliopsida > Asterales > Asteraceae > Rutidosis > Rutidosis leptorrhynchoides. The sequence goes on along the minus strand of NC_092338.1, from coordinate 422,630,659 downwards.
GATGTGTCGACATGATAGGTCGAAACATTGTATACGTGTCTATGGTATCTCAAGATTACATAATATATAATACAAGTTGATTAAGTTATGGTTGGAATAGATTTGTTACCAATTTTCACGTAGCTAAAATGAGAAAAATTATCCAATCTTGTTTTACCCATAACTTCTTCATTTTAAATCCGTTTTGAGTGAATCAAATTGCTATGGTTTCATATTGAACTCTATTTTATGAATCTAAACATAAAAATTATAGGTTTATAGTCGGAAAAATAAGTTACAAGTCGTTTTTGTAAAGGTAGTCATTTCAGTCGAAAAAACGACGTCTAGATGACCATTTTAGAAAACATACTTCCACTTTGAGTTTAACCATAATTTTTGGATATAGTTTCATGTTCATAATAAAAATCATTTTCCCAGAATAACAACTTTTAAATCAAAGTTTATCATAGTTTTTAATTAACTAACCCAAAACAGCCCGCGGTGTTACTACGACGGTGTAAATCCGGTTTTACGGTGTTTTTCGTGTTTCCAGGTTTTAAATCATTAAGTTAGCATATCATATAGATATAGAACATGTGTTTAGTTGATTTTAAAAGTCAAGTTAGAAGGATTAACTTTTATTTGCGAACAAGTTTAGAATTAACTAAACTATGTTCTAGTGATTACAAGTTTAAACCTTCGAATAAGATAGCTTTATATGTATGAATCGAATGATGTTATGAACATCATTACTACCTCAAGTTCCTTGTATAAACCTACTGGAAATGATAAAAATAGATCTAGCTTCAAAGGATCCTTGGATGGCTTGAAAGTTCTTGAAGCAGAATCATGACACGAAAACAATTTCAAGTAAGATTTTCACTCGAAATAAGATTGTTATAGTTATAGAAATTGAATTAAAGTTTGAATATGATTATTACCTTGTATTAGAAAGATAACCTACTGTAAGTAACAAAGGTTTCTTGATCTTGGATGATTACTTGCAATGGATTTAGAAAACTTGGAAGTAAACTTGCAATCTTGGAAGTATTCTTGATTTTATGAAACTAGAACTTTTGAAATTTATGAAGAACACTTAGAACTTGAAGATAGAACTTGAGAGAGATCAATCAGATGAATAAAATTGAAGAGTGAAAGTGTTTGTAGGTGTTTTTGGTTGTTGGTGTATGGATTAGATATAAAGGATATGTAATTTTGTTTTCATGTAAATAAGTCATGAATGATTACTCATATTTTTATAATTTTATGAGATATTTCCTGCTAGTTGCCAAATGATGGTTCCCACATGTGTTAGGTGACTCACATGGGCTGCTAAGAGCTGATCATTGGAGTGTATATACCAATAGTACATACATCTAAAAGTTGTGTATTGTACGAGTACGAATACGGGTGTATACGAGTAGAATTGTTGATGAAACTGAACGAGGATGTAATTGTAAGCATTTTTGTTAAGTAGAAGTATTTTGATAAGTGTCTTTAAGTCTTTCAAAAGTGTATGAATACATATTAAAACACTACATGTATATACATTTTAACTGAGTCGTTAAGTCATCGTTAGTCGTTACATGTAAATGTTGTTTTGAAACCTTTAGGTTAACGATCTTGTTGAATGTTGTTAACCCATTGTTTATTATAACAAATGAGATGTTAAATTGTTATATTATCATGATATTATGATATATAATATATCTTAGTTTGATATATATACAGTTAAATGTCGTTACAACGATAATCGTTACATATATGTCTCGTTTCGAAATCATTAAGTTAGTAGTCTTATTTTTACATATGTATTTCATTGTTAATACACTTAATAATATATTTACTTATCATTTAACATAATTAACCAAGTGTATCAATATCTTAATATGATTCATATGTACCTAGTAAGACGTTGTTATAACGATAATCATTATATATATCGTTTTCGAGTTTCTTAAATTAATAGTCTCATTTTTATGTATATAACTCATTGTTAAAATACCTAATGAGATACATACTTATAATAAAATCATGTTAACTATATATATAACCATATATATGTCATCGTATAGTTTTTACAAGTTTTAACGTTCGTGAATCACCGGTCAACTTGGGTGGTTAATTGTCTATATGAAATCTATTTCAATTAATCAAGTCTTAACAAGTTTGATTGCTTAACATGTTGGAAACACTTAATCATGTAAATAACAATTTCATTTAATATATATATAAACATGGAAAAGTTTGGGTCACTACAGTTTCGTATTGAACTTGACTTTATGAAACTAAACAGAAAAGGTATAGGTTTATAGTCGGAAATACAAGTTACAAGTCATTTTTGAAAGAGGTAGTTATTTCCGTCGAAAGAACGACATCTTGATGACTGTTTTGAAAAACATACTTTCACTTTGAGTTTAACCATGATTTTTGGATATGGTTTCATGTTCATAAGAAAAATCATTTTCTCAGAAGTATAGCTTTTAAATCAAAGTTTTTCATAGTTTTTAATTATCCAAACCAAAACAGCCCCCGGTTGTAACTACGACGGCGTAAATCCGGTTTTATGGTGTTTATCGTGTTTCCGGGTTTTAAATCATTAAGTTAGCATATCATATAGATATAGATAATGTGTATAGTTGATTTTAAAAGTGTATTTAGAAGGATTAACTTTATTTGCGAACAAGTTTAGAATTAACTAAACTATGTTCTAGTGATTACTAGTTTACCACTTCGAATATGATAGCTTTTTATGTATGAATCGAATGACGTTATGAACATCATTACTACCTTAAGTTCCTTGGATAAACCTACTGGAAAAGAAAAAAATGAATCTAGCTTCAACGGATCCTTGGATGGCTCGAAGTTCTTGAAGCAGAATCATGACACGAAAACAAGTTCAAGTAAGATCATCACTTGAAATAAGATTGTTATAGTTATAGAAATTGAACCAAAGTTTGAATATGATTATTACCTTGTATTAGAATGATAACCTACTGTAAGAAACAATGATTTCTTAAGATTGGATGATCACCTTACAAGATTGGAAGTGAGCTAGCAAACTTGAAAGTATTCTTGATTTTATGTAACTAGAACTTGTAGAATTTATGAAGAACACTTAGAACTTGAAGTTAGAACTTGAGAGAGATCAATTAGATGAAGAAAATTGAAGAATGAAAGTGTTTGTAGGTGTTTTTGGTCTTTGGTGTATGGATTAGATATAAAGGATATGTAATTTTGTTTTCATGTAAATAAGTCATGAATGATTACTCCTATTTTTGTAATTTTATGAGATATTTCATGCTAGTTGCCAAATGATGGTTCCCACATATATTAGGTGACTCAAATGGGCTGCTAAGAGCTAATCATTGGAGTGTATATACCAATAGTACATACATCTAAAAGCTGTGTATTGTACGAGTACGAATACGGGTGCATACGAGTAGAATTGTTGATGAAACTGAACGAGGATGTAATTGTAAGCATTTTTGTTAAGTAGAAGTATTTTGATAAGTGTCTTGAAGTCTTTAAAAAGTGTATGAATACATATTAAAACACTACATGTATATACATTTTAACTGAGTCGTTAAGTCATCGTTAGTCGTTACATGTAAGTGTTGTTTTGAGACCTTTAGGTTAACGATCTTGTTAAATGTTGTTAACCCAAAGTTTATAATATCAAATGAGATTTTAAATTATTATATTATCATGATATTATGATATATTAATATGTCTTAATATGATATATACATTTAAATGTCGTTACAACGATAATCGTTACATATATGTCTCGTTTCGAAATCCTTAAGTTAGTAGTCTTGTTTTTACTTATGTAGTTGATTGTTAATACACTTAATGATATATTTAATTATCATATTATCATGTTATATATAATATAACAATGTATTAATAGGCTTCATATATATTTAGTAAGACGTGGTTATAACGATAATCATTATATGTATCGTTTCGAGTTTCATACGTCAATAGTCTCCTTTTTAAGTATATAACTTATTGTTACTATTTTTAATGAGATAGTTGATGATCATTATATCATGTTAAACATATATATTTATTCATTTATGTATCATCATGTCATATACAACTTATAGCGTTCGTGAATCATTGGTCAAACTGGGTAATCAGACGTTTACAAAATTTCCGTTTCAATTAACCAAGTCTTAACAAGTTTGATTGCTTAACATGTTGGAAATATTTAATCATGTAAATATAGTTTTCATTAAACATATTATCATATAAGGTTCGGAAAATTTTGGGTCACTACAGTACCTACCCGTTAAATAAATTTCGTTCCGAAATTTTAAGCGATTGGAGGTGTTGGCTCATCTTCTGGAAATAAATGCGGGTACTTCTTCTTCATCTGATCTTCTCGTTCTCAGGTGAACTCGGGTCCTCTACGAGCATTCCATCAAACCTTAATAATCGGTATCTTGTTTTGTTTAAGTCTCTTAACCTCACGATCCATTATTTCAACGGGTTCTTCAATGAATTGAAGTTTTTCATTGATTTGGATTTCGTCCAACGGAATAGTGAGATCTTCTTTAGCAAAACATTTCTTCAAATTCGAGACGTGGAAAGTGTTATGTACAGCCGCGAGTTGTTGAGGTAACTCAAGTCGGTAAGCTACTGGTCCGACACGATCAATAATCTTGAATGGTCCAATATACCTTGGATTTAATTTCCCTCGTTTACCAAATCGAACAACACCTTTCCATGGTGCAACCTTAAGCATGACCATCTCTCCAATTTCAAATTCTATATCTTTTCTTTTAATGTCGGCGTAGCTCTTTTGTCGACTTTGGGCGGTTTTCAACCGTTGTTGAATTTGGATGATCTTCTCAGTAGTTTCTTGTATTATCTCCGGACCCGTAATCTATCTATCCCCCACTTCACTCCAACAAATTGGAGACCTGCACTTTCTACCATAAAGTACTTCAAATGGAGCCATCTCAATGCTTGAATGGTAGCTATTGTTGCAGGAAAATTCTGCTAACGGTAGATGTCGATCCCAACTGTTTCCGAAATCAATAACACATGCTCGTAGCATGTCTTCAAGCGTTTGTATCATCCTTTCACTTTGCCCATCAGTTTGTGGATGATAGGCAGTACTCATGTCTAGACGAGTTCCTAATGCTTGCTGTAATGTCTGCCAGAATCTTGAAATAAATCTGCCATCCCTATCAGAGATAATAGAGATTGGTATTCCATGTCTGGAGACGACTTCCTTCAAATACAGTCGTGCTAACTTCTCCATCTTATCATCTTCTCTTATTGGCAGGAAGTGTGCTGATTTGGTGAGACGATCAACTATTACCCAAATAGTATCAAAACCACTTGCAGTCCTTGGCAATTTAGTGATGAAATCCATGGTAATGTTTTTCCATTTCCATTCCAGGATTTCGGGTTGTTGAAGTAGACCTGATGGTTTCTGATGCTCCTCTTTAACCTTAGAACACGTCAAACATTCCCCTACGTATTTAGCAACATCGACTTTCATACCTGGCCACCAAAAATGTTTCTTGAGATCCTTGTACATCTTCCCCGTTCCAGGATGTATTGAGTATCTGGTTTTATGAGCTTCTCTAAGTACCATTTCTCTCATATCTCCAAATTTTGGTACCCAAATCCTTTCAACCCTATACCGGGTTCCATCTTCCCGAATATTAAGATGCTTCTCCGATCCTTTGGGTATTTCATGCTTTAAATTTCCCTATTTTAAAACTCCTTGTTGCGCCTCCTTTATTTGAGTAGTAAGGTTATTGTGAATCATTATATTCATAGATTTTACTCGAATGGGTTCTCTGTCCTTTCTACTCAAGGCGTCGGCTACCACATTTGCCTTCCCCGGGTGGTAACGAATCTCAAACTCGTAATCATTCAACAATTCAATCCACCTACGCTGCCTCATGTTCAGTTGTTTCTGATTAAATATGTGTTGAAGACTTTTGTGGTCGGTATATATAATACTTTTGACCCCATATAAGTAGTGCCTCCAAGTCTTTAATGCAAAAATAACCGCGCCTAATTCTAAATCATGCGTCGTATAATTTTGCTCGTGAATCTTCAATTGTCTAGACACATAAGCAATTACCTTCGTTCGTTGCATTAATACACAACCGAGACCTTGCTTTGAGGCGTCACAATATATCACAAAATCATCATTCCCTTTAGGCAATGACAATATAGGTGCCGTAGTTAGCTTTTTATTCAATAACTGAAATGCCTTCTCTTGTTCATCTTTCCATTCAAATTTCTTCCCTTTATGCGTTAATGCAGTCAAGGGTTTTGCTATTTTGGAGAAATCTTGGATGAATCTTCTGTAGTAACCAGCCAATCCTAAAAATTGACGTATATGCTTCGGAGTTTTTGGGGTTTCCCACTTTTTAACGGTTTCGATCTTTGTTGGGTCCACCTGGATACCTTCTTTGTTCACTATGTGACCGAGGAATTGAACTTCTTCCAACCAAAATGCACACTTTGAAAACTTAGCATACAGTTTTTCTTTCCTCACTACTTCTAGCACTTTTCTCAAATGTTCTTCGTGCTCTTGATCATTCTTTGAGTAAATAAGTATGTCATCGATGAAAACAATGACAAAATTGTCAAGATATGGCCCACACACTCGGTTCATAAGGTCTATGAACACATCTGATGTGTTAGTCAATCCAAACGGCATAACCATAAACTCGTAATGACCATAACGCGTCCTAAAAGCAGTTTTTGGAATATCATCCTCCTTTACTCGCATTTGATGATATCCAGAACGTAAATCGATCTTCGAATAAACCGACGAGCCTTGTAGTTGATCAAATAAGTCGTCAATTCTCGGCAGTGGATAACGGTTTTTGATGGTAAGTTTGTTCAACTCTCTGTAGTCAATACACAACCTAAATGTACCATCCTTCTTCTTGACAAACAAAACAGGAGCTCCCCATGGTGATGTGCTTGGTCGAATGAAACCGCGTTCGAATAGTTCTTGCAGTTGGCTTTGCAGTTCTTTCATCTCGCTGGGTGCGAGTCTATAAGGAGCACGAGCTATTGGTGCAGCTCCTGGTACAAGATCTATTTGAAATTCAACAGATCGATGTGGAGGTAGTCCCGGTAATTCTTTCGAAAATACATCGGGAAATTCTTTTGCGATGGGAACATCATTGATGCTCTTTTCTTCAGTTTGTACTTTCTCGACGTGTGCTAGAACAGCATAGCAACCTTTTCTTATTAGTTTTTGTGCCTACAAATTACTAATAAAATGTAGCTTCATGTTGCCCTTTTCTCCGTACACCATTAAGGGTTCTCCTTCTTCTCGTACAATGCGAATTGCATTTTTATAACATACGATCTCTGCTTTCACCTTCTTCAGCCAGTCCATGCCAACTATTACATCAAAACTCCCTAACTCTACTGGTATCAAATCAATCTTAAATATTTCTCTATCCAGTTTAATTTCTCGATTCCGGCATATATTATCTGCTGAAATTAATTTACCGTTTGCTAATTCGAGTAAAAATTTACTATCCAACGGCGTCAATGGACAACTTAATTTAGCACAAAAATCTCTACTCATATAGCTTCTATCCGCACCCGAATCAAATAAAATGTAAGCAGATTTATTGTCAATAAGAAACGTACCCGTAACAAGCTCCGGGTCTTCCTGTGCCTCTGCCGCATTAATATTGAAAACTCTTCCGCGGCCTTGTACATTCGTGTTCTCCTGGTTCGGGCAATTTCTAATAATGTGGCCCGGTTTTCCACATTTATAACAAACTACATTGGCATAACTTGCTCCGACACTACTTGCTCTGCCATTACTCGTTCCGACACCATTTGTTCCTTTCGTTCTGTTAACCCCTGGTCCGTAGACCTCACACTTCACCGCGCTATGACCATTTCTTTTACACTTGTTGCAAAATTTGGTGCAGAACCCCGAGTGATACTTTTCACACCTTTGGCATAGCTGCTTCTGATTGTTGTTGTTGTTGCGGTTGTTATTGTTGTTGGGATGATTGTTGTAGTTGATGTTATTGTTGTTTTTGTTGTTGTTGTTGTTGTTGTTGGGCCGTTTGTTGTAGTTGCGATTGATGTTGCGATTGTTGGGATAATTATTGCGATTATTATTGTAATTGCTGTTGTTGTTGTATTGGTGATTCTTATCACTGTTTTCCTCCCACTTTCTTTTGACTTGCTTCACATTGGCCTTTTCAGCCGCTGTTCTTTAATTCTTTCCTCAATCTGGTTCACTAGTTTGTGAGCCATTCTACATGCCTGTTGTATGGAGGCGGGCTCGTGTGAACTTATATATTCTTGGATTCTTTCCGGTAATCCTTTCACAAACGCGTCGATCTTCTCTTCCTCATCTTCGAACGCTCCCGGACACAATAGGCACAATTCTGTGAATCGTCTTTCGTACGTAGTAATATCAAATCCTTGGGTTCGTAACCCTCTAAGTTCTGTCTTGAGCTTATTGACCTCGGTACTGGGACGGTACTTTTCGTTCATCAAGTGCTTGAATGCTGACCACAGTAGTGCGTACGCATCATCTTGTCCCACTTGCTCTAGATAGGTATTCCACCATGTTAACGCAGAACCTGTGAAGGTATGCGTAGCGTACTTCACTTTGTCCTCTTCAGTACACTTACTTATGGAAAACACCGATTCGACCTTCTCGGTCCACCGTTTCAATCCGATCGGTCCTTCGGTTCCATCAAATTCCAAAGGTTTGCAGGCAGTGAATTATTTGTAGGTGCATCCTACACGATTTCCTGTACTGCTAGATCCAAGGTTATTGTTGGTATGTAGCGCAGCCTGTACTGCGGCTATGTTTGAAGCAAGAAAGGCACGAAATTCCTCTTCGCTCATATTCAAGGTGTGTCGAGTAGTTGGTGCCATTTCGTTCAAAATAGTCAAATGAAACAAGTTAATCATACAGAATATTAAGAGTAGTCAATAGTATCTCGTAGCATAATATGAACTCATTTATAAAAGCTTTTTCTTCATATTAGCGTCTTATAAGTTTAAATTCGGGTAGTACCTACCCGTTAAGTTCATACTTAGTAGCTAATATACAATTCAACTACTACAATTCTATATGAAAAACTGATTATAATAATATTTCGCGTTCAAACTTTTACACAATATTATACAAACTTACAATACCGCTTATTTTACATATAGCATGTAATATTGATAATGCTAAAAACGAACATATATTTCATAGCATTATTCCTCAAGAAAGACAAGTTTTTAGTTGCAATTGTTCTATTTAAAAGTGATATTCGTTTAAATAATAAAAGGTGAAGACAAAAGACAGATTCGACGAATTGAAGACGCAAACGACCAAAAAGCTCAAAAGTACAAAATACAATCAAAGAGGTTCCAATTATTGATAAGAAACGTCTCGAAATTACAAGAGTACAAGATTCAAAACGCAAAGTACAAGATATTAAATTGTACACAAGGACGTTCGAAAATCCGGAACCGGGACCAGAGTCAACTCTCAACGCTCGACGCAACGGACTAAAAATTACAAGTCAACTATGCACATAAATATAATATAATATTTAAATAATTCTTATAATTATTTATATATTATATAAATAAATAAAAACCGTCGGCAAAAAAGACTCCAAATTGTGTGAGCTGTATTTACAAACTCCGCGACTCGCGGAGTTTGAAGGCAAAAAGGGCCGCGAGTCGCGGAGCCCCAAATTCTGCAATTCCCTATAAAGCCAACCGAATTCTGATCATTTTTCATCATCTAATATCTATCTCTCTCTCAATATATACGTAAAAATATATATATAATTTATATTTTAATTTTAATTTTAATTTTTAATCCTAATAATAAGGGTATGTTAGCGAATATTGTAAGGGTGTAAGTCGAAATTCTGTCCGTGTAACGCTGCGCTATTTTTAATCATTATAAGTTATGTTCAACCTTTTTAATTTAATGTCTCGTAGCTAAGTTATTATTATGCTTATTTAATCCGAAGTAATCATGATGTTGGGCTAATTACTAAAATTGAGTAATTGGGCTTTGTACCATAATTGGGGTTTGGACAAAAGAACGACACTTGTGGAAATTAGACTATGGGCTATTAATGGGCTTTATATTTGTTTAACTAAATGATAGTTTGTTAATATTAATATAAAGATTTACAATTGGGCGTCCCTATAAATTACCATATACACTCAATCGGACACGATGGGCGGGGTATTTATATGTACGAATAATCGTTCATTTAACCGGACACGGGAATGGATTAATAGCCACTAGAATAATTAAAACAGGGGTGAAATTATGTACAAGGACACTTGGTATAATTGATAACAAAATATTAAAACCTTGGGTTACACTCAGTCGACATCCTGGTGTAATTATTAAACAAAGTATTAAAATCTTGTTACAGTTTAAGTCCCCAATTAGTTGGAATATTTAACTTCGGGTATAAGGATAATTTGATGAGGACACTCGCACTTTATATTTATGACTGATGGACTGTTATGGACAAAAACCAGACGGACATATTAAATAATCCAGGACAAAGGACAATTAACCCATGGGAATAAACTAAAAATCAACACGTCAAACATCATGATTACGGAAGTTTAAATAAGCATAATTCTTTTATTTCATATTTAATTTCCTTTATTTTATATTTAATTGCACTTCTAATTATCGCATTTTTATTGTTATTGTATTTAATTGCACTTTTAATTATCGTACTTTTTAATTATCGCAAGTTTATTTTATCGCACTTTTATTATTCACAATTTCATTATCGTTATTTACTTTACGCTTTAATTTAAATCTTGTATTTATTTTTAATATTTTACATTTGGTTTTAACTGCGACTAAAGTTTTAAAATCGACAAACCGGTCATTAAACGGTAAAAACCCCCCTTTATAATAATAATATTACTTATATATATATATTTGTATTTTTATAAAAGTAAACTAATATAGCGTTAAGCTTTGTTTAAAGATTTCCCTGTGGAACGAAACGGACTTACTAAAAACTACACTACTGTACGATTAGGTACACTGCCTATAAGTGTTGTAGCAAGGTTTAAGTATATCCATTCTCTAAATAAATAAATATCTTGTGTAAAATTGTATCGTATTTAATAGTATTTTCTTGTAAAAATTAATAGTATTTTATATACACCTCGCATGACATCAAGTTATTTTTGGCGCCGCTGCCGGGGATTCACTAAAAAGCTGGAAGCGCAACGCTAATATATAAAAAAAAAAAAATTAGTTTACTTTTATTAAAATTCGTTTTTATAAAAATACGTTTTAAATATTCGAAAATATAAAAAGAAAAACAAAAATATAAATATTTTTAGGAGTTTGATAAATATTTAAGTTTTATAAAGTTTCTTTATTTTTATTTTATAAAAATATAAGTTTTATTTAAATATTTTGTTTTTATTTAAAACATAAAATCAAAAACCAAAAAAAAAAAAAAAAAAAAAACCGTCAAATTTAAAACTGTACCTGAGTTGAATTCTGGATCCCCGCGACTCGCGGAGTTTTCTTCTTGGAATACCGCAACTCGCGGAGCTAACCTGACACGCCGACAGAACCCTAATTTAGCATTAATTACGTAATTATTATTATTATTTTTAATTAAAACCCTAATTAGGTTTTTAGTTTTTAATTAAGTTTTTAGTGTTTATTATTATTTTGTATATTTAGTTTAATTAGTTTAATTAAATTGTAAAATTAATAGTTTTAATAAATAAATAATATTTTTATAAAAATAATATTTTTATAAAAATTGTAATTTTTACAACTTTTTGTATATTTTTATATTTTGTCCCTTTTAATCGTTTTAGCGTAATATTTGTATTTTTAGCTCATATTTAGTTTTAAACTTAATTTTTGCAATAGTTATTTTTACTTTTGATTTTTAGGCTTTGCCGTAGAATTCCTTAAGTGCTTTTTCTTTAGACTAAGATTTAGGTACTTTAGAATTTTGCGACGCCTTTTTAAGTTTTAGTTTCTTTTTAAGTTATTTCCATTTGGGATTTAGTTTTTCCTGTAAGCTTTAATATTTTTAGACGACTTTTACCTATGTATCAATTATCATTCCAATTAGTAATCTCAATTTGCGATTATAATTTTAAGTTAGTTGTAGTAATAAGGTTAGGTTAGTCAAGTGTTTTTAAGTTTTATAAATTTCTTTTATTTTTCCGTCACCTTTTATTTTTCAACCATTTTTCTTTTTCGACCTTTTTCGACGAACTCTTTTTCTTTCTTATTTCTCGATATTCTAGTTTTAGGACATAGATTTTTATTCTACTTCTTATCTAAATTTCTTAAAATTTCGAAAATTTATATTAAGTAGTTAAATTGATAGACATCAAAATTTTCTGGTTCGTAGTAATAGTTGGATTTGTACGTGGACCGGGTTATTGGAGCCAAACAGTCCTCAATTATATTGAGACCAAACGAATCCTGGCCCTCTGCTGCATCTTTTGGCTATTCGAAACGTGGGCAAAATCAGAAAAGTCTATTGATTGGATAACTTATTATAATTTTTCTTTCCTTTTTAAAACTAATAGGATATTCAGTGAATGCACCGAGCAAGACGTTCACCACCTTTTGTACGTTCACCACCTGTAACTAGATCAAGACATTTAGCAAATATTACTGCCGTTGATTTTTCTTTAGAATCGTCATCCAGTCGACCAAGTACTCTAGTTCAAATTTCCGATAATCCATTTTTTGAACCCGACCTCAAATTGAGAATCCGGAGAATATTCAGGAACGATTCATAGATCCTGAACCACTAAACTTTCCTCCGGAACCACCAATCATTCAAACAGTGATTGTTGAGGAACGAACCATTAAATCAGAATCCTCTAGTGATTCCGATTCAACAAATTCAATTATGGAGAATCTGGAACCTTTAAGTATGGAAGACCGAATGAGAGCTAAACGCACTGGCCAAGGTCACGCAATTACTCATCCAGACATTAATGCGCCAGATTATGAAATCAAAGGACAAATTATACACATGGTGACTAATCAATGCCAATTTAGTGGTGCGCCGAAGGAAGATCCAAATGAACATCTACGTACCTTTAATAGGATCTGCACACTATTTAAAATCCGAGAAGTGGAGGATGAACAGATATATCTCATGTTATTTCCCTGGACTTTAAAGGGAGAAGCCAAAGATTGGTTGGAATCGTTACCTGAAGGGGCGATCGATACAGTTGAAAAATTTCTTAAACAATTCTTTCCGGCATCTAAAGCCGTAAGACTTCAAGCAGAAATTCTTACGTTCACACAGAAGCCGAATGAAACTCTATATGAGGCGTGGACTAGATTTGGAAAGTTGTTAAGAGGATGTCCGCAACATGGTTTAGACACCTGTCAAATAGTACAAATATTCTACCAAGGATGCGACATCACTACAAGGAAAGACATAGATATAGCAGCTGGTGGTTCTATTATGAAGAAAACCAAAACTGATGCTTACAAAATTATTGATAACACTGCTTCCCACTCACATGAGTGGCACCAAGAAAAAGATATCGTTAGATCATCTAAAGCAGCTAGAGCCGATTCTAGCCATGACTTAGATTCCATTTCCGCAAAGATAGATGCTGTCGAGAGACGAATGGAAAAGATGACTAAAGATATTCACTCAATACGAATTAGTTGTGAGCAATGTGGAGGACCACATTTGACAAAAGATTGTCTCAGTATTGAATTAACAATGGAACAAAGAGAGAATATTTCATATATAAACCAAAGGCCTGGAAATAATTATCAGAATAATTATCAACCGCCAAGACCAATTTACAATCAAAACCAGAACTATAACCGAAATATTCCATACAACAACCAACAAGGTCCTAGCAATCAACAAGTATCCAATAATACTTACAATCAGCAAAGACCTAATTTTCAAAACAAACCACCACAACAAACCGATGATAAAAAGCTGAATTTAGAAGACATGATGACGAAGCTAGTTGAAACTCAAACGCAATTTTTCACATCTCAGAAACAAACTAATGAACAAAATGCTCAAGCATTTAGAAATCAACAAGCTTCTATTCAAAATCTGGAACTAGAAGTAAGTAACCTAGCAAGGTTAATAGGTGAAAGAAAACCGGGAAGTCTACCTAGTGATACAAATGCTAACCCCCGGAATGAAACAGCTAAAGCCATTACCACAAGAAGTGGTACAACACTTAAACCACCTGAAATACCTGTAACTTCTAATGAAGCTATTCCTACTCCACAAGAACCACAACCTGATCAAGATAAGGAAAAAGAACCGGTAGTTGAAAAGGTTAATGAAGATAACACAGTTAAGGCTAAACCTTATGTTAAACCATACCAACCACCACTTCCTTACCCGAGTAAAATGAAGAAAGAGAAACTTGAAGCCGAGCAATCCAAATTCTTGGATATATTTAAACAGATAAATGTAAATCTTCCTTTCATTGATGTGATTTCAGGAATGCCTAGATATGCTAAATTCTTGAAAGATCTAATCTCAAATAGAAAGAAAATGGAAGAACTCTCGGCTGTTACCATGAATGCTAATTGTTCAGCAGTGCTGTTGAATAAGATACCAGAAAAACTATCTGATAGAGGAAGTTTCACAATTCCATGTTTTCTGGGTAGTCTTAGTTCAATAGAAGCATCGGCAGACTTAGGTGCTAGTATAAATCTAAAGCCGCATTCACTATACGCTAAACTAGACCTTGGAGAATTGAAACAAACCAGAATAAGCATACAACTAGCCGATAGATCAATAAAATATCCTAGAGGGATAATGGAGAACATGCTAGTTAAAGTTGGTACTTTAGTATTTCCAGTAGATTTTGTTGTTTTGGACATGGAAGAAGATTCTCAAGTTCCTCTCATATTAGGAAGACCATTCTTAAACACGGCTAAAGCAATGATAGACGTGTTCGGTAAGAAATTGACCCTAAGTATAGAGGATGAGAGTGTTACCTTTTCAGTTGATAGAGCAATGTAACAACCACAATCTGCAGATGATACATGTTATTATATTCAAACTATAGATGCACATGCAGAATTATTAGAAGAATTTCCAGAATTACAAGGAACAGGAGAATGTTCTTTAGGAGAAGGTAATGAACCAATTGATGAAGCTGAAATGTTAGCTACACTTATAGCTAATGGATATGAACCAACAACAGAAGAAATTCAAATGCTAAAAGAAGAAGACATATATCGATACAAATCATCGATAGAAGAACCTCCGAAATTAGAGTTAAAGCCACTTCCAAACCATTTGGAATACGCTTATTTACATGGTGAATCTGAATTACCTGTAATAATATCGTCTTCTCTTACTGAAAATAAGAAATCACAACTCATTTCTGTGTTGAAAGCTCATAAACCAGCCATTGCATGGAAGATTCATGATATTAAAGGAATAAGTCCTTCGTATTGCACACATAAAATCCTTATGGAAGAAGGTCATAAAACGTATGTGCAACGCCAACGAAGACTAAATCCTAATATGCAAGATGTAGTTAAGAAAGAGATTATTAAACTGCTAGATGCAGGTTTAATTTATCCAATTTCTGATAGTCCATGGGTAAGCCCAGTTCAATGCGTGCCTAAGAAGGGTGGCATGACTGTCATTACAAATGAGAAAAATGAGCTTATTCCTACTAGGACTGTAACAGGATGGCGTGTGTGTATTGATTATAGAAAATTAAATGACGCCACCAGAAAAGATCACTTTCCCTTACCTTTCATAGATCAAATGTTGGAAAGATTAGCCGGAAATAGTTACTATTGTTTTCTAGATGGATTTTCCGGATATTTTCAAATTCCAATAGCACCCGAGGACCAAGAGAAAACCACGTTCACGTGCCCTTATGGTACTTTTGCTTACAAACGCATGCCATTTGGACTTTGTAACGCCCCTGCAACCTTTCAAAGGTGTATGATGGCGATTTTTCACGACATGATAGAAGAATGCATGGAAGTTTTCATGGATGACTTTTCAGTCTTCGGTGATACATTTGAATCATGTCTAGTTAATCTGGAACGAATGCTTATTAGATGCGAACAATCAAATCTAGTTCTTAATTGGGAGAAATGCCATTTTATGGTTAAAGAAGGCATCGTTCTTGGACATAAAATTTCAAAAGAAGGAATTGAAGTGGATAGAGCTAAAGTAGATGTAATTGCTAAACTTCCACATCCCACCAATGTTAGAGGAGTTAGGAGTTTTCTAGGGCATGCCGGTTTTTACCGACATTTCATAAAAGATTTTTCTAAAATTGCCACTCCTATGAATAAACTCCTAGAAAAGGATGCTCCATTCATCTTTTCAGATGAGTGTATCAAATCTTTTAATATTCTTAAAGAGAAACTCACTAATGCGCCGATCATGATAACACCAAATTGGAATCTACCATTTGAACTAATGTGCGATGCAAGTGAATTTGCAATGGGAGCCGTTTTAGGACAAAGGATTGAAAAACGATTTCAACCTATATATTATGCTAGTAAGACGTTACAAGGAGCACAAACGAACTATACAACTACTGAAAAAGAACTCCTTGCTATTGTCTTTGCTTTTGACAAATTTCGATCATATCTCGTTCTAGCAAAAACGGTGGTCTATACCGACCATTCTGCTCTTAGATACCTATTTTCAAAACAAGATGCTAAACCAAGATTAATCCGTTGGATCTTACTCTTACAAGAGTTTGATATTGAAATCCGAGATAAAAGAGGAGCAGAAAATCTCGCCGCTGATCATCTTTCTCGTCTTGAAAATCCCGAATTAGAAGTTCTAAATGAATCGGCCATACATGACAACTTTCCTGATGAATATCTATTGAAGATAGATTATAAAGAAATTCCATGGTTTGCAGACTATGCAAACTATTTAGTATGTGGATTCCTTGAAAAAGGATTATCGTACCAAAGACGAAAGAAATTCTTCAGTGATATAAAACACTATTTTTGGGAAGATCCACATTTGTTTAAAAGTTGTCCCGATGGAATAATACGCCGATGTGTATTTGGAGATGAAGCTAGTAAAATTTTAAACCATTGTCACACAGGACCAACAGGAGGGCATTATGGGCCTCAACTAACAGCAAGAAAAGTTTATGATGCTGGATTCTATTGGCCTACAATTTACAAAGATGCACACCTTCTTTGCAAATCCTGTGATGCTTGTCAAAAGGCCGGAAAAATAAGTCAACGTGATGAAATGCCACAAAATGTCATCCAAGTATGTGAAGTATTTGACATTTGGGGTATTGACTTTATGGGTCCATTTCCAAAATCTCATAATAATCTATATATTCTCGTAGCCATTGATTATGTATCTAAATGGGAGGAAGCACAAGCTTTCCCAACTAACGATGCACGAGTTGTAGTCAACTTTTTAAAACGTCTTTTTGCAAGGTTTGGAACACCGAAAGCTTTAATAAGTGATCGGGGTACTCATTTCTGTAATAATCAACTTGAGAAAGTTCTTAAAAGATATGGAGTAACTCATAAAATCTCCACCGCATATCAAGTGGACAAGTTGAAAATACCAACCGAGCTTTAAAACGTATTCTAGAGAAAACCGTAGGATCAAATCCAAAGGAATGGTCCATTAAATTGGAGGATGCACTCTGGGCTTTTAGAACAGCCTACAAAACTCCAATTGGAACCACACCTTTTAGACTTGTTTATGGAAAAGCATGTCATCTTCCAGTAGAAATTGAACACAAAGCATTTTGGGCTTTGAAGACATGTAATCTTGATTTACATGAAGCCGGACGTCTACGATTAAGTCAACTAAACGAATTAGAAGAATTAAGACATGAAGCATACGAAAATTCGTTAATCTATAAAGAAAGAACGAAGAAATGGCATGATAAAAGAATCAGAAGTTTAAAAGAATTTAAAGAAGGAGATAGAGTTCTTCTTTTCAATTCACGATTCAAGCTATTTCCTGGAAAATTGAAATCAAGATGGTCTGGACCATTCATAGTCAAAAGAGTTTTCCCATACAGAACGATAGAATTAATAAATTCAAATGGGATTGAATTTAAAGTTAATGGTCACAGAATTAAACATTACATACATGGTCCGATGGAAGTTGACAACGAAGTTAATCACAATTTCGACACCACAGCTAACTAAGTGTGGGGAGAATCAAGTCTTTAAAGGATAATATGTATTTCTGTTAGAGTTAGATTGTCTGTTTTCGTGTAGTTCTCGAAAATGGAACCCAAATGGTCTTTCCCTAGCAGACCCTAAAGAACTAGTCTTCTTCCCCCATTCTGAATTTTTATTTTTTTAGGTTTTTAGGAAATGAAGACTGCCTGTGAACTAAACCATGGTCTAATGCTACACGCTTTGATCACTAAACGTAATAATGACACCCTACCGAGTGAAATAGTATCAGTAATCAGAGAAAGAATGGACGGAGTTAGAAAAGAATCCAGATGCGAAGATAATAAGTTACAATTTGGTAAAGGAAAATCAAAATCCGCAGCGAAAAGAAGAGCACGAAACCTAGAAAGATGTCACAAATGCGGAAAATGGTCACATGGAGGTAAATGTTCAAATAATCAAACCTATTCAAATACCGAATTTGTTACTTTATGCAGAGACGGACCTTTCATATGTTTAGAAGAAAAGACACTGAATGCTCGAGGTTACGCCTATGTAGCTATGGAAAACCAATTAAACCGACTATCTTATGAATGGGATAGATCATATAACTAAGAATACTATCTCACAGGTAAGTTTGTACAGTTTTTATTTTATTTTTTTTATTTTTAACCTTTTGATAATAAACGCTAATTTGTTCGCTATAAAGTATTAAATTGGTATTGAATAAAATTAGGTTTGGCGACCGAAATTATTGATATCATTCAAAAATTTATTACATCACTGCGAAATTTAACGTTTATTCTTAAGGTATAAATATCTTTAATCAATCAACCCAAAATATTTCAAAAATTCGTCATGAGTTAAATTAGGTCTTGGAACCGAAATTACTTTACCGAAAAGAGGGGCGCATATTTTTGATAATATTTGATTGATTAAAGTGGGATAAAAAGCCAAAAAGATTTTTAATTTTATTTTTACCATGTTTTTAAAAATAATATATAAATCTTAAATTAATATTGTAAACTTTGTAAAAACAATATATTTAAAATTGTAAATATTTGAAAAATTAATATAAGTTTGGTGTGAATTTATAATATGAATTTTTAAATTAAGTTTGGTGTAAATTTTTATTTTTTAAAATATGAATTTTTAATTTTATGCATTTCAAATTTTAAGTTTGGTGTGAATTTTTAATATTAATTTTGAATTTTATATTTAAATTGGGTGAATTTAAAAACAAAAATTTACTTTATCTCATTAAGTTAAAAATATGATTTTTAAAATTCGTCGTAAGTTGAAGACTAGGTCTTTAAACCGAAATTGCTTTACCCGAGGGAGGGACGAGAACTTTTATTATCATTATTTTTAATCTTATTGAATTAAAAGTATGTCAAAAAAATTAAAAAACCCAAAAATCTTAGCTTTTAAAACAATCGCTACAAAAAGACAAATTTTAAAATTTTGTCGAAGGACGGACTAGGACATCGATCCGAAACGACCTCGTCCTAAATAACAAGGGAAACAAAATTTTAAAATTAATTACTTAATTGTTTTAATTAGTATAAGATGTAAACAAAAAAAAAAAAAAAAAAAAAAAAAACTCCGCGACTCGCGGAGTTTGAAGGGTCCAAACACCGCGAGTCGCGGGAGGACCAAAAATCAGAAAAAAAATAAAACGCAGAACTGATCAGTTTCACACCACAAAACTCACAAACACTGCGAAATACTGCTCGAAAAAACCCTAAAAACACCCCCAAAATCACAATTTTTAACCGTTAATCATCAAATCTTTTACTAAAATCATGTTGAGAAGGATGCTATCAAGGAATTACTCAAGAAAAACGGTAAATTTCTACACCTAAACACCATTTAATCCGAAAATTAGTGTTCTTGAGCAATTTTTTCCCCAATTTGATTTTGATACTTTTTAGTGTAATTAGGCTTAAATTGTTTATGTATTATGCTTGTATAACCTAGATTGATGCTGTTTAACATGATTAGAAGCCTTAAACTTCAAATTTTGAGTAATCTAGGGTTTGTGTTCTTGAGCAATTTGGGGCTTTTTGATATAAACAGGTTATGGCCGATTTTTGTCATGAATTGTTGCTAAATTAAGTAGTGTAACATGTTTAGGTAGTTAAATGATCCAAACTTTGAGCCTAAACATGATTTTGAGAATTAAAGTGGACTTTTTCAAGTCTAAAATTCATGAACTTGATTTTTGAGAGATAATGCCATTTGAAACTTGTTTAATTGCTAGTAATGATTATTTTGACATGTTATTTGAGTTGAATGCTTATGAACTTGGCGAACATTTTCGTATATGCTTATTTGAAAAAGTGTAGATTTGATGAAAATATGAAAATGAGCTTAAGTTTGATAGAAATTGATCATGTCATTGTAATTATTTTGATTGATGATTTTGCTGACACTAATGCATATTTGGATGCACAAAAATTGTGTTTGATGTGTTTTGCAGACTGAAAGGGGTGAATCTTCATCCCAAGCTCGCAATGCTCCAGCTGAGAATGCGGAACAACAGGAGGTGGATAACTACTACAAGCAAGATATACCACATCCAGTCATGACATTTTCTGATATGCACTTAGAAGATTTGCACCCGAACCTGAGATTTGACAGACTTTGGATAGATTATCCAAAGTATCAAAGGGGGTTGCATACTTTTCATTCTAAAGTTGTTGAGGTACCTAGGGTCATAGAATGGGGACCATTAGAAGCTGTAGAATTGGCCGAGCCAATTAGGGGATTACTTGCACAGAGGTATGGTAATTCTACTTTTAACGACTGGGTACGTTTATTCACCATGCGTAGACCTGTATATAAAGTATGGTGTGAAGAATTGTTGTGTAGTATAGAATTAAATGATCGGGTAGCTAGTTTAACCGATCGATCTTTTATTAGATTTTTGTTAGGAGGTTCGATGTGCCACATGTCTTTACTAGACATGGCTCAGGCTTTACGTATATATACGCCTGAGGAGTTAGCATCTGCCAATTGTAGAGGGTTGATACTAAATGGTAGAAAGATAGATGAAAATTTTGATACACACGGTGTATGGAGTCAAATGACAAGCCATCACCGATTCAAAGGGGGAAATTACTCTTATTTGGATATAGATAGAGCTGAATTAAGAGTAATTCATAGGTTTTTAGCTAATTCGATTACACAAAGAGGTAAGAACAAGGAAAAGGTAAATGAACAGGATTTGTTTTACCATATGTGTATTCGAGACCCACAAAGCACTGTAAGTATACCTTATTGTGTGAGTTATTATTTATCAGCTATGGTTAGGGGGATGAGACCACATAGCATAATAGGAGGTGGTATTTTTATTACTTTGATTGCTGAATATCTCGGTGTGGATATAAGTCGGGGGGATTATTAGTCGAAGAACCAGAACCCCGCGATACTATAGGTTTAAATGTATACCATGGTGCGAAAGTTTTGAAGAGGCGAAATAACGCCGCAGTACAATACCATGGTAGACATCCACAGGTTGAGAGAAACCAACAGCAAGGTAATGTAGGAGGGGGAAATGAAATGCAAGAAATGCAAAGGTTTATAGCTTCACAAGAGTACGAAAATGCTAGACAGAGAGCATTTGAAGATTGGCAAGTTCATCAAAACCAAATCATAGCTCATTGCCAACATATAGGTAGAAACTATATTCCTACGCCAAAACCCATATTCCCTCCCTGGTCTATAGAGATGCAACCACCGTATCCTACGTATAACCCTGCCGAAGCATTTTATAGCACCTATGTTTATGCTTGGAACCCCTATTGGTATCAATATCATCCCTAGTCTATTTAGTTTTATTTATTTTGTAATTTGTAATGTTGATACGTTTAATACTTATGTTAATATTGTAATAGTTTTTATAATTTTCTAACTTTTATTCTTAGATTTTAATAATTTTTGAATGTGGGGTAATATACCAAACTTCAAAAATATGTATATATGTTTGCAGTTTATCTTATGTACACAACAGGGTAAAACAACGCATTTTCAAAGACTGGCATTAAGTTCAGCAAAAGCAACTAATTTTGACGACAAGATGCAAAATATATGTGAAATAACAACAAGACGGAATGAACAAATGATGTGCACCATTTATCATTCAGCAAACAAATGCCAATATATTTGGAAACTTTGGTAAAAATTTAATCATTTTCACACAAATCACCCTCAATAATTTAAATTGTTACTGATTTCTTGCAAATGAGGGCATTGCAAGATCTTAAGTCTGGGAAGGGGTTAAATTCTTTCGGATTTTATAATTTTTATCTTAAACACTTGGTTACCATTAAAAATACTAGTAAAGCAGTAGTTGTATTAGAATCTAGTGCTCTCTGATAATAAAGAACAGCCCTAGTCTTATATACTGACTACCCAATTCTAGTAAAATTTTTCAAAATTTTCAATTAAATGAACTCAAAATCATGTTTATACATATTTATGAACGATAAAACTAGGTTTTAACACCGAAATTATTGTTACCTCGGAAAGGACATAAATTGAGAAACAAACCAAAATGTTAAAATTCATTTAAAATGGAATAGAGGACGATAAAAAGGAAAATAAAAGCCAAGTGTGGGAAAATTCTCCAACTTATTCAAAACATATATCACATATTTTTGTACAAATAACTGAAAATACTTTTGCTTTGGACTAAACTAAAAAGTTTTACCTGATTTACTGTAAGAAAGATGGATCTACACGATGAATCAATTCCATCATTAAAAGGAAGTAAAGTCTTCCGAAAAAGACACGCGCTTCTTGATTTAGGTCATGAAGTTGTCGTCCAGACCAGCTGTAGGTTGACGAAAAATCTAGAAAAGTCATCACTAAAATCAGCAGGAAATCCACGGACCTCATCATAAAACAGGGTCGCCAAGTGGTCAGATTTATCCTTACCATGAGAAGGATTTATCTCGTACAATGGGGGGGCACCATGCAAATTAGCTGGATAAGACTAATGAATCAGATCCCCAGAAAGGATAATCTCCTTAAAAGATCAAAAATCAGCTTTTAAGCCTGATATTACTCAATCCTTGAGATTGACCTTAAAGATTGAGAATTACAAACTCATGGAATTTAATGATATCTAAACTCGAGCTTGAACGAGAAAATATTTTGATTACTTTTACAAACCGATTTGTTTTCTGAAAACCCTATTTTCAATGCGTTCATTACCATTGAACGTAAAATCCTAGGAATTCACCTGGAATTCATTAGGTCACCTGAACTAAATCGGGTGTCAACTGTAAGAACGGTGGTTGCATAGTGGTCAAAGACAGGACCTTGTGCCAGACCGAAAAAATTATAAGGGTGAGCTTTACTATTGCTCCTACAAAGGATAGTAATTGCGTCCGACACATTATAGACCATAATTAAAAGCAAGTCACGGGACATTGCCTTAACAGTTGCTTGTTCAACGCTTTCCTTTACAACCGGACGGTAGTTTACCGAAAGGTAATATACGGGACAAGTAAACTGGACGTGATGCTTTCCAAATACAAGGTTAGCAAGTGGGTGACACAAAACCGCAAGTTTTGAGCTAAAATTTTGTAAGACCCGAATATTTATTTTGTATACTTGTTTATAAAAGACATATGAGATCGGGCTTCGTTTAATATTTATATGGAATTAATATGCAAAGGAATCTGGTTCAGCTGTGTTGCACGCCGCGCAGGGTTGGGGCGCGCCGCGCCGATTGCTGCTGACAGAACCCTCTTTATTTTTAATTGCTTTAATGAGGGGTAAAAGGGTAAAATCACATGGGGCCGGATTTGTGAGGCTTATAAGCTAGTTTGGATCAGTTTTGGATCCCATTCACATCCACTCATCATCTTCATCCATTCTTAGAGAGAGAGAGAGAGAGAGAGAGAGAGGGAGAGATTGAAGGTTTTGGTGAGGAAGAAGCTCGAATCGTTCAAATTCTCGGGTTTTAAAGTTGTTCTCCTCGTTCCTAGCTAAGTTGTGGTGGTATTGGTAAGCTCAAACTCCGAATTTCATTTGTTTAACTTGATATTCAATTTAGGGTTTTGAGTTAATTTGTTGAGTAACCCACTTAGGTGATGAAATGGGTTTATGGTGACTAGTTATTCTTGTCACTTGGCGGGTTTTGGGTTGGATGACGTTTTGGCCTTGATTAGGCTTTGGTTTGGAGTTTAATCACTTGGATTAGTGATTATGGAAGTATTGGAACCCATTTAGGGTAATTTGGGTGACTAATTGTGACTTTGGGTCAAATTAGGTTTTGGTGGTAATTATGACCCGATTGGCGAATTAATGAGGTTTATAAACTTAAAATGGATTAAGTTGAAGTATTAAACCGAGTTAAATGTGTTTTGGTGTCAAACTTGTAAAGGATGAGATTTTGACCTTTATGGGTCAAAATTAGGGTTTAAGTGTCAAAATGGGTATGACACGTGTTTAACACTTGAGTTCGGGTTTATTTAGCATATTATGACCATTCTCACTTGTGTTAGTGATTATTGGTTAGTTCGTATACGGTTTGTGCTTGAAAGTGCATTTGGGTCGAAATTGCACTAAGGGTCGAATTGGGTGGTTTGTAAATCCATCCTAATTGTGTTGTGATATTTGTGATAATGGAATAGGTACTTTCCATTGACGAGTTGCGGATTACTTGGAAGCTTTCTTCAAGACTTCAAGGTGAGTGATAATATCCTATGTGCATATGTATGTGTAGGATGGGTGCGGGTCGAGTGAAGTGATTCTCGGTTATAGAGCTCACTTCACATATAGGTGGACTTGTGTATAAGTCCAATTGGCATGGTTGTGCGTTTTGGTTGACCATCTTTGGCGAGGTGCACATTTTGTGTGCACATTATCACACATGGTTGTGATTTGGTTGTTATAACCCTAATGGCGAAGGGTTGATATGGTTGTGTTGTGGATGACCCCGATGTGGTGGATTTTATAATCCCGTGACCGTGGGCTTTAGTAATGAGAAATGAATCTCGGGTAGTGCGGATTCATGGTGACTCGGGTTGTTCGGTCACCTTATTGAGGTAGTGGATCTCGGGTAGTGCGGATTCACGATGACTCGGGTTGTTCGGTCATCTTATGGTTGAGAAGTGAATTTCGGGTTGTGCGAATTCACAAGGCTCGGGTTGTTCGGCCAATGTTCGTGTGATTGAGGTTATGGGGTTAACCTTGTGTATTATTATTATTGTATTATATTAATGTGTTGTTGTGTTGTAGCTAACCCTCCGGGTGTAGCTATTTGGCGATGTTTACTTTGTCGTTGGTGGACTATCTTTTGTGTTGTATCTTTAGCTCGTTGCTTAGATCGTACGGTATGCTTAGTGTAGATGCTTTATACTTGGATGCTTCGGTATGCGGTATTTGTTTTGTGTGGCGTATTCATCTTATACATATATATATGTATGTAGTATATTATCATTCACTAAGCATTAGCTTACCCTCTCGTTGTTGACTCTTTTTATAGATTGCATGCGGATGGTGGCTCGGGTAAGCGCGAGGACTAGAAGACTTGCATAGTTGCTTTAGTGACTTGCTTTTGGATTGTTTAGGATTGGGTAGTGTATTCCCGATCGCCATGCTCGGCTTTGTTTTGTATTAAAATCTTAAAGTCGAAAATTGTATTTTTGGTACTTAAGGTGGTAATATGGGTCGATGTCGGACCCACTCCGTAAACTTAATTTTATTAATTAAACGTGCTAGTTTTATATATATGAATTCATGGTTGAAAGCGTTTTGGCTAAAAATGTCGGGAACTAGTCGAACATTTTCGTTAAATTGACTTCCGGGGACAGCGGGCTGTCCAGGTGGTTTGGCGCGCCGCGCACCCACCTGGCGCGCCGCGCAATTGAACTGCACCAGAATTTTTTTTGTTGTAAAATTTAACGGGAATTGTCGTGGTTTGGTTTGGGTTGTTACAAGTGGTATCAGAGCATGGTCTAAGGGATTTAGGTGACTTGAGATAGGTGCCTAGACTTAGACTTTTGTGTGCGCGTAATTTGTTGCGGGACTTGTAGGATTACGGGTCAGGAACGGGTTTAGTTAGTGCCTTGTTTATAGGTCGACTAACGTTTATATTAGTAATGCGGATATTATTAATATATTATTTGTGTTGTGGTGTAATTCTCGCGTGTGCTTCTATCGCGTAGAATTTTGTTTGTGTTTGTTTATAACATCGAGCGAGGCGGTCGTTGTACTAACGAGTCGATGCGGCGTGCGTGCGTAATAAGAACTTGCAGACCTTATTACGGGTGCAAATCGTGTCTAACAAGTGATGTACGACGAGTGTTTAGCAAGATGGGAGGGTGTTGTGCGTGTCATTTTATACGTGCGTGGACTAATCGTTTTGCATTCTTTAGAATGACGACGCGAAACGAGACCGAGACGAACGACACGGAATTTAACGCTAGAGTTACGGCCGCCGTTGCGGAGCAAATGAGGGCGTTTCGAGAAGAAATGGATGGGAAGTATTCCGAATTCCAAAATAGGGGTGAAATGGAGCGTTGTCTTAAGAGCTTCATGAGGACTAAACCCCCTATGTATGATGGGAAACCGGATCCTTTGGTGAGTACGACTTGGGTTTCGGATGTCGAAGGGTGTTTTCGTACTATGGAATGCCCACCCGAGAAAAAGACGAGACTCGCTACTAGTTTGTTGCGAGGTAGGGCGAAGGATTGGTTGGATGGCAAGATTGATCTTGTCGGTGGTGAGACGTTTATGGCATTATCATGGGACGAATTTAAGGAGGAATTCTTCGAGGAGTTCCGAACTTCAGCCGATTTATCGGAATTGCGTTGTGAGTTGCGAAATTTGCAACAGGGTTCTATGGACTTGAATACTTTAAAGACGACTTTTATGTCGAAGGCTCGTTTTTGCCCGGAATATTTGGGGAACGATCGTTTGTTGATGGAGGATTTCTATCGAACTTTGAGCGATGACTTGAAAAGCAAAATTAGCCGGGGTTACGCGAAGTCGTTTGCGGAGTTATTTACGGTGGCTAGAGGTTTCGAGTCTTATACGCGATCGAAAAAGGCCGAACCTTCAAGTGAGAGAAGGGTTATTTCTTATGGTGCTCCGAGTAAGAGGACTAAGGGTCCGAGTGCGAGTACGAGTAATGTGGTAAAGGGCGCGGTAGATTCTCGTGCGCCTAGGTGTTTCAATTGTGGCGTTAGGGGTCACAAGTTGTGGGAATGCACAATGCCGAGAAGTAATGACGGAATGTGCTACTATTGTCATAAAGAGGGACATCGCAAGCCGGATTGTCCCGAGTTGGCGGCGGCGAATGCCGCAAGGAGACGTTGAGGTACGTTTCGTTTTAATAAATATGTCTTTTGAATATTTATTTATGTGGCGTTTAGGTTCGGATTTGTTAGATGCATTGTGTTGTGCATGTTATTGTTAAGGGTGACGTTCCTAATGGAAGTACCCTGTGACGATGTTTGATTTTTGGGACGAAGGGCGTAAGACTTGGTGCAACCAAGCATTCCTTAGTATTTGGGAAATGTTACTACCAAGCCACGGAAATGGATTTGGTGTTCGATTGTTAAGCGCGTGTTCGCTTCTGTGTTGAAGTGATGAACCATGGGGTTCGTCGGGTGATTGGAACCTTTGAGATCGAGTGTTTAAAATCTTGACGTATGTTGGTAATGGAGTCTTTATGACGCGACATTAGGTGCCTCTTTTATACCTACTAGCGTGGTGTCGACTCCGATTGTGTTGTGGTTACATTGTACTTAGGGTCCCGGGAGAAACCCTTAGGTACATGAGTGACTAAGTGAAACTTGACAAACTAAAGCAATTGGATAATTGCGAGGGTATGGTTTGTGTAATCGTGCTACACTTTTCGTTCGAAGTGTTTAAGGATTGATTGAAATCCTTTGTATGCTCAAGGTTGGAGCAAGGTGTAGTGATGGGTCGTGTGTACCCAATCGTCGGTAAAGTCTACCTTTGGTAGCATTGTACGGTTGTACGAGTTGTGAGATAGGAACGTGGTTCCAAGTGGGGGAGTCGCACTCCCGCACGAGGAAGTTTTAGTGTGATATTTCGGATGATGCTTTTGGTAGATCCGGAAATTTTTGTCGAGACCTAGTTTTGGTCGATTTGTGGTAGGGTACGATTTCGGATAAATTGTACTTATGGTTTGGATTGGAATTACCACCGAGGTGGTAAGGTGGTAAATCTCGTTGAGAGATAATGGACGTGTTTGGTGAGCAAGGTGAAATCCTTCGGTTAAGGAAGGTGTGTGTCGGGTTCTCTTATGGAGAATTCTTGTTCGGTACCTATGCTTGATATAGGTGGTTCTTGCTCGATTATGGTATGTGATTGATGAAGCATGACTTTCGGAGTCCGCTGACTTCATCATGGGATTGACGATTAATGAAGCATGATCTTCGGGTCCGCTGACTTCATTATAGTATGGTTGATTGATGGAGCATGATCTTTAGGGTCCGCTGACTTCATCATGGGAGTACGTGATTGATGGAGCATGATCTTTAGGGTCCGCTGACTTTGTCATGAGCGTGGTGTTGAGATCGGTGAAGCATGATCTTCGGGTCCGCTGACTTCATCCGGTATTGAGATTGGTGGAGCATGACCTTCGGGGTCCGCTGACTTCATCAAGAGAGTTGTGTTGTGGGACGTGAATATCGGGTTGTTCGTATTCACAATATTTCGGGTAGTACGATTGTCCCTGTTGGTTGGGCTCATAGTTTGAGGTAGTGAATGTCGGGTAGTACGGATTCACTAAGGCTCGGGTTGTACGGCCATCCTCGGTTACACTATGTGGCAGTGGTAGTTGAAATGTCCCGTTCTTATTGATTAAAAACGTTCCATATTAATTGATTTCGTTGCGAGGTTTTGACCTCTATATGAGACGTTTTTCAAAGACTGCATTCATTTTTAAACAAACCATAACCTTTATTTCATCAATAAAGGTTTAAAAAGCTTTACGTAGATTATCAAATAATGATAATCTAAAATATCCTGTTTACACACGACCATTACATAATGGTTTACAATACAAATATGTTACAACAAAATAAGTTTCTTGAATGCAGTTTTTACACAATATCATACAAGCATGGACTCCAAATCTTGTCCTTATTTAAGTATGCGACAGCGGAAGCTCTTAATAATCACCTGAGAATAAACATGCTTAAAACGTCAACAAAAATGTTGGTGAGTTATAGGTTTAACCTATATATATCAAATCGTAACAATAGACCACAAGATTTCATATTTCAATACACATCCCATACATAGAGATAAAAATCATTCATATGGTGAACACCTGGTAACCGACAATAACAAGATGCATATATAAGAATATCCCCATCAATCCGGGACACCCTTCGGATATGATATAAATTTCGAAGTACTAAAGCATCCGGTACTTTGGATGGGGTTTGTTAGGCCCAATAGATCTATCTTTAGGATTCGCGTCAATTAGGGTGTCTGTTCCCTAATTCTTAGATTACCAGACTTAATAAAAAGGGGCATATTCGATTTCGATAATTCAACCATAGAATGTAGTTTCACGTACTTGTGTCTATTTTGTAAATCATTTATAAAACCTGCATGTATTCTCATCCCAAAAATATTAGATTTTAAAAGTGGGACTATAACTCACTTTCACAGATTTTTACTTCGTCGGGAAGTAAGACTTGGCCACTGGTTGATTCACGAACCTATAACAATATATACATATATATCAAAGTATGTTCAAAATATATTTACAACACTTTTAATATATTTTGATGTTTTAAGTTTATTAAGTCAGCTGTCCTCGTTAGTAACCTACAACTAGTTGTCCACAGTTAGATGTACAGAAATAAATCGATAAATATTATCTTGAATCAATCCACGACCCAGTGTATACGTATCTCAGTATTGATCACAACTCAAACTATATATATTTTGGAATCAACCTCAACCCTGTATAGCTAACTCCAACATTCACATATAGAGTGTCTATGGTTGTTCCGAAATATATATAGATGTGTCGACATGATAGGTCGAAACATTGTATACGTGTCTATGGTATCTCAAGATTACATAATATATAATACAAGTTGATTAAGTTATGGTTGGAATAGATTTGTTACCAATTTTCACGTAGCTAAAATGAGAAAAATTATCCAATCTTGTTTTACCCATAACTTCTTCATTTTAAATCCGTTTTGAGTGAATCAAATTGCTATGGTTTCATATTGAACTCTATTTTATGAATCTAAATAAAAAAAGTATAGGTTTCTAGTCGGAAAAATAAGTTACAAGTCGTTTTTGTAAAGGTAGTCATTTCAGTCGAAAGAACGACGTCTAGATGACCATTTTAGAAAACATACTTCCACTTTGAGTTTAACCATAATTTTTGGATATAGTTTCATGTTCATAATAAAAATCATTTTCTCAGAATAACAACTTTTAAATCAAAGTTTATCATAGTTTTTAATTAACTAACCCAAAACAGCCCGCGGTGTTACTACGACGGCGTAAATCCGGTTTTACGGTTTATTTCGTGTTTCCAGGTTTTAAATCATTAAGTTAGCATATCATATAGATATAGAACATGTGTTTAGTTGATTTTAAAAGTCAAGTTAGAAGGATTAACTTTTGTTTGCGAACAAGTTTAGAATTAACTAAACTATGTTCTAGTGATTACAAGTTTAAACCTTCGAATAAGATAGCTTTATATGTATGAATCGAATGATGTTATGAACATCATTACTACCTTAAGTTCCTTGGATGAACCTACTGGAAAAGAGAAAAATGGATCTAGCTTCAATGGATCCTTGGATGGCTCAAAGTTCTTGAAGCAAAATCATGACACGAAAACAAGTTCAAGTAAGATCATCACTTGAAATAAGATTGTTATAGTTATAGAAATTGAACCAAAGTTTGAATATGATTATTACCTTGTATTAGAATGATAACCTACTGTAAGAAACAAAGATTTCTTGAGGTTGGATGATCACCTTACAAGATTGGAAGTGAGCTAGCAAACTTGAAAGTATTCTTGATTTTATGAAACTAGAACTTTTGGAATTTATGAAGAACACTTAGAACTTGAAGATAGAACTTGAGAGAGTTCAATTAGATGAAGAAAATTGAAGAATGAAAGTGTTTGTAGGTGTTTTTGGTCGTTGGTGTATGGATTAGATATAAAGGATATGTAATTTTGTTTTCATGTAAATAAGTCATGAATGATTACTCATATTTTTGTAATCTTATGAGATATTTCATGCTAGTTGCCAAATGATGGTTCCCACATGTGTTAGGTGACTCACATGGGCTGCTAAGAGCTGATCATTGGAGTGTATATACCAATAGTACATACATCTAAAAGCTGTGTATTGTACGAGTACGAATACGGGTGCATACGAGTAGAATTGTTGATGAAACTGAACGAGAATGTAATTGTAAGCATTTTTGTTAAGTAGAAGTATTTTGATAAGTGTATTGAAGTCTTTCAAAAGTGTATAAATACATATTAAAACACTACATGTATATACATTTTAACTGAGTCGTTAAGTCATCGTTAGTCGTTACATGTAAGTGTTGTTTTGAAACCTTTAGGTTAACGATCTTGTTAAATGTTGTTAACCCAATGTTTATAATATCAAAAGAGATTTTAAATTATTATATTATCATGATATTATGATGTACGAATATCTCTTAATATGATATATATACATTAAATGTCGTTACAACGATAAACGTTACATATATGTCTCGTTTCAAAATCATTAAGTTAGTAGTCTTGTTTTTACATATGTAGTTCATTGTTAATATAATTAATGATATGTTTACTTATCATAATATCATGTTAACTATATATATAACCATATATATGTCATCATATAGTTTTTTTACAAGTTTTAACGTTCGTGAATCACCGGTCAACTTGGGTGGTCAATTGTCTATATGAAACCTATTTCAATTAATCAAGTCTTAACAAGTTTGATTGCTTAACATGTTGGAAACATTTAATCATGTAAACATCAATCTCAATTAATATATATAAACATGGAAAAGTTCGGGTCACTACAGTACCTACCCGTTAAATAAATTTCGTCCCGAAATTTTAAGCTGTTGAAGGTGTTGACGAATCTTCTGGAAATAGATGCGGGTATTTCTTCTTCATCTGATCTTCACGCTCCCAGGTGAACTCGGGTCCTCTACGAGCATTCCATCGAACCTTAACAATTGGTATCTTGTTTTGCTTAAGTCTTTTAACCTCACGATCCATTATTTCGACGGGTTCTTCGATGAATTGGAGTTTTTCGTTGATTTGGATTTCATCTAACGGAATAGTGAGATCTTCTTTAGCAAAACATTTCTTCAAATTCGAGACGTGGAAAGTGTTATGTACAGCCGCGAGTTGTTGAGGTAACTCAAGTCGGTAAGTTACTGGTCCGACACGATCAATAATCTTGAATGGTCCAATATACCTTGGATTTAATTTCCCTCGTTTACCAAATCGAACAACGCCTTTCCAAGGTGAAACTTTAAGCATGACCATCTCTCCAATTTCAAATTCTATATCTTTTCTTTTAATGTCAGCGTAGCTCTTTTGTCGACTTTGGGCGGTTTTCAACCGTTGTTGAATTTGGATGATCTTCTCGGTAGTTTCTTGTATAATCTCCGGACCCGTAATCTGTCTATCCCCCACCTCACTCCAACAAATCGGAGACCTGCACTTTCTACCATAAAGTGCTTCAAACGGCGCCATCTCAATGCTTGAATGGTAGCTGTTGTTGTAGGAAAATTCTGCTAACGGTAGATGTCGATCCCAACTGTTTCCGAAATCAATAACACATGCTCGTAGCATGTCTTCAAGCGTTTGTATCGTCCTTTCGCTCTGCCCATCAGTTTGTGGATGATAGGCAGTACTCATGTCTAGACGAGTTCCTAATGCTTGCTGTAATGTCTGCCAGAATCTTGAAATAAATCTGCCATCCCTATCAGAGATAATAGAGATTGGTATTCCATGTCTGGAGACGACTTCCTTCAAATACAGTCGTGCTAACTTCTCCATCTTGTCATCTTCTCTTATTGGTAGGAAGTGTGCTGATTTGGTGAGACGATCAACTATTACCCAAATAGTATCAAAACCACTTGCAGTCCTTGGCAATTTAGTGATGAAATCCATGGTAATGTTTTCCCATTTCCATTCCGGGATTTCGGGTTGTTGAAGTAGACCTGATGGTTTCTGATGCTCAGCTTTGACCTTAGAACACGTCAAACATTCTCCTACGTATTTAGCAACATCGGCTTTCATACCCGGCCACCAAAAATGTTTCTTGAGATCCTTGTACATCTTCCCCGTTCCAGGATGTATTGAGTATCTGGTTTTATGAGCTTCTCTAAGTACCATTTCTCTCATATCTCCAAATTTTGGTACCCAAATCCTTTCAGCCCTATACCGGGTTCCGTCTTCCCGAATATTAAGATGCTTCTCCGATCCTTTGGGTATTTCATCCTTTAAATTTCCCTCTTTTAAAACTCCTTGTTGCGCCTCCTTTATTTGAGTAGTAATGTTATTATGAATCATTATATTCATAGATTTTACTCGAATGGGTTCTCTATCCTTCCTGCTCAAGGCATCGGCTACCACATTTGCCTTCCCCGGGTGGTAACGAATCTCAAAATCGTAATCATTCAATAATTCAATCCACCTACGCTGCCTCATATTCAGTTGTTTCTGATTAAATATGTGTTGAAGACTTTTGTGGTCGGTATATATAATACTTTTGACCCCATATAAGTAGTGCCTCCAAGTCTTTAATGCAAAAACAACCGCGCCTAATTCTAAATCATGCGTCGTATAATTTTGTTCGTGAATCTTCAATTGTCTAGACGCATAAGCAATCACCTTCATTCGTTGCATTAATACACAACCGAGACCTTGCTTTGATGCGTCACAATAAATCACAAAATCATCATTCCCTTCAGGCAATGACAATATAGGTGCCGTAGTTAGCTTTTTCTTCAATAACTGAAACGCTTTCTCTTGTTCATCATTCCATTCAAATTTCTTCCCTTTATGCGTTAATGCAGTCAAGGGTTTTGCTATTCTGGAAAAGTCTTGAATGAACCTTCTGTAGTAACCAGCTAGTCCTAAAAACTGGCGTATGTGTTTCGGAGTTTTCGGGGTTTCCCACTTTTCAACAGTTTCTATCTTTGCCGGATCCACCTTAATACCTTCTTTGTTCACTATGTGACCGAGGAATTGAACTTCTTCCAACCAAAATGCACACTTTGAAAACTTAGCGTACAATTCTTCCTTCCTCAATACTTCTAACACCTTTCTCAAATGTTCACCGTGTTCTTGGTCATTCTTTGAGTAAATAAGTATGTCATCAATGAAAACAATGACAAACTTGTCAAGGTATGGTCCACACACTCGGTTCATAAGGTCCATGAACACAGCTGGTGCATTAGTTAAACCAAACGGCATGACCATAAACTCGTAATGACCGTAACGTGTTCTGAAAGCAGTCTTTGGAATATCATCTTCTTTCACCCGCATTTGATGATACCCGGAACGTAAGTCAATCTTTGAATAAACAGACGAGCCTTGTAGTTGATCAAATAAGTCGTCGATTCTCGGTAGTGGGTAGCGGTTCTTGATGGTAAGTTTGTTCAACTCTCGGTAGTCGATACACAACCTGAATGTGCCATCTTTCTTCTTGACAAACAAAACAGGAGCTCCCCACGGTGATGTGCTTGGTCGAATGAAACCACGCTCTAAAAGTTCTTGTAATTGGCTTTGCAGTTCTTTCATCTCGCTGGGTGCGAGTCTGTAAGGAGCACGAGCTATTGGTGCAGCTCCTGGTACAAGATCTATTTGAAATTCAACGGATCGATGTGGGGGTAATCCCGGTAATTCTTTCGGAAATACATCGGGAAATTCTTTTGCAATGGGAACATCATTGATGCTCTTTTCTTCAGTTTGTACTTTCTCGACGTGTTCTAGAACAACATAGCAACCTTTTCTTATTAGTTTTTGTGCCTTCAAATTACTAATAAGATGTAGCTTCGTGTTGCCCTTTTCTCCGTACACCATTAAGGGTTTTCCTTTTTCTCGTATAATGCGAATTGCATTTTTGTAACAAACGATCTCCGCTTTCACTTCTTTCAACCAGTCCATACCGATTATCACATCAAAACTCCCTAACTCTACTGGTATCAAATCAATCTTAAATGTTTCGCTAACCAGTTTAATTTCTCGATTCCGACATATATTATCTGCTGAAATTAATTTACCATTTGCTAATTCGAGTAAAAATTTACTATCCAAAGGCGTCAATGGACAACTTAATTTAGCACAAAAATCTCTACTCATATAGCTTCTATCCGCACCCGAATCAAATAAAACGTAAGCAGATTTATTGTCAATAAGAAACGTACCCGTAACAAGCTCCGGGTCTTCCTGTGCCTCAACCGCATTAATATTGAAAACTCTTCCACGGCCTTGTCCATTCGTGTTCTCCTGGTTCGGGCAATTTCTAATAATGTGGCCTGGTTTTCCACATTTATAACAAACTACATTGGCATAACTTGCTCCGACACTACTTGCTCCGCCATTACTCGTTCCGACACCATTTGTTCCTTTCGTTCTATTAACCCCTGGTCCGTAGACCTCACACTTCGCCGCGCTATGACCATTTCTTTTACACTTGTTGCAAAATTTGGTGCAGAACCCCGAGTGATTCTTTTCACACCTTTGGCATAGTTGCTTCTGATTGTTGTTGTTGTTGCGGTTATTATTGTTGTTGGGATGATTGTTGTAGTTGCTGTTGTTGTTGTTGTTGTTGTTGTTGGGCCGTTTGTTGTAGTTGCGATTGATGTTGCGATTGTTGGGATAATTGTTGCGATTATTGTTGTAATTGCTGTTGTTGTTGTATTGGTGATTCTTATCACCGTTTTCCTCCCACTTTCTTTTGACTTGCTTCACATTGGCCTCTTCAGCAGTCTGTTCTTTAATTCTTTCTTCAATCTGGTTCACTAGTTTGTGAGCCATTCTACATGCCTGTTGTATGGAGGCGGGCTCGTGTGAACTTATATCTTCTTGGATTCTTTCCGGTAATCCTTTCACAAACGCGTCGATCTTCTCTTCCTCATCTTCGAATGCTCCCGGACACAATAGGCACAATTCTGTGAATCGTCTTTCATACGTGGTAATATCAAATCCTTGGGTTCGTAACCCTCTAAGTTTTGTCTTGAGCTTATTGACCTCGGTTCTGGGACGGTACTTCTCGTTCATCAAGTGCTTGAATGCTGACCACGGTAGTGCGTACGCATCATCTTGTCCCACTTGCTCTAGATAGGTATTCCACCATGTTAACGCAGAACCTGTGAAGGTATGCGTAGCGTACTTCACTTTGTCCTCTTCAGTACACTTACTTATGGCAAACACCGATTCAACCTTCTCGGTCCACCGTTTCAATCCGATCGGTCCTTCGGTTCCATCAAATTCCAAAGGTTTGCAGGCAGTGAATTCTTTGTAGGTGCATCCTACACGATTTCCTGTACTGCTAGATCCAAGGTTATTGTTGGTATGTAGCGCAGCCTGTACTGCGGCTATGTTTGAAGCTAGAAAAGTACGAAATTCCTCTTCATTCATATTCACGGTGTGTCGAGTAGTCGGTGCCATTTCCTTCAAAATAGTTAAATGGAACAAGTTAATCATACAGAATATTAAGAGTAGTTAATAGTATTTCGTAGCATAATATGAACTCATTTATAAAAGCTTTTTCTTCATATTAGCATTTTATAAGTTTAAATTCGGGTAGTACCTACCCGTTAAGTTCATACTTAGTAGCTAATATACAATTCAACTACTACAATTCTATATGAAAAACTGATTATAATAATATTTCGCGTTCAAACTTTTATACAATATTTTACAAACTTACAATACCGCTTATTTTACATAAAGCATGAAATATAGCACACAATAACTTTGATACAAGATAGTTGTGAAGACAATTCTAGCTAGTACACAAGTCGTTCAGCAAAGGCAATAAAGACACGTAATTCATACGTCCAGAAACAAGTCATGCATTCTGGTTTTACTAGGACTACTTCCCATCCTTGGTCTTGTGCAACATAACCGTTATGGCCGTTGATAAGACAGCGTGTTGTAACGTCATCAAAGGGACGAGGGTTACGTAATGTCCAACAGTCCCGTAATAATCTAAAAACCTCATTTCTTACCCCAATTACCGACTCCGTCACTTGTGGAAATGTTTTGTTTAATAGTTGTAGCCCGATGTTCTTGTTCTCACTTTGGTGAGAAGCGAACATTACTAATCCGTAAGCATAACATGCTTCTTTATGTTGCATGTTAGCCGCTTTTTCTAAATCACGAAGTCCAATATTCGGATATATTGAGTCAAAATAATTTCTTAACCCGTTGCGTAAAATAGCATTTGGGTTCCCCGCAATATATGCGTCAAAGTAAACACATCGTAACTTATGGGTTTCCCAATGTGATATCCCCCATCTTTCAAACGAAAGTCTCTTATAAACCAAGACATTCTTGGAACGTTCTTCGAATGTCTTACAAACTGATCTCGCCTTAAATAGTTGTGCCGAAGAATTCTGGCCGACTCTAGACAAGATTTCATCAATCATGTCTCCGGGTAGGTCTCTTAAAATATTGGGTTGTCTATCCATTTTGTGTTTTTAAACTGTAAAATAGACAAGAGTTAGATTCATAAAAAAAAATACTTATTAATACAAGCAATTTTTACATATATCATAAAGCATAAGAACACTATATTCCATATATTACACCACACGAATACAACTATCTTATTCTGACTCGCTCGTTTCTTCTTCTTCGGTTTTGGTTCGTTTTGCCAAGTTTCTAGGGATATATGATGTTCCCCTAATACGAGCCGTCGTTGTCCACATTGGTTTAGAAAAACCTGGTGGTTTAGAGGTTCCCGGGTCATTGTTACAACTTAAGGACTTCGGGGGTTGACGATACATATAAAGTTCATCGGGGTTGGAATTAGATTTCTCTATTTTTATGCCCTTTCCCTTATTATTTTCTTTTGCCTTTTTAAATTCAGTTGGGGTAATTTCTATAACATCATCGGAATTCTCGTCGGAATCCGATTCATCGGAGAATTGGTAATCCTCCCAATATTTTGCTTCCTTGGCGGAAACACCATTGACCATAATTAACTTTGGTCGGTTGGTTGAGGATTTTCTTTTACTTAACCGTTTTATTATTTCCCCCACCGGTTCTATTTCTTCATCCGGTTCCGATTCTTCTTCCGGTTCCGATTCTTCTTCCGGTTCCGACTCTTCTTCCGGTTCCTCTTCGGGAACTTGTGATCAGTCCACAAATCATTCCAATTTACATTTGACTCTTCATTATTATTAGGTGAGTCAATGGGACTTGTTCTAGAGGTAGACATCTATCACATAATATCAAACACGTTAAGAGATTAATATATCACATAATATTCATATGTTAAAAATATATAGTTTCCAACAAAAATGTTAAGCAATCATTTTTAAAGAAAACACGGTCGAAGTCCAGACTCACTAATGCATCCTAACAAACTCGATAAGACACACTAATGTAAATTTTCTGGTTCTCTAAGTCCAACGCTCTGATACCAACTGAAATGTCCCGTTCTTATTGATTAAAAACGTTCCATATTAATTGATTTCGTTGCGAGGTTTTGACCTCTATATGAGACGTTTTTCAAAGACTGCATTCATTTTTAAACAAACCATAACCTTTATTTCATCAATAAAGGTTTAAAAAGCTTTACGTAGATTATCAAATAATGATAATCTAAAATATCCTGTTTACACACGACCATTACATAATGGTTTACAATACAAATATGTTACAACAAAATAAGTTTCTTGAATGCAGTTTTTACACAATATCATACAAGCATGGACTCCAAATCTTGTCCTTATTTAAGTATGCGACAGCGGAAGCTCTTAATAATCACCTGAGAATAAACATGCTTAAAACGTCAACAAAAATGTTGGTGAGTTATAGGTTTAACCTATATATATCAAATCGTAACAATAGACCACAAGATTTCATATTTCAATACACATCCCATACATAGAGATAAAAATCATTCATATGGTGAACACCTGGTAACCGACAATAACAAGATGCATATATAAGAATATCCCCATCAATCCGGGACACCCTTCGGATATGATATAAATTTCGAAGTACTAAAGCATCCGGTACTTTGGATGGGGTTTGTTAGGCCCAATAGATCTATCTTTAGGATTCGCGTCAATTAGGGTGTCTGTTCCCTAATTCTTAGATTACCAGACTTAATAAAAAGGGGCATATTCGATTTCGATAATTCAACCATAGAATGTAGTTTCACGTACTTGTGTCTATTTTGTAAATCATTTATAAAACCGGCATGTATTCTCATCCCAAAAATATTAGATTTTAAAAGTGGGACTATAACTCACTTTCACAGATTTTTACTTCGTCGGGAAGTAAGACTTAGCCACTGGTTGATTCACGAACCTATAACAATATATACATATATATCAAAGTATGTTCAAAATATATTTACAACACTTTTAATATATTTTGATGTTTTAAGTTTATTAAGTCAGCTGTCCTCGTTAGTAACCTACAACTAGTTGTCCACAGTTAGATGTACATAAATAAATCGATAAATATTATCTTGAATCAATCCACGACCCAGTGTATACGTATCTCAGTATTGATCACAACTCAAACTATATATATTTTGGAATCAACCTCAACCCTGTATAGCTAACTCCAACATTCACATATAGAGTGTCTATGGTTGTTCCGAAATATATATAGATGTGTCGACATGATAGGTCGAAACATTGTATACGTGTCTATGGTATCTCAAGATTACATAATATATAATACAAGTTGATTAAGTTATGGTTGGAATAGATTTGTTACCAATTTTCACGTAGCTAAAATGAGAAAAATTATCCAATCTTGTTTTACCCATAACTTCTTCATTTTAAATCCGTTTTGAGTGAATCAAATTGCTATGGTTTCATATTGAACTCTATTTTATGAATCTAAACAAAAAAAGTATAGGTTTCTAGTCGGAAAAATAAGTTACAAGTCGTTTTTGTAAAGGTAGTCATTTCAGTCGAAAGAACGACGTCTAGATGACCATTTTAGAAAACATACTTCCACTTTGAGTTTAACCATAATTTTTGGATATAGTTTCATGTTCATAATAAAAATCATTTTCTCAGAATAACAACTTTTAAATCAAAGTTTATCATAGTTTTTAATTAACTAACCCAAAACAGCCCGCGGTGTTACTACGACGGCGTAAATCCGGTTTTACGGTGTTTTTCGTGTTTCCAGGTTTTAAATCATTAAGTTAGCATATCATATAGATATAGAACATGTGTTTAGTTGATTTTAAAAGTCAAGTTAGAAGGATTAACTTTTGTTTGCGAACAAGTTTAGAATTAACTAAACTATGTTCTAGTGATTACAAGTTTAAACCTTCGAATAAGATAGCTTTATATGTATGAATCGAATGATGTTATGAACATCATTACTACCTTAAGTTCCTTGGATGAACCTACTGGAAAAGAGAAAAATGGATCTAGCTTCAATGGATCCTTGGATGGCTCAAAGTTCTTGAAGCAAAATCATGACACGAAAACAAGTTCAAGTAAGATCATCACTTGAAATAAGATTGTTATAGTTATAGAAATTGAACCAAAGTTTGAATATGATTATTACCTTGTATTAGAATGATAACCTACTGTAAGAAACAAAGATTTCTTGAGGTTGGATGATCACCTTACAAGATTGGAAGTGAGCTAGCAAACTTGAAAGTATTCTTGATTTTATGAAACTAGAACTTTTGGAATTTATGAAGAACACTTAGAACTTGAAGATAGAACTTGAGAGAGTTCAATTAGATGAAGAAAATTGAAGAATGAAAGTGTTTGTAGGTGTTTTTGGTCGTTGGTGTATGGATTAGATATAAAGGATATGTAATTTTGTTTTCATGTAAATAAGTCATGAATGATTACTCATATTTTTGTAATCTTATGAGATATTTCATGCTAGTTGCCAAATGATGGTTCCCACATGTGTTAGGTGACTCACATGGGCTGCTAAGAGCTGATCATTGGAGTGTATATACCAATAGTACATACATCTAAAAGCTGTGTATTGTACGAGTACGAATACGGGTGCATACGAGTAGAATTGTTGATGAAACTGAACGAGAATGTAATTGTAAGCATTTTTGTTAAGTAGAAGTATTTTGATAAGTGTATTGAAGTCTTTCAAAAGTGTATAAATACATATTAAAACACTACATGTATATACATTTTAACTGAGTCGTTAAGTCATCGTTAGTCGTTACATGTAAGTGTTGTTTTGAAACCTTTAGGTTAACGATCTTGTTAAATGTTGTTAACCCAATGTTTATAATATCAAAATAGATTTTAAATTATTATATTATCATGATATTATGATGTACGAATATCTCTTAATATGATATATATACATTAAATGTCGTTACAACGATAAACGTTACATATATGTCTCGTTTCAAAATCATTAAGTTAGTAGTCTTGTTTTTACATATGTAGTTCATTGTTAATATAATTAATGATATGTTTACTTATCATAATATCATGTTAACTATATATATAACCATATATATGTCATCATATAGTTTTTTTACAAGTTTTAACGTTCGTGAATCACCGGTCAACTTGGGTGGTCAATTGTCTATATGAAACCTATTTCAATTAATCAAGTCTTAACAAGTTTGATTGCTTAACATGTTGGAAACATTTAATCATGTAAACATCAATCTCAATTAATATATATAAACATGGAAAAGTTCGGGTCACTACAGTAGTGAATATCGGTTTGCGCGTATTCACGATGACTCGGGTTGTGCGGTCATTCTGTTGTGAGATATATGGATTGGGTTGGTG
The DNA here is from genome assembly GCF_046630445.1 of Rutidosis leptorrhynchoides. Lineage (NCBI taxonomy): Eukaryota > Viridiplantae > Streptophyta > Magnoliopsida > Asterales > Asteraceae > Rutidosis > Rutidosis leptorrhynchoides. The sequence continues at coordinate 422,588,514 of NC_092338.1, read as the reverse complement.
GATTTCGGGTTGTGCGAATTCACTAAGGTTCGGGTTGTTTCGACCATCCTCCATATGTGTTTTGGCTCGGGTTGTTTCGGCCATGTTGAGTTATGATCTATCGGTTGTTTTATACACCGATGGTGGAGTCATGAGGACCGTGTGGTTTGATCTATTGGTTGTTTTATACGCCGGTAGTGGGGTCGTGAGGACCATGTTGTGTGATTAGTGATGCGATAGCCGTGTTTCGCTCACATGTTGTCACGGGTGTGACGAGAGTTGATTTTGTACACCTTCGGGTTTAGCGTTGCCATAGTCGTTTTGGACGCTATCGGTTTCTAACCGTTGGATTATGATGTTACAGTAGTGGCGTATTGGTCGTATAGCGCACTACAAAGGATGTCTAGTGATTGGTGTTATCCGCAAGGATTCGTTTGGTTCGGTCTTCATCGTTTCGGATTGTTGACTTTAGGTTGAGACTTGGTTGCTTTTAGCGTTGTACTCGGTAATAGTACACTAAGAAATTAATATCTCGGTATGAGATTGGTTGGGTTTTTCCCAGTGTTAGGGAATGAGCATGGTGTTAGTGCTCGGATTGTGGATTTGATAAATCGCGGGTGACGATTTAGTTGTGGAAGGCGATTCGTTGGGAAAAATTGCTTAGGAAAGTCGGATTGGACTTATGTTGAGGACCGTAGAGTGGAGTCTGTTTGGTCAAGTGATGAGGATCACGAGGACGTGATCGAGTTTAAGTGGGGGAGAGTTGTAAGACCCGAATATTTATTTTGTATACTTGTTTATAAAAGACATATGAGATCGGGCTTCGTTTAATATTTATATGGAATTAATATGCAAAGGAATCTGGTTCAGCTGTGTTGCGCGCCGCGCAGGGTTGGGGCGCGCCGCGCCGATTGCTGCTGACAGAACCCTCTTTATTTTTAATTGCTTTAATGAGGGGTAAAAGGGTAAAATCACATGGGGCCGGATTTATGAGGCTTATGAGCTAGTTTGGATCAGTTTTGGATCCCATTCACATCCACTCATCATCTTCATCCATTGTTAGAGAGAGAGAGAGAGAGAGAGGGAGAGATTGAAGGTTTTGGTGAGGAAGAAGCTCGAATCGTTCAAATTCTCGGGTTTTAAAGTTGTTCTCCTCGTTCCTAGCTACGTTGTGGTGGTATTGGTAAGCTCAAACTCCGAATTTCATTTGTTTAACTTGATATTCAATTTAGGGTTTTGAGTTAATTTGTTGAGTAACCCACTTAGGTGATGAAATGGGTTTATGGTGACTAGTTATTCTTGTCACTTGGCGGGTTTTGGGTTGGATGACGTTTTGGCCTTGATTAGGCTTTGGTTTGGAGTTTAATCACTTGGATTAGTGATTATGGAAGTATTGGAACCCATTTAGGGTAATTTGGGTGACTAATTGTGACTTTGGGTCAAATTAGGTTTTGGTAGTAATTATGACCCGATTGGCGAATTAATGAGGTTTATAAACTTAAAATGGATTAAGTTGAAGTATTAAACTGAGTTAAATGTGTTTTGGTGTCAAACTTGTAAAGGATGAGATTTTGACCTTTATGGGTCAAAATTAGGGTTTAAGTGTCAAAATGGGTATGACACGTGTTTAACACTTGAGTTCGGGTTTATTTAGCATATTATGACCATTCTCACTTGTGTTAGTGATTATTGGTTAGTTCGGATACGGTTTGTGCTTGGAAGTGCATTTGGGTCGAAATTGCACTAAGGGTCGAATTGGGTGGTTTGTAAATCCATCCTAATTGTGTTGTGATATTTGTGATAATGGAATAGGTACTTTCCATTGACGAGTTGCGGATTACTTGGAAGCTTTCTTCAAGACTTCAAGGTGAGTGATAATATCCTATGTGCATATGTATGTGTAGGATGGGTGCGGGTCGGGTGAAGTGATTCTCAGTTATAGAGCTCACTTCACATATAGGTGGACTTGATGGACTTGTGTATAAGTCCAATTGGCACGGTTGTGCGTTTTGGTTGACCATCTTTGGCGAGGTGCACATTTTGTGTGCACATTATCACACATGGTTGTGATTTGGTTGTTATAACCCTAATGGCGAAGGGTTGATATGGTTGTGTTGTGGATGACCCCGATGTGGTGGATTTTATAATCCCGTGACCGTGGGCTTTAGTAATGAGAAATGAATCTCGGGTAGTGCGGATTCATGGTGACTCGGGTTGTTCGGTCACCTTATTGAGGTAGTGGATCTCGGGTAGTGCGGATTCACGATGACTCGGGTTGTTCGGTCATCTTATGGTTGAGAAGTGAATTTCGGGTTGTGCGAATTCACAAGGCTCGGGTTGTTCGGCCAATGTTCGTGTGATTGAGGTTAAGGGGTTAACCTTGTGTATTATTATTATTGTATTATATTAATGTGTTGTTGTGTTGTAGCTAACCCTCCGGGTGTAGCTATTTGGCGATGTTTACTTTGTCGTTGGTGGACTATCTTTTGTGTTGTATCTTTAGCTCGTTGCTTAGATCGTACGGTATGCTTAGTGTAGATGCTTTATACTTGGATGCTTCGGTATGCGGTATTTGTTTTGTGTGGCGTATTCATCTTATACATATATATGTATGTAGTATATTATCATTCACTAAGCATTAGCTTACCCTCTCGTTGTTGACTCTTTTTATAGATTGCATGCGGATGGTGGCTCGGGTAAGCGCGAGGACTAGAAGACTTGCATAGTTGCTTTAGTGACTTGCTTTTGGATTGTTTAGGATTGGGTAGTGTATTCCCGATCGCCATGCTCGGCTTTGTTTTGTATTAAAATCTTAAAGTCGAAAATTGTATTTTTGGTACTTAAGGTGGTAATATGGGTCGATGTCGGACCCACTCCGTAAACTTAATTTTATTAATTAAACGTGCTAGTTTTATATATATGAATTCATGGTTGAAAGCGTTTTGGCTAAAAATGTCGGGAACTAGTCGAACATTTTCGTTAAATTGACTTCCGGGGACAGCGGGCTGTCCAGGTGGTTTGGCGCGCCGCGCACCCACCTGGCGCGCCGCGCAATTGAACTGCACCAGAATTTTTTTTGTTGTAAAATTTAACGGGAATTGTCGTGGTTTGGTTTGGGTTGTTACAAATTTTTAAATCTGAAACCCACCAAACCCACAAAAATATTTTGCAAACACCGGTAAAGGGTTATTCCGGAAAACTTATCTAGGGTAAAAACTAGATTTAATTTTCAAAAGATCAAATGTTTTCATAAAGATCCAATTTCCTTAATGGATCTAAATTTTTATAGTCATGTGGGACTATAAACCATATCATCACTACCATTGTTTATACCGCCGTAAAGAAATCACTGATGTACAAAGTGTGAAGAATAAAGAAGTGATTCTAGTATTTCAAGACGATATTGCTTGAGGACAAGCAACGCTCAAGTGTGGGAATATTTGATAATGCTAAAAACGAACATATATTTCATAGCATTATTCCTCAAGAAAGACAAGCTTTTAGTTGCAATTGTTCTATTTAAAAGTGATATTCGTTTAAATAATAAAAGGTGAAGACAAAAGACAGATTCGACGAATTGAAGACGCAAACGACCAAAAAGCTCAAAAGTACAAAATACAATCAAAGAGGTTCCAATTATTGATAAGAAACGTCTCGAAATTACAAGAGTACAAGATTCAAAACGCAAAGTACAAGATATTAAATTGTACACAAGGACGTTCGAAAATCCGGAACCGGGACCAGAGTCAACTCTCAACGCTCGACGCAACGGACTAAAAATTACAAGTCAACTATGCACATAAATATAATATAATATTTAAATAATTCTTATAATTATTTATATATTATATAAATAAATAAAAACCGTCGGCAAGAAAGACTCCAAATTGTGTGAGCTGTATTTACAAACTCCGTGACTCGCGGAGTTTGAAGGCAAAAAGGGCTGCGAGTCGCGGAGCCCCAAATTCTGCAATTCCCTATAAAGCCAACCGAATTCTGATCATTTTTCATCATCTAATATCTATCTCTCTCTCAATATATACGTAAAAATATATATATAATTTATATTTTAATTTTAATTTTAATTTTTAATCCTAATAATAAGGGTATGTTAGCGAATATTGTAAGGGTGTAAGTCGAAATTCTGTCCGTGTAACGCTACGCTATTTTTAATCATTGTAAGTTATGTTCAACCTTTTTAATTTAATGTCTCGTAGCTAAGTTATTATTATGCTTATTTAATCCGAAGTAATCATGATGTTGGGCTAATTACTAAAATTGGGTAATTGGGCTTTGTACCATAATTGGGGTTTGGATAAAAGAACGACATTTGTGGAAATTAGACTATGGGCTATTAATGGGCTTTATATTTGTTTAACTAAATGATAGTTTGTTAATGTCAATATAAAGATTTACAATTGGGCGTCCCTATAAATAACCATTTACACTCGATCGGACACGATGGGCGGGGTATTTATATGTACGAATAATCGTTCATTTAACCGGACACGGGAATGGATTAATAGCCACTAGAATAATTAAAACAGGGGTGAAATTATGTACAAGGACACTTGGTATAATTGATAACAAAATATTAAAACCTTGGGTTACACTCAGTCGACATCCTGGTGTAATTATTAAACAAAGTATTAAAATCTTGTTACAGTTTAAGTCCCCAATTAGTTGGAATATTTAACTTCGGGTATAAGGATAATTTGACGAGGACACTCGCACTTTATATTTATGACTGATGGACTGTTATGGACAAAAACCAGACGGACATATTAAATAATCCAGGACAAAGGACAATTAACCCATGGGAATAAACTAAAAATCAACACGTCAAACATCATGATTACGGAAGTTTAAATAAGCATAATTCTTTTATTTCATATTTAATTTCCTTTATTTTATATTTAATTGCACTTCTAATTATCGCATTTTTATTGTTATTGTATTTAATTGCACTTTTAATTATCGTACTTTTTAATTATCGCAAGTTTATTTTATCGCACTTTTATTATTCGCAATTTCATTATCGTTATTTACTTTACGCTTTAATTTAAATCTTGTATTTATTTTTAATATTTTACATTTGGTTTTAACTGCGACTAAAGTTTTAAAATCGACAAACCGGTCATTAAACGGTAAAAAACCCCTTTATAATAATAATATTAGCTTATAGCTCAGTGGTACCCGATGCCTTTGATCCCTGGGCCCACAGTGGGGGAAGCTTTGATCCGAAGAAAGGCGCAAGTTCGATTCTCAGTCTGGGCGCCCCGCATGGAATTATTTCTCCCTCCGGGGGGAAATTTGTGAAGTGTTTCGGGGGTCTAGCTAGCTGGGGTAAAAATCGCCTTGCCGTCACTGTAGTACCCGGGAGGAGGTACTTTGCTGGCACAGGTCTCTTTCGGGGTGGGATTGGTGGGTGCTACGGCACACAGGGTTAGCGTGTCCCTGCCAACTTACACGTTTTGATCCGAATATTACTTATATATATATTTGTATTTTTATAAAAGTAAACTAATATAGCGTTAAGCTTTGTTTAAAGATTTCCCTGTGGAACGAACCGGACTTACTAAAAACTACACTACTGTACGATTAGGTACACTGCATATAAGTGTTGTAGCAAGGTTTAAGTATATCCATTCTCTAAATAAATAAATATCTTGTGTAAAATTGTATCGTATTTAATAGTATTTTCTTGTAAAAATTAATAGTATTTTATATACACCTCGCATGACATCAAATATAGCACACAATAACTTTGATACAAGATAGTTGTGAAGATAATTCTAGCTAGTACACAAGTCGTTCAGCAAAGGCAATAAAGACACGTAATTCATACGTCCAAAAACAAGTCATGCATTCTGGTTTTACTAGGACTACTTCCCATCCTTGGTCTTGTGGAACATAACCGTTATGGCCGTTGATAAGACAGCGTGTTGTAACGTCGTCAAAGGGACGAGGGTTATGTAATGACCAACAGTCTCGTAATAACCTAAAAACCTCATTTCTTACCCCAATTACCGACTCCGTCACTTGTGGGAACGTTTTGTTTAATAGTTGTAGCCCGATGTTCTTTTTCTCACTTTGGTGAGAAGCGAACATTACTAACCCGTAAGCATAGCATGCTTCTTTATGTTGCATGTTAGACGCTTTTTCTAAATCATGAAGTCCTATATTCGGATACATTGAGTCAAAATAATTTCTTAACCCGTTGCGTAAAATAGCATTTGGGCTCCCCGCAATATATGCGTCAAAGTAAACACATCATAACTTATGGGTTTCCCAATGTGATATCCCCCATTTTTCGAACGAAAGCCTTTTATAAACCAAGGCATTCTTGGAACGTTCTTCGAATGTCTTACAAACTGATCTCGCTTAAATAGTTGTGCCGAGGAATTCTGACCAACTCTAGACAAGATTTCATCAATCATGTCTCCGGGTAGGTCTCTTAAAATATTGGGTTGTCTATCCATTTTGTGTTTTTTTACTGTAAAATAGACAAGAGTTAGATTCATAAAAAAAAACTTATTAATACAAGCAAATTTTACATATATCATAAAGCATAAGCACACTATATTACATATATTACACCACATGAATACAACTATCTTATTCCGACTCGCTCGTTTCTTCTTCTTCGGTTTTGGTTCATTTTGCCAAGTTTCTAGGGATATATGATGTTCCCCTAATACGAGCCGTCGTTTTCCACATTGGTTTAGAAAAACCTGGTGGTTTAGAGGTTCCCGGGTTATTGTCACAACTTAAGAAATACGGGTGTTGACGACACATATAAAGTTCATCGGGTTTGGAATCAAATTTCTCTATTTTTATGCCCTTTCTCTTATTGTTCTCTTTTGCCTTATTAAATTGTGTTGGGGTAATTTCTATAACATCATCGGAATCCTTGTCGGGATCCGATTTATCGGAGAATTGGTAATCCTCCCAATACTTTGCTTCCTTGGCGGAAACACCATTGACCATAATTAACTTTGTTCGGTTGGTTGAGGATTTTCTTCTACTTAACCATTTTATTATTTCCCCCACTGGTTCTATTTCTTCTTCCGGTTCCGATTCTTCTTCCGGTTCCGATTCTTCTTCCGGTTCCGACTCTTCTTCCGGTTCCTCTTCGGGAACTTGTGAATCAGTCCACGAATCATTCCAATTTACATTTGACTCTTCATTATTATTAGGTGAGTCAATGGGACTTGTTCTAGAGGTAGACATCTATCACATAATATCAAATACTTTAAGAGATTAATATATCACATAATATTCACATGTTAAAAATATATAGTTTTCAACAAAATTTGTTAAGCAATCATTTTTCAAGTAAACACGGTCGAAGTCCAGACTCACTAATGCATCCTAACAAACTCGATAAGACACACTAATGCAAAATTCTGGTTCTCTAAGACCAACGCTCTGATACCAACTGAAATGTCACGTTCATATTGATTATAAACGTTCCATATTAATTGATTTCGCCGCGAGGTTTTGACCTCTATATGAGACATTTTTCAAAGACTGCATTCATTTTTAAAACAACCATAACCTTTATTTTATCAATAAAGGTTTAAAAGCATTACGTAGATTATCAAATAATGATAATCTAAAATATACCGTTTACACACGACCATTACATAATGGTTTACAATAAGAATATATTACATCAAAAATAAGTTTCTTGAATGCAGTTTTTACATAATATCATACAAGCATGGACTCCAAATCTTGTCCTTATTTTAGTATGCAACAGCAGAAGCTCTTAATAATCACATGAGAATAAACATGCTTAAAACGTCAACAAAAATGTTGGTGAGTTATAGGTTTAACCTATATATTATCAAATCATAATAATAGACCACAAGATTTCATACTTCAATATACATCCCATACATAGAGATAAAAATCATTCATATGGTGAACACCTGGTAACCGACATTAACAAGATGCATATATAAGAATATTCCCATCATTCCGGGACCCCCTTCGGATATGATATAAATTTCGAAGTACTAAAGCATCCGGTACTTTGGATGGGGTTTGTTAGGCCCAATAGATCTATCTTTAGGATTCGCGTCAATTAGGGTGTCTGTTCCCTAATTCTTAGATTACCAGACTTAATAAAAAGGGGCATATTCGATTTCGATAATTCAACCATAGAATGTAATTTCACATACTTGTGTCTATTTTGTAAATTATTTATAAAACCTGCATGTATTCTCATCCCAAAAATATTAGATATTAAAAGTGGGACTATAACTCACTTTCACAGATTTTTTTACTTCGTCGGAAAGTAAGACTTGGCCACTGGTCGATTCACGAACCTATAACAAATATGTACATATATATCAAAGTATGTTCAAAATATATTTACAACACTTTTAATACATTTTGATGTTTTAAGTTTATTAAGTCAGCTGTCCTCGTTAGTAACCTACAACTAGTTGTCCACAGTTAGATGTACAGAAATAAATCGATATATATTATCTTGAATCAATCCACGACCCAGTGTATACATATCTCATTATTGATCACAACTCAAACTATATATATTTTGGAATCAACCTCAACTCTGTATAGCTAACTCCAACATTCACATATAGAGTGTCTATGGTTGTTCCGAAATATATATAGATGTGTCGACATGATAGGTCGAAACATTGTATACGTGTCTATGGTATCTCAAGATTACATAATATACAATACAAGTTGATTAAGTTATGGTTGGAATAGATTTGTTACCAATTTTCACGTAGCTAAAATGAGTAGTTTTTACCAATTTTGTTTTGCTCGCCATTTCTTCGTTTCTAATCCGTTTTGAGTGATTTAAGCGGCCATGGTTTCGTATTGAACTTGAATTTATGAAACTAAACAGAAAAGGTATAGGTTTATAGTCGGAAATACAAGTTACAAGTCGTTTTTGAAAGAGGTAGTCATTTCCGTCGAAAGAACGACATCTTGATGACTGTTTTGAAAAACATACTTTCACTTTGAGTTTAACCATGATTTTTGGATATGGTTTCATGTTCATAAGAAAAATCATTTTCCCAGAAGTATAGCTTTTAAATCAAAGTTTTTCATAGTTTTTAATTATCCAAACCAAAACAGCCCCCGGTTGTAACTACGACGGCGTAAATCCGGTTTTATGGTGTTTATCGTGTTTCCGGGTTTTAAATCATTAAGTTAGCATATCATATAGATATAGATAATGTGTATAGTTGATTTTAAAAGTGTAGTTAGAAGGATTAACTTTATTTGCGAACAAGTTTAGAATTAACTAAACTATGTTCTAGTGATTACTAGTTTACCACTTCGAATATGATAGCTTTTTATGTATGAATCGAATGATGTTATGAACATCATTACTACCTTAAGTTCCTTGGATAAACCTACTGGAAAAGAAAAAAATGGATCTAGCTTCAACGGATCCTTGGATGGCTCGAAGTTCTTGAAGCAGAATCATGACACGAAAACAAGTTCAAGTAAGATCATCACTTGAAATAAGATTGTTATAGTTATAGAAATTGAACCAAAGTTTGAATATGATTATTACCTTGTATTAGAATGATAACCTACTGTAAGAAACAATGATTTCTTAAGATTGGATGATCACCTTACAAGATTGGAAGTGAGCTAGCAAACTTGAAAGTATTCTTGATTTTATGTAACTAGAACTTGTAGAATTTATGAAGAACACTTAGAACTTGAAGTTAGAACTTGAGAGAGATCAATTAGATGAAGAAAATTGAAGAATGAAAGTGTTTGTAGGTGTTTTTGGTCTTTGGTGTATGGATTAGATATAAAGGATATGTAATTTTGTTTTCATGTAAATAAGTCATGAATGATTACTCATATTTTTGTAATTTTATGAGATATTTCATGCTAGTTGCCAAATGATGGTTCCCACATATATTAGGTGACTCAAATGGGCTGCTAAGAGCTAATCATTGGAGTGTATATACCAATAGTACATACATCTAAAAGCTGTGTATTGTACGAGTACGAATACGGGTGCATACGAGTAGAATTGTTGATGAAACTGAACGAGGATGTAATTGTAAGCATTTTTGTTAAGTAGAAGTATTTTGATAAGTGTCTTGAAGTCTTTCAAAAGTGTATGAATACATATTAAAACACTACATGTATATATATTTTAACTGAGTCGTTAAGTCATCGTTAGTCGTTACATGTAAGTGTTGTTTTGAGACCTTTAGGTTAACGATCTTGTTAAATGTTGTTAACCCAAAGTTTATAATATCAAATGAGATTTTAAATTATTATATTATCATGATATTATGATATATTAATATATCTTAATATGATATATACATTTAAATGTCGTTACAACGATAATCGTTACATATATGTCTCGTTTCGAAATCCTTAAGTTAGTAGTCTTGTTTTTACTTATGTAGTTCATTGTTAATACACTTCATGATATATTTAATTATCATATTATCATGTTATATATAATATAACAATGTATTAATATGCTTCATATATATTTAGTAAGACGTGGCTATAACGATAATCGTTATATGTATCGTTTCGAGTTTCATATGTCAATAGTCTCCTTTTTAAGTATATAACTTATTGTTACTATTTTTAATGAGATACTTGATGATCATTATATCATGTTAAACATATAGATTTATTAATTTATGTATCATCATGTCATATACAACTTATAGCGTTCGTGAATCATTGGTCAAACTGGGTAATCAGACGTTTACAAAATTTCCGTTTCAATTAACCAAGTCTTAACAAGTTTGATTGCTTAACATGTTGGAAAAATTTAATCATGTAAATATAGTTTTCATTAAACATATAATCATAGAAGGTTCGGAAAAGTTCGGGTCACTATAGTCAGTGTCAAAACAACGCTATATATGAAAATATACTAGCAACGAATGTTGAAGACTAGTAATTAATATTACGAAAAGATTCTCTAGTAGTGAGAAGTAGTGTAAGTAGTGATAGTAGTGTTAGTAGTAACACTAGTGGTAGTAGTAGTGGTACTAGTGTTATGTAGTGATAGTAGTAACACTAAGTAGTAACATTAATGGCAATAGTAGTAGTATAACATAACACAAGTACTATGATCATACAAGTTACTAAATACATAATATTACCACATGCAATAAAAGATAATAGTTACCAATAGCATAATCCACCATTAATATAAGTATAATCCAAGAGTGATAAACCAAATTCCAAAGTAGTAAACCAAACAATAAACATAATGTGCTAATAGCCCGGTTTATAACACCCGGTAAGTCTTATATAATCAATTAAAGAAGGTATGGCGGATGAAAAAGGAAAAGAAGCTCATGGTCAACGACCCTTCACTTCCTCTTCTATCGGGTACGGAAGGCAGGTCCATCATTCCTCGGCCTATTACGTTCCACCTCTAATGCAGCAACCCTGGCAGTTAAGGCTGCTATCAATCTCGCCATCTCAACGAACCTTGCTTCAGCCTCGTACGTATAAGTATTTATACCTGTAACTCTTTCCTCCATCCTCTCTAGATCATCGGGGTGCGGATATGTCCTAGCAATATCGCTCAAGGCGTTAACACGATCAGCAATATCCCTGTTACGGTTAGTATGAACCAAATCCAATGCATAAAGGTTCACGGGATGGTTAGGTATCCGATGCGGAGCAGGTGCTGGTGCTGGGGCTGGAGCATTCACCTCAGCCACACTGGAGTCGCTGTCACTGCTTCCTGAATCCTGTGACATCTAACTCATAGTACAAGAACACAAATAAAATAGACTAGTCAAGTAAATAACGTTAGTCACAAAGTACTCATGTAATGACTGAGTCCCGGTCGTAGGCTAGACTCATCAAGGCATCCTAATGACTAAATCAGACACACTAATGCAAGTCCTATTTTCCCTACGAACCGTTAGCTCTGATACCAACTATAACACCCCGCCAAAATACCATCTGACGGCGTGTTAATTCTGGTCCCACAGTTAACAGTTACGCCCTCTATATGAGACGTTTAAAGCAATCGCATTTAATTTTATTTAAATTAATAACTTTCAAAACAAAAGTCAGAAATCCCAAAATAGAAACACTGTTGTGATCGTAACCACAAGCCATCAGTATTTAAACAGTATAAAAGTTTTAAATGCGAAAGTAAATAATGTTCTTTAAAAATCAAATGCTGACTCCACGGCCAGACATGCATCAAACACAGCGGAAACATACCTCTTAAGGACCTGAGAATAACAACACGCAAAAACAGGTCAACAAATAATGTTGGTGAATCTACAAGTTTAAAATAATGTAACAGTATCTGAAAAACAGTTATCAGAAAAATAGTTTAGTTTCATTGACCACAAGATTCTATCGCAAGCATAAACCGAGCACCTGAATACTAGCAAAGACCCGAGTATAGAAACACTATACCCACCTTACCTCGTAAAATTTTATACACTGTTCTGATGTATTAAATGTTCAAAGTAAATGCACCACTGCTTTTATAGTGGGTGAGGTTGTCAACCTAACGGATCCATCCATCTAAATTGTGCCTACCAAATGGTATTAAAAGTATTCAAGCTAGAGGCTTTTTGAACAAACTCAATATACATATGTGTAGTACTCATGTCAATATAAAGCATTTGAAAATGTAAATATAACAGCGTGTATTCTCATTCCTGAAAACATGTAAAAAGCGAGACTGTAGACTCACCTTTGAATAAGCTCGGAATGAAAAGTGAACAATTAACTTGTACGGTTTATAGCCGAGTAATGCAACCTAAGTATACGTATGTAGGTTGGTCAATATATGTATTTTATATAAGTGTGGTTTCATAGTGTACGTTGTCTTATTGCTCGACTCGACGCGTTTCAAAGTAAAAGTCAACTATATCATGCAAGTCAAACAAAGTCAGCCGAAGTCAAACTGAAAGTCAAACTCGGTCAATATGGTCAAATAAAGTCAACATCAGTAGGTTCATGTCAAATATTGGTCAACATGTCAAACCTAAGTCATACAATACGTTTTAGGTCATGAATAATCATTTTCACAATTTCAGTTTATCGTTATGTACAAAATTTATGAACACGTAGCATACTTAGCATATTATCTCATAGTACAAAATTCAAGTAAATATGAAAAACTCCAGATCATAATTAGACTCAAAATATATTCCAAAAAGTCCGGCCAGGGACTCATACAACAATTAAAAGTCAGGAATCAGAAGGGATACATTTGGGGTTTGTCAGGTCAGTTTCTGACCGCGCACTGATTTCATTTTGGCTATAACCGGAGTTAGAAACATGAAATTGATACAAGACCAGTGTACATAGTTCAAGGACAAATCAAAGTAACACATATCAAAAATCTAGCCAGTTTTGTTTAGCCAATTTGTACAGTTTATTCGTACAAGTTGATCATTCAGTTTTCATCTCAAATCAGAATTCACATAAAGTATGGCTCTATTGTGCCCAATGCATAAGGTTTCAGAGATTGACATAAACTAACAATAAGTCACATATCATGTTAATTTTCATTTTAAAGAAGCATACATGCTCAATTAGTATAAAAAATTCACAAAGTACAAAACCGTGTTCAATTTACAGATTCGATTCCCATTTCATTAGTCACATTCGCATACGATTATCCGAAGATCTAGATACAATTAGCCTATGATATCTACATGAAATATGAAGTAATTTTTGTCTACTTTTCAAATATACAAAGCTTAAATCACAGAAGTTAACAAATTTTATCATACAAGGTTATTTTCATGCAAATGCTGTATAAAACTACATTTACACTAATTCTAGCATATCTCGGGCTATACATAAGCAAACGACATGATATCCTAGTCTAACTTGAGTGTTTTTAAATTATATTTCCAGTGGTATAAGTTTCGCATGCCAATTCATTTTTTATCAATAACATATTTCTGATCAAGCAACAAAAACACAACGATAATTCAAATCGACATAACTTAATCATACGGAAACGAAATCAAGCGAATCCAAAGCCTAAACTCAATAGTTTTTCGCAAGGAATCTGATTATAAGATAATAATTAACATTTGAAAAACTTAATTTTTCTGATCAAACAAATACAAATTCGTTTTTAAACCCTAGCGCATCAAACAATCCAAATAACGATTACAATTAACACGTACGCGTTTAGACTTGATCAATTGAAAACATAACTATGAAACTTTATAAAAATCAGATTTTTAAGAATTAGGGTTCATGCAATTATACCTTTGATCACAAAATTGTTTATACCAATGGATAGAGAACGAGGAGATGAACGCGATTCGTGTATAACACTTTTGCTAATTTTGAAAGATGAAGGTATGGTGGTGATGGTGTTGGTCAACGATGGAGGGAGCCAGGGAGGTGTCGACTGCACAATTTTGGTGTAGGGGATTTGTGATTTAATTAGGTTAACACATACTAATATATCTAGCCCTAACTTAATCAATTTGCACATAAGGTCCCCCAAGTAATCAAAATTAATAAAATAGGGGTGGGGAGGGGGTTCGGCAGAATGGGGTCCACCATGGGTTCCCGGGCTCTCGTTTTGTAATCCAGTGTATTCGTGGTCCGTTTTAAATGTCATTTTGTCGTACCGAAGGCCCGGAACGCTAATTCGATCGTTAAACGCAACCAATCGCTTAATTTATTAAAATCCCAATAAATTAAATATTTTAAAAAGTTAATAATTAATTAAATTAATTATTAAAATAAACCCGAACGTTTCGCTGCTCAAAAAGCTATTATCAAAATCGTATCGTTTTTATCGTATTTCATTATCCGAAATATTTATTTGAATTAATATCAACCCATATCAATTATTGAAACCCTCCAAAGGTCAAGTACGCATTTAATACAAGTAAACACATAAAAGTTAAATGATCGCCGTTAAATAAACTAACGGAAGGTTAACGAAAGTAACGGAAAAATCAGGGTTGTTACATTACCCACCTGTTATTGAAAATTCGTCCCGAAATTTTAGTGATCGTCCGCTGAAGTGGTTTCCTCGGGAAACAATTGCGGATACTTCAGCCTCATCTGGTCTTCACGCTCCCACGTGAACTCTGGTCCTCTTCTCGCGTTCCACCGAACTTTAACGATAGGAATTCTGCTTTGCTTCAACTGTTTGACCTCACGGCCCAAGATTTCAACAGGTTCCTCGATGAAATGAAGTTTGTCGTCGATGCGTAGTTCCTCTAAAGGAATAATCAAATTATCATCGGCTAGGCACTTCTTTAGATTGGATACATGGAAAACGTCATGAATACTGCTGAGTGCTTGTGGTAGTTCCAATTTGTAAGCTACTGGTCCAACTCTTTCAATTATCTCAAACGGTCCAACATAGCGAGGACTCAGTTTACCTCGTTTCCCAAATCGTACAACACCCTTCCAAGGTGATACTTTAAGCATAACTTTGTCTCCAACTTGGAATTCTATGTCCTTTCGTCTAACATCGACATAACTCTTTTGTCGACTTCGAGACGTTCTCAGTCGTTCCTGAATCTGTAGAACTTTCTCAGTTGTCTCCTGAATAATCTCAGGACCTGTCAACTGACTATCTCCCAACTCGCTCCAACAAACGGGAGATTTACACTTCCTTACATACAATGCTTCAAATGGTGCAGCTTTAATGCTCGCATGGTAACTGTTATTGTATGAGAACTCAGCTAGTGGTAAATACTTATCCCATCCGTTTCCGAAATCAATGACACACACTCTCAATATGTCCTCAAAAGTCTGAGTAGTTCGTTCACTCTGGCCATCCGTCTAGGGGTGATATGCTGTACTCATATCTAAACGAGTCCCCATTGCTTTCTGCAATGATTGTCAAAACCTGGAAGTAAATCTGCTGTCGCGGTCGGATATAATAGATATAGGCACTACATGCCTAGAGACGACTTCCTTAATGTAGATTTGAGCCAACTTCTCCATTTTATCAGTTTCCCTTATCGGTAAGAAGTGTGCGGACTTAGTGAGACGATCCACGATAACCCAAATAGTATCGTGACCTCCCGCCGTTCTCGGCAGTTTCGTAATGAAGTCCATGGAAATTCCTTCCCACTTCCACTGGGGAATCTCTGGTTGAATTAATAATCCTGATGGCTTCTGATGCTCAGCCTTGACTTTAGCGCAAGTCAAGCACTTCCCGACATAAGTAGCAATGTCAGCTTCCAAATTCGGCCACCAATAAAATGCCTTCAAATCTTGGTACATCTTATCTGATCCCGGATGAATTGAGTATCTCGACTTATGTGCTTCCTCCAACACTAGTTCTCTCAATCCACCAAACTTTGGTACCCAAATTCGGTTAGCAAAGTACCGTGTTCCATCCTCCTTGATGTCAAACTTCTTATCCATCCCTTTGAGAAATTCAACAACAACAGCACTACAAGCAACGCGAACAAAGCTAATGGTGGTAAGAACTGTTATGGTTGTGGACAGCTGGGTCATTTCAAGAAGGACTGTCCTAAGAAAAACAATGGGAATGCTCGAGGAAGGGCGTTCAACATCAATTCTGCGGAAGCTCGTGATGATCCAAAGCTAGTCACGGGTACGTTTTCACTTGATGATCAACTTGTTTATGTTTTGTTTGATACTGGCGCTGATAGAAGTTTTATATCAAAGGATATTTGTCACAATGTTAAGAAACCTGTTTCTCCCCTAGATAACGTGTATTCCATAGAACTAGGGAATGGTAACTTGATGAGAGCCGATAAGATTTATCGTGATTGTACCTTGTGTTAGAGGGTAAGCCTTTTAGCATTAATGTGATACCTATTAAACTGGGAAGTTTTGACCTTGTGGTTGGAATGGACTGGTTAGCTGGTAACAAAGCCGAGGTGGTCTGTGACCTAAAGGCTATTCGTATTCCTATTACTGATGGTGAACCTATGATGATTTATGGTGAAAAGAATGGCTCACAATTACATCTCATTAATTGCTTGAAAGTTCAGAAGTATGTGAGAAAGGGATGTATCGCGTTCTTGGCTCATGTAAGCCAAATTGTACCAGAAGAAAGGAGACCCGAAGACGTTCTTATAGTTAAGGAATTTCTTGAAGTTTTTCCGGAGGAATTACCTGGTCTCCCACCGCATCGAGAAATTGAGTTTCAGATAGACTTAGTGCCAGGAGCGGCACCGGTGGCTCGTGCACCGTACAGACTTGCACCCCCAGAACTTCAAGAGTTGTCTAGTCAATTGCAAGAGTTGTTAGACAATGGATTTATTAGACCGAGTTCTTCGCCTTGGGGAGCTCCGGTCCTATTTGTTAAGAAGAAGGATGGGTCGATGAGGTTGTGTATCGACTACAGAGAATTGAACAAGCTGACAATCAAGAATCGGTATCCGCTACCGAGGACTGATGACTTATTTGATCAGTTGCAGGGATCCAGCTATTATTTGAAGATTGATTTGAGATCCGGGTATCATCAATTGAGAGTCAAAGAAGCTGATGTCCCGAAGAAAGCGTTTAAAACACGTTATGGACATTATGAGTTTACAGTGATGTTGTTTGGTTTGAAGAACGCACCAGCAGTATTCATGGACCTTATGAACCGTGTGTGTAAGCCATACCTAGATAAATTCGTCATTGCGTTCATTGATGATATATTGGTGTACTCCAAGAACAGAGAAGAGCACGAACAGCATCTACGTTCGATATTGACTATGCTTAGAGAAGAGCAGTTGTATGCAAAGTTCTCCAAGTGTGACTTTTGGTTACCAGAGGTACAATTTCTTGGCCATGTTGTAGGGGCCAATGGGATACAGGTCGATCCAGCAAATATTGAGTCGGTTAAGAATTGGGAAACTCCAAAGACGCCAACGCAGATTATGCAATTTTTGGGTCTAGCTGGTTACTACCGAAGATTCATTGAAGGATTCTCTAAGATCGCCCGACCATTGACCGCATTGACTCATAAGGGCAAGAAGTTTGAGTGGTCAGAACTGCAAGAGACTGCATTTCAGTTGTTGAAAGAGAAGTTAACAACTGCACCAGTATTATCTCTACCCGAAGGAAGTGAAGATTTTGTGGTTTATTGTAATGCCTCACGTCAAGGAATGGGTTGCGTGCTTATGCAACGAAACAAAGTTATTGCTTATGGATCGCGTCAGTTAAAGATTCACTAGCAGAACTACACTACGCATGACCTTGAGTTAGGAGCTGTTGTCTTTGCACTTAAAATGTGGAGACACTACCTGTTTGGAACCAAGTTCACTATCTTCACTGACCATAAGAGTTTACAACACATATTCGATCAGAAGCAGCTCAACATGAGACAACGACATTGGATGGAACTACTTAATGATTATAACTGCGAACTTCAATACCATCCGGGCAAGGCGAATGTTGTGGCAGACGCCTTAAGCAGAAAGGAGCGAGAGAGACCTCTTAGGGTTAAAGCGCTTAACATAGTCGTCCGTACGAATCTCACATCACAAATCCGCGAAGCACAACAAGAAGCCATGAAACAGGAAAATGTTGATGTTGAATTTCTCAAAGGGATGGATAAGAAGTTTGACATCAAGGAGGACGGAACACGGTACTTTGCTAACCGAATTTGGGTACCAAAGTTTGGTGGATTGAGAGAACTAGTGTTGGAGGAAGCACACAAGTCGAGATACTCAATTCATCCGGGATCAGATAAGATGTACCAAGATTTGAAGGCATTTTATTGGTGGCCGAATTTGAAAGCTGACATTGCTTTTTATGTCGGGAAGTGCTTGACTTGCGCTAAAGTCAAGGATGAGCATCAGAAGCCATCAGGATTACTGATTCAACCAGAGATTCCCCAGTGGAAGTGGGAAGGAATTTCCATGGACTTCATTACGAAACTGCCGAGAACGGCGGGAGGTCACGATACTATTTGGGTTATTGTGGATCGTCTCACTAAGTCCGTACACTTCTTACCGATAAGGGAAACTGATAAAATGGAGAAGTTGGCTCAAATCTACATTAAGGAAGTCGTCTCTAGGCATGGAGTGCCTATATCTATTATATCCGACCGCGATAGCAGATTTACTTCCAGGTTTTGGCAATCATTGCAGAAAGTAACGGGGACTCGTTTAGGTATGAGTACAGCATATCACCCCCAGACGGATGGCCAGAGTGAACGAACTATTCAGACTTTTGAGGACATGTTGAGAGCGTGTGTCATTGATTTCGGAAACGGATGGGATAAGTATTTACCACTAGCTGAGTTCTCATACAATAACAGTTACCATGCGAGCATTAAAGCTGCACCATTTGAAGAATTGTATGGAAGGAAGTGTAGATCTCCCGTTTGTTGGAGCGAGTTGGGAGATAGTCAGTTGACAGGTCCTGAGATTATTCAGGAGACAACTGAGAAAGTTCTACAGATTCAGGAACGACTGAGAACGGCTCGAAGTCGACAAAAGAGTTATGTCGATGTTAGACGAAAGGATATAGAATTCCAAGTTGGAGACAAAGTTATGCTTAAAGTATCACCTTGGAAGGGTGTTGTACGATCTGGGAAACGAGGTAAACTGAGTCCTCGCTATGCTGGACCATTTGAGATAATTGAAAGAGTTGGACCAGTAGCTTACAGATTGGAACTACCACAAGCACTCAGCGGTATTCGTGACGTTTTCCATGTATCCAATCTAAAGAAGTGCCTAGCCGATGATAATTTGATTATTCCTTTAGAGGAACTACGCATCGACGACAAACTTCATTTCATCGAGGAACCTGTTGAAAACTTGGGCCGTGAGGTCAAACAGTTGAAGCAAAGCAGAATTTCTATCGTTAAAGTTCGGTGGAACGCGAGAAGAGGACCAGAGTTCACGTGGGAGCGTGAAGACCAGATGAGGCTGAAGTATCCGCAATTGTTTCTCGAGGAAACCACTTCAGCGAATGATCACTAAAATTTCGGGACGAAATTTTCAATAACAGGTGGGTAATGTAACAACCCTGATTTTTCCGTTACTTTCGTTAACCTTCCGTTAGTTTATTTAACGGCGATTATTTAACTTTTATGTGTTTACGTGTATTAAATGCGTACTTGACCTTTGGAGGGTTTCAATAATTGATATGGGTTGATATTAATTCAAATAAATATTTCGGATAATGAAATACGATACGATTTTGATAATAGATTTTTGAGCAGCGAAACGCTCAGGTTTATTTTAATAATTAATTTAATTAATTATTAACTTTTTAATATATTTAATTTATTGGGATTTTAATAAATTAAGCGATTGGTTGCGTTTAACGATCGGATTAGCGTTCCGGACCTTCGGTACGACAAAACGACACTTAAAACGGACCACGAATACACTGGATTACAAAACGAGAGCCCGAGAACCCATGGTGGGCCCCATTCAGCCGAACTCCCTCCCCTCCCCCTTTTATGTTTAATTTTTACTATTTGGAGGACTTATGTGCAATTTAGGATAATTAGGGCTAGTTATTTAAGGCTTGTGTTAAACCTAATTTAATCATAATCCCCTCACAAGAAAAATTACGCAGTCATCTCCCTCCCTGGCTCCCTCCATCGTCGACCAACACCATCACCACCATACCTTCATCTTTCAAAATTAGCAAAAGTGTTATACACGAATCGCGTTCATCTCCTCGTTCTCTATCCATTGGTATAAACAATTTTATGATCAAAGGTATAATTGCATGAACCCTAATTCTTAAAAATCTGATTTTTATAAAGTTTCATAGTTATGTTGTCAATTGATCAAGTCTATACGTGTACGTGTTAATTGTAATCGTTATTTTGATTGTTTGATGCGCTAGGGTTTAAAAACGAATTTGTATTTGTTTGATCAGAAAAATTAAGTTTTTTAAATGTTAACTATTATCTTATAATCAGATTCCTTGCGAAAAACTATTGAGTTTAGGCTTTGGATTCGCTTGATTTCGTTTCCGTATGATTAAGTTATGTCGATTTGAATTATCGTTGTGTTTTTGTTGCTTGATCATAAATATGGTATTGATAGAAAACGAATTGGAATGTGAAACTTATACCACTGTAAAGATAAATTAAGAACACTCAAGTTAGACTAGGATATCATGTCGTTTTCTTATGTATAGCCCGAGATATGCTAGAATTAGTGTAAATGTAGTTTTATACAGCATTTGCATGAAAATAACCTTGTATGATAAAATGTGTTAACTTCTGTGATTTAAGCTTTGTATATTTGAAAATTAGACAAAAATTACTTCATATTTCATGTAGATATCATAGGCTAATTGTATATAGATCTTCGGATAATCGTTTGCGAATGTGACTAACGAAATGGAAATCGAATCTGTAAATTGAACACGGTTTTGTAATTTGTGAATTTTTTATATTGATTGAGAATGTATGCTTCTGGAAAATGAAACTTAATATGATATTTGACTTATTGTTAGTTTATGTCAATCTCTGAAACCTTATGCATTGGGCACAATAGAACCATACTTTATGTGAATTCTGATTTGAGCTGAAAACTGAATGATCAACTTGCACGAATAAACTGTACAAATTGGCTAAACAAAAGTGGCTATATTTTTGATATGTGTTACTTTGATTTGTCCTTGAACTATGGCCACTGGTGTATCAATTGCATGTTTCTAACTCCGGTTATAGCCAAAATGAAATCAGTGCGCGGTCAGAAACTGACCTGGCAAACCCCAAATGTATCTCTTCTGATTCCTGACTTTTAATTGTCGTATGAGTCCCTGGCCGGACTTTTTGGAATCGATTTTGAGTCTAATTATGATCTGGAGTTTGTCATATTTACTTGAATTTTGTACTATGAGATAATATGCTAAGTATGCTACGTGTTCATAAATTTTGTGCATAACGATAAACTGAAATTGTGAAAATGATTATTCATGACCTAAAACGTATTGTATGACTTAGGTTTGACATGTTGTCCAATATTTGATATGAACCTACTGATGTTGACTTTAGTTGACCACATTGACCAAG
Organism: Rutidosis leptorrhynchoides; assembly: GCF_046630445.1. Classification (NCBI taxonomy): domain Eukaryota; kingdom Viridiplantae; phylum Streptophyta; class Magnoliopsida; order Asterales; family Asteraceae; genus Rutidosis; species Rutidosis leptorrhynchoides. The sequence goes on along the minus strand of NC_092338.1, from coordinate 422,566,568 downwards.
TTTGACTTTCAGTTTGACTTCGGTTGACTTTGTTTGACTTACATGATATAGTTGACTTTTACTTTGAAACGCGTCGAGTCGAGCAATAAGACAACGTACACTATGATACCACACTTATATAAGATACATATATTGACCAACCTACATACGTATACTTAGGTTGCATTACTTGGGTCTAAACCGTACAAGTCATTTGTTTTTCATTCCGAGCTTATTCAAAGGTGAGTCTACAGTTCCGCTTTTTATATGTTTTCAGGGATGAGAATACACGCTGTTATATTTACATTTTCAAATGCTTTATATTGACATGAGTATTACACATATGCATATTGAGTTTGTTCAAAAATCCTCTAGCTTGAATACTTTTAATACCATTTGGTAGGCACAATTTAGATGGACGGATCCGTTAGGTTGACAACCTCACCCACTATAAAAGCAGCGGTGCATTTACTTTGAACATTTAATACATCTGAACAGTGTATAACATTTTACGAGGTAAGGTGGGTATAGTGGTTTCTATACTCGGGTCTTTGCTAGTATTCAGGTGCTCGGTTTATGCTTGCGATAGAATCTTGTGGTCAATGAAACTAAACTATTTTTCTGATAACTATTTTTCAGATACTGTTACATTATTTTAAACCTGTAGATTCACCAACATTATTTGTTGACCTGTTTTTGCGTGTTGTTATTCTCATGTCCTTAAGAGGTATACTTCCGCTGTGTTTGTTGCATGTCTGGCCGTGGAGTCAGCATTTGATTTTTAAAGAACATTATTTACTTTTGCATTTAAAACTTTTATACTGTTTAAATACTGTTGGCTTGTGGTTACGATCACAACAGTGTTTCTATTTTGAGATTTCTGACTAAGCAACAAAAACACAACGATAATTCAAATCGACATAACTTAATCATACGGAAACGAAATCAAGCGAATCCAAAGCCTAAACTCAATAGTTTTTCGCAAGGAATCTGATTATAAGATAATAATTAACATTTGAAAAACTTAATTTTTCTGATCAAAGAAATACAAATTCGTTTTTAAACCCTAACGCATCAAACAATCAAAATAACGATTACAATTAACACGTACGCGTATAAACTTGAGCAATTGACAACATAACTATGAAACTTTATAAAAATTAGATTTTTAAGAATTAGGGTTCATGCAATTATACCTTTGATCACAAAATTATTTATACCAATGGATAGAGAACGGGGAGATGAACGCGGTTCGTGTATAACACTTTTGCTAATTTTGAAAGATGAAGGTATGGTGGTGATGGTGTTGGTCGACGATGGAGGGAGCCAGGGAGGGAGATGACTGCGTAATTTTTCTTGTGAGGGGATTATGATTAAATTAGGTTTAACACAAGCCTTAAATAACTAGCCCTAATTATCCTAAATTGCACATAAGTCCTCCAAGTAGTAAAAATTAAACATAAAAGGGGGAGGGGAGGGGGTTCGGCCAAATGGGGCCCACCATGGGTTTTCGGGCTCTCGTTTTGTAATCCAGTGTATTCGTGGTCCGTTTTAAGTGTCGTTTTGTCGTACCGAAGGCCCGGAACGCTAATCCGATCGTTAAACGCAACCAATCGCTTAATTTATTAAAATCCCAATAAATTAAATATTTTAAAAAGTTAATAATTAATTAAATTAATTATTAAAATAAACCCGAGCGTTTCGCTGCTCAAAAAGCTATTATCAAAATCGTATCGTTTTTATCGTATTTCATTATCCGAAATATTTATTTGAATTAATATCAACCCATATCAATTATTGAAACCCTCCAAAGGTCAAGTACGCATTTAATACACGTAAACACATAAAAGTTAAATGATCGCCGTTAAATAAACTAACGGAGGGTTAACGAAAGTAACGTAAAAATCAGGGTTGTTACAATTGGTTTACGGTAGAAAATTTCATCAAATACGTGCTGGATAATTTTAAGTCAACGAGATAAAGTCAGAATTAAAAGCTAATTTTAATGAAACAATTAAGAGTAATTTACAGTGAACGAACATGTGGTTTAGAACTATAAAGATTATGAGTTCAATTCTTATCCCCATATTCTACGAGCTACGTAATTATTCTTCCATGTTAACTGTAAGACCAGTTAGTGACGACCGATATATGTTCAAATTTTTTTTTCTACAACGACAAGTAATAAAAGTATAGAAATACCGGATAAACTTTTGAATTGAATTGTGTAAACACATTTTTAATAAAGTATTTCGACCCTGTATTATATTGCCTTTGAATTATACAAAAATTTTATTGAAATAAGACAAAGACACAAACTCAATATATACAATTAAAATTTAAAGTCAAGAACATATAGTTTGTATAAGACCACTTGTAGTTGTGACTCGTGTTGTGAGTTCGTGTTGTGCACTTTTTGATGATTAGGACGTGTTGTGTTGTTGAGTGGAGTAGTGGTGGTGTTGTGAGTTGGTGTTGTAAGTTGGTGTTGTGTTAGTGGAATGCTGATGTGGCATTTAATTTTGTATTTTTCTGTTTTATTTTATATTAATCTTATATATTTAATAACTTATATATAACATTTAAATTCCTAAATATTAAAATTTTATTAATAAAAAAAATATTACAAATTCCTAAAAAAAAAAAAAAAACATTACAAATTCCTAAAAATTAAAAAAAAACATTACAAATTCCTAAAAATAAAAAAAATTACAAATTCCTAAAAATAAAAAAACATGGCGGGTTTAATACGACCCGATCGTATCGTCACTCACGTACCCCTCGTTGGTGTGGGGGTAGTCAGACTAAGGACGAACGCAAAATTGTCGGGTCCAAATGCCAATACAATACGATACAACTCGATTCGGTTGCATTTGAGTAAGGCTCTCCCGACAATTTCATGTCATTCTTTTTCGGTCGTGATAAACTGAAACTTATCGGTTTCTGGATCACACCAAGCAAAATCCGAGGCCTCGAAGTCAACATGTTCGCGTATGTAGTCGAACAAACGGCCCGTGTCCCAGTAGGTGATATCGAGTGACTCGGACGACTTTTTCTTCCCGTCCAAGTACATTTTCCAATCTTCGCTTAGTTGACCCCCGTACCAAACATCCATCGAACAAGATAAACGCGCCATGAGTTTTGTGTGTTTTTTTGATTTGAGAATGGTATATGTTTATGTATTTAGCAAATATGTGTGTGAATATGTGTGTGTTTAACTCGATCACAGATAACATGTATATATATAAAACTCGATCACTTTCAATGGTCCAACCAATCAAAAAGCTCAACTGGCCGTTGCACTAGCCGTTGGGTTAGTCAAAACGCCTCGGAAACTTGAGGCTCCAACGCGGCGATACAGCCATCCCGTTGGCATTTTCGGGTGCCAACTCAGCTTCCAACCCCGTTTTCGGGTGCCGATACAAGTGGTCTAATGTGAGTGTTCATGTTTTCATCTTTCATCATCCTTGAATGTGAGACGTATACTCTTTATATGAGTATGAAAGGTTGCACCCTTTGATAATAAAGTATCATGTAAGGTCACACCTTTTGGACAAAAAAGTACCATGAATTGTCACGCTTTTTGAATGACACAATGAAAAATTATACAATTCCATGTAATGTTAAACCATTTCATTAATAGTTGTGTATTTTGGTTAAAAAGGCACAAACTAATAGACAATACTTTTCATTTATTGACTATAAGTTAGCTTCAACGAACGTGCACTCCACACTCTCCTAATTTGTAATAAGCTTAACTCGAAATCTATTTGTTTCAAATAAAACATCTTATTACACAAGATGACTGATGACACTAAAATCACCAACACGATTTATTTCTCAAACATGAAATTTTTACAAATTTTTCTGCATTGTTTCCATAGAAACTAGCTTTTGTTTCTTGGTGTTATCGCACATCCTTCGTCTCGTAAATGTCAACTAGATCCTCTAATATTAAAACCAACGTGATTAGGAAGCCAATCTTCAACAACAATTATCCTATTAAAAATATATTTACAGATCTTCACAAAATTGAGAATATTTTGGGCCAGTTTATGAGGCCCACAACAGGCCTAATTAGAATAACGTCGTTTTGTTGTTTTCAATAAGTAGTGCCCAAGATAAAACCCGTTAATTATTTACGGCAATGACGGGGCCTTCATTCATCTTCTTAATTGATTTAAAGAGTTCCAAGTCTATAAAATAAAGTAAAAAAGCAACAAACGGGCTTAATTTCACTCTTTTTCCATTCTTTTTTACCCCTAAAATGAATGAAATAAGGATTTTTTTTTTTTTTTTTTTTACTTAATTGTTAACGCGCACAAAATTGTTGTAGAATTCAATAAGTGTCTATAAACGTTAACGACGCCATAAAATTTGTCTTTTGAAAGTTTCATAAAATAAATTATATAGCCTCTTAATATCCTTTCCTTTCCTTCATTCAACTCTAGCCTTTCTTTTTCACGAGACAATGTTAGGTTCCAATGATCGAGAGGAAACACATAAAGAAGTTCCCGAAGCCGAAATCGAATGGTTATTGTTTCATCATTTATGATTTTCAACTTCCCGGACACTTGGTCTCGTGCTGATTGTTGGAGCATTTTCGAAGAGTACGGTACGCTTAATGACGTGTATTTACCTCGCTAGATATTATCGAGCAGCCAACGCATTGGATACGTCAGATTGTCGACATTGGTGATGTTGATTGCTTCACTAAGGTTTTAAACACCATTCAAATAAACGGAAGGTGGATTCGAGCTTACAAAGCACTATAGAGAAAGCATGGAGTAGCTAAAACGGCCAAAGTGCTTTGATGGTAAAAGCCCCCTGAATGCTACTAGACATGTGGATTTCCCGAATGCTCTTTGGAACCATATTTCATTGTAACCATTGAAATGGAGGGTAGATCCTATGCCGATACACTCTCAGGTAATAATCTCGACTCCAAGGAGTTGCAGTATCCGGCAAATAATCCTATAGAAGTAAAGATCGGTGGTAAATGCATCGAGTTTAATCTCCCTGAATCATTGAAGAATCACAAACTCGTTTTCAGCTTTAGCAAAGAATAGTTATGTTGGACCTTAGTCGAGATGGATTATAAGTTGTTTGAAGTCGATGATAGAAAGGATACGAAAACATTGTGCCTTGGGGATTCACATGGAATTTCCAGGCATTTTCAATCCGAAAGCCATTTGGAAAATGCCAATTACAATGTTTCGTTGGTCAATGGATAAGTGAACGAGATTAAAAATACTAGTGAGAATGGGATTATGGAAAAAGCACCTACTGAGACGTCCCGTTCATATCGAATATAAACGTCACGTATTCATTGGTGTCATTGCGAGGTATTGACCTCTATATGTGACATTTTTAAAAAAAAATCTGCATACGTTTTTATGATACAAACCATAAACTTTATTATAACCAAAGACTTAAACAACATAATAATGATTATCGTTTAGCGATAATCTTAGTCTTACAAACTTTACATTTGATAATAACAGTACGATTTCCAACATATTTCACATTACAAATCTTCCGATATGCAGTTTTATTTTTGACACAAATATGCATACTCCAAATCTTGCTTAAATTCGGCATAATGCAGCGGAAGCTTTTAATTATCACCTGAGAATAAACATGCTTAAAACGTCAACATAAAGTTGGTGAGATATATGTTTAATGCTAGCAGCGTTATAAATATAGACCACAAGATTTCATATACACAAACGTTTTAATAAAAATATTCTAAGTGGTTGAGCACTTGATAACCATACTTAACATTTAATCAACGTCGCATATTCCCTTTATTATGAAATCTCACTACACCGTACCAAGTATAGTTACCGAAACGAAGTACTGTGCAACCGTTGAATACTGGTCGTCCAGTCCGGTTGGGGTTGTCAGGCCCGATAGATCTATCAACAGGATTCGCGTTTACAATACCACATGTAAATAGTAGTTACCAAGTTACAGGGAAGTATGCCAGTGGTACAACTCAACGTAGAATATATATTTTTTATCACTTGTGTCCATAACGTAAATCATAAAATGCATGTATTCTCATCCCGAAATATTTAGAGTTTAAAAGTGGGACTATATACTCACTTTTGCCTTGAAGATATTTAACACGACTTGGTCTCCGATAGATATCACGAACCTAACCATATATATAATATATCAACATATTTTCTTTTCAAATAATCGTTTCATATATACTTATAATACTTTTAATATTTATTAGTCCGTAGTTAGCAGTCCGATGTTAGTGGTCCACAATTAGTTGCTCAATAAAATAAATAAAGACCCCATCGTATTCGTATTGATCGGAATTAATCTCGACCCATGGTACCATGTTGTCAAATGACGTGTTGCGTACATAAAGTACCGTGTTGTCAAATGACGTGTTGCGTACAATCATGAGGTCTTATAATTAATCCTCTCGTGTTGTTTACGGGTGGTCCTGAAATATATAAAATCAAATCATAAGTAAATATATATAAAATATCATGTTAATTAGCAAAGACATGATTAGTTTAGTTTTACTCCAATTAATTTCGTAGCTAAACTAGCTTCGGATACCCAATTTTGTTTTAGCCGCAGTTTCTTCAATACAACTCCGTTTTTGTTGGTTCAACTTGCCACTTCCTTGGATCGAGCCATTATTTATGAATATGAACTGTAAATACCTTAGTTTGCATTCGAAATCATAGGTTATAGGTCAAACTTTGGAGAATCTTATGAAAGTGATCATTTTCGTTGTAAAAACAACACCTAGATGATCATTTTTACAAAAATACTTACACTTTGAGTTACACCATGAGATTTTTATATATTAACATATTCATAAGAAATATCATTTTTCCAGAATATAAACTTTCAATTCAAAGTTTAAGATGGTTTTTAATTATCTAACCCAAACAGCCCCCGGTTGCACTCCAACGATGTATATTCAGTTTTAAGGTGTTCTTTGTAAAATCAAGTTGTATCTTGTTAAGTTAGCATATCATTATGATATATTACAGGTCTTGAAGTGTTTTAAAAGTCAAGTTAGAAGGATCTATTTAGTTTGCCAACAAGTTTGAAATCATTCAAACTATGTTCTTGTTGTTATGATTTGTATATTCTTAATAAGATAGTTATAATTGAACAAGATGATGAACAAAGGTTATACCTCAAGTATGATGAAGAAAATTACTGAATAAACAAGATATGAACTTGTTCTTGATGACTTGGAAGATTAAGAAGTGAAATCATGAAAAGAAACAAAAGTTGTAAGTAAGTTTATATCTTGATTTAAGATAAATAACTTACATGAATTGAATCAAAGTTTAAACATAGTTTTACGTTGATTATGAAGCTAAAAGATGGTGAAAATGCTTGGAGATGATCAAGTATGATGTTAGGAGTATTTTGAGAGAGAATTTAGAGTGTAAGTATGAGAAAATGGAATGAAAAAATGGGGTGAAATCATAAAAACGAATTTACTTGTTATATAGAAGAAAAAAAAAATCCTTAAGTTTGTTTTTTAGCTCATAAGTCTTTCTAATTGATCCCACGTGTTGTTGACTAACAATGGTTGCTAAGAGCAGATAATTGAGGTCTAATAATTGGTATTTATCTATAGTAAATACATCTAGAAGCTGCGTATAATACGGGTACATATACCCTAAGTATACGTGTAGAAATCTTGAGGAAATGGAACGAGAATTCAAATATAACTATCTTTTGTGAATATACTTATGTTGTTTTATGTATTTAAGCCCTTTAAAAGTGATTAAATATGTATTTATACGATACTTGTATAAGCATTATAGATTATAGGTATATATGTCAAAGAACGTTACGTATAGTTACCGTTTTGAAAACTTAAGTTAGTAGTCTCAAAGTATACTTATAACTCATTGTTATTAGTACACAATGATATGTTAAACCATCCTTAGATCATGTTAAATATGTATAAATACGTATATGTACACAATCGTATAATTATCGTATGTTATATAGTTCGTGATATCATCGGTCAAATTGGACGGTCAAACGATGTGTAAAACTCTTTTCAAAAACACAAGACTCAACAATTTGGATTGCTTATCATGTTGGTAATGTTTAATTTATGTAAATATTAATCTTATATGTATAAAACGATCGGAAAAATTCGGGTCGTTACACCTACATGTTCGACGTGTTGTTTTCCGACAAAAGACCTCGAAGAAGGTGAGTTTATCCGGATATCCAACATATTGTCTGATGAGAGTCAATATATTATGGATTCGAACACATAAACATCCGAGTTGAAAGAGAGTCATAATGTTTCTCCGACAATGGTTGCCACTCTGGCGGTGGATAACGACGTTGATTTGGTGACGGAGGCAGTTCATGGGTCGAGTAGCGCTACTGCAGGTATCAATTACTTAAATTACAATGACGGAATATCCGAGTTGAAATATAATCAGAATGTTTCTCCGACAACGATTCTCACTCTGGCGGTGGATCACGACGTTGTTCGGGAGAGAGAGGCAGTTCAATGGACAAGATACTCTACTACAAGCATTAATTATTCAAATTCGAATGACGACCATGTCTTTCTGACGTTAAAGAAGGCACGCGTGACAAGCCTGCAGTCTTTTCGAGGGTTTCATTGACTATTCAAAAACCAGTGCCGACAACTACTGGGAATCATTTCTCCTCATCTGGGCCTTTCCATTTTAAAAGTTCTTTGACTAATGGGCTTAACTATTCCAACAGTGGGCCAGAGTATGCAGTGGCTATTGATACATCTATTGGGCATGGCCTAGTTTCTGACGGTCTTGATGATTGTGGACCTTGTCACAAAATGAGTGATAATAGTGATGGGCCTGAGGTGGGAAATGGGTGGAACGGGTTATTGGAAATGATGTTAGTAAACCTATAATCATCGCAGATAATTCGACAAAAAGTTTGGTTGTTCGTTTCCGACATAAAAAAAGATACGAGAGTCTTTAATAAACACCATTTTTTAAATCACATTCGGAGTAAAATTTTTTTTTTTTGAAGAGTTTGAGATATCGCAACAGATTTAGTTGAGATCTTCGGTCGTTCGATGTGATGGTGAATATGGAGGAGGAAAAAGAGGATGACGACGACGGAGACTTTTCATCCTCTGATTATGAATCGTTGCAGGATTGATTTGTATCCGGGTTGAAACCTTATACTCACTCGTGTTCCTTGTTTTGTTTTTTCGTGGTTTCATAGTTGGGTGTTAGAGTTGTATTGTCGAATTAGTAATTCGAGGGTTGTGTGTTCGTGTTGTAAGAGCATCAGGCGTTCGTGTTATTTTTTGGTGTCCATTTCGAGGTCAAAAAATGGACCTTGAAATTTATTAAAGTGGGGTGTCATTCGGTGTCCATTTCAGGGTCGAATATGACATAGACTAATAAGAAAATATAATCATATAAAAAAGGAAAAAAACTAAGTTAAACCACCGTTGGAGGAGAGACGGTGAGAAGCGCGAACGCAATCAACGGCGGGACGGTATCCATTTTTATCTGGCGTTAGTGCTCGACGGTGAGATCGACCGAGTGTACCTTGTGCTCTAAGGATTGTTTAGTGTCGTTGTCATGCTATAGCTGATGTTTGTGCTTGTTTAGGTCGTTGTATTTGCTAGCTTCTTCACACTCTTTTTTTTATAAATAAAATTGTTTGTTTTTCCGGAAAAATAAAATAAAATTTGAGACAAGTGGACTAATATATTAAACTAAAATTAAATATTAATATTAATATTAATTAATATTAAATAATAAATACAGAGTATATATTACTGTACATGTACATGAAAAGCGCTTCTCGTATCCAACAAATTAACCTTGACCCTTATATACTAAATGTGGTGTCATTTTATGTAGTTTTAGTTCAACTTGAATGTAGTTTTGAATTTGCGTTCGCATTACAAACGGTCCCTCAACTTCGTCTATATTTACACAACGACTCCTCAAGTTTACTTTTTCTCAGGGGTTAAAAGTGTAAATATATAATTTTATTAAAATAAAAGAAACTAATTCCACCCGAATTTATAACGGGCCATATCTTCTCGCTCGGTGGGAGTTAAATTTTTTCGAGACCACCGTTCAATTACGAAAAATCTTACGAACCCAACAGGACTAACTATACGCGAAACGGACAATTTTTTAAAAAAACGCTAAACACAACGACAACCCATATCTTTCCGCTCGCCACGAGTTAAATTTTTTCGACGGCAGCGTCAGACTCGAAATAATTTTATGAACAAAACGAAACTAACCACGTTCGAAACGGACACTTTTTAAAAAACACTAAACACAACGACAGCCCGTATCTTTCTGCTCGCCCCGAGTTAAATTTTTCCGACAGCACTGTTACACTCGAAAAAATTTATTGAACAAAACAAAACTAACTACGTTTGAAACGGATACTTTTTAAAAAACGCTTAGCACAACGACATCTAAAACGGCGCTTAACACATGGACCGTGTTTCCCTCTGTAAATACACAACACTACGTTAAATATAAATACGCAGCCCTAAAACCCGCCGCCCGGGCCGGTCCGGACTAGTTTCGTCTAAATTGGGAACCTATGCAGAACCTCTACTAGACAAACAACAACACAACACAATTTCTTCATCTTCTTACCGCCTTTCTTTTCGATCTCTCTTCACCAACACGAGTGTGTTACAATTATATACTTTTAAACTTTCTACAATATCTCAAATATTTTTCTTTTTTCTTTTTTACTCGATTAAAAAAAAATAAAAATTCAAATCTAAGAAAGAATGTATATATGTATATTTTTCATAAACCCCTTTTAGTCCATTTTCTTAGTGTGAATATGGTTCTTGACTGATAATATATCATCTAAAGATTCAAACTTTTTGTATTCTTTGTTATTTTGAAGTAATGGGTTGTTGTAATTCTTGTTTTTCTAAAAAACCCATATCAAGAAACGATAATTTAAACAATCGTCACTCTCCCGGGAAAACAGCTGCTTTCGCCGGAGATAACGGCGGTGTACCGGTGTTTTCCGAGTACTCACTGGTGGACTTGAAAGCTGCAACTAATAACTTTAGTACAGAGTTTATTGTTTCTGAAAGTGGTGAAAAAGCTCCAAATGTTGTATATAAGGGCAGGTTGCAGAATAGAAGATGGATTGCTGTTAAAAAGTTTTCGAAAATGGCGTGGCCTGATCCGAAACAGTTTGCGGTATATCAATTATATTCAGTTACTTAGTTGAGTTGAATGGCATTGATTTGGGTTTTGGGTTTTAGGGTTTACTGTTGTTACATTGTCCATTATGTGTTATATGAAGTTTGCAAAAGTAATTATGTGTGTTTTTTGATTATATATCGATTGCGCAATTGGGTGATTGTGGTTATTTGTTACTCGAAATATTTAAGGTGTTTGGGATTTTCTTAAACTAGCAAAATGGGCCCGCGCGATGCTGCGGGGCTTCTGGGTTGCGCATTCATAGTTAACGGAGCGTTATGTATTTACAGAATAGATAGTACCTAGGTGTGTGTATGTATTAAATATATCCGAGATATTTAGCGTTTTTTTTAGAAGTGTCCGTTTCGCGTATAGTTAGTCCCGTTGTGTTCATAAGGTTTTTTTGAGTTGAACGGTGTGTTCGAAAAAATTTAACGCGAGGCGAGCGAAAAAATATGTCCCGTTGAAAATATGGGTGAAGTTTAATTAAGATTTTTAATTAAAATATTAAGTTTCATGTTTAACCCCTGAAAGAGGGGTTGGATTTGAAAGCTGGGAAAAAGTTGGGGGGTGTTTGGTTTTTTTCTCCTCCTTTTCCACTATTGTCGTTTTGACATTTTTTAACCCCTGAAAGAGGGGTTGGATTTGAAAGCTGGGAAAAAGTTGGGGGGTGTTTGGTTTTTTTCTCCTCCTGTTCCACTATTGTCGTTTTGACATTTTTTGTGGGGGCTTGGGGTCAAAACGACTCCTGTTCCACTATTGTCGTTTTGACATTTTTTGTGGGGGTTTGGGGTCAAAACGGCGAAAACCCGGATGGGGTTTAGGATATAAGGTTAATTAAACGAATTATATGCTTATTGCATTGATTCAACACTAATGAGAAGTTTGCGACTTGGTATTTATATACATCAAATCGGTTAGTTGTAAGTAGATAAGAGTAATGGGCTAACTGTTACATATACTTTGCGACTGCAAGTACACTTGTTTTAGCTATTTTGCTATACTTGTCACCGTTTGTTTAATCTCGTTTATTGTTATTAAGTTTAGTATCTTCATAATTTTTTGAAAAGATGATCATCTTTATGTTGATATCATTCGTTAGTATGAAAATTCACCTGTTAAATTTCTTATATTTGTGATGATATAAGGATGAAGCATGGGGTGTTGGAAAGTTGAGACATAAAAGGTTGGCGAATTTGATCGGATATTGTTGTGACGGAGACGAAAGGTTACTCGTTGCAGAGTATATGCCTAATGATACTCTTGCCAAACATTTATTTCACTGTATGTATTCTTTAATCTTCATAATCAAACATTTATTTTATGTTGCCTGTTTCTTGTTTCTGTATTCAACATTATTTTGACCTTTTTGATTCAAACATCAGAGCTCATTCTACTAGAATTAGCAATATCACACACTTACCTTGAATGGGTTAATTACTTAATTTGGCTGTGCTTTATCTTTAAAAGGTTTTGGCCCGTTATGCAATCTGATTATTTAACCATCTCTGCATACTGGTAATAATTTGTTGAATAACTGTGCTTTGAGTTTTGTAAATTTTGTATGTGAACATTCAGAACATATATTCTTAGAGTAGTCTCTAACTATAGAAAGCTTTTGCCTAAAATACTAGTAATAATTATAGAAATCAGGGTATCTTTTTTTTTTTTTTTGAACAGTAGTTCGGGATCCCACCTCCCACGCGTTCATCTCCCGCAGTTGCATAACCCGCCTCTAACTGTTGCCCAGGAGGAAACCCGACCCAATCCGAGGGCATGGGCGGTAAAACCCCCCTCCCCTACAGCCCCTGCAATGCGATGTGCGGAAAACACCCTTGGGTGAAATTCAAGGGTTAAGGGGCAACCTTGTGTGCAATAATGTACCTCACGGGAGTCGAACTCTTGACCTCTTGCTAAGAGAGGTAGACCACTACCACATGAGCTACAACACAAGGTTCATCAGGGTTTCTTTTTCAGTGAAGCAAGCAGTATGTGTCTCGTATGCTTTCAATTGAAAATATGGTTCATTTGTTAAGCTGGCATAGACTCATTGATTTAGGATTCTAAATAGGGGGTGTTTTGGATGTCGATCTTGCATGTAGTTATGTTTTTACTACACAAAGTTGAAATAATTACCTTTGATACTGGTTGCTTGATAATTTTTTACTATAAATGCAAATAATTGATATTGATAGCTGATATAAATAATTATACTTGATCCCCTAAGTAGAAAAATGTGTCTCCAATTAAGGGCTGAATACTCAATAAGAAAATAGTTAGATAATATCCATGTTTTTTTTTTTTTATCTGTTTAGTTATAAATGGGTGATTGAGTTATGTTTTACCTTAAATCGGTCATATGGGCCAAAGAAAATAATAAGCTAAAACGGATCAAATAGGTCGAATTGCATGGATGAATAAACGGGCGGGAAGTTAACCAAAGTTTACTTTTATGCTTCTAATCTAACTCTGTAAAATATATTAATAGTGGAATACCTTTGCTTTTTAAGTAAAGATCAACACTTTAATTATGTATATGTAGTGGACTTCAAGTTCTCTATGTAATGTCTTTCACAGGGGAGAATCAAACAATCGAATGGGCAATGCGGTTACGGGTTGCTCTTTGTATTGCCGATGCTTTGGATTATTGTAGTACCGAAGGTCGTCCATTGTATCATGATTTGAATGCATATAGAGTTCTCTTTGATGAGGTGAATTAATTTCTTTTATTTATATAAATTCTATATTTATGTTCTTTGTATTATACCAGTAATATAAAAGAATATACCACCGATGCATTGCCTGAGTGGTACATCTGCTATGTTGATCCCGGGCTCACGTCCTTGAAAATAGGTGAGGGTTCGAATCTTGGGAGGGGGTTTTCTCAAGGATTCTGTTGGGGTGATACGGTGCATGCCTTAAGCCTCTCAGTTTAATCCAAAGCACGCCGGGTACCCAATGCGGCGATGGTGTGTGAAGAGTTTCCTTCTAACGCGTGTGTATGTGACAAATGAGAGCACTCGATGTCGATATCGCCGTTCAAAAAAAAAAAAAAAAAATCTATATTTATATGTAATTAGAGTGATAACTTGATTGGTAACTGTGGCAGAATGGGGATCCAAGGCTTTCATGTTTCGGCCTGATGAAAAATAGTAGGGATGGTAAAAGTTACAGCACAAATCTTGCGTACACTCCTCCTGAGTATCTAAGAAATGGTATAATGTCATGTTTCGGCCTGAATATTTTTATGTAAATGGTTGCAGGTTGCCTGATAATTTTTTATTTATATATTTATTCTTTTTGTTACAGGGAGAGTTACTCCAGAGAGCGTTAGTTTTAGCTTTGGGACCGTTCTTTTGGATCTTCTGAGTGGAAAGCATATTCCCCCGAGCCATGCAAGTAGTCCTGAATTTGTTACTAAATAATAATTAATTATACATATAGATAATTAGGAATAATCTGCACATGCTATATTAATGCCACATGATCATATACTTGATGTGGTATATTGCGTAATCAAAATTTTTACCTCTAGCGAGGTAAAAATTTGATTTTTTAGAAGTTGGTACTACTTGCTGCAGGCAATTGAAATGATCAGAGGAAAAAACATTCTTCTTTTGATGGATTCACATTTGGAGGGTAACTTTTCAACAGAAGACGCGTATGTTGTTGTTGATCTTGCTTCACGATGCTTGCAATATGAACCCAGGGAACGACCAAATACTAAAGATTTAGTGGCCGCACTTGCTCCTTTGCAGAACAAATCGGATGTCAGTACCTACTCCTCTTTTTGAATAATACTAACTAAATGTATTCTAAAATCCTTTATATACCCCGTGTAGACGAGTTAGTTGTTTATAACTTGGTTTAAAAGTGACTGTTGTTTTAGGCCCAATATTCATTATCATTCCATCTATGTTAAGTACTTACTATATCCTAACATTCTAACACAACTAAAAATGAATAACGGCTCTACAACATTAAGCACCATAAGATAGCTTTTATATCCAAAATTCAAAACTTTTAAAGTTTTAAATCAAGCAAGAAACAACAAATTGGAGCCAAATTGAAGCCGTATTATGTGTAAATTAAATTTATAGTCAACAATTTGAGATGTGTAAACATATATTTGGTAGTTGTGTAGATAATGTTATGAAGAAGCATTTTAACTTCTTTTTTTTTTTTTTTTTTTTTTTTTTTTTTTTTTTTTTTGACGTGGACAGTCCTCGCGGTACGCCCCAAATGTGCAAACCAAGAGGACTGTCCACACAAGAAAAAAAGTTTAGGGATTGAGCTCGTAATCTGTGCAAACTACAGGGACTGTTTGCGTAATTATGTCTTAAATGTATTTTATTCATTATATGATTTTTATTTCCGTGAAGCCTTCGCCTTAGCGTCTACGGTTTCGGGCTCTTAGTGCATTATATAGTGCATTATATCGCCTTTTTTTAAAGGCAACAGCCGGCATCGAATACTCTCATTTGCCACACATGCACGCACTTTCATGCACGCACTTTCGGGAGGAAACCCGAATCGCATTGCAGGAACCCGATCCTTAAACCATCTCGAGGGGCAGGCATCCAGGAGAAAACCCCCTCGAGGTCAATATGGAGCTCCATATTTCATGTAGATTGATTAATAGGATGGGCCGAGTGAGGCTCGAACCCATGACCTAACCTCGCCCCAACACACAAGGTGTTGGGATACCGTTGAAGCGAAGCTTCGTTGGTTTATATCGCCTTTTTAAACCAAGGTTTTGAATAATTAACTAAAAAACATTATGTATGTAGGTTCCATCGTATCAGATGCTTGGTATCCCGAAACATGAAGAAGCACCGACAACGCCGCCACACCCTCTTTCTCCGATGGGTGATGCCTGTTCAAGGACGGACCTAACAGCCATTCATCAGATACTAGTGATGATGCATTATAAAGATGATGAAGGAACCAATGAGGTTATTTTAATTAAAATTTCTCATTTATTTTAAATACTTGATTTCATACTTCTGATGTTTGTATTTGGATGATGATTGTTTTCAGCTTTCTTTTCAAGAGTGGACCCAACAAATGAGGGATATGTTGGAGGCTAGGAAACGCGGGGATCTTGCTTTTCGTGATAAAGATTTTAGAACTGCCATTGATTGTTATTCTCAGGTACTTGTTTCGGCTGTATTTTAACGATAAACAGAGCATGTTTTTAAAAATTGCTTAAGGGTTTGAATTAGTATGTTTGTACTTCATACAACACAGTTATCAGTTCATTAGTTTTTTTTTTTTTTTTTTTTTTTTTTAATTATTTTTTTTTAAACATATAGTTCATCGATGTGGGGACTATGATATCACCAACTGTGTACGCAAGGCGCAGTCTTTGCCACCTCATGTGTGATCAACCGGATGCAGCACTCAGAGACGCTATGCAAGCACAATGTGTTTACCCTGAATGGTCAACTGCATTTTACATGCAAGCTGTTGCTCTTGCGAAGCTAGATATGCACAAAGATGCAGTCGATATGTTGAATGAAGCTGCTACCTTTGAAGACAAAAAACGAGCCAAATGATTCATTTTTTATTCCTGTAAGCATATGTCCATTGTTGTTGTCGAGAAATACTTGTGCTATAAAGAGATACACCTTGTTTGTAAAACCGGTCGTTCTTTTATTCAATTATTTTTCATTTCCTTGATCCAGAACCTGTAAGAAACAATCATGTACATTAATGTATTAAATTTGTGTTGGGGCATGTTTGGATGTGTGTTTAGTGTCCCAATTGATACTTGTACCAACATATAGGCTCATGATCCACCAGTTACTCAGCATATTGTTAAACGAGAGACAAATTGATGAATTATTTGTGCTGAAGTTTGATAATTGTCGTCGGGTCTTTAGTGGGCTTGATGTTGTTGCCGGCGTTGTTGACTTAGCTGACTTCGGAATATAGGCTTCAGGTTAGGTGTTCTTGGGTTGCCCCGGTGAATGGTTTGGATTTGCGGTTTCTGAGGAGTGCTGTTGCGGGGTTGAATACGGGATCGGGTTTATGTGGTGTTGTAGGTTTTAGGTTTGGTGGTTATAGTTTGTAATTTCAAGTGTTATTCCAATTTTGCTCGCTCTGGGTCGTAGTAGTCGTTCATTGTGCTTAGAACGAACAGAGCGAGTGTCAATGAGTTTTGGTCGTTTGTGACCATGTACTTCCTCAACAGATCGATATGATCTGCCCAATGTTGTACCACCAGATCCTCGGATCTTTTATATATACACGTATTAATATTAATATTTTCGCCAAAAAAAAAAAAAAAAAATAGAAGCAAGGCCTAAAATTGGTTCTATGGGGCTGTTTACTTTTTCTCTGTATTAAATCATGTTTCTATTTGAAAATGGGTGGATTCTATATCTTTTAGAAACATATCAATTGGTAGATTAAATGAGAAAGAAATAACAATTTTATTTAATAAATTAAGAGCTGTACAGAAATATATATATTATTAAGTGAAAAATAAACCGACCCTATATATACCATACATAACTCACTCAATGGTTTTGAATGTGTTCCATGGCAAACTTGATTTAAACAAGTTTAAATTACAAATCTTGATGATTTCAAGTTGCGACAAACCTGAAACTTAATCGTTAATCTTTATTTTATTTTATTTTTCTTGGTCATTTTAGTAGGTGAGGCTGGTCCAATATTGGTGCGAAAGGTCTAATTTGTGAAGTAGTTAACCAACTCAAACATTGTCATCAGTGACTTTGCCTTCATAGTCCACTAAATAAATCTTATCACATACATCTCCCCCTGTCTTAAAAATTATACGGAGTACTTTATTACATACTGTAACGTACGGGATTATATAATAATACACCTATCCTATTTACTACTATGTATTTGTATTTGTATTATATTTATATTTTATTTTGTAAGAATGCATCATGGAAGGTTCATGGAGACAAAATAGTGACATTTTATGTTGCCAATTTGTCATCAACGTACGGAACAACAAGTACATGCACTTTCCTATCTCTTTCCTTCTGACAAATCTTTAATCAAATCTAATACGTAGTATTATATTCCAATATTCTATAAAATAGAATATGAGACATGAGGATAATCATTATTCATCTCTTATATATACATATGATCACAAGTGAGATACATATTGGAATTCATTGACCGGCATATTACAACAAAAGTTTCAGAATAATTCCAGTGTCAAAAACTTGTCATCATTCAATATGTCAATCTTGAACTTAAGAGACTTGCACAATTCCGCAAATGATTTGCTCCGTTCGCCTAGCCTAAAACGAGCTCTCTCCGATCACCAACAAGACCAAACCGCTATTCAAAACGTGTCTGAATCGTCTTTAAAGATGTTAGATTCATGTGGACGAACTAAAGAAATAATCATTCTTGTCAAAACTCACATTCAAGACCTTCAATCCACGTTTCATCGAATCACACTTGGCGAAAACGGTTCTCCTGAAAAGAAGTTTTCAGGGTATCATCTCCATAGAAAAGATCTAAAAAAGCAAATGCTAAAGCGACTAAAATCGCTAAAGATAACCAAAAGCACGAATACAAGCAATGTGTTTGATGACGAAAATTTAATGGTTGTGGCGAATGTGTTGGGTGAAGTTAGGGAAACAATAATATCACTTGTGGAGTCACTTATGTTACTCATGTCCATGCCTAGTCCTAATATGACAAGAAAATCGACGAATTTTAATGGGCTTGTAGTAGCGAAAGCGAAGTTTATGAGGATGAATAGTTTGAGCCCGTGGGAGAGGTGTGACGTGGATGCGGTTCGGCAAGGGATAGAGAGATTGGAGGCTGTTGAAAGTGCTGTGGAGGACTTGGAGGTTGAACTAGAGTGCATCTTCAAGAGATTAATTAGAACTAGAGTTTTGCTACTTAACATATTGTCTAATTAGAGATTATGTAATATTTATGCACATAATATGCATTATTTGGTTCATTTTCTTTTGTTAAAGATAGATCATGGGTAAGTCCAAATGTTTGGGACTTTTGCATAATGTCTAACTGAGTAGTTCTGTTTTCTCAAGCTTATAGCTTATTAATAATTTCAATAAAATGTTATTCATGAAATTAGCAAAGCTGTGTAAAGTAGTTGACTCGTGCATTTTACTGTCTAAAGAAAAAGGATAATACACAATCAATTTCACCTCATCAAGGCCAATCCTAAATTCTATGATAGTCCATATAGTTCTGAGCGAGACTGTTAGCACGTTGTTGTAACTTAGTCAAATTAAACATCCATACCGTTTTATTAGATAAATAAATTGCTACTACTCGAGGGACATTTTCATCAATTTATAAGTTCACTATACGTTATCGACAAAATATCACTGTCCCTGTGGTTGGTATCAGAAATCACCGGGATCCATGTACTTTTTTTTTTGTCATGGATGGTCCATTGGTTTGCAATTTTAATCACCAATGATCTTTGTGGTGCATATCCACAGGGATCATCTTTGACGAAAAAATGCAAACCACATGGACTACTGGTGATTCAAATGCAAATCACAGGACCATCCTTGATGGAAAAAGTACATGGACCACTGGTGATTCCCGATACAAACCACATGGACCATTCGTGATATTTTGCCAAATTATCTAAAGCAATATTCCGTGCATTTCAAACAAAAACTATTTTGATGTTGAATTTTAACACAATCCACATTAATGCTTAATACTAACCGTCGCCCCTCAGACTGGTACCGGAGCCAGTTTTGCACCCCACCTGTCTTCATTGCTGCAACATAAAATAGCTACCTTGGTCGCCTAACACGCGGCGAGATGATGTAGGATGCATCTCAAATCTTTAATAATATAGATATCACATTTACACTATTTAATTTAAAAATTAAACACCATTCGTCTGCATTACAACAGCATCAAACAGTCTGGTCGTTAGCATAATTGTTGTATGCACAGTGAGGGACTTAGAGTTGACAAAATTAGCCAATTCTCGGACATAGGTGGACGTAAGTTGTACGAATAATAACACAGCTGCATGCCTCATGCCCTCACATGCATACATGCCCTCGTGCACCACATTTATTATTACCATTATATCCTCTCACAATTCATGTATGTATTGTTGTGATCAGAGATTCAACTTTATTATCAGTCAGATGTATATGTATATGTATATTAAACTTTCATTGTTGAAATAATGTGTGGTTTTAATATGATTTTTTTTAACAGCAGTACAAGATCAACCAAGGGATCGGAACTTTAACCACTCACACGTTCATCTCCTACAGTTGCATAACTCGCCCCCTTTCAGGAAGAAACCCGACCCAATCCGAAGACAACTTATATATTATGTGCATTGTTAATGACGACAGGGCAACTTATATATTATTTACAACATTGTTAAATTTAGCGACTCTGAGATGAATAAGTTGTCGGATATACACATACAATAGACTAAAATGGAGTTATACACAAACGAGATCCGACTAAAGTAAAGTATGTTTTGTCAATATACTTGTACTCATCGGCATATCCAGAATTATTTTCCGACGCGGTCAAAACATAAAAAAATTGAGAAAAGCAATAAAATGGGGCAAAACGTCGAATTTAAACATATAAACATACTAAAAAATACGACCACCAGGGGCGACTGACCCAGTTTCCCCATAGGTTCTCCTTATATTGTACATTATAAAATATTATTATTTTTTGTCCCGTCCCGCCCGTCCCTTACCTATCATATCTATCTATGATCTATGATGATAATCAATAATGAAATCTTGATGAATGATAATAATTTATGGATTGTGATATTTCCACCACTTAATTTGATAGATTCACCACATTCATGCACTAAATACTTGTAAGGTATAAGTACTTAATGTATGAGTGGGTTGGATCTATGAAATTAAGTGGTGGAAATATCAATTACCATAAATTATGAGGTACGTAATTCAACTCCTATACATATATATTCTCAAATATCCTCAAAATCCGACATGTGAACCTTGATTTTTATTCACCAAGAGACTTGCACGATCATTACACAAAAAAAAAGGAAAAAAAAAAGAGTTTTAACGAGAACCAAAAGGACTCGGAATAGATCAAAATGTCCTCGTAATATACCTATAACGAGGACATCTTCAACAATAGTGCAGTCCCAATAAGCCTATTGTGAAAATTTTGTCCACGCAGTAAGTAATTTAAAAA
Source organism: Rutidosis leptorrhynchoides (assembly GCF_046630445.1). Taxonomy (NCBI): domain Eukaryota; kingdom Viridiplantae; phylum Streptophyta; class Magnoliopsida; order Asterales; family Asteraceae; genus Rutidosis; species Rutidosis leptorrhynchoides. The sequence continues at coordinate 422,545,173 of NC_092338.1, read as the reverse complement.
AAAGGAGGGGAAACTGGTTATGCTCGCTTCGCCTTGAATTGTGGTTTGGTCAAATGAGCCATCTCAAATCACCAGCAAGACCAAACCACAATTCAAAAGGTCTGCAATACGTCTTTAAAGATGTTAGATTCATGTGAAGACCAACAGGCATAATGTTTCTTGTCAAAACTCACATCCAACAACACCAATCCACATTTCACAGAATCACACTAGGCGAACCATCTTCTTCCGAAAAGAAATTATCAGCATATCATTATCTTCTGCATAGAAAAGATTTAAAAAAGCAAATGCTAAAGCAGCTAAAATCACTAATAATGACTAAAAACAACAGCAAACAACGCCTATAATAATGATAACTTGATGGTTGTAGCGAAGGTGTCGGGTGAAGTTAGGGCAACGATAACTTCAATTATGGAGTTCCTTATGTTACTCATGTATATGCCTAGTTCTAAACAAGGCTAAAAAGTCAGTGGATTTTAATAAGATTGTTACAGCGAAAAAGAAGTTTATGAGGATAAATAGTTTGAGTTAGCCATTGGGATAATTGCGACGATGTGCATGCAGTTCGACAAGCTATAGAACGACTGGAAGCTTTGAAGAGTGCAATTGAAGACTTGGAAGTTTAATTGGAGTGTATTAGAGATTAATACTAAGAACTAGAGTTTTGTTACTAAACATACTCTCAAAATTAAGTACTCGTTGATTCACTATTGTTGATAAGATATATCTGAGCATGAGCCTGTGTTTTAGAATTTTGTGTGATGACTTAGAGATACTGTAATAAGTAAGAGCTCTGTAGCTTAATTTCTACTTGCATATATAGTAAAGTTTCAAGCGCCCATATCTCTTAAGTTACCAAATTTAAATTCTCAGCACCAGCAAGAGTGTTTAACATTAAGATGAGCATTTTGCTTCAATTAATTAATGAATCTTTGTGTGTGTGTGTGTGTGGCCAGCCCAACCCGGCCGTTTTGACCCAACCAAAATTTTATATATTTTGACTCATAATCCAACCCGCCAATTATGCCATATTGCCACCTATAGTTACAGGTAAAAGCGATTTCAATGAATTAACAGATTAACCAATACGAATGAAACCACCACGATGTATGTACTCTAATACGAGTAAATTCCACTCTTGAAGCCATAAGTTACAAGTATAGATAACCTACTACATACAAGAGTACCATTAAAAACATCCGAATGTTCCAATCAAGAACCAGACACTTGATCTATTGCATACCCGACTTTATCACTTCAACAGCAACTCATAAACAGGGAAGAACAGAAACTAACAGAATATGGACCAAAATCAATGAATACTTATTGCGATTTATGTAACAGATGTCAAGAAGATTGAGTTGGCTACAGTTTATTCTCTACATTGATAAAGGAAGCATCATCATTCGCTTTGTTTTCTTGTTCAATTTTACTTGCTTAGTTACCTTCATAAATAACATCAGTAACCATGTGATGGTTGCAAATGTCAAAGTGAGCTTCAAGTGATTGAAATATAACAAGACGACTGAACATACTATAAATGCTAGAATTAGAAGTTCCCATATTACAAACATCACCATATCCATTCTGCATTCAGATCAACCAAATTGAAGCACGTTAAGTTAAACTCGACTCTGTTTAATGTTTATAAAACGTATAGAATTAGTATCTCCTGCTACTCATAAACAGTTTTTCAGAGGTGTCAATTTGACCCAATTACAGAATAACTCTTCTTAGCTATTTCAGTAATCGAGCATGTATGATATAAACAAAAAATGAGGACAGATTGTCACGGGAAACAAAGACATACCATCGAAATGGACACCAAAAACATATATACGAAGGATCAGTTAGATATTTTGCAGCATAGTAACATGTTTATAATAATTTATTCAATGCGATCAGTACGTTATACAAAGACATACCAAGGAAATGGGCAATGAAAACATATATACGAAGGATCAGTTAGATATTTTGCAGCATAGTAACATGTTTATAATAATGTATTCAATGCGATCAGTAGGTTATAAAAAGACATACCAAGGAAATGGGCACCGAAAACATATATACGAAGGATCAGTTAGATATTTTGCAGCATAGTAACATGTTTATAATAATGTATTCAATGCGATCAGTATATTATAAAAAGACGTACCAAGGAAATGGGCACCGAAAACATATAGAAAACATATATACGAAGGATCAGTTAGATATTTGCAGCATAGTAACATGTTTATAATAATGTATTCAATGCGATCAGCCGATCAGTACGTTATGTATAATTGATTAAGAATCGGTTATTATCCAAAACAATTTATAGAAAAATGATAACTGTGCCTAATTACATAAACCCTAAAATGGCCTATTAAGGAGAACATAACACATGTTACATTCAAAGAATAAGATAAAGAGGGATTATACATACATACATATACCTAATTCAACCAATAAGTGAATTAGGTCTAACTTTAGCCTAATTTATACATATATTTTGAAATTGATCATTGACCTATAGCCTAATTTATAAGATTAGCATTAATTATTGAAAATTACCTGGATAAAGAAGAAGAACTTTTAGCATTTGAAGAGAAGAATGAGACAGAGGCTAAATCAAGTTTGGATCGAATTTGATATTCACGTACCTGCTCTGCCAGATCTGATCGTTTAATTTTGTTTTGTTTATTCATTGTACTCGAATGCAATGTCACCATTACGCTTCCCTTTCCTCTCTAACTAATATTGTTTTCAAATTATAGATGAAACTCAAATAAACATAAACATTTTAATTAGGAATTAGGTATTACAGAAAGGATGATGAGTGATGATGATGAATCGGAATCAATGACACCGGTGATTAACGGTACGCGTCCTATGATGACGTCATTTTAATGGCCGATCGATGATTAAGACCAACACCGGAGATGGAGGGAACGATCGTAGATTACAAACGCCCCTTTCTCTCTGCGTTCAATTCCTTGAACGCAACGTTAACGTATCCAAAATCATATTTGAGATTTATACTGTACAGAACTTACAGATTGCACCCTTCAATTATTGTCATTTCATCTTAGTTGGAGAAATTTCATTTTTAATACAAACTCACACACATACCACTACAAGAATTAACCACGAAATATATACAAATTATTCTAAGCAGGACCCGAACTCTCAACCTTCTGGTTGGAATTGTAACAACAATACCGCTGAGCCAGTGACCTTATTTGCACTAAAAATAAATACTACTGGTGCATTTTTGTTTTTTCTAAAGAATGTAACATCATAAGCTTGATAATTAAATATTATGCTTTTATTGGTATAATAATAATATATTCCACCGTCCCAATTTAAATTATCCAGTATTATTTTTGTGGTTAGTCTAATAAATTATTTGTATACGTTCATAAATGTGTACATGTACTTATGTATATGTGAATTATGTTAACAAATGTACGTTTAAGTAATCGTGAAACTAAGTCTAATAAGAGATGAAAAGGGTAAATGATACGGAGTAAATGATATAGTAATAAACTTATTGTAATAACTTGTGTACCTGAACTAATTAGTTGAATTAGAAATAAAATATATAATTAATGTGTGAAATACAATAATTACATAGCCTGAATACAACTATTTAAAGTAATTGAGTTGAAATTACTACGAGTAGGATACAAGAAATTTACCAAATTACCCACTTTTTCGCAGACCACTTACGCGCAAATTTGAAACATTCCCTTCTAACGGCCAAAATAAATGATGTACACCCTTTCGAGTAGGGTGATGATATGTACACAACTATTTTTTACACATACACAACCAAACATGCTTTACAGTATTGTACTGTACAACACTGTAAAGCATGTTTGGTTGTGTATGTGTAAAAAGTGGTTGTGTACATATCACTCCCCTTTCGAGTAATCTTGAAAGTCCAAAGTAAGCCCAAGTTGCAGCACATGATCATGAGCCCAAAGAGTCAGCCCTATGTAATTGTGATGGACCGCAGTTCTTGACTTCTTTCCCAACAAGAAAAGTGTAGTGACCCGGAAAATTTCGACTAATTTTAAACCAAACTCTCGATACGATTCATTATCTTTGACACGATAAGCAAAGTCTGTAATTTTGAGTCTCAAAATTTTTTGAACTGTTTCATATATTCAATTGACCTTCGACTGTTTCCGACGATTCACGAACAACTATATATATATATATATATATATATATATATATATATATATATATATATATATATATATATATATATATATATATATATGACAACCCGGAAATTTTTGACCAAATTTAAACTTTATCTTTAAATGATTTAATATTTTCGACACGATAAGCAAAGTCTGTAATGTTGAGTCACGAAAGTTTTGGAACTATATTCATGTAATTAATTATTCTTTGACTTTCTCGACGATTCACGAACAATATATATATATATATATATATATATATATATATATATATATATATATATATATATATATATATATATAACTTAATGTGCATATATATATATATATATATATATATATATATATATATATATATATATATATATATATATATATATATATATATGATTTCAAGTTATTTAGTAAACGATAGTAACATTCGATTATTGATTCGATTAATATTTAGATAAGTTAACTAAAACGTTTAAGATGAACCAGTAAAACACTAATTTGCTACAGTGTTTTCGAAAATCACTATTTGCTACAGTAAAAAAAATCTTTGCTAAAGTAACTTTGCTACAGTAAAACACTATTTCAGAATAAAAATGTATATATGTATATGTATATACTACGAGACGATGATTTATAGAAGCAAATAACCAAAACACTTAATTGATTAAAGCTACACTTCGAATGACATAGTTTATCAATGATTAAGTTTAATTTTTGATAAAGGTACACGTCGCGTAACGAAAAGTACTAGTTTTCTAAACGTACGAAAATGCATTCGAGAAACTGAAACTGAGATATTAGTCGAGCGTAAACGTACGAGTCATCAGACCAAAAATTATAAGTCAACTATGTATGTAAATATAATATAATATATAATTAATTAATATAAATAAATATATACATATATATATATATATATATATATATATATATATATATATATATATATATATATATATATATATATATATATATATATATATATTTAATCATGTCGACAAGCAAAACGTTAAACGATTGTGTGCTGTCAAATCTTCCCATGCGATCGCATGGGATTTGGCTTGGGAAGCCATGCGATCGCATGGCACCCAAGGCTGGCCAACATTATAAAGCTCGACGAATTTGGTTTACAGCACACACACACTTACCTATATCTATCTCTGCTCTCTCTATATTTATATATATTATAATTATATTATTATTATTATTATTATTATTATTAATATTAAGATTATTAATATTAATCTTATTATTATTAGTAATAGTATTATTAGGAGCGATATTATTAGTATTATACATAAAATACTACGACAAGGTTATGAGCGAGTTATTCCAAGACGGGTTTTTAGAGCAGGATAAAGCTAAGGAAATTATGAGTTATAGCTATGGAGGTGATGAGTATTATTTGTGGGTATGTTCGTGAGTCAAACATAGTGTTTATCATCTCCGTCGCGTCTACGTACCTTTCCTGCAATATTGAATCTCAATATTGATATGTGAGCACTCATAACTTAACTTTTATATATTAATAGTGCATCCCTGACTAGTGCTCGAGCCCGCCAACACCTACAGTCGCCATCTCCACCCTATAGTCACCAATAAACCACCCTTCTCTTACAAGCAATCACCATCGACAACCACCCAATACCATCATGTTTATGCTACTCTAAATGTTTCTGTTTCTGTGATCGAGCAAACAAACCAAAAAAAAAAAAAAAAACCACCACCATCATCTTTATTTTTTATTTTTTAGTTCGAGTCTGTTATTTTTTTCTCTCCCTATTTTCGATCAAGCAAACCCAAACCCATTTAATCCACCACATACATGGCAACCTGCAACCTATCTACTGTTTTTCTGATTTATTCGAACTCCACAGCTACCCAAACACCACAACCGAACACCTTTATTTTTTTTCTTTTCTTCTTCGTTGTTGCTGCTACAGCAGTGTGCTATTCCGGTTCACTGCAGCGAAAAGATGAATGATGATGAGATGAGATTAGATGAAAACCGTTGTTGCTACTTGTCTGATCAAAACCAAAGTAACCTGCTGCTGTACGTTCTTACCTGTTTCTGCCTCGTTCCAGTTACAACAGCGAATGATGATGATTAAAAGAATGATGATGATTAGCGTATGATAATGAGATGATAATGATGATGTTATGATAATGATATATACGGTTATTGTTTATGTTTCCCATATTCACGACAAGAAGAACCCACAAATCACAGATATACATTTATATAATTGGATTAGTGTAAATTGGGCTATTAAAACATTGGTGTTGGACTGCTACTTTTAATCTCTGTTGGGCCGAAATAAACTTGGGCCATGACCCAACTCATGATTTCCTTTGGGTTGAGAAGGCAATAGATATTTTTGGGTTAAATAGAAATTTTCTAGGTATAAAATCAGATAAATAAAAGCAGAGCCATGGTCTAGGAGTGTTGGGGTTAACCGAGAGGTCTTGGGTTCGAGCCTCGTTCAAGGCTGTTATTTTTAGGAAAGCTTTTTAAGGTAGTTCTCATGTTTTAAAAATTATTATTATTATTATTATTATTATTATTATTATTATTATTATTATTATTATTATTATTATTATTATTATTATTATTGTTATCATGATTATTTTTGTTAGTGTTAGTATCATATCTATAAGTAACATAATCATTATTATCATATTTATTATTATAAGTATTATTATCATTAAAACTATCATTATTACTATTATCAATATTACTACTAATATTATTATCAATATAAATATTATTATTAGTAGTATTATTATCATTATAGTTATTATTATAAATATTAGTATCATTATTATTATTATTAGTAAAATCATTATTTTTATAGTTAGTATTATTAGTATTCATTATTATTAAAATAAACATTTTTATTTAAAAGTATCATTTTTACTAAAGTTATCATTTTTATTATTAATATTAAAAGTATCATTTTTAACTCTATTATCATTATTATTATTTTATCATTACTGATATTATTTTAGTATTATTATAGTTTAAACAAACAAAAGATATATGTATATATATATATACAAAAATATATTCAAGACATATAACATAACAAAATTTATATTTTTTTTATTTTAAATATATAAAATGAATATATGAAACCTATAGGTTATTAATATAAAAATGATATAACTAATAAATTTATTTATATATATATATACATATATATATATATATATATATATATATATATATATATTTGTTTGATTACAATTATATGTGTTAATATATACATAAATGATATAGGTTCGTGAATCCGAAGCCAACCCTGCATTTGTTCAATATAGTCATATGTATTTTTACTACAAAATACATTATGGTGAGTTCATTTGATTCCCTTTTACTCTTTACATTTTTGTGTAAGACCCGAATATTTTTCCTTGTAAATATGTGTGAATAAGTTATTCAAGTTGTGGGGTTTACGTTCTATATAATTAAAAGACAAAAGAAGCTGAACTGGGCATTTGGCGTGCCGCGCGGCCTTATGGCACGTCGCGCCATTACGGGCTGACAGCTCACTTTGTTTTTAATCAAGATATTTTGAGGGCATTTTGGTAAAACCACTTAAGGTCCGACTTTAAGGCTTGGATCAGTTGTTTGGAGTGTAATTTACTCCATATTCACCCACCTTATCATCTTCCAATCAATTCTAGAGAGAGAATTAGATTCTAGAGTGAGAGAGCTCAAATTAAGGAAGAAGAAGCTCGAATCGGGTCAAAGTGCAAGCACTAAAGTTGTTCATCTCCTCAATTGCTACGTTTTGATAGTTGTGGTAAGCCCTAAACCTAACTTCCTTGTTTTAATTAATTAAGAGTTAGGGTTGGTGTAGGTGATGAACACTAAGACCCATTTGTTAGTAAATTGGGTGTTTTGGGTGAATTAGGGTTATGTTGACTCAAAGATGACTAACTAGGGTTTTCAAGTATTAATTGTTGTTAATAAACCTTAATTAGTTAGTAAATTGCTAGAACACCAATATTTATGTAAATGGGTGTTGCGTGGGTTAGTGGATGACTCGAAATGGGCGTGTTGACCTTAAATGGGTCAAATGGGTCAAAATGGACCTAAATGAGTAAATGTTTGTGATTAATGCATAAACCTAGTGTTAAAAGGTGTTTTAAGACCTAACTTGGCTAATGTTGGGGTTTTGGCAAAAGATGACCCAATTATGGGGTTAGGTGTCCAAATGGGTCAAAATGACATAGTAGTGGTAAGTGTTGTGAGTTTGACCAACTTGAATGGTTGATTGATTGTATGTGCGTAATAATAGGTGTGTTACCTTGAAGATTCAAGCTTGATTTTATTGATTCACCGAAGGCGTAAGGTGAGTGGAATAATTATGCGTGTATGTATATAATGTATTTATTTGTGTAGAATGGATGTGGCATTGTCGCGTTGTTAAGACACCACGTTCTATGTAACGAGTAGTATTGTCGCGTTGTTTAAGACACTACTCATTGTTTGATTGACATGTGGTATTGTCGCGTTGTCTAAGACGCCACATTGTCATGGGAGTGGATGTCGCGTTGTTTAAGACACCACTCATCGTTTTGATTGGCATGTGGATTTGTCGCGTTGTTCAAGACGCCACATTGTCATGGGGGTGAGTGAGTCGCGTTGTTTAAGACATCACCCGGGGGATTAGTGATTACGCGTCGTTTAAGTAACACTAACGGATGTTATGAACTCCAACGGCCTTTTAAGTACCGTTCCCTTGCTCGATTGGTTAACTATGGTTATAAGAATGTTGTGTTAGCATATTTAATTATGAACTATATGCTATTGGTATTGCTAGCTCCTTATGAATTTGCGGTTATTGGTATATGCTTAATGTTTTGCATGGTTGTCGAATTGCTAGCTCGTGTGCGATAATGTGTAAGTGATGCAAGTAAGTAGATTATATATGTATGTGTATAATTATTGCATTCACTAAGCTTTGCGTACCCTCTCGTTGTTTACTATTTTTATAGGTTTGTTTGTGGACAAGGGTAAGGGCATTATCATGGAATAGAGATCCCGCTTTGTTGATTTGGGGACGCTTTTTGGAAGTATTAGTTCTTGGAGTTTGACCGAGACTTGGGTAGTTTAATCCCAAACGCCATGCTCGTAGTGTAGTTTGGTACTTAAACTTTTTAGCGGTCGAAACTCATATTTTGTATTAAACTCGTAAACCGGCCAATGTGGGCCCCATCATGCAAAACTTGTTTTTATGTTTGAATCGTGTTAGTTTTACATATTTGAAAATGTTGGTGAAAGCGTTCGGTCTAATTATGACGGGAAGTAGCCGATCTTTTTCGCGTTTAAAACTTTTTTGGACAGACCAGTTTGGCGCGCCGCGCGGCCAATTGGCGCGCCGGGCCACATGCTGACCATGAAATATTTTTTTTTTATTTCGTATTTTAACGCGGGTTGTTCGTGGTTTGGTTTGGGTTGTTACAAGTGGTATCAGAGCATGGTCTAAGGGATTTAGGCGACTTGAGATAGGTGCCTAGACTTAGACTTTATTGTGTGTACGCTTTATGCGGGACTTGTAGGACTTTGGGCCGGATCGGGAATTGTTAGTACTTTGGTTTATGTTAACTAACCTCGTGCTAATTGTTTTATGGTATGTTTTACAATCATCAAACGAGATAGACGTTGTACTAGCAAGTTAATGCGACGTGCTCGCGTAACAATGATTAGCTACCATTGTTACGGGCGCAAATCGTGACGAACAAGCAATGTACAACGATTGTTGAGCAAGATGGAGTAGTGTGGTGTATATGTATATACATATGTGTTATGTCCTTTTGTTTCGCCGTTTAACCTATTTCGTTTTATAGAATGAAGATGAGAAACGGACACGACACCGATAATGGGGGCACGAGTGAGGACCCCGAGTTCACGGCCAAGGTTGAGGCCATCTTTAAACATCAAAAGGCGAAATATCTTGAGGAGATTAAGAAGATGTTTCTAGACTCGATTGACGAGCGATTAGTCAATGTAGTCAAAGAGCAAGTCAAGGCCGTTCTTCATGATGATAATGTGGGAAGACGGGACTTTTTCTATAAGAACTTCAAGGATTCTCAACCACCCACTTTTGAGGGCGAAAGAGATCCTCTTAAAAGTGCCCGTTGGATCTCTGATATGGAGGGGGCGTTCTGTACTTGCGAATGTCTTCTCGATAAGAAGACAAGGTACGGGTCTAGCATGTTAAGGGGCGATGCTAAGTTATGGTGGGACGCGAAAATCCATCTTTATGGTGAAGTGCAATGTATGGACTTCACTTGGGACGGATTCAAAGCGGAGTTTTTCGATGAATACCGAACTTCGGCCGATCTTACAAGGCTTTAGGACGAGCTACGTACCTTTAGGCAAGGGTCGATGGATTTGAACACTCTCAAATCCGTGTTTTTGTCCAAGACCCAATTTTGCCCGGAGTATGTCGGGAATGATAAGATGTTGAAAGAAGATTTATATCGAACCTTGAATGATAGTTATCAAGAGAAAATAAGTGTGAACGTGGTGAAAAGCTTCAATGAGTTGTTTAATATGGCTAAAGGTTTTGAAGCACGTGTGTTGAGAAAGAGTAGTTTTACTTTTGTTAAGAGGAAGTTCGAAGCTAATAGTCATTCGAACAAGAAGGGTAAAGGTGCAACTGAGAGAGTCGGTAGTGTGAAGAAGAGTTCTCCGGGGGAATTTCGTTATTCTTGTCATAATTGTGGGCGAAGGGGGCACATGGCCCGTGATTGCACCAACCCACCTTCTACAACCAAATTTACTAGTTTCAATTGTGGTAAAGAAGGGCACAAGAGGCCCGAGTGTCCCGAGTTGCGCAATGATAATGTCAAGCAGCTAGAGAAGGCGGCGGGTACGGCTAGGGGTCGTAATTACTTGATGACGAACGAAGAAGCCAAACAATCCAATGAAGTTGTTTCAGGTACCTTCATGGTTAACTCTAATCCGGCGCAGATACTTTTTGATAGTGGTGCTAATTTGTCTTTCGTGTCTCCAAGATTTGTGCCTAAGTTAAATAAACCGCTAGTAAAGTTAAGCCGTCCGGTAGAAGTTGAAATAGCGGATGGCAAGACGGCGCTACTGAAATGTCCTGTTCTTATTGATTAAAAACGTTTCATATTAATTGATTTCGTTGCGAGGTTTTGACCTCTATATGAGACGTTTTTCAAAGACTGCATTCATTTTTAAAACAAACCATAACCTTTATTTCATAGATAAAGGTTTTAAAAAGCTTTACGTAGATTATCAAATAATGATAATCTAAAATATCCTGTTTACACACGACCATTACATAATGGTTTACAATACAAATATGTTACAACAAAATAAGTTTCTTGAATGCAGTTTTTACACAATATCATACAAGCATGGACTCCAAATCTCGTCCTTATTTAAGTATGCGACAGCGGAAGCTCTTAATAATCACCTGAGAATAAACATGCTTAAAACGTCAACAAAAATGTTGGTGAGTTATAGGTTTAACCTATATATATCAAATCATAATAATAGACCACAAGATTTCATATTTCAATACACATCCCATACATAGAGATAAAAATCATTCATATGGTGAACACCTGGTAACCGACATTAACAAGATGCATATATAAGAATATCCCCATCATTCCGGGACACCCTTCGGATATGATATAAATTTTGAAGTACTAAAGCATCCGGTACTTTGGATGGGGTTTGTTAGGCCCAATAGATCTATCTTTAGGATTCGCGTCAATTAGGGTGTCTGTTCCCTAATTCTTAGATTACCAGACTTAATAAAAAGGGGCATATTCGATTTCGATAATTCAACCATAGAATGTAGTTTCACGTACTTGTGTCTATTTTGTAAATCATTTATAAAACCTGCATGTATTCTCATCCCAAAAATATTAGATTTTAAAAGTGGGACTATAACTCACTTTCACAGATTTTTACTTCGTCGGGAAGTAAGACTTGGCCACTGGTTGATTCACGAACCTATAACAATATATACATATATATCAAAGTATGTTCAAAATATATTTACAACACTTTTAATATATTTTGATGTTTTAAGTTTATTAAGTCAGCTGTCCTCGTTAGTAACCTACAACTAGTTGTCCACAGTTAGATGTACAGAAATAAATCGATAAATATTATCTTGAATCAATCCACGACCCAGTGTATACGTATCTCAGTATTGATCACAACTCAAACTATATATATTTTGGAATCAACCTCAACCCTGTATAGCTAACTCCAACATTCACATATAGAGTGTCTATGGTTGTTCTGAAATATATATAGATGTGTCGACATGATAGGTCGAAACATTGTATACGTGTCTATGGTATCTCAAGATCACATAATATACAATACAAGTTGATTAAGTTATGGTTGGAATAGATTTGTTACCAATTTTCACGTAGCTAAAATGAGAAAAATTATCCAATCTTGTTTTACCCATAACTTCTTCATTTTAAATCCGTTTTGAGTGAATCAAATTGCTATGGTTTCATATTGAACTCTATTTTATGAATCAAAACAGAAAAAGTATAGATTTATAGTTGGAAAAATAAGTTGCAAGTCGTTTTTGTAAAGGTAGTCATTTCAGTCGAAAGAACGACGTCTAGATGACCATTTTAGAAAACATACTTCCACTTTGAGTTTAACCATAATTTTTGGATATAGTTTCATGTTCATAATAAAAATCATTTTCTCAGAATAACAACTTTTAAATCAAAGTTTATCATAGTTTTTAATTAACTAACCCAAAACAGCCCGCGGTGTTACTACGACGGCGTAAATCCGGTTTTACGGTGTTTTTCGTGTTTCCAGGTTTTAAATCATTAAGTTAGCATATCATATAGATATAGAACATGTGTTTAGTTGATTTTAAAAGTCAAGTTAGAAGGATTAACTTTTGTTTGCGAACAAGTTTAGAATTAACTAAACTATGTTCTAGTGATTACAAGTTTAAACCTTCGAATAAGATAGCTTTATATGTATGAATCGAATGATGTTATGAACATCATTACTACCTTAAGTTCCTTGGATAAACCTACTGGAAAAGAGAAAAATGGATCTAGCTTCAACGGATCCTTGGATGGCTCGAAGTTCCTGAAGCAGAATCATGACACGAAAACAAGTTCAAGTAAGATCATCACTTGAAATAAGATTGTTATAGTTATAGAAATTGAACCAAAGTTTGAATATGATTATTACCTTATATTAGAATGATAACCTACTGTAAGAAACAAAGATTTCTTGAGGTTGGATGATCACCTTACAAGATTGGAAGTGACCTAGCAAACTTGAAAGTATTCTTGATTTTATGGAACTAGAACTTGTAGAATATATGAAGAACACTTAGAACTTGAAGATAGAACTTGAGAGAGATCAATTAGATGAATAAAATTGAAGAATGAAAGTGTTTGTAGGTGTTTTTGGTCGTTGGTGTATGGATTAGATATAAAGGATATGTAATTTTGTTTTCATGTAAATAAGTCATGAATGATTACTCATATTTTTGTAATTTTATGAGATATTTCATGCTAGTTGCCAAATGATGGTTCCTACATGTGTTAGGTGACTCACATGAGCTGCTAAGAGCTGATTATTGGAGTGTATATACCAATAGTACATACATCTAAAAGCTGTGTATTGTACGAGTACGAATACGGGTGCATACGAGTAGAATTGTTGATGAAACTGAACGAGGATGTAATTGTAAGCATTTTTGTTAAGTAGAAGTATTTTGATAAGTGTATTGAAGTCTTTTAAAAGTGTATAAATACATATTAAAACACTACATGTATATACATTTTAACTGAGTCGTTAAGTCATCGTTAGTCGTTACATGTAAGTGTTGTTTTGAAACCTTTAGGTTAACGATCTTGTTAAATGTTGTTAACCCAATGTTTATAATATGACATGAGATTTTAAATTATTATATTATCATGATATTATCATGTATGAATATCTCTTAATATGATATATATACATTAAATGTCTTTACAACGATAATCGTTACATATATGTCTCGTTTAAAAATCATTAAGTTAGTAGTCTTGTTTTTACATATGTAGTTCATTGTTAATATACTTAATGATATGTTTACTTATCATAGTATCATGTTAACTATATATATATCCATACATGTGTCATCATATAGTTTTTACAAGTTTTAACGTTCGTGAATCACCGGTCAACTTGGGTGGTCAATTGTCTATATGAAACATATTTCAATTAATCAAGTCTTAACAAGTTTGATTGCTTAACATGTTGGAAACATTTAATCATGTAAATATCAATCTCAATTAATATATATAAACATGGAAAAGTTCGGGTCACTACAGTACCTACCCGTTAAATAAATTTCGTCCCGAAATTTTAAGCTGTTGAAGGTGTTGACGAATCTTCTGGAAATAGATGCGGGTATTTCTTCTTCATCTGATCTTCACGCTCCCAGGTAAACTCGGGTCCTCTACGAGCATTCCATCGAACCTTAACAATTGGTATCTTGTTTTGCTTAAGTCTTTTAACCTCACGATCCATTATTTCGACGGGTTCTTCGATGAATTGAAGTTTTTCGTTGATTTGGATTTCATCTAACGGAATAGTGAGATCTTCTTTAGCAAAACATTTCTTCAAATTCGAGACGTGGAAAGTGTTATGTACAGCCGCGAGTTGTTGAGGTAACTCAAGTCGGTAAGCTACTGGTCCGACACGATCAATAATCTTGAATGGTCCAATATACCTTGGATTTAATTTCCCTCGTTTACCAAATCGAACAACGCCTTTCCAAGGTGCAACTTTAAGCATGACCATCTCTCCAATTTCAAATTCTATATCTTTTCTTTTAATGTCAGCGTAGCTCTTTTGTCGACTTTGGGCGGTTTTCAACCGTTGTTGAATTTGGATGATCTTCTCGGTAGTTTCTTGTATAATCTCCGGACCCGTAATCTGTCTATCCCCCACTTCACTCCAACAAATTGGAGACCTGCACTTTCTACCATAAAGTGCTTCAAATGGCGCCATCTCAATGCTTGAATGATAGCTGTTGTTGTAGGAAAATTCTGCTAACGGTAGATGTCGATCCCAACTGTTTCCGAAATCAATAACACATGCTCGTAGCATGTCTTCAAGCGTTTGTATCGTCCTTTTGCTCTGCCCATCAGTTTGTGGATGATAGGCAGTACTCATGTCTAGACGAGTTCCTAATGCTTGCTGTAATGTCTGCCAGAATCTTGAAATAAATCTGCCATCCCTATCAGAGATAATAGAGATTGGTATTCCATGTCTGGAGACGACTTCCTTCAAATACAGTCGTGCTAACTTCTCCATCTTGTCATCTTCTCTTATTGGCAGGAAGTGTGCTGATTTGGTGAGACGATCAACTATTACCCAAATAGTATCAAAACCACTTGCAGTCCTTGGCAATTTCGTGATGAAATCCATGGTAATGTTTTCCCATTTCCATTCTGGGATTTCGGGTTGTTGAAGTAGACCTGATGGTTTCTGATGCTCAGCTTTGACCTTAGAACACGTCAAACATTCTCCTACGTATTTAGCAACATCGGCTTTCATACCCGGCCACCAAAAATGTTTCTTGAGATCCTTGTACATCTTTCCCGTTCCAGGATGTATTGAGTATCTGGTTTTATGAGCTTCTCTAAGTACCATTTCTCTCATATCTCCAAATTTTGGTACCCAAATCCTTTCAGCCCTATACTGGGTTCCGTCTTCTCGAATATTAAGATGCTTCTCCGATCCTTTGGGTATTTCATCCTTTAAATTTCCCTCTTTTAAAACTCCTTGTTGCGCCTCCTTTATTTGAGTAGTAAGGTTATTATGAATCATTATATTCATAGATTTTACTCGAATGGGTTCTCTGTCCTTCCTGCTCAAGGCATCGGCTACCACATTTGCCTTTCCCGAGTGGTAACGAATCTCAAAGTCGTAATCATTCAATAATTAAATCCACCTACGCTGCCTCATATTCAGTTGTTTCTGATTAAATATGTGTTGAAGACTTTTGTGGTCGGTATATATAATACTTTTGACCCCATATAAGTAGTGCCTCCAAGTCTTTAATGCAAAAACAACCGCGCCTAATTCCAAATCATGCGTCGTATAATTTTGTTCCTGAATCTTCAATTATCTAGACGCATAAGCAATCACCTTCGTTCGTTGTATTAATACACAACCGAGACCTTGCTTTGATGCGTCACAATAAATCACAAAATCATCATTCCCTTCAGGCAATGACAATATAGGTGCCGTAGTTAGCTTTTTCTTCAATAACTGAAACGCTTTCTCTTGTTCATCATTCCATTCAAATTTCTTCCCTTTATGCGTTAATGCAGTCAAGGGTTTTGCTATTCTGGAAAAGTCTTGGATGAACCTTCTGTAGTAACCAGCTAGTCCTAAAAACTGGCGTATGTGTTTCGGAGTTTTCGGGGTTTCTCACTTTTCAACAGTTTCTATCTTTGCCGCATCCACCTTAATACCTTCTTTATTCACTATGTGACCGAGGAATTGAACTTCTTCTAACCAAAATGCACACTTTGAAAACTTAGCGTACAATTCTTCCTTCCTCAATACTTCTAACACCTTTCTCAAATGTTCACCGTGTTCTTGGTCATTCTTTGAGTAAATAAGTATGTCATCAATGAAAACAATGACAAACTTGTCAAGGTATGGTCCACACACTCGGTTCATAAGGTCCATGAACACAGCTGGTGCATTAGTTAAACCAAACGGCATGACCATAAACTCGTAATGACCGTAACGTGTTCTGAAAGCAGTCTTTGGAATATCATCTTCTTTCACCCGCATTTGATGATACCCGGAACGTAAGTCAATCTTTGAATAAACAGACGAGCCTTGTAGTTGATCAAATAAGTCGTCGATTCTCGGTAGTGGGTAGCGGTTCTTGATGGTAAGTTTGTTCAACTCTCGGTAGTCGATACACAACCTGAATCTACCATCTTTCTTCTTGACAAACAAAACAGGAGCTCCCCACGGTGATGTGCTTGGTCGAATGAAACCACGCTCTAAAAGTTCTTGTAATTGGCTTTGCAGTTCTTTCATCTCGGTGGGTGCGAGTCTGTAAGTAGCACGAGCTATTGGTGCAGCTCCTGGTACAAGATCTATTTGAAATTCAACGGATCGATGTGGGGGTAATCCCAGTAATTCTTTCGGAAATACATCGGGAAATTCTTTTGCAATGGGAACATCATTGATGCACTTTTCTTCAGTTTGTACTTTCTCGACGTGTGCTAGAACAGCATAGCAACCTTTTCTTATTAGTTTTTGTGCCTTCAAATTACTAATAAGATGTAGCTTCGTGTTGCCCTTTTCTCCGTACACCATTAAGGGTTTTCCTTTTTCTCGTATAATGCGAATTGCATTTTTGTAACAAACGATCTCTGCTTTCACTTCTTTCAACCAGTCCATACCGATTATCATATCAAAACTCCCTAACTCTTCAGGTATCAAATCAATCTTAAATGTTTCGCTAACCAGTTTAATTTCTCGATTCCGGCATATATTATCGGCTGAAATTAATTTACCATTTGCTAATTCGAGTAAAAATTTACTATCCAAAGGCGTCAATGGACAACTTAATTTAGCACAAAAATCTCTACTCATATAGCTTCTATCCGCACCCGAATCAAATAAAACGTAAGCAGATTTATTGTCAATAAGAAACGTACCCGTAACAAGCTCCGGGTCTTCCTGTGCCTCTGCCGCATTAATATTGAAAACTCTTCCGCGGCCTTGTCCATTCGTGTTTTCCTGGTTCGGGCAATTTCTAATAATGTGGCCCGGTTTTCCACATTTATAACAAACTACATTGGCATAACTTGCTCCGACACTACTTGCTCCGCCATTACTCGTTCCGACACCATTTATTCCTTTCGTTCTATTAACCCCTGGTCCGTAGACCTCACACTTCGCCGCGCTATGACCATTTCTTTTACACTTGTTGCAAAATTTGGTGCAGAACCCCGAGTGATACTTTTCACACCTTTGGCATAGCTGCTTCTGATTGTTGTTGTTGTTACGGTTATTATTGTTGTTGGGATGATTGTTGTAGTTGCTGTTGTTGTTGTTGTTGTTGTTGTTGTTGTTGTTGTTGTTGTTGGGCCATTTGTTGTAGTTGCGATTGATGTTGCGATTGTTGGGATAATTGTTGCGATTATTGTTGTGATTGCTGTTGTTGTTGTATTGGTGATTCTTATCACCGTTTTCCTCCCACTTTCTTTTGACTTGCTTCACATTGGCCTCTTCAGCAGTCTGTTCTTTAATTCTTTCTTCAATCTGGTTCACTAGTTTGTGAGCCATTCTACATGCCTGTTGTATGGAGGCGGGCTCGTGTGAACTTATATCTTCTTGGATTCTTTCTGGTAATCCTTTCACAAACGCGTCGATCTTCTCTTCCTCATCTTCGAATGCTCCCGGACACAATAGGCACAATTCTGTGAATCGTCTTTCGTACGTGGTAATATCAAATCCTTGGGTTCATAACCCTCTAAGTTCTGTCTTGAGCTTATTGACCTCGGTTCTGGGACGATACTTCTCGTTCATCAAGTGCTTGAATGCTGACCACGGTAGTGCGTACGCATCGTCTTGTACCACTTGCTCTAGATAGGTATTCCACCATGTTAACGCAGAACCTGTGAAGGTATACGTAGCGTACTTCACTTTGTCCTCTTCAGTACACTTACTTATGGCAAACACCGATTCGACCTTCTCGGTCCACCGTTTCAATCCGATCGGTCCTTCGGTTCCATCAAATTCCAAAGGTTTGCAGGCAGTGAATTCTTTGTAGGTGCATCCTACACGATTTCCTGTACTGCTAGATCCAAGGTTATTGTTGGTATGTAGCGCATCCTGTACTGCGGCTATGTTTGAAGCTAGAAAAGTACGAAATTCCTCTTCATTCATATTCATGGTGTGTCGAGTAGCCGGTGCCATTTCCCCAATTACCGACTCCGTCACTTGTGGAAACGTTTTGTTTAATAGTTGTAGCCCGATGTTCTTATTCTCACTTTGGTGAGAAGCGAACATTACTAATCCGTAAGCATAACATGCTTCTTTATGTTGCATGTTAGCCGCTTTTTCTAAATCACGAAGTCCAATATTCAGATATATTGAGTCAAAATAATTTCTTAACCCATTGCGTAAAATAGCATTTGGGTTCCCCGCAATATATGCGTCAAAGTAAACACATCGTAACTTATGAATTTCCCAATGTGAAATCCCCTATCTTTCGAACGAAAGCCTTTTATAAACCAAGGCATTCTTGGAACGTTCTTCGAATGTCTTACAAACTGATCTCGCCTTAAATAGTTGTGCCGAAGAATTCTGACCGACTCTAGACAAGATTTCATCAATCATGTCTCCGGGTAGGTCTCTTAAAATATTGGGTTGTCTATCCATTTTGTGTTTTTATACGGTTCTATTTCTTCATCCGGTTTCGATTCTTCTTCCGGTTCCGATTCTTCTTCCTGTTCCGACTCTTCTTCCGATTCCTCTTCGAGAACTTGTGAATCAGTCCATGAATCATTCCAATTTACATTTGACTCTTCATTATTATTAGGTGAGCCAATGGGACTTGTTCTAGAGGTAGACATTTTCACATAATATCAAACGCGTTAAGAGATTAATATATCACATAATATTCACATGTTAAAAATATATAGTTTCCAACAAAATTTGTTAAGCAATCATTTTTCAAGTAAACACGGTCGAAGTCCAAACTCACTAATGCATCCTAAAAAACTCGATAAGACACACTAATGCAAAATTCTGGTTCTCTAAGACCAACGCTCGGATACCAACTGAAATGTCCCGTTCTTATTGATTAAAAACGTTTCATATTAATTGATTTCGTTGCGAGGTTTTGACCTCTATATGAGACGTTTTTCAAAGACTGCATTCATTTTTAAAACAAACCATAACCTTTATTTCATAGATAAAGGTTTTAAAAAGATTTACGTAGATTATCAAATAATGATAATCTAAAATATCCTGTTTACACACGACCATTACATAATGGTTTACAATACAAATATGTTACAACAAAATAAGTTTCTTGAATGCAGTTTTTACACAATATCATACAAGCATGGACTCCAAATCTCGTCCTTATTTAAGTATGCGACAGCGGAAGCTCTTAATAATCACCTGAGAATAAACATGCTTAAAACGTCAACAAAAATGTTAGTGAGTTATAGGTTTAACCTATATATATCAAATCATAATAATAGACCACAAGATTTCATATTTCAATACACATCCCATACATAGAGATAAAAATCATTCATATGGTGAACACCTGGTAACCGACATTAATAAGATGCTTATATAAGAATATCCCCATCATTTCGGGACACCCTTCGGATATGATATAAATTTCAAAGTACTAAAGCATCCGGTACTTTGGATGGGGTTTGTTAGGCCCAATAGATCTATCTTTAGGATTCGCGTCAATTAGGGTGTCTGTTCCCTAATTCTTAGATTACCAGACTTAATAAAAAGGGGCATATTCGATTTCGATAATTCAACCATAGAATGTAGTTTCACGTACTTGTGTCTATTTTGTAAATCATTTATAAAACCTGCATGTATTCTCATCCCAAAAATATTAGATTTTAAAAGTGGGACTATAACTCACTTTCACAGATTTTTACTTCGTCGGGAAATAAGACTTGGCCACTGGTTGATTCACGAACCTATAACAATATATACATATATATCAAAGTATGTTCAAAATATATTTACAACACTTTTAATATATTTTGATGTTTTAAGTTTATTAAGTCAGCTGTCCTCGTTAGTAACCTACAACTAGTTGTCCACAGTTAGATGTACAGAAATAAATCGATAAATATTATCTTGAATCAATCCACGACCCAGTGTATAAGTATCTCAGTATTGATCACAACTCAAACTATATATATTTTGGAATCAACCTCAACCCTGTATAACTAACTCCAACATTCACATATAGAGTGTCTATGGTTGTTCCGAAATATATATAGATGTGTCGAAATGATAGGTCGAAACATTGTATACGTGTCTATGGTATCTCAAGATTACATAATATACAATACAAGTTGATTAAGTTATGGTTGGAATAGATTTGTTACCAATTTTCACGTAGCTAAAATGAGAAAAATTATCCAATCTTGTTTTACCCATAACTTCTTCATTTTAAATCCGTTTTGAGTGAATCAAATTGCTATGGTTTCATATTGAACTCTATTATGAATCTAAACAGAAAACGTATAGATTTATAGTTGGAAAAATAAGTTGCAAGTCGTTTTTGTAAAGGTAGTCATTTCAGTCGAAAGAACGACGTCTAGATGATCATTTTAGAAAACATACTTCCACTTTGAGTTTAACCATAATTTTTGGATATAGTTTCATGTTCATAATAAAAATCATTTTCTCAGAATAACAACTTTTAAATCAAAGTTTATAATAGTTTTTAATTAACTAACCCAAAACAGCCCGCGGTGTTACTACGACGGTGTAAATCCGGTTTTACGGTGTTTTTCGTGTTTCCAGGTTTTAAATCATTAAGTTAGCATATCATATAGATATAGAACATGTGTTTAGTTGATTTTAAAAGTCAAGTTAGAAGGATTAACTTTTGTTTGCGAACAAGTTTAGAATTAACTAAACTATGTTCTAGTGATTACAAGTTTAAACCTTCGAATAAGATAGCTTTATATGTATGAATCGAATGATGTTATGAACATCATTACTACCTTAAGTTCCTTGGATAAACCTACTGGAAAAGAGAAAAATGGATCTAGCTTCAACGGATCCTTGGATGGCTCGAAGTTCCTGAAGCAGAATCATGACACGAAAACAAGTTCAAGTAAGATCATCACTTGAAATAAGATTGTTATAGTTATAGAAATTGAACCAAAGTTTGAATATGATTATTACCTTATATTAGAATGATAACCTACTGTAAGAAACAAAGATTTCTTGAGGTTGGATGATCACCTTACAAGATTGGAAGTGAGCTAGCAAACTTGAAAGTATTCTTGATTTTATGTAACTAGAACTTGTAGAATATATGAAGAACACTTAGAACTTGAAGATAGAACTTGAGAGAGATCAATTAGATGAAGAAAATTGAAGAATGAAAGTGTTTGTAGGTGTTTTTGGTCGTTGGTATATGGATTAGATATAAAGGATATGTAATTTTGTTTTCATGTAAATAAGTCATGAATGATTACTCATATTTTTGTAATTTTATGAGATATTTCATGCTAGTTGCCAAATGATGGTTCCCACATATGTTAGGTGACTCACATGAGCTGCTAAGAGCTGATTATTGGAGTGTATATACCAATAGTACATACATCTAAAAGCTGTGTATTGTACGAGTACGAATACGGGTGCATACGAGTAGAATTGTTGATGAAACTGAACGAGGATGTAATTGTAAGCATTTTTGTTAAGTAGAAGTATTTTGATAAGTGTATTGAAGTCTTTCAAAAGTGTATAAATACATATTAAAACACTACATTGTGATGACCCGGAAATTTCTGACCAAATTTAAACTTAATCTTTGTATGATTAACATTTTCGACACGATAAGCAAAGTCTGTAAAACTGAATCTCAAAATTTTTGAACTACTTTTATATATTTAAATACTTTTCGGTTGTTTTCGACGATTCACGAACAATTATATGTAAATAGATACATACATACTATAACTTGAAAAGGTAACAATGTATTAATTATTTGATACCGTACATTAAACTTATTGGTTTAAATATCTATTTGAATATATATGATAAGTTGAAATATTTATTATTAAAATTTATTTATAAATAACTTCCAATGTGTATTTAAAAACTGATTTATATATATTAAAAAGATATATACATATATATAATTTCAAGTTATTTAGTAAACGATAGTAACATTTTCAAATTGCTACAGTACCCAAAATGCTACAGTGTTTTTGAAAATCACTATTTGCTACAGTGAAATTGACTTTGCTACAGTGAATTGCTACAGTAAAAACTGGAACAATGCTGATGAAGCAGCAAAAACTGTAAACGACCTTAACAGTCAAAAGTTTGATGATAAAGAATAGTATGGTGGTAAAGCAGAGAAAAAGAGAAGGTTTGGAATTGAAAAACGGATTGAGCAGACCATGAAGGAGGCTGTGGACAAATCACAAAGACTAAATCTACCTTCAAAGAATCCAAATGATTCAGAGTCTGCTGAAATCATTAAAGAATACCTTGCTCCTTACACTAAAACCTTTGCGGACAATATTCTTCATCATCATCTTATCTTAAATATTCTAAGATATCATCGTATCTCCCATTATAAATATCCTCCATATTTCTGAAGATATTTTTTGAAACCATTCTTATCTGAAATCATTACCTCTTCGCGCTATTTGTGTTACATCATAAAAGAAACTATTTTAATTTCTAAAATCTAAAAAAATTCGAAAAAAAATGGATGTTTTGAAGTAATGTTGGGAACTGAAGCATGAGTTAGTATAATATAATGACACTTGATCAACGTGATTATATTACAGTAAGTCATGTTGAGTTTCTAATGGAACGTGACAAAGGTTCACAGATCACACCCTCATCATAAACCATGTTACATAACTCTTTCATTCTATATAATCTCTAAATATATCAAGAAAATATATTTCTTGATGATTCGGTCTTTTCCGGATATTCTGGTAATTTGACAAGTCAGATTGTGCCATTACCGTTTCTTTCTTAGAACATTAATTATGTTTATTCTAAAATTCATACCTATGAATTCTGGACCATTATTCGCTTGACTTAAGGTCGGGAAGAGAAAACGAAAGCATGAAGCTCCGAAATATAATGGAGAATATAAAGCCCGATAACAACCCCGAAATTACAAACCGTGTATATCAATGCGTATAGCAACATAAAGACACGGGAGAATGAAAAACACTATAACCCTAAGGTAATAGTAGAAGAAAATAACTTCCTCTGGTGGTAGATGAAAAAGAAGAATGAAGGATACGATAGCCAGGAAAATATCAAGAATCAGAACTGGATTAAGCATTTTCACAATCTATTAGGATGTATGAAATAATAAAGAAGATTATAGGAGTGTTGAAAATAAATGAAACGGAAGAGGTCAATTTATAGCAAAATATCGGACGCAGCAATAGAGGCAGGTTACGCATTTAATCAAAGAAAATCCTAATTTCCGCAAATTCCGAAAAATCAAATCTTATTAAAATTATGAAGATTTTCTATTCCTTAAAATCCGGAAATCAATCGTTACTACATCAAGAGATAAGACACATCTCTATTCTCCATTTCACTTGATTACGATAACTTCTCTCATACGCTTCGAGTAATTGGATTATTTTATCCATATTATTCAAACATAGATAAAACTCTATTATCAACTCATATTCGTCATTAAAACATTTTTATTGTTAGCCATGACGACCTCACTCAAATTTCGGGACGAAATTTCTTTAACGGGTAGGTACTGTGATGACCCGGAAATTTCTGACCAAATTTAAACTTAATCTTTGTATGATTAACATTTTCGACACGATAAGCAAAGTCTGTAAAACTGAATCTCAAAATTTTTGAACTACTTTTATATATTTAAATACTTTTCGGTTGTTTTCGACGATTCGCGAACAATTATATGTAAATAGATACATACATACTATAACTTGAAAAGGTAACAATGTATTAATTATTTGATACCGTACATTAAACTTATTGGTTTAAATATCTATTTGAATATATATGATAAGTTGAAATATTTATTATTAAAATTTATTTATAAATAACTTCCAATGTGTATTTAAAAACTGATTTATATATATTAAAAAGATATATACATATATATAATTTCAAGTTATTTAGTAAACGATAGTAACATTTTCAAATTGCTACAGTACCCAAAATGCTACAGTGTTTTTGAAAATCACTATTTGCTACAGTGAAATTGACTTTGCTACAGTGACTTGCTACAGTAAAAACTGACTTTGCTACAGTAACTTTGCTACAGTGGTATATTTTATGGATGATTTAAGACTATATTTTGACAAAGGTACGATTCACGAAACGTAAAGTACAAGTTTTCTCAGCGTACGAAAGGGCGTTCGAAAAACCGGAACCGGGACATAAGTCGAGTGACAACGTATGACTTATCGGAACAAAAATTACAAGTCAACTATGCACGTGAATTTAATATAATATATAATTAATTAATTTAAACGAGTTTCCGAGCGAGCTAGAGCTAAGGAAAATATGAGTTATTGCCAAGGAAATTATGGGTAATGTTCGGGGGTATTTTTGTGAATCAAACCTCGTGTTTATCATCTCCGATGCATCTACGTGCTTTCCTGCAATATTGTATATCAATATTAAACTGTGAGTTTCATAAGATCCCTTTTACTCTCTACATTTTTGGGCTGAGAACACATGCAAATGCTTTATAAACTGATTTACAATATTTATATGCGTGAGTTTCATTTGCTCCCTTTTTAATTGCTTTTGCAATCTATATTTTTGGGCTGAGAATACATGCACTTTATTTTAAACGCAATGGATACAAGTACATACTAAATTCTACACTGAGTTTGAACCGAAAATCCCTTAGCTTTGGTAACTGTTAACTGCTAGTTATAAGAACTGGTGGGCGCGAGTAGTAGTATATGGATCCATAGGGCTTGATATCCCCGTCCGAGCTAGAGCACTAGCCTTTTAACGGACGTATGCTATTTGAGAAGCGTACACGTTGGTTTGCGTGTATTATTAAGATGATTATACAAAGGGTACAAATTATATATACGTTAAAGTTTAGTTACCAGGGTGCTCAATTTCGTAGAATATTTTGATAAACGTTTCTGGATGAAACAACTGAAATCTTGTGATCCACTTTTATATAATCTATTGATAAACATTTCTGGATGAAACAACTGAAATCTTGTGATCCACTTTTATATAATCTATTGATAAACATTTCTGGATGAAACAACTAAAATCTTGTGATCCACTTTTATATACAGATTATACGAAACACTAAAACTATGAACTCACCAACCTTTGTGTTGACACTTGTTAGCATGTTTATTCTCAGGTTTCCTAGAAGTCTTCCGCTGTTTGCTTAGATGTTAGACAAGCTATGTGCATGGAGTCTTGCATGACATATTTTTCAAGGAAACGTTGCATTCACCAAATCATCACCATGTATCTTATTTTGACTGCATGGTCAATGGAAGTACTGTTGTAAACTATTATTTATGGTGATTGTCTATATGTAGAAATCATTAGATGTCGAAAACCTTTGATTTAAATATTCATTTATGGTGTGCCTTTTCAAAAGAATGCAATGTTTACAAAACGTATCATAGAGGTCAAATACCTCGCAATGAAATCAATGAATGACGTGTTCGTCCATATGGATTTGGACCGATCGTCACATACATGTATATACATTTTAACTGAGTCGTTAAGTCATCGTTAGTCGTTACATGTAAGTGTTGTTTTGAAACCTTTAGGTTAACGATCTTGTTAAATGTTGTTAACCCAATGTTTATAATATGACATGAGATTTTAAATTATTATATTATCATGATATTATCATGTATGAATATCTCTTAATATGATATATATACATTAAATGTCTTTACAACGATAATCGTTACATATATGTCTCGTTTAAAAATCATTAAGTTAGTAGTCTTGTTTTTACATATGTAGTTCATTGTTAATATACTTAATGATATGTTTACTTATCATAGTATCATGTTAACTATATATATATATCCATACATATGTCATCATATAGTTTTTACAAGTTTTAACGTTCGTGAATCACCGGTCAACTTGGGTGGTCAATTGTCTATATGAAACATATTTCAATTAATCAAGTCTTAACAAGTTTGATTGCTTAACATGTTGGAAACATTTAATCATGTAAATATCAATCTCAATTAATATATATAAACATGGAAAAGTTCGGGTCACTACAGCTAGTGGTTGATGTGTGTAGAAATTGTAATGTTGTGTTTGGTGCCGAAAGTTTTGAAATTGATCTCATCCCGATGACCTTGGGTGATTTCGATATCATTGTTGGTATGGATTGGCTCGATCATAATAGAGCCGATATTGCATGCCATGAAAAATTTATTCGTGTAAAGGCCCCAAGTGGGGGAGAGTTAATTATTCACGGCGATAAACGAAGAAGACTTGTACCGATATGTTCTTTTGCATGGGCACGTCGTTTTCTTGTTAGTGGTGGCATGGCTTATCTTGCCCATGTTGTTGATACTCGTGATGAGCCACCACCCATTCGTGAAATTCCGGTGGTTAGTGAATTCGAAGACGTTTTTCCGGACGAGTTACCGGGTGTTCTGGCGGAAAGGCAAGTTGAATTTCGCATTGAGTTGGTTCCGGGGGCTACCCCCATTGCTAAAGCTCCTTATCGTTTAGCACCGACGGAAATGCAAGAGTTGTTAAATCAAACCCAAGAGTTACTTGAGAAGGATTTTATTCGACTGAGTTCTTCGCCATGGGGCGCTCCGGTTTTATTCGTGAAAAAGAAGGATGGTAGTATGCGGATGTGCATCGATTACCGGGAGTTGAATAAAGTGACGATCAAGAATCGTTATCCTTTTCCTAGGATTGACGATTTGTTTGACCAACTTCAAGGTGCAACGTATTTCTCTAAAATCGACCTACGGTCCGGCTATCACCAAATGCGGGTCCGTGAGGAAGATATCGAGAAAATGGCTTTTCGAACGCGTTATGGGCATTTTGAGTTTGTGGTTATGCCTTTTGGTCTTACGAATGCACTGGCGGCATTCATGGACCTTATGAACCGAGTGTTCCAACCTATGTTGGACAAGTCGGTGATTGTGTTCATTGACGACATACTAGTCTACTCGAAAAGTATGAACGAACATGAACGTCATTTGCGTGAAGTATTGAAGACGTTAAGAAAGGAGAAGTTGTATGCCAAGTTCTCCAAATGTGAATTTTGGCTAAGGGAGGTTCAATTCCTTGGCCACATTGTGAACAAAGACGGTATTCAAGTAGATCCGGGGAAGATTGAGACGGTGAAGAGTTAGAGACAACCGACTACGCCTACGGAGGTCCGAAGTTTTCTCGGATTGGCCGGTTATTATCGTCGGTTTATCCAAGACTTTTCTAAGATCGCTTCTTCGTTGACGAAATTAACAAGGAAGAACGCGAGGTTTGTTTGGGAGAACGTGCAAGAAATTGCTTTTCAATTGTTAAAAGAGAAGTTGTGCCAAGCTCCGGTGTTAGTTTTGCCGGAAGGGGTGGAAGACATGACGGTTTATTATGATGCTTCGTTAAATGGGCTCGGGTGTGTTCTAATGTGTAACGACCCGTCAAAATCGCTATTGACGCAGCACGTTAATCATTGATTCCACAGTGAGGTTTTGACCTCTATATGATACGTTTTGATAAAATATTGCATTCATTAAAATAAGTGACTTTCTAAACATAGAAAGTTATAAACATGTGGGCGAGTGCTTAGGTATAAGCAAAACCCCAAAATACATAAGTCTTTAATTTACAGGTTGACTTCACAGTCCAATTATTTATTACACAACACAGTTTTATTTTGAATGCAATAAACTTTATACAAAGCATGAGAGACTCCATGCAGGCAACAAGCACATCACAGCGGAAGCATTCTAAGGACCTGAGAATAAAAATGCTAAAAAGTCAACACGAATGTTGGTGAGTTATAGGTTTAATTGCTCGAGTCATAAACATATATAAAGATAGACCACAAGATTTCATCAAAAGTTTATCAATAGATTCTACGTAACAGAGCACCCTGGTAACTAAACTTAACGCTATAGTGATAATTACCCCATTCGTTTTAATACACGCAAACCAACGTGTCTTAAACTCAAATAACATACGTCCGTTAAAAGGCTAGCGCTCTAGCTCGGACGGGGATGTCAAGCCCTATGGATCCATATACAATTATTCGCGCCCACCAGTCCATATCCTATGTACTGGCAGCTACTAGTTACCAAAGCTAAGGGATTTTCGGTTTAACTCAGTGTAGAATTTTGTATGTACTTGTGTCTTATTGCGTTTAAAATAAATTGCATGTATTCTCAGCCCAAAAATATTTAAAGTATTTAAAAAGGGAGACTATAACTCACAGTTCAATATTGCGATTCAATATTGTAGGCAAATTGCGTAGACGTAATGATGGTAGATGACTGTATGGTTGGCCTTGGATTCAAGAACAATACCCCGAATAATACCTAATATTTCCTTAGCTTAAAGCGGTTTGAAACCCGAATTAAAACACCCTCGAATATACTTTATTATTATTAAACTTAAATTATAATTATAATTATAAATTAAAATTTAAGTTACAGAAATAATTATGAAAACTTTCGTCGAGAAAAACTGACCTTTTATAGTACTTTTCGATTTACTGTAGCTCATGCGATCGCATGAGTTTTCAGTGTTTTTGCCATGCGATCGCATGGCCGCCTTTTCTGTTTTTGTTTGCTAGTCCGTCGACATCAAATAGTGTTTACTGTAGCAAATAGTGTTTACTGTAGCAAATAGTGTTTTACTGTAGAAAATAGTGTTTTACTGTAGTAAATAGTGTTTCACTGTAGCAAACTCGTTTTCACTGTAGCAAAATACGGTTTCACTGTAGCAAATAGTGTTTTTCTGTAGCAAATTGTGTTTTACTGTAGCAAAGTAATTTTTACTGTAGCAAATAGGGTTTTACTGTAGGAAAGTCGTTTTTACTTGTACATATATATATACATACATATAATTGTTCATGAATCGTCGAGAGTAATCAAAGGTAATTGTATATATGAAACAGTTCTAAAATTTTGAGACTCAATCTAACAGACTTTGTTTAGCGTGTTAAAATAATAAATCGTATAGAGAATTGGTTTAAATAAGTCAAAAATTTTCGGGTCATCACATAATGCAAAGAAGTAAAGTCATCGCTTATGCCTCTCGACAATTAAAGGAACACGAAACAAGATATCCGACTCATGATCTTGAGTTGGCGGCGGTTGTGCATGCGTTGAAAATTTGGCGCCACTACTTGTATGGTGTCAAGAGTACGATATATTCGGATCATAAGAGTTTGAAACATCTCTTTAATCAACGATATTTGAATTATCGTCAACGTAGGTGGATGGACGTGGTGAAAGATTATGATTGTGAAATACTTTATCATCCGGGCAAGGCGAATGTGGTCGCGGATGCGTTAAGTCGAAAGAGTCATCACCCGGCGTTACGATTGGGATTGTTACGTATGATTATTACTAATAATTTTCTTGAAAAACTTGGTGTGATTCAAATAGAGGCTTACGTTCACAACAAGCATGCGAAACGAATTGTGGGGCAATTGTAATTCATTACTATGGGTTCGCGTGGTTTGTTGTCTTTTCAAGGAAGAGTGTGGGTGCCGAAGATGGGTGATTATCGACAAGTGCTACTTGATGAAGCACATAAGTCAAAGTATTCCATTCATCCGGGCGCGACGAAAATGTATCTTGACTTAAAGAAAGATTATCGGTGGTCGGGCATGAAACGTGATGTTGTAAAGTACGTTGAGCAATGCGTCACGTGTTTGCAAGTTAAGGCCGAGCACCAAAAGCCGTATGGTAAGTTACAACCGTTAGAAATCCCGAAGTGGAAATGGGAGCACATTACCATGGATTTCATCACAAAGTTACCTAAAACGGCGAGAACCCAATTTGACTCGATTTGGGTGATAGTTGATCGATTGACGAAAAGTGCTTTGTTTCTTCCCATTCGGGAAGCGATATCGTCGGAGACTTTGGCTAAGTTGTTTATCAAGGAAGTCATCTCTCGACACGGTGTTCCTATATCTATTATTTAGGATCGAGATACCCGTTTCACATCTCGATTTTGGGAAAAGTTTCATGAAGATATGGGTACGCAATTAAAGTTGAGCACGACGTATCATCCTCAAACGGACGGTCAAACCGAACGTACGAATCAAACTTTGGAAGATATGTTACGGGCGTGCATTATTGATTTCGGTGGTAGTTGGGATGAGCACCTGCCTTTGGTGGAATTCTCGTACAATAATAGTTATCACACTAGTATCGAGATGCCACCTTATGAGATGCTTTATGGGCGTAGGTGTCGAACTCCAATTTGTTGGGGTGAAGTGGGTCAAGGGGAAATCGGGAGTACCGATTTGGTTTTGGAGACGAATAACAAGATTGATATTATTCGGGATCATTTGAAGAAGGCTCAAGATAGACAAAAGTCGTATGCCGATAAACGTAGGCGAACGATCGAATTTCAAGAAAGCGACATGGTAATGCTTAAGGTTTCGCCATGGAAGGGTATTATCCGATTTCAAAAATGGGGAAAGTTAGTTCCTCGGTTTATTGGGCCATTCAAAGTTTTAGCTCGTGTTGGCGAAGTTGCATATCGATTAGAATTATCCGAAGAACTTGCGGGGATCCATAACACATTTCATGTTTTCCACCTCCGTAAGTGTCTTGCGGATGATTCTTCGTGGATGCCATTAGACGAAATCGAGCTAAACAACAAGTTGGAATATGTTGAAGAGCCGATTGCTATACTTGATGAGAAAGTGAAAATGTTGCGTAACAAGGAGGTAAGGACCCTTAAGGTTCAATGGCGTCGTAGTAAAGGTTCTGAGTTTACATGGGAACCCGAGGAATTTGTGTTGGTTTATCTTCCTGCTTGTCATGCGGCTTGGATCGCGAGGACGCGCTCCGATGTAAGTGGGGGAGAGTTGTAAGACCCGAATATTTTTCCTTGTAAATATGTGTGAATAAGTTATTCAAGTTGTGGGGTTTACGTTGTATATAATTAAAAGACAAAAGAAGCTGAACTGGGCATTTGGCGCGCCACACGGCCTTATGGCGCGCTGCGCCATTACCGGCTGACAGCTCACTTTGTTTTTAATCAAGATATTTTGAGGGCATTTTGGTAAAACCACTTAAGGTCCGACTTTAAGGCTTGGATCAGTTGTTTGGAGTGTCATTTACTCCATATTCACCCACCTTATCATCTTCCAATCAATTCTAGAGAGAGAGTTAGATTCTAGAGTGAGAGAGCTCAAATTAAGGAAGAAGAAGCTCGAATCGGGTCAAAGTGCAAGCACTAAAGTTGTTCATCTCCTCAATTGCTACGTTTTGATAGTTGTGGTAAGCCCTAAACCTAACTTCCTTGTTTTAATTAATTAAGAGTTAGGATTGGTGTAGGTGATGAACACTAAGACCCATTTGTTAGTAAATTGGGTGTTTTGGGTGAATTAGGGTTATGTTGACTCAAAGATGACTAACTAGGGTTTTCAAGTATTAATTGTTGTTAATAAACCTTAATTAGTTAGTAAATTGCTAGAACACCAATATTTATGTAAATGGGTGTTGCGTGGGTTAGTGGATGACCCGAAATGGGCGTGTTGACCTTAAATGGGTCAAAATGGACCTAAATGAATAAATGTTTGTGATTAATGCATAAACCTAGTGTTAAAAGGTGTTTTAAGACCTAACTTGGCTAATGTTAGGGTTTTGGCAAAAGATGACCCAATTATGGGGTTAGGTGTCCAAATGGGTCAAAATGACATAGTAGTGGTAAGTGTTGTGAGTTTGACCAACTTGAATGGTTGATTGATTGTATGTGCGTAATAATAGGTGCGTTACCTTGAAGATTCAAGCTTGATTTTATTGATTCACCGAAGGCGTAAGGTGAGTGGAATAATTATGCGTGTATGTATATAATGTATTTATTTGTGTAGAATGGATGTGGCATTGTCGCGTTGTTAAGACACCACGTTCTATGTAACGAGTAGTATTGTCGCGTTGTTTAAGACACTACTCATTGTTTGATTGACATGTGGTATTGTCGCGTTGTCTAAGACGCCACATTGTCATAGGAGTGGATGTCGCGTTGTTTAAAAAACCACTCATCGTTTTGATTGGCATGTGGATTCGTCGCGTTGTTCAAGACGCCACATTGTCATGGGGGTGAGTGAGTCGCGTTGTTTAAGACATCACCCTGGGGATTAGTGATTACGCGTCGTTTAAGTAACACTAACGGATGTTATGAACTCCAACGGCCTTTTAAGTACCGTTCCCTTGCTCGATTGGTTAACCATGGTTATAAGAATGTTGTGTTAGCATATTTAATTATGAACTATATGCTATTGGTATTGCTAGCTCCTTATGAATTTGCGGTTATTGGTATATGCTTAATGTTTTGCATGGTTGTCGAATTGCTAGCTCGTGTGCGATAATGTGTAAGTGATGCAAGTAAGTAGATTATATATGTATGTGTATAATTATTGCATTCACTAAGCTTGCTTACCCTCTCGTTGTTTACTATTTTTATAGGTTCGTTTGTGGACAAGGGTAAGGGCATTATCATGGAATAGAGATCCCGCTTTGTTGATTTGGGGACGATTTTTGGAAGTATTAGTTCTTGGAGTTTGACCGAGACTTGGGTAGTTTAATCCCAAACGCCATGCTCGTAGTGTAGTTTGGTACTTAAACTTTTTGGCGGTCGAAACTCATATTTTGTATTAAACTCGTAAACCGGCCAATGTGGGCCCCATCATGCAAAACTTGTTTTTATGTTTGAATCGCGTTAGTTTTACATATTTGAAAATGTTGGTGAAAGCGTTCGGTCTAATTATGACGGGAAGTAGTCGATCTTTTTCGCGTTTAAAACTTTTTTGGACAGACCAGTTTGGCGCGCCGCGCCACATGCTGAACAGGAAATTTTTTTTTTTTATTTCGTATTTTAACGCGGGTTGTTCGTGGTTTGGTTTGGGTTGTTACATTTTGGGACTGAGAATACATGCGCTGTTTTTACAACTGCTTTATTAAATGCTTTTGAAATATATTTTGAACTGCAAATACATGAAATGCTTTTATAAATGTTTGACGAGATAGACACAAGCAAAACATTCCTCGAATGAATTATGTGGACGTGATAATTGCCACCATTGAATTATGTGGACGTGATAATTGACACAATTGATATAAATATTTTTTCCCTGATTATTATTGCTTGGTAACCTAAGAATTAGGGAACATCACTAATTTTGAGAATTAGTGCACGTCTAATTGACGCGAATCCTAAAGGTAGCTACCGGGTTTAACACCCCCACCCAGAATGTTCACTAGACGGAAGGGCTAGTGGGCGTGGTGTTTAGTACTTCGAAGTTTATGTGATTATTATACAGACGAGATGTTCTGTTTTGGGGATATTATTATGCGCATTATATGTTAAGGTCGGTTACCAAGCCAAGCTATGAAAGCAATGAAAAGTGAATGTTATGAATCGAGAGAATGATTTTATACACAGGTTATGTGTATGTTATTTTGTGCACGAGATATGTGTACGGTTACTAAGATTTATGAAAGATGATTTCGTACACGAGAAAGGTGCTATGTATTTAAAAGATATCACATGTACATTACAGGTGGGTATAGGATTCGGGCTCATTTGTACCATGCAGCATTTAAATCTTGTAGTCTATCAAAATGATGAATTTTATTATTTTATGATAAACCTATGAACTCACCAACTTTTTGGTTGACACTTGAAAGCATGTTTATTCTCATGTATGAAAGAAACCTTCCGCTGTGCATTTGCTCATTTTAAAGACATTATTTGGAGTCGATCATCGCAATGGGATCAGATGTTAGTGACTTCGTCCAGATGAATTAGGACGGAGTATGACAAAAAGTTAGATTAGTTGACACTTTAATTGTTTTGAAATGGTATGTAGTTTGACCAAATTTATTCGTAATTAATGTAGTAGGATAAAAAAGGGCAGGTTTTTTTTTTGGGGGATGATTCTCACACACACTTTTTTGATTCTCACACACCTATTTTAACCTTTTACTCTTTTAATAATATTCAATTGGTGTGTGAGGATCAAAAAAGTGTGTG
The DNA here is from genome assembly GCF_046630445.1 of Rutidosis leptorrhynchoides. Classification (NCBI taxonomy): domain Eukaryota; kingdom Viridiplantae; phylum Streptophyta; class Magnoliopsida; order Asterales; family Asteraceae; genus Rutidosis; species Rutidosis leptorrhynchoides. The sequence continues at coordinate 422,509,974 of NC_092338.1, read as the reverse complement.
TGAGAATCATCCTTTTTTTTTTTTTTTTTTTTTGGTGGTAGTTGTTTGCATAGCAATAGGGATACGTGGGCTCTTATATTAAAGAGTACGTGTAGCAGTATATATTTATAGCAAGTATTTAAGTAAGCTTTTCCAATATATTTTAATTTGGAGAGTACCGAAAGTAACAATGTAGTCTGTAAGCCTTCACTAGTTTTATACTCATTTAAATATTTAAGTATAAAGTATATATTTGGTGTGTTGTGGTGTGCTACAATAATAATAATAATTAAGAATGAAAGTAAGATTGTGATGTACTGATGTGTATGTTCCAAACCACACCCAGAGTATTTTCCCCTGAAAACTGTGTGTTGTCCTGTATTTATATGAATTTGACTTTTCAAGAAACAAAGTGAGTAGTGATAATTTAATAAAATAAGCTTTCATCATCTCAATTGGTTTTGTCAAAAATGGCTTCTCGTACTAGTGACATATGCACAAACGTTTGCAAGTGTATTTCTAATCACTATTTAAATCCTACCGTAGTTAGCAAAAGATACAAAAAATATTTGAAGTTTTCTAAAAAATTACTTAAAACCAAAAGACACTAGAGAACAAATGGAGAGGGTTTGTGTAACAGGAGCAGGAGGTTATATTGCTTCATGGGTTGTCAAGCTTTTTCTTTCAAAAGGTTACATGGTTCATGGAACTGTTAGAGACCCATGTATGTTATTCTTATCTTCTCTTAATTATGATCTTGCCTTTAATCACGCTTAGTAGTCATACTCCTCATATTCCTTTTTATTTGAATAAATTAAAATTAATAATTATAACTATTTCAGTACAAAAAGATATAATCTCCTAGTTTCTGTCATTCAAGCCATCCAATAGACTATTGGTTGGGCACCGATATCCTTTCAAGAAGTGTCAGGTTTAAACCTCACCGACAACATATCTTAAGGTGGTTAAGGAAAAGAGTCGAAAACGATTACGGGATGATCCGGTTCGGCTGGCGTACATGAGTAAATATTACTTGCTTTCCCTTTCCCCGGTAGCCCGAACAGGATCCATGTACCCGTCATTCCGTGTATGCATGTCTTTAAGGCATATTTGTTAAAATAATAGAATTAATTGATGTGAAGGTGATGAGAAAAAGAATGGTCATTTAAAGAAGTTGGACAATGGTGAAGAAAGGTTGCAGCTGTTTAAGGCAGATTTGTTAGACTATGAAGCTCTTTGTGCTGCATTTGACGGCTGCATTGGTGTTCTTCATATCGCGTCTCCTATTCCTATCAAACCTCCATCTAATCCACAGGTTATTAATCGCCGTCTTTTATCACTGCTTATAAGTAACTTAAAGATAATCCAACTGAAATTTCAATTCACAGGTAGAACTGCTTGATCCGGCTATATTAGGAACACGAAATGTGTTGAATGCTTGTTTGAAGGCTAAAGTAAAGAAGGTTGTAGTCGTTTCTTCTGGGTCTGCTATTTATATGAACCCCAAGTGGCCCAAAGGCCAGGAAATGGATGAAAGCTGCTGGACAGATGTCGAATATGCCAAATCAATCCATGTATGTACTACTTACTACATATCCTTGTTGAACTTAACTAAACACACACACAAAATAACAAGGCTAAATGCTGAAATTGAAATGGAAACACACAGAGATTTTTCACGTAATGTTTGTGCTTTTTCTGATATTAAACCAAAGAAAACATGATGCCTTATATAGGCTTACAGAGAATAAAAATAACTGAAGATAGCCTAATCTACTGCCACTACTTTCTCCACTACTCAGTGACAAAATCAAATGCATAAAAATAGGAACAACCTACCACTAACTTATTCAAACATAACTAAAATAAAAGATAGGGTTGACTAAGTCATACTAACTTAGTCTTTGGTGTTGTAATGTGACTTTAACACTCCCCTTCAACACCAACTTTCTCCATTCCAAGTTGACGACAAAAATAATCAAATTTGTTGCCAACCAAGCTCTTTGTGAAAACATCCGCAACCTGCTCATCTGTTGGAACATACTTCAACTCAATTTCTTCATTCAACACTTTCTCTCGTATGAAATGATAGTGTACTTCAATGTGCTTTGTTCTAGCATGAAAAACCGGATTCTCAGCTAATTTGATTGCTGACAGATTATCACAATACAATGGAACCCCATATTCAACTTCTTGATGTAACTCAGATAGCAACTGTACGATCCATTTGACTTCTTGAGCTGCCATAGCTGCTGCTCGATATTCAGCTTCGGTGGATGATAATGAGACTGTAGGTTGCCGTTTACTGCACCACGAAATGGCTCCTGTTCCAAGCATAAACACGTAACCAGTTGTTGATCGTCTCGTATCATGATCACCAGCATAATCTGCATCACAGTATCCAACCAAGCTACATTCTTCACCTTTCTTAAACAAGATGCCATAACCAAGAGTACCCTTTACATATCTCAACACCCGACGAGCAGCTTCCAAATGAGGCTTCTTAGGACTTTGCATATATCGACTCATTACACTAGTAGCAAATGAAATATCGGGTCGGGTTAGTGTAAGATATATCAGACTGCCTACCAATTTTCGATACATAGTAGCATCTTCAAGATTCTTCCCTTTATCAGCACACATCTTGAAATTAAACTCTAAAGGTGTTTTCATTGGCTTGCATTCCATCATGCCAAACTTCTTCAAGAGATCAGTTGAGTACTTAGTTTGATGAAGTATAATTCCATCACTACTGTACTCAAGTTCCAAGCCAAGAAAGTGTCTAAGACGGCCAAGATCTTTCATTTGAAACCTTATACTTAGATTCTTCTTAATTCGAACAATTTCTTCTTCACAATCGCCTGTGATAATTAAGTCATCTACGTACACCAGAATCACAGCCATCTTTCCTTCCAACACTTTGACAAATAAACTGGAATCGGCACTTGTTAATATATAACCATTATGAGTTAAGAATTCAGAGATTTTACCATACCACGCTCTCGGTGCTTGTTTAAGCCCGTAGAGTGCCTTTCGAAGCTTACACACATACTCTGGATGACGTTTATCTTGAAAACCCATAGGTTGATTCATGTAAATTTCGCGATCCAACTCGCCATGCAAAAAGGCATTTTTCACATCCATTTGCCACAATTTCCAATCTTTGTTTGCTGCCAATGCTAGTAGCACACGTACTGTTGTGAGTCTAGCTACAGGGCTGAACGTTTCATCATAGTCCATCCCATATTGCTGTGAAAACCCTCTTGCTACCAATCGTGCCTTGTAACGTTCGATTGAACCATTTGCTTGACGTTTTATCTTGTACACCCATTTACATGAGATGGGTTTAACATCATTCGGCTTTGGTACTAGTTCCCAAGTCTGACTTCTCACCAATGCATCTATTTCTTCCTTCATGGCTGCATCCCATTCGACAATTTGAGATGCATCTTCGAATGATTCTGGTTCAACCTCCTCATCAGTTACAATCGCTGCATTAGCATATTTTGGATTTGGTTTTCGAATTCTTGATGATCTTCTCACTGACTGTGATCCTTCTCCCTCTTCATTTCTTTGATGCACACCAGTTTGCCAAGGACTGTCACTTTCACTTTGTTGATTATCAGAATCATCCTCTACAACTTGCTTATCTTTTGCAACAAGTTGTATTTCTGACTCTTCTTTTTGTTCCTGATCAGGTACTTCTCCATGTGGTGCTTCTTCATTGTTTGAAGTCCACCACGAAGATGATTCATCAAACACGACATTTCGGGACGTATAACACTTTCCAGTCGATGGATCACAACATTTCCATCCTTTTCGATTGTTATCATACCCTACAAAAATACAACGAATGGCTTTCTTTTCCATTTTGCTGCGTAAATGATCAGGCACAAATACATAACAAACGCATCCAAACACACGATAGAAACTAACAGAGGGTTTAGTATTCCATATTTTTTCGAAAGGAGAGAGATAAGCTAACCGTTGTTGTGGAATCCTATTGATCACATAGGCTGCGGTTTTCATTGCTTCAGCCCAAAAACGACCAGGCACATTCTTAGAGTGCATCATACTTCGACATGTTTCAGCTAAGTGTCGGTTTTTCCTTTCAGAAACACCGTTCTGTTGAGGTGTATTAGGACACGTAAGATGATGACGTATCTTACTTTCTCGAAGGAAAGTTGTAAACTCGCTTGAAACATACTCTCCCCCATTATCAGTGCGTAAACACACTATACTCGAACCAAGCTCAGATTCACTTTCTTCCTTAAACAATTTGAACTTCAATAAAGCATCAGATTTATGTTTAAGAAAATATACCCACACGTACCTTGAATAATCGTCAATAAAGGTGATCATGTACTTCATTCCACCAACCGAAGCCTGCTTTACTGGACCAAATAGGTCTGAATGAACCAGTTCTAACACCTTTTTAGCTTTAAAATTGGAGTCCTCATATGGTAGTTGATGTGCTTTACCGTATTGACAACCTGCACAAACTACTTCTTTTCGCACTTCAAGTTTTGGCAGACCCCTCACCAGTGACTTCTTCATCATCATTTCCAATTTATCATACCCAACATGACCCAATCGTGAATGCCATAGATCCACAGTCTCGCTTTTTCTTGTTTTGTCAACATAAGCTGTTTCGGCAGACATCACGTAGACAGATTCTTTCTTCTTCCCTATCATTATTGGTTCACCAATTACTTGAATCTTCTCATAGACTTTAACATCTTCTGGACCAAATAGCACGAATTGACCATTTGATGTTACTTGAGGAACTGAGAACAAATTCTTCTTGACACCAGGCACGTGATAAACATTTTCTAGTGACACATCAGAATCACCTTGAGGAGATGATACAACAGTATTGCCAATATGGGCAATAGATAATTTCGTATTGTCTGCTGTCACCACAACTTTGCTGCCATTGTATCTTACTGTGTTATGAAGCTTCTCCTTGTCACCGGTCATATGATTCGAACATCCAGAATCAACAATCCAGTCACGTTGATGATTAAGTCGTTTAGACTTTGAAACAGACAGAGACAATTCTTCTTCTTCTGTCACCAGTAATGCTTCGACATCCCACTCATCATCATCTTTTGATTGAGCATTATTGACCTCTTCTGTTTTCTTGGCATTACAATCCCTTGCCAAGTGCCCTTTCTTCTGACAACTGTAGCACCTTGGTATGTACTTCTTTCCTTTGAAGCGTTTACTTGAACCGTCTTCTGATCGATTCCCTTTACCACCTTCTTGAGTCTTTGTCTTGTCATCATTCTTTTTCCACCCACTTGCATTTTTGTTTTTCGAATTCCACTTGCTCTTGTTGACATATAGTGCTTCTTCTTCGGTCTTTACAGAGACTGCACCCATTTGCTTTGTCAACGCCTCCTGACTAGCTAGTAGATTTTCAAATTCTACAAGTGATGGTTGTGTTTGCCATCCTTGTACAGCTGCAACAAAACTGCGAAACTCAGGTTTCAAGCCATGAATAATTATTCGCTTCATCCTGGCTTCACCTATTCGAGCTTCTGGATCTAATTCAGAAATTTGACGACAAATAGACTTCACTTTGTAGAAGTATTGTGCTATTGTCAGATCACGTTGAGTCACTGATAGTAACTCACCTTCTAACAGTTGAAGTTTTGTATCATTCTTCTTGGAAAACAGCTTTTCAAATGTATCCCAAGCCTCCTTTGGATTTTCAGCATCCCGGATATGTTCTAACACCTCTTCTTCAACTGTTGTCTTCAACACGAACATTGCTTTCCCTGCTTTCACCTTCCACTTCCTTAATACACCATTGTTGTCTTCTGCTGTAGGCTGGTGAACATCGTTCCCATTCACAACTTCCCACAGATCTTGTCCCTGCATATAAGACATTATGCAGGTCGACCATGTGTTGTAGTTTTGATTGTTTAATTTCTTAATCCCACCAAAAACTTGTAGATCAGACATGTTTATGGGCTGGCTCTTGATACCAGATGTTGAACTTAACTAAACACACACACAAAATAACAAGGCTAAATGCTGAAATTGAAATGGAAACACACAGAGATTTTTCACGTAATGTTTGTGCTTTTTCTGATATTAAACCAAAGAAAACATGATGCCTTATATAGGCTTACAGAGAATAAAAATAACTGAAGATAGCCTAATCTACTGCCACTACTTTCTCCACTACTCAGTGACAAAATCAAATGCATAAAAATAGGAACAACCTACCACTAACTTATTCAAACATAACTAAAATAAAAGATAGGGTTGACTAAGTCATACTAACTTAGTCTTTGGTGTTGTAATGTGACTTTAACAATCCTAATAGTCTTTTTCATAGATTGCTTAGATTTAATTTTGTGACCATTACAACTACAATAATTAGATCTGGTATTAATTAAGTAATCCTGTATTATCATAATATCTGAAGGTGGAAATTTTATCCATTTTACCAATGAGTTGGTTGATTTAGGTATGTTTTATCTCCAACATGTGAGATGATGGGTTGATCAAAGTCAAAAGTTGACTAAAAGAGGAATGAGTCAAATGGATTGGAAGTTATCCAAAGTCTATTTTAATTCTTAAAACCTTGTAAATCATTTTCTTAAATACCTTATTAATGTTATGATATTGGTCTATTATTAATAATTAGTAACAAATTAGTTATTTCATATAAAAAAGGACAAGAAAATGTCAGCAGGTTAACCCAAGCTTGTATATTTCACGCCACAATGTCATTGCCCTGTTCGAGTCTAAACCCATTTTGGCCCGATACATAAAATGTCCATTTACCAACCCTCTAATAAATAGTCTTCTCACAAAAACAATCATTATATGTTTTTCCAATATACTCAGTATTAATTTAGACCCTTAATAATTATTAAATCGGAACTATATATAACTAGTATCATCGACACTATTTAATTTTGAGTAGTCAACAATAGATTTGTCAATAAGCAACATTTACTTGTGTTTTTAGCAATGGTATGGTGTATCAAAGACAGTGGCAGAGATTGAAGCTTTGGAATATGCAAAACGAGGTGACCTGAGTGTTGTAACAGCTTGTCCATCTATAGTAATCGGGCCAAAGTTGCAGTCCACCTTAAATGCTACCAACTTACTACTTTTGACATACATGCGAGGTCAGACATTATCTTTTCCATACCTTTTCATTTTTCTAATCTGGCTGCAAAAAGTATCAATATATTGCTGTGTAGTTTCAACAATCAACAGTAGGCCATTCACATACTTTATATGGGTAAAAATAGGAAACTTAGTTCAAAAGAAGCAGGTCAAAATTAGTTGTACCGAACTTTTATCATATATCAAAATTCATTATTAATTCAGATGATTCGGATCATATATATTGGTTGGTCAAATCATCCAGACGCGACCTTGTTTATCATCAGTGGCGGAGCTTAGTGTATCCAGAAGGGGGTAACCGCCCTACCTGGATTTGAAAAAAAAAAAATTACACAATAAAGAAAAAAAAATTACTAAAAGATAAATGTTTTTTTAGTATTTACCCCCTGTCATTAGTTTTACCCCTCCTGAAGTCAGGTTCAAGTTCCGCCGCTGTTTATCATTAACCAAGCTTTCCATTTGCCACCCTTAATTAAATCAAAAAAAGGTTGTTTCAATAACTAAGGCCAAAAAAAGTAAGTTTCAACTTTCTAACTTAGAAATGTATACGAAATGTAACAAATAGCACGCACTACCTTATATCATACTGTCTGATGGTTCAAACCTAGCCAACATCATATTTCAGGTGGTCAGGAAAATGGTCCGAAACGATCACGGGATAACCCGGTTAGGCCGCGCACATCCACATTAATATCTTTTCAGTGGTAGGCAGAATATGGAAAACCTTATCTGTTTACCCGTTTTGATTTATTTTATACTGCCCGATGGAATTGAACAGTACTAACTAAAACTTTTATTTATTTATTTTTCTGTTTAATCGGAACCAGTTTTTTTTTTTTTTTTTTTTTTTTTTTTTTTTTTTTTTTTTTTTAAGGATTGATCTTACTTGTTGGATTTTTGTTTTAAGAGGATGGTAGAAAAGAAGGGACGACAATTGAAAACAGTGTACGGCCAGTTGTAGATGTTCGTGATCTGTCTGAGGCAATTTTACTTTTGTATGAAAATCCTGAAACCGAGGGAAGATATATATGCTCAGCATACTCGCTTACAACAAAAGAACTTGTTGCAAAGATGGAGAGCATGTTTCCAGGCTACAATTATCCCACAATGTAAGTATGTTTGAATGAAGTAAACTATCAAAAACAATTAATTAGATCCTTCGATCAAATTCATTTGGTAATTTTACATGTTTAATTGGCAGTAGTAATAATACTTTTTTGTGCTCGATTAATGACAGGTTTAAAGATAATAGTGACAATGTGTTATTCAACTCAAAAAAGTTGTTGAATTTGGGATGGAATTATAGGCCCTTGGAAGAGACCATAATTGACAACGTCAAGAATTACGAAGAAGCTGGTTTTTTGGATGAAGGAAAACCATTTCCGGTTAAAATCGGGTTTTAAGTTATCTGTTTCCCACATATGTTATGTATGTATGCTTTTTGGGTGTATGTCATGTATGTTTGTCATTTTTGTATGGTTGCTTCTTTGTTCGTTTGTGGGTTTTCATGTTCTTTGACATTTTAGCTATCCTATGCCTTGCGCCCCGCACTACACTCTAAGGTACGTTTTTATTTCCATTCTATTTTTTATTTTTTTTCAATGTACGTTTGTTTTATTTTTTTTGTTTTTATTTTTTTGATATATATGCATCCGGCTCTATTAAGTGATTTATCAGCAAGCGTCAATTTATTGACGACTTGACTTATCTTTAGAGCCTAGGTTGAATACCAGCCATTATTTAAAACCCATGAAAATTTGATCCTACCATTTTCATGACGTCTTTTTTTTTTTTACCTATTGGCCGGAGGTCCTCTTAGAAACAATCTCTCTATTTGTCGAACATAGAGAGTGATGACTTTCTCTACACTTGGAGTGTTTCACTCGGAGTGGAGAAATGACTTCTCTTTATTCTAGGGTAGAGGAAGGATTGTCTACGTCCCACCTCCCCCATACCCCACAAAATGGGATTGGGTTTGTTGTTGTTGTTGTTGTTGTTGTTGTTGATCGGCACGCGAGTGTCATTTGGCACGACAAATAAACCCAGATGAATGATGCACTACATGTTAAGAAAAGCGACACCGAATTATAGCAAACCGCTAGTAATAATTGAAATAGCGACAATAAAGAAACACCGAGATTTAACGTGGAAAATCCCAATAGGGTAAAAACCACGGGCAAGGAAAGAAACGCTTCACTAATAAGAATAATAGGAATTACACTTCTCTCTAATTACAAGGATAATCACCAATCTTTATATCTCCTGTAATTAGGAGATTAACACTCACTAACTCTCTATTTACTCTTTTAGTATACAAGATTACATCTTGAAATTGGGATGCCTTAATAAGCTTGAGGTGGGCTCTATTTATAGTACTTCAAAATGGGGTTGGTAAAGTATAAAACACAGAAGCCTTCAACACAATAGTAAGTCTTCAAAATAATGAAGCACAATATATATGTGCATGCTGACCAATTCCAACTACCACCCACCGTCCAATGTTAATTATTTCAACAATCTCCCACTTGAAGATTTGATTGAAGCTCAATCAATCTTCACACGATAACCCTTCCTTGCCAATGATGTTGCTCACATTTCTGCTAGGCCGCATGAGGAATGACACCAAACAAACTTGTCACGGTTGATTGACTTTGTTAGAAAATCAGCCACATTATTATCAGTATGAATTTTCTGCACATCCACGGTTCCTTCTTTCACTTTCTCACGAACGAAGCGATACTGAACTCGTATATGCTTTGTCTTTGAATGAAATGCTGGATTCCTTGCAAGATGCAAGGCACTCTGGTTGTCACAAAATAGAGTGATATTCTTTTGTTTGTGTCCGAGTTCCTTCAACAACATCTTCAACCATACTGCCTCTTTAGTAGCGTGAGTAGCTGCTACATATTCTGCTTTTGTTGTTGATGTCGCCACAATTGACTGCAGTTTTGAAACCCAGCTTACTGTTCCACCACGGAGTGTAAAAACATATGCAGTGGTAGATTTACTTTTATCCATATCACCTGCATAATCTGAATCAACATACCCTTTGACAATAAATTTCGGTTCCCCATAACATAATGCAACATCTAAGGTTCCCTTGATGTATCTAAGGATCCTTTTTACCGCATTCCAATGCTCTTTACCAGGATTTGCCATGTACCGACTAACTACTCCTGTTGAGGCATGGATTGTTGATGATACTGGTGTTGCCGGTGCTGTTGTTGAAGCTGGTAAGTTTTGCACCATATTCTCCAAATTGATTATTCGAGCGCGAAGTTCGCTAACTTCTTCTATTATTCCGGGATGATTGTCGGTCGGAACGAGCGGATAAATAAGGTTTAGAATTGTGAATAGAATATAATCGTGTCGAACTACTCTGGAAATGAGGCTGAAAATGGTGTTTCGGATAGATTCGCCGGTAAGTGCTTCGGGTTCTTCGCCAAGAGGGCAATTTGGTTGGTGGAAAGGACCGCCTTCTTTGCGTCTCCATTGATTAAGTCGACTACGAACCCATCAGATGAATTGGGGATGGCTGATTGATTGATTCATTCTGGTGACACCACTTTCGGAGCTTAGGTGAATATCCATGTCGGAATAGCTGTCAGAATAACTATCGGAATAGTTATCGAAATCTGAGGGATTCGAACTGGTTGAGGGATTCATCTCGTATGATCAGATGAAGGATTTTCGATAAGAAATAGATTATAGGATGTAGATTAGTACCCTGCAATACATAATTTACATATGCATATATAATACTAAAATCCCATAAGTTACGGAGGAATCTACGGAAGCTGTCAGGCAAAGGTAACAATAACAGATACGCTAAGATATGAATTTATCTATACACTGTCTATGCAATAGAGGTAGTAAGACATGTCTAGACTAAGAATGATAAGCAGGTAATTTCCTAAGGATGATAAGCAGATGATTTCTGACTAGAAATGATAAGCAAAACTTTTGACATGCCGACACGGTCGAAGTCCAGACTCACTAATGCATCTAAACAACTATCAGTTAGACACACTAATGCAAGACCTGGTTCGCTAAGACCACCGCTCTAATACCAACTGAAGGGACCCGTCCTAATCCATCTGAACGAATACATTACAATTGATTACATCGCGAGGTACTTGTCCTCTATATGATACATTTTACAAACATTACATTCATTTTTTAAAAGACAAACTTTTATTACATTGAAAGTTGACAGACATGCATACCATTTCATAATATCCATCTATAAATGATCTAATCTGTCATTTACTTAATCATAATCTTTACTGAACTCAACGACTCGAATGCAACGTCTTTTGAAATATGCCATGAGTGACTCCCAATAATATCTTTAAAATGAGCAAATGCACAGCGGAAGATTTCTTTAATACATGAGAATAAACATGCTTTCAAGTGTCAACCAAAAGGTTGGTGAGTTCATTAGTTTAACATAAATATTCATTTCCATCATTTTTAATCGACCACAAGATTTTCATTTCCATTTCTCATAAATATACGTCCCATGCATAGAGACAAAAATCATTCATATGGATTGAACACCTGGTAACCGACCTTAACAAGATGCATATAGAATATCCCCATCATTTCGGGACTCCATTCGGACATGATAAATTTGAAGTACTAAAGTATCTGGTACTTTGGATGGGGCTTGTTGCGCCCAATAGATCTATCTTTAGGATTCGCGTCAATTAGGGTGTATGTTCCCTAATTCTTAGATTACCATACTAAAAAGGGGCATATTTGGTTTAATAATTCAACCATAGAATGTAGTTTTAAGTACTTGTGTCTATTTCGTCAAACATTTATAAAAGCAGCGCATGTATTCTCAGTCCCAAAAATATATATTGCAAAAGCATTTAAAAAGGGAGCAAATGAAACTCACGATATTGTATTTTGTAGTGAAAATACATATGACGAAATGGAACAATGCAAGGTTGGCCTCGGATTCACGAACATATATCATTTATATGTATATTAACACATATAATGGTAATCGAACAAATTTAGGTATTATTATTAATTATTATTTTAGTAACTTGTACGTTTCGTTAGTAACTAAATTAACTATATTTATTTTTATATACAGTAAATAGATAATTAATATTTATTACAAACATATTAATATAGTTATGTTTTTTGTAAATAATATATATTTTTTATATAGAAAATATTTATTTGATATATTAATATTACTAATAATAATAATGATAAAAATAATAATATTAGTGTCAGAAATAATAAAAATGATAATAAAAATAATAATGATAAAAATAATGATAAATCTAATAATAATAATAATAATAATAATAATAATAATAATAGTTCTAATAATAAAAATGATAATTTTTATAAAAAAAATTAGTTTCAATAATAATACTACTTACATTAAAAATGATAATAATAATAATAATAATAATGATAATAATAATAATAATAATAATAATAATAATAATAATAATAATAATAGTAATAGTAACAGTAATAATAATAATAATAAAAATAGAATACAACCTTTGAAGAACAAGCTTTCTAAAAAAAAATGCCACAGACCGGGCTCGAACCCGAGACCTCTCGCTTAAACACCCACACGCCCAACCACGGAACCATTGTTACTTTGCTTCTCAAACTACGAGTTTTATTTCTTTTATCACGATTTGTTTTCATCTTTTCCACTACTATCACCACAATCATCAATCCTTATACCTGTAACATTATTATGATCATAATCATCTTACTTCATCATCATTATATGACACTTATCATTATAACTATATCATCACTTTTTAAAACATCGTTCCTGTATATCGTCCTCATCATCTCACCAACATTACATCGAATTTTAATCAGGCAAGGAAATAGAAAATGAAACATAGCTATATGCGTTTTTATGGGATGGTTCGTAATACAGGCCCAATGAGAAACATGAGTTGAATTTCGGCCCAACTAGGAAATAGAATATGGTGGCCCAACATCATAAACAAACGCGGCCCAAAGTCCAATGGAAATTTGTTTAGGTTTCATAGATTAAATCAAATACGGAGTATTAAAAATCAAAACGCCAGCTCTCTATCTTTATAATGTCGGCCATAAAGTTTTTAGCTTGTCCCACGTGAAGCAATTTGCTGGATTAAAAATACAGTCACTAGTTATCTCAATTATTTATCAACACTTTCCCTTATCATCATCTATTTTATTCGAGCATTAACTCTAAACCGAAGCAATTGAGTTTGTGCAGTAGTAGCAGTAGGAATGTTGGAGTAAACGTAAAACAGAAAAAAATAAGTTCAGTAATCTCGTTCGATGGTGGGTGTTGAAAGTGGGTGAATCGATAAAGGTGTTTATTTGGTGGTTGTTTTAAGCGATAACAGTTTATGTGATTGTCGTGGTTAACAGTAATGGTAGTTAAAGAGAGAGGGTGGTGATTGGTAACTAGTGTCGTGAGAATCAAAACGAAAAAATTGTTTCAGCTGTTAGGTTCGATGGTGGTGACAATTGTAAAGTGATTGTTTAAGTGAGTTTGTGGATGGTGGGTCTTATTAGGACAGGAAACAGGAGTTTCTTGCAGCAACTACATGGAATAGTAGATCGAATAGAAAAAAATGGGTTTAGCTGTAAACGAACATGGGTTTTTGTTTGGGATTCGGTTAGTAATAGAAACAATAACAAGTTATGAATGTTGAATGTTGATGGGTTTAACAAGGTGATGGTTTCTGGTTACCTGAAACTAGAACCGAAAAGTTTTTGGTGTGGAGAGAAAAACCGAACAGCAACAATCATATGTGATGATGGTGGTCTAGTGTAAAGGTTTAAAGGAGGTGGTTTGTGATAATTATAACCGAAACAGTTTGATGGTACGTTGTTATGTTGTTCTTGACATAAACCATAGTAATAATGATAGTAGTATGTCGAGCAGTACGTTTTAACAAAATATATAGGGGTTCATGGTGGTTTGGTTCAAATGGGTGGAGGATTTGATGGTATCCGATGGTTGAAGATGATGGTGGTTTAGTGAGTTCAAGGTGGTGGTGATATGGGTGTACTCATAGTGAAGGTGGTGAAAGTTGAAGAAGAAGGAGATGGTGAAGTGGGTTTTTCTTTTCATGATATTGTATGTATATAATTGTGATAGAGAAAGGAACAAGGAAACCAGTAACTCGATACATGAACAAAATATCTTGTGTATGTAAAAGTATATATAAATTATTAGATGGTGATTGATTGTCGACATGATTTCACGGGAATCAGGAAGTTAGTAGGAAAAACAAAAAGTTGAGAGTGAGCTATAACAACTTCGCATAACTATTTTTTTTTATATTAAATGTAAACTTAATAATAAATATAAATATAATAATAATATTGTTATTATTAATAATAATAATATTGTTAATGTTAATGTTAATAATAATAATAATCATAATACTAATAAATATCAATAACAATAACAATGATAATAATAATAATTATTAATAATAGTGTTAATAATGATATACATAATTATTTACATTAAATGAAGTATTATAAATTTATATATTTTGACCTTTAATCCTTGTAAAACTATTTATAAAAAGTTTGTCACATACTTGTTTTTAGTCCCAAATAAGCTATACAGAGTATTAAGATTCAACTATCAAAGTAAATGCATTTTAAATAACTTTATAATCTATGTAATCCCTTTACAAACTAATAATTACAATCATTATATTAGAAACTATTTATCCAATATACCATACATAAATATGTTTCAATAATATTTCTTCTTACGACGATAAATATATATATATATATATATATATATATATATATATATATATATTCATACTGAACGCTTATAAATTCATAAAATTGTACGTGTAATTATATTTGGTACACTTTTTTTATATACACAGCTATGTTTTAATAACAGGTTTTATTATATCGTATAATGCTTTACATAATTAGTTTTAACAACTAATCATATAATATTGTATTTCAAGTTATAATATAATTACATATCCATTTACAACTAGTTGTTCGTGAATCGTCGAGAACAGTCAAAGGTCAAATAAATTTATGTAACAGTTCAAAATTTTTTGAGACTTAACATTTCAGACTTGGCTTATCGAGTCAAAATCATATGAAGATCAAGTTTAAATTTGGTCGGAATTTTCCGGGTCGTCACAGTATTGTGTTCGTAATAATTAGTACTATTGACGATATGATTAGAGGCATATGCTAGTCGATGGAATATTTAGCAGATTACGACATTGTTGCAAGAAATATGATAAAATTCTCAAATACCGGGTTGAGAATGGGTATTTGATTATAGATTTGGGTAATTTCAATGAAATTAGTACTGTTATTGTGAGAAAATTAGTGTTGATATTGTGTTTTCATGTGAGACGATGCCAACAGATTGATGACATGGAATGACAGAATTGGAAAATTTTATGGAGTCATCTTATGGGTAATCTCGAGAACCTGACTGAAGGGTTTGGTTAGATGGTTTATAGGTGGATTACAGATGGTATCTACAAGAATTGGTGTGCAATGTCAGTTTTGACGTGTACTTTTCATAAAACACCATAGAAACCAGATTGTTGTTATAAATTGATGGGCTAAATAATGGACATTTACCTATGATTTTAGAATTTAGTAGGTAAATAGAAACTTGATATGACTCACTTTGTGGAAATTTATTAGATCGATGACGGGTCGATGTATTGTTTATGAGTTTTCTCATGTTGAAATGGTGCTAATCGTAATTGAAGTAGAATTGATGGATCGTTATCCTTTTAACTTAAACACTCGGGTAGAAAATGACTTGCTTAGTTTTTGGTATACGTCTGATTGTTGGTATGTGGTTACTTCGGAAAAGGACGAGTGTGATACTGTAGGTAATCGTGTGATAGATTGTCTGACTGTTGTGTTGGGTAGATGGAAATAATGGACCAACTTATGTCAGAATTGACCATTTGATGGTAATCGTAATTGAAAATTTGGTGTTTGACTCGGTGACAGTAAGAGTTCAATTTGATAAATTTGGATGTTGAGTTGCCAATTGAGAAGACTTGTTGAGTAATGAACCTACTTAGGTAGTGCATGTAGCAGTAATATGTGTTTTGATTTAGTTCTCGATGTGACCATTGGTGAGGATGGTTGCTACCTTTGACCCTTGTGCCTATGAATGACCAGATTCTGAGGACGGAATCTCTTTAAGGGGGTGGATTTGTAACAGACTGAAACTGGGGTTAGAAGTAAGATTACTTAATTGTCCTTAGGTTTATAGTTGTGTTTATATATGCTTTTATTTTAATAATATGTGTATTGTTAATTGAATATGTGGTTAAGACCAGTTTGTGACAAGGGTCACAGAACAGGTTCGTTTGTTTAATTTGGACTCTGTTAGGGCCTCCTAACGAAGTACAAAAGATATTAGATAACTGGTAAATACCCGTGTGTTATGGGGTATGGGTTTATAACCCACATAAGTGTGTAAATATCTGCTTCTTATCTTCATTTCTTGAATCTTCTAAAAACTAGTACGTACCTAAACTTTATCCCATCTCAAACCCTAATTGATCCAAGCTAGAAATTGAATCAAGGGGCTTTAGGAACTGAATTATATCATATTTGTGATCATTTATCCAGGTTTGATTGATTGAATTCGTGCTTTAATTCTTATGAAATGGGTTTTGGGTGCAAATGGGTTTTTGATGAATTTTGAGCTTGAATCTTCATGTTTTGTGTATGTTATGCTTAATTGATGTTAGATATAGCTTCTATAAGGTTTATATGATGTTTTTCATGTGGTTTTGGTGTTAGAACTTGCAAAAATCGAGTTTTTGGGCCAAAAACGCGAAAATCAGCGCAGGAGCTATTCTTCAGCACCCACACTTTTGACAGGTCACTCGTACGAGTGACCACACTTTTGAGGGTCAACCACACGTGTGAGGACTCACTCGCACGAGTGAGGCCTCAGTCACACGTGTGAGCACAGGGTCAGATTTGTGGAAACTTATTTTGGTCATAACTTTTAAACCGTAGCTCCGTTTTTGATGAATCAAGTATCGTTGGAATCATAATGAAAAATACTTTCCAATGCTAAACTATTTAGAAGCTATATCAAAATTTATTTAGGTCAAAAATAGAGGTATTAGCGTGTGTGGCTAGTGTGCATGCGTTAATTTGTTATTATGGGTTGAATTCTTGATATAGGCTTATGAATGAATGAATATATGATGAATATAGGTTGTAAAATATAATTATATGTTGCTATTGATATTCCTTGTCACTTGCACGAGTGATCCTTCACTCGCACGAGTGAGCTTTCACTCGTACGGTTGAGGCGGTCAACCGCATGGTGAACCGCACGAGTGAGTGACTACTTGAACTGTCATATTTGCTTGTTGGATCATACGGTTGAGATATGACTCGTACGGGTCATATGTCACTAGTGTTGTCAACCGTACGGATCTACTATTGTCTAATTAGATATTTGGCCAAGGACCAAACGTACGAGTGAGGTGGCAAACCGCACGGTTGAGGTTTCTCAGACGTGCGGATGAGCGTAACTCGTACGGTTGACAGGTAAGATTAATTAATTGTTCAAGTGCTTATTTATTGATGCTATTGTCTTGATGTTGGGATGATATCAAGACATGATTACTGACTTGATTATGTCTATTCTCAGGTGAAAAAGAGAAAGAGAAGACTCAGGAAGATTAGACCTCTGAGAATCTTCAGTTGCTGGTAATTGGTGAGTGGGTTTATCCTCGGATAGAGTTTAAGTAGCAAATCATGCTACTGTGGATTACTCTGATTACCTTTTGTAGTGTAGTGATTGCCATGCTAGATAGATAGTTGCATGCTATGTGAGCTATATATGTTGTATATGTGCACTGTGTTTAACACCAGCTATGCCTAGGGCGGTTGAGGACTTTCAACCATTCCTAGGGCGGTTGTAGTTCGTGTGAGGTCAACCATTCCAAGGGAGGTTGAGTCCAAGTCCTACAGTCTGTTAGTATAGCATAGAAGAAGGCATGTGTTGTGTTTGGATAGTTATGCAGAGACTGGTAGGAAGGACTATCGATAGATCCTAGTCCGATCAGCTAGGTCGTGTGCCCGTACAAGCCGCCGATCCTCATATTGTCGTTGTTTATATGCTTGATGGTTGTAAGCATGTTAGTTGAATGATGTATGATGGATTGCTTAAGCTTAATCTGTAGATAGATTCCATTCACTTAGCGGTGCGCTAATCCCCCACATTTCTCCCCCTGCAGGTTTAGCTACTGCTACTGGGAACGGAACATGATGTAGAAGGCATGTTTGACTTGGAACTCTGATGTGAACTTTTGTAACCGTGTTCTTAATAACATAACACCGTTTGTTAAAGTAAACGTAATTAAGTAGTTTTTGTACTAATGTAATTAAAATTATGGTTTTACTAAATAAGACTTCCGCTGTGTTATAAAAAAAAGGCCGGTGTTACAGAGATGGTGTTCTACGGTGATGTGATTCGAATCAGGAAGCAAACAAAAGAGTGATAGTTAGAAAGGGATGGAAGAGAGATAAAGTGAGTGAGATGGTGGTGTTTTGTGGTAATTCATGGTGGTTTTTTTTTTTTAATGAAGGTAACAGTTGTGGGTTTCAACAAAACGAAATCAAATAGTAACAGTAGGTACATGGTCCGATCGTTAAAGGTTTTCATGGCTCTTGGTTTGGTTCGTGTGAAACAGAAAGAAAAGAAAAGAAAACGCAGCAGTCCAGGTTCAATAGTGGTTTGGTTAATGGTTTTTGAATAATGGACAAGGAGTACAAGAATATTCAGTGGTAGTAAAAATAAAGGGGTGATGTTGTTGGTTGTTCTCTACCGAAAAAGAAAAAGAAAATATTAATAATACCGGTAATGGAACACTAGCAGTAATCTAGCAGATGGCTGAGATGTTGTTGTTGATTTTTGAATAGGAGCAGTGAAACAGAAAACGATAAACAGCAGCAACAACAAATAATGAAAAGATAAGATGGGTTTGTATGGGATCTTGCGATTAAAATAGAAGGAAAGATCATATGTAAATGGGTTGAAGTGGGTGGTGGTGTTAATGGGTTTCAGGTTTAAAATTTTGTGAGGGTGGTTGTTTAGTGACTCAAGGTGGCGGAAAGAGTATGGTGGCGGGTGTGGACCGTGTAGAACCAAAGAAGTTAGTGAAGGTGATGATTGTTTCGTGGTTTGAATTGCAACCAGATTACAGCTAGAGTTGTATACAGATACGTGTATGTATATAATAGATAAGTTGAGCTTATAAAGTTCTAACTAGAATCTCATCAAGCTTTATGAAATTTGTTGTGAATATATGTGTATACATATATTCATATAGATAATAGATGATAATAGGAAGAGGGATTAAGTGGTTGATCAAGAAGTAGAAAACATTACAACAGCATAGCAGTGATGATGACGGATGAAAGTGGTTGTTTAGATGGTGATGAGGGTGGTTTGGTTGGCTTTGGTGATGACAACTGGGTGGATAGTTTGAGAGAAACAAAGTGTTTGTTAAAATAGGTGTTCAATGTAGGTCCATCCATATGTTAAGTACATGCATATATGTGGAGGTAATTGGAATGGAAAACAATCACAGTAATACACAATAATAATCTCATTCACAAGATATTTAATGCCTGCCGACACTTGTCTATACATATCTAAACTCATCAATTTAGTACAGTACCATAAAGATGATTGAGTAGGATGACAAGTTAATGATTGGAAAATATTATCACAAGTGCATGTATGTAAATTATATAATACAAATACAATAATAATAACAAACGTGACAATTAACATATTAACAAAGGTTATGTCGTCATTTTATCCGGTTGGTGATTCCTGCTCCGTTGCTAATTACTAGCGGATAAAAGGTTTAGGAAAAATCCCAAATTTTTACATTAAGTTGCTTTAATTATTTAGGTAATTATGGTATAAAATTTGGTCATTAACTATTAAATAAAAATTAAATTAATTATTAGCTCCTAACCCCAAGTAAAAATACTGAATTTTAAAACTAATCAAATAGATTCTAATTATATTTTTAATAAAGCTATATTTATATAACATATTTTCGGATCACCATTTATTTTGAAATTACATAAGTTCTAATTGAACTTCTCTATATAATAATCAAAACATCCAACGAGTATTACATTCATTAAATAATTACATTTAATATACTATATATATACATTCATTTTAATAATAAACTTTATTATATCTTATATTATTTTATAAAATTAATTCTAATAACTAAATAATATAATATTTCAAATTATATTTCGAATTAATATATATATTTATATTTTAAAATATATATGCATCTATTTATAAATAGTTGTTTGTGAATCATCGAGAATGGTCGAAAGTCAATTGAATATATGAAACAGTTTTCAAAATTTTTGAGACTCAATCTATCAGACTTTGCTTATCGTGTCGAAATCCTATAAAGATTAAGTTTAAATTTGGTCGAAAATTTCCGGGTTGTCACACAAGTAACGTCAACTAACCTCAACTAATGTAAAGTAACGTCCACTAACGTCAACTAACGTTAACTAACGTCAAGTAACGTCAACTAACATTAAGTAACGTCCACTATCGTCAACTAACATCAAGTAACGTCCACTAACATCAACAAATGTCAAGTAACGTCCACTAACGTCAACTAACGTCCACTAACGTCAACTAACGTCAACTGACATCAAGTAACGTCCACTAACGTCAAGTAACGTCCACTGAAAGGACCCGTTCATATACATTATAAACGATTCACAATAGTTGATTACATCGCGAGGTATTTGACCTCTATATGATACATTTAACAAACATTGCATTCGTTTTTAAAAGACAAACTTTCTTTACATTGAAAATTGACAGGCATGCATACCATTTCATAATATCCACTATCCAACTATAATTCACTTAATGATAATCTTGATGAACTCAATTACTCAAATGCAACATCTTTCGAAATATGCCATGAGTGACTCCAAATAATATCCTTAAAATGAGCTAATGCACAGCGGAAGATTTCTTTAATACCTGAGAATAAACATGCTTTAAAGTGTCAACCAAAAGGTTGGTGAGTTCATAGGTTTATCGTAAACAATAAAAGTCATCATTTTAATAGACCACAAGATTTAAATACAGTACACCTATCTCGTGTACAAAACCATATTTCATAATGCTTAGCAGAGTAGGTTCGTATCCTTTTCTCCCCCGTAGGTTGCCTCGCGATTTTTAAAATCTTTCATAAATATAATCTCATATCAGGCATTTCGCACGGTATAGAGATAAAAGTCATTCATACGAACTACAAACACCTGGTAATCGACCATAACAAGATGCATATAGAATATCCCCCGCATACCGGCATTTTGCACGGTCATGCAAAGACATACAATCAGGCCACTCTTTTAAATATGATGGTTGTGTACACCTCACAAACAGATCATATCTTTTAAAGCTGGCGGTTGTATACCTACTTCGAAGTACTAAAGCAGTTCAAATTCTCTGACTGGGGCTCGTTAGTGCCCATAGATCTATCTTTAGGATTCGCGTCAATTAGAAACTCGGTTTCCTAATTCTTAGATTACCAGACTTTAAAGGGAGTGATATCCGGTGTACTCATAATAACTCATTCGTAGAATGTTTTTAAGTACTTGTGTCTATTTCGTCAAATATTTATAAAAGCAGTTCATGTATTCTCAGTTCAAAAATATATCTCAAAAGCATTTAATAAAACATTTATAAAAACAGCGCATGTATTCTCAGTCCCAAAAATGTAAAGAGTAAAAGGGAATCAAATGAACTCACCTATTGTATTTCGTAGTAATTAAGCATATGATGGCATTGAACAAGTGCAAGGTTGGCCTCAGATTCACGAACCTAAATTAAGTATGTATATTTATATGTTGGTCAATATTTGTCTAACAATTTTAGTTAAACTGTAGTGTATCACAATCCTAATGCTCGAGACTAATATGTAAAAGTCAACAAAAGTCATTTTGACTCAAAAATGATTTCCAAAATTTATACATGATTATTATATAGTTTAAATATCGTCGTTTTATATTTTTAAATATTTTTAAAAGATTTATTAGAGTAAATAATATAATTCATTTATTAATAAATAAAATTTTATATTAAATTTATATAATAAAAATATACTTTTATATACCCTAAGTAATAAAGTTTATAAAGTTCATTTAATATCATAAAAATAATATGATAGGTATTATTAATGTAATTATTTTACACGTAGGAAACTATCTTTGTATCACATATTTATTTGATAAATTAATATCGATGATAATAATAATAAGTAAGAGTTGTATTATTTTGTAATAATAATTATTATTATTCTACTAATAAAAATAACTATATTTATATTTACTAAAAATGATATTAATTATGATAAAATGATAATTTATAATAACAAATATATTTTTAAAAATAATAATTTTTAGTAAAAATGATAGTTTTATTATTAATAATACTTTTAATAATAATAATAATGATAAAAATAATAAGAACGATAATTTTATCTAAATCCATATCTTACAATATTTTAATTTCATCATGATACATATACTCATTATTTCCTAATCAATTTGTTAATAGCTTTTAATCGTCTTTTATATCGCATTTATAATAATGATAATAATAGTAATCATAATAATTAGGTGTTACTAATATTAGTTTTAATTATAATAATAAATATTATGATAATATTAATGATAATACTAATAACTATTTTAATAATAATAATAATAATAATACTAATTATAACTTTAACTATAGTAATAATAATAAAAATAACAATTTTTAATGATAATACCTTTTATTGATAATGTTAATAATAATAATAATAATAATAATAATAATAATAATAATAATAATAATTAGATAAAAACTATAACGACGATAATAATAATCATTTTTAATAATAATACAAAAATTCAATTGACTATAACTTCTAATCCGTCCATCGAAACCATTCGATATCTAAATAAAAAGTTCTTAATTTTTCGCTAGCTTTCCAATGACATGCATATCTTATACCTTATCTGAAATGTCCCGTTCTTATTGATTAAAAACGTTCCATATTAATTGATTTCGTTGCGAGGTTTTGACCTCTATATGAGACGTTTTTCAAAGACTGCATTCATTTTTAAAACAAACCATAACCTTTATTTCATAAATAAAGGTTTAAAAAGCTTTACGTAGATTATCAAATAATGATAATCTAAAATATCCTGTTTACACACGACCATTACATAATGGTTTACAATACAAATATGTTACATCGAAATCAGTTTCTTGAATGCAGTTTTTACACAATATCATACAAACATGGACTCCAAATCTTGTCCTTATTTTAGTATGCAACAGCGGAAGCTCTTAGTATTCACCTGAGAATAAACATGCTTTAAACGTCAACAAAAATGTTGGTGAGTTATAGGTTTAACCTATATATATCAAATCGTAACAATAGACCACAAGATTTCATATTTCAATACACATCCCATACATAGAGATAAAAATCATTCATATGGTGAACACCTGGTAACCGACATTAACAAGATGCATATATAAGAATATCCCCATCATTCCGGGACACCCTTCGGATATGATATAAATTTTGAAGTACTAAAGCATCCGGTACTTTGGATGGGGTTTGTTAGGCCCAATTGATCTATCTTTAGGATTCGCGTCAATTAGGGTGTCTGTTCCCTAATTCTCAGATTACCAGACTTAATAAAAAGGGGCATATTCGATTTCGATAATTCAACCATAGAATGTAGTTTCACATACTTGTGTCTATTTTGTAAATCATTTATAAAACCTGCATGTATTCTCATCCCAAAAATATTAGATTTTAAAAGTGGGACTATAACTCACTTTCACAGATTTTTACTTCGTCGGGAAGTAAGACTTGGCCACTGGTTGATTCACGAACCTATAACAATATATACATGTATATTAAAGTATGTTCAAAATATATTTACAACACTTTTAATATATTTTGATGTTTTAAGTTTATTAAGTCAGCTGTCCTCGTTAGTAACCTACAACTAGTTATCCACAGTTAGATGTACAGAAATAAATCGATAAATATTATCTTGAATCAATCCACGGCCCAGTGTATATGTATCTCAGTATTGATCACAACTCAAACTATATATATTTTGGAATCAACCTCAACCCTGTATAGCTAACTCCAACATTCACATATAGAGTGTCTATGGTTGTTCCGAAATATATATAGATGTGTCGACATGATAGGTCGAAACATTGTATACGTGTCTATGGTATCTCAAGATTACATAATATACAATACAAGTTGATTAAGTTATGGTTGGAATAGATTTGTTACCAATTTTCACGTAGCTAAAATGAGAAAAATTATCCAATCTTGTTTTACCCATAACTTCTTCATTTTAAATCCGTTTTGAGTGAATCAAATTGCTATGGTTTCATATTGAACTATATTTTATGAATCTAAACAGAAAAAGTATAGGTTTATAGTCGGAAAAATAAGTTACAAGTCGTTTTTGTAAAGGTAGTCATTTCAGTCGAAAGAACGACGTCTAGATGACCATTTTAGAACTTTGAGTTTAACCATAATTTTTGGATATAGTTTCATGTTCATAATAAAAATCATTTTCTCAGAATAACAACTTTTAAATCAAAGTTTATCATAGTTTTTAATTAACTAACCCAAAACAGCCCGCGGTGTTACTACGACGGCATAAATCCTGTTTTACGGTGTTTTTCGTGTTTCCAGGTTTTAAATCATTAAGTTAGCATATCATATAGATATAGAACATGTGTTTAGTTAATTTTAAAAGTCAAGTTAGAAGGATTAACTTTTGTTTGCGAACAAGTTTAGAATTAACTAAACTATGTTCTAGTGATTACGAGTTTAAACCTTCGAATAAGATAGTTTTATATATATGAATCGAATGATATTATGAACATCATTACTACCTCAAGTTTAGTAGGTAAACCTACTGGAAGTGACAAGAAATGATCTAGCTTCAAAGGATCTTGGATGGCTTGAAAGTTCTTGAAGTAGGATCATGACACAAAAACAAGTTCAAGTAAGATTTTTACTCGAATTAAGATAGTTTATAGTTATAGAAATTGAATCAAAGTTTGAATATGAATATTACCTTGAATAATAAAGATAACCTACTGTATATAACAAAGGTTTCTTGATCTTAGATGATTACTTGGAATGGATTAGAAAGCTTGGAAGTAAATTAGTAAACTTGAAGGGATTTTTGAAGTGTTCTTGAAGTGTTCTTCCTATGATGATTATAGCTTGATTCTTGAAGTGATTTTTGATGAAGATGATGATTAACTACTAAAAAAATACGTTCATAATAGTGTGTGTGTGTTGAGAGAGAATTAGAAAGAGAATTGGAAGTGAAATGGAGTGAATGATGAGTGGTAATTGGTGAGTGGTGAGTGGGGTTAAAAGGAGTTCTAGTTAGTTGACTAGCTCATGGTAGAAGTTAAAATTGATTAATCATACATGACATAATCAAGAGTGGAATCCCATGCTAGTTCCTATTGGTGTATACCCATAGTAAGTACGTTTTGAAGCTGTGTATAATACGGGTAAGAATACGACTAGAATTCTTGATGAAAGAAAAGAATGGGAAAGTAACTGTAACCATTTTCGTTAAGTATGAGTGTTTTGATATATGTCTTGAAGTCTTCCAAAAGTATTTTAATACATCTAAATACACTACATGTATATACATTTTAACTGAGTCGTTAAGTCATCGTTAGTCGTTACATGTAAGTGTTGTTTTGAAACCTTTAAGTTAACGATCTCAATTAATGTTGTTAACCCATTGTTTATTATATCTAATGAGATGTTAAATTATTATATTATCATGATATTATGATATATTAATATATCTTAATATGATATATATACATTTAAATGTCGTTACAACGATAATCGTTACATATATGTCTCGTTTCGAAATCCTTAAGTTAGTAGTCTTGTTTATATGTATATAACTCATTGTTAATATACTTATGGAGATACTTACTTATCATAATCTCATGTTAACCATATGTATATCCATATATATATCGTCATGTCATTTTTACAAGTTTTAACGTTCGTGAATCGCCAGTCAACTTGGGTGGTCAATTGTCTATATGAAACATATTTCAATTAATCAAGTCTTAACAAGTTTGATTGCTTAACATGTTGGAAACATTTAATCATGTAAATATCAATCTCAATTAATATATATAAACATGGAAAAGTTCGGGTCACTACAGTACCTACCCGTTAAATAAATTTCGTCCCGAAATTTTAAGCTGTTGAAGGTGTTGACGAATCTTCTGGAAATAGATGCGGGTATTTCTTCTTCATCTGATCTTCATGCTCCCAGGTGAACTCGGGTCCTCTACGAGCATTCCATCGAACCTTAACAATTGGTATCTTGTTTTGCTTAAGTCTTTTAACCTCACGATCCATTATTTCGACGGGTTCTTCATTGAATTGGAGTTTTTCGTTGATTTGGATTTCATCTAACGGAATAGTGAGATCTTCTTTAGCAAAACATTTCTTCAAATTCGAGACGTGGAAAGTGTTATGTACAGCCGCGAGTTGTTGAGGTAACTCAAGTCGGTAAGCTACTGGTCCGACACGATCAATAATCTTGAATGGTCCAATATACCTTGGATTTAATTTCCCTCGTTTACCAAATCGAACAACGCCTTTCCAAGGTGCAACTTTAAGCATGACCATCTCTCCAATTTCAAATTCTATATCTTTTCTTTTAATGTCAGCGTAGCTCTTTTGTCGACTTTGGGCGGTTTTCAACCGTTGTTGAATTTGGATGATCTTCTCGGTAGTTTCTTGTATAATCTCTGGACCCGTAATCTGTCTATCCCCCACTTCACTCCAACAAATCGGAGACCTGCACTTTCTACCATAAAGTGCTTCAAACGGCGCCATCTCAATGCTTGAATGGTAGCTGTTGTTGCAGGAAAATTCTGCTAACGGTAGATGTCGATCCCAACTGTTTCCGAAATCAATAACACATGCTCGTAGCATGTCTTCAAGCGTTTGTATCATCCTTTCGCTCTGCCCATCAGTTTATGGATGATAGGCAGTACTCATGTCTAGACGAGTTCCTAATGCTTGCTGTAATGTCTGCCAGAATCTTGAAATAAATCTGCCATCCCTATCAGAGATAATAGAGATTGGTATTCCATGTATGGAGATGACTTCCTTCAAATACAGTCGTGCTAACTTCTCCATCTTGTCATCTTCTCTTATTGGTAGGAAGTGTGCTGATTTGGTGAGACGATCAACTATTACCCAAATAGTATCAAAACCACTTGCAGTCTTTGGCAATTTAGTGATGAAATCCATGGTAATGTTTTCCCATTTCCATTCCGGGATTTCGGGTTGTTGAAGTAGACCTGATGGTTTCTGATGCTCAGCTTTGACCTTAGAACACGTCAAACATTCTCCTACATATTTAGCAATATCGGCTTTCATACCTGGCCACCAAAAATGTTTCTTAAGATCCTTGTACATCTTCCCCGTTCCAGGATGTATTGAGTATCTGGTTTTATGAGCTTCTCTAAGTACCATTTCTCTCATATCTCCAAATTTTGGTACCCAAATTCTTTCAGCCCTATACCGGGTTCCGTCTTCCCGAATATTAAGATGCTTCTCCGATCCTTTGGGTATTTCATCCTTTAAATTTCCCTCTTTTAAAACTCCTTGTTGCGCCTCCTTTATTTGAGTAGTAAGGTTAGTGTGAATCATTATATTCATAGATTTTACTCGAATGGGTTCTCTGTCCTTCCTGCTCAAGGCGTCGGCTACCACATTTGCCTTCCCCGGGTGGTAACGTATCTCAAAGTCGTAGTCATTCAACAATTCAATCCACCTACGCTGCCTCATATTCAGTTGCTTCTGATTAAATATGTGTTGAAGACTTTTGTGGTCGGTATATATAATACTTTTGACCCCATATAAGTAGTGCCTCCAAGTCTTTAATGCAAAAACAACCGCGCCTAATTCCAAATCATGCGTCGTATAATTTTGTTCGTGAATCTTCAATTGTCTAGACGCATAAGCAATCACCTTCGTTTGTTGCATTAATACACAACTGAGACTTTGCTTTGATGCGTCACAATAAATCACAAAATCATCATTCCCTTCAGGCAATGACAATATAGGTGCCGTAGTTAGCTTTTTCTTCAATAATTGAAACCCCTTCTCTTGTTCATCCTTCCATTCAAATTTCTTCCCTTTATGCGTTAATGCAGTCAAGGGTTTTGCTATTTTGGAGAAATCTTGGATGAATCTTCTGTAGTAACCATCCGATCCTAAAAATTGACGTATATGCTTCGGAGTTTTTGGGGTTTCCCACTTTTCAACGGTTTCGATCTTTGCCGGGTCCACCTGGATACCTTCTTTGTTCACTATGTGACCGAGGAATTGAACTTCTTCCAACCAAAATGCACACTTTGAAAACTTAGCGTACAGTTTTTCTTTCCTCAATACTTCTAGCACTTTTCTCAAATGTTCTTCATGCTCTTGATCATTCTTTGAGTATATAAGTATGTCATCGATGAAAACAATGACAAACTTGTCAAGATATGGCCCACACACTCGGTTCATAAGGTCCATGAACACAGCTGGTGCGTTAGTCAATCCAAACGGCATAACCATAAACTTGTAATGACCATAACGCGTCCTAAAAGCAGTTTTTGGAATATCATCCTCCTTTACTCGCATTTGATGATATCCAGAACGTAAATCGATCTTCGAATAAACCGACGAGCCTTGTAGTTGATCAAATAAGTCGTCAATTCTCGGCAGTGGATAACGGTTTTTGATGGTAAGTTTGTTCAACTCTCTGTAGTCAATACACAACCTAAATGTACCATCCTTCTTCTTGACAAACAAAACAGGAGCTCCCCATGGTGATGTGCTTGGTCGAATGAAACCACATTCTAATAGTTCTTGCAGTTGGCTTTGTAGTTCTTTCATCTCGCTGGGTGCGAGTCTATAAGGAGCACGAGCTATTGGTGCAGCTCCTGGTACAAGATCTATTTGAAATTCAACAGATCGATGTGGAGGTAGTCCCGGTAATTCTTTCGGAAATACATCAGAAAATTCTTTTGCGACGGGAACATCATTGATGCTCTTTTCTTCAGTTTGTACTTTCTCGACGTGTGCTAGAACACCATAGCAACCTTTTCTTATTAGTTTTTGTGCCTTTAAATTACTAATAAGATGTAGCTTCATGTTGCCCTTTTCTCCGTACACCATTAAGGGTTCTCCTTCTTCTCGTACAATGCGAATTGCATTTTTATAACATACGATCTCTGCTTTCACCTTCTTCAGCCAGTCCATGCCAACTATTACATCAAAACTCCCTAACTCTACTGGTATCAAATCAAACTTAAATATTTCGCTACCCAGTTTAATTTCTCGATTCCGGCATATATTATCAGCTGAAATTAATTTACCGTTTGCTAATTCGAGTAAAAATTTACTATCCA
Organism: Rutidosis leptorrhynchoides; assembly: GCF_046630445.1. Lineage (NCBI taxonomy): Eukaryota > Viridiplantae > Streptophyta > Magnoliopsida > Asterales > Asteraceae > Rutidosis > Rutidosis leptorrhynchoides. The sequence goes on along the minus strand of NC_092338.1, from coordinate 422,480,237 downwards.
ACGGCGTCAATGGACAACTTAATTTAGCACAAAAATTTCTACTCATATAGCTTCTATCCGCACCCGAATCAAATAAAACGTAAGCAGATTTATTGTCAATAAGAAACGTACCAGTAACAAGCTCCGGGTCTTCCTGTGCCTCTGCCGCATTAATATTGAAAACTCTTCCGTGGCCTTGTCCATTCGTGTTCTCCTGATTGTTGTTGTTGTTGCGGTTGTTATTGTTGTTGGGATGATTGTTGTAGTTACTGTTGTTGTTGTTGTTGTTGTTGTTGTTGTTATTGTTGTTGGGCCGTTTGTTGTAGTTGCGATTGATGTTGCGATTGTTGGGATAATTGTTGCGATTATTATTGTAATTGCTGTTGTTATTGTATTGGTGATTCTTATCACCGTTTTCCTCCCACTTTCTTTTGACTTGCTTCACATTGGCCTCTTCAGCCGTCTGTTCTTTAATTCTTTCCTCAATCTGGTTCACTAGTTTGTGAGCCATTCTACATGCCTGTTGTATGGAGGCGGGCTCGTGTGAACTTATATCTTCTTGGATTCTTTCCGGTAATCCTTTCACAAACGCGTCGATCTTCTCTTCCTCATCTTCGAACGCTCCCGGACACAATAGGCACAATTCTGTGAATCGTCTTTCGTACGTGGTAATATCAAATCCTTGGGTTCGTAACCCTCTAAGTTCTATCTTGAGCTTATTGACCTCGGTTCTGGGACGGTACTTCTCGTTCATCAAGTGCTTGAATGCTGACCACGGTAGTGCGTACGCATCATCTTGTCCCACTTGCTCTAGATAGGTATTCCACCATGTTAACGCAGAACCTGTGAAGGTATGCGTAGCGTACTTCACTTTGTCCTCTTCAGTACACTTACTTATGGCAAACACCGATTCGACCTTCTCGGTCCACCGTTCCAATCCGATCGGTCCTTCGGTTCCATCAAATTCTAAAGGTTTGCAGGCAGTGAATTCTTTGTAGGTGCATCCTACACGATTTCCTGTACTGCCAGATCCAAAGTTATTATTGGTATGTAGCGCAGCCTGTACTGCGGCTATGTTTGAAGCTAGAAAAGTACGGAATTCCTCTTCATTCATATTCACGGTGTGTCGAGTAGTCGGTGCCATTTCCTTCAAAATAGTCAAATGGAACAAGTTAATCATACAGAATATTAAGAGTAGTTAATAGTATTTCGTAGCATAATATGAACTCATTTATAAAAGCTTTTTCTTCATATTAGCGTTTTATAAGTTTTAATTCGGGTAGTATCTACCCGTTAAGTTCATACTTAGTAGCTAATATACAATTCAACTACTACAATTCTATATGAAAAACTGATTATAATAATATTTCGCGTTCAAACTTTTATACAATATTTTACAAACTTACAATACCGCTTATTTTACATAAAGCATGAAATGTAGCACACAATAACTTTGATACAAGATAGTTGTGAAGATAATTCTAGCTAGTACACAAGTCGTTCAGAAAAGGCAATAAAGACACGTAATTCATACGTCCAGAAACAAGTCATGCATTCTGGTTTTACTAGGACTACTTCCCATCCTTGGTCTTGTGGAACATAACCGTTATGGCCGTTGATAAGACAGCGTGTTGTAACGTCGTCAAAGGGACGAGGGTTACGTAATGACCAACAGTCTCGTAATAACCTAAAAACCTCATTTCTTACCCCAATTACCGACTCCGTCACTTGTGGGAACATTTTGTTTAATAGTTGTAGCCCGATGTTCTTTTTCTCACTTTGGTGAGAAGCGAACATTACTAACCCGTAAGCATAGCATGCTTCTTTATGTTGCATGTTAGCCGCTTTTTCTAAATCATGAAGTCCTATATTCGGATACATTGAGTCAAAATAATTTCTTAACCCGTTGCGTAAAATAGCATTTGGGTTCCCCGTAATATATGCGTCAAAGTAAACACATCGTAACTTATGGGTTTCCCAATGTGATATCCCCCATCTTTCAAACGAAAGTCTCTTATAAACCAAGACATTCTTGGAACATTCTTCGAATGTCTTACAAACTGATTTCGCCGTAAATAGTTGTGCCGAAGAATTCTGACCGACTCTAGACAAGATTTCATCAATCATGTCTCCGGGTAGGTCTCTTAAAATATTGGGTTGTCTATCCATTTTGTGTTTTTATACTGTAAAATAGACAAGAGTTAGATTTATAAAAAAAAAAATACTTATTAATACAAGCAATTTTTACATATATCATAAAGCATAAGCACACTATATTACATATATTACACCACACGAATACAACTATCTTATTCCGACTCGCTCATTTCTTCTTCTTCTTCGGTTTTGGTTCGTTTTGCCAAGTTTCTAGGGATATATGATGTTCCCCTAATACGAGCTGTCGTTATCCACATTGGTTTAGAAAAACCTGGTGGTTTAGAGGTTTCCGGGTCATTGTTACAACTTAAGGACTTCGGGGGTTGACGATACATATAAAGTTCATCGGGGTTGGAATTAGATTTCTCTATTTTTATGCCCTTTCCCTTATTATTTTCTTTTGCCTTTTTAAATTCAGTTGGGGTAATTTCTATAACATCATCGGAATTCTCGTTAGAATCCGATTCATCGGAGAATTGGTAATCCTCCCAATATTTTGCTTCCTTAGAGGAAACACCATTGACCATAATTAACCTTGGTCGGTTGGTTGAGGATTTTCTTTTACTTAACCGTTTTATTATTTCCCCCACCGGTTCTATTTCTTCATCCGGTTCCGATTCTTCTTCCGGTTCCGATTCTTCTTCTGGTTCCGACTCTTCTTCCGGTTCCTCTTCGGGAACTTGTGAATCAGTCCACGAATCATTTCAATTTACATTTGACTCTTCATTATTATTAGGTGAGTCAATGGGACTTGTTCTAGAGGTAGACATCTATCACATAATATCAAATGCGTTAAGAGATTAATATATCACATAATATTCACATGTTAAAAATATATAGTTTCCAACAAAATTTGTTAAGCAATCCTTTTTCAAGTAAACACGGTCGAAGTCCAGACTCACTAATGCATCCTAATAAACTCGATAAGACACTCTAATGCAAAATTCTGGTTCTCTAAGACCAACGCTTGGATACCAACTGAAATGTCCCGTTCTTATTGATTAAAAACGTTCCATATTAATTGATTTCGTTGCGAGGTTTTGACCTCTATATGAGACGTTTTTCAAAGACTGCATTCATTTTTAAAACAAACCATAACCTTTATTTCATAAATAAAGGTTTAAAAAGCTTTACGTAGATTATCAAATAATGGTAATCTAAAATATCCTGTTTACACACGACCATTACATAATGGTTTACAATACAAATATGTTACATCGAAATCAGTTTCTTGAATGCAGTTTTTACACAATATCATACAAATATGGACTCCAAATCTTGTCCTTATTTTAGTATGCAACAGCGGAAGCTCTTAGTATTCACCTGAGAATAAACATGCTTTAAACGTCAACAAAAATGTTGGTGAGTTATAGGTTTAACCTATATATATCAAATCGTAACAATAGACCACAAGATTTCATATTTCAATACACATCCCATACATAGAGATAAAAATCATTCATATGGTGAACACCTGGTAACCGACATTAACAAGATGCATATATAAGAATATCCCCATCATTCCGGGACACCCTTCGGATATGATATAAATTTCGAAGTACTAAAGCATCCGGTACTTTGGATGGGGTTTGTTAGGCCCAATAGATCTATCTTTAGGATTCGCGTCAATTAGGGTGTCTGTTCCCTAATTCTCAGATTACCAGACTTAATAAAAAGGGGCATATTCGATTTCGATAATTCAACCATAGAATGTAGTTTCACGTACTTGTGTCTATTTTGTAAATCATTTATAAAACCTGCATGTATTCTCATCCCAAAAATATTAGATTTTAAAAGTGGGACTATAACTCACTTTCACAGATTTTTACTTCGTCGGGAAGTAAGACTTGGCCACTGGTTGATTCACGAACCTATAACAATATATACATGTATATTAAAGTATGTTCAAAATATATTTACAACACTTTTAATATATTTTGATGTTTTAAGTTTATTAAGTCAGCTGTCCTCGTTAGTAACCTACAACTAGTTATCCACAGTTAGATGTACAAAAATAAATCGATAAATATTATCTTGAATCAATCCACGACCCAGTGTATATGTATCTCAGCATTGATCACAACTCAAACTATATATATTTTGGAATCAACCTCAACCCTGTATAGCTAACTCCAACATTCACATATAGAGTGTCTATGGTTGTTCCGAAATATATATAGATGTGTCAACATGATAGGTCGAAACATTGTATACGTGTCTATGGTATCTCAAGATTACATAATATACAATACAAGTTGATTAATTTATGGTTGGAATAGATTTGTTACCAATTTTCACGTAGCTAAAATGAGAAAAATTATCCAATCTTGTTTTACCCATAACTTCTTCATTTTAAATCCGTTTTGAGTGAATCAAATTGCTATGGTTTCATATTGAACTCTATTTTATGAATCTAAACAGAAAAAGTATAGGTTTATAGTCGGAAAAATAAGTTACAAGTCATTTTTGTAAAGGTAGTCATTTCAGTCGAAAGAACGACGTCTAGATGACCATTTTAGAAAACATACTTCCACTTTGAGTTTAACCATAATTTTTGGATATAGTTTCATGTTCATAATAAAAATCATTTTCTCAGAATAACAACTTTTAAATCAAAGTTTATCATAGTTTTTAATTAACTAACCCAAAACAGCCCGCGGTGTTACTACGACGGCGTAAATCCTGTTTTACGGTGTTTTTCGTGTTTCCAGGTTTTAAATCATTAAGTTAGCATATCATATAGATATAGAACATGTATTTAGTTAATTTTAAAAGTCAAGTTAGAAGGATTAACTTTTGTTTGCGAACAAGTTTAGAATTAACTAAACTATGTTCTAGTGATTACGAGTTTAAACCTTCGAATAAGATAGTTTTATATATATGAATCGAATGATGTTATGAACATCATTACTACCTCAAGTTTAGTAGGTAAACCTACTGGAAGTGACAAGAAATGATCTAGCTTCAAAGGATCTTGGATGGCTTGAAAGTTCTTGAAGTAGGATCATGACACAAAAACAAGTTCAAGTAAGATTTTTACTCGAATTAAGATAGTTTATAGTTATAGAAATTGAATCAAAGTTTGAATATGAATATTATCTTGAATAAGAAAGATAACCTACTATATATAACAAAGGTTTCTTGATCTTAGATGATTACTTGGAATGGATTAGAAAGCTTGGAAGTAAATTAGTAAACTTGAAGGGATTTTTGAAGTGTTCTTGAAGTGTTCTTCCTATGATGATTATAGCTTGATTCTTGAAGTGATTTTTGATGAAGATGATGATTAACTACTGGAAAAATATGTTCATAATAGTGTGTGTGTGTTGAGAGAGAATTAGAAAGAGAATTGGAAGTGAAATGGAGTGAATGATGAGTGGTAATTGGTGAGTGGTGAGTGGGGTTAAAAGGAGTTCTAGTTAGTTGACTAGCTCATGGTAGAAGTTAAAATTGATTAGTCATACATGACATAATCAAGAGTGGAATCCCATGCTAGTTCCTATTGGTGTATACCCATAGTAAGTACGTTTTGAAGCTGTGTATAATACGGGTAAGAATACGACTAGAATTCTTGATGAAAGAAAAGAATGGGAAAGTAACTGTAACCATTTTTGTTAAGTATGAGTGTTTTGATATATGTCTTGAAGTCTTCCAAAAGTATTTTAATACATCTAAATACACTACATGTATATACATTTTAACTGAGTCGTTAAGTCATCGTTAGTCGTTACATGTAAGTGTTGTTTTGAAACCTTTAAGTTAACGATCTCAATTAATGTTGTTAACCCATTGTTTATTATATCTAATGAGATGTTAAATTATTATATTATCATGATATTATGATATATTAATATATCTTAATATGATATATATACATTTAAATGTCGTTACAACGATAATCGTTACATATATGTCTCGTTTCGAAATCCTTAAGTTAGTAGTCTTGTTTATATGTATATAACTCATTGTTAATATACTTATGGAGATAATTACTTATCATAATCTCATGTTAACCATATGTATATCCATATATATATCGTCATGTCGTTTTTACAAGTTTTAACGTTCGTGAAGCCGGTCAACTTGGGTGGTCAATTGTCTATATGAAACATATTTCAATTAATCAAGTCTTAATAAGTTTGATTGCTTAACATGTTGGAAACATTTAATCATGTAAATATCAATCTCAATTAATATATATAAACATGGAAAAGTTCGGGTCACTACATTATCTCAACCGCATATGTAACTAATTCAGGATTCAACATAACCTATCTAATGACAATATCAAAAATACAAGCATGCCTAATCCTATATACTCGAGCACTAGTTAGGGATACACTATTAATATGTAAAAGTTAAATTATGAGTGCTTACGTATCAATATTGAGATTCAATATTGCAGGAAAGGTACGTAGACGCAACAGAGATGATAAACACTAGATTGACCCCACGAGCATACCCCTGAACATTACCCATCACCTCCATAGCTATAACCCATAAATTCCTTAGCTCTATCCCGCTCATAAAACCCGTTTTGAAATAGCTCACTTATGACCTCGTCGTAATATTTTATGTATAATACTAATAGTAATAATATTATTAATCTTAATAATAATAATAATAATAATAATAGTAATAATAATAATAATAATAATAATAATAATATATAATTATAAATATATGCGGAGTACATATATTAGATAGAGAGATTGAGAATGAATCGAGCAAACAGAAAGCTCAGGCTTTATAGCCCTGATCTGGAACCTACAGCTCCGCGAGTGCAGAGTTGTTTAGTGTTTCTGCTCTGCGAGTGCGGAGGTACTGTTTCCAGCTCATTCACAAACAAAACGTGGGCTGCCGACGGTTTTAATATATATTAATATATAATATATTTAATTTATATAATTAATTAAATATTATATTATATTTACATGCATAGTTAACATGTAAATTTAGTTCCGATGATTCGTACGTTGTCACTCAACTTATGTCCCGCTTTCGGTGTTTCGAACGATGTTTCATACGCTGAGAAAACTAGCCTTTTACGTTTAGTGACTCGTACCCTTGTCAAAATATAACTTAGATTTTTAGTAAACTATATCACTAAAGATGTATCTTAATCATTTGAGTGTTTTGGTCATTTACTTCTATAAATCAACTTCTCATTACTCATCTAAGTATGTTTAATTCAAAACATTTTATATTTAAGTTAATATTATATTTAATCATTTTGTAAAATGTATATATATATATATATATATATATATTTATATATATATATAACTATATATATCTATATATCTTTATTTAAAATATGATTTGTTCATAAAAAAATTTATTTAATAATATATTAATTAGTTTTTCGAAGCTAAAAATATTTTAATCGTTTTTGTAATATAACATAAATTGATATGAATCAATTATGTACTAGCATTCACTCTAACTTGTTAAATATTCTAGTTACTAATCGAATAAATATCGTTTATTAAATAGTTCGAGACATATACAGACACATTCTTGATTACACGTTGTAAGTTATTTATTTATATTCAATTACATCCTGGATCGTTATAACTTGTCAAAAGGTTTCTAGAAAGATTCTATATTTCAAGGTAACGTTAAAACCTTCATTCTTATCATAATGACCAGTAACAATTCGTCAAAAGTGACTCTAAATATTTATAAAATTATATTCGTTTAAAGGAGACGTGACACTTTTGTTCTTTTATGTAAATTACTTTATCATCTATTCCGAATACCGTTAAAAAGAATGGTTTCTTAAATCAAAGTGGATCTCTTAACAGAGACTCTTAATCATACAATGTATCTGATAACTCAATCATTTGTTATTATCTTTTAATCTCGTCGATAAATATATTAAACTTATATCGAAACAAATACGTTCATGTAAAGTATTATTCATTCAATACTTTGATAATGTTCCCATGTTCATAAAATAGATATCATAGCTTATATTCATATCAACTAAACTGTTAAATGTTTTATTAATATATCTCAATTTAATAATCACATGTATGTATATATATATTTATTTACACATAGTTGTTCGTGAATCGTCAAGAGCAGTCGAAGGTTAAATGAATATATGAATACAATTCAAAGTTTTTGAGATTTCAACATTACAGACTTTGCTTATCGTATCGGAAATATATAAAGATCAAGTTTAAATTTGTTCGGAAATTTTCGGGTTGTCACAGTACCTACTCGTTAAAGAAATTTCGTCCCGAAATTTGATTGGGATGGTCATGGCTGACAATAAGTATGTTTTCATGACTCATACGGCTGAAAATTAGAGTTCTATCATTAACGAGTAATATGGATAAAACAATTTGCTTAAGTGAAGCGTACAAGTGAAGTTATCACAAAAGAGTGAAATGAGTAAGTGTAGATTCGTCATATCTTTTGACACAGATATGATGGATTTTCAGAGTTCAAGGGATTTGAAGAAAATCTCCATTATAAGATTTGATTTATCGGTAATCAAGAAAATTAGGATCCGCTTTAAATGTGATCATTTGTTCTGATTGCTCTGTCAAATATTTTACTATAAATCTACCTCCTTCTTTTTCTTACAACTCACACCTTCTATTCTTTCTCCCTCAACTCATACTTTGAAGCATTCTTCAGTATGCTTCATCCAGTTCTACTTCTTGGTATATTCCTAACTTTCATATCCGTCATTCTTCTTTTTCATCTGCCGCCGGAAGAATCTATTCACTTCTATTATACTCTTGGTTTTATAGTGTTTTTAGTCTTTCCGTATCTTTATATTGCTATATGCATCGATATATACGGCTTGTAATTTCTGCATTGTTGTTGGGTTTTATATCTTCCCTTATATTTCGATGTCCCTGCTTCTGTCTTCTATAATCATTATCATCCCCAGTTAATGCTCTCTTTTATTTGCTGCGATTTATACCCCAATTTCTATTTTTGAGTTTTGTCCTTTCGTTTCTTCTTCTTGCGATTAAGCATCTCTTGTAATGGTCCAGAATTCGCAGATATGAATTTCGGAATGAACATAGTTAATGTTCTAAGAAGGAAATCGTAATGGCACGATTTTGATTTGTTAAATTACTAGAATACCCTGGAAAAGGCCGAATCATCAAGAAATATTTTCTTGATATTTTAGAGGTTAAAGAGAATACAAGAATCGTGTAACATAGCACATGATGACGTTATGATCTGTGAATCATCACGTTCTATTTAAAAACTCAGCATGAATTACTGTAATATAATCACGTTGATCAAGTGTCATTATATTATACTAAATTCATGCTTTAATTCCCAACACTACTTCAAAATATTCCTATTTTAAACTCGAATGTTTCATAATTTAGAAACTAAAATAGTTTCTTTTATGACGTAATACAGATAGCGCGAAGAGGTAAATGATTTTAGATAAGAATAGTTATGAAAATATCTTCAGAAATATGGAGGATATTTATAATGAAAGATAGGATGATATCTTAGAATTTTCTAATATCAGAGGATAATGAAGAATATTGTCCGTAAGGGTTTAGAGTCAGGAGCAAGGTATTCGTTAATGACTTTAGCAGATACTGAATCATTTGGATTCTTTGAAGGCAGGTTCAGCCTTTGTGATTTGCCCACATCCTCCTACATACTTTGCTCAATCCATTTTCCAGTTCCAAAACTTCTCTTTTTCTGAGCTTTGCCAATACACTATTCTTTATCATCAAACTTTTTACTGTTAAGGTCGTTTGAAGTTTTTGCTGCTTCATCAGCATTTTTCACAATTTTGAGAACTAGTTCGCAAGTTAGGGTGTTTCAGAAACTTTACATTCACATTATGTATGTCCAGAAGATAGACGTTATATGTGTAACTGTTGGCGTCGACATGCTGCGAGATTTCAAAATACTGATTGCTTATTCCCAGTAATTGGCATAAAAATCCTTGTTACAAGATGCGGATAAGTACATGATGGGGTTTCGATAAATATAATGATTTTTTGGAAAGTCAAAGATCAGTGAAGTTGTCGGTATGTTTATTGCTAATATGGTGGAATATGAAAGGTTCCCTAGTAACGATGGCGAGAGAGCAATGTATCCATCGAGGTTATAATAAGACTAGTCTGACTGAAAAGTCGAAGTTGACTTGTTGAAGCTGTGACAAAAATGTCTATTTTGAAACAGGATTGAAAAGTTATTTTAGCTAGTAAATGCCAAAAGGTCTGACACGGATACGTGTTAAATTTTGATTTTTGATTTCGAGGGTTTTTCAAGTACATTACTGTGGGTAACATGTGGTTGGATCATCATCTCGATTGTTCATTATTTGAAGTGTCTTCAGGAATTTCGAAGGGTTTGAACACCGATTGTAATCGTTAATATACCTATGATGTTCTAACACAGTTTTGAAGTCAAAGTATAGTTTTGAAAGATGTAGGAATCTAAGAGTGATGATACTGGTTATATCTCGAATTGAATTTTGCGATTTCAAAATCAGAATCTGTAATTGAATTTGAATGAGTATGGTTGTTTTGATTTCTATGAAAGAATGTATATTGTTATGAAAATAGTGAATATAGGGGGTGATTACTGAATCAGATTCGAAGAATTGTACCATATTAATCGTGAATTTATATATCTCTCGGGTATTACCTATCCGTTAAAAAAAAATTCACAATTAATATTTTGTACAAAAGAATTTTATTACAGTCTTTATGAAAATATATATATGTATATTTTCTTCAGATGTAACATAGATTTAATGAGTTAATATTAAATTAAACTCATTTAATTTACAGTTGAAACTAGAATTGAATAATCCCTAAAACTTTAGAAATTACATAAGTATTTCTTCAATATAATTGAAATTATGAATTAATACTTTACGTGATGTTGTTGTTCGTGGAATTCTTGTGAATTTCGCAAGGTACGAATGATGTTATCTGAAAAGTTTCGAGTACATCGATGATAAAAGTGTAAAATCAAACATATATTTGAATAATACACTTGGTTTATTATGAGTTGGCATTTATTGAATTGAGACAGAAAAATTGTAGTTAACGATGGTTAAGTTGCAGACGAAGGATGTACTTCATTGCATATTAGTAATATGAATTAACCGAGTAGTTAAGATTCATACATAATAGCTTAGTACGGAAAGTTTTATTAAGGTTTAAAAATTTATATATATAAGATATACATATAAATCCTTCAGTGGAAATGAGTTAATACTTCATAACTCGTTGATATGACATACTTGTTGTTGATTTGTAATGATGTCCACGGTGATTCTTGAACTTGCGGAGTTCGTAATGATATAGGTGCTGCTGCTTCTGATGATACTGACGGCACTGACTGTAATGGTGATGCTGTAGTGACCCGAACTTTTCCATGTTTATATATATTAAAAGAAATTGTTATTTACATGATTAAGTGTTTCCAACATGTTAAGCAATCAAACTTGTTAAGACTTGATTAATGGAAATAGGTTTCATATAGACAATTGACCACCCAAGTTGACCGGTGATTCACGAACGTTAAAACTTGTAAAAACTATATGATGACATATATATGGTTATATATATAGTTAACATGATATTATGATAAGTAAACATATCATTAAGTATATAAACAATGAACTACATATGTAAAAACAAGACTACTAACTTAATGATTTTGAAACGAGACATATATGTAACGATTATCGTTGTAACGACATTTAATGTATATATATCATATTAAGAGATATTCGTACATCATAATATCATGATAATATAATAATTTAAAATCTCTTTTGATATTATAAACATTGGGTTAACAACATTTAACAAGATCGTTAACCTAAAGGTTTTAAAACAACACTTACATGTAACGACTAACGATGACTTAACGACTCAGTTAAAATGTATATACATGTAGTGTTTTAATATGTATTCATACACTTTTGAAAGACTTCAAGACACTTATCAAAATACTTCTACTTAACAAAAATGCTTACAATTACATCCTCGTTCAGTTTCATCAACAATTCTACTCGTATGCACCCGTATTCGTACTCGTACAATACACAGCTTTTAGATGTATGTACTATTGGTATATAAACTCCAATGATCAGCTCTTAGCAGCTCATGTGAGTCACCTAACACATGTGGGAACCATCATTTGGCAACTAGCATGAAATATCTCATAAAATTACAAAAATATGAGTAATCATTCATGACTTATTTACATGAAAATAAAATTACATATCCTTTATATCTAATCCATACACCAACGACCAAAAACACCTACAAACACTTTCATTCTTCAATTTTCTTCATCTAATTGATCTCTATCAAGTTCTATCTTCAAGTTCTAAGTGTTCTTCATAAATTCCAAAAGTTCTAGTTTCATAAAATCAAGAATACTTCCAAGATTGCAAGTTTACTTCCAAGTTTTCTAAATCCATTCCATGTAATCATCCAAGATCAAGAAACCATTGTTACTTACAGTAGGTTATCTTTCTAATACAAGGTAATAATCATATTCAAACTTTAATTCAATTTCTATAACTATAACAATCTTATTTCGAGTGGAAATCTTACTTGAAATTGTTTTCGTGTCATGATTCTGCTTCAAGAACTTTCAAGCCATCCAAGGATCCTTTGAAGCTAGATCCATTTTTCTCATTTCCAGTAGGTTTATCCAAGGAACTTGAGGTAGTAATGATGTTCATAAAATCATTCGATTCATACATAAAAAGCTGTCTTATTCAACGTTATAAACTTGTAATCACTAGAACATAGTTTAGTTAATTCTAAACTTGTGCGCAAATAAAGTTAATCCTTCTAACTAGACTTTTAAAATCAACTAAACACATGTTCTATATCTATATGATATGCTAACTTAATGATTTAAAACCCGGAAACACGATAAACACCATAAAACTGGATATACGCCGTCGTAGTAAAACCGGGGGTTGTTTTGGTTGGGATAATTAAAAGCTAAGAAGAACTTTGATTTAAAAGCTATACTTCTGGAAAAATGATTTTTCTTATGAACATGAAACTATATCCAAAAATCATGGTTAAACTCAAAGTGAAAGTATGTTTTTCAAAATGGTCATCAAGATGTCGTTCTTTCGACGGAAATGACTACCTTTTTCAAAAATGACTTGTAACTTGTATTTTTGACTATAAACTTATACTTTTTCTGTTTAGATTCATAAATTTAAGTTCAATATGAAACCGTGGCCACTGGAATCACTCAAAATGGATTAGAAACGAAGAAATGGCGAGTAAAACAAGATTGATAAAAACTACTCATTTTACCTACGTGAAAGTTAGTAATAAATCTATTCCAACCATAACCTAATCAACTTATATTGTATATTATGTAATCTTGAGATACCATAGACACGTATACAATATTTCGACCTATCATGTCGACCCATCTATATATATTGCGGAACAACCATAGACACTCTATATGTGAATGTTGGAGTTAGCTATACAGGGTTGAGGTTGATTCCAAAATATATATATAGTTTGAGTTGTGATCAATACTGAGATACGTATACACTGGGTCGTGGATTGATTCAAGATAATATTTATCGATTTATTTCTGTACATCTAACTGTGGACAACTAGTTGTAGGTTACTAACGAGGACAGCTTACTTAATAAACTTAAAACATCAAAATGTATTAAAAGTTTTGTAAATATATTTTGAACATACTTTGATATATATGTATATATTGTTATAGGTTTGTGAATCAACCAGTGGCCAAGTATTACTTCCCGACGAAGTAAAAATCTTTGAAAGTGAGTTATAGTCCCACTTTTAAAATCTAATATTTTTGGGATGAGAATACATGCAGGTTTTATAAATGATTTACAAAATAGACATAAGTACGTGAAACTACATTCTATGGTTGAATTATCGAAATCGAATATGTCCCTTTTTATTAAGTCTGGTAATCTAAGAATTAGGGAACAGACACCTTAATTGACGCGAATCCTAAAGATAGATCTATTGGGCCTAACAAACCCCATCCAAAGTACCGGATGCTTTAGTACTTCGAAATTTATATCATATCCGAAGGGTGTCCCGGAATAATGGGGATATTCTTATATATGCATCTTGTTAATGTCGGTTAACAGGTGTTCACCATATGAATGATTTTTATCTCTATGTATGGGATGTGTATGAAGGTATTTCGTATGCCCGAGAGACATATTAAATTAATGTGGCCACTGTGTTATGATCCAAGTCGGGTCATACCCAACAACAAGCTTACCAACACCTTATATGTATTTATTTAGACAGTTGAATTGTTAAATAAATACGCGACACTTGTACTTTAGAAAATCGGTTTTCTAAATTATAATCACTTGAGATAAATTATTTGGATAATTTATAAATGATATGGATTTGATTATTTATAGGTTTAAATAATTATGTTGTGTTATAGTTTTATAAAATGGTTTATAAAATGAAAAAGTACTTAACAAATAAAAGCATGGTTTATTACATATAAATGGGATGTTTTATAAAAAAAAATTAAAGTCTAGAAGACCACCCCATGGGGTGGACGGTTTTATGTGCCCAAGGCACCACTCCCATGCTACTTTTTGTTAAGTTTAAGAATGCACAAGTACAAAGGGCATGCTAGAATCTTGAACCAAGTTCTCACACTACTACATGCATAAAAGATCCACAATAACCAAAAACACTTCTTGCTTCTATAATTTTGTTGCTGGCCGAAATTTTACAAGAAGAAAGAGTGTGTTCTTGAGTGATTAAAAGCTCTATACAAGTGTTAAACAAATCCTAACCAAAACTAAGGGTGTTGGTTATAAGTTTGGGGTATAACTACTTGAGGTTTCATTGTTTTGGAGCTCCATTCATCATCATCTTCATCATCATTCATTACCTAGCTTGGAATAGGTATAACCTCCTTACTATCTTGTAGTTTGTAAGTATATATCACAACTTGATCCTTATTGGGTTTTAACTTTAATTGGTTAAAGATATACAAGTTTTAATGATTATTATTAACATGCTTCCGCTTTGATAAGTTTCTTAAAAAGGTTTTAAGTACTATGAAACTTGTTAAAACCCAACAATGGTATCTAGAGCCGAAGATGTTGAAATATGCTTCGAGATGGTTATTAAACCCACTATAATTTTGCATTCTATGAACATGCATGAAGTAGAATGTAAAATTTTCGGTTTTGGGTGGTTGTCATTTTGGCCAAAATCACTTGTGATTCTGCATTCTGTACTGCCAATCACTTGTGATTCTGTACTGCCAATCACTTGTGATTCTGTACTGCCAATCACTTGTGATTCTGTGTTGCCGATCACTTGTGATTCTGTATTGCCAATCACTTGTGATTCTGTGTTGCAGATCACTTGTGATTCTGTGTTTCCAATCACTTGTGATTCTGTATTGCCTATCACTTATGTTGATGATGTTCACAATCTAAGCCTTGACCTTGTGTTTGGTTGCATGCATGGTTGATTGATATTTATTCAATTGGTTTGTAATAATATTTATTCATTTGGCATGTAATAATTCATTTGGTTATGTAATTTATTTTATATTTGGTATGTAAAATAGATTAGGTTGTAATTTCATTTTTTAGACAAAATGTATTAGGATATATTTTGTAAAATGATGAAGAATGATGAAGACTTGAAGAACACATGAAGAAGCATTTGGATGCAAGGTTAAGTGGGAGATTTGAAATCTCCTACTTTGTGTAATTACCCCTTATCCGGTGGCATTTGTTTTCGGCTAAACAAATGTCTACCAAAATGGCTTGATTGTGAACATATTTGTTTTGCATGCATGGTTGTTTATTGTATGATTGTGGATTGTATGTTTGTATGCTACAAGTTAATCACACAAGTTAACAACAAACAAAATGGAAATTTAATTGGTTAAATTATACATTAATTAACGACATGCAAAACGACAATTTAATTGGTTGAATTAAAAAATGGCTAAAAGGACATTAATAAACGGTTATTAAGAACATGATAAGGATCATACATATAAAATGGTTTATATCAAGTAATTGGCTTAATTACAAAACATGAAAATGGATTTCAAATAAACCATACACTAAATGCATGTTGGTGTATGGTGCAAAAGTTTTCTCAAACTAGAATTAATGAAAACTTAAAATCCCTTATTAACAAGGTAAACAAGTTAAACACCATCCTTTTGTGGAAACACTTAGACGTATTAGGAAACTCTTGATGGGATAAAGGTCACCTAACCGTCATGAGCGAACTAATATGAATAAGGTACACTTCGCATACATGTGGGATAAAGGTCACCTAACCACTTGTATGTTAAGTCTACATGTTTACACAAGTAGGACGACTTGATTTGGTAATCATGAACTTAGGGTCACCGAAGCATGATGAACAAATAGGCGTTGATGGGATAAATATGCCATGCAAAAGGATTGCATGATCCCATAACTTAGAAGTTGCAAAAGGATTGCAATTGTCACATAAATGACTACCTAGCTAAATCAAATAACGGGATAAAGGTCACCTAACCGAAATTTGATTTACCGTTGGATTCTAAGATTTAATAAAACAATTAAAAATAAAAGGGTATTGTTTATTAAATTTAAAATCGATACTTAAAAGGACTTTGTTAAATTTTGTAGATGGCCGCAAATAACAACAACATGCAAAATGCACCACTTAACCTAAACAACCTATCATTAAGGTCTCTCCTCGAGAAAGACAAACTCAACCATACGAACTTTATGGATTGGTTCCGTAATCTTAGGATTGTCCTCAAACTTGAGGACAAAGCGTATGTGTTGGAGGACCCTATTCCCGACCAACCGGATGAGGAAGATATAGAGGGCATGGCTTATTATGACAAGTATTGCGCCGATTCGGTGCAAGTCGCTTGTCTAATGCTTGGGACTATGATACCCGAACTCCAAAAGGATTTCGAACATCATAGTGCATATGACATGATTACGCAATTGAAGGAGATGTTCCTTCAACAAGCACGTGTCGAGCGCTTCGAAACGGTTCGAGCGCTACATGCATGTCGTATGGATGACACCCAATCCGTCTCCTCTTATGTCCTCAAAATGAAGAGCCTTATTGATCGTGCTAACCGTCTTAACCTAAACATATCAAATGAGTTAGCCACCGATCTTATCCTTAATTCCCTATCAAAAAGGTTTGATCAATTTGTAATTAATTACAATATGAATGGGATGGATAAGAGCATAGGTGAGCTTCACGGTATGCTTAGAACGGCGGAAACTAGCATGGGTAAAAGGGCTTTACCCGTGTTAGCAATCGATCAAGGTGGGTCCAAAGGTAACACCTCTAAGCCAAAGGTGGCTAAGAGAAAAGGACCCGCCTATCAAGGCAAAGGGAAGGGGAAGATGGTTACCCCAACCATCAACAAGGCCAAGAAGCAAAAGGTCACCGATAAGGCAAACCCCAAGGAAGACCCATGTTTCGGTTGCGGTGAGATGGGTCATTGGAAACGAAACTGTCCGGTCTACCTTAAGGAGTTGAAGGACAAGAGGGATGCAGGGCAAACCTCAGGTAATATATATATGGTATATATAGAGCTAAGTATTACTTCTTCTAATACATGGGTATTAGACACTGGATGTGGAACTCATATTTGCAATTCTTTGCAGGGGTTCAAAAGAAGTGATCATAAGGCGGGAACATCAAGTCTCTATATGGGCAATGGTGCAAAGGTGCATGTTAAAGCTCAAGGAGATTTTATATTGAAGCTTCCAAGCGGATTGGAACTTATTTTAGAAAATGTTTTGTATGCTCCGGATTTGTGTAGAAACATTATTTCTATTTCTCGCTTAAAACAATGTGGTTACGTTGTTAATTTTATTGATGATGATATTCATGTTTCTAAAGATAATGTATTCTATTTCAAGGCTTCGCCTTCAAATGGAATTTATGAATTGGTTCATGATGACACATCATCTAGTAGCTCAATGTACCATACAAGCACCAAGAAACTCAAAAGGGATTTGAGTGATTCCTACTTATGGCATTGTCGCCTTGGTCACATAAACAAGAACCAAATACATACACTTCAAAAGAATGGACTTTTGAAATCAAATAAAATGGATTCGTTTGAAGTATGTGAATCTTGTTTACAAGGCAAGATGACTAAAGCACCTTTCAAAGGGACCTATGAAAGGGCTAAAGATTTATTGGGATTAATACATTCGGATGTATGTGGACCCTTTAAACCCATGACTAGGAAAGGTGAAAGATACTTTGTTACTTTCATTGATGACTTTAGTCGTTTCGGATATGTCTACTTATTAAGACACAAGGACGAAACGTTTGAAGCATTCAAAGAATATCAAAACGAAGTACAAAATCAACTCAATAAGACAATTAAGGTACTACGTACCGATAGAGGAGGTGAATACCTAAGCGATGCCTTCCAAGATCATCTTAGGAGTTGTGGGATTATCTCACAACTTACTCCACCCGGAACACCCCAACTTAATGGAGTTTCCGAAAGGAGGAACCGAACCCTAATGGATATGGTTCGATCTATGATGGCAAGAAGCTCGTTGCCTCTATCATTTTGGGGTTATTGTCTAAGCTCCGCGGCTCGTATTTTAAATATGGCCCCAACCAAGAAGGTGGAACGAACTCCTCATGAGATGTGGTTTGGAAAACCTCCTTCTCTTTCATACTTGAAAGTATGGGGATGTGAAGCTTATCCTAAGCGTTATGTAGAAAATAAGCTACATGCTCGATCCACAAAGTGTATCTTCATAGGATATCCCAAAGATGACATGGGATATTACTTCTATGATCCATCCGAGCAAACCGTATTTGTTGCTCGGAAAGCGGAATTCCTTGAAACCAAGTTCCTTATGGAAGGTGATGGTGAAAGGAAGATAGATCTTGTAGAGGTACAAGATCAAGCCGATGATACACAATTGGTTGGCACTAGTACTCAACATGAGGATGTTGAAAATGATCAAGTGGATGATCAAGGTACACAAGACGTTCGAAGATCTAGTAGGATTAGTAATCCTCCCGAGAGATATGGGTTTCTCGTGGAAGGTTGCTATGCGGTTGATTTGGATGAACCGACAAACTACAAAGATGCTTTATCAAGAATTGATAAAGATAAATGGCAGGAAGCCATGAACGCCGAGATGCAATCCATGTATGAAAACCAAGTTTGGGAACTTGTTGTGCAACCTCCTAGCTCCAAGCTAGTTGATTGCAAATGGCTTTTCAAGAAGAAAACCGACATACATGGAAACTTGGATACATACAAAGCTAGACTTGTAGCAAAAGGTTTCACTCAAACTTAAGGGGTTGATTATGATGAAACTTTCTCGCCAGTGGCAATGCTAAAGTCTATTAGGATATTATTTGCCATTGCTGCTCACTATGACTATGAAATATGGCAAATGGATGTCAAAACCGCTTTCCTAAATGGATATCTTGAGGAAGATGTCTATATGGTACAGCCCGAAGGTTTTGTTGATCCGAAAAATCCTAAAAAGGTATGCAAGTTGAAGAAATCAATCTACGGATTGAAACAAGCATCTAGAATGTGGAATCATCGCTTTAATGAAGAGGCAAAGAAATTTGGCTTCATTAAAAATGGTGATGAAGCTTGTGTGTACAAGAAGGCTAGTGGGAGCTCTATAATGTTCCTTGTGCTATATGTGGATGATATATTATTATTTGGGAATGATATTACCACAATGCAAGGAGTCAAAACTTGGCTAAAGAGTTGCTTCTCCATTAAGGATCTTGGAGACGCACAATACATATTGGGGATAGGGATCTATAGGAATAGATCCAAGAGATTGATAGGTTTAAGTCAAAGTACATACATTGATAAAATCTTGAAAAGGTTCAAGATGGAAAACTCTAAGAAAGGTTTGGTACCTATTCAAAGAGGAACCGTTCTCAATTCATCTCAGTGTCCTACCACGAAAGATGAACAAGAGAGAATGAAGAAAGTCCCATACGCATCTGCTATTGGGTCTATCATGTATGCGATGATATGTACTAGACCGGATGTGTCATGCGCTCTAAGCTTGACAAGTAGATACCAGAATAACCCAGGAAACAGTCATTGGATTGCTGTTAAAAGTATATTGAAATACCTTAGGAGAACTAAGGATATGTTTCTAATATATGGGTCTGGTGAGGAGGAACTCGCCGTAAAAGGTTACGTGGACGCGAGTTTCCAAACTGATCGAGATGACTCTCGATCACAATCCGGTTATGTCTTCATGTTGAATGGTGGTGCGGTCTCTTGGAAGAGTTCGAAACAGGAGGTTGTTGCGTTATCCACTACAGAGTCGGAGTACATTGCCGCCTCACTGGCAGCTCAGGAAGCTGCATGGATGAAGAAATTCATCGACGACTTAGGAGTGGTCCCTTCCATTCAGGACCCTCTTGAGATCTTTTGTGACAACGAGGGTGCGATTGCTCAAATCAAGGAACCTCGTGCTCATCAAAAGACTCGTCACATTGAGCGGAGATTCAACTACATCAGGGATGAGGTTGAAAAGGGAAAGATATGTATTCACAAAGTTCACACAGATCATAATGTTGCGGATCCACTCACGAAGCTTTTACATGGGCCAAAACATGAGGGACATGTTTGTGCGTTAGGGCTTCGATATTCTAGTGATTGGAATTGATCTACTTTATGTATTGTAACGGAACGAATTAGTTCAAACTCATTAATATAATTATGGTATTAATTTAATTATGAGTCATGTTCCAATTTAGCATATTTCATCCATGAATAAACTATTATTCTAAATTCCGTAGTTGATCACATTTGTGGGAACAAGTGTGAGGTTTAGACTATTATGAACTCGGATTGGTATACATTCATAGGTTGAATGTGGGGCAAGGTTGCAACCAAGGTTCATAGATATTTGTGGGAAACAAATATTGGAAGACCCGCTCTCAAAAATTACTGTATAGAGCCTTTGTGGTTGATCACATGTAATCTTGAGTAAAGGCGAATATCATTGTATCCTCTGACCTGAGATACATATTGGGTTCGGATATTCACCAAGTACTGTGCCTTGATTCTTTCCTTCGCTATTCTGAAACATGGTAGTACATAAGGAAGAGCTCAGGTATATTACAAAGTGTATATCTAGGACATATGTAGTCAAGATGGAATTTGTCCCTCTTATTCGTTGAGAGTCAGATGTCTAAGGCCTGAAAAGTTAAATCTATAAGAGAGTGATCACTCTGTATCTCTTGGATTTAACATGACATCTAGGATGAAAGGATAAAATGAAAGATTCACCTATTCATGTTCGAGATGGGAACTCGAAAGGGATGATGTTATTGAATGGCACAAAGTCATAACATATTGGGGGTGATGGACGGTCGTTAGGTGGTATCCATCACTTGCATTAATTTCTTATGTTTCTCGTGCAAGTGGGAGATTGAAGGTATTTCGTATGCCCGAGAGACATATTAAATTAATGTGGCCACTGTGTTATGATCCAAGTCGGGTCATACCCAACAACAAGCTTACCAACACCTTATATGTATTTATTTAGACAGTTGAATTGTTAAATAAATACGCGACACTTGTACTTTAGAAAATCGGTTTTCTAAATTATAATCACTTGAGATAAATTATTTGGATAATTTATAAATGATATGGATTTGATTATTTATAGGTTTAAATAATTATGTTGTGTTATAGTTTTATAAAATGGTTTATAAAATGAAAAAGTACTTAACAAATAAAAGCATGGTTTATTACATATAAATGGGATGTTTTATAAAAAAAAATTAAAGTCTAGAAGACCACCCCATGGGGTGGACGGTTTTATGTGCCCAAGGCACCACTCCCATGCTACTTTTTGTTAAGTTTAAGAATGCACAAGTACAAAGGGCATGCTAGAATCTTGAACCAAGTTCTCACACTACTACATGCATAAAAGATCCACAATAACCAAAAACACTTCTTGCTTCTATAATTTTGTTGCTGGCCGAAATTTTACAAGAAGAAAGAGTGTGTTCTTGAGTGATTAAAAGCTCTATACAAGTGTTAAACAAATCCTAACCAAAACTAAGGGTGTTGGTTATAAGTTTGGGGTATAACTACTTGAGGTTTCATTGTTTTGGAGCTCCATTCATCATCATCTTCATCATCATTCATTACCTAGCTTGGAATAGGTATAACCTCCTTACTATCTTGTAGTTTGTAAGTATATATCACAACTTGATCCTTATTGGGTTTTAACTTTAATTGGTTAAAGATATACAAGTTTTAATGATTATTATTAACATGCTTCCGCTTTGATAAGTTTCTTAAAAAGGTTTTAAGTACTATGAAACTTGTTAAAACCCAACAGTGTATTGAAATATGAAATCTTGTAGTCTATTGTTACGATTTGATATATATAGGTTAAACCTATAACTCACCAACATTTTTGTTGATGTTTAAAGCATGTTTATTCTCAGGTGAATACTAAGAGCTTCCGCTGTTGCATACTAAAATAAGGACAAGATTTGGAGTCCATGTTTGTATGATATTGTGTAAAAACTGCATTCAAGAAACTGATTTTGATGTAACATATTTGTATTGTAAACCATTGTGTAATGGTCGTGTGTAAACAGGATATTTTAGATTATCATTATTTGATAATCTACGTAAAGCTTTTTAAACCTTTATTTATGAAATAAAGGTTATGGTTTGTTTTAAAAATGAATGCAGTCTTTGAAAAAACGTCTCATATAGAGGTCAAAACCTCGCAACGAAATCAATTAATATGGAACGTTTTTAATCAATAAGAACGGGACATTTCAGTTGGTATCCGAGCGTTGGTCTTAGAGAACCAGAATTTTGCATTAGTGTGTCTTATCGAGTTTGTTAGGATGCATTAGTGAGTCTGGACTTCGACCGTGTTTACTTGAAAAAAAAAACAAAACAAAAAAGATTGCTTAACAAATTTTGTTGGAAACTATATATTTTTAACATGTGAATATTATGTGATATATTAATCTCTTAACGTGTTTGATATTATGTGATAGATGTCTACCTCTAGAACAAGTCCCATTGACTCACCTAATAATAATGAAGAGTCAAATGTAAATTGGAATGATTCGTGGACTGATTCACAAGTTCCCGAAGAGGAACCGAAAGAAGAGTCAGAACCGGAAGAAGAACCAGTGGGGGAAATAATAAAACGGTTAAGTAGAAGAAAATCCTCAACCAACCGACCAAAGTTAATTATGGTCAACGATGTTTCCGCCAAGGAAGCAAAATATTGGGAGGATTACCAATTCTCCGATGAATCGGATCCCGACGAGGATTCCGATGATGTTATAGAAATTACCCCAACTGAATTTAAAAAGGCAAAAGAGAACAATAATGGAAAGGGCATAAAAATAGAGAAATCTGATTCTAACCCCGATGAACTTTATATGTATCGTCAACACCCGTATTTCTTAAGTTGTAACAATAACCCGGGAACCTCTAAACCACCAGGTTTTTCTAGGCCAATGTGGAAAACGACGGCTCGTATTAGGGGAACATCATATATCCCTAAAAACTTAGCAAAAAGAACCAAGTTTGAAAAAGAAGAAACGAGTGAGTCGGAATAAGATAGTTGTATTTGTGCGGTGTAATATATGTAATATAGTGTGCATATGCTTTACGATATATGTAAAAATTGCTTGTATTAATAAGTATCTTTTATGAATCTAACTCTTGTCTATTTTACAGTATAAAAACACAAAATTGATAGACAACCCAATATTTTAGAAGACTTACCCGGAGACATGATTGATGAAATCTTATCTAGAGTCGGTCAGAATTCCTCGGCACAACTATTTATGGCAAAATCAGTTTGTAAGACATTCGAAGAACGTTCCAAGAATGCCTTGGTTTATAAAAGGCTTTCGTTTGAAAGATGGGGGATATCACATTGGGAAACCCATAAGTTACGATGTGTTTACTTTGACGCATATATTGCGGGGAACCCAAATGCTATTTTACGCAACGGGTTAAGAAATTATTTTGACTCAATGTATCCGAATATAGGACTTCATGATTTAGAAAAAGAGGCTAACATGCAACATAAAGAAGCATGTTATGCTTATGGGTTAGTAATGTTCGCTTCTCACTAAAGTGAGAAAAAGAACATCGGGCTACAACTATTAAACAAAACGTTCCCACAAGTGACGGAGTCGGTAATTGGGGTAAGAAATGAGGTTTTTAGGTTATTACGAGACTGTTGGTCATTACGTAACCTTCACCCTTTTGACGACGTTACAACACGTTGTCATAATATCGGTCACAACGGTTACGTTCTGCAAGACCAAGGATGGGAAGTGGTATTAGTAAGACCAGAATGCATGACTTGTTTCTGGACGTATGAATTACGTGTCTTTGTTGCCTTTGCTGAACGCCTTATTTATTAACTAGAATTATCTTCGCAACTACTTTGTATCAAAGTTTTATGTGCTATATTTCATGCTATATGTAAAATAGCGGTATTGTAAGTTTGCAAGTTATTGTATAAAGGTTTGAATATGATATTTTTTTTTGTTGTGATTAGTTTTTCATATAGAATTGTAGTAGTTGAAATGGTATGTTAGCTACTAAGTATGAACTTAACGGGTAGTTACTACCTGAATTAAAGAGTATAAAACGCTAATATGAAGAAAGAGCTTTTATAAATAAGTTCATATTACGCTACGAAATACTATTGACTACTCTTGATATTCTATATGATTAACTCGTTTCATTTGACTATTTTGAAGGAAATAGCACCGACTACTCGACACACCTTGAATATGAGTGAAGAGGAATTTCGTGCCTTTCTTGCTTCAAACATAGCCGCAGTACAGGCTGAGCTACATACCAACAATAACCTTGGATCTAGCAGTACAGGAAATCGTGTAGGATGCACCTACAAAGAATTCACTGCCTGCAAACCTTTGGAATTTGATGGAACCGAAGGACCGATCGGATTGAAACGGTGGACCGAGAAGGTCGAATTGGTGTTTGCCATAAGTAAGTGTACTAAAGAGGACAAAGTGAAGTATGCTACGCATACCTTCACAGGTTCTGCGTTAACATGGTGGAATACCTATCTAGAGCAAGTGGGACAAGATGATGCTTACGCACTATCGTGGTCAGCATTCAAGCACTTGATGAACGAGAAGTACCGTCCCAGAACCGAGGTCAATAAGCTCAAGACAGAACTTAGAGGGTTACGAACCCAAGGATTTGATATTACCACGTACGAAAGACGATTCACAGAATTGTGCTTATTGTGTCCGGGAGCGTTCGAAGATGAGGAAGAGAAGATCGACGCGTTTGTGAAAGGATTACCGGAAAGAATCCAAGAAGATATAAGTTCACACGAGCCCGCCTCCATACAACAGGCATGTAGAATGGCTTACAAACTAGTGAACCAGATTGAAGAAAGAATTAAAGAACAGACTGCTGAAGAGGCCAATGTGAAGCAAGTCAAAAGAAAGTGGGAGGAAAACGGTGATAAGAATCACCAATACAACAACAACAACAATTACAACAATAATCGCAACAACTATCCCAACAATCGCAACATCAATCGCAACTACAACAAACGGCCCAACAACAATAACAACAACAACAACAACAACAACAACAACAACAACAACAACAACAACAACAACAACAACAACAACAACAACAGCAACTACAACAATCATCCCAACAACAATAATAACCGCAACAACAACAACAACAACAACAATCAGAAGCAGCTATGCCAAAGGTGTGAAAAGTATCACTCAGGGTTCTGCACCAAATTTTGCAACAAGTGTAAAAGAAATGGTCATAGCGCGGCGAAGTGTGAGGTCTACGGTGTAGTGACCCGAACTTTTCCATGTTTATATATATATTAAATGAAATTGTTATTTACATGATTAAGTGTTTCCAACATGTTAAGCAATCAAACTTGTTAAGACTTGATTAATTGAAATAGGTTTCATATAGACAATTGACCACCCAAGTTGACCGGTGATTCACGAACGTTAAAACTTGTAAAAACTATATGATGACATATATATGGATACATATATAGTTAACATGATATTATGATAATTAAACATATCATTAAGTATATTAACAATGAACTACATATGTAAAAACAAGACTACTAACTTAATGATTTTGAAACGAGACATATATGTAACGATTATCGTTGTAACGACATTTAATGTATATATATCATATTAAGAGATATTCATACATCATAATATCATGATAATATAATAATTTAAAATCTCATTTGATATTATAAACATTGGGTTAACAACATTTAACAAGATCGTTAACTTAAAGGTTTCAAAACAACACTTACATGTAACGACTAACGATGACTTAACGACTCAGTTAAAATGTATATACATGTAGTGTTTTAATATGTATTCATTAACTTTTGAAAGACTTCAAGACACTTATCAAAATACTTCTACTTAACAAAAATGCTTACAATTACATCCTCGTTCAGTTTCATCAACAATTCTACTCGTATGCACCCGTATTCGTACTCGTACAATACACAGCTTTTAGATGTATGTACTATTAGTATATACACTCCAATGATCAGCTCTTAGCAGCCCATGTGATTCACCTAACACATGTGGGAACCATCATTTGGCAACTAGCATGAAATATCTCATAAAATTACAAAAATATGAGTAATCATTCATGACTTATTTACATGAAAACAAAATTACATATCCTTTATATCTAATCCATACACCAACGACCAAAAACACCTACAAACACTTTCATTCTTCAATTTTCTTCATCTAATTGATCTCTCTCAAGTTCTATCTTCAAGTTCTAAGTGTTCTTCATAAATTCCAAAAGTTCTAGTTTCATAAAATCAAGAATACTTCCAAGATTGCAAGTTTACTTCCAAGTTTTCTAAATCCATTCCAAGTAATCATCCAAGATCAAGAAACCTTTGTTACTTACAGTAGGTTATCTTTATAATACAAGGTAATAATCATATTCAAACTTTAATTCAATTTCTATAACTATAACAATCTTATTTCGAATGAAAATCTTACTTGAACTGTTTTCGTGTCATGATTCTGCTTCAAGAACTTTCAAGCCATCCAAGGATCCTTTGAAGCTAGATCTATTTTTCTCATTTCCAGTAGGTTTATCCAAGGAACTTGAGGTAGTAATGATTTTCATAACATCATTCGATTCATACATATAAAGCTATCTTATTCGAAGGTTTAAACTTGTAATCACTAGAACATAGTTTAGTTAATTCTAAACTTGTTCGCAAATAAAAGTTAATCCTTCTAACTTGACTTTTAAAATCAACTAAACACATGTTCTATATCTATATGATATGCTAACTTAATGATTTAAAACCTGGAAACACGAAAAACACCGTAAAATCGGATTTACGCCGTCGTAGTAACACCGCGGGCTGTTTTGGGTTAGTTAATTAAAAACTATGATAAACTTTGATTTAAAAGTTGTTATTCTGGGAAAATGATTTTAATTATGAACATGAAACTATATCCAAAAATCATGGTTAAACTCAAAGTGAAAGTATGTTTTCTAAAATGGTCATTTAGACGTCGTTCTTTCGACTGAAATGACTACCTTTACAAAAACGACTTGTAACTTATTTTTCTGACTATAAACCTATACTTTTTCTGTTTAGATTCATAAAATAGAGTTCAATATGAAACCATAGCAATTTGATTCACTCAAAACGGATTTAAAATGAAGAAGTTATGGTTAAAACAAGATTGGATAATTTTTCTCATTTTAGCTACGTGAAAATTGGTAACAAATCTATTCCAACCATAACTTAATCAACTTGTATTGTATATTATGTAATCTTGAGATACCATAGACACGTATACAATGTTTCGACCTATCATGTCGACACATCTATATATATTTCAGAACAACCATAGACACTCTATATGTGAATGTTGGAGTTAGCTATACAGGGTTGAGGTTGATTCCAAAATATATATAGTTTGAGTTGTGATCAATACTGAGATACGTATACACTGGGTCGTGGATTGATTCAAGATAATATATATCGATTTATTTCTGTACATCTAACTGTGGACAACTAGTTGTAGGTTACTAACGAGGACAGCTGACTTAATAAACTTAAAACATCAAAATGTATTAAAAATGTTGTAAATATATTTTGAACATACTTTGATATATATGTATATATTGTTATAGGTTCGTGAATCAACCAGTGGCCAAGTCTTATATCCCAACGAAGTAAAAATCTGTGAAAGTGAGTTATAGTCCCACTTTTAAAATCTAATATTTTTGGGATGAGAATACATGCAGGTTTTATAAATGATTTACAAAATAGACACAAGTACGTGAAACTACATTCTATGGTTGAATTATCGAAATCGAATATGCCCCTTTTTATTAAGTCTGGTAATCTAAGAATTAGGGAACAGACACTCTAATTGACGGCAAATCCTAAAGATAGATCTATTGGGCCTAACAAACCCCATCCAAAGTACAGGATGCTTTAGTACTTCGAAATTTATATCATATCCGAAGGGTGTCCCGGAATGATGGGGATATTCTTATATATGTATCTTGTTAATGTCAGTTACCAGGTGTTCACCATATGAATGATTTTTATCTCTATGTATGGGATGTGTATTGAAATATGAAATCTTGTGGTTTATTGTTACGATTTGATATATATAGGTTAAACCTATAACTCACCAACATTTTTGTTGATGTTTAAAGCATGTTTATTCTCAGGTGAATACTAAGAGCTTCCGCTGTTGCATACTAAAATAAGGACAAGATTTGGAGTCCATGTTTGTATGATAGTGTGTAAAAACTGCATTCAAGAAACTGATTTTGATGTAACATATTTGTATTGTAAACCATTATGTAATGGTCGTGTGTAAACAGGATATTTTAGATTATCATTATTTGATAATCTACGTAAAGCTTTTTAAACCTTTATTTATGAAATAAAGGTTATGATTTGTTTTAAAAATGAATGCAGTCTTTGAAAAACGTCTCATATAGAGGTCAAAACCTCGCAACGAAATCAATTAATATGGAATGTTTTTAATCAATAAGAACGGGATATTTCAGTTGGTATCCGAGCGTTGGTCTTAGAGAATCAGAAAATTTGCATTAGTGTGTCTTATCGAGTTTGTTAGGATGCATTAGTGAGTCTGGACTTCGACCGTGTTTTCTTTAAAAATGATTGCTTAACATTTTTGTTGGAAACTATATATTATTAACATGTATATATTATGTGATATATTAATCTCTTAACATGTTTGATATTATGTGATAGATGTCTACCTCTAGCACAAATCCCATTGACTCACCTAATAATAACAAAGAGTCGAATATATATTGGACTGATTCACAAGTTCCCGAAGAGGAACCGGAAGAAGAATCAGAACCGGAAGAAGAATCAGAACCGGAAGAGGAGGAACCGGAGGAGGAGGAACCGGAGGAGGAAATAGAACCGGTGGGGGAAATAATAAAATGGTTAAGTAAAAGAAAATCCTCAACCAACCGACCAAGGTTAATTATGGTCAATGGTGTTTCCGCCAAGGAAGCAAAATATTGGGAGGATTACCAATTCTCCAATGAATCGGATTCCGATGAGAATTCCGATGATGTTATAGAAATTACCCCAACTGAATTTAAAAAGGCAAAAGAAAATGATAAGGGAAAGGGCATAAAAATAGAGAAATCTAATTCCAACCCCGATGAACTTTATATGTATCATCAACCCCCGAAGCCCTTAAGTTGTAACAATGACCCGGGAACCTCTAAACCACCAGGTTTTTCTAAACCATTATGGAAAACGACAGCTCGTATTAGGGGAACATCATATATCCCTAGAAACTTGGCAAAACGAACCAAAACCGAAGAAGAAGAAACGAGCGAGTCGGAATAAGATAGTTGTATTCGTGTGGTGTAATATATGTAATATAGTGTGCTTATGCTTTATGATATATGTAAAAATTGCTTGTATTAATAAGTATTTTTTTTATGAATCTAACTCTTGTCTATTTTACAGTATAAAAACACAAAATGGATAGACAACCCAATATTTTAAGAGACCTACCCGGAGACATGATTGATGAAATCTTGTCTAGAGTCGGTCAGAATTCTTCGGCACAACTATTTACGGCGAAATCAGTTTGTAAGACATTCGAAGAACGTTCCAAGAATGTCTTGGTTTATAAGAGACTTTCGTTTGAAAGATGGGGGATATCACATTGGGAAACCCATAAGTTACGATGTGTTTACTTTGACGCATATATTGCGGGGAACCCAAATGCTATTTTACGCAACGAGTTAAGAAATTATTTTGACTCAATGTATCCGAATATAGGACTTCATGATTTAGAAAAAGCGGCTAACATGCAACATAAAGAAGCATGCTATGCTTACGGGTTAGTAATGTTTGCTTCTCACCAAAGTGAGAAAAAGAACATCGGGCTACAACTATTAAACAAAACGTTCCCACAAGTGACGGAGTCGGTAATTGGGGTAAGAAATGAGGTTTTTAGGTTATTACGAGACTGTTGGTCATTACATAACCCTCGTCCCTTTGACGACGTTACAACACGCTGTCTTATCAACGGCCATAACGGTTATGTTCCACAAGACCAAGGATGGAAAGTAGTCCTAGTAAAACCAGAATGCATGACTTGTTTCTGGACGTATGAATTACGTGTCTTTATTGCCTTTGCTGAATGACTTGTGTACTAGCTAGAATTATCTTCACAACTATCTTGTATCAAAGTTATTGTGTGCTATATTTCATGCTTTATGTAAAATAAGCGGTATTGTAAGTTTGTAAAATATTGTATAAAAGTTTGAACGCGAAATATTATTATAATCAGTTTTTCATATAGAATTGTATATTAGCTACTAAGTATGAACTTAACGGGTAGGTACTACCCGAATTTAAACTTATAAAACGCTAATATGAAGAAAAAGCTTTTATAAATGAGTTCATATTATGCTACGAAATACTATTAACTACTCTTAATATTCTGTATGATTAACTTGTTCCATTTGACTATTTTGAAGGAAATGGCACCGACTACTCGACACACTGTGAATATGAGTGAAGAGGAATTTCGTACCTTTCTTGCTTCAAACATAGCCGCAGTACAGGCTGCGCTACATACCAACAATAACCTTGGATCTAGCAGTACAGGAAATTGTGTAGGATGCACCTACAAAGAATTCACTGCCTGCAAACCTTTGGAATTTGATGGAACCGAAGGACCGATCGGATTGAAACGGTGGACCAAGAAGGTCGAATCGGTGTTTGCCATAAGTAAGTGTACCGAAGAGGACAAAGTGAAGTACGCTACGCATACCTTCACAGGTTCTGCGTTAACATGGTGGAATACCTATCTAGAGCAAGTGGGACAAGATGATGCGTACGCACTACCGTGGTCAGCATTCAAGCACTTGATGAACGAGAAGTACCGTCCCAGAACCGAGGTCAATAAGCTCAAGACAGAACTTTGAGGGTTACGAACCCAAGGATTTGATATTACCACGTACGAAAGACGATTCACAGAATTGTGCCTATTGTGTCCGGGAACGTTCGAAGATGAGGAAGAGAAGATCGACGCATTTGTGAAAGGATTACCGGAAAGAATCCAAGAAGATATAAGTTCACACGAGCCTGCCTCCATACAACATGCATGTAGAATGGCTCACAAACTAGTGAACCAGATTGAAGAAAGAATTAAAGAACAGACGGCTGAAGAGGCCAATGTGAAGTAAGTCAAAAGAAAGTGGGAGGAAAACGGTGATAAAAATCACCAATACAATAACAACAGCAATTACAACAATAATCGCAACAATTATCCCAACAATCGCAACATCAATTGCAACTACAACAAACGGCCCAACAACAACAACAACAACAACAATAACAACAATAACAACAACAACAACAACAACAACAACAACAACAGCAACTACAACAATCATCCCAACAACAATAACAACCGCAACAACAACAACAATCAGAAGCAGCTATGCCAAAGGTGTGAAAAGTATCACTCGGGGTTCTGCACCAAATTTTGCAACAAGTGTAAAATAAATGGTCATAGCGTGGCGAAGTGTGAGGTCTACGGACCAGGGGTTAACAGAATGAAAGGAACAAATGGTGTCGGAACGAGTAATGGCGGAGCAAGTAGTGTCGGAGCAAGTTATGCCAATGTAGTTTGTTATAAATGTGGAAAACCGGGCCACATTATTAGAAATTGCCCGAACCAGGAGAACACGAATGGACAAGGCCGCGGAAGAGTTTTCAATATTAATGCGGCAGAGGCACAGGAAGACCCGGAGCTTGTTACGGGTACGTTTCTTATTGACAATAAATCTGCTTACGTTTTATTTGATTCGGGTGCGGATAGAAGCTATATGAGTAGAGATTTTTGTGCTAAATTAAGTTGTCCATTGACGCCGTTGGATAGTAAATTTTTACTTGAATTAGCAAACGGTAAATTAATTTCAGCAGATAATATATGTCGGAATCGAGAAATTAAACTGGTTAGCAAAACATTTAAGATTGACTTGATACCAGTAGAGTTAGGGAGTTTTGATGTGATAATCGGTATGGACTGGTTGAAAGAAGTGAAAGCAGAGATCGTTTGTTACAAAAATGCAATTACGAGAAAAAGGAAAAACCTTAATGGTGTACGGAGAAAAGGGCAACACGAAGCCACATCTTATTAGTAATTTGAAGGCACAAAAACTAATAAGAAAAGGTTGCTATGCTGTTCTAGCACACGTCGAGAAAGTACAAACTGACGAGAAGAGCATCAATGATGTTCCCGTCTCAAAAGAATTTCTCGATGTATTTCCGAAAGAATTACCGGGACTACCTCCACATCGATCTGTTGAATTTCAAATAGATCTTGTACCAGGAGCTGCACCAATAGCTCGTGCTCTTTATAGACTCGCACCCAGCGAGATGAAAGAACTGCAAAGCCAACAGCAAGAACTATTAGAACGTGGTTTCATTCGACCAAGCACATCACCATGGGGAGCTCCTGTTTTGTTTGTTAAGAGGAAGGATGGTACATTTAGGTTGTGTATTGACTACAGAGAGTTTAACAAACTTACCATCAAAAACCGTTATCTACTGCCGAGAATTGACGACTTATTTGATCAACTACAAGGCTCGTCGGTTTATTCGAAGATCGATTTACGTTCTGGATATCATCAAATGCGAGTAAAGGAGGATGATATTCCAAAAACTGCTTTTAGGACGCGTTATGGTCATTACGAGTTTATGGTTATGCCGTTTGGATTGACTAACGCACCAGCTGTATTCATGGACCTTATGAACCGAGTGTGTGGGCCATATCTTGACAAGTTTGTCATTGTTTTCATCGATGAAATACTTATTTACTCAAAGAATGATCAAGAGCACGAAAAACATTTGAGAAAAGTGCTAGAAGTATTGAGGAAAGAAAAACTGTACGCTAAGTTTTCAAAGTGTGCATTTTGGTTGGAAGAAGTTCAATTCCTATGTCACATAGTGAACAAAGAAGGTATCCAGGTGGACCCGGCAAAGATCGAAACCGTTGAAAAGTGGGAAACCCCAAAAACTCCGAAGCATATACGTCAATTTTTAGGATTGGCTGGTTACTACAGAAGATTCATCCAAGATTTCTCCAAAATAGTAAAACCCTTGACGGCATTAACGCATAAAGGGAAGAAATTTGAATGGAAGGATGAACAAGAGAAGGCGTTTCAATTATTGAAGAAAAAGCTAACTACGGCACCTATATTGTCATTGCTTGAAGGGAATGATGATTTTGTGATTTATTGTGACGCATCAAAGCAAGGTCTCGGTTGTGTATTAATGCAACAGACGAAGGTGATTGCTTATGCGTCTAGACAATTGAAGATTCACGAGCAAAATTATACGACGCATGATTTGGAATTAGGCGCGGTTGTTTTTGCATTAAAGACTTGGAGGCACTACTTATATTGTAGTGACCCGAACTTTTCCATGTTTATATATATTAACTTAGATTGATATTTATATGATTAAATGTTTCCAACATGTTAAGCAATCAAACTTGTTAAGACTTGATTAATTGAAATAGGTTTCATATAGACAATTGACCACCCAAGTTGACCGGTGATTCACG
The DNA here is from genome assembly GCF_046630445.1 of Rutidosis leptorrhynchoides. Classification (NCBI taxonomy): domain Eukaryota; kingdom Viridiplantae; phylum Streptophyta; class Magnoliopsida; order Asterales; family Asteraceae; genus Rutidosis; species Rutidosis leptorrhynchoides. The sequence continues at coordinate 422,445,882 of NC_092338.1, read as the reverse complement.
AACGTTAAAACTTGTAAAAACTATATGATGACATATATATGGATATATATATAGTTAACATGATACTATGATAAGTAAACATATCATTAAGTATATTAACAATGAACTACATATGTAAAAACAAGACTACTAACTTAATGATTTTTAAACGAGACATATATGTAACGATTATCGTTGTAAAGACATTTAATGTATATATATCATATTAAGAGATATTCATACATGATAATATCATGATAATATAATAATTTAAAATCTCATTTGATATTATAAACATTGGGTTAACAACATTTAACAAGACCGTTAACCTAAAGGTTTAAAAACAACACTTACATGTAACGACTAACGATGACTTAACGACTCAGTTAAAATGTATATACATGTAGTGTTTTAATATGTATTTATACACTTTTGAAAGACTTCAATACACTTATCAAAATACTTCTACTTAACAAAAATGCTTACAATTACATCCTCGTTCAGTTTCATCAACAATTCTACTCGTATGCACCCGTATTCGTACTCGTACAATACACAGCTTTTAGATGTATGTACTATTGGTATATACACTCCAATGATCAGCTATTAGCAGCCCATGTGAGTCACCTAACACATGTGGGAACCATCATTTGGCAACTAGCATGAAATATCTCATAAAATTACAAAAATATGAGTAATCATTCATGACTTATTTACATGAAAACAAAATTACATATCCTTTATATCTAATCCATACACCAACGACCAAAAACACCTACAAACACTTTCATTCTTCAATTTTCTTCATCTAATTGATCTCTCTCAAGTTCTATCTTCAAGTTCTAAGTGTTCTTCATAAATTCCAAAAGTTCTAGTTTCATAAAATCAAGAATACTTTCAAGTTTGCTAGCTCACTTCCAATCTTGTAAGGTGATCATCCAACCTCAAGAAATCTTTGTTTCTTACAGTAGGTTATCATTCTAATACAAGGTAATAATCATATTCAAACTTTGGTTCAATTTCTATAACTATAACAATCTTATTTCAAGTGATGATCTTACTTGAACTTGTTTTCGTGTCATGATTCTGCTTCAAGAACTTCGAGCCATCCAAGGATCCATTGAAGCTAGATCCATTTTTCTCTTTTCCAGTAGGTTTATCCAAGTAAATTAAGGTAGTAATGATGTTCATAACATCATTCAATTCATACATATAAAGCTATCTTATTCGAAGGTTTAAACTTGTAATCACTAGAACATAGTTTAGTTAATTCTAAACTTGTTCGCAAACAAAAGTTAATCCTTCTAACTTGACTTTTAAAATCAACTAAACACATGTTCTATATCTATATTATATGCTAACTTAATGATTTAAAACCTGGAAACACGAAAAACACCGTAAAACCGGATTTACGCCGTCGTAGTAACACCGCGGGCTGTTTTGGGTTAGTTAATTAAAAAATATGATAAACTTTGATTTAAAAGTTGTTATTCTGAGAAAATGATTTTTATTATGAACATGAAACTATATCCAAAAATTATGGTTAAACTCAAAGTGGAAGTATGTTTTCTGAAATGGTCATCTAGACGTCGTTCTTTCGACTGAAATGACTACCTTTACAAAAACGACTTGTAACTTATTTTTCCGACTATAAACCTATAATTTTTCTGTTTAGATTCATAAAATAGAGTTCAATATGAAACCATAGCAATTTGATTCACTCAAAACGGATTTAAAATGAAGAAGTTATGGGTAAAACAAGATTGGATAATTTTTCTCATTTTAGCTACGTGAAAATTGGTAACAAATCTATTCCAACCATAACTTAATCAACTTGTATTGTATATTATGTAATCTTGAGATACCATAGACACGTATACAATGTTTCGACCTATCATGTCGACACATCTATATATATTTCGGAACAACCATAGACACTCTATATGTGAATGTTGGAGTTAGCTATACAGGGTTGAGGTTGATTCCAAAATATATATAGTTTGAGTTGTGATCAATACTGAGATATGTATACACTGGGTTGTGGATTGATTCAAGATAATATTTATCGATTTATTTCTGTACATCTAACTGTGGACAACTAGTTATAGGTTACTAACGAGGACAGCTGACTTAATAAACTTAAAACATCAAAATATATTAAAAGTGTTGTAAATATATTTTGAACATACTTTAATATATATGTATATATTGTTATAGGTTCGTGAATCAACAGTGGCCAAGTCTTACTTCCCGACGAAGTAAAAATCTGTGAAAGTGAGTTATAGTCCCACTTTTAAAATCTAATATTTTTGGGATGAGAATACATGCAGGTTTTATAAATGATTTACAAAATAGACACAAGTACGTGAAACTACATTCTATGGTTGAATTATCGAAATCGAATATGCCCCTTTTTATTAAGTCTGGTAATCTAAGAATTAGGGAACAGACACCCTAATTGACGCGAATCCTAAAGATAGATCTATTGGGCCTAACAAACCCCATCCAAAGTACCGGATGCTTTAGTACTTCGAAATTTATATCATATCCGAAGGGTGTCCCGGAATGATGGGGATATTCTTATATATGCATCTTGTTATTGTCGGTTACCAGGTGTTCACCATATGAATGATTTTTATCTCTATGTATGGGATGTGTATTGAAATATGAAATCTTGTGGTCTATTATTATGATTTGATATATATAGGTTAAACCTATAACTCACCAACATTTTTGTTGACGTTTTAAGCATGTTTATTCTCAGGTGATTATTAAGAGCTTCCGCTGTCGCATACTTAAATAAGGACGAGATTTGGAGTCCATGCTTGTATGATATTGTGTAAAAACTGCATTCAAGAAACTTATTTTGTTGTAACATATTTGTATTGTAAACCATTATGTAATGGTCGTGTGTAAACAGGATATTTTAGATTATCATTATTTGATAATCTACGTAAAGCTTTTTAAACCTTTATTGATGAAATAAAGGTTATGGTTTGTTTTAAAATGAATGCAGTCTTTGAAAAACGTCTCATATAGAGGTCAAAACCTCGCAACGAAATCAATTAATATGGAACGTTTTTAATCAATAAGAACGGGACATTTCAGTTGGTATCCGAGCGTTGGTCTTAGAGAACCAGAAAATTTGCATTAGTGTGTCTTATCGAGTTTGTTAGGATGCATTAGTGAGTCTGGACTTCGACCGTGTTTTCTTTAAAAATGATTGCTTAACATTTTTGTTGGAAACTATATATTTTTAACATATGAATATTATGTGATATATTAATCTCTTAACGTGTTTGATATTATGTGATAGATGTCTACCTCTAGAACAAGTCCCATTGACTCACCTAATAATAATGAAGAGTCAAATGTAAATTGGAATGATTTGTGGACTGATTCACAAGTTCCCGAAGAGGAACCGGAAGAAGAGTCGGAACCGGAAGAAGAATCGGAACCGGAAGAAGAATCGGAACCGGATGAAGAAATAGAACCGGTGGGGGAAATAATAAAACGGTTAAGTAAAAGAAAATCCTCAACCAACCGACCAAAGTTAATTATGGTCAATGGTGTTTCCGCCAAGGAAGCAAAATATTGGGAGGATTACCAATTCTCCGATGAATCGGATTCCGACGAGAATTCCGATGATGTTATAGAAATTACCCCAACTGAATTTAAAAAGGCAAAAGAAAATAATAAGGGAAAGGGCATAAAAATAGAGAAATCTAATTCCAACCCCGATGAACTTTATATGTATCGTCAACCCCCGAAGTCCTTAAGTTGTAACAATGACCCGGGAACCTCTAAACCACCAGGTTTTTCTAAACCAATGTGGATAACGACGGCTCGTATTAGGGGAAAATCATATATCCCTAGAAACTTGGCAAAACGAACCAAAACCGAAGAAGAAGAAACAAGCGAGTCGGAATAAGATAGTTGTATTCATGTGGTGTAATATATGTAATGTAGTGTGCTTATGCTTTATGATATATGTAAAAATTGCTTGTATTAATAAGTATTTTTTTTTTATGAATCTAACTCTTGTCTATTTTACAGTATAAAAACGCAAAATGGATAGACAACCCAATATTTTAAGAGACCTACCCGGAGACATGATTGATGAAATCTTGTCTAGAGTCGGTCAGAATTCCTCGGCACAACTATTTAAGGCGAGATCAGTTTGTAAGACATTCGAAGAACGTTCCAAGAATGTCTTGGTTTATAAGAGACTTTCGTTTGAAAGATGGGGGATATCACATTGGGAAACCCATAAGTTACGATGTGTTTACTTTGACGCATATATTGCGGGGAACCCAAATGCTATTTTACGCAATGGGTTAAGAAATTATTTTGACTCAATATATCCGAATATTGGACTTCGTGATTTAGAAAAAGCGGCTAACATGCAACATAAAGAAGCATGTTATGCTTACGGATTAGTAATGTTCGCTTCTCACCAAAGTGAGAACAAGAACATCGGGCTACAACTATTAAACAAAACGTTCCCACAAGTGACGGAGTCGGTAATTGGGGTAAGAAATGAGGTTTTTAGATTGTTACGGGACTGTTGGACATTACGTAACCCTCGTCCCTTTAACGACGTTACAACACGCTGTCTTATCAACGGCCATAACGGTTATGTTGCACAAGACCAAGGATGGGAAGTAGTCCTAGTAAAACCAGAATGCATGACTTGTTTCTGGACGTATGAATTATGTGTCTTTATTGCCTTTGCTGAACGACTTGTGTACTAACTAGAATTATCTTCACAACTATCTTGTATCAAAGTTATTGTGTGCTATATTTCATGCTTTATGTAAAATAAGCGGTATTGTAAGTTTGTAAAATATTGTATAAAAGTTTGAACGCGAAATATTATTATAATCAGTTTTTCATATAGAATTGTAGTAGTTGAATTGTATATTAGCTACTAAGTATGAACTTAACGGGTAGGTACTACCCGAATTTAAACTTATAAAACGCTAATATGAAGAAAAAGCTTTTATAAATGAGTTCATATTATGCTACAAAATACTATTAACTACTCTTAATATTCTGTATGATTAACTTGTTCCATTTAACTATTTTGAAGGAAATGGCACCGACTACTCGACACACCGTGAATATGAATGAAGAGGAATTCCGTACTTTTCTAGCTTCAAACATAGCCGCAGTACAGGCTGCGCTACATACCAACAATAACCTTGGATCTAGCAGTACAGGAAATCGTGTAGGATGCACCTACAAAGAATTCACTGCCTGCAAACCTTTGGAATTTGATGGAACCAAAGGACCGATCGGATTGAAACGGTGGACCGAGAAGGTTGAATCGGTGTTTGCCATAAGTAAGTGTACTGAAGAGGACAAAGTGAAGTACGCTACGCATACCTTCACAGGTTCTGCGTTAACATGGTGGAATACCTATCTAGAGCAAGTGGGACAAGATGATGCGTACGCACTACCGTGGTCAGCATTCAAGCACTTGATGAACGAGAAGTACCGTCCCAGAACCGAGGTCAATAAGCTCAAGACAGAACTTAGAGGGTTACGAACCCAAGGATTTGATATTACCACGTACGAAAGACGATTCACAGAATTGTGCCTATTGTGTCCGGGAGCATTCGAAGATGAGGAAGAGAAGATCGACGCGTTTGTGAAAGGATTACCGGAAAGAATCCAAGAAGATATAAGTTCACACGAGCCCGCCTCCATACAACAGGCATGTAGAATGGCTCACAAACTAGTGAACCAGATTGAAGAAAGAATTAAAGAACAGACTGCTGAAGAGGCCAATGTGAAGCAAGTCAAAAGAAAGTGGGAGGAAAACGGTGATAAGAATCACCAATACAACAACAACAGCAATTACAACAATAATCGCAACAATTATCCCAACAATCGCAACATCAATCGCAACTACAACAAACGGCCCAACAACAACAACAACAACAACAACAGCAACTACAACAATCATCCCAACAACAATAATAACCGCAACAACAACAACAACAATCAGAAGCAGCTATGCCAAAGGTGTGAAAAGAATCACTCGGGGTTCTGCACCAAATTTTGCAACAAGTGTAAAAGAAATGGTCATAGCGCGGCGAAGTGTGAGGTCTACGGACCAGGGGTTAATAGAACGAAAGGAACAAATGGTGTCGGAACGAGTAATGGCGGAGCAAGTAGTGTCGGAGCAAGTTATGCCAATGTAGTTTGTTATAAATGTGGAAAACCAGGCCACATTATTAGAAATTGCCCGAACCAGGAGAACACGAATGGACAAGGCCGTGGAAGAGTTTTCAATATTAATGCGGTAGAGGCACAGGAAGACCCGGAGCTTGTTACGGGTACGTTTCTTATTGACAATAAATCTGCTTACATTTTATTTGATTCGGGTGCGGATAGAAGCTATATGAGTAGAGATTTTTTGTGCTAAATTAAGTTGTCCATTGACGCCTTTGGATAGTAAATTTTTACTCGAATTAGCAAATGGTAAATTAATTTCAGCAGATAATATATGTCGGAATCGAGAAATTAAACTGGTTAGCGAAACATTTAAGATTGATTTGATACCAGTAGAGTTAGGGAGTTTTGATGTGATAATCGGTATGGACTGGTTGAAAGAAGTGAAAGCGGAGATCGTTTGTTACAAAAATGCAATTCGCATTATACGAGAAAAAGGAAAACCCTTAATGGTGTACGGAGAAAAGGGCAACACGAAGCTACATCTTATTAGTAATTTGAAGGCACAAAAACTAATAAGAAAAGGTTGCTATGCTGTTCTAGCACACGTCGAGAAAGTACAAACTGAAGAAAAGAGCATCAATGATGTTCCCATTGCAAAAGAATTTCCCGATGTATTTCCGAAAGAATTACCGGGATTACCCCCACATCGATCCGTTGAATTTCAAATAGATCTTGTACCAGGAGCTGCACCAATAGCTCGTGCTCCTTACAGACTCGCACCCAGCGAGATGAAAGAACTGCAAAGCCAATTACAAGAACTTTTAGAGCGTGGTTTCATTCGACCAAGCACATCACCGTGGGGAGCTCCTGTTTTGTTTGTCAAGAAGAAAGATGGTACATTCAGGTTGTGTATCGACTACTGAGAGTTGAACAAACTTACCATCAAGAACCGCTACCCACTACCGAGAATCGACGACTTATTTGATCAACTACAAGGCTCGTCTGTTTATTCAAAGATTGACTTATGATCCGGGTATCATCAAATGCGGGTGAAAGAAGATGATATTCCAAAGACTGCTTTCAGAACACGTTACGGTCATTACGAGTTTATGGTCATGCCGTTTGGTTTAACTAATGCACCAGCTGTGTTCATGGACCTTATGAACCGAGTGTGTGGACCATACCTTGACAAGTTTGTCATTGTTTTCATTGATGACATACTTATTTACTCAAAGAATGACCAAGAACACGGTGAACATTTGAGAAAGGTGTTAGAAGTATTGAGGAAGGAAGAATTGTACGCTAAGTTTTCAAAGTGTGCATTTTGGTTGGAAGAAGTTCAATTCCTCGGTCACATAGTGAACAAAGAAGGTATTAAGGTGGATCCGGCAAAGATAGAAACTGTTGAAAAGTGGGAAACCCCGAAAACTCCGAAACACATACGCCAGTTTTTAGGACTAGCTGGTTACTACAGAAGGTTCATCCAAGACTTTTCCAGAATAGCAAAACCCTTGACTGCATTAACGCATAAAGGGAAGAAATTTGAATGGAATGATGAACAAGAGAAAGCGTTTTAGTTATTGAAGAAAAAGCTAACTACGGCACCTATATTGTCATTGCCTGAAGGGAATGATGATTTTGTGATTTATTGTGATGCATCAAAGCAAGGTCTCGGTTGTGTATTAATGCAACGAACGAAGGTGATTGCTTATGCGTCTAGACAATTGAAGATTCACGAACAAAATTATACGACGCATGATTTGGAATTAGGCGCGGTTGTTTTTGCATTAAAGACTTGGAGGCACTACTTATATGGGGTCAAAAGTATTATATATACCGACCACAAAAGTCTTCAACACATATTTAATCAGAAACAACTGAATATGAGGCAGCGTAGGTGGATTGAATTATTGAATGATTACGACTTTGAGATTCGTTACCACCCGGGGAAGGCAAATGTGGTAGCCGATGCCTTGAGCAGGAAGGACAGAGAACCCATTCGAGTAAAATCTATGAATATAATGATTCATAATAACATTACTACTCAAATAAAGGAGGCGCAAAAAGGAGTTTTAAAAGAGGGAAATTTAAAGGATGAAATACCCAAAGGATCGGAGAAGCATCTTAATATTCGGGAAGACGGAACCCGGTATAGGGCTGAAAGGATTTGGGTACCAAAATTTGGAGATATGAGAGAAATGGTACTTAGAGAAGCTCATAAAACCAGATACTCAATACATCCTGGAACGGGGAAGATGTACAAGGATCTCAAGAAACATTTTTGGTGGCCGGGTATGAAAGCCGATGTTGCTAAATACGTAGGAGAATGTTTGACGTGTTCTAAGGTCAAAGCTGAGCATCAGAAACCATCAGGTCTACTTCAACAACCCGAAATCCCGGAATGGAAATGGGAAAACATTACCATGGATTTCATCACTAAATTGCCAAGGACTGCAAGTGGTTTTGATACTATTTGGGTAATAGTTGATCATCTCACCAAATCAGCACACTTCCTACCAATAAGAGAAGATGACAAGATGGAGAAGTTAGCACGACTGTATTTAAAGGAAGTCGTCTCCAGACATGGAATACCAATCTCTATTATCTCTGATAGGGATGGCAGATTTATTTCAAGATTCTGGCAAACATTACAGCAAGCATTAGGAACTCGTCTAGACATGAGTACTGCCTATCATCCACAAACTGATGGGCAGAGCGAAAGGACGATACAAACGCTTGAAGACATGCTACGAGCATGTGTTATTGATTTCGGAAACAGTTGGGATCGACATCTACCGTTAGCAGAATTTTCCTACAACAACAGCTACCATTCAAGCATTGAGATGGCGCCGTTTGAAGCACTTTATGGTAGAAAGTGCAGGTCTCCGATTTGTTGGAGTGAAGTGGGGGATAGACAGATTACGGGTCCAGAGATTATACAAGAAACTACCGAGAAGATCATCCAAATTCAACAACGGTTGAAAACCGCCCAAAGTCGACAAAAGAGCTACGCTGACATTAAAAGAAAAGATATAGAATTTGAAATTGGAGAGATGGTCATGCTTAAAGTTGCACCTTGGAAAGGCGTTGTTCGATTTGGTAAACGAGGGAAATTAAATCCAAGGTATATTGGACCATTCAAGATTATTGATCGTGTCGGAACAGTAGCTTACCGACTAGAATTACCTCAACAACTCGCGGCTGTACATAACACTTTCCACGTCTCGAATTTGAAGAAATGTTTTGCTAAAGAAGATCTCACTATTCCGTTAGATGAAATCCAAATCAACGAAAAACTTCAATTCATCGAAGAACCCGTCGAAATAATGGATCGTGAGGTTAAAAGACTTAAGCAAAACAAGATACCAATTGTTAAGGTTCGATGGAATGCTCGTAGAGGACCCGAGTTCACCTGGGAGCATGAAGATCAGATGAAGAAGAAATACCCGCATCTATTTCCAGAAGATTCGTCAACACCTTCAACAGCTTAAAATTTCGGGACGAAATTTATTTAACGGGTAGGTACTGTAGTGACCCGAACTTTTCCATGTTTATATATATTAACTTAGATTGATATTTATATGATTAAATGTTTCCAACATGTTAAGCAATCAAACTTGTTAAGACTTGATTAATTGAAATAGGTTTCATATAGACAATTGACCACCCAAGTTGACCGGTGATTCACGAACGTTAAAACTTGTAAAAACTATATGATGACATATATATGGATATATATATAGTTAACATGATACTATGATAAGTAAACATATCATTAAGTATATTAACAATGAACTACATATGTAAAAACAAGACTACTAACTTAATGATTTTTAAACGAGACATATATGTAACGATTATCGTTGTAAAGACATTTAATGTATATATATCATATTAAGAGATATTCATACATGATAATATCATGATAATATAATAATTTAAAATCTCATTTGATATTATAAACATTGGGTTAACAACATTTAACAAGACCGTTAACCTAAAGGTTTAAAAACAACACTTACATGTAACGACTAACGATGACTTAACGACTCAGTTAAAATGTATATACATGTAGTGTTTTAATATGTATTTATACACTTTTGAAAGACTTCAATACACTTATCAAAATACTTCTACTTAACAAAAATGCTTACAATTACATCCTCGTTCAGTTTCATCAACAATTCTACTCGTATGCACCCGTATTCGTACTCGTACAATACACAGCTTTTAGATGTATGTACTATTGGTATATACACTCCAATGATCAGCTCTTAGCAGCCCATGTGAGTCACCTAACACATGTGGGAACCATAATTTGGCAACTAGCATGAAATATCTCATAAAATTACAAAAATATGAGTAATCATTCATGACTTATTTACATGAAAACAAAATTACATATCCTTTATATCTAATCCATACACCAACGACCAAAAACACCTACAAACACTTTCATTCTTCAATTTTCTTCATCTAATTGATCTCTCTCAAGTTCTATCTTCAAGTTCTAAGTGTTCTTCATAAATTCCAAAAGTTCTAGTTTCATAAAATCAAGAATACTTTCAAGTTTGCTAGCTCACTTCCAATCTTGTAAGGTGATCATCCAACCTCAAGAAATCTTTGTTTCTTACAGTAGGTTATCATTCTAATACAAGGTAATAATCATATTCAAACTTTGGTTCAATTTCTATAACTATAACAATCTTATTTCAAGTGATGATCTTACTTGAACTTGTTTTCGTGTCATGATTCTGCTTCAAGAACTTCGAGCCATCCAAGGATCCATTGAAGCTAGATCCATTTTTCTCTTTTCCAGTAGGTTTATCCAAGTAAATTAAGGTAGTAATGATGTTCATAACATCATTCAATTCATACATATAAAGCTATCTTATTCGAAGGTTTAAACTTGTAATCACTAGAACATAGTTTAGTTAATTCTAAACTTGTTCGCAAACAAAAGTTAATCCTTCTAACTTGACTTTTAAAATCAACTAAACACATGTTCTATATCTATATGATATGCTAACTTAATGATTTAAAACCTGGAAACACGAAAAACACCGTAAAACCGGATTTACGCCGTCGTAGTAACACTGCGGACTGTTTTGGGTTAGTTAATTAAAAACTATGATAAACTTTGATTTAAAAGTTGTTATTCTGAGAAAATGATTTTTATTATGAACATGAAACTATATCCAAAAATTATGGTTAAACTCAAAGTGGAAGTATGTTTTCTAAAATGGTCATCTAGACGTCGTTCTTTCGACTGAAATGACTACCTTTACAAAAACGACTTGTAACTTATTTTTCCGACTATAAACCTATACTTTTTCTGTTTAGATTCATAAAATAGAGTTCAATATGAAACCATAGCAATTTGATTCACTCAAAACGGATTTAAAATGAAGAAGTTATGGGTAAAACAAGATTGGATAATTTTTCTCATTTTAGCTACGTGAAAATTGGTAACAAATCTATTCCAACCATAACTTAATCAACTTGTATTATATATTATGTAATCTTGAGATACCATAGACACGTATACAATGTTTCGACCTATCATGTCGACACATCTATATATATTTCGGAACAACCATAAACACTCTATATGTGAATGTTGGAGTTAGCTATACAGGGTTGAGGTTGATTCCAAAATATATATTGTTTGAGTTGTGATCAATACTGAGATACGTATACACTGGGTCGTGGATTGATTCAAGATAATATTTATCGATTTATTTCTGTACATCTAACTGTGGACAACTAGTTATAGGTTACTAACGAGGACAGCTGACTTAATAAACTTAAAACATCAAAATATATTAAAAGTGTTGTAAATATATTTTGAACATACTTTAATATATATGTATATATTGTTATAGGTTCGTGAATCAACAGTGGCCAAGTCTTACTTCCCGACGAAGTAAAAATCTGTGAAAGTGAGTTATAGTCCCACTTTTAAAATCTAATATTTTTGGGATGAGAATACATGCAGGTTTTATAAATGATTTACAAAATAGACACAAGTACGTGAAACTACATTCTATGGTTGAATTATCGAAATCGAATATGCCCCTTTTTATTAAGTCTGGTAATCTAAGAATTAGGGAACAGACACCCTAATTGACGCGAATCCTAAAGATAGATCTATTGGGCCTAACAAACCCCATCCAAAGTACCGGATGCTTTAGTACTTCGAAATTTATATCATATCCGAAGGGTGTCCCGGAATGATGGGGATATTCTTATATATGCATCTTGTTATTGTCGGTTACCAGGTGTTCACCATATGAATGATTTTTATCTCTATGTATGGGATGTGTATTGAAATATGAAATCTTGTGGTCTATTATTATGATTTGATATATATAGGTTAAACCTATAACTCACCAACATTTTTGTTGACGTTTTAAGCATGTTTATTCTCAGGTGATTATTAAGAGCTTCCGCTGTCGCATACTTAAATAAGGACGAGATTTGGAGTCCATGCTTGTATGATATTGTGTAAAAACTGCATTCAAGAAACTTATTTTGTTGTAACATATTTGTATTGTAAACCATTATGTAATGGTCGTGTGTAAACAGGATATTTTAGATTATCATTATTTGATAATCTACGTAAAGCTTTTTAAACCTTTATTGATGAAATAAAGGTTATGGTTTGTTTTAAAATGAATGCAGTCTTTGAAAAACGTCTCATATAGAGGTCAAAACCTCGCAACGAAATCAATTAATATGGAACGTTTTTAATCAATAAGAACGGGACATTTCATATATGGGGTCAAAAGTATTATATATACCGACCACAAAAGTCTTCAACACATATTTAATCAGAAACAACTGAATATGAGGCAGCGTAGGTGGATTGAATTGTTGAATGATTACGACTTTGAGATTCGTTACCACCCGGGGAAGGCAAATGTGGTAGCCGACGCATTGAGCAGAAAGGACAGAGAACCCATTCGAGTAAAATCTATGAATATAATGATTCACACTAACCTTACTACTCAAATAAAGGAGGCGCAACAAGGAGTTTTAAAAGAGGGAAATTTAAAGGATGAAATACCCAAAGGATCGGAGAAGCATCTTAATATTCGGGAAGACGGAACCCGGTATAGGGCTGAAAGAATTAGGGTACCAAAATTTGGAGATATGAGAGAAATGGTACTTAGAGAAGCTCATAAAACCAGATACTCAATACATCCTGGAACGGGGAAGATGTACAAGGATCTTAAGAAACATTTTTGGTGGCCAGGTATGAAAGCCGATATTGCTAAATATGTAGGAGAATGTTTGACGTGTTCTAAGGTCAAAGCTGAACATCAGAAACCATCAGGTCTACTACAACAACTTGAAATCCCGGAATGGAAATGGGAAAACATTACCATGGATTTCATTACTAAATTGCCAAGGACTGCAAGTGGTTATGATACTATTTGGGTAATAGTTGATCGTCTCACTAAGTCAGCACACTTCCTGCCAATAAGAGAAGATGACAAGATGGAGAAGTTAGCACGACTGTATTTGAAGGAAGTCGTCTCCAGACATGGAATACCAATCTCTATTATCTCTGATAGGGATGGCAGATTTATTTCAAGATTCTGGCAGACATTACAGCAAGCATTAGGAACTCGTCTAGACATGAGTACTGCCTATCATCCACAAACTAATGGGCAGAGCGAAAGGACGATACAAACGCTTGAAGACATACTACGAGCATGTGTTATTGATTTTGGAAACAGTTGGGATCGACATCTACCGTTAGCAGAATTTTCCTACAACAACAGCTACCATTCAAGCATTGAGATGGCGCCGTTTAAAGCACTTTATGGTAGAAAGTGTAGGTCTCCGATTTGTTGGAGTGAAGTGGGGGATAGACAGATTATGGGTCCGGAGATAATACAAGAAACTACCGAGAAGATCATCGAAATTCAACAACGGTTGAAAACCGCCCAAAGTCGACAAAAGAGCTACGCAAACATTAAAAGAAAAGATATAGAATTTGAAATTGGAGAGATGGTCATGCTTAAAGTTGCACCTTGGAAAGGCGTTGTTCGATTTGGCAAACGAGGGAAATTAAATCCAAGGTATATTGGACCATTCAAGATTATTGATCGTGTCGGACCAGTAGCTTACCGACTTGAGTTACCTCAACAACTCGCGGCTGTACATAACACTTTCCACGTCTCGAATTTGAAGATATGTTTTGCTAAAGAAGATCTCACTATTCTGTTAGATGAAATCCAAATCAACGAAAAACTTCAATTCATCGAAGAACCCGTCGAAATAATGGATCGTGAGGTTAAAAGACTTAAGCAAAACAAGATACCAATTGTTAAGGTTCGATGGAATGCTCGTAGAGGACCTGAGTTCACCTGGGAACGAGAAGATCAGATGAAGAAGAAATACCCGCATTTATTTCCAGAAGATACGTCAACACCTCCAACTGCTTAAAATTTCGGGACGAAATTTATTTAACGGGTAGGTACTGTAGTGACCCGAACTTTTCCATGTTTATATATATATTAAATGAAATTGTTATTTACATGATTAAGTGTTTCCAACATGTTAAGCAATCAAACTTGTTAAGACTTGATTAATTGAAATAGGTTTCATATAGACAATTGATCACCCAAGTTGACCGGTGATTCACGAATGTTAAAACTTGTAAAAACTATATGATGACATATATATGGATACATATATAGTTAACATGATATTTTGATAATTAAACATATCATTAAGTATATTAACAATTAACTACATATGTAAAAACAAGACTACTAACTTAATGATTTTGAAACGAGACATATATGTAACGATTATCGTTGTAACGACATTTAATGTATATATATCATATTAAGAGATATTCGTACATCATAATATCATGATAATATAATAATTTAAAATCTCATTTGATATTATAAACATTGGTTTAACAACATTTAACAAGATCGTTAACCTAAAGGTTTCAAAACAACACTTACATGTAACGACTAACGATGACTTAACGACTCAGTTAAAATGTATATACATGTAGTGTTTTAATATGTATTCATACACTTTTGAAAGACTTCAAGACACTTATCAAAATACTTCTACTTAACAAAAATGCTTACAATTGCATCTTCGTTCAGTTTCATCAACAATTCTACTCGTATGCACCCGTATTCGTACTCGTACAATACACAGCTTTTAGATGTATGTACTATTAGTATATACACTCCAATGATCAGCTCTTAGCAGCCCATGTGAGTCACCTAACACATGTGGGAACCATAATTTGGCAACTAGCATGAAATATCTCATAAAATTACAAAAATATGAGTAATCATTCATGACTTATTTACATGAAAACAAAATTACATATCCTTTATATCTAATCCATACACCAACGACCAAAAACACCTACAAATACTTTCATTCTTCAATTTTCTTCATCTAATTGATCTCTCTCAAGTTCTATCTTCAAGTTCTAAGTGTTCTTCATAAATTCCAAAAGTTCTATTTTCATAAAATCAAGAATACTTCCAAGATTGCAAGTTTACTTCCAAGTTTTCTAAATCCATTCCAAGTAATCATCCAAGATCAAGAAACCTTTGTTACTTACAGTAGGTTATATTTCTAATACATGGTAATAATCATATTCAAACTTTAATTCAATTTCTATAACTATAACAATCTTATTTCGAGTGAAAATCTTACTTGAACTGTTTTCGTGTCATGATTCTGCTTCAAGAACTTTCAAGCCATCCAAGGATCCTTTGAAGCTAGATCTATTTTTCTCATTTCCAGTAGGTTTATCCAATTAACTTGAGGTAGTAATGATGTTCATAACATCATTCGATTCATACATATAAAGCTATCTTATTCGGAGGTTTAAACTTGTAATCACTAGAACATAGTTTAGTTAATTCTAAACTTGTTCGCAAATAAAAGTTAATCCTTCTAACTTGACTTTTAAAATCAACTAAACACATGTTATATATCTATATGATATGCTAACTTAATGATTTAAAACTTGGAAACATGAAAAACACCGTAAAATCGGATTTATGCCGTCGTAGTAACACAGCGGGCTGTTTTGGGTTAGTTAATTAAAAACTATGATAAACTTTGATTTAAAAGTTGTTATTCTGGGAAAATGATTTTTATTATGAACATGAAACTATATCCAAAAATTGGTGTTATGCGAGGTGTATATAAAATAGTTTATATTTTACTAGGAAAAACTATTAAATACGATACAATTTTACACAAGATATTTATTTATTTATAGAATGGATATACTTAAACCTTGCTACAACACTTATAGGCAGTGTACCTAATCGTACAGTAGTGTAGTTTTTAGTAAGTCCGGTTCGTTCCACAGGGAAATCTTTAAACAAAGCTCAATGCTATATTAGTTTACTTTTATAAAAATACAAATATATATATAAGTAATATTATTATTATAAAGGGGGGTTTTTACCGTTTAATGACCGGTTTGTCGATTTTAAGACTTTAGTCGCAGTTAAAACCTAATGTAAAATATAAAATAAATACAAGACTTAAATTAAAGCGTAAAGTAAATAACGATAATGAAATTGCGAATAATAAAAGTGCGATAAAATAAACTTACGATAATTAAAAAGTACTATAATTAAAAGTGCGATTAAATAACAATAAATAAAAGTGCGATAATTAGAAGTGCAATTAAATATAAAATAAAGGAAATTAAATATGAAATAAAAGAATTATGCTTATTTAAACTTCCGTAATCATGACGTTTGACGTGTTGATTTTAGTTTTATGCCCATGGGTTAATTGTCCTTTGTCCTGGATTATTCAATATGTCCGTCTGGTTTTTGTCCATAACAGTCCATCAGTCATAAATATAAAGTGCGAGTATCCTCGTCAAATTATTATTATACCCGAAGTTAAATATTCCAACTAATTGGGGATTCGAATTGTAACAAGGTTTTAATTCTTTGTTTAATGAATACACCAGGTTATCGACTGCGTGTAAACCAAGGTTTTACTACTTTGTTAACAATTACACCAATTGCCCTTGAATGTAATTTCACCCCTGTTTTAATTATTCTAGTGGCTATTAATTCATTCCCGTGTCCGGTTAAATGAACGATTATTCGTACATATAAATACCCTGCCCATCGTGTCCGATTGAGTGTATATGGTAATTTATAGGGACGCCCAATTGTAAATCTTTATATTAACATTAACAAACTTTCATTTAGTTAAACAAATATAAAGCCCATTAATAGCCCATAGTCTAATTTCCACAAGTGTCGTTCTTTTGTCCAAACCCCAATTATGGTACAAAGCCCAATTACCCAATTTTAGTAATTAGCCCAACATCATGATTACTTCGTTTTAAATAAGCATAATAATAACTTAGCTATGAGACATTAATATAAAAAGGTTGAACATAACTTACAATGATTAAAAATAGCGTAGCGTTACACGGACAGAATTTCGACTTACACCCTTACAATATTCGCTAACATACCCTTATTATTAGAATTATAATTAAAATTAAAATATAAATTATAAATATAAATATAAATTTTACGTATGAATGAGGAAGAAAAAGATGATGATTTTGATCAGAATTCGGTTGGCTTTTTACGCAGTTTTCAATTTTGGGGCTCCGCGACTCGCGGTGAAAACCTCTTCAAACTCCGCGAGTCGCGGAGGTTACTTTTACAGCTCAGTCCTTGGAGTTTTTCTCTGCCGACGGTTTTTTATTTATAAATATAATATATATATAATTAATATAATTAATTATATATTATATTATATTTATATACATAGTTAACTTGTAATTTTTAGTCCGTTGCGTCGAGCGTTAAGAGTTGACTCTGGTCCCGGTTCCGGATTTTCGAACGTCCTCGCGTACAATTTAATGTCTTGTACTTTGCGTTTTGAATCTTGTACTTTTGTAATTTCGAGACGTTTTTTATCAATAATTGGAACCTTTTTGATTGTCTTTTGTACTTTTGAGCTTTTTGGTCGTTTGCGTCTAAAATTCGTCGAATCTGTCTTTTGTCTTCACCTTTTATTATACAAACGAATATCACTTGTAAATAGAACAATTGCAACTAAAAGCTTGTCTTTCTTGAGGAATAATGCTATGAAATATATGTTCGTTTTTAGCATTATCAAAAATCATGGTTAAACTCAAAGTGGAAGTATGTTTTCTAAAATGGTCATCTAGACGTCGTTCTTTCGACTGAAATGACTACCTTTACAAAAACGACTTGTAACTTATTTTTATGACTATACACCTATACTTTTTCTGTTTAGATTCATAAAATAGAGTTCAATATGAAACCATAGCAATTTGATTCACTCAAAACGGATTTAAAATGAAGAAGTTATGGGTAAAACAAGATTGGATAATTTTTCTCATTTTAGCTACGTGAAAATTGGTAACAAATCTATTCCAACCATAACTTAATCAACTTGTATTGTATATTATGTAATCTTGAGATACCATAGACACGTATACAATGTTTTGACCTATCATGTCGACACATCTATATATATTTTGGAACAACCATAGACACTCTATATGTGAATGTTGGAGTTAGCTATACAGGGTTGAGGTTGATTCCAAAATATATATAGTTTGAGTTGTGATCAATACTGAGATATGTATACACTGGGTCGTGGATTGATTCAAGATAATATATATCGATTTATTTCTGTAAATCTAACTGTGGAAACTAGTTGTAGGTTACTAACGAAGACAGCTGACTTAATAAACTTAAAACATCAAAATGTATTAAAAGTGTTGTAAATATATTTTGAACATACTTTGATATATATGTATATATTCTTATAGGTTCGTGAATCAACCAGTGGCCAAGTCTTACTTCCCAACGAAGTAAAAATCTGTGAAAGTGAGTTATAGTCCCACTTTTAAAATCTAATATTTTTGGGATAAGAATACATGTAGGTTTTATAAATGATTTAAAAAATAGACACAAGTACGTGAAACTACATTCTATAGTTGAATTATCGAAATCGAATATGCCCCTTTTTATTAAGTCTGGTAATCTAAGAATTAGGGAACAGACACTCTAATTGACGCGAATCCTAAAGATAGATCTATTGGGCCTAACAAACCCCATCCAAAGTACCGGATGCTTTAGTACTTCGAAATTTATATCATATCCGAAGGGTGCCCCGGAATGATGGGGATATTCTTATTTATGCATCTTGTTAATGTCGGTTACCAGGTGTTCACCATATGAATGATTTTTATCTCTATGTATGGGATGTGTATTGAAATATGAAATCTTGTGGTCTATTGTTATGATTTGATATATATAGGTTAAACCTATAACTCACCAACATTTTTGTTGACGTTTAAAGCATGTTTATTCTCAGGTGAATACTAAGAGCTTCCGCTGTTGCATACTAAAATAAGGACAAGATTTGGAGTCCATGTTTGTATGATATTGTGTAAAAACTGCATTCAAGAAACTGATTTCGATGTAACATATTTGTATTGTAAACCATTATGTAATGGTCGTGTGTAAACAGGATATTTTAGATTATCATTATTTGATAATCTACGTAAAGCTTTTTAAACCTTTATTTATGAAATAAAGGTTATGGTTTGTTTTAAAAATGAATGCAGTCTTTGAAAAACGTCTCAAATAGAGGTCAAAACCTCGCAACGAAATCAATTAATATGGAACGTTTTTAATCAATAAGAACGGGACATTTCATACGGACCAGGGGTTAACAGAACGAAAGGAACAAATGGTGTCGGAATGAGTAATGTCGGAGCAAGTAGTGTCGGAGCAAGTTATGCCAATGTAGTTTGTTATAAATGTGGAAAACCGAGCCACATTATTAGAAATTGCCCGAACCAGGAGAACACGAATGGACAAGTCCGCGGAAGAGTTTTCAATATTAATGCGGCAGAGGCACAGGAAGACCCGGAGCTTGTTACGGGTACGTTTCTTATTGACAATAAATCTGCTTACGTTTTATTTGATTCGGGTGCGGATAGAAGCTATATGAGTAGAGATTTTTGTGCTAAATTAAGTTGCCCATTGACGCCTTTGGATAGTAAATTTTTACTCGAATTAGCAAATGGTAAATTAATTTCAGCAGATAATATATGTCGGAATCGAGAAATTAAACTGGTTATCGAAACATTTAAGATTGACTTGATACCACTAGAGTTAGGGAGTTTTGATGTGATAATCGGTATGGACTGGTTGAAAGAAGTGAAAGCAGAGATCGTTTGTTACAAAAATGCAATTCGCATTATACGAGAAAAAGGAAAACCCTTAATGGTTTACGGAGAAAAGGGCAACACGAAGCTACATCTTATTAGTAATTTGAAGGCACAAAAACTAATAAGAAAAGGTTGCTATGCTGTTCTAGCACACGTCGAGAAAGTACAAACTGAAGAAAAGAGCATCAATGATGTTCCCGTCGCAAAAGAATTTCCCGATGTATTTCCGAAAGAATTACCGGGATTACCCCCACATCGATCCGTTGAATTTCAAATAGATCTTGTACCAGGAGCTGCACCAATAGCTCGTGCTCCTTACAGACTCGCACCCAGCGAGATGAAAGAACTGCAAAGCCAATTACAAGAACTTTTAGAGCGTGGTTTCATTCGACCAAGCACATCACCGTGGGGAGCTCCTGTTTTGTTTGTCAAGAAGAAAGATGGTACATTCAGGTTGTGTATCGACTACCGAGAGTTGAACTGTAAGACCCGAATATTTATCTTGCTTGTTTGTGTATTAAGACGTTCGAGATTGGGTTTCGCGGATTATTTATATAAAGTTTAAAATGAAAAAGAATCTGTTTCAGAGGGGTCGCGCGCCGCGCGGGGTAGGGGCGCGCCGCGCCGTTTGCTGCTGACAGAATCCCTTGTTTTTAATTGGCTTAAATGAAGGGCAAATGGGTAATTTCACTTGAGGCCGGATTTGTGAGGCTTATGAGCTAGTTTGGATCAGTTTTGGATCCCATTCACATCCACTCATCATCTTCATCCATTTTTAGAGAGAGAGTAAGAGTTTAGAGAGAGATTGGAGGTTTTGGTGAGGAAGAAGCTCGAATCGTGCAAAGTCTCGGGTTTTAAAATTGTTCCTTTCGTTCTCGGCTACACGGTGATAGTATTGGTAAGCTCAAACTCCGAATTTCAATTATCTAATTTGATATTCAAAATTAGGGTTTAAGTGTCAAAATGGGTATGACACGTGTTTAACACTTGAGTTCGGGTTTAATTGGCGTATTAGGACCATTCTCACTTGTGTTAGTGATTATTGGTTAGTTTTGGGCACGGTTTGTGCTTGGAAGTGCATTTGGGTCGAAATTGCATTAAGTGACGAATTGGGTTGATTTGTAAATCCACTCTAAGTGTATTGTTGTAATTGTGATAATGGAATAGGTATTTTCCATTGGCGAGTTGCGGATTACTTGGAAGCTTTCTTCAAGACTTCAAGGTGAGTGATATTATCCTATGTACATATGTATGTGTAGGATGGGTGCGGGTCGGGTGAAGTGAATCTCGGCTATAGAGCTCACTTCACGTGTAGGTGGACTTGATGGACTTTTGTATAAGTCCAATTGGCACGGTTGTGCGTTTTGGTTGACCATCTTTGGCGAAGTACACGTTCGTGTGTACATTATCACACGTGATTGTGATTTGGATGTTGTGGCCCCGATGTGGTGGATTATATAATCCCGTGACCGTGGGTTTGAGTTGGAGAAGTGAATCGCGTGTGGTTTCGGATTCACGATGACGCGTGTAGTTTCGGTCATCTTATCGAATGAATCTCGTGTAGTTCGGATTCATGGTGACTCGTGTAGTTCGGTCATCTTATTGAGGTAGTAATCTCGTGTGGTTTCGGATTACTAAGGCTCGTGTAGTTCGGCCAACCTCGATGATGTGAAGATAGTAATCTCGTGTGGTTTCGGATTACTAAGGCTCGTGTAGTTCGGCCAATCTTCATGGTGGTATTTGGTTCTCGGTATTGGGTTAAGGTGTTAACCTTGTTCGTTTATATTGTTATATATATTAATGTATTGTTGTGTTGTAGCTAACCCTCCGGGTGTAGCTATTTGGAGATGTTCACTTTGTCGTTGGTGGACTCATATTTGTTGTTGTACCTTTAGCTTGATGCTTAGAGATTGTACGGTATGCTTAGTGTAGTTGCTTTATATTTGGATGCTACGGTATGCGGTATTTGTTTGTGTGGCGTATTCATTTTATACATATATATGTATGTAGTATATTATCATTCACTAAGCATTAGCTTACCCTCTCGTTGTTGACTCTTTTTATAGATTGCATGCGGATGGTGGCTCGGGTAAGCGCGAGGATTAGAGGACTTGCATAGTTTGCGTAGAAGGCTTGCTTTTGGATTTATTAGGATTGGGTAGCGTGTCCCCAATCGCCATGCTCGGCTTTGTTTTGTATTAAAAGTCTTATGGTCGAAAATTGTATTTTGGTACTTAAGGGGTAATTTGGGTCAATGTGGGCCCCGCTTCGTAAATTTGATTTTATTAATTAAACGTGCTAGTTTTTCATATATGAAGTCATGGTTAAAAGCGTTTGAGCTAAATGTGTCGGGAACTAGTCAAACATTTTCATTAAATTGACTTCCGGGGACAGCGGGCTGTCCAGGTGGTTTGGCGCGCCGCGCGGCCACCTGGCGCGCCGCGCAGATGACCTGCACCAGAAATTTTTTTTTTGTTTGAAATTTCGTCGAGTTTGGTCGGTTACGGTTTGGGTTGTTACAAGTGGTATCAGAGCATGGTCTAAGGGATTTAGGTGACTTGAGATAGGTGCCTAGACTTAGACTTGTGTGTGCTTAAATTGTTGCGGGACTTGTAGGATTACGGGTCGGAATGGGTTGGTTAGTGCCTTGGCTATAGGTTGACTAACGTTTATATTAGTAATGCGGATATTATTAATATGTTGTTGTGTTGTGATAATAATTCTCGCGTGTGTTTGTACCGCGTAGAATTTTGGTTGTGTTTGTGTATATCATCGAGCGAGACGGTCGTTGTACTAACGAGTCGATGCGGCATGTGTGCGTAATAAGAACTTGCAAACCTTATTACGGGTGCAAATCGTGTCTAACAAGTGATGTACGATGAGTGTTTAGCAAGATGGGGCTGTGTCGTGCGTACGGTTTTACACGTTCGTGGACTAATCGTTTTGCATTCTTTAGAATGGCGACGCGAAACGAGATCGAGACGAATGACGAGGAGTTTAATACTAGAGTTGCGGCCGCCGTTGCGGAGCAAATGGGTGCGTTAGAAGAAAGAATGGAAAGGAGGTATTCCGAACTTCAAAGTAGTGGTGAAATGGAGCGTTATCTTAAGAGCTTCATGAGGACTAAACCCCCGATGTATGACGGGAAACCGGATCCTTTGATAAGCACAACTTGGATTTCGGACGTCGAAGGGTGTTTTCGTACTATTGATTGCCCTCCCGAGAGGAAGACGAGACTCGCTACGAGTTTGTTGCGGGGTAGGGCAAGGGATTGGTTGGATGGTAAGATTGATCTTGTCGGTGGTGAGACGTTTATGGCCTTATCATGGGACGAGTTTAAGGAAGAATTCTTTGAGGAGTTCCGGACTTCGACCGATTTGTGGGAATTGCGTAATGAGTTGCGAAATTTGCGACAAGGATCTATGGATTTGAGTACTCTTAAGACGACCTTTATGGCGAAGGCTCGTTTTTGTCCGGAGTATTTGGGGAATGATCGTTTGTTAATGGGGGATTTCTATCGGACCTTGAATGATGACTTGAAGGGTAAGATTAGTCGGGGTCAAGCGAAATCGTTTTCGGAATTATTCGACTTGGCTAGAGGTTTCGAGTCGTATTCACAATCGAAGAGGGGTGAATCTTCAAGTGAGAGAAGAGTTGTTTCTTATGGTGCTCCGAGTAAGAGGACTAAGGGTCCGAGTGTGAGCACGGGTGGTACGCGAACGGGTATATCGGATTCTAGTGCGGCTAGATGTTACAATTGTGGCGTAAGGGGTCACAAGTCTTGGGAATGTTCGGTACCAAAGGGTGGTAGTATGGTGTGCTTCAATTGCCAAAAGGAAGGACATCGTAAGTCGGAATGTCCCAAGTTAGCGGGGACGGGTGCGGCGAGGAGACGTTAAGGTACGTTTCATTTTAATAAATAGGTCTTTTGATTATTTATAAAATGCCGGTTGAGTTTGAGTTGTATGCCTTTGTTGTGCATGTTATGCTATGGGTGACGTTCCTAATGGAAGTACCCTAAGGTGATGTTTGATTGTCGGGTGAAGGGCGTAAGACTTGGTGCAACCAAGCATTCCTTAGTATTTGGGGTATGTTTCTACCAAGCCACGGAAATGGTTTTGGTGTTCGATTGTTAAGCGCGTGTTCGCTTGTGTGTTGAAGTTGATGAACCACGAGGTTCGTCGGTTGATTGGAACCTTTGAGTTCGAGTGTTTAAAATCTCGATGTGTGTTGGTAATGGAGTCTTTATGACGCGACATTAGGTGCCTCTTTTATACCTACTAGCGTGGTGTCGACTCCGATTGTGTTGTGGTTACATTGTACTTAGGGTCCCGGAAGAAACCCTTAGGTACATGAGTGACTAGGTGAAACTTGACAAACTAAAGCAATTGGATAATTGCGAGGGTATGGTTTGTGTAATCGTGATACACTTTTTGTTCGAAGTGTTTAAGGATTGATTGAAATCCTTTGTGTGCTCGAGGTTAGAGCAAGATGTAGGATGGGTCGCGTGTACCCAATTGTTGGTAAAGTCTACCTTCGGTAGCATTGTACGGTTGTACGAATTGTGTTATAGGAACGTGGTTCCAAGTGGGGGAGTCGCACTCCCGCATGAGGAAGTTTTAGTGTGATATTTCGGATGATGCTTTTGGTAGATCCGGAAATTTCGTCGAGACCTAGTTTTGGTCAACTTGTGGTAGAGTACAATTTTGGTTAAATTGTACTTATGATATTGGATTGGAATTACCACTGAGGTGGTAATGTGGTAAATCTCGTTGAGAGATAATGGACGTGTTTGGTGAGCAAGGTGAAATCCTTCGGTTAAGGGAGGTGTGTGTCGGATTCTCTTTTGGGGAATCATTGTTTGGTACCTATGTCTGATATAGGTGGTTCTTGCTCGATTGTGGGGATGGTTAGTGGTATCCGTTAGGATTCACTATAGTGTAGCAGGTCGCGATATTGCACTACTCGTTGTTTGAGGCCGAAAGTGCGTATGTGATCGATGAAGCATGATCTTTAGGGTCCGCTGACTTCATCGTGGTATTGATGATTTATGAAGCATGACCTTCGGGGTCCGCTGACTTCATTATGGTACGGTTGATTGATGAAGCATGATCTTTAGGGTCCGCTGACTTCATCATGGGAGTACGTGATTGGTGGAGCATGACTTTCGGGGTCCGCTGACTTCATCATGAGCGTGGTGTTATATCGGTGAAGCATGATCTTCGGGTCCGCTGACTTCATCCGGTGTTGAGATTGGTGAAGCATGATCTTCGGGTCCGCTGACTTCATCATGGTTGTGAATCGCGTGTGTTTTCGGATTCACGATGACGCGTGTAGTTTTGGTCATCTTATCGAATGAATCTCGTGTAGTTCGGATTCATGGTGACTCGTGTAGTTCGGTCATCTTATTGAGGTAGTAATCTCGTGTGGTTTCGGATTACTAAGGCTCGTGTAGTTCGGCCAACCTCGATGTTGTGGAAGTGAATCTCGTGTAGTTCGGATTCACAAATGACTCGTGTGGTTTCGGTCATTGTATTGAGGAGTGAGTCTCGTGTAGTTCGGATTCACAAATGACTCGTGTAGTTCGGTCATTCCTCCGGGATAGTGACTCTCGTGTAGTTCGGATTCACTATGGCGCGTGTAGTTCGGCCATTCCCGATTGTTGTTGTGGTGAAGGTAGTGAGTCGCGTGTAGTTCGGATTCACTAAGGCGCGTGTGTTTTCGGCCAGCCTTCGTGTTGTGTGATCTGTCGGTTGTTTTATACACCGATGGTGGGGTCGTGAGGACCATGTTGTGTGATTAGTGATGCGATAGCCGTGTTTCGCTCACATGTTGTTACGGGTGTGACGAAAGTCGATTTTGTACACCTTGGTTTAGCGTTGCCATCATCGTTTTGGACGTTATCGGTTTTAGCCGTTTGTTATGATGTTACGGTAGTTGCGCTTTGGTCGTATTGCGCACTACAAGGGATGTTAGTGGTTGGTGTTGTCCGTAAGGATTCGTTTGGTTCGTTCTTCATCGTTTCGGGTTGTTGACCTTAGGTTGAGACTTGGTTGCTTTTAGCGTTGTACTCGGTAATAGTACGCTAAGGGATTGATATCTCGGTATGAGATTGGTTGAGTTTTCTTGATGTTAGGGAATGAGCATGGTTTTAGTGCTCGGATGGTGATTTGAATAAATCGCGGGTGACGATTTAGTTGTGGAAGGCGATTCGTTGGGAAGGAATTGCTTAGGAAATTCGGAATGGGACTTATGTCGAGGACCGTAGGGTGAGGTCCACTTGGTTAAGTGATGAGGATCACGAGGACGTGATCGAGTTTAAGTGGGGGAGAGTTGTAAGACCCGAATATTTATCTTGCTTGTTTGTGTATTAAGACGTTCGAGATTGGGTTTCGCGGATTATTTATATAAAGTTTAAAATGAAAAAGAATCTGTTTCAGAGGGGTCGCGCGCCGCGCGGGGTAGGGGCGCGCCGCGCCGTTTGCTGCTGACAGAATCCCTTGTTTTTAATTGGCTTAAATGAAGGGCAAATGGGTAATTTCACTTGAGGCCGGATTTGTGAGGCTTATGAGCTAGTTTGGATCAGTTTTGGATCCCATTCACATCCACTCATCATCTTCATCCATTTTTAGAGAGAGAGTAAGAGTTTAGAGAGAGATTGGAGGTTTTGGTGAGGAAGAAGCTCGAATCGTGCAAAGTCTCGGGTTTTAAAATTGTTCCTTTCGTTCTCGGCTACACGGTGATAGTATTGGTAAGCTCAAACTCCGAATTTCAATTATCTAATTTGATATTCAAAATTAGGGTTTAAGTGTCAAAATGGGTATGACACGTGTTTAACACTTGAGTTCGGGTTTAATTGGCGTATTAGGACCATTCTCACTTGTGTTAGTGATTATTGGTTAGTTTTGGGCACGGTTTGTGCTTGGAAGTGCATTTGGGTCGAAATTGCATTAAGTGACGAATTGGGTTGATTTGTAAATCCACTCTAAGTGTATTGTTGTAATTGTGATAATGGAATAGGTATTTTCCATTGGCGAGTTGCGGATTACTTGGAAGCTTTCTTCAAGACTTCAAGGTGAGTGATATTATCCTATGTACATATGTATGTGTAGGATGGGTGCGGGTCGGGTGAAGTGAATCTCGGCTATAGAGCTCACTTCACGTGTAGGTGGACTTGATGGACTTTTGTATAAGTCCAATTGGCACGGTTGTGCGTTTTGGTTGACCATCTTTGGCGAAGTACACGTTCGTGTGTACATTATCACACGTGATTGTGATTTGGATGTTGTGGCCCCGATGTGGTGGATTATATAATCCCGTGACCGTGGGTTTGAGTTGGAGAAGTGAATCGCGTGTGGTTTCGGATTCACGATGACGCGTGTAGTTTCGGTCATCTTATCGAATGAATCTCGTGTAGTTCGGATTCATGGTGACTCGTGTAGTTCGGTCATCTTATTGAGGTAGTAATCTCGTGTGGTTTCGGATTACTAAGGCTCGTGTAGTTCGGCCAACCTCGATGATGTGAAGATAGTAATCTCGTGTGGTTTCGGATTACTAAGGCTCGTGTAGTTCGGCCAATCTTCATGGTGGTATTTGGTTCTCGGTATTGGGTTAAGGTGTTAACCTTGTTCGTTTATATTGTTATATATATTAATGTATTGTTGTGTTGTAGCTAACCCTCCGGGTGTAGCTATTTGGAGATGTTCACTTTGTCGTTGGTGGACTCATATTTGTTGTTGTACCTTTAGCTTGATGCTTAGAGATTGTACGGTATGCTTAGTGTAGTTGCTTTATATTTGGATGCTACGGTATGCGGTATTTGTTTGTGTGGCGTATTCATTTTATACATATATATGTATGTAGTATATTATCATTCACTAAGCATTAGCTTACCCTCTCGTTGTTGACTCTTTTTATAGATTGCATGCGGATGGTGGCTCTGGTAAGCGCGAGGATTAGAGGACTTGCATAGTTTGCGTAGAAGGCTTGCTTTTGGATTTATTAGGATTGGGTAGCGTGTCCCCAATCGCCATGCTCGGCTTTGTTTTGTATTAAAAGTCTTATGGTCGAAAATTGTATTTTGGTACTTAAGGGGTAATTTGGGTCAATGTGGGCCCCGCTTCGTAAATTTGATTTTATTAATTAAACGTGCTAGTTTTTCATATATGAAGTCATGGTTAAAAGCGTTTGAGCTAAATGTGTCGGGAACTAGTCAAACATTTTCATTAAATTGACTTCCGGGGACAGCGGGCTGTCCAGGTGGTTTGGCGCGCCGCGCGGCCACCTGGCGCGCCGCGCAGATGACCTGCACCAGAAATTTTTTTTTTGTTTGAAATTTCGTCGAGTTTGGTCGGTTACGGTTTGGGTTGTTACATGAACAAACTTACCATCAAGAACTGCTACCCACTACCAAGAATCGACGACTTATTTGATCAACTACAAGGCTCGTCTGTTTATTCAAAGATTGAATTACGTTCCGGGTATCATCAAATGCGGGTGAAAGAAGATGATATTCCAAAGACTGCTTTCAGAACACGTTACGATCATTAC
This sequence comes from Rutidosis leptorrhynchoides, assembly GCF_046630445.1. Taxonomy (NCBI): domain Eukaryota; kingdom Viridiplantae; phylum Streptophyta; class Magnoliopsida; order Asterales; family Asteraceae; genus Rutidosis; species Rutidosis leptorrhynchoides. The sequence goes on along the minus strand of NC_092338.1, from coordinate 422,416,910 downwards.
GAGTTTATGGTCATGCCGTTTGGTTTAACTAATGCACCAGCTGTGTTCATGGACCTTATGAACCGAGTGTGTGGACCATACCTTGACAAGTTTGTCATTGTTTTCATTGATGACATACTTATTTACTCAAAGAATGACCAAGAACACGGTGAACATTTGAGAAAGGTGTTAGAAGTATTTAGGAAGGAAGAATTGTACGCTAAGTTTTCAAAGTGTGCATTTTGGTTGGAAGAAGTTCAATTCCTCGGTCACATAGTGAACAAAGAAGGTATTAAGGTGGATCCGGCAAAGATAGAAACTGTTGAAAAGTGAGAAACCCCAAAAACTCCAAAACACATACGCCAGTTTTTAGGACTAGCTGGTTACTACAGAAGGTTCATCCAAGACTTTTCCAAAATAGCAAAACCCTTGACTGCATTAATGCATAAAGGGAAGAAATTTGAATGGAAGGATGAACAAGAGAAAGCGTTCCAGTTATTGAAGAAAAAGCTAACTACGGCACCTATATTGTCATTGCCTGAAGGGAATGATGATTTTGTGATTTATTGTGATGCATCAAAGCAAGGTCTCGGTTGTGTATTAATGCAACGAACAAAGGTGATTGCTTATGCGTCTAGACAATTGAAGATTCATGAACAAAATTATACGACGCATGATTTGGAATTAGGCGCGGTTGTTTTTGCATTAAAGACTTGGAGGCACTACTTATATGGGGTCAAAAGTAGTATATATACCGACCACAAAAGTCTTCAACACATATTTAATCAGAAACAACTGAATATGAGGCAGCGTAGGTGGATTGAATTGTTGAATGATTACGACTTTGAGATTCGTTACCACCCGGGGAAGGCAAATGTGGTAGCCGACGCCTTGAGCAGGAAGGACAGAGAACCCATTCGAGTAAAATCTATGAATATAATGATTCACAATAACCTTACTACTCAAATAAAGGAGGCGCAACAAGGAGTTTTAAAAGAGGGAAATTTAAAGGATGAAATACCCAAAGGATCGGAGAAGCATCTTAATATTCGGGAAGACGGAACCCGGTATAGGGCTGAAAGGATTTGGGTACCAAAATTTGGAGATATGAGAGAAATGGTACTTAGAGAAGCTCATAAAACCAGATACTAAATACATCCTGGAACGGGAAAGATGTACAAGGATCTCAAGAAACATTTTTGGTGGCCGGGTATGAAAGCCGATGTTGCTAAATACGTAGGAGAATGTTTGACGTGTTCTAAGGTCAAAGCTGAGCATCAGAAACCATCAGGTCTACTTCAATAACCTAAAATTCCGGAATGGAAATGGGAAAACATTACCATGGATTTCATCACTAAATTGCCAAGGACTGCAAGTGATTTTGATACTATTTGGGTAATAGGTGATCATCTCACCAAATCAGCACACTTCCTACCAATAAGAGAAGATGACAAGATGGAGAAGTTAGCACGACTGTATTTGAAGGAAGTCGTCTCCAGACATGGAATACCAATCTCTATTATCTCTGATAGGGATGGCAGATTTATTTCAAGATTTTGGCAGACATTACAGCAAGCATTAGGAACTCGTCTAGACATGAGTACTGCCTATCATCCACAAACTGATGGGCAGAGCGAAAGGACGATACAAACGCTTGAAGACATGCTACGAGCATGTGTTATTGATTTCGGAAACAGTTGGGATCGACATCTACCGTTAGCAGAATTTTCCTACAACAACAGCTACCATTCAAGCATTGAGATGGCGCCGTTTGAAGCACTTTATGGTAGAAAGTGCAGGTCTCCGATTTGTTGGAGTGAAGTGGGGGATAGACAGATTACGGGTCCGGAGATAATACAAGAAACTACCGAGAAGATCATCAAAATTCAACAACGGTTGAAAACCGCCCAAAGTCGACAAAAGAGCTATGCCGACATTAAAAGAAAAGATATAGAATTTGAAATTGGAGAGATGGTCATGCTTACCTTGGAAAGGCGTTGTTCGATTTGGCAAACGAGGGAAATTAAATCCAAGGTATATTGGACCATTCAAGATTATTGATCGTGTCGGACCAGTAGCTTACCGACTTGAGTTACCTCAACAACTCGCGGCTGTACATAACACTTTCCACGTCTTGAATTTGAAGAAATGTTTTGCTAAAGAAGATCTCACTATTCTGTTAGATGAAATTCAAATCAACGAAAAACTTTAATTTATCGAAGAACCCGTCGAAATAATGGATCGTGAGGTTAAAAGACTTAAGCAAAACAAGATACCAATTGTTAAGGTTTGATGGAATGCTCGTAGTGGACCCGAGTTCACCTGGGAACGAGAAGATCAGATAAATAAGAAATACCCGCACTTATTTCCAGAAGATACGTCAACACCTCCAACTGCTTAAAATTTCGGGACGAAATTTATTTAACGGGTAGGTACTGTAGTGACCCGAACTTTTCCATGTTTATATATATTAAATGAAATTGTTATTTACATGATTAAGTGTTTCCAACATGTTAAGCAATCAAACTTGTTAAGACTTGATTAATGGAAATAGGTTTCATATAGACAATTGACCACCCAAGTTGACCGGTGATTCACGAACGTTAAAACTTGTAAAAACTATATGATGACATATATATGGTTATATATATAGTTAACATGATATTATGATAAGTAAACATATCATTAAGTATATTAACAATGAACTACATATGTAAAAACAAGACTACTAACTTAATGATTTTGAAACGAGATATATATGTAACGATTATCGTTCTAACGACATTTAATGTATATATATATATATATCATATTAAGAGATATTCGTACATCATAATATCATGATAATATAATAATTTAAAATCTCTTTTGATATTATAAACATTGGGTTAACAACATTTAACAAGATCGTTAACCTAAAGGTTTTAAAACAACACTTACATGTAACGACTAACGATGACTTAACGACTCAGTTAAAATGTATATGCATGTAGTGTTTTAATATGTATTCATACACTTTTGAAAGACTTCAAGACACTTATCAAAATACTTCTACTTAACAAAAATGCTTACAATTACATCCTCGTTCAGTTTCATCAACAATTCTACTCGTATGCACCCGTATTCGTACTCGTACAATACACAGCTTTTAGATGTATGTACTATTGGTATATAAACTCCAATGATCAGCTCTTAGCAGCCCATGTGAGTTACCTAACATGAAATGTCCCGTTCTTATTGATTAAAAACGTTCCATATTAATTGATTTCGTTGCAAGGTTTTGACCTCTATATGAGACGTTTTTCAAAGACTGCATTCATTTTTTAAAACAAACCATAACCTTTATTTCATAAATAAAGGTTTAAAAAGCTTTACGTAGATTATCAAATAATGATAATCTAAAATATCCTGTTTACACACGACCATTACATAATGGTTTACAATACAAATATGTTACATCGAAATCAGTTTCTTGAATGCAGTTTTTACACAATATCATACAAGCATGGACTCCAAATCTTGTCCTTATTTTAGTATGCAACAGCGGAAGCTCTTAGTATTCACCTGAGAATAAACATGCTTTAAACGTCAACAAAAATGTTGGTGAGTTATAGGTTTAACCTATATATATCAAATCGTAACAATAGATCACAAGATTTCATATTTCAATACACATCCCATACATAGAGATAAAAATCATTCATATGGTGAACACCTGGTAACCGACATTAACAAGATGCATATATAAGAATATCTTTATCATTCCGGGACACCCTTCGGATATGATATAAATTTCGAAGTACTAAAGCATCCGGTACTTTGGATGGGGTTTGTTAGGCCCAATAGATCTATCTTTAGGATTCGCGTCAATTAGGGTGTCTGTTCCCTAATTCTTAGATTACCAGACTTAATAAAAAGGGGCATATTCGATTTCGATAATTCAACCATAGAATGTAGTTTCACGTACTTGTGTCTATTTTGTAAATCATTTATAAAACCTGCATGTATTCTCATCCCAAAAATATTAGATTTTAAAAGTGGGACTATAACTCACTTTCACAGATTTTTACTTCGTCGGGAAGTAAGACTTGGCCACTGTTGATTCACGAACCTATAACAATATATACATATATATCAAAGTATGTTCAAAATATATTTACAACACTTTTAATATATTTTGATGTTTTAAGTTTATTAAGTCAGCTGTCCTCGTTAGTAACCTACAACTAGTTGTCCACAGTTAGATGTACAGAAATAAATTGATAAATATTATCTTGAATCAATCCACGACCCAGTGTATACGTATCTCAGTATTGATCACAACTCAAACTATATATATTTTGGAATCAACCTCAACCCTGTATAGCTAACTCCAACATTCACATATAGAGTGTCTATGGTTGTTCCGAAATATATATAGATGTGTCGACATGATAGGTCGAAATATTGTATACGTGTCTATGGTATCTCAAGATTACATAATATACAATACAAGTTGATTAAGTTATGGTTGGAATAGATTTGTTACCAATTTTCACGTAGCTAAAATGAGAAAAATTATCCAATCTTGTTTTACCCATAACTTCTTCATTTTAAATCCGTTTTGAGTGAATCAAATTGCTATGGTTTTATATTGAACTCTATTTTATGAATCTAAACAGAAATATTATAGGTTTATAGTCGGAAAAATAAGTTACAAGTCGTTTTTGTAAAAGTAGTCATTTCAGTCGAAAGAACGACGTCTAGATGACCATTTTAGAAAACATACTTCCACTTTGAGTTTAACCATAATTTTTGGATATAGTTTCATGTTCATATTAAAAATCATTTTCTCAGAATAACAACTTTTAAATCAAAGTTTATCATAGTTTTTAATTAACTAACCCAAAACAGCCCGCGGTGTTACTACGACGGCGTAAATCCGGTTTTACGGTGTTTTTCGTGTTTCCAGGTTTTAAATCATTAAGTTAGCATATCATATAGATATAGAACATGTGTTTAGTTGATTTTAAAAGTCAAGTTAGAAGGATTAACTTTTATTTGCGAACAAGTTTAGAATTAACTAAACTATGTTATAGTGATTACAAGTTTAAACCTTCGAATAAGATAGCTTTATATGTATGAATCGAATGATGTTATGAACATCATTACTACCTTAAGTTCCTTGGATAAACCTACTGGAAAAGAGAAAAATGGATCTAGCTTCAATGGTTCCTTGGATGGCTCGAAGTTCTTGAAGCAGAATCATGACACGAAAATAAGTTCAAGTAAGATCATCACTTGAAATAAGATTGTTATAGTTATAGAAATTGAACAAAAGTTTGAATATGATTATTACCTTGTATTAGAATGATAACCTACTGTAAGAAACAAAGATTTCTTGAGGTTGGATGATCACCTTACAAGATTGGAAGTGAGCTAGCAAACTTGAAAGTATTCTTGATTTTATGTAACTAGAACTTGTAGAATTTATGAAGAACACTTAGAACTTGAAGATAGAACTTGAGAGAGATCAATTAGATGAAGAAAATTGAAGAATGAAAGTGTTTGTAGGTGTTTTTGGTCGTTGGTGTATGGATTAGATATAAAGGATATGTAATTTTGTTTTCATGTAAATAAGTCATGAATGATTACTCATATTTTTGTAATTTTATGAGATATTTCATGCTAGTTGCCAAATGATGGTTCCCACATGTATTAGGTGACTCACATGGGCTGCTAAGAGCTGATCATTGGAGTGTATATAACAATAGTACATACATCTAAAAGCTGTGTATTATACGAGTACGAATACGGGTGCATACGAGTAGAATTGTTGATGAAACTGAACGAGGATGTAATTGTAAGCATTTTTGTTAAGTAGAAGTATTTTTATAAGTGTATTGAAGTCTTTCAAAAGTGTATACATACATATTAAAACACTACATGTATATACATTTTAACTGAGTCATTAAGTCATCGTTAGTCGTTACATGTAAGTGTTGTTTTGAAACCTTTAGGTTAACGATCTTGTAAAATGTTGTTAACCCAATGTTTATAATATCAAATGAGATTTTAAATTATTATATTATCATGATATTATCATGTATGAATATCTCTTAATATGATATATATACATTAAATGTCTTTACAACGATAATCGTTACATATATGTCTCGTTTAAAAATCATTAAGTTAGTAGTCTTGTTTTTACATATGTAGTTCATTGTTAATATACTTAATGATATGTTTACTTATCATAGTATCATGTTAACTATATATATATATATCCATATATATGTCATCATATAGTTTTTACAAGTTTTAACGTTCGTGAATCACCGGTCAACTTGGGTGGTCAATTGTCTATATGAAACATATTTCAATTAATCAAGTCTTAACAAGTTTGATTGCTTAACATGTTGGAAACATTTAATCATGTAAATATCAATCTCAATTAATATATATAAACATGGAAAAGTTCGGGTCACTACAGTACCTACCCGTTAAATAAATTTCGTCCCGAAATTTTAAGCTGTTGAAGGTGTTGACGAATCTTCTGGAAATAGATGCGGGTATTTCTTCTTCATCTGATCTTCACGCTCCCAGGTGAACTCAGGTCCTCTACGAGCATTCCATCGAACCTTAACAATTGGTATCTTGTTTTGCTTATGTCTTTTAACCTCACGATCCATTATTTCGACGGGTTCTTCGATGAATTGGAGTTTTTTGTTGATTTGGATTCCATCTAACAGAATAGTGAGATCTTCTTTAGCAAAACATTTCTTCAAATTCGAGACGTGGAAAGTGTTATGTACAGCCGCGAGTTGTTGAGGTAACTCAAGCCGGTAAGCTACTGGTCCGACACGATCAATAATCTTGAATGATCCAATATACCTTGGATTTAATTTCCCTCGTTTACCAAATCGAACAACGCCTTTCCAAGGTGCAACTTTAAGCATGACCATCTCTCCAATTTCAAATTCTATATCTTTTCTTTTAATGTCAGCGTAGCTCTTTTGTCGACTTTGGGCGGTTTTCAACCGTTGTTGAATTTGGATGATCTTCTCGGTAGTTTCTTGTATAATCTCCGGACCCGTAATCTGTCTATCCCCCACTTCACTCCAACAAATCAGAGACCTGCACTTTATACCATAAAGTGCTTCAAACGGCGCCATCTCAATGCTTGAATGGTAGCTGTTGTTGTAGGAAAATTCTGCTAATGGTAGATGTCGATTCCAACTGTTTCCGAAATCAATAACACATGCTCGTAGCATGTCTTCAAGCATTTGTATCGTCCTTTCCCTCCGCCCATCAGTTTGTGGATGATAGGCAGTACTCATGTGTAGACGAGTTCCTAATGCTTGTTGTAATGTCTGCCAGAATCTTGAAATAAATCTGCCATCCCTATTGATGTGCGGCGAGGGGTATATGAAATACTATTAAAGTTTACAAGGAAATACTATTAAATACGATACATTTTTACACAAGATATTTATTTTTTTAGAGAATGGATATACTTAAACCTTGCTACAACACTTATAGGCAGTGTACCTAATCGTACAGTAGTGTAGTTTTTAGTAAGTCCGGTTCGTTCCACAGGGAAATCTTTAAACAAAGCTTAACGCTATCTTAGTTTACTTTTATAAAAATACAAATATATATATAAGTAATATTATTATTATAAAGGGAGGTTTTTACCGTTTAATGATCGGTTTGTCGATTTTAAAACTTTAGTCGCAGTTAAAACCAAATGTAAAATAATAAAAATAAATACAAGACTTAAATTAAAGCGTAAAGTAAATAACGATAATGAAATTGCGAATAATAAAAGTGCGATAAAATAAACTTGCGATAATTAAAAAGTACGATAATTAAAAGTGCAATTAAATATAATAAAAATGCGATAATTAGAAGTGCAATTAAATATAAAATAAAGGAAATTAAATATGAAATAAAAGAATTATGCTTATTTAAACTTCCGTAATCATGATGTTTGACGTGTTGATTTTAGTTTTATGCCCATGGGTTAATTGTCCTTTGTCCTGGATTATTTAATATGTCCGTCTGGTTTTTGTCCATAACAGTCCATCAGTCATAAATATAAAGTGTGAGTGTCCTCGTCAAATTATCCTTATACCCGAAGTTAAATATTCCAACTAATTGGGGATTTAAACTGTAACAAGATTTTAATACTTTGTTTAATAATTACACCAGGTTGTCGACTGAGTGTAACCCAAGGTTTTAATATTTTGTTATCAATTATACCAAGTGTCCTTGTACATAATTTCACCCCTGTTTTAATTATTCTAGTGGCTATTAATCCATTCCCGTGTCCGGTTAAATGAACGATTATTCGTACATATAAATACCCCGCCCATCGTGTCCGATCGAGTGTATATGGTAATTTATAGGGATGCCCAATTGTAAAACTTTATATTAACATTAACAAACTATCATTTAGTTAAACAAATATAAAGCCCATTAATAGCCCATAGTCTAATTTCCACAAGTGTCGTTCTTTTGTCCAAACCCCAATTATGGTACAAAGCCCAATTACCCAATTTTAGTAATTAGCCCAACATCATGATTACTTCGGATTAAATAAGCATAATAATAACTTAGCTACGAGACATTAAATTAAAAAGGTTGAACATAACTTACAATGATTAAAAATAGCGTAGCGTTACACGGACAGAATTTCGACTTACACCCTTACAACATTTGCTAACATACCTTTATTATTAGGATTTAAAATTAAAATTAAAATATAAATTATAAATATATATTACGTATATATTGAGAGAAGAAGGAAAAAAAGATGATTAAAAATGCTCAGAATTCGGTTGCTTTTATAGGGATTTTCAAATCTTGGGGCTCCGCGACTCGCGGCATTTTTGGCCTTCAAACTCCGCGAGTCGCGGAGTTTGAAATTACAGCTCAGTCCCTTTTGGAGTCTTTCTTGCCGACGGTTTTAAATATTAATATAATATATAAATAATTATAAGAATTATTTAAATATTATATTATATTTATGTGCATAGTTGACTTGTAATTTTAGTCCGTTGCGTCGAGCGTTGAGAGTTGACTCTGGTCCCGGTTCCGGATTTTCGAACGTCCTTGCGTACAATTTAATATCTTGTACTCTGCGTTTTGAATCTTGTACTCTTGTAATTTCGAGATGTTTCTTATCAATAATTGGAACCTCTTTGATTGTATTTTGTACTTTTGAGCTTTTTAGTCGTTTGCGTCTTCAATTTGTCGAATCTGTCTTTTGTCTTCACCTTTTATTATTTAAACGAATATTAGTTGTAAATAGAACAATTGCAACTAAAAGCTTGTCTTTCTTGAGGAATAATGCTATGAAATATATGTTCGTTTTTAGCATTATCAAATATTCCCACACTTGAGTGTTGCTTGTCCTCAAGCAATATTGTCTTGAAATACTAGAATCACTTCTTTATTCTTCACACTTTGTACATCAGTGATTTCTATACGGCGGTATAAACAATGGTAGTAACGATATGGTTTACAGCCCCACATGACTATAAAAATTTAGATCCATTAAGGAAATTGGATCTTTATGAAAACATTTGATCTTTTGAAAATTAAATCTAGTTTTTACCCTAGATAAGTTTTCTGGAATAACCCTTCACCGGTGTTGTAAAATATTTTTGTGGGTTTTGTGGGTTTCAGATTTGAAAATTTTAGCTCAAGACTTATGGTTTTGTGTCACCCACTTGCTAACCTTGTATTTGGAAAGCAACACGTCCAGTTTACTTGTCCCGTATATTACCTTTCGGCAAACTACCGTCCGGTTGTAAAGGAAAGCGTTGAACAAGCAACTGTTAAGGCAATGTCCCCTGACATGCTTTTAATTATGGTCTATAACGTGTCGGACGCAATTACTATCCTTGGTAGGAGCAATAGTAAAGCTCACCCTTATAATTTTTCGGTCTGGCACAAGGTCTTGTCTTTGACCATGCTATGCAACCACCGTTCTTACGGTTGACACCCAATTTTTTTTTCAGGTGACCTAATGAATTCCAGGTGAATTCCTAGGATTTTACATTCAATGGTAATGAACGCATTGAAAATAGGGTTTTCAGAAAACAAATCGGTTTTAATTTTGATCAAAATATTTTCTCGTTCAAGCTCGAGTTTAGATATCATTGAATTCCACGAGTTTGTAATTCTCAATCTTTAAGGTCAATCTCTAGGATTGAGTAATATCAGGCTTAAAAGCTGATTTTTTTGATCTTTTAAGGAAATTATCCTTTCTGGGGATCTGATTTATTAGTCTTATCCAGCTAATTTGCATGGTGCCCCCCATTTTATGAGATAAATCCTTCTCATGGTTAGGATAAATCTGACCACTTGGCGACCATGTTTAATGTTGAGGTCCGTAGATTTCCTGCTGATTTTAGTGATGACTTTTCTAGATTTTTCGTCAACCTACAGCTGGTCTGGACGACAACTTCATGACCTAAATCAAGAAGCGCGTGTCTTTTTCGGAAGACTTTACTTCCTTTTAATGATGGAATTGATTCATCGTGTAGATCCATCTCTTCTTTTCTTTCATCGGGTAAAATAGTTTAGTTTAGTCCAAAGCAAAAGTATTTTCAGTTATTTGTTACAGATATATGTGACATACGTTTAAGATAACTTGATAAATTTTCCCACACTTGGCTTTTATTTTCCTTTTTATCGTCCTCTATTCCATTTTAAATGAATTTTAACATTTTGGTTTGTTTCTCAATTTATGTCCTTTCTGAGGTAACAATAATTTCGGTGTTAAAACCTAGTTTTATCGTTCATAAATATGTATAAACATGATTTTGAGTTCATTTAATTGAAAATTTTGTAAAATTTTACTAGAATTGGGTAGTCAGTATATAAGACTAGGGCTGTTCTTTATTATCAGAGAGCACTAGATTCTAATACAACTACTACTTTACTAGTATTTCTAATGATAACCAAGTGTATAAGATAAAAAATTTTAAAATCCGAAAGAATTTAACCCCTTCCCACACTTAAGATCTTGCAATGCCCTCATTTGCAAGAAATCAGTAACAATTTAAATTATTGAGGGTGATTTGTGTGAAAATGATTAAAATTTTACCAAAGTTTCCAAATATATTGGCGTTTGTTTGCTGAATGATAAATGGTGCACATCATTTGTTCATTCCGTCTTGTTGTTATTTCACATATATTTTGCATCTTGTCGTCAAAATTAGTTGCTTTTGCTGAACTTAATGCCAGTCTTCGAAAATGTTTTGTTTTACCCTGTTGTGTACATAAGATAAACTGGAAACATATATACATATTTTTGAAGTTTGGTATATTACCCCACGTTCAAAAATTATTAAAATCTAAGAATAAAAGTTAGAAAATTATAACAACTATTACAATATTAACATAAGTATTAAACGTATTAATCATTACAAATTACAAAAAAAAAAAACTAAGTAGACTAGGGATGATACTGGTACCAATAGGGGTTCCAGGCATAACCATAGGTGCTATAAAATGCTTCGGCAGGGTTATACGTAGGATACGGTGGCTGCATCTCTATAGACCAGGGAGGGAAGATGGGTTTCGGTGTAGGAATATAGTTTCTACCTATATGTTGGCAATGAGCTATGATTTGGTTCTGATGAACTTGCCAATCTTCAAATGCTCTCTGTCTAGCATTTTCGTACTCCTGTGAAGCTATAAACCTTTGCATTTCTTGCATCTCATTTCCCCCTCCTACATTACCTTGCTATTGGTTTCTCTCAACCTGTGGATGTCTACCATGGTATTGTACTGCGGCGTTATTTCGCCACTTCAAAACTTTCGCACCATGGTATACATTTAAACCTATAGTATCGCGGGGTTCTGGTTTTTCGACTAATAATCCCCCCCGACTTATATCCACACCGAGATATTCAGCAATCAAAGTAATAAAAATACCACCTCCTATTATGCTATGCAGTCTCATCCCCCTAACCATAGCTGATAAATAATAACCCACACAATAAGGTATACTTACAGCGCTTTGTGGGTCTCGAATAATCATATGGTAAAACAAATCCTGTTCATTTACCTTTTCCTTGTTCTTACCTCTTTGTGTAATCGAATTAGATAAAAACCTATGAATCACTCTTAATTCGGCTCTATCTATATCCAAATAAGAGTAATTTCCCCCTTTGAATCGGTGATGGCTTGTCATTTGACTCCACACACCGTGTGTATCAAAATTTTCATCTATCTTTCTACCGTTTAGTATCAACCCTCTACAATCGGCAGATGCTAACTCCTCAGGCGTATATATACGTAAAGCCTGAGCCATGTCTAGTAAAGACATGTGGCGCTATGACCCTTGGTACCTCAACAACTTTGGAATGAAGAGTATGCAAACCCCTTTGGTATTTTGGATAATCTATCCAAAGTCTGTCAAATCTCAGGTTCGGGTGCAACTCTTCCAAGTGCATATCAGAAAATGTCATGACCGGATGAGGTATATACTGCTTGTAGTAGTTATCCACCTCCTGTTGTTCTGCATTCTTAGCAGGAGCATTGCGAGCTTGGGATGAAGATTCACCCCTTTCAGTCTGCAAAACATATCAAACACAATTTTTGTGCATCCAAATATGCATTAGTGTCAGCAAAATCATCAATCAAAATAATTACAATGACATGATCAATTTATATCAAACTTAAGCTCATTTTCATATTTTCATCAAATCTACACTTTTTCAAAATAGCATATACGAAAATGTTCGCCAAGTTCATAAGCATTCAACTCAAATAACATGTCAAAATAATCATTACTAGCAATTAAACAAGTTTCAAATGGCATTATCTTTCAAAAATCAAGTTCATGAATTTTAGATTTGAAAAAGTCCACTTTAATTCTCAAAATCATGTTTAGGCTCAAAGTTTGGATCATTTAACTACCTAGACATGTTACACTACTTAATTTACCAACAATTAATGACAAAAATCGGCCATAACCTGTTTATATCAAAAAGCCCCAAATTTGCTCAAGAACACAAACCCTAGATTACTCAAAATTTGAAGTTTAAGGCTTCTAATCATGTTAAATAGCATCAATCTAGGTTATACAAGCATAATACATAAACAATTTACGCATAATTACACTAAAAAGCATCAAAATCAAATTGGGGAAAAAATTGCTCAAGAACACCAAATTTCGGATTAAATGGTGTTTAGGTGTAGAAATTTACCGTTTTTCTTGAGTAATTCCTTGATAGCATCCTTCTCAACATGATTTTAGTAAAAGATTTGGTGATTAACGGTTAAAAATTGTAAATTTGGGGTGTATTTTTCGGGTTTTTGCGGGTATGTTTCGCTGTGTTCTTCGTAGTATGTTTTTTGTGGTGTGTGGACTGATCAGTTTTCGCGTTATATTTTTTTTTCTGTATTTCGGTCCTCCCGCGACTCGCGGGGATTAAACCTCCAAACTCCGCGAGTCGCGGTGTTTGGTATTTTTATTTATTTATTTATAATCTTTAACTTATTAAAACAATTAAGTAATTAATTTTAAAATTTTGTTTCCCTTGTTATTTAGGACGAGGTCGTTTCGGATCGATGTCCTAGTCCGTCCCTCGACAAAATTTTAAAATTTGTCTTTTTGTAGCGATTGTTTTAAAAGCTAAGATTTTTGGGTTTTTTTAATGTTTTTGGCATACTTTAATTTAATAAGATTAAAAATAATGATAATAAAAGTTCTCGTCCCTCTCTTGGGTAAAGCAATTTCGGTTCAAAGACCTAGTCTTCAACTTACGACGAATTTTAAAAATCATATTTTTAACTTAATGAAATAAAGTAAATTTTAGTTTTTAAATTCACACAATTTAAATATAAAATTCAAAATTAATATTAAAAATTCACACCAAACTTACAATTTAAAATGCATAAAATTAAAAATTCATATTTTAATAATTAAAAATTCACACCAAACTTAATTTAAAAATTAATATTATAAATTCACACCAAACTTATATTAATTTTTCAAATGTTTACAATTTTAAATATATTGTTTTTACAAAGTTTACAATATTAATTTAAGATTTAAATATTAATTTTAAAAACATGGTAAAAATAAAATTAAAAATCTTTTTGGCTTTTTATCCCACTTTAATCAATCAAATATTATCAAAAATATGCGCCCCTCTTTTCGGTAAAGTAATTTCGGTTCCAAGACCTAATTTAACTCATGACGAATTTTTGAAATATTTTGGGTTGATTGATTAAAGATATTTATACCTTAAGAATAAACGTTAAATTTCGCAGTGATGTAATAAATTTTTGAATGATATCAATAATTTCGGTCGCCAAACCTAATTTTATTCAATACCAATTTAATACTTTATAGCGAACAAATTAGCGTTTATTATCAAAAGGTTAAAAATAAGAAAAAATAAAATAAAAATTGTACAGACCTACCTGTGAAATAGTATTCTTAGTTATATGATCTATCCCATTCATAAGATAGTCGGTTTAATTGGTTTTCCATGGCTACATAGGCGTAACCTCGAGCATTCAGTGTCTTTTCTTCTAAACATATGAACGGTCCGTCTCTGCATAAAGTAACAAATTCGGTATTTAAATAGGTTTGATTATTTGAACATTTACCTCCATGTGACCATTTTCCGCATTTGTGACATCTTTCTAGGTGTCGTGCTCTTCTTTTCGCTGCGGATTTTGATTTTCCTTTACCAAATTGTAACTTATTATCTTCGCATCTGGATTCTTTTCTAACTCCGTCCATTCTTTCTCTGATTACTGATACTATTTCACTCGGGAGTATGTCATTATTACATTTAGTGATCAAAGCGTGTAGCATTAGACCATGGTTTAGTTCACAGGCAGTCTTCATTTTGTAAAAACCTAAAAAAAATAAAAATTCAGAATGGGGGGAGAAGACTAGTTCTTTAGGGTCTGCTAGGGAAAGACCATTCGGGTTCCATTTTCGAGAACTACACGAAAACAGACAATCTAACTCTAACAGAAATACATAAACCTTTAAAGACTTGATTCTCCCCACACTTAGTTAGCTGTGGTATCGAAATTGTGATTAACTTCATTGTCAACTTCCATCGGACCATGTATGTAATGTTTAACTCTGTGACCATTAACTTTAAATTCAATCCCATTTGAATTTATTAATTCTATCGTTCCGTATGGGAAAACTCTTTTGACTATGAATGGTCCAGACCATCTTGATTTCAATTTTCCAGGAAATAGCTTGAATCGTGAATTGAAAAGAAGAACTCTGTCTCCCTCTTTAAATTCTTTTGAACTTCTGATTCTTTTATCATGCCATTTCTTCATTCTTTCCTTATAGATTAACGAATTATCGTATGCTTCATGTCTTAATTCTTCTAATTCGTTTAGTTGACTTAATCGTAGACGTCCGGCTTCATGTAAATCAAGATTACATGTCTTCAAAGCCCAAAATGCTTTGTGTTCAATTTCTACTGGAAGATGACATGCTTTTCCATAAACAAGTCTAAAAGGTGTGGTTCCAATTGGAGTTTTGTAGGCTGTTCTAAAAGCCCAGAGTGCATCCTCTAATTTAATGGACCATTCCTTCGGATTTGATCCTACGGTTTTCTCTAGAATATGTTTTAAAGCTCGGTTGGTATTTTCAACTTGTCCACTTGTTTGTGGATGATATGCGGTGGAGATTTTATGAGTTACTCCATATCTTTTAAGAACTTTCTCAAGTTGATTATTACATAAATGAGTACCCCGATCACTTATTAAAGCTTTCGGTGTTCCAAACCTTGCAAAAAGACGTTTTAAAAAGTTGACTACAACTCGTGCATCGTTAGTTGGGAGAGCTTGTGCTTCCGCCCATTTAGATACATAATCAATGGCTACGAGTATATATAGATTATTATGAGATTTTGGAAATGGACCCATAAAGTCAATACCCCAAATGTCAAATACTTCACATACTTGGATGACATTTTGTGGCATTTCATCACGTTGACTTATTTTTTCGGCCCTTTGACAAGCGTCACAGGATTTGCAAAGAAGGTGTGCGTCTTTGTAAATTGTAGGTCAATAGAATCCAGCATCATAAACTTTTCTTGCTGTTAGTTGAGGCCCATAATGCCCTCCTGTTGGTCCTGTGTGACAATGGTTTAATATTTTACTAGCTTCATCTCCAAATACACATCGGCGTATTATTCCATCGGGACAACTTTTAAACAGATGTGGATCTTCCAAAAAATAGTGTTTTATATCACTGAAGAATTTCTTTCGTCTTTGGTACGATAAACCTTTTTCAAGGAATCCACAAACTAAGTAGTTTGCATAGTCTGCAAACCATAGAATTTCTTTATAATCTATCTTCAATAGATATTCATCAGGAAAGTTGTCTTGTATGGCCGATTCATTTAGAACTTCTAATTCGGGATTTTCAAGACGAGAAAGATGATCAGCGGCGAGATTTTCTGCTCCTCTTTTATCTCGGATTTCAATATCAAACTCTTGTAAGAGTAAGATCCAACGGATTAATCTTGGTTTAGCATCTTGTTTTGAAAATAGGTATCTAAGAGTAGAATGGTCGGTATAGACCACCGTTTTTGCTAGAACGAGATATGATCGAAATTTGTCAAAAGCAAAGACAATAGCTGAAATGACCCGTTCATATACATTATAAACGATTCATAATAGTTGATTACATCGCGAGGTATTTGACCTCTATATGATACATTTTACAAACATTACATTCGTTTTTAAAAGACAAACTTTCTTTACAACGAAAGTTGACAGCATGCATACCATTTCATAATACATCCAACTATAATTGACTTAAAAATAATCTTGATGAACTCAATGACTCGAATGCAACGTCTTTCAAAATATGCCATGAATGACTCCAAGTAATATCCTTAAAATGAGCTAATGCACAGCGGAAGATTTGTTTAATACCTGAGAATAAACATGCTTTAAAGTGTCAACCAAAAGGTTGGTGAGTTCATAGGTTTATCATAACAATCATTTCAATATATTAATAGACCACAAGATTTCCGTTTATAAATATATGTACACTCGCAAGTGTATAAAACCGTTCTGCTTATGTTGAGGCCTCAGTAACCAACCTTAACAATAATATAATAAGTCATCTTCGCAAAGATGGATACGTACACTCGCAAGTGTATAAATAATCCTCGAAGTACTAAACATCCGCCCACTAGCTCTTATGTCTAGTGCAGCCTACAGGATGGGGGTGTTAAGCCCGATAGATCTATCTTTAGGATTCGCGCTCACATGCTCTTATAACATGTAACTAAATTACCTAGCACATCAATCCGCAGAATTATCATTTTTGATCACTTGTCTCTATTTCGTAAAGCATTTATAAAAGCAGCGCATATATTCTCAGCCCAAAAATATATATTGCAAAAGCAATTAAAAAGGGAGCAAATGAAACTCACCATACTGTATTTCGTAGTAAAAATACATATAACATCATTTAACAAGTGCAAGGTTGGCCTCGGATTCACGAACGTATCAATATTGAGATTTAATATTGCAGGAAAGTACGTAGACGCAACGAAGATGATAAACACTAGATTGACATCACGAGCATACCCATGAACCATACCCATCACCTCCATAACTATAACCCATAATTTCCTTAGCTTCGACTCATTCAAAAAACTATTTTGAAATCACTCGGACATCACTCCGTCGTAATATTTTATGTATACTAATAATATCTTGAAATAATACAGAGCAAATATATATATATATATATATATATATATATATATATATATATATATATATATATATATATATATATATATATATATATATATATATATATATATATGTAAATCGATTGAGAGAGTTTAGAGAAATATATTTTCAAGTTTCTATGAAATAATGAAACCTATTGAATTCTATTTATAATAGATTTTTGAATTATTAAAGTGAATTATTAAAGTATGAATTATTAAAGTGAATTATTAAAGTTAAAGTAAAGTAAAAGTAAAGTAAAGGTAAAGTTAAAGTATAGTAAAAGTATAAAAACTATGTATGTATAATACGCGTATAAATATATATAATATTAATTTAAATCATTATATATATTTAATGAAATAAAATATAAATATCATTATATTTATTATACTGGTTAAGTAATGAGTTGTCAAAAGTGATTCTAGATATTTATAAAAGTTATATACGTTTTAATAATAAAGTTCTTTTTAAACTGAAAACGTTTTTGTACGTTTGAAAATAGATTAATAGAATATTATGGAAACCAATTCTCCACTAGCTTTTGTCTAACTTTCGTAAATGACACTTTTTATTTTTATTTATAAATAGCTTTACAAATTATTCCGAATATCGTTAAGAGGAATAGATTTCTCAAATCATAGTGGACCTCTCAACAGAGACTTGTAATCATAATTCAATGTTTCTGATAATTCAATCATTTAATATATATTTTTTTTAATTTCATCGATAATCATATTGAAGCAAATACGTTCATATAAAGCATTATACTTTTAAATACTTTGTTGACATTTTCAATTTATAACATATACACATATACATACATATTCATATATGTTCATTTAATGGTTCGTGAATCATTGGAATTTGGTCGAGGTTTAAATGAATGTATAAACATAGTTTAAAATCCTTGAGATTTAACTTAACAAACATTGCTTATCGTGTCAGAATAATATA
Source organism: Rutidosis leptorrhynchoides (assembly GCF_046630445.1). NCBI lineage: Eukaryota > Viridiplantae > Streptophyta > Magnoliopsida > Asterales > Asteraceae > Rutidosis > Rutidosis leptorrhynchoides. The sequence continues at coordinate 422,398,229 of NC_092338.1, read as the reverse complement.
AAGAAAAAGTTTAAATTTAGTCGGAAATTTCCGGGTCGTCACAGTACCTACCCGTTAAAGAAATTTCGTCCCCGAAATTTGATAGAGGTCGTTATGGCTAACAATGAGAATGTTATTATGACGATTATGAAGTTTTATCATGTCTAAGAAGTATGGATAAAATAATTCGATTACTCAAAGCGTATGAGGGAAGTTATCGTAAATGAAGGAAATAAGATTATAGTGATTCGTCATATCTTTTGACGTCTTCACAATTGATCTCCGAATTTAAAGAAAATCTTTGTGATCTATGTTGGATTTGATGCTTCGGTGATTAAGGAGATTATGATTCTCTTTGAATTAATACGATAATCCATCTTGATTTCTCTGTCGGGTATTTCACTATAAATCCACCTCCTTCGTTTCCTTACAACTCACACCTTCTATTTTTTTCTCCCTCAACTCATATTTTAAAGTATTTGTCAATATGCTTCATCCAGTACTGATTCTCGATATACTCCTCACTTTCATATCTGTCGTTCTTCTTTTTCATCTGCCTCCGGAAGAATCTATTTACTTCTACTATACTCTCGGTTTTATAGTGTTTTTAGTTCTTCCGTGTCTTTATATTGCTATATGCATCGATATATATGGTTTATAATTTTTGGGTGGTTGTTGGGTTTTATATCTTCCCTTATATTTCAAAGCCCCTGCTTTTGTCTTCTATAATCATTGACATCCACAGTTAATGCTCCCTTCTATTTGCTGTGATTTATACTCCAATTTCTATTTTGGAGTTTTTTCCTTTCGTTTCTTCTTCTTGCGATTAAGCAACGTTTGTAATGGTCCAGTATTCGCAGATATTAATTTCAGAATGAACATAGTTAATGTTCTAAGAAGGAAATGGTAATGGCACGATTTTGATTTGTTAATTCACCAGAATACCCTGAAAAGACCGAATCATCAAGAAAATATATTCTAGATATTTTTAGAGATTAAATAGAATACAAGAGTCGTGTAACTTAGCACATGATGACGTTATGATCTGTGAATCATCATGTTCCATTTAGAAACTCAGCATGAATTACTGTAATATAATCACGTTGATCAAGTGTCATTATATTATACTAACTCATGCTTCAGCTCCCAACACTTCTTCAAGAATATTCCTATTTTAAACTCGAATGTTTCAGAATTTAGAAACTAAAATAGTTTCCTTTATGATATAATACAGATATCGCGAAGAGGTAAATGATTTCAGATAAGAATAATTATAAAAATATCTTCAGAAGTATGGATGATATTTATAATGAAAGATACGATGATATCTTAGAATGTCTAATATCAGAGGATGATGAAGGATATTGTCCGCAGGGGTTTAGAGTTAGGAGCAAGGTATTCGTTAATGACTTCAGCAAGTAATGAATCATTTGGATCCTTTGAAGGCAGGTTCAGCCTTTATGATTTGTCCACAGCCTCCTTCATACTTTGCTCAATCCGTTTTCCAGTTCTAAAGCTTCTCTTTTTCTGAGCTTTGCCAATATACTATCCTTTATAATCCAACTTTTTACTGTTAAGGTCGTTTACAGTTTTTGTTGCTTCATCAGCATTTTTCAAAATTTCGAGAACTGGTTCGCAGTTTAGGGTGTTTTTTTAGAAATTTCTCATTCAAAGAATGTAAGTCTTGGAGGTAGACGTTGTGTGTATATGTAATTGTTGATGTAGACATGCTGCGAGATTTCAAAATACTGATTGCTGATTCTCAATAATTGGTATGGCAATTCTTGTTATAAGGTACGAATAAATATATGATAGGGTTTCGATAATTATAATGATTTTTTTTTTTTTGAAAGTCAAAGATCAGTGAATTTGTTGGTAAGTTTATTGCTAATGTGGTGAATATAAACGATTCCCCGGTAACGTTGGCGAAAGGGCAACGTATCTATCGAGGTTATAATAAGACTAGTCCGACTGAAAAGTCGAAGTTGACTTGCTGGAGCTGTGACAAAACTGTCTACTTTGAAAAAGAATTGAAAAGTCATTTTAGCTAATAAATGCCAAAGGGTCTGACACGGATACGCGTTGAACTATAACTTTGGCTTCGAGAGCTTTTTTAGTACATAAATGTGGGTAATATGTGGTTGGATTATCATCTCGATTGTTCATTGTTTGAAGTGTCTTCGAAAACTTCGGAGAGTTTGAACACAGTTTGTAATCGTTAATATACATATGATGTTCTAACACAGTTTTGAAGTCAAAGTATAGCTTTGAAAGATGTAGGAATCTAAGAGTGATGTCTTCTGTTAAATCATGACTTGGATTTTGATTTGTCAAAATCAGAATGCGTAATCAAATTTGGGTGAGAATGGTTGTTTTGATTACTATACAAGAATGTATATTGTTGTGAGATTTTGGGAGTATAGTTGATGATTTGCTTAATCAGATTCGAAAAATGTAACATATTAATTGTGAATTTATATATCTCTCGGGTATTACCTACCCGTTAATTTTTTTTTTTTTTCACAATTAATATTTTGTACAACAGAATTTTATTACAGTCTTTATGAAAATATATATGTGCATATTTTCTTCAGATGTAACATAGATTTAATGAGTTAATATTAAATTAAACTCATTTGATTTACGGTTGAAACTAGAACTGAATAATCCTTAAAGACTTTAGAAATTACATAACTTTTACGGAGTATTTATTCAATAAAATTGAAATTATGAATTAATACTTCGTTATTTGTTGGTGTTTGTAACCCTTGCACCATATTCTCTAAAGCCACTACTCGAGCGCGAAGCTCGTTGACTTCTTCTATTACACCGGGGTGATTGTTGGTTCGGACGAACGGATAAATAAAATCTATAATTTGATGTAGTATATAATCGTGACGAGATACTCTGAAAATGAGAGAGAAAATGGTGTTTCGGACCGGTTCGGCGGTAAGTGCTTCAGGTTCATCGCCAAGAGGGCAATGTGGTGGATGGAAGGGATCACCTTCTTCTTGTCTCCAATTATTGAGGAGGCTACGAACCTATCCCCAATTCATCCAGAATAGATGATGGCTAATTGGTTGATCCATTCCGGTCACACTGCTTTCGGAGCTTGAGTGGGATTCCATATCGGAATTCGAGGGACTTGAACTAATGACGAATTCCATTTCGTTCGATTGAATAAAGAATTTTTCGATATGAAATGATTTTTCGGCTATCGGGTGGTATTCTAATTACATAGAATATCTATATATATAGCGCAAAAGATTTCGTAGATTACGGAGGAAATTACGGGATATGTCAGGCAAAGTTTACAGTAACAGATACGCTAAGATACGGATTAGCAGATATGCTAAGATATGAATTTTGTCTATACACTATTCATGCAATCAATGCAGTAAGACGTGTCTAGACTAAGAATGATAAGCAGGCAATTTCCGACAAAAATGATAAGCAAAACTTTTGACATGCAGACACGGTCGAAGTCCAGGCTCATTAATGCATCCTAACGACTATCAGTTAGACACACTAATGCAGACCTGGTTCGCTAAGACCACCGCTCTGATACCAACTGAAATGACCCGTTCATATACATTATAAACGATTCATAATAGTTGATTACATCGCGAGGTATTTGACCTCTATATGATACATTTTACAAACATTACATTCGTTTTTAAAAGACAAACTTTCTTTACAACGAAAGTTGACGGCATGCATACCATTTCATAATACATCCAACTATAATTGACTTAAAAATAATCTTGATGAACTCAATGACTCGAATGCAACGTCTTTCAAAATATGCCATGAATGACTCCAAGTAATATCCTTAAAATGAGCTAATGCATAGCGGAAGATTTCTTTAATACCTGAGAATAAACATGCTTTAAAGTGTCAAGCAAAAGGTTGGTGAGTTCATAGGTTTATCATAACAATCATTTCAATATATTAATAGACCACAAGATTTCCGTTTATAAATATATGTACACTCGCAAGTGTATAAAACCGTTCTGCTTATGTTGAGGCCTCAGTAACCAACCTTAACAATAATATAATAAGTCATCTTCGCAAAGATGGATACGTAAACTCGCAAGTGTATAAATAATCCTCGAAGTACTAAACATCCGCCCACTAGCTCTTATGTCTAGTGCAGCCTACAGGATGGGGGTGTTAAGCCCGATAGATCTATCTTTAGGATTCGCGCTCACATGCTCTTATAACGTGTAACTAAATTACCTAGCACATCAATCCGCAGAATTATCATTTTTGATCACTTGTCTCTATTTCGTAAAGCATTTATAAAAGCAGCGCATATATTCTCAGCCCAAAAATATATATTGCAAAAGCAATTAAAAAGGGAGCAAATGAAACTCACCATACTGTATTTCGTAGTAAAAATACATATAACGTCATTTAACAAGTGCAAGGTTGGCCTCGGATTCACGAACGTATCAATATTGAGATTTAATATTGTAGAAAAGTACGTAGACGCAACGAAGATGATAAACACTAGATTGACCTCACGAGCATACCCATGAACCATACCCATCACCTCCATAGCTATAACCCATAATTTCCTTAGCTTCGACTCATTCAAAAAACTATTTTGAAATCACTCGGACATCACTCCGTCGTAATATTTTATGTATACTAATAATATCTTGAAATAATACAGAGCAAATATATATATATATATATATATATATATATATATATATATATATATATATATATATATATATATATATATATGTAAATCGATTGATATATATATATATATATATATATATATATATATATATATATATATATATATATATATATGTAAATCGATTGAGAGAGTTTAGAGAAATATATTTTCAAGTTTCTATGAAATAATGAAACCTATTGAATTCTATTTATAATAGATTTTTGAATTATTAAAGTGAATTATTAAAGTATGAATTATTAAAGTGAATTATTAAAGTATGAATTATTAAAGTAAATTATTAAAGTATGAATTATTAAAGTGAATTATTAAAGTATGAATTATTAAAGTGAATTATTAAAGTTAAAGTAAAGTAAAAGTAAAGTAAAGGTAAAGTTAAAGTATAGTAAAAGTATAAAAACTATGTATGTATAATACGCGTATAAATATATATAATATTAATTTAAATCATTATATATATTTAATGAAATAAAATATAAATATCATTATATTTATTATACTGGTTAAGTAATGAGTTGTCAAAAGTGATTCTAGATATTTATAAAAGTTATATACGTTTTAATAATAAAGTTCTTTTTAAACTGAAAACGTTTTTGTACGTTTGAAAATAGATTAATAGAATATTATGGAAACCAATTCTCCACTAGCTTTTGTCTAACTTTCGTAAATGACACTTTTTATTTTTATTTATAAATAGCTTTACAAATTATTCCGAATATCGTTAAGAGGAATAGATTTCTCAAATCATAGTGGACCTCTCAACAAAGACTTGTAATCATAATTCAATGTTTCTGATAATTCAATCATTTAATATATATTTTTTTAATTTCATCAATAATCATATTGAAGCAAATACGTTCATATAAAGCATTATACTTTTAAATACTTTGTTGACATTTTCAATTTATAACATATACACATATACATACATATTCATATATGTTCATTTAATGGTTCGTGAATCATTGGAATTTGGTCGAGGTTTAAATGAATGTATAAACATAATTTAAAATCCTTGAGATTTAACTTAACAAACATTGCTTATCGTGTCAGAATAATATAAAGAAAAAGTTTAAATTTAGTCGGAAATTTCCGGGTCGTCACAATAGCAAGGAGTTCTTTTTCAGTAGTTGTATAGTTCGTTTGTGCTCCTTGTAACGTCTTACTAGCATAATATATAGGTTGAAATCATTTTTCAATCCTTTGTCCTAGAACGGCTCCCATTGCAAAATCACTTGCATCGCACATTAGTTCAAATGGTAGATTCCAATTTGGTGTTATCATGATCGGCGCATTAGTTAGTTTTTCTTTAAGAATATTAAAAGATTTGATACACTCATTTGAAAAGATGAATGGCGCATCTTTTTCTAGGAGTTTATTCATAGGAGTGGCAATTTTAGAAAAATCTTTTATGAAACGTCGGTAAAAACCGGCATGCCCTAGAAAACTCCTAACTCCTCTAACATTGGTGGGATGTGGAAGTTTAGCAATTACATCTACTTTAGCTCTATCCACTTCAATTCCTTCTTTTGAAATTTTATGACCAAGAACGATGCCTTCTTTAACCATGAAATGGCATTTCTCCCAATTAAGAACTAGATTTGATTGTTCGCATCTAATAAGCATTCGTTCCAGATTAACTAGACATGATTCAAATGTATCACCGAAGACTGAAAAGTCATCCATGAAAACTTCCATGCATTCTTCTATCATGTCGTGAAAAATCGCCATCATACACCTTTGAAAGGTTGTAGGGGCGTTACAAAGTCCAAATGGCATGCGTTTGTAAGCAAAAGTACCATAAGGGCACGTGAATGTGGTTTTCTCTTGATCTTCGGGTGCTATTGGAATTTGAAAATATCCGGAAAATCCATCTAGAAAACAATAGTAACTATTTCCGGCTAATCTTTCCAACATTTGATCTATGAAAGGTAAGGGAAAGTGATCTTTTCTGGTGGCGTCATTTAATTTTCTATAATCAATACATACACGCCATCCTGTTACAGTCCTAGTAGGAATAAGCTCATTTTTCTCATTTGTAATGACAGTCATGCCACCCTTCTTAGGCACGCATTGAACTGGGCTTACCCATGGACTATCAGAGATTGGATAAATTAAACCTGCATCTAGCAGTTTAATAATCTCTTTTTTAACTACATCTTGCATATTAGGATTTAGTCTTCGTTGGCGTTGCACATACGTTTTATGACCTTCTTCCATAAGGATTTTATGTGTGCAATACGAAGGACTTATTCCTTTAATATCATGAATCTTCCATGCAATGACTGGTTTATGAGCTTTCAACACAGAAATGAGTTGTGATTTCTCATTTTCAGTAAGAGAAGACGATATTATTACAGGTAATTCAGATTCACCATGTAAATAAGCGTATTCCAAATGGTTTGGAAGTGGCTTTAACTCTAATTTTGGAGGTTCTTCTATCGATGATTTGTATCGATATCTGTCTTCTTCTTTTAGCATTTGAATTTCTTCTGTTGTTGGTTCATATCCATTAGCTATAAGTGTAGCTAATATTTTAGCTTCATCAATTGGTTCATTACCTTCTCCTAAAGAACATTCTCCTGTTCCTTGTAATTTTGGAAATTCTTCTAATAATTCTGCATGTGCATCTATAGTTTGAATATAATAACATGTATCATCTGCAGATTGTGGCTGTTGCATTGCTCTATCAACTGAAAAGATAACACTCTCATCCTCTATACTTAGGGTGAGTTTCTTACCGAACACGTCTATCATTGCTTTAGCCGTGTTTAAGAATGGTCTTCCTAATATGAGAGGAACTTGAGAATCTTCTTCCATGTCCAAAACAACAAAATCTACTGGAAATACTAAAGTACCAACTTTAACTAGCATGTTCTCCATTATCCCTCTAGGATATTTTATTGATCTATCGGCTAGTTGTATGCTTATTCTGGTTGGTTTCAATTCTCCAAGGTCTAGTTTAGCGTATAGTGAATACGGCATTAGATTTATACTAGCACCTAAGTCTGCCAATGCTTCTATTGAACTAAGACTACCCAGAAAACATGGAATTGTGAAACTTCCTGGATCAGATAGTTTTTCTGGTATCTTATTCAACAGCACTGCTGAACAATTAGCATTCATAGTAACAGCCGAGAGTTCTTCCATTTTCTTTCTATTTGAGATTAGATCTTTCAAGAATTTAGCATATCTAGGCATTCCTGAAATCACATCAATGAAAGGAAGATTTAAATTTATCTGTTTAAACATATCAAAGAATTTGGATTGCTCGGCTTCAAGTTTCTCTTTCTTCATTTTACTCGGGTAAGGAAGTGGTGGTTGGTATGGTTTAACATAAGGTTTATCCTTAACTGTGTTATCATCATTAACCTTTTTAACTACCGGTTCTTTTTCCTTATCTTGATCAAGTTGTGGTTCTTGTGGAGTAGGAATAGCTTCATCAGAAGTTATAGGTATTTCAGGTGGTTTAAGTGTTGTACCACTTCTTGTGGTAATGGCTTTAGCTGTTTCATTCCGGGGGTTAGCATTTGTATCACTAGGTAGACTTCCCGGTTTTCTTTCACCTATTAACCTTGCTAGGTTACTTACTTCTTGTTCCAGATTTTGAATAGAAGCTTGTTGATTTCTAAATGCTTGAGCATTTTGTTCATTAGTTTGTTTCTGAGATATGAAAAACTGCGTTTGAGTTTCAACTAGCTTCGTCATCATATCTTCTAAATTCGGCTTTTTATCATCGGTTTGTTGTGGTGGTTTGTTTTGAAAATTAGGTCTTTGCTGATTGTAAGTATTATTGGATACTTGTTGATTGCTAGGACCTTGTTGGTTGTTGTATGGAATATTTCGGTTATAACTCTGGTTTTGATTGTAAATCGGTCTTGGCGGTTGATAATTATTCTAATAATTATTTCCAGGCCTTTGGTTTATGTATGAAATATTCTCTCTTTGTTCCATTGTTAATTCAATACTGATACAATCTTTTGTCAAATGTGGTCCTCCACACTGCTCACAACTAATTCGTATTGAGTGAATATCTTTAGTCATCTTTTCCATTCGTCTCTCGACAGCATCTATCTTTGCGAAAATGGAATCTAAGTCATGGCTAGAATCGGCTCTAGCTGCTTTAGATGATCTAACGATATCTTTTTCTTGGTGCCACTCATGTGAGTGGGAAGCAGTGTTATCAATAATTTTGTAAGCATCAGTTTCGGTTTTCTTCATAATAGAACCACCAGCTGCTATATCTATGTCTTTCCTTGTAGTGATGTCGCATCCTTGGTAGAATATTTGTACTATTTGACAGGTGTCTAAACCATGTTGCGGACATCCTCTTAATAACTTTCCATATCTTGTCCACGCCTCATATAGAGTTTCATTCGGCTTCTGTGTGAACGTAACAATTTCTGCTTGAAGTCTTACGGCTTTAGATGCAGGAAAGAATTGTTTAAGAAATTTGTCAACTAAAACGTCCCATGTATCGATCGCCCCTTCAGGTAACGATTCCAACCAATCTTTGGCTTCTCCCTTTAAAGTCCAGGGAAATAACATGAGATATATCTGTTCATCCTCCACTTCTCGGATTTTAAATAGTGTGCAGATCCTATTAAAGGTACGTAGATGTTCATTTGAATCTTCCTTCGGCGCACCACTAAATTGGCATTGATTAGTCACCATGTGTAGAATTTGTCCTTTGATTTCATAATCTGGCGCATTAATGTCTGGATGAGTAATTGCGTGACCTTGGCCAGTGCGTTTAGCTCTCATTCGGTCTTCCATACTTAAAGGTTCCAGATTCTCCATAATTGAATTTGTTGAATCGGAATCACTAGAGGATTCTGATTTAATGGTTCGTTCCTCAACAATCTCTGTTTGAATGATTGGTGGTTCCGGAGGAAAGTTTAGTGGTTCAGGATCTACGAATCGTTCCTGAATATTCTCCGGATTCTCAATTGTGAGGTCGGGTTCAAAAAAATGGATTATCGGAAATTTGAACTGAAGTACTTGGTCGACTGGATGACGATTCTAAAGAAAAATCAACGGCAGTAATATTTGCTAAATGTCTTGATCTAGTTACAGGTGGTGAACGTACAAAAGGTGGTGAACGTCTTGCTCGGTGCATTCACTGAATATCCTATTAGTTTTAAAAAGGAAAGAAAAATTATAATAAGTTATCCAATCAATAGACTTTTCTGATTTTTCCCACGTTTCGAATAGCCAAAAGATGCAGCAGAGGGGCAGGATTCGTTTGGTCTCAATATAATTGAGGACTGTTTGGCTCCAATAACCCGGTCCACGTACAAATCCAACTATTACTACGAACCAGAAAATTTTGATGTCTATCAATTTAACCACTTAAAATAAATTTTCGTAATTTTAAGAAATTTAGATAAGAAGTAGAATAAAAATCTATGTCCTAAAACTAGAATAGCGAGAAATAAGAAAGAAAAAGAGCGTGTCGGAAAAAGGTCGAAAAAGAAAAATAGTTGAAAAATAAAAGGTGACGGAAAAATAAAAGAAACTTATAAAACTTAAAAATACTTGACTAACCTAACCTTATTACTACAACTAACTTAAAATTATAATCGCAAATTGAGATAACTAATTGGAATGATAATTGGTACATAGTAAAAGGTGTCTAAAAATATTAAAGCTTACAGGAAAAACTAAATCCCAAATGGAAATAACTTAAAAAGAAACTAAAACTTAAAAAGGCGCCGCAAAATTCTAAAGCACCTAAATCTTAGTCTAAAGAAAAAGCACTTAACGAATTCTACGGCAAAGCCTAAAAATCTAGAAGTAAAAATAACTATGGCAAAAACTAAGTTTAAAACTAAATATGAGCGAAAAATACAAAAGTTACGCTAAAACGATTAAAAAGGGACAAAATATAAAAATATACAAAAAGTTGTAAAAATTACAATTTTTATAAAAATATTATTTTTATATTATTTATTTATTAAAACTACTAATTTTACAAATTAATTAAACTAAATTAACTAAAATATAAAATAAATAAAAAGTAAAACTAAAAATAAAACTAATTATAATAATAATAAAAACTAGGGTTAATAATAATAATAATTAATAATCACCCGTAATTAATGCTAATTTAGGGTTCTGTCGCCTGTCAGAAAAGCTCCGCGAGTCGCGGTATTCCAAGCAACAAACCTACGCGAGTCGCGGGGTTCAGAAATTCAATTGACAGCTTATTTAAAAATCAACGCGTTTTTATTTTATTTTATATATTAGCGTTGCGCTTCCGGCGTTTAAGAGTTATTCCCCGGCAGCGGCGCCAAAAATAACTTGATGTGCGGCGAGGGGTATATGAAATACTATTAAAGTTTACAAGGAAATACTATTAAATACGATACATTTTTACACAAGATATTTATTTATTTAGAGAATGGATATACTTAAACCTTGCTACAACACTTATAGGCAGTGTACCTAATCGTACAATAGTGTAGTTTTTAGTAAGTCCGGTTCGTTCCACAGGGAAATCTTTAAACAAAGCTTAACGCTATCTTAGTTTACTTTTAGAAAAATACAAATATATATATAAGTAATATTATTATTATAAAGGGGGGTTTTTACCGTTTAATGACCGGTTTGTCGATTTTAAAACTTTAGTCGCAGTTAAAACCAAATGTAATATAATAAAAATAAATACAAGACTTAAATTAAAGCGTAAAGTAAATAACGATAATGAAATTGCGAATAATAAAAGTGCGATAAAATAAACTTGCGATAATTAAAAAGTACGATAATTAAAAGTGCAATTAAATATAATAAAAATGCGATAATTAGAAGTGAAATTAAATATAAAATAAAGGAAATTAAATATGAAATAAAAGAATTATGCTTATTTAAACTTCCGTAATCATGATGTTTGACGTGTTGATTTTAGTTTTATGCCCATGGGTTAAATGTCCTTTATCCTGGATTATTTAATATGTCCGTCTGGTTTTTGTCCATAACAGTCCATCAGTCATAAATATAAAGTGCGAGTGTCCTCGTCAAATTATCTTTATACCCGAAGTTAAATATTCCAACTAATTGGGGATTTAAACTGTAACAAGATTTTAATACTTTGTTTAATAATTACACCAGGTTGTCGACTGAGTGTAACCCAAGGTTTTAATATTTTGTTATCAATTATACCAAGTGTCCTTGTACATAATTTCACCCCTGTTTTAATTATTCTAGTGGCTATTAATCCATTCCCGTGTCCGGTTAAATGAACGATTATTCGTACATATAAATACCCCGCCCATCGTGTCCGATCGAGTGTATATGGTAATTTATAGGGACGCCCAATTGTAAATCTTTATATTAACATTAACAAACTATCATTTAGTTAAACAAATATAAAGCCCATTAATAGCCCATAGTCTAATTTCCACAAGTGTCGTTCTTTTGTCCAAACCCCAATTATGGTACAAAGCCCAATTACCCAATTTTAGTAATTAGCCCAACATCATGATTACTTCGGATTAAATAAGCATAATAATAACTTAGCTACGAGACATTAAATTAAAAAGGTTGAACATAACTTACAATGATTAAAAATAGCGTAGCGTTACACGGACAGAATTTCGACTTACACCCTTACAACATTTGCTAACATACCTTTATTATTAGGATTTAAAATTAAAATTAAAATATAAATTATAAATATATATTACGTATATATTGAGAGAAGAAGGAAAAAAAGATGATTAAAAATGCTCAGAATTCGGTTGCTTTTATAGGGATTTTCAAATCTTGGGGCTCCGCGACTCGCGGCATTTTTGGCCTTCAAACTCCGCGAGTCGCGGAGTTTGAAATTACAGCTCAGTCCCTTTTGGAGTCTTTCTTGCCGACGGTTTTAAATATTAATATAATATATAAATAATTATAAGAATTATTTAGATATTATATTATATTTATGTGCATAGTTGACTTGTAATTTTTAGTCCGTTGCGTCGAGCGTTGAGAGTTGACTCTGGTCCCGGTTCCGGATTTTCGAACGTCCTTGCGTACAATTTAATATCTTGTACTTTGCGTTTTGAATCTTGTACTCTTGTAATTTCGAGACGTTTCTTATCAATAATTGGAACCTCTTTGATTTTATTTTGTACTTTTGAGCTTTTTGGTCGTTTGCGTCTTCAATTCGTCGAATCTGTCTTTTGTCTTCACCTTTTATTATTTAAACGAATATTACTTGTAAATAGAACAATTGCAACTAAAAGCTTGTCTTTCTTGAGGAATAATGCTATGAAATATATGTTCGTTTTTAGCATTATCACCTATCAGAGATAATAGAGATTGGTATTCCATGTCTGGAGACGACTTCCTTCAAATACAGTCGTGCTAACTTCTCCATCTTGTCATCTTCTCTTATTGGCAGGAAGTGTGCTGATTTGGTGAGACGATCAACTATTACCCAAATAGTATCAAAACCACTTGCAGTCCTTCGCAATTTAGTGATGAAATCCATGGTAATGTTTTCCCATTTCCATTCTGGGATTTCGGGTTGTTGAAGTAGACCTGATGGTTTCTGATGCTCAGCTTTGACCTTAGAACACGTCAAACATTCTCCTACGTATTTAGCAACATCGGCTTTCATACCCGACCACCAAAAATGTTTCTTGAGATCCTTGTACATCTTCCCCGTTCCAGGATGTATTGAGTATCTGGTTTTATGAGATTCTCTAAGTACCATTTCTCTCATATCTCCAAATTTTGGTACCCAAATCCTTTCAGCCCTATACCGGGTTCCGTCTTTCCGAATATTAAGATGCTTCTCCAATCCTTTGGGTATTTCATCTTTTAAATTTCCCTCTTTTAAAACTCCTTGTTGCGCCTCCTTTATTTGAGTAGTAAGGTTATTATGAATCATTATATTCATAGATTTTACTCGAATGGGTTCTCTGTCCTTCCTGCTCAAGGCATCGGCTACCACATTTGCCTTCCTCGGGTGGTAACGAATCTCAAAGTCGTAATCATTCAACAATTCAATCCACCTACGCTGCCTCATATTCAGTTGTTTCTGATTAAATATGTGTTGAAGACTTTTGTGGTCGGTATATATAATACTTTTGACCCCATATAAGTAGTGCCTCCATGTCTTTAATGCAAAAACGACCGCGCCTAATTCCAAATCATGCGTCGTATAATTTTGTTCGTGAATCTTCAATTGTCTAGACGCATAAGCAATCACCTTCGTTCGTTGCATTAATACACAACCGAGACCTTGCTTTGATGCGTCACAATAAATCACAAAATCACCATTCCCTTCAGGCAATGACAATATAGGTGCCGTAGTTAGCTTTTTCTTCAATAACTGAAACACTTTCTCTTGTTCATCATTCCATTCAAATTTCTTCCCTTTATGCGTTAATGCAGTCAAGGGTTTTGCTATTCTGGAAAAGTCTTAGATGAACCTTCTGTAGTAACCAGCTAGTCCTAAAAACTGGCGTATGTGTTTCGGAGTTTTCGGGGTTTCCCACTTTTCAACAGTTTCTATCTTTGCCGAATCCACCTTAATACCTTCTTTGTTCACTATGTGACCGAGGAATTGAACTTCTTCCAACCAAAATGCACACTTTGAAAACTTACCGTACAATTCTTCCTTCCTCAATACTTCTAACACCTTTCTCAAATGTTCACCGTGTTCTTGGTCATTCTTTGAGTAAATAAGTATGTCATCAATGAAAACAATGACAAACTTGTCAAGGTATGGTCCACACACTCGGTTCATATGGTCCATGAACACAGCTGGTGCATTAGTTAAACCAAACGGCATGACCATAAACTCGTAATGACCGTAACGTGTTCTGAAAGCAGTCTTTGGAATATCATCTTCTTTCACCCGCATTTGATGATACCCGGAACGTAAGTCAATCTTTGAATAAACAGACGAGCCTTGTAGTTGATCAAATAAGTCGTCGATTCTCGGTAGTGGGTAGCGGTTCTTGATGGTAAGTTTGTTCAACTCTCGGTAGTCGATACACAACCTGAATGTACCATCTTTCTTCTTGACAAACAAAACAGGAGCTCCCCACGGTGATGTGCTTGGTCGAATGAAACCACGCTCTAAAAGTTCTTGTAATTGGCTTTGCAGTTCTTTCATCTCGCTGGGTGCGAGTCTGTAAGGAGCACGAGCTATTGGTGCATCTCCTGGTACACGATCCATTTGAAATTCAACGGATCGATGTGGGGGTAATCCCGGTAATTCTTTCGGAAATACATCGGGAAATTCTTTTGCAATGGGAACATCATTGATGCTCTTTTCTTCAGTTTGTACTTTCTCGACGTGTGCTAGAACAGCATAGCAACCTTTTCTTATTAGTTTTTGTGCCTTCAAATTACTAATAAGATGTAGCTTCGTGTTGCCCTTTTCTCCGTACACCATTAAGGGTTTTCCTTTTTCTCGTATAATACGAATTGCATTTTTGTAACAAACAATCTCTGCTTTCACTTCTTTCAACCAGTCCATACCGATTATCACATCAAAACTCCCTAACTCTACTGGTATCAAATCAATCTTAAATGTTTCGCTAACCAGTTTAATTTCTCGATTCCGACATATATTATCTGCTGAAATTAATTTACCATTTGCTAATTCGAGTAAAAATTTACTATCCAAAGGCGTCAATGGACAACTTAATTTAGCACAAAAATCTCTACTCATATAGCTTCTATCCGCACCCGAATCAAATAAAACGTAAGCAGATTTATTGTCAATAAGAAACGTACCCGTAACAAGCTTCGGGTCTTCCTATGCCTCTGCCGCATTAATATTGAAAACTCTTCCGTGGCCTTGTCCATTCGTGTTCTCCTGTTTGGGCAATTTCTAATAATGTGGCCCGGTTTTTCACATTTATAACAAACTACATTAGCATAACTTGCTCCGACACTACTTGCTCCGCCATTACTCGTTCCGACACCATTTGTTCCCTTCGTTCTATTAACCCCTGGTCCGTAGACCTCACACTTCGCCGCGCTATGACCATTTCTTTTACACTTGTTGCAAAATTTGGTGCAGAACCCCGAGTGATACTTTTCACACCTTTGGCATAGCTGCTTCTGATTGTTGTTGTTGTTGCGGTTATTATTGTTGTTGGGATGATTGTTGTAGTTGCTGTTATTGTTGTTGTTGTTGTTGTTGTTGTTGTTGGGCCGTTTGTTGTAGTTGCGATTGATGTTGCGATTGTTGGGATAATTGTTGCGATTATTGTTGTAATTGCTGTTGTTGTTGTATTGGTGATTCTTATCACCGTTTTCCTCTCACTTTCTTTTGACTTACTTCACATTGGCCTCTTCAGCAGTCTGTTCTTTAATTCTTTCTTCAATCTGGTTCACTAGTTTGTGAGCCATTCTACATGCCTGTTGTATGGAGGCGGGCTCTTGTGAACTTATATCTTCTTGGATTCTTTCCGGTAATCCTTTCACAAACGCGTCGATCTTCTCTTCCTCATCTTCGAATGCTCCCGGACACAATAGGCACAATTCTGTGAATCGTCTTTCGTACGTGGTAATATCAAATCCTTGGGTTCGTAACCCTCTAAGTTCTATCTTGAGCTTATTGACCTCGGTTCTGGGACGGTACTTCTCGTTCATCAAGTGCTTGAATGCTGACCACGGTAGTGCGTACGCATCGTCTTGTCCCACTTGCTCTAGATAGGTATTCCACCATGTTAACGCAGAACCTGTGAACGTATGCGTAGCGTACTTCACTTTGTCCTCTTCAGTACACTTACTAATGGCAAACACCGATTTGACCTTCTCGGTCTACCGTTTCAATCCGATCGGTCCTTCGGTTCCATCAAATTCCAAAGGTTTGCAGGCAGTGAATTCTTTGTAGGTGCATCCTACACGATTTCCTGTACTGCTAGATCCAAGGTTATTGTTGGTATGTAGCGCAGCCTGTACTGCGGCTATGTTTGAAGCTAGAAAAGTACGGAATTCCTCTTCATTCATATTCACGGTGTGTCGAGTAGTCGGTGCCATTTCCTTCAAAATAGTCAAATGGAACAAGTTAATCATACAGAATATTAAGAGTAGTTAATAGTATTTCGTAGCATAATATGAACTCATTTATAAAAGCTTTTTCTTCATATTAGCGTTTTATAAGTTTAAATTCGGGTAGTACCTACCCGTTAAGTTCATACTTAGTAGCTAATATACAATTCAACTACTACAATTCTATATGAAAAACTGATTATAATAATATTTCGCGTTCAAACTTTTATACAATATTTTACAAACTTACAATACCGCTTATTTTACATAAAGCATGAAATATAGCACACAATAACTTTGATACAAGATAGTTGTGAAGATAATTCTGTAAAGACCCGTCCTAATCCATCCAGACGAAGTCCATATCGATTATAAACAATTCCCAACAGTTGATTACATCGCGAGGTACTTGACCTCTATATGATACATTTTACAAACATTGCATTCGTTTTTAAAAGACAAACTTTCATTTACATCGACAGTTGACAGACATGCATACCATTTCATAATATATCCAAATATAATTAACTTAATAATAATCTTGATGAACTCGATGATTCGAATGCAACGTCTTTTGAAATATGCCATGAATGACTCCAAGTAATATCTATAAAATGAGCAAATGCACAATGGAAGATTTCTTTCGTACCTGAGAATAAACATGCTTTCAAGTGTCAACCAAAAGGTTGGTGAGTTCATTAGTTTAACATAAATCATCATTTCATAATTTTAATAGACCACAAGATTTCATATTTCCATTTCTCATAAACATACGTCCCATGCATAGAGACAAAAATATCATTCATATGGATTGAACACCTGGTAACCGACATTAACAATATGCATATAAGAATATCCCCATCATTCCGGGATCCTCCTTCGGACATGATATAAATTTCGAAGTACTAAAGCATCCGGTACTTTGGATGGGGCTTGTTGGGCCCGATAGATCTATCTTTAGGATTCGCGTCAATTAGGGTGTCTGTTCCCTAATTCTTAGATTACCAGACTATAAAGGGGCATATTCGGTTTAATAATCCAGCCATAGAATGTAGTTTTACTCAATTGTGTCTATTTCGTAAAACATTTATAAAAGCAGCGCATGTATTCTCAGTCCCAAAAATATATATTGCAAAAGCATTTAAAAAGGGAGCAAATGAAACTCACGCATATAAATATTGTAAAACAGTTAATAAAGCATTTGCATGTATTCTCAGCCCAAAAATGTAAAGAGTAAAAGGGTAAATGAAACTCACCTAATGTATTTTGTAGTAAAAATACATATGACAATTTTGAACAATGCAGGGTTGGCCTTAATTTCACGAACCTATATCATTTAAGTATATATTAACACATATAATCGTAATCGAACAAGTTTACTTATTATTAGTGATTTAATTGTTATATTTAATAGTTTATAGCTTTCATTAATAATTTAATTATATCTCTTTTATATACTTTAGATAAACAATTAGTAAAAATGTTAATATAGTTATATTACATGTATTAAATGTAGTTATTTATATATAAAAATATTTATTTGTTATTATAGTAGTGATAGTAATAATAATATTAATAAATTTATTAAGTTTGTAATTTAATCGTTTCTATAATAATATTTGTATCTACAATCATAGTAATAATAATAATAATGTTAATAATAGTAAAAATGAAAAATAATGATACTAATGATAATAATAATAATACTTATAAAAAATTTAATAATAATAATGTTGATGATAATCTTACTAAAAATGATAATTTTAATAATATTTATATTCATAATAATGATAATATTAATAATAATAGTAATAATAATAAGGATAAGAATGCTACCTCAAAAGAATAGGTCTTAAAAAAATGCCCATGTCCAGGCTCGAACCCGTGACCTCTCGCTTAACCGACTTCCTTCCAAACCACTGAAGCACTCTCATGTTCTTGTTTATATTTGCGTTTGTATTCATTTAACCAAAACCCTCGGCCTAATCTATTCCACAACTGACCCAACATAGGAAAAAGCATTTGGCCCAACTGGAATAAAGGGTTTTCGGCCCACTTATCAAAACAAGAAAAACTCGGCCCAATTATGACATGTTGACCCGATTAAAATTCGCAGTATATCATTCCAATGGTGATGACCCAGTAATACGATTCCCTCACTGATTTAAATATTAACATGTATTTGATTTATTAAAATATAACCAACATGACAACTGTGGTACCCAAACTCAATTTCTCTCACACTTTTGATATTGAAGTGGTTAAACATTTGGTGAAGTTGTCTACCACATTTGACTACATACCAATAATTTAAAACAAAAGAAATCCACTTTATATTCCTACCTCATTCTATATCATTACCCGATCCCCCTTATGTCGCCACCTTTTCCTTTAAATTTGCAATTGTCGATCACAAAGGGAAAGAAACAAAAATAAAACTCCAAAAGCAAATTGTTTGATCAATGTCTAGCTGTACATCAACTCAAACTTTCGGTTACTTGTTTAAATTAAAGGATCGATTTTAAAAGAAAAAGAAAACTGCACTTTATCCCCACCATACCACTAGTTGTTGGGTTATGTAAGTCCAAATAAATGTTGCTGAGTTGGTATTTTCGTGAGACCAAAACATGCAAGGAGAATTCGGTATACAACATCCAGGTTATCGACCCATGTTGTCCCACATGCACAACTAGTCTAATATTTGATATTACTTTTGCAAAGCAACCTTAACCCACTAAAGAATAATGATAGGTGTGGTATTGCTATGCTTAAAAGTCTATCTGCCAAAAACAAGATATTATATAAATAGTAACTTTAATTGTATGCAATACCTCATGGGAGATTTTGTATTTAATCGTTACTCTGAGGATTGTTTCGAGTTAGCTTTTGTCTCGGTAACGAAGCAGCAACAAATGCAATTAAGTAGCCTCAATGGGTGGTGGTGTTTTAAACTGGAGTGGGTTTAAAAGAAATGGCGGATTGATAAGAAAACAGAAAACATGTCGGATGTGAGTTCACAAAGGAAGAGAAAAATATTGAAGAAGATGGTGATCGATAATTCTTTAGCGATGGTCATAGGGTGGTTTACAAAGTGGTGATGGTTGTTTGACAAAGAAGAAAGAAAACGAAAATATAAAAGGTGACGGTTGGTTTTGGGAGGTAGAGGAGATCGTTAATATATATGTATATATATTTTGTTTTGTAAGTTACAAGTCGATGGTGATGTGGTAGTTAATGGTCCTCGGGTTAGGCACAAACAGAACCCGAACGTAGCAACAGATATGGGTGTTGAGGTGGTGATGATCATGTTCGATTATGATTCCCAGGTATTTCTATGTAAGTGTTTCAGTGTAAGTCCTATTATGTAGACATGCATATGTAGTTATTTAGATAGAGAGCAAGCGAATATGAATCACATTATGTGATGTGTGTTGTCGACATAATTATGCAGTATGAGATTTGAAGGACAATTTGTGAAGTCGACATATAATAGAAAGCTGACAAGGTTCTTCAGACAAGAAGAAGAAACAAGAAAAGAATTAAATCAGATATTGACCTGTAACAACAATCGTACATTCCTCTGTTTAATTAATTACTTATTAGCTGTTAGACGTGATTGTAATTGACATTGAGAATATAAGGGTGAATGAGTTTGTTGAAAACACAGTGTAATTATTTGTTTGATAGTCCAATGATATCGACACAAAGATATTCGATCAGTACTATAAATTCATTAAAAAAATAAAAGCTGAAAATTGATGTAACTTATCCTTTTTTTTGCATTTTAATCTGAGGTTGACCCCTAACAAACTAGGGACAGGACAAAAAAATTATCCACAGTTTGATTGCTATGATAAACCGATCCTATTATTTATCTGATTATATAATCGGTGTAACTAATTAAGTAGATTAATAATTGACAATGCTAAAAACGAACATATATTTCATAGCATTATTCCTCAAGAAAGACAAGCTTTTAGTTGCAATTGTTCTATTTACAAGTAATATTCGTTTAAATAATAAAAGGTGAAGACAAAAGACAGATACGACGAATTGAAGATGCAAACGACCAAAAAGCTCAAAAGTACAAAAGACAATCAAAGAGGTTCCAATTATTGATAAGAAACGTCTCGAAATTACAAGAGTACAAGATTCAAAACTCAAAGTACAAGATATTAAATTGTACGCAAGGACGTTCGAAAATCCGGAACCGGG
The DNA here is from genome assembly GCF_046630445.1 of Rutidosis leptorrhynchoides. Classification (NCBI taxonomy): domain Eukaryota; kingdom Viridiplantae; phylum Streptophyta; class Magnoliopsida; order Asterales; family Asteraceae; genus Rutidosis; species Rutidosis leptorrhynchoides. The sequence goes on along the minus strand of NC_092338.1, from coordinate 422,377,318 downwards.
ACCAGAGTCAACTCTCAACGCTCGATGCAACGGACCAAAAATTACAAGTTAACTATGTATATAAATATAATATAATATATAATTAATTATATTAATTATATATATATTATATTTATAAATAAAAACCGTCGGCAGAGAAAGACTCCAAAGTTGTGAGCTGTAATTTCAATCTCCGCGACTCGCGGAGTTTGAAGGCAAAAATGCCGCGAGTCGCGGAGCCCCAAAAGTCGAAAATCCCTATAAAGCTCGCGCATTCTGATCGTAAAAATTCACCAAATATATATCTCTCTCTCTCAATATATCGTATATATTTATATTTATATTTTAATTTTAATTTTAATTTTAATTTTAATTATAATTCTAATAATAAGGGTATGTTAGCGAATGTTGTAAGGGTGTAAGTCGAAATTCTGTCCGTGTAACGCTACGCTATTTTTAATCATTGTAAGTTATGTTCAACCTTTTTACATTAATGTCTCGTAGCTAAGTTATTATTATGCTTATTTAAAACGAAGTAATCATGATGTTGGGCTAATTACTAAAATTGGGTAATTGGGCTTTGTACCATAATTGGGGTTTGGACAAAAGAACGACACTTGTGGAAATTAGACTATGGGCTATTAATGGGCTTTATATTTGTTTAACTAAATGATAGTTTGTTAATGTTAATATAAAGATTTACAATTGGGCGTCCCTATAAATTACCATATACACTCAATCGGACACGAAGGGCGGGGTATTTATATGTACGAATAATCGTTCATTTAACCGGACACGGGAATGGATTAATAGCCACTAGAATAATTAAAACAGGGGTGAAATTATGTACAAGGGCACTTTGTATAATTGATAACAAAATATTAAAACCTTGGGTTACACTCAGTCGATATCATGGTGTAATTATTAAACAAAATATTAAAATCTTGTTACAGTTTAAGTCCCCAATTAGTTGGAATATTTAACTTCGGGTATAAGAATAATTTGACGAGGACACTCGCACTTTATATTTATGACTGATGGACTGTTATGGACAAAAACCAGACGGACATATTAAATAATCCAGGACAAAGGACAATTAACCCATGGGCATAAAACTAAAATCAACACGTCAAACATCATGATTACGGAAGTTTAAATAAGCATAATTCTTTTATTTCATATTTAATTTCCTTTATTTTATATTTAATTGCACTTCTAATTATCGCACTTTTATTTATTGTTATTTAATTGCACTTTTAATTATCGTCCTTTTTAATTATCGCAAGTTTATTTTATCGCACTTTTATTATTCACAATTTCATTATCGTTATTTACTTTACGCTTTAATTTAAGTCTTGTATTTATTTTTAATATTTTACATTTGGTTTTAACTGCAACTAAAGTTTTAAAATCAACAAACCGGTCATTAAACGGTAAAAATCCTCCTTTATAATAATAATATTACTTATATATATATTTGTATTTTTATAAAAGTAAACTAATATAGCGTTGAGCTTTGTTTAAAAAAGATTCCCTGTGGAACGAACCGGACTTACTAAAAACTACACTACTGTATGATTAGGTACACTGCCTATAAGTGTTGTAGCAAGGTTTAAGTATATCCGTTCTCTAAATAAATAAATATCTTGTGTAAAATTGTATCGTATTTAATAGTATTTCCTGCTAAAATTTAATAACTATTTTATATACCCCTCGCGAAACATCAAGTATTTTTGGCGCCGCTGCCGGGGAACTTCTTAAACGCCGGAAGCGCAACGCTAATATAAAAAAAAAGATTTTTAGTTTACTTTTATTAAAATTTGTTTTTATAAAAATACGTTTTAAATATTCAAAAATATAAAAAGAAAAACAAAAATTTATATATTTTTAAGAGTTTGTTAAAAGTTTTATAAGTTTCTTTATTTTTATTTTAGTTTATAAAAATATAAGTTTTATTTAAATATCTTTTATTTATATTAAAACAGAAAATAAAAAAAAACGCGTAAATTAAAACTGATCCAGAGTTGAAAACTGGAACCCCGCGACTCGCGGGGTTTGCTGTTTGAAATACCGCGACTCGCAGAGTTTCTCTGACACCGACAGAAACCCTAAACTGCATTTATTACGGATTATTATTAATTATAATTATTATTAACCCTAATTATTATTATTATTATTATTATAATTAGTTTTATTTTAATTTAAGTTTTATTTAATTTATATTTTAGTTAAATTAGTTTAATTAAATTATAAAATTAATAGTTTTAATAAATAAATAATATAAAAATAATATTTTTATAAAAATTGTACTTTTTATAACTTTTTGTATATTTTTATAATTTGTCCCTTTTTAATTGTTTTAGCGTCATATTTAGTTTTAAACTTAGTTTTTGCCATAGTTATTTTTACTTCTAGATTTTTAGGCTTTGCCGTAGAATTCCTTAAGTGCTTTTTCTCTAGACTAAGATTTAGGTACTTTAGAATTTTGCGACGCCTTTTTAAGTTTTAGTTTCTTTTTAAGTTAATTCCATTTGGGATTTAGTTTTTCTTGTAAGCTTTAATATTTTTAGACGACTTTTACCTATGTATCAATTATCATTCCAATTAGTAATCTCAATTTGCGATTATAATTTTAAGTTAGTTGTAGTAATAAGGTTAGGTTAGTCAAGTATTTTTAAATTTTTATAAGTTTCTTTTATTTTTCCGTCACCTTTTATTTTTCAACCTTTTTCCGACGAACTCTTTTTCTTTCTTATTTCTCGCTATTCTAGTTTTAAGACATAGATTTTTATTCTACTTCTTATCTAAATTTCTTAAAATTACGAAAATTTATTTTAAGTGGTTAAATTAATAGACATCAAAATTTTCTGGTTCGTAGTAATAGTTGGATTTGTACGTGGACCGGGTTATTTGAGCCAAACAGTCCTCAATTATATTGAGACCAAACGAATCATGCCCCTCTGCTGCATCTTTTGGCTATTCGAAACGTGGGCAAAATCAGAAAAGTCTATTGGTTGGATAACTTATTATAATTTTTCTTTCCTTTTAAAAACTAATAGGATATTCAGTGAATGCACCGAGCAAGACGTTCACCACCTTTTGTACGTTCACCACCTGTAACTAGATCAAGACATTTAGCAAATATAACCGCCATTGATTTTTCTTTAGAATCGTCATCCAGTCGACCAAGTACTTCAGTTCAAATTTCCGATAATCCATTTTTTGAATCCGACCTCACAATTGAGAATCCGGAGAATATTCAGGAACGGTTCGTAGATCCTGAACCATTAAACTTTCCTCCGGAACCACCAATCATTCAAACAGAGATTGTTGAGGAACGAACCATTAAATCAGAATCCTCTAGTGATTCCGATTCAACAAATTCAATTATGGAGAATCTGGAACCTTTAAGTATGGAAGACCGAATGAGAGCTAAACGCACTGGCCAAGGTCACGCAATTACTCATCCAGACATTAATGCGCCAGATTATGAAATCAAAGGACAAATTCTACACATGGTGACTAATCAATGCCAATTTAGTGGTGCGCCGAAGGAAGATCCAAATGAACATTTACGTACCTTTAATAGGATCTGCACACTATTTAAAATCCGAGAAGTGGAGGATGAACAGATATATCTCATGTTATTTCCCTGGACTTTAAAGGGAGAAGCCAAAGATTGGTTGGAATCGTTACCTGAAGGGGCGATTGATACATGGGATGTTTTAGTTGACAAATTTCTTAAACAATTCTTTCCTGCATCTAAAGCCGTAAGACTTCAAGCAGAAATTGTTACGTTCACACAGAAACCAAATGAAACTCTATATGAGGCGTAGACAAGATATGGAAAGTTATTAAGAGGATGTCCGCAACATGGTTTAGACACCTGTCAAATAGTACAAATATTCTACCAAGGATGCGACATCACTACAAGAAAAGACATAGATATAGCAGCTGGTGGTTCTATTATGAAGAAAACCGAAACTGATGCTTACAAAATTATTGATAACACTGCTTCCCACTCACATGAGTGGCACCAAGAAAAAGACATAGTTAGATCATCTAAAGCAGCTAGAGCCGATTCTAGCCATGACTTAGATTCCATTTCCGCAAAGATAGATGCTGTGGAAAGACGAATGGAAAAGATGACTAAGGATATTCACTCAATACGAATTAGTTGTGAGCAGTGTGGAGGACCACATTTGACAAAAGATTGTCTCAGTATTGAATTAACAATGGAACAAAGAGAGAATATTTCATACATAAACAAAGGCTTGGAAATAATTATCAGAATAATTATCAACCGCCAAGACCGATTTACAATCAAAACCAGAATTATAACCGAAATATTCCATACAACAACCAACAAGGTCCTAGCAATCAACAAGTATCCAATAATAATTACAATCAGCAAAGACCGAATTTTCAAAACAAACCACCACAACAAACCGATGATAAAAAGCCGAATTTAGAAGATATGATGACGAAGCTAGTTGAAACTCAAACGCAGTTTTTCACATCTCAAAAACAAACCAATGAACAAAATGCTCAAGCATTTAGAAATCAACAAGCTTCTATTCAAAATCTAGAACAAGAAGTGAGTAACCTAGCAAGGTTAATAGGTGAAAGAAAACCGGGAAGTCTACCTAGTGATACAAATGCTAACCCCCGGAATGAAACAGCTAAAGCCATTACCACAAGAAGTGGTACAACACTTAAACCACCTGAAATACCTGTAACTTCTGATGAAGCCATTCCTACTCCACAAGAACCACAACCTGATCAAGATAAGGAAAAAGAACCGGTAGTTGAAAAGGTTAATGAAGATAACACAGCTAAGGCTAAACCTTATGTTAAACCATATCAACCACCACTTCCTTACCCGAGTAAAATGAAGAAAGAAAAACTTGAAGCCGAGCAATCCAAATTCTTGGATATGTTTAAACAGATAAATGTAAATCTTCCTTTCATTGATGTGATTTCAGGAATGCCTAGATATGCTAAATTTTTGAAAGATCTAATCTCAAATAGAAAGAAAATGGAAGAACTCTCGGCTGTTACTATGAATGCTAATTGTTCAGCAGTGCTGTTGAATAAGATACCAGAAAAACTATCTGATCCAGGAAGTTTCACAATTCCATGTTTTCTGGGTAGTCTTAGTTCAATAGAAGCATTGGCAGACTTAGGTGCTAGTATAAATCTAATGCCGTATTCACTATACGCTAAACTAGACCTTGGAGAATTGAAACCAACCAGAATTAGCATACAACTAGCCGATAGATCAATAAAATATCCTAGAGGGATAATGGAGAACATGCTAGTTAAAGTTGGTACTTTAGTATTTCCAGTAGATTTTGTTGTTTTGGACATGGAAGAAGATTCTCAAGTTCCTCTCATATTAGGAAGACCATTCTTAAACACGGCTAAAGCAATGATAGACGTGTTCGGTAAGAAACTGACCCTAAGTATAGAGGATGAGAGTGTTACCTTTTCAGTTGATAGAGCAATGCAACAACCACAATCTGCAGATGATACATGTTATTATATTCAAACTATAGATGCACATGCAGAATTATTAGAAGAATTTCCAGAATTACAAGGAACAGGAGAATGTTCTTTAGGAGAAGGTAATGAACCAATTGATGAAGCTGAAATGTTAGCTTCACTTATAGCTAATGGATATGAACCAACAACAGAAGAAATTCAAATGCTAAAAGAAGAAGACAGATATCGATATAAATCATCGATAGAAGAACCTCCGAAATTAGAGTTAAAGCCACTTCCAAACCATTTGGAATACGCTTATTTACATGGTGAATCTGAATTACCTGTAATAATATCGTCTTCTCTTACTGAAAATGAGAAATCACAACTCATTTCTGTGTTGAAAGCTCATAAACCAGCCATTGCATGGAAGATTCATGATATTAAAGGAATAAGTCCTTCATATTTCACACATAAAATCCTTATGGAAGAAGGTCATAAAACGTATGTGCAACGCCAATGAAGACTAAATCCTAATATGCAAGATGTAGTTAAGAAAGAGATTATTAAACTGCTAGATGCAGGTCTAATTTATCCAATCTCTGATAGTCCATGGGTAAGCCCAGTTCAATGCGTACCTAAGAAGGGTGGCATGACTGTCATTACAAATGAGAAAAATGAGCTTATTCCTACTAGGACTGTAACATGATGGCGTGTGTGTATTGATTATAGAAAATTAAATGACGCCACCAGAAAAGATCACTTTCCCTTACCTTTCATAGATCAAATGTTGGAAAGATTAGCCTGAAATAGTTACTATTGTTTTCTAGATGGATTTTCCGGATATTTTCAAATTCCAATAGCACCCGAGGACCAAGAGAAAACCACATTCACGTGCCCTTATGGTACTTTTGCTTACAAACGCATGCCATTTGGACTTTGTAACGCCCCTGCAACCTTTCAAAGGTGTATGATGGCGATTTTTCACAACATGATAGAAGAATGCATGGAAGTATTCATGGATGACTTTTCAGTCTTCGGTGATACATTTAAATCATGTTTAGTTAATCTGGAACGAATGCTAATTAGATGCGAAAAATCAAATCTAGTACTTAATTGGGAGAAATGCCATTTCATGGTTAAAGAAGGCATCGTTCTTGGACATAAAATTTCAAAAGAAGGAATTGAAGTGGATAGAGCTAAAGTAGATGTAATTGCTAAACTTCCACATCCCACCAATGTTAGAGGAGTTAGGAGTTTTCTAGGGCATGCCGGGTTTTACCGACGTTTCATAAAAGATTTTTCTAAAATTGCCACTCCTATGAATAAACTCCTAGAAAAGGATGCTCCATTCATCTTTTCAGATATGTGTATCAAATCTTTTAATATTCTTAAAGAAAAACTCACTAATGCGCCGATCATGATAACACCAAATTGGAATCTACCATTTGAACTAATGTGCGATGCAAGTGATTTTGCAATGGGAGCCGTTTTAGGACAAAGGATTGAAAAACGATTTCAACCTATATATTATGCTAGTAAGACGTTACAAGGAGCACAAACGAACTATACAACTACTGAAAAAGAACTCCTTGCTATTGTCTTTGCTTTTGACAAATTTCGATCATATCTCGTTCTAGCAAAAACGGTGGTCTATACCGACCATTCTGCTCTTAGATACCTATTTTCAAAACAAGATGCTAAACCAAGATTAATCCGTTGGATCTTACTCTTACAAGAATTTGATATTGAAATCCGAGATAAAGGAGGAGCAGAAAATCTTGTCGCTGATCATCTTTCTCGTCTTGAAAATCCCGAATTAGAAGTTCTAAATGAATCAGCCATACAAGACAACTTTCCTGATGAATATCTATTGAAGATAGATTATAAAGAAATCCCATGATTTGCAGACTATGCAAATTATTTAGTATGTGGATTCCTTGAAAAAAGATTATCGTACCAAAGACGAAAGAAATTCTTCAGTGATATAAAACACTATTTCTGGGAAGATCCACATCTGTTTAAAAGTTATCCCGATGGAATAATACGCCGATGTGTATTTGGAAATGAAGCTAGTAAAATATTAAACCATTGTCACACAGGACCAACAGGAGGGCATTATGGGCCTCAACTAACAGCAAGAAAAGTTTATGATGCTGGATTCTATTGGCCTACAATTTACAAAGACGCACACCTTCTTTGCAAATCCTGTGAGGCATGTCAAAGGGCCGGAAAAATAAGTCAACGTGATGAAATGCCACAAAATGTCATCCAAGTATGTGAAGTATTTGACATTTGTGGTATTGACTTTATGGGTCCATTTCCAAAATCTCATAATAATCTATATATACTCGTAGCCATTGATTATGTATCTAAATGGGCGGAAGCACAAGCTCTCCCAACTAACGATGCACGAGTTGTAGTCAACTTTTTAAAACGTCTTTTTGCAAGGTTTGGAACACCGAAAGCTTTAATAAGTGATCGGGGTACTCATTTCTGTAATAATCAACTTGAGAAAGTTCTTAAAAGATATGGAGTAACTCATAAAATCTCCACCGCATATCATCCACAAACAAGTGGACAAGTTGAAAATACCAACCGAGCTTTAAAACGTATTCTAGAGAAAACCGTAGGATCAAATTCGAAGGAATGGTCCATTAAATTGGAGGATGCACTCTGGGCTTTTAGAACAGCCTACAAAACTCCAATTGGAACCACACCTTTTAGACTTGTTTATGGAAAAGCATGTCATCTTCCAGTAGAAATTGAACACAAAGCATTTTGGGCTTTGAAGACATGTAATCTTGATTTACATGAAGCCGGACGTCTACGATTAAGTCAACTAAACGAATTAGAAGAATTAAGACATGAAGCATACGAAAATTCGTTAATCTATAAAGAAAGAACGAAGAAATGGCATGATAAAAGAATCAGCAGTTCAAAAGAATTTAAAGAAGGAGACAGAGTTCTTCTTTTCAATTCACGATTCAAGCTATTTCCTGGAAAATTGAAATCAAGATGGTCTGGACCATTCATAGTCAAAAGAGTTTTCCCATACGGAATGATAGAATTGATAAATTCAAATGGGATTGAATTTAAAGTTAATGGTCACAGAGTTAAACATTACATACATGGTCCGATGGAAGTCGACAACGAAGTTAATCACAATTTCGACACCACAGCTAACTAAGTGTGGGGAGAATCAAGTCTTTAAAGGATAATATGTATTTCTGTTAGAGTTAGATTGTCTGTTTTCATATAGTTCTCGAAAATGGAACCCGAATGGTCTTTCCCTAGCAGACCCTAAAGAACTAGTCTTCTCCCCCCATTCTGAATTTTTTATTTTTTTAGGTTTTTACAAAATGAAGACTGCCTGTGAACTAAACCATGGTCTAATGCTACACGCTTTGATCACTAAAAGAAATAATGACATACTACCAAGTGAAATAGTATCAGTAATCAGAGAAAGAATGGACGGAGTTAGAAAAGAATCCTGATGCGAAGATAATAAGTTACAATTTGGTAAAGGAAAATCAAAATCCGCAGCAAAAAGAAGAGCACGACACCTAGAAAGATGTTACAAATGCGGAAAATGGTCACATGGAGGTAAATGTTCAAATAATCAAACCTATTCAAATACCGAATTTGTTACTTTATGCAGAGACGGACCGTTCATATGTTTAGAAGAAAAGACACTGAATGCTCGAGGTTACGCCTATGTAGCCATGGAAAACCAATTAAACCGACTATCTTATGAATGGGATAGATCATATAACTAAGAAATCTATTTCACAGGTACGTCTGTACAGTTTTTATTTTTATTTTTAACCTTTTGATAATAAACGCTAATTTGTTCGCTAAAAAGTATTAAATTGGTATTGAATAAAATTAGGTTTGGCGACCGAAATTATTGATATCATTCAAAAATTTATTACATCACTGCGAAATTTAACGTTTATTCTTAAGGTATAAATATCTTTAATCAATCAACCCAAAATATTTCAAAAATTCGTCATGAGTTAAATTAGGTTTTGGAACCGAAATTACTTTACCGAAAAGAGGGGCGCATATTTTTGATAATATTTGATTGATTAAAGTGGGATAAAAAGCCAAAAAGATTTTTAATTTTATTTTTACCATGTTTTTAAAATTAATATTTAAATCTTGAATTAATATTGTAAACTTTGTAAAAACAATATTTTTAAAATTGTAAATATTTGAAATTTTTAAATTAAGTTTGGTGTGAATTTATAATATTTGAATTTTTAAATTAAGTTTGGTGTGAATTTTTAATTTTTTAAAAAAAAAATGTGAAATTTTAATTTTATGCATTTCAAATTTTAAGTTTGATGTGAATTTTTAATATTAATTTTGAATTTTATATTTAAATTGTGTAAATTTAAAAACAAAAATTTACTTTATCTCATTAAGTTAAAAATATGATTTTTAAAATTCGTCGTAAGTTGAAGACTAGGTCTTTGAACCGAAATTGCTTTACCCAAGGAAGGGACGAGAATTTTTATTATCATTATTTTTAATCTTATTGAATTAAAGTATGCCAAAAACATTAAAAAACCAAAAATCTTAGCTTTTAAAACAATCGCTACAAAAAGACAAATTTTAAAATTTTGTCGAAGGACGGACTAGGACATCGATCCGAAACGACCTCGTCCTAAATAACAAGGGAAACAAAATTTTAAAATTAAGTACTTAATTGTTTTATAAGTTAATGATTATAAAAAAAAATATAGCAAACTCCGCGACTCGCGGAGTTTGAAGGGTATTTCACCGCGAGTCGCGGGAGGACCGGATTACAGAAAAAAAAAGAGCTGAAACAGCTCAGTTTCACTCCCCACAACAGAAAAAAACTGCGAACATACTCCACAAAAACCCGAAAAATACACCCCAAATTCACAATTTTTAACCGTTAATCACCAAATTTTTTACTAAAATCATGTTGAGAAGGATGCTATCTAGGAATTACTCAAGAAAAACGGTAAATTTCTACACCTAAACACCATTTAATCCGAAATTAGTGTTCTTGAGCCATTTTTTCCCCAATTTGATTTTGATGCTTTTTAGTGTAATTAGGCTTAAATTGTTTATGTATTATGCTTGTGTAACCTAGATTGATGCTATTTAACATGATTAGAAGCCTTAAACTTCAAATTTTGAATAATCTAGGGTTTGTGTTCTTGAAAAAATTTGGGGCTTTTTGATATAAACAGGTTATGGCCGATTTTTGTCATGAATTGTTGCTAAATTAAGTAGTGTAACATGTTTAGGTAGTTAAATGATCCAAACTTTGAGCCTAAACATGATTTTGAGAATTAAAGTGGACTTTTTCAAGTCTAAAATTCATGAACTTGATTTTTGAAAGATAATGCCATTTGAAACTTGTTTAATTGCTAGTAATGATTATTTTGACATGTTATTTGAGTTGAATGCTTATGAACTTGGCGAACATTTTCGTATATGCTTATTTGAAAAAGTGTAGATTTGATAAAAATGTGAAAATAAGCTTAAGTTTAATATAAATTGATAATGTCATTGTAATTATTTTGATTGATGATTTTGCTGACACTAATGCATATTTGGATGCACAAAAATTGTGTTTGATGTGTTTTGCAGACTGAAATGGGTGAATCTTCATCCCAAGCCCGTAATGCTCCTGCTGAGAATGCGGAACAACAGGAGGTGGATAACTACTACAAGCAGGATATACCTCATCCAGTCATGACCTTTTCTGATATGCACTTGGAAGAGTTGCACCCGAACCTGAGATTTGACAGACTTTGGATAGATTATCCAAAATATCAAAGGGGTTTGCATACTCTTCATTCCAAGGTTGTTAAGGTACCGAGGGTCATAGAATGGGGACCCTTAGAAACTGTAGAATTGGCCGGGCCAATTAGGGAATTACTTGTACAGAGGTATGGTAATTCTACTTTTAATGACTGGGTACGTTTATTCACCATGCGTAGACCTGTATATAAAGTATGGTGTGAAGAATTGTTGTGTAGTATAGAGTTGAATGATCGGGTAGCTAGTTTAACCGATCGTTCTTTTATTAGATTTTTGTTAGGCGGTTCGATGCGCCACATGTATTTACTAGACATGGCTCAGGCTTTACGTATATATACGCCTGAGGAGTTAGCATCTGCCGATTGTAGAGGGTTGATACTAAACGGTAGAAAGATAGATGAAAATTTTGATACACACGGTGTGTGGAGTCAAATGACAAGCCATCACCGTTTCAAAGGGGGAAATTACTCTTATTTGGATATAGATAGAGCCGAATTAAGAGTAATTCATAGGTTTTTAGCTAATTCGATTACACAAAGGGGTAAGAACAAGGAAAAGGTAAATGAACAAGATTTGTTTTACCATATGTGTATTCGAGGCCCACAAAGCGCTGTAAGTATACCATATTGTGTGGGTTATTATTTATCAGCTATGATTTCGGGGGATGCGACCGCATAGCATAATAGGAGGTGGTATTTTTATTACTTTGATTGGTGAATATCTCTGTGTGGATATAAGTCGGGGGGGATTATTAGTAGAAGAACCAGAACCCCGCGATACTATAGGTTTAAATGTATACCATGGTGCGAAAGTTTTGAAGAGGCGAAATAACGCCGCAGTACCATACCATGGTAGACATCCACAGGTTGAGAGAAACCAACAGCAAGGTAATGTAGGAGGGGGGAATGAGATGCAAGAAATGCAGAGGTTTATAGCTTCTCAGGAGTACGAAAATGCTAGACAGAGAGCATTTGAGGATTGGCAAGTTCATCAGAACCAGATCATAGCTCATTGCCAACATATAGGTAGAAACTATATTCCTACACCGAAACCCATCTTCCCTCCCTGGTCTATAGAGATGCAGCCACCATATCCTACGTATAACCCTGCCGAAGCATTCTATAGCACCTATGGTTATGCCTGGAACCCCTATTGGTATCAATATCATCCCTAGTCTACTTATTATATTTTTTTAATTTGGTAATTTGTAATGATTGATACGTTTAATACTTTTGTTAATATTGTAATCATTTTTATAATTGTCTAACTTTTATTCTTAGATTTTAATAATTTTTGAATGTGGGGTAATATACCAAACTTCAAAAATATGTATATATGTTTGCAGTTTATCTTATGTACACAACAGGGTAAAACAACGCATTTTCAAAGACTGGCATTAACTTCAGCAAAAGCAACTAATTTTGACGACAAGATGCAAAATATATGTGAAATAACAACAAGACGGAATGAACAAATGATGTGCACCATTTATCATTCAACAAACAAACACCAATATATTTGAAAACTTTGGTAAAAATTTAATCATTTTCACACAAATCACCCTCAATAATTTAAATTGTTACTGATTTCTTGCACATGAGGGCATTGCAAGATCTTAAGTGTGGGAAGGGGTTAAATTCTTTCGGATTTTAAAATTTTTATCTTAAACACTTGGTTACCATTAAAAATACTAGTAAAGCAGTAGTTGTATTAGAATCTAGTGCTCTCTGATAATAAAGAACAGCCCTAGTCTTATATACTGACTACCCAATCCTAGTAAAATTTTTCAAAATTTTCAATTAAATGAACTCAAAATCATGTTTATACATATTTATGAACGATAAAATTAGGTTTTAACACCGAAATTATTGTAACCTCGGAAAGGACATAAATTGAGAAACAAACCAAAATGTTAAAATTCATTTAAAATGGAATAGAGGACGATAAAAAGGAAAATAAAAGCCAAGTCTTGGAAAATTCTCCAAGTTATTCAAAACATATATCACATATTTCTGTAACAAATAACTGAAAATACTTTTGCTTTGGACTAAACTAAACTGTTTTACCCGATGAAAGAAAAGAAAAGATGGATCTACACGATGAATCAATTCCATCATTAAAAGGAAGTAAAGTCTTCTGAAAAAGACACGCGCTTCTTGATTTAGGTCATGAAGTTGTCGTCCAGACCAGCTGTAGGTTGACGAAAAATCTAGAAAAGTCATCACTAAAATCAGCAGGAAATCCACGGACCTCAGCATTAAACAGGGTCGCCAAGTGGTCAGATTTATCCTAACCATGAGAAGGATTTATCTTGTACAATGGGGGGGCACCATGCAAATTAGCTGGATAAGACTAATCAATCAGATCCCCAGAAAGGATAATCTCCTTAAAAGATCAAAAATCAGCTTTTAAGCCTGATATTACTCAATCCTTGAGATTGACCTTAAAGATTGAGAATTACAAACTCATGGAATTCAATGATATCTAAACTCGAGCTTGAACGAGAAAATATTTTGATCAAAATTATAAACCGATTTGTTTTCTGAAAACCCTATTTTCAATGCGTTCATTACCATTGAACGTAAAATCCTAGGAATTCACCTGGAATTCATTAGGTCACCTAAACTAAATCGGGTGTCAACCGTAAGAACGGTGGTTGCATAGTGGTCAAAGACAGGACCTTGTGCCAGATCGAAAAAATCATAAGGGTGAGCTTTACTATTGCTCCTACCAAGGATAGTAATTGCGTCCGACACGTTATAGACCATAATTAAAAGCATGTCAGGGGACATTGCCTTAACAGTTGCTTGTTCAACGCTTTCCTTTACAACCGGACGGTAGTTTACCGAAAAGTAATATACGGGACAAGTAAACTGGACATGTTGCTTTCCAAATACAAGGTTAGCAAGTGGGTGACACAAAACCATAAGTTTTGAGCTAAAATTTTCAAATCTGAAACCCACCAAACCCACAAAAATATTTTGCAAACACCGGTAAAGGGTTATCCCGGAAAACTTATCTAGGGTAAAAACTAGATTTAATTTTCAAAAGATCAAATGTTTTCATAAAGATCCAATTTCCTTAATGGATCTAAATTTTTATAGTCATGTGGGACTGTAAACCATATCGTTACTACCATTGTTTATACCGCCGTATAGAAAATCACTGATGTACAAAGTGTGAAGAATAAAGAAGTGATTCTAGTATTTCAAGACGATATTGCTTGAGGACAAGCAACGCTCAAGTGTGGGAATATTTGACAATGCTAAAAACGAACATATATTTCATAGCATTATTCCTCAAGAAAGACAAGCTTTTAGTTGCAATTGTTCTATTTACAAGTAATATTCGTTTAAATAATAAAAGGTGAAGACAAAAGACAGATTCGACGAATTGAAGACGCAAACGACCAAAAAGCTCAAAAGTACAAAAGACAATCAAAGAGGTTCCAATTATTGATAAGAAACGTCTCGAAATTACAAGAGTACAAGATTCAAAACTCAAAGTACAAGATATTAAATTGTACGCAAGGACGTTCGAAAATCCAGAACCGGGACCAGAGTCAACTCTCAACGCTCGACGCAACGGACTAAAAATTACAAGTTAACTATGTATATAAATATAATATAATATATAATTAATTATATTAATTATATATATATTATATTTATAAATAAAAACCGTCGGCAGAGAAAGACTCCAAAGTTGTGAGCTGTAATTTCAATCTCCGCGACTCGCGGAGTTTGAAGGCAAAAAATGCCGCGAGTCGCGGAGCCCCAAAAGTCGAAAATCCCTATAAAGCTCGCGCATTCTGATCGTAAAAATTCACCAAATATATATCTCTCTCTCTCAATATATCGTATATATTTATATTTATATTTTAATTTTAATTATAATTTTAATTATAATTCTAATAATAAGGGTATGTTAGCGAATGTTGTAAGGGTGTAAGTCGAAATTCTGTCCGTGTAACGCTACGCTATTTTTAATCATTGTAAGTTATGTTCAACCTTTTTACATTAATGTCTCGTAGCTAAGTTATTATTATGCTTATTTAAAACGAAGTAATCATGATGTTGGGCTAATTACTAAAATTGGGTAATTGGGCTTTGTACCATAATTGGGGTTTGGACAAAAGAACGACACTTGTGGAAATTAGACTATGGGCTATTAATGGGCTTTATATTTGTTTAACTAAATGATAGTTTGTTAATGTTAATATAAAGATTTACAATTGGGCGTCCCTATAAATTACCATATACACTCAATCGGACACGAAGGGCGGGGTATTTATATGTACGAATAATCGTTCATTTAACCGGACACGGGAATGGATTAATAGCCACTAGAATAATTAAAACAGGGGTGAAATTATGTACAAGGACACTTTGTATAATTGATAACAAAATATTAAAACCTTGGGTTACACTCAGTCGACATCCTGGTGTAATTATTAAACAAAATATTAAAATCTTGTTACAGTTTAAGTCCCCAATTAGTTGGAATATTTAACTTCGGGTATAAGAATAATTTGACGAGGACACTCGCACTTTATATTTATGACTGATGGACTGTTATGGACAAAAACCAGACGGACATATTAAATAATCCAGGACAAAGGACAATTAACCCATGGGCATAAAACTAAAATCAACACGTCAAACATCATGATTACGGAAGTTTAAATAAGCATAATTCTTTTATTTCATATTTAATTTCCTTTATTTTATATTTAATTGCACTTCTAATTATCGCACTTTTATTTATTGTTATTTAATTGCACTTTTAATTATCGTCCTTTTTAATTATCGCAAGTTTATTTTATCGCACTTTTATTATTCGCAATTTCATTATCGTTATTTACTTTACGCTTTAATTTAAGTCTTGTATTTATTTTTAATATTTTACATTTGGTTTTAACTGCAACTAAAGTTTTAAAATCGACAAATCGGTCATTAAACGGTAAAAATCCACCTTTATAATAATAATATTACTTATATATATATTTGTATTTTTATAAAAGTAAACTAATATAGCGTTGAACTTTGTTTAAAAAAGATTCCCTGTGGAACGAACCGGACTTACTAAAAACTACACTACTGTATGATTAGGTACACTGCCTATAAGTGTTGTAGCAAGGTTTAAGTATATCCGTTCTCTAAATAAATAAATATCTTGTGTAAAATTGTATCGTATTTAATAGTATTTCCTGCTAAAATTTAATAACTATTTTATATACCCCTCGCGAAACATCAATAATTAATAATAATAATATTAATAATAAGATTAATAATAATACTGATTTTATAATAATAATGAAAGTAATGCTAATAATATTAATTTATCATTTATATTCAAATTTGCAATTTAATATAATACTATATTATTATTTCTGTATTATTATATTGTAAAATGACATTTATTGAATAGTTAATATTTATATATTATATGTATATTATATAAAAAATAATATATAGATTCATAGTAACATATATATATATATATATATATATATATATGTATATATTTATTTTAACAATAACTTAATTATACTAGATATCATTTTACATTTTAAATTAAAGTATACTTTATTAATTCAAAATATTATATATATATATATATATATATATATATATATATATATATATATATATATATATATATATATATATATACAAACAAGTGTTCGTGAATCGTCAGAAATAATCAAAAGGTCAATTGGACATGTGAACATAGTTCCAAAGTTTTTGAGACTCAACATTACAGACTTTGCTTATCGTGTCGAAACCATATAAAGATTAAGTTTAAATTTGGTTGGAAATTTCCGGGTCGTCACAGTACCTACCCGTTAAAGAAATTTCGTCCCGAAATTTGAGTGAGGTCGTCATGGCTAACAATAAAAGTGTTTTCATGACGCATATGAGTTAGAGTTTTATCATTATTAATTAATATAGATAAAATGATTCGATCATGTGAAGCATACGAGTGAAGCTATCACCAAAGGGTGAAATAAGTAGGTATAGATTCGTCATATCTTTTGACGTAGATAGGATTGATTTCCAAGTTCAAGAGATTTGGAGAAAATCTTCGTAATTAGATTTGATTCTTCGGTAATCAAGGAAATTAGGATCCACTTTAAATGCGATCATCTGTTTTGATTACTCTGTCGGATATTTTACTATAAATCCACCCCCTTTGTTTCTTTACAACTCACACCTTCTATTCTTTCTCCTTTAATTCATACTTTGAATCATTTTTCAATATGCTCCATCCCGTTCTGGTCCTTGATATACTTCTAACTTTCATATCTGTCATTCTTCTCTTTCATCTGCCGCCGGAAGAATCTATTCACTTCTATTATTTGCTTGGGATTATAATGTTTTTAATTCTCCCGTGTCTTTACGTTGCAATACGTATTGATATTCACGGTTTGTAATTTATGTGTTATTGTCGAGCTTTATATTTTCTTTTATATTCATAAGTTCCATACTTTTGTCTCCTCTTCCCGACTTTAAGTCAAGCGAGTAATGGTCCGGAATTCGTAGGTATGGATTTTTGAAGCGAACATAGTTAATGTTCTAAGAAGGAAATCGAAATGTCACGATCTTGATTTGGTAAATTACCGAATTCAGGAGAAAAGATAGAACTGTCGGGATGATATGTTCTCGATATGTTTGGAGATTAGGTAGAATGTAAGAGTCGTGTAAATGGCACATGATGACGGTATGTTCTGTGAATCATCACGTTCCATTAGAAACTCAGCATGAATTACTGTAATATAATCACGTTGATCAAGTGTCATTATATTATACTAACTCATGCTTCAGTTCCCAACACTACCTCAAAAGCATTCGTACTTTAAACTCGAAGGTTTCAAAATTTAGAAACTAAAATAGTTTCTTTTATGATGTAATACAGATAGAGCGGAGAGATAATTAATATCGGACAAGAATATTTATGAAGATATCTTCAGAAATATTGAGGATATTAATAAAGAAGGTACGATAATATCTTAGGATTTCAGAATCAAATTGTGATGAAGAGATTCATTTACGATGATTTAGAGTGGTTAAGGAGTAAGGTATTCGCTAAAGATTTCATCAGAAACAGAATCATCTGGATTCTTTGTGTACAAGTTTAGTCCTTGTAATTTGTTCAGAGTCTCCTTCATGGTTTCACATAATTCGCTTTTCGGTAGTAAATTTTTTATATTGAGCGTTTCCGACACTCCCTTCTTTATCTTCATACCTTTGACTGTTAATGTCATCAACAGTTTTCGCTGCTTTATCAGCTTTCTCAAATTTCGAAGAACTGATTCGTAGACTAGAGTGATGTTCAGAATTTCAGAATAGAAGATTATAATTCTAAGAGATAGATGTTATATGTATACATATAACTGTTGATGTAAAAATGCTGCGAGATTCAAAATACTGATTGCTGATTCTCTGTAATTGGTATGGCAATTCTTGTTACAAGATGCGGATGAGTATATGATAAGGTTTTAATGAAAAAATATGATGGTTCTTCGGAAAGTCAAGATCAATGAAGTTACTGGTAAGTTTACTGCTAATGTGATGGAATATAAACGGTTCTCTGGTAACGAAGATGAATGGCAAACTTATATATCAAAGTTATAATAAGGCTGATTCGAACGAAAAGTCGAAGTTGACTTGCTGGAGCTGTGACAAAATTGGCTATCACAAACAGGAGTTGCAAAGTTATTTTTGGTAATAACAAAGCCAAAGGAGTTAGCACATATACGTGTTAAACGTTTACTCAGGTTCCGAGTGTTTTCAAGTGTATAACTATATGTATCAATCTTTTCTTCTGTAGATGGAGTGCGGTTGGTTCATCCTCTCAATTGAGGTGTTTTCAAGAATCATTGAAGAGTTTGAACGTAGATTGTAATCGTCAAGATACAATTGAGGTTTAAGATGAAGTCAAGTAGCAAACTTGAAGAAGTTTTTTTTTTTTTTTTCATATGTTATAATCAATATTTTAATTCATTTTAATTGTCCAACAATATTAGTCCACAGTCGATAGTCCACAGTTAGCAGTGTACAAATAATAATTCATATATAGTATATTATATAATATTCGAATTAATTAATACGTATCGTGACCCGTGTACATGTCTCAGACTCGATCACAACTCAAATTATATATATTATTATAGAATCAACCTCAACCCTGTATAGAGAACTCGATCATTACTGCATATAGAGTGTCTATGGTTATTCAAAATAATATATATAAATGCGTCGATATGATATGTCAAAACCTTGTATACGTGTCCCGATATTTAAAGTGCGTAAAATAAATAACAGAAATTAAATAACGATACATAAAGTGCGTAAAGTAAATAACAGAAATCAAAAGACGATAAATAAAATTGCGAGAATGTAAATTGCGATAATTAAAATGCGATAAATAAATAAATTGCGACAAATAAATTGCGATAAATAAATGTAATCAGTTAGCTAGGAATAGTTAGCTGGAACAGTTAGCGTGGATTCTTAACAAAGTTTTTCGTAGTTAATTTGTTTGTTTCTATCATATTTTTATTTCGTCAAATGTTTTCTTCATTATGCTACTTGTTGGATTCTGATAGGTCAAAATCCAAATATGAAATTGAGTGAAAATGGTTATTCTGTGATGAACGGATTCGTACTTCTGTGGTTGTAAGTAGGATAGTAAATGACTATTGAATCAGATTCGAAGAATGTACAATGTAACTTATTAATGTGAAATCTAAATATTCCTCGGGTATTACCTACCCGTTAAAATATTTTCATCATTAACAGTTTGTATGAAAGAATTTTTAATTACAACCTTTATGAAAATATATATACATATATATTTTCTTCAGATGTAATCATGGATTTAATGAGTTAATATGATATTAAACTCATTTGGTTTACATTTAGAACTAGAGTACATAATCTCTAAAACATTAGAGGTTACATAACCATCATGTCGAACGAAGATAAATGATGTAGAAAGTCATGTAGAACGATGATTATACTCGAGGTACAGAATGAGATGTTGAGGCATGGATTATTGATGGTACTGGTGCTGTTATTGATAGTACTGTTGGTGCCGGTGATGTTGCTGGGGCTGGTATGTTTTGCACCATATTTTTCCAAGGCTACAACTAGTGTACGAAGTTCGTTGATTTCTTATATTATTCTGGGATGATTGTCGGTCGGAACGAGTGGATGAATAAAGTTTTGATTCTGAGTTATGATATAGTCGTGGTGAGATACTCTGTGAGAGAAATTGGTGTTTCGAACAGGTTCGTCGGTAAGTGTTTCAGGTTCTTCGCCAAAAGGTGAATTCGATTAGTGGAAGGGATCGCCTTCTGCGCGTCTCCATTGATTAAGTCAACTACGAGTCCATCAGGTGAATTGTAGATGGATGATTGGTTGATTCATTCTGGTGACGTTGCTTCCGAAACTTAGATGACTATCCATTTGGAACAACTGTCGGGATAACTATCGGAATAGCTGTCGGAATCCGAGGGACTCGAACTAGTTGCAGGATTCATCTTGTATGATCATATGAAGGATTTTCGATAAGAAATAGATTATAGGATGTAGATTAGTACCTTGCAATACATAATTTACATATGCATATATATTACTAAAATCCCATAAGTTACAGAGGAATCTACGGAAGCTGTCAGGCAAAGGTAACAATAACAGATACGCTAAGATATGAATTGCCAGCTACGTTAAGATATGCATTTTGTCTATACACTATTCATGCAGTCAATGCATTAAAATGTGTCCAGACTAAGAATGATAATCAAATGATTCCCTAAAAATGATAATCAGGTAATATTCGACACGAAATGATAAGCAAAACTTTTGACATGCAGACACGGTCGAAGTCCAGACTCACTAATGCATCCTAACGACTTATCAGTTATACACACTAATGCAGACCTGGTTCTCTAAGACCACCGCTCTGATACCAACTGTAAAGACCCGTCCTAATCCATCTGGACGAAGTCCATATCGATTATAAACAATTCCCAACAGTTGATTACATCGCGAGGTACTTGACCTCTATATGATACATTTTACAAACATTGCATTCGTTTTTAAAAGACAAACTTTCATTTACATCGACAGTTGACAGACATACATACCATTTCATAATATATCCAAATATAATTCACTTAATAATAATCTTGATGAACTCGATGATTCGAATGCAACGTCTTTTGAAATATGCCATGAATGACTCCAAGTAATATCTATAAAATGAGCAAATGCACAGCGGAAGATTTCTTTCGTACCTGAGAATAAACATGCTTTCAAGTGTCAACCAAAAGGTTGGTGAGTTCATTAGTTTAACATAAATCATCATTTCATAATTTTAATAGACCACAAGATTTCATATTTCCATTTCTCATAAACATACGTCCCATGCATAGAGACAAAAATATCATTCATATGGATTGAACACCTGGTAACCGACATTAACAATATGCATATAAGAATATCCCCATCATTCCGGGATCCTCCTTCGGACATGATATAAATTTCGAAGTACTAAAGCATCCGGTACTTTGGATGGGGCTTGTTGGGCCCGATAGATCTATCTTTAGGATTCGCGTCAATTAGGGTGTCTGTTCCCTAATTCTTAGATTACCAGACTATAAAGGGGCATATTCGGTTTAATAATCCAGCCATAGAATGTAGTTTTACTCAATTGTGTCTATTTCGTAAAACATTTATAAAAGCAGCGCATGTATTCTCAGTCCCAAAAATATATATTGCAAAAGCATTTAAAAAGAGAGCAAATGAAACTCACGCATATAAATATTGTAAAACAGTTAATAAAGCATTTGCATGTATTCTCAGCCCAAAAATGTAAAGAGTAAAAGGGTAAATGAAACTCACCTAATGTATTTTGTAGTAAAAATACATATGACAATTTTGAACAATGCAGGGTTGGCCTTAATTTCACGAACCTATATCATTTAAGTATATATTAACACATATAATCGTAATCGAACAAGTTTACTTATTATTAGTGATTTAATTGTTATATTTAATAGTTTATAGCTTTCATTAATAATTTAATTATATCTCTTTTATATACTTTAGATAAACAATTAGTAAAAATGTTAATATAGTTATGTTACATGTATTAAATGTAGTTATTTATATATAAAAATATTTATTTGTTATTATAGTAGTGATAGTAATAATAATATTAATAAATTTATTAAGTTTGTAATTTAATCGTTTCTATAATAACATTTGTATCTACAATCATAGTAATAATAATAATAATAATGTTAATAATAGTAAAAATGAAAAATAATGATACTAATGATAATAATAATAATACTTATAAAAAATTTAATAATAATAATGTTGATGATAATCTTACTAAAAATGATAATTTTAACAATATTTATATTCATAATAATGATAATATTAATAATAATAGTAATAATAATAAGGATAAGAATGCTACCTCAAAAGAATAGGTCTTAAAAAAATGCCAATGTCCAGGCTCGAACCCGTGACCTCTCGCTTAACCGACTTCCTTCCAAACCACTGAAGCACTCTCATGTTCTTGTTTATATTTGCGTTTGTATTCATTTAACCAAAACCCTCGGCCCAATCTATTCCACAACTGACCCAACATAGGAAAAAGCATTTGGCCCAACTGGAATAAAGGGTTTTTGGCCCACTTATCAAAACAAGAAAAACTCGGCCCAATTATGACATGTTGACCCGATTAAAATTCGCAGTATATCATTCCAATGGTGATGACCCAGTAATACGATTCCCTCACTGATTTAAATATTAACATGTATTTGATTTATTAAAATATAACCAACATGACAACTGTGGTACCCAAACTCAATTTCTCTCACACTTTTGATATTGAAGTGGTTAAACATTTGGTGAAGTTGTCTGCCACATTTGACTACATACCAATAATTTAAAACAAAAGAAATCCACTTTATATTCCTACCTCATTCTATATCATTACCCGATCCCCCTTATGTCGCCACCTTTTCCTTTAAATTTGCAATTGTCGATCACAAAGGGAAAGAAAAAAAATAAAACTCCAAAAGCAAATTGTTTGATCAATGTCTAGCTGTACATCAACTCAAACTTTCGGTTACTTGTTTAAATTAAAGGATCAATTTTAAAAGAAAAAGAAAACTGCACTTTATCCCCACCATACCACTAGTTGTTGGGTTATGTAAGTCCAAATAAATGTTGCTGAGTTGGTATTTTCGTGAGACCAAAACATGCAAGGAGAATTCGGTATACAACATCCAGGTTATCGACCCATGTTGTCCCACATGCACAACTAGTCTAATATTTGATATTACTTTTGCAAAGCAACCTTAACCCACTAAAGAATAATGATAGGTGTGGTATTGCTATGCTTAAAAGTCTATCTGCCAAAAACAAGATATTATATAAATAGTAACTTTAATTGTATGCAATACCTCATGGGAGATTTTGTATTTAATCGTTACTCTGAGGATTGTTTCGAGTTAGCTTTTGTCTCGGTAACGAAGCAGCAACAAATGTGTAACATCCCGCATTTTTCCGTTAAATTATTTTAACGCCCGTCTTTTTCTTTTTAAATAATACCCTTCGTATCTAGATTCGTATCCTTTGTTATGTAACATTTTAAATATTCTCGTTATCGGATCTCAATATCTCCCGTACTCCCGTGTAACTTAAAATAAATCGTTTGGTTATATCCCGTACCCGATTTGAACTCGAAGGACTAAAGTCGCCAAAGGGTCAAACTAGTGACTAGGTCAACTAGTCAACCCTTCTCCTCCATCCATTCATTTCACCTCCTTCTTCCTTTTTGATACTTTCAAACTCTCCCAACATTCAAACCTTAAATCATCATCCAAATCCGTTCAAGCGAGCTTCAATCCAAACAAACTACATATTCTTGATCCTCTCATCATCCTCTTCGATTTGATGCTAACCACTTCGATTTTGGGTAACATTTCTTAAACACTAGATTTTCTTTAAATTCGTGTTCTTGACTTAAAAGTATGTTAATTGGTGTCTATGGCTCATTGTGATGTCGTGTATGTAATTTGTATGCTCGATTTGTTGTTTTTGGGAGTAACTAGTTCATTATGAAAATTGCTTGCTAAATCCTTGATTTTGGATGATCAAATGTTGTTAGATTGTTAAAGTACATGTTTTAAAAGTGTTACTAGTATCTTTAGCTTCGTTTTGATGTATAGGTTGATTAAGGAAACATCAAACTCATGACTATTGATTTTTGTGAATTTTCGTTAGAGTTTGATAGACTTTAAATGAACTTTTGATGATTTTAATGCCATGAAATGTTGTTAGTAAGTGTTTAGTTGTATTACATGTTTCATTACCTTCAAAACGTCATATCATATGTATAAATTGGATTCCCGAAACTTGAATTGCAATTGATGAACTTGAAACCTTGTTTTGGAACGTTTAACGAACTTTCGACGAGATTTTTGTTGTCTAAAATGATAAATTTGATTTAGGAAATGTATCTAGTTGTGTTCCTTGTCGAAAGAGCTTTCCGGTGATATAAAATACATGTCTTGATTGTTTGCGGATCATAAACTAGGATTGATTAAAGTTTGGCTCGTGCCTTGTGTTTTCTGCAAACAGGACCTGTAAGCCTTTTGGGACGCCGTCCCAACCTCCTAGACGCCGTCCCACCCTTCATATTGGGACGCCGTCCTGACAATTGGGACGCCGTCCCACTCTTCATATCAGGACACCGTCCTGATTTTTGGGACACCGTCCTGATACACTAAAATGGGCTGTTTGCTTTGTTATTTTGACGTAAAATGTTTGCTATGCTACGTACCTCCGATTAACATGAAACTTGGCCAACATGCTCATATATGATTATATAACTTAGAAAAATTGTCGGATACCCAACCCGACCCCGTTGACTTTTCCGTTGACTTTGACCCGACCAAGTTTGACTTTTTGTCAAACTTAACCAAATACTTATGCAACCTTTCTAACATGATTAATTACTTGTAACTTGCATGAAACTTGACTAGTTGATTCACATGTTAATATAATCGAGTCGTAACGAGCCATAGGACTAATTGAACATCTTTGACCGTTTGTGCTTACCGATATTAATATAACCTATATGTTTAGGTCAAGACTAGCTTTGTCTTTGCACGCGTTTACTTGTTGAAGTACTTTATTAACTCTCGCGCTCAAGGTGAGATCATAGTCCCACCTTTTCAACAACTTTTATACTTTTAAATCGTGGGCTGAGAAAACATATACTTTGTTACATCTTGTACTACTTACTTTTATGTTTTGAACACAAGTGTGAAAACAAACATTCCACGTGCGAGTTAGAACAACAATGCCTCAATTCGATTATCATTAGTTACACTTGCAGGGTGTAAGCGAGAACTTATATTGTGTGGCCATACGGGTTTAACAAACCCTCATTCGGACGGTTCGCTACCGTTATGCGGATGAAATATATTTTTGTGTTTTAGTGTGGGTTCTAGCACTGTGTGATGGGGTAACGTTGGTTAAGTTTTGATAATTGAGTGCTCGCGTATAACAACACTTTTGGAATGCAAATGATTTGGATAATCTACGTTATGGAAATACAAAATCTTGTGGTTCAAAAACAACGTTTAATACTTACTAAACCTATGATTTCACCAACGTTTTCGTTGACAGATTCTTCTATGTTTTCTCAGGTTTTGAATGCTTAGTGATACATGCTTCCGCACTCTTTTGATACTTGCTTGGATGTCGAGTATACATGCATTTTGGAGCATCTTTTGAACTTATTTAAACTGTGTCGCATAGTTTTCATTTGTACTTATAACATTGTAACTTAACTTGTGGTCAATTATCTTTGTAAACTTTGAAACAATCTTTACACTTGAATGGATGCGACATATTTTGGGTCAAACGTCTGTTTTAAAGACTTATGACCAGGTAATGGGACCTACGTAGTCGACGTCGTCACTTGACGATTTGTCGGGGTCGCTACAAGTGGTATCAGAGCCTTGGTTGTAGGGATTTAGAGTTCATTTGTGTCCACTCCGAGTCATAGGGTACATAGGTGAATCTAGACTACAACCGGCATATAGACTGAAGTAGGAATTACTTGACTATTTGTGCATCTATACTCGAACTCTTCTATCATATCTAACTCGTATTCGATCTTGATCTTACGTTGATAAATTTTGTTGACGCGCCACCTTGACTTTATGAAGTAATGTTAAATGCACATGAGAATCAGGGTAATATAATTTCCGGGATTATATTACGGTGATTCATATGGACATTCTGACATTATGACATAAAGAATTTAAGGCGAGTCAAGGAAAATTTTCTCTACATCATCATTCCCTATCATGATTAGTATTATTGAGAATACTAATCAACGATATTCTTGTGTCTTGAAGGAACAATGCCTCCCCGTCGCGGGCCACGTAATGAAACTTCCGAACAAGCTTTTCAACGCATGATAGCCACCGCCATAGGTGCGGCTATGGCTAGTATCTCCTCCGACATCAATAACAACCACAACCACAACAACCATGGAGCCGGTAATTCAAACGAGGGTTGCTCCTACAAAACTTTCATGGGGTGCAAACCTCACATCTTCGATGGGACCGGAGGACCGGTTGTGCTCACCCGATGGTTTGAGCAAACAGAAGCCGTTTTTAGCATAAGCGGTTGTCGGGACCAAGACAAAGTCAAATATTCCACCCACACTTTTGCCGGTATCGCCCTCACATGGTGGAATACGTATGTGCTGTCGGTGGGTATCGATGAAGCTCACACTCTCTCATGGGCCGACTTAAAGAAAAAGATGATCACCGAATACTTCCCGCGCGAAGAGACCCGTAAGCTTGAACACGAACTAAGAACTTTAAAAGCGGTCGGGAATGACCTAAAGGCATATAATCAACGATTTTCTGAGCTATCCTTGATGTGCCCAAACCTCGTGACCCCCGAACCTCTAAAGGTTGAACTTTACATGGATGGTCTTCCCAAGAGCATCAAACAAGGAGTAATGTCATCCAAACCCAGTAATCACCAAGAGGCCCTGAATATGGCCCGTCAATTGATCGAAATGGTAGACGAGATTGAAGTGCCGGCACCTAAAGCCGAGGATGAGTCGGGTGACAACAAAAGAAAATGGGAAGCCCCCCAATCGAGTAACTACAACAACAACTTTGCCAAGGAACCTCTCACCCCCGTCGGTAAGAAAAGTTATGCCGGGACACGACCTTTTTGCAACAAATGCCACAAGCATCATTTTGGTGAATGTGGCAAGCTAATTTGCCATCGGTGCCAAGGTAGTGGTCATATTGCCAAGTATTGTGGAAGTACCGCCCCCGTCACTCAAAAGGGGCCCGACGCACCAAAGCCGAGTATTTGCTACAAATGTGGCCAATCGGGTCATTTTAGGAATGAATGCCCAAAGAATAAAGCAAAAACCAACGCGCGCCGTTGAACTTACAACATCGACACCTAGGATGCCCGAGACGATGATGGACTAGTCACGGGTACGTTTCTTCACAACAAACCGTATATTTCATACTTATTCGATTCGAGTACCGTTAGACGTTTTATAACCAAGGATTTGACTCGTGCTCTTTATATTCCACCTCTTTCCCCCAGATACTACTTAGACGATTTAAGTGACCGACGGAAAATATTGTGTGCCTATAAATTTTATCGGAGGATATGCGTTAAGAAATTGGACTCGACACCTATAGAACTAAGGAACTCAAAACCTATTCATTAAGGAGAAATTGTTGCCCTACATTTATGTATAGATTATTGTGAACTAAGTAACTTTCGGTTGGAAACCAATACTCTCTTCCTCGTATCCATTACCTCATGATTATTTGCGTGGATCCCGTGTATTCCAAATCGACCTCCGTTCTGGTTATCATCAATTGGGGGTTAAGGGAGACGATGTCTCCTAAGCCATTTTCCGAGCTCGCAATGTTAGTTGTAAATCCCTCTTAGTACCGTTTGATTTATTTAGGACTCCGTCCGTATTCATGAACCTCTTAAACCACGTATGCAACTTATCTAGACAAATCTGTTATCATATTTATAGATGACATCTTAACTTATTCAAGTAAAGAAGGCAAACGAACAACATCATCATCTTACGCTCGAACTTTGAGAAAAGAGCAACTCTATACCAAATTCTCCGAGTGAGAATTTCTGTTAAACGAAGTCAAATTTTCTAGACCATGATGTTAATGGTCAAGGCATTACAATCAATCTCGAAATCAAGCCACACGTAATCATGAAACTCTCTCAACTCAGACTTGTATTCGTAAAATCTTAGATCTCGCCTGTTATCACCGAAGATTCATTTCTGACTTTTCTCGTGTTACCCGACTTTTAAACTCGTTAACTCACTAAGGGAAAACTTTAAACCTCTCCGTGTTCGAACCTTGAGCGTGATTCTTCACACCAACATTTCTAGTTAAAATCGTATAGCAACAGATGGAACTCAAACATGGAAATATTTCTACATGAACGCCGAAAGGCATACTCTCTCGACTCAAAATTAACGTAACTAAAATTCGTTATTTTGCACGAAGAATTCGAATACTAAACTGTAGATCCGATCAACTTTCTCGTCATCACGTACCACACACATACCTCTGTTATTTCACCGTTACTGTCTGATATTACTGGAATTTAAGATAACACATAATCCAACGATACTTCACTCTTCTTTGACTTAACGTCCTTGTGTTTCTGATAATCGGCCAACTATTATTCAACCCCGAACTATACAATTACGTGTACTATCTTGTTTCTCTTCCAGACTTCAATTTTCGACAACTAGAGGCGCGTTATGGCAACCTCGAGATCTAAGCTCATCCTATTCTTAGTCCTCATTTCACTCCTATCTTTATCGCTCGCATTTCCGTTTAAGGAAACTCCTTGTAACATTTCTCCATGGATAGAGAAACTCCTCACATTACATTAGTATTCGCCACGAGGGTGAATAGTCCTAACGAACATTTTTTTTTTTTTGAACCCTAACTAACTTGTTCAAACATATCTTAAGAGATTCTATTCCAACACGGTGTATCCTTGTCAATTATCCCGTATCGAAATACTCGTTTCACTTCTAGTTTTACAAGAAACCCTGGAGACCCGGTTAGACATGAGTACCACGTACCACCCACAAACCGATGAACCGAGCAAACGAACGATTTACGTCTTGGAAAGACATGTCACAAACTCGTATTGTCACCTTTAGTAGATCACTCGTACAACAGTAGTTACCACTCGTGTGTTCACCCGCACTTTCCGAAACCCTATATGACCGCTAATGTCGTACCCTTGTTCATTTAACCAACGCATGTGGCAAACAAAACACATAATCTGAACTCAATCAAGAAACAACAATTGAGATCATTCAAGTCCGAGAAGGGCTCGAGACAACCCATAGTCACCAAAAGAGTTATACCAAACTTAGATGAAAACCTCACAAAATCCCTGTAACAGTGTAATATTGAGAACCCGCACCTTGGAAAGGTGTAATCCGTTTCGGGAATCAGGGAAAGTTAAACTCGCGACACGTTAACCCTTTTGAAACCTTGGGGCGTATTGGAACCGCTTCCTACCGTTTGGAACTTCTGACTCAATTAAGTTTCCGCTTACCCTGTGTACCATGTAACAAACTTAGAAACGTGTCCTGCGAAACAGGAACGTGCAATCCTGCTAGATACATCAACTATCGATGACAAACTTCTCTTCATAGGAAAACCAGTTGAAACCAGGGATCGTAAAAACCGAACCTTAATACAACGACATACCCTAACTATCCAAATTCATGAGAACACTCAAGGACGTGCCTTCACTTATTCATAACATTGACAACGTAAAGTCTCGAGTAAGAGATATCGACTACTACTTCCAACTAAATTTCGGGACGAAATTTCTTTTGAGGTGTGGATAATGTAACATCCCGCATTTTTCCGTTAAATTATTTTAACGCCCGTCTTTTTCTTTTTAAATAATACCCTTCGTATCTAGATTCGTATCCTTTGTTATGTAACATTTTAAATATTCTCGTTATCGGATCTCAATATCTCCCGTACTCCCGTGTAACTTAAAATAAATCGTTTGGTTATATCCCGCACCCGATTTGAACTCGAAGGACTAAAGTCGCCAAAGGGTCAAACTAGTGACTAGGTCAACTAGTCAACCCTTCTCCTCCATCCATTCATTTCACCTCCTTCTTCCTTTTTGATACTTTCAAACTCTCCCAACATTCAAACCTTAAATCATCATCCAAATCCGTTCAAGCGAGCTTCAATCCAAACAAACTACATATTCTTGATCCTCTCATCATCCTCTTCGATTTGATGCTAACCACTTCGATTTTGGGTAACATTTCTTAAACACTAGATTTTCTTTAAATTCGTGTTCTTGACTTAAAAGTATGTTAATTGGTGTCTATGGCTCATTGTGATGTCGTGTATGTAATTTGTATGCTCGATTTGTTGTTTTTGGGAGTAACTAGTTCATTATGAAAATTGCTTGCTAAATCCTTGATTTTGGATGATCAAATGTTGTTAGATTGTTAAAGTACATGTTTTAAAAGTGTTACTAGTATCTTTAGCTTCGTTTTGATGTATATGTTGATTAAGGAAACATCAAACTCATGACTATTGATTTTTGTGAATTTTCGTTAGAGTTTGATAGACTTTAAATGAACTTTTGATGATTTTAATGCCATGAAATGTTGTTAGTAAGTGTTTAGTTGTATTACATGTTTCATTACCTTCAAAACGGCATATCATATGTATAAATTGGATTCCCGAAACTTGAATTGCAATTGATGAACTTGAAACCTTGTTTTGGAACGTTTAACGAACTTTCGACGAGATTTTTGTTGTCTAAAATGATAAATTTGATTTAGGAAATGTATCTAGTTGTGTTCCTTGTCGAAAGAGCTTTCCGGTGATATAAAATACATGTCTTGATTGTTTGCGGATCATAAACTAGGATTGATTTAAGTTTGGCTCGTGCCTTGTGTTTTCTGCAAACAGGACCTGTAAGCCTTTTGGGACGCCGTCCCAACCTCCTAGACGCCGTCCCACCCTTCATATTGGGACGCCGTCCTGACAATTGGGACGCCGTCCCACTCTTCATATCAGGACACCGTCCTGATTTTTGGGACACCGTCCTGATTTTTGGGACACCGTCCTGATACACTAAAATGGGCTGTTTGCTTTGATATTTTGACGTAAAATGTTTGCTATGCTACGGACCTCCGATTAACATGAAACTTGGCCAACATGCTCATATATGATTATATAACTTAGAAAAATTGTCGGATACCCAACCCGACCCCGTTGACTTTTCCGTTGACTTTGACCCGACCAAGTTTGACTTTTTGTCAAACTTAACCAAATACTTATGCAACCTTTCTAACATGATTAATTACTTGTAACTTGCATGAAACTTGACTAGTTGATTCACATGTTAATATAATCGAGTCGTAACGAGCCATAGGACTAATTGAACATCTTTGACCGTTTGTGCTTACCGATATTAATATAACCTATATGTTTAGGTCAAGACTAGCTTTGTCTTTGCACACGTTTACTTGTTGAAGTACTTTATTAACTCTCGCGCTCAAGGTGAGATCATAGTCCCACCTTTTCAACAACTTTTATACTTTTAAATCGTGGGCTGAGAAAACATATACTTTGTTACATCTTGTACTACTTACTTTTATGTTTTGAACACAAGTGTGAAAACAAACATTCCACGTGCGAGTTACAACAAAAATGCCTCAATTCGATTATCATTAGTTACACTTGCAGGGTGTAAGCGAGAACTTATATTGTGTGGCCATAGGGGTTTAACAAACCCTCATTCGGACGGTTCGCTACCGTTATGCGGATGAAATATATTTTTGTGTTTTAGTGTGGGTTCTAGCACTGTGTGATGGGGTAACGTTGGTTAAGTTTTGATAATTGAGTGCTCGCGTATAACAACACTTTTGGAATGCAAATGATTTGGATAATCTACGTTATGGAAATACAAAATCTTGTGGTTCAAAAACAACGTTTAATACTTACTAAACCTATGATTTCACCAACGTTTTCGTTGACAGATTCTTCTATGTTTTCTCAGGTTTTGAATGCTTAGTGATACATGCTTCCGCACTCTTTTGATACTTGCTTGGATGTCGAGTATACATGCATTTTGGAGCATCTTTTGAACTTATTTAAACTGTGTCGCATAGTTTTCATTTGTACTTATAACGTTGTAACTTAACTTGTGGTCAATTATCTTTGTAAACTTTGAAACAATCTTTACACTTGAATGGATGCGACATATTTTGGGTCAAACGTCTGTTTTTATGACCAGGTAATGGGACCTACATAGTCGACGCCGTCACTTGACGATTTGTCGGGGTCGCTACAAAATGCAATTAAGTAGCCTCAATGGGTGGTGGTGTTTTAAACTGGAGTGGGTTTAAAAGAAATGGTGGTTTGATAAGAAAACAGAAAACATGTCGGATGTGAGTTCACAAAGGAAGAGAAAAATATTGAAGAAGATGGTGATCGATAATTCTTTAGCGATGGTCATAGGGTGGTTTACAAAGTGGTGATGGTTATTTGACAAAGAAGAAAGAAAACGAAAATATAAAAGGTGACGGTTGGTTTTGGGAGGTAGAGGAGATCGTTAATATATATGTATATATATTTTGTTTTGTAAGTTACAAGTCGATGGTGATGTGGTAGTTAATGGTCCTCGGGTTAGGCACAAACAGAACCCGAACGTAGCAACAGATATGGGTGTTGAGGTGGTGATGATCATGTTCGATTATGATTCCCAGGTATTTCTATGTAAATGTTCCAGTGTAAGTCCTATTATGTAGACATGCATATGTAGTTATTTAGATAGAGAGCAAGCGAATATGAATCACATTATGTGATGTGTGTTGTCGACAGAATTATGCAGTACGAGATTTGAAGGACAATTTGTGAAGTCGACATATAACAGAAAGCTGACAAGGTTCTTCAGACAAGAAGAAGAAACAAGAAAAGAATTAAATCAGATATTGACCTGTAACAACAATCGTACATTCCTCTGTTTAATTAATTACTTATTAGCTGTTAGACGTAATTGTAATTGACATTGAGAATATAAGGGTGAATGAGTTTGTTGAAAACACAGTGTAATTCTTTGTTTGATAGACCAATGATATCGACACAAAGATATTCGATCAGTACTATAAATTCATTAAAAAAATAAAAGCTAAAAATTGATGTAACTTATCCTTTTGTTTGCATTTTAATCTGAGGTTGACCCCTAACAAACTAGGGACAGGACAAAAAAATTATCCACAGTTTGATTGCTATGTTAAACCGATCCTATTATTTATCTGATTATATAATCGGTGTAAATAATTAAGTAGATTAATAATTAATAATAATAATATTAATAATAAGATTAATAATAATACTGATTTTATAATAATAATGAAAGTAATGCTAATAATATTAATTTATCATTTATATTTAAATTTGCAATTTAATATAATACTATATTATTATTTCTGTATTATTATATTATAAAATGACATTTATTGAATAGTTAATATTTATATATTATATGTATATTATATAAAAAATAATATATAGATTCATAGTAACATATATATATATATATATATATATATATATATATATATATATATATATATATATATATATATATATGTATATATTCATTTTAACAATAACTAAATTATACTAGATATCATTTTACATTTTAAATTAAAGTATACTTTATTAATTCAAAATATTATATAAATATATATATATATATATATATATATATATATATATATATATATATATATATATATATATATATATATATATATATATATATATATATATATACAAACAAGTGTTCGTGAATCGTCGAAAATAATCAAAAGGTCAATTGGACATATGAACATAGTTCCAAAGTTTTTGAGACTCAACATTACAGACTTTGCTTATCGTGTCGAAACCATATAAAGATTAAGTTTAAATTTGGTCGGAAATTTCCGGGTCGTCACAAATTCTAGCTAGTACACAAGTCGTTCAGCAAAGGCAATAAATACACGTAATTCATACGTCCAGAAACAAGTCATGCATTCTGGTTTTACTAGGACTACTTCCCATCCTTGGTCTTCTGGAACATAACCGTTATGGCCATTGATAAGACAGCGTGTTGTAACGTCGTCAAAGGGACGAGGGTTACGTAATGTCCAACAGTCCCGTAACAATCTAAAAACCTCATTTCTTACCCCAATTACCGACTCCGTCACTTGTGGGAACGTTTTGTTTAATAGTTGTAGCCCGATGTTCTTGTTCTCACTTTGGTGAGAAGCGAACATTACTAATCTGTAAGCATAACATGCTTCTTTATGTTGCATGTTAGCCGCTTTTTCTAAATCACGAAGTCCAATATTCGGATATATTGAGTCAAAATAATTTCTTAACCCATTGCGTAAAATAGCATTTGGGTTCCCCGCAATATATGCGTCAAAGTAAACACATCGTAACTTATGGATTTCCCAATGTGATATCCCCCATCTTTCGAACGAAAGCCTTTTATAAACCAAGGCATTCTTGGAACGTTCTTCGAATGTCTTACAAACTAATCTCGCCTTAAATAGTTGTGCCGAAGAATTCTGACCGACTCTAGACAAGATTTCATCAATCATGTCTCCGGGTAGGTCTCTTAAAATATTGGGTTGTCTATCCATTTTGTGTTTTTATACTGTAAAATAGACAAGAGTTAGATTCATAAAAAAAATACTTATTAATACAAGCAATTTTTACATATATCATAAAGCATAAGCACACTATATTACATATATTACACCACACGAATAAAACTATCTTATTCCGACTCGCTTGTTTCTTCTTCTTCGATTTTGGTTCGTTTTGCCAAGTTTCTAGGGATATATGATGTTCTCCTAATACGAGCCGTCGTTTTCCACATTGGTTTAGAAAAACCTGGTGGTTTAGAGGTTCCCTGGTCATTGTTACAACTTAAGGACTTCGGGGGTTGACGATACATATAAAGTTCATCGGGGTTGGAATTAGATTTCTCTATTTTTATGCCCTTTCCCTTATTATTTTCTTTTACCTTTTTAAATTCAGTTGGGGTAATTTCTATAACATCATCGGAATTCTCGTCGGAATCCGATTCATCGGAGAATTGGTAATCCTCCCAATATTTTGCTTCCTTGGCGGAAACACCATTGACCATAATTAACCTTGGTAGGTTGGTTGAGGATTTTCTTTTACTTAACCGTTTTATTATTTCCCCCACCGGTTCTATTTCTTCATCCGGTTCCGATTCGTCTTCCGGTTCCGATTCTTCTTCCGGTTCCGACTCTTCTTCCGGTTCCTCTTCGGGAACTTGTGAATCAGTCCACGAATCATTCCAATTTACATTTGATTCTTCATTATTATTAGGTGAGTCAATGGGACTTGTTCTAGAGGTAGACATCTATCACATAATATCAAACGCGTTAAGAGATTAATATATCACATAATATTCACATGTTAAAAATATATAGTTTCCAACAAAATTTGTTAAGCAATCATTTTTCAAGTAAACACGGTCGAAGTCCAGACTCACTAATGCATCCTAACAAACTCGATAAGACACACTAATGCAAAATTCTGGTTCTCTAAGACCAACGCTCTGATACCAACTGAAATGTCCCGTTCTTATTGATTAAAAACGTTCCATATTAATTGATTTCGTTGCGAGGATTTGACCTCTATATGAGACGTTTTTCAAAGACTGCATTCATTTTTTAAAACAAACCATATCCTTTATTTCATAAATAAAGGTTTAAAAAGCTTTACGTAGATTATCAAATAATGATAATCTAAAATATCCTGTTTACACACGACCATTACATAATGGTTTACAATACAAATATGTTACATCGAAATCAGTTTCTTGAATGCAGTTTTTACACAATATCATACAAACATGGACTCCAAATCTTGTCCTTATTTTAGTATGCAATAGCGGAAGCTCTTAGTATTCACCTGAGAATAAACATGCTTTAAACGTCAATAAAAATGTTGGTGAGTTATAGGTTTAACCTATATATATCAAATTGTAACAATAGACCACAAGATTTCATATTTCAATACACATCCCATACATAGAGATAAAAATCATTCATATGGTGAACACCTGGTAACCGATATTAACAAGATGCATATATAAGAATATCCCATCATTCCGGGACACCCTTCGGATATGATATAAATTTCGAAGTACTAAAGCATCCGGTACTTTGGATGGGGTTTGTTAGGCCCAATAGATCTATCTTTAGGATTCGTGTCAATTAGGGTGTCTGTTCCCTAATTCTTAGATTACCAGACTTAATAAAAAGGGGCATATTCGATTTCGATAATTCAACCATAGAATGTAGTTTCACGTACTTGTGTCTATTTTGTAAATCATTTATAAAACCTGCATGTATTCTCATCCCAAAAATATTAGATTTTAAAAGTGGGACTATAACTCACTTTCACAGATTTTTACTTCGTCGGGAAGTAAGACTTGGCCACTGTTGATTCACGAACATATAACAATATATACATATATATCAAAGTATGTTCAAAATATATTTACAACACTTTTAATATATTTTGATGTTTTAAGTTTATTAAGTCAGTTGTCCTCGTTAGTAACCTACAACTAGTTGTCCACAGTTAGATGTACAGAAATAAATCGATAAATATTATCTTGAATCAATCCACGACCCAGTGTATACGTATCTCAGTATTGATCACAACTCAAACTATATATATTTTGGAATCATCCTCAACCCTGTATAGCTAACTCCAACATTCACATATAGAGTGTCTATGGTTGTTCCGAAATATATATAGATGTGTCGACATGATAGGTCGAAACATTGTATACGTGTCTATGGTATCTCAAGATTACATAATATACAATACAAGTTGATTAAGTTATGGTTGGAATAGATTTGTTACCAATTTTCACGTAGCTAAAATGAGAAAAATTATCCAATCTTGTTTTACCCATAACTTCTTCATTTTAAATCCGTTTTGAGTGAATCAAATTGCTATGGTTTCATATTGAACTCTATTTTATGAATCTAAACAGAAAGATTATAGGTTTATAGTCGGAAAAATAAGTTACAAGTTGTTTTTGTAAAGGTAGTCATTTCAGTCGAAAGAACGACGTCTAGATGACCATTTTAGAAAACATACTTCCACTTTGAGTTTAACCATAATTTTTGGATATAGTTTCATGTTCATAATAAAAATCATTTTCTCAGAATAACAACTTTTAAATCAAAGTTTATCATAGTTTTTAATTAACTAACCCAAAACAGCCCGCGGTGTTACTACGACGGCGTAAATCCGGTTTTACGGTGTTTTTCGTGTTTCCAGGTTTTAAATCATTAAGTTAGCATATTATATAGATATAGAAAATGTGTTTAGTTGATTTTAAAAGTCAAGTTAGAAGGATTAACTTTTATTTGCGAACAAGTTTAGAATTAACTAAACTATGTTCTAGTGATTACAAGTTTAAACCTTCGAATAAGATAGCTTTATATGTATGAATTGAATGATGTTATGAACATCATTACTACCTTAAGTTCCTTGGATAAACCTACTGGAAAAGAGAAAAATGGATCTAGCTTCAACGGATCCTTGGATGGCTC
Source organism: Rutidosis leptorrhynchoides (assembly GCF_046630445.1). NCBI lineage: Eukaryota > Viridiplantae > Streptophyta > Magnoliopsida > Asterales > Asteraceae > Rutidosis > Rutidosis leptorrhynchoides. Next base: position 422,339,260 of record NC_092338.1, on the reverse strand, counting down.
GAAGTTCTTGAAGCAGAATCATGACACGAAAACAAGTTCAAGTAAGATCATCACTTGAAATAAGATTGTTATAGTTATAGAAATTGAACCAAAGTTTGAATATGATTATTACCTTGTATTAGAATGATAACCTACTGTAAGAAACAAAGATTTCTTGAGGTTGGATGATCACCTTACAAGATTGGAAGTGAGCTAGCAAACTTGAAAGTATTCTTGATTTTATGTAACTAGAACTTGTAGAATTTATGAAGAACACTTAGAACTTGAAGATAGAACTTGAAAGAGATCAATTAGATGAAGAAAATTGAAGAATGAAAGTGTTTGTAGGTGTTTTTGGTCGTTGCTGTATGGATTAGATATAAAGGATATGTAATTTTGTTTTCATGTAAATAAGTCATGAATGATTACTCATATTTTTGTAATTTTATGAGATATTTCATGCTAGTTGCCAAATGATGGTTCCCACATGTGTTAGGTGACTCACATGGGCTGCTAAGAGCTGATCATTAGAGTTTATATACCAATAGTACATACATCTAAAAGCTGTGTATTGTACGAGTACGAATACGGGTGCATACTAGTAGAATTGTTGATGAAACTGAACGAGGATGTAATTGTAATCATTTTTGTTAAGTAGAAGTATTTTGATAAGTGTATTGAAGTCTTTCAAAAGTGAATAAACACATATTAAAACACTACATGTATATACATTTTAACTGAGTCATTAAGTCATCGTTAGTCGTTACATGTAAGTGTTGTTTTGAAACCTTTAGGTTAACGATCTTGTTAAATGTTGTTAACCCAATGTTTATAATATCAAATGAGATTTTAAATTATTATATTATCATGATATTATCATGTATGAATATCTCTTAATATGATATATATACATTAAATGTCTTTACAACGATAATCGTTACATATATGTCTCGTTTAAAAATCATTAAGTTAGTAGTCTTGTTTTTACATATGTAGTTCATTGTTAATATACTTAATGATATGTTTACTTATCATAGTATCATGTTAAATATATATATATCCATATATATGTCATCATATAGTTTTTACAAGTTTTAACGTTCGTGAATCACCGGTCAACTTGGGTGGTCAATTGTCTATATGAAACATATTTCAATTAATCAAGTCTTAACAAGTTTGATTGCTTAACATGTTGGAAATATTTAATCATGTAAATATCAATCTCAATTAATATATATAAACATGGAAAAGTTCGGGTCACTACATAACACATGTGGGAACCATCATTTGGCAACTAGCATGAAATATCTCATAAAATTACAAAAATATGAGTAATCATTCATGACTTATTTACATGAAAACAAAATTACATATCCTTTATATCTAATCCATACACCAACAACCAAAAACACCTACAAACACTTTCATTCTTCAATTTTCTTCATCTAATTGATCTCTCTCAAGTTCTATCTTCAAGTTCTAAGTGTTCTTCATAAATTCCAAAAGTTCTAGTTTCATAAAATCAAGAATACTTCCAAGATTGCAAGTTTACTTCCAAGTTTTCTAAATCCATTCCAAGTAATCATCCAAGATCAAGAAATCTTTGTTACTTATAGTAGGTTATCTTTCTAATACAAGGTAATAATCATATTCAAACTTTAATTCAATTTCTATAACTATAACAATCTTATTTCGAGTGGAAATCTTACTTGAAATTGTTTTCGTGTCATAATTCTGCTTCAAGAACTTTCAAGCCATCCAAGGATCCTTTGAAGCTAGATCCATTTTTCTCATTTTCATAGGTTTATCCAAGGAAATTGAGGTAGTAATGATGTTCATAACATCATTCGATTCATACATAAAAAGCTGTCTTATTCAACGTTATAAACTTGTAATCACTAGAACATAGTTTAGTTAATTCTAAACTTGTTCGCAAATAAAGTTAATCCTTCTAACTAGACTTTTAAAATCAACTAAACACATGTTCTATATCTATATTATATGCTAACTTAATGATTTAAAACCCGAAAACACGATAAACACCATAAAACTGGATATACGCCGTCATAGTAAAACCGGGGGTTGTTTTGGTTGGGATAATTAAAAGCTAAGAAGAACTTTGATTTAAAAGCTATACTTCTGGAAAAATTATTTTTCTTATGAACATGAAACTATATCCAAAAATCATGGTTAAACTCAAAGTGAAAGTATGTTTTTCAAAATGGTCATCAAGATGTCGTTCTTTCAACGGAAATGACTACCTCTTCCAAAAATGACTTGTAACTTGTATTTCCGACTATAAAATTATACTTTTTCTGTTTAGATTCATAAATTTAAGTTCAATACGAAACCGTAGCCACTGGAATCACTCAAAACGGATTAGAAACGAAGAAATGGCGAGTAAAACAAGATTGATAAAAACTACTCATTTTACCTACGTGAAAGTTAGTAATATATCTATTCCAACCATAACCTAATCAACTTATATTGTATATTATGTAATCTTGAGATACCATAGACAAGTATACAATGTTTTGACCTGTCATGTTGACCCATCTATATATATATTGCGGAACAACCATAGACACTCTATATGTGAATGTTGGAGTTAGCTATACAGGGTTGAGGTTGATTCCAAAATATATATATAGTTTGAGTTGTGATCAATACTGAGATACGTATACACTGGGTCGTGGATTGATTCAAGATAATATTTATCGATTTATTTCTGTACATCTAACTGTGGACAACTAGTTGTAGGTTACTAACGAGGACAGCTTACTTAATAAACTTAAAACATCAAAATGTATTAAAAGTTTTGTAAATATATTTTGAACATACTTTGATATATATGTATATATTGTTATAGGTTTGTGAATCAACCAGTGGCCAAGTCTTACTTCCCGACGAAGTAAAAATCTTTGAAAGTGAGTTATAGTCCCACTTTTAAAATCTAATATTTTTGGGATAAGAATACATGCAGGTTTTATAAATGATTTACAAAATAGACACAAGTACGTGAAACTACATTCTATGGTTGAATTATCGAAATCGAATATGCCCCTTTTTATTAAGTCCGGTAATCTAAGAATTAGGGAACAGACACCCTAATTGACGCGAATCCTAAAGATAGATCTATTGGGCCTAACAAACCCCATCCAAAGTACCGGATGCTTTAGTACTTCGAAATTTATATCATATCCGAAGGGTGTCCCGGAATGATGGGGATATTCTTATATATGCATCTTGTTAATGTCGGTTACCAGGTGTTCACCATATGAATGATTTTTATCTCTATGTATGGGATGTGTATTGAAATATGAAATCTTGTGGTCTATTGTTACGATTTGATATATATAGGTTAAACCTATAACTCACCAACATTTTTGTTGACGTTTAAAGCATGTTTATTCTCAGGTGAATACTAAGAGCTTCCGCTGTTGCATACTAAAATAAGGACAAGATTTGGAGTCCATGTTTGTATGATATTGTGTAAAAACTGCATTCAAGAAACTGATTTTGATGTAACATATTTGTATTGTAAACCATTGTGTAATGGTCGTGTGTAAACATGATATTTTAGATTATCATTATTTGATAATCTACGTAAAGCTTTTTAAACCTTTATTTATGAAATAAAGGTTATGGTTTGTTTTAAAAATGAATGCAGTCTTTGAAAAAACGTCTCATATAGAGGTCAAAACCTCGCAACGAAATCAATTAATATGGAACGTTTTTAATCAATAAGAACGGGACATTTCAGATGCTATGGTACTGTTGATGTTGTTGGTAAAACAAGTCTGGCTTGTAAATCGTACATCATTTTCGATCAAAGTTTCTACTCTACCGTCTCTGTTCACTCATCTGATTTACGGTCAGAATTAAATAATCTCTAAGATTTTGGAGATTACATAATCGTCGCAAAGATATCTCTTCAATGAAGTTATGAATTAATACTTCATCGTTTGTTGTTGTTGTTGATATTCCTGAATATTTACAGGGCGTATGACGTTGATGCTTGAGATACAGATTGTGATGTTGCGGTGTGGGATGCGGATGTTGTTGTTGGTGGTGCTGATGGTACAGTTGGTGTTGCTGATGGTGGTACTGTTTATGCTGCTGGTGCTGCTGGTGCTGCTGCTGGTGTTTGTAACCTTTGCACCATATTTTACAAAGCCACTACCCGAGCGCAGAGCTCGTTGACTTCTTCTATTACACCGGGGTGATTGTCAGTTCGAATGAGCGGATAAATAAAATCTAGAATTTGATGTAGTATATAATCGTGACGAGATACTCTGGAAATGAGAGAGAAGATGGTGTTTCGGACAGGTTCGCCGGTAAGTGCTTCAGGTTCTTCGCCAAGAGGACAATGTGGTGGATGGAAAGGATCGCCTTCTTCTTGTCTCCATTGATTAAGGAGGCTACGAACCCATCCCCAATTCATCCAGAATAGATGATGGCTGATTGGTTGATCCATTCCGGTCATACTGTTTTTGGAGCTTGAGTGAGATTTCATTTCGGAATCCGAGGGACTTGAATTGATGACGAATTCCATTTCGTATGATTGAATAAAGGATTTTTCGATATGAAATGATTTTTTGACTATCGGGTGGTATTTTAATTACATAGAATATCTATATATATAGATCAAAAGATTTCGTAGATTACGGAGGAATTTACGGAATTTGTCAGGCAAAGTTTACAGTAATATATACGATAAGATATGATTTAGCAGATACACTAAGATATGAATTTGTCTATACACTATTCACGCAATCAATGCAGCAAGACGTGTCTAGACTAAGAATGATAAGCAGGTAATTTCCTAAGGATGATAAATAGGTAATTTTCGACACAAAATGATAAGCAAAACTTTTGACATGCAGACACGGTCGAAGTCCAGACTCACTAATGCATTATAACGACTTATCAGTTAGACACACTAATGCAGACCTGGTTCGCTAAGACCACCGCTCTGATACCAACTGAAAGTACCCGTTCATATACATTATAAACGATTCACAATAGTTGATTACATCGTGAGGTATTTGACCTCTATATGATACATTTTACAAACATTGCATTCGTTTTTAAAAGACAAACTTTCTTTACATTGAAAATTGACAAGCATGTATACCATTTCATAATATCCACTATCCAACTATAATTGACTTAATGATAATCTTGATGAACTCAATTACTCGAATGCAACATCTTTCAAAATATGCCATGAGTGACTCCAAATAATATCCTTAAAATGAGCTAATGCACAGCGGAAGATTTCTTTAATACCTGAGAATAAACATGTTTTAAAGTGTCAACCAAAAGGTTGGTGAGTTCATAGGTTTATCGTAAACAATAAAAGTCATCATTAAATACACCACAAGATTTAAATACAGTACACCTATCTTGTTTACAAAACCATATTTCAAGTAGGTTCGTATCCCTTTCTCCCCCGTAGGTTGCCTCGCGATTTTTAATATCTTTCATAAATATAATCTCATATCAGGCATTTCGCACAGCATAGAGATAAAAGTCATTCATACGAACTACAAACACTTGGTAATCGACCTTAACAAGATGCATATAGAATATCCCCCGCATACCGGCATTTCGCGCAGTCATGCAAAGACATACAATCATGCCACTCTTTTAAATATGATGGTTGTGTACACCTCACAAACAGATCATATCTTTTAAAGCTGGCGGTTGTATACCTATTTCGAAGTACTAAAGCTGTTTAAATTCTCTGACTGGGGCTCGTTAGTGCCCATAGATCTATCTTTAGGATTCGCGTCAATTAGGAGCTCGGTTTCCTAATTCTTAGATTACCAGACTTTAAAGGGGGTGATATCCGGTGTACTCATAATAACTCATTCGTAGAATATTTTTAATTTATATAATTAATTAAATATTATATTATATTTACATGCATAGTTAACATGTAAATTCAGTTCCGATGATTCGTACGTTGTCACTCGACTTGTGTCCTGCTTTTGGTTTTTCGAACGACATTTCATACGCTGAGAAAACTAGCCTTTTACGTTTAGTGACTCGTACCCTTGTCAAAATATAACTTAGATTTTTAGTAAACTATATCACTAAAGATGTATCTTAATCATTTGAGTGTTTTGGTCATTTGCTTCTATAAATCAACTTCTCATTACTAATCTAAGTATGTTTAATTCAAAACGTTTTATATGTAAGTTAATATTATATTTAATCATTTTGTAAAATACATATATATATATATATATATATATATATATATATATATATATATATATATATATATATATATATATATATATATATATATATATATATATATATATATATCTATATATCTTTATTTAAAATATGATTTGTTCATAAAAAAATTTATTTAATAATATATTAATTAGTTTTTCAAAACTAAAAATATTTTAATCGTTTTCGTAATATAACATAAATTGATATGAATCATCTTTGTACTAGTGTTCACTCTAACTTGTTAAATATTCTAGTTACTAATCGAATAAATATCGTTTATTAAATAGTTCGAGACATATACAGACACGTTCTTGATTACACGTTGTAAGTTATTTATTTATATTCAATTACATCCTGGATCGTTATAACTTGTCAAAAGGTTTCTAGAAAGATTCTATATTTCAAGGTAACGTTAAAACCTTCATTCTTATCATAATGACCAGTAACAATTCGTCAAAAGTGACTCTAAATATTTATAAAATTATATTCGTTTAAAGGAGACGTGACACTTTTGTTCTTTTATGTAAATTACTTTACCATCTATTCCGAATACCGTTAAAAAGAAAGGTTTCTTAAATCAAAGTGGATCTCTTAACAGAGACTCTTAATCATACAATGTATCTGATAATTCAATCATTTGTTATTATCTTTTAATCTCGTAGATAAATATATTAAACTTACATCGAAACAAATACGTTCATGTAAAGTATTATTGATTCAATACTTTGATAATGTTCCCATGTTCATAAAATAGATATAATAGCTTATATTCATATCAACTAAACTATTAAATGTTTTATTAATAAATCTCAATTTAATAATCACAATGTATATATATATATATATTTATTTACACATAGTTGTTCGTGAATCATCAAGAGCAGTCGAAAGTTAAATGAATATATGAATACAATTCAAAGTTTTTCAGATTTCAACATTACAGACTTTGCTTATCGTGTTGGAAACATATAAAGATCAAGTTTAAATTTGTTCGGAAATTTCCGGGTTGTCACATCCACTAACGTTAACTAACGTCAGGTAACGTCAACTAACATCCACTAACGTCCACTAACGTCAAGTAACGTCAAGTAACGTTAATTAACGTCAAGTAACGTCAGCTAACATCAAGTAACGTCCACTAACGTCCACTAACGTCCACTAACGTCAACTAACGTCAACTAACGTCAAGTAACATCCACTAACGTCCACTCACGTCAACTAACGTCAAGTAACGTCAAGTAATGTCAAGTAACGCCCACTAAATGTTAAGTAACGTTAAGTAACGTCAAGTAACGTTAAGTTACGTTAAGTAACATCAAGTAACGTTAAGTTATGTCAAGTAAGTTAAGTAACGTCAAGTAACATCAAGTAACATTAGGTCACGTCAAGTAACGTTAAGTAACGTCAAGTAACGTCAAGTAACGTTAAATAACGTCATCTAACGTCAAGTAACGTTAACTAACGTCACGTAACGTCAAGTAAAGTCAAGTAACGTTAAGTAACATCAAGTAACGTTAAGTTACATCAAGTAACGTTAAGTAACGCCATGTAACGTGAAGTTACATCAAGTAACGTTAACTAACGTCAACTAACGTCAAGTAACGTTAAGTTACGTCAAGTAACGTTAAGTAACGTGAAGTATCGTGAAGTAACGTTAAGTAACGTTATGTTACGTCAAGTAACGTTAAGTAACGTTAACTAACGTTAAGTAACGTGAAGTAACTTTAAATAACGTTAAGTTACGTCAAGTAACGTTAAGTAACCTCAAGTAACATCAAGTAACGTTAAGTTATGTCAAGTAACATTAAGTTGAAATGTCCCGTTCTTATTGATTAAAAACGTTCCATATTAATTGATTTCGTTGCGAGGTTTTGACCTCTATATGAGACGTTTTTCAAAGACTGCATTCATTTTTAAAACAAACCATAACCTTTATTTCATAAATAAAGGTTTAAAAAGCTTTACGTAGATTATCAAATAATGATAATATAAAATATCCTGTTTACACACGACCATTACATAATGGTTTACAATACAAATATGTTACATCGAAATCAGTTTCTTGAATGCAGTTTTTACACAATATCATACAAACATGGACTCCAAATCTTGTCCTTATTTTAGTATGCAACAGCGGAAGCTCTTAATATTCACCTGAGAATAAACATGCTTTAAACGTCAACAAAAATGTTGGTGAGTTATAGGTTTAACCTAGATATATCAAATCGTAACAATAGACCACAAGATTTCATATTTCAATACACATCCCATACATAGAGATAAAAATCATTCATATGGTGAACACCTGGTAACCGACAATAACAAGATGCATATATAAGAATATCCCCATCATTCCGGGACACCCTTCGGATATGATATAAATTTCGAAGTACTAAAGCATCCGGTACTTTGGATGGGGTTTGTTAGGCCCAATAGATCTATCTTTAGGATTCGCATCAATTAGGGTGTCTGTTCCCTAATTCTTAGATTACCAGACTTAATAAAAAGGGGCATATTCGATTTCGATAATTCAACCATAGAATGTAGTTTCACGTACTTGTGTCTATTTTGTAAATCATTTATAAAACCTGCATGTATTCTCATCCCAAAAATATTAGATTTTAAAAATGGGACTATAACTCACTTTCACAGATTTTTACTTCGTCGGGAAGTAAGACTTGGCCACTGGTTGATTCACGAACCTATAACAATATATACATATATATCAAAGTATGTTCAAAAATATATTTACAACACTTTTAATATATTTTGATGTTTTAAGTTTATTAAGTCAGCTGTCCTCGTTAGTAACCTACAACTAGTTGTCCACAGTTAGATGTACAGAAATAAATCGATAAATATTATCTTGAATCAATTCACGACCCAGTATATACGTATCTCAGTATTGATCACAACTCAAACTATATATATTTTGGAATCAACCTCAACCCTGTATAGCTAACTCCAACATTCACATATAGAGTGTCTATGGTTGTTCCGAAATATATATAGATGTGTCGACATGATAGGTCGAAACATTGTATACGTGTCTATGGTATCTCAAGATTACATAATATACAATACAAGTTGATTAAGTTATGGTTGGAATAGATTTGTTACCAATTTTCACGTAGCTAAAATGAGAAAAATTATCCAATCTTGTTTTACCCATAACTTCTTCATTTTAAATCCGTTTTGAGTGAATCAAATTGCTATGGTTTCATATTGAACTCTATTTTATGAATCTAAACAGAAAAGTATAGGTTTATAGTCGGAAAAATAAGTTACAAGTCGTTTTTGTAAAGGTAGTCATTTCAGTCGAAAGAACGACGTCTAGATGACCATTTTAGAAAACATACTTCCACTTTGAGTTTAACCATAATTTTTGGATATAGTTTCATGTTCATAATAAAAATCATTTTCTCAGAATAACAACTTTTAAATCAAAGTTTATCATAGTTTTTAATTAACTAACCCAAAACAGCCCGCGGTGTTACTACGACGGCGTAAATCCGGTTTTACGGTGTTTTTCGTGTTTCTAGGTTTTAAATCATTAAGTTAGCATATCATACAGATATAGAACATGTGTTTAGTTGATTTTAAAAGTCAAGTTAGAAGGATTAACTTTTGTTTGCGAACAAGTTTAGAATTAACTAAACTATGTTCTAGTGATTACAAGTTTAAACCTTCGAATAAGATAGCTTTATATGTATGAATCGAATGATGTTATGAACATCATTACTACCTTAAGTTCCTTGGATAAACCTACTGGAAAAGAGAAAAATGGACCTAGCTTCAATGGATCCTTGGATTGCTCGAAGTTCTTGAAGCAGAATCATGACACGAAAACAAGTTCAAGTAAGATCATCACTTGAAATAAGATTGTTATAGTTATAGAAATTGAACCAAAGTTTGAATATGATTATTACCTTGTATTAGAATGATAACCTACTGTAAGAAACAAAGATTTCTTGAGTTTGGATGATCACCTTACAAGATTGGAAGTGAGCTAGCAAACTTGAAAGTATTCTTGATTTTATGAAACTAGAACTTTTGGAATTTATGAAGAACACTTAGAACTTGAAGATAGAATTTGAGAGAGATCAATTAGATGAAGAAAATTAAAGAATGAAAGTGTTTGTAGTTGTTTTTGGTCGTTGGTGTATGGATTAGATATAAAGGATATGTAATTTTGTTTTCATGTAAATAAGTCATGAATGATTACTCATATTTTTGTAATTTTATGAGATATTTCATGCTAGTTGCCAAATGATGGTTCCCACATGTGTTAGGTGACTCACATGGGCTGCTAAGAGCTGATCATTGGAGTGTATATACCAATAGTACATACATCTAAAAGCTGTGTATTGTACGAGTACGAATACGGGTGCATACGAGTAGAATTGTTGATGAAACTGAACGAGGATGTAATTGTAAGCATTTTTGTTAAGTAGAAGTATTTTGATAAGTGTATTGAAGTCTTTCAAAAGTGTATAAATACATATTAAAACACTACATGTATATACATTTTAACTGAGTCGTTAAGTCATCGTTAGTCGTTACATGTAAGTGTTGTTTTTAAACCTTTAGGTTAACGATCTTGTTAAATGTTGTTAACCCAATGTTTATAATATCAAATGAGATTTTAAATTATTATATTATCATGATATTATCATGTATGAATATCTCTTAATATGATATATATACATTAAATGTCTTTACAACGATAATCGTTACATATATGTCTCGTTTAAAAATCATTAAGTTAGTAGTCTTGTTTTTACATATGTAGTTCATTGTTAATATACTTAATGATATGTTTACTTATCATAGTATCATGTTAACTATATATATATCCATATATATGTCATCATATAGTTTTTACAAGTTTTAACGTTCGTGAATCACCGGTCAACTTGGGTGGTCAATTGTCTATATGAAACATATTTCAATTAATCAAGTCTTAACAAGTTTGATTGCTTAACATCTTGGAAACATTTAATCATGTAAATATCAATCTCAATTAATATATATAAACATGGAAAAGTTCGGGTCACTACAGTACCTACCCGTTAAATAAATTTCGTCCCGAAATTTTAAGCTGTTGAAGGTGTTAAAGTTCGGGTCACTACAGTACCTACCCCTTAACTCGGGTCCTCTACGAGCATTCCATCGAACCTTAACAATTGGTATCTTGTTTTGCTTAAGTCTTTTAACCTCACGATCCATTATTTCGACGGGTTCTTCGATGAATTGAAGTTTTTCGTTGATTTGGATTTCATCTAACGGAATAGTGAGATCTTCTTTAGCAAAACATTTCTTTAAATTCGAGACATGGAAAGTGTTATGTACAGCCGCGAGTTGTTGAGGTAACTCTAGTCGGTAAGCTACTGGTCCGACACGATCAATAATCTTGAATGGTCCAATATACCTTGGATTTAATTTCCCTCGTTTACCAAATCGAACAACGCCTTTCCAAGGTGCAACTTTAAGCATGACCATCTCTCCAATTTCAAATTCTATATCTTTTCTTTTAATGTCAGCGTAGCTCTTTTGTCGACTTTGGGCGGTTTTCAACCGTTGTTGAATTTGGATGATCTTCTCGGTAGTTTCTTGTATAATCTCCGGACCCGTAATCTGTCTATCCCCCACTTCACTCCAACAAATCGGAGACCTGCACTTTCTACCATAAAGTGCTTCAAACGGCGCCATCTCAATGCTTGAATGGTAGCTGTTGTTGTAGGAAAATTCTGCTAACGGTAGATGTCGATCCCAACTGTTTCCGAAATCAATAACACATGCTCGTAGCATGTCTTCAAGCATTTGTATCGTCCTTTCGCTCTGCCCATCAGTTTGTGGATGATAGGCAGTACTCATGTCTAGACGAGTTCCTAATACTTGCTGTAATGTCTGCCAGAATCTTGAAATAAATCTGCCATCCCTATCAGAGATAATAGAGATTGGTATTCCATGTCTGGAGACGACTTCCTTCAAATACAGTCGTGCTAACTTCTCCATCTTGTCATCTTCTCTTATTGGTAGGAAGTGTGCTGATTTGGTGAGACGATCAACTATTACCCAAATAGTATCAAAACCACTTGCAGTCCTTGGCAATTTAGTGATGAAATCCATGGTAATGTTTTCCCATTTCCATTCCGGGATTTCGGGTTGTTGAAGTAGACCTGATGGTTTCTGATGCTCAGCTTTGACCTTAGAACACGTCAAACATTCTCCTACGTATTTAGCAACATCGGCTTTCATACCCGGCCACCAAAAATGTTTCTTGAGATCCTTGTACATCTTCCCCGTTCCAGGATGTATTGAGTATCTGGTTTTATGAGCTTCTCTAAGTACCATTTCTCTCATATCTCCAAATTTTGGTACCCAAATCCTTTCAGCCCTATACCGGGTTCCGTCTTCCCGAATATTAAGATGCTTCTCCGATCCTTTGGGTATTTCATCCTTTAAATTTCCCTCTTTTAAAACTCTTTGTTGCGCCTCCTTTATTTGAGTAGTAATGTTATTATGAATCATTATATTCATAGATTTTACTCGAATGGGTTCTCTGTCCTTCCTGCTCAAGGCATCGGCTACCACATTTGCCTTCCCCGGGTGGTAACGAATCTCAAAGTCGTAATCATTCAATAATTCAATCCACCTACGCTGCCTCATATTCAGTTGTTTCTGATTAAATATGTGTTGAAGACTTTTTTGGTCGGTATATATAATACTTTTGACCCCATATAAGTAGTGCCTCCAAGTCTTTAATGCAAAAACAACCGCGCCTAATTCCAAATCATGCGTCGTATAATTTTGTTCGTGAATCTTCAATTGTCTAGACGCATAAGCAATCACCTTCGTTCGTTGCATTAATACACAACCGAGACCTTGCTTTGATGCATCACAATAAATCACAAAATCATCATTCCCTTCAGGCAATGACAATATAGGTGCCGTAGTTAGCTTTTTCTTCAATAACTGAAACGCTTTCTCTTGTTCATCATTCCATTCAAATTTCTTCCCTTTATGAGTTAATGCAGTCAAGGGTTTTGCTATTCTGGAAAAGTCTTGGATGAACCTTCTGTAGTAACCAGCTAGTCCTAAAAACTGGCGTATGTGTTTCGGAGTTTTTGGGGTTTCCCACTTTTCAACAGTTTCTATCTTTGTCGGATCCACCTTAATACCTTCTTTGTTCACTATGTGACCGAGGAATTGAACTTCTTCCAACCAAAATGCACACTTTGAAAACTTAGCGTACAATTCTTCCTTCCTCAATACTTCTAACACCTTTCTCAAATGTTCACCGTGTTCTTGGTCATTCTTTGAGTAAATAAGTATGTCATCAATGAAAACAATGACAAACTTGTCAAGGTATGGTCCACACACTCGGTTCATAAGGTCCATGAACACAGCTGGTGCATTAGTTAAACCAAACGGCATGACCATAAATTCGTAATGACCGTAACGTGTTCTGAAAGCAGTCTTTGGAATATCATCTTCTTTCACCCGCATTTGATGATACCCGGAACGTAAGTCAATCTTTGAATAAACAGACGAGCCTTGTAGTTGATCAAATAAGTCGTCGATTCTCGGTAGTGGGTAGCGGTTCTTGATGGTAAGTTTGTTCAACTCTCGGTAGTCGATACACAACCTGAATGTACCATCTTTCTTCTTGACAAACAAAACAGGAGCTCCCCACGGTGATGTGCTTGGTCGAATGAAACCACGCTCTAAAAGTTCTTGTAATTGGCTTTGCAGTTCTTTCATCTCGTTGGGTGCGAGTCTGTAAGGAGCACGAGCTATTGGTGCAGCTCCTGGTACAAGATCTATTTGAAATTCAACGGATCGATGTGGGGGTAATCCCGGTAATTCTTTCGGAAATACATCGGGAAATTCTTTTGCAATGGGAACATCATTGATGCTCTTTTCTTCAGTTTGTACTTTCTCGACGTGTGCTAGAACAGCATAGCAACCTTTTCTTATTAGTTTTTGTGCCTTCAAATTACTAATAAGATGTAGCTTCGTGTTGCCCTTTTCTTCGTACACCATTAAGGGTTTTCCTTTTTCTCGTATAATGCGAATTGCATTTTTGTAACAAACGATCTCCGCTTTCACTTCTTTCAACCAGTCCATACCGATTATCACATCAAAACTCCCTAACTCTACTGGTATCAAATCAATCTTAAATGTTTCGCTAACCAGTTTAATTTCTCGATTCCGACATATATTATCTGCTGAAATTAATTTACCATTTGCTAATTCGAGTAAAAATTTACTATCCAAAGGCGTCAATGGAAAACTTAATTTAGCACAAAAATCTCTACTCATATAGCTTCTATCCGCACCCGAATCAAATAAAACGTAAGCAGATTTATTTTCAATAAGAAACGTACCCGTAACAAGCTCCGGGTCTTCCTGTGCCTCTACCGCATTAATATTGAAAACTCTTCCACGGCCTTGACCATTCGTGTTCTCCTGGTTCGGGCAATTTCTAATAATGTGGCCTGGTTTTCCACATTTATAACAAACTACATTGGCATAACTTGCTCCGACACTACTTGCTCCGCCATTACTCGTTCCGACACCATTTGTTCCTTTCGTTCTATTAACCCCTGGTCCGTAGACCTCACACTTCGCCGCGCTATGACCATTTCTTTTACACTTGTTGCAAAATTTGGTGCAGAACCCCGAGTGATTCTTTTCACACCTTTGGCATAGCTGCTTCTGATTGTTGTTGTTGTTGAGGTTATTATTGTTGTTGGGATGATTGTTGTAGTTGCTGTTGTTGTTGTTGTTGTTGTTGTTGTTGTTGGGCCGTTTGTTGTAGTTGCGATTGATGTTGCGATTGTTGGGATAATTGTTGCGATTATTGTTGTAATTGCTGTTGTTGTTGTATTGGTGATTCTTATCACCGTTTTCCTCCCACTTTCTTTTGACTTGCTTCACATTGGCCTCTTCAGCAGTCTGTTCTTTAATTCTTTCTTCAATCTGGTTCACTAGTTTGTGAGCCATTCTACATGCCTGTTGTATGGAGGCGGGCTCGTGTGAACTTATATCTTCTTGGATTCTTTCCGGTAATCCTTTCACAAATGCGTCGATCTTCTCTTCCTCATCTTCGAATGCTCCCGGACACAATAGGCACAATTCTGTGAATCGTCTTTCGTACGTGGTAATATCAAATCCTTGGGTTCGTAACCCTCTAAGTTCTGTCTTGAGCTTATTGACCTCGGTTCTGGGACGGTACTTCTCGTTCATCAAGTGCTTGAATGCTGACCACGGTAGTGCGTACGCATCATCTTGTCCCACTTGCTCTAGATAGGTATTCCACCATGTTAACGCAGAACCTGTGAAGGTATGCGTAGCGTACTTCACTTTGTCCTCTTCAGTACACTTACTTATGGCAAACACCGATTCAACCTTCTCGGTCCACCGTTTCAATCCGATCGGTCCTTCGGTTCCATCAAATTCCAAAGGTTTGCAGGCAGTGAATTCTTTGTAGGTGCATCCTACACGATTTCCTGTACTGCTAGATCCAAGGTTATTGTTGGTATGTAGCGCAGCCTGTACTGCGGCTATGTTTGAAGCTAGAAAAGTACGGAATTCCTCTTCATTCATATTCACGGTGTGTCGAGTAGTCGGTGCCATTTCCTTCAAAATAGTTAAATGGAACAAGTTAATCATACAGAATATTAAGAGTAGTTAATAGTATTTCGTAGCATAATATGAACTCATTTATAAAAGCTTTTTTCTTCATATTAGCGTTTTATAAGTTTAAATTCGGGTAGTACCTACCCGTTAAGTTCATACTTAGTAGCTAATATACAATTCAACTACTACAATTCTATATGAAAAACTGATTGTAATAATATTTCGCGTTCAAACTTTTATACAATATTTTACAAACTTACAATACCGCTTATTTTACATAAAGCATGAAATATAGCACACAATAACTTTGATACAAGATAGTTGTGAAGACAATTCTAGCTAGTACACAAGTCGTTCGGCAAAGGCAATAAAGACACGTAATTCATACGTCCAGAAACAAGTCATGCATTCTAGTTTTACTAGGACTACTTCCCATCCTTGGTCTTGTGCAACATAACCGTTATGGCCGTTGATAAGACAGCGTGTTGTAACGTCATCAAAGGGACGAGGGTTACGTAATGTCCAACAGTCCCGTAATAATCTAAAAACCTCATTTCTTACCCCAATTACCGACTCCGTCACTTGTGGAAACGTTTTGTTTAATAGTTGTAGCCCGATGTTCTTGTTCTCACTTTGGTGAGAAGCGAACATTACTAATCCGTAAGCATAACATGCTTCTTTATGTTGCATGTTAGCCGCTTTTTTCTAAATCACGAAGTCCAATATTCGGATATATTGAGTCAAAATAATTTCTTAACCCGTTGCGTAAAATAGCATTTGGGTTCCCCGCAATATATGCGTCAAAGTAAACACATCGTAACTTATGGGTTTCCCAATGTGATATCCCCCATCTTTCAAACGAAAGTCTCTTATAAACCAAGACATTCTTGGAACGTTCTTCGAATGTCTTACAAACTGATCTCGCCTTAAATAGTTGTGCCGAAGAATTCTGGCCGACTCTAGACAAGATTTCATCAATCATGTCTCCGGGTAGGTCTCTTAAAATATTGGGTTGTCTATCCATTTTGTGTTTTTAAACTGTAAAATAGACAAGAGTTAGTTTCATAAAAAAATACTTATTAATACAAGCAATTTTTACATATATCATAAAGCATAAGAACACTATATTACATATATTACACCACACGAATACAACTATCTTATTCCGACTCGCTCGTTTCTTCTTCTTCGGTTTTGGTTCGTTTTGCCAAGTTTCTAGGGATATATGATGTTCCCCTAATACGAGCCGTCGTTGTCCACATTGGTTTAGAAAAACCTGGTGGTTTAGAGGTTCCCGGGTCATTGTTACAACTTAAGGACTTCGGGGGTTGACGATACATATAAAGTTCATCGGGGTTGGAATTAGATTTCTCTATTTTTTTGCCCTTTCCCTTATTATTTTCTTTTGCCTTTTTAAATTCAGTTGGGGTAATTTCTATAACATCATCGGAATTCTCGTCGGAATCCGATTCATCGGAGAATTGGTAATCCTCCCAATATTTTGCTTCCTTGGCAGAAACACCATTGACCATAATTAACTTTGGTCGGTTGGTTGAGGATTTTCTTTTACTTAACCGTTTTATTATTTCCCCCACCGGTTCTATTTCTTCATCCGGTTCCGATTCTTCTTCCGGTTCCGATTCTTCTTCCGGTTCCGACTCTTCTTCCGGTTCCTCTTCGGGAACTTGTGAATCAGTCCACAAATCATTCCAATTTACATTTGACTCTTCATTATTATTAGGTGAGTCAATGGGACTTGTTCTAGAGGTAGACATCTATCACATAATATCAAACACGTTAAGAGATTAATATATCACATAATATTCATATGTTAAAAATATATAGTTTTCAACAAAAATGTTAAGCAATCATTTTTAAAGAAAACACGGTCGAAGTCCAGACTCACTAATGCATCCTAACAAACTCGATAAGACACACTAATGCAAATTTTCTGGTTCTCTAAGACCAACGCTCGGATACCAACTGAAATGTCCCGTTCTTATTGATTAAAAACGTTCCATATTAATTGATTTCGTTGCGAGGTTTTGACCTCTATATGAGACGTTTTTCAAAGACTGCATTCATTTTTAAAACAAACCATAACCTTTATTTCATAAATAAAGGTTTAAAAAGCTTTACGTAGATTATCAAATAATGATAATCTAAAATATCCTGTTTACACACGACCATTACATAATGGTTTACAATACAAATATGTTACATCGAAATCAGTTTCTTGAATGCAGTTTTTACACAATATCATACAAACATGGACTCCAAATCTTGTCCTTATTTTAGTATGCAACAGCGGAAGCTCTTAATATTCACCTGAGAATAAACATGCTTTAAACGTCAACAAAAATGTTGGTGAGTTATAGGTTTAACCTATATATATCAAATCGTAACAATAGACCACAAGATTTCATATTTCAATACACATCCCATACATAGAGATAAAAATCATTCATATGGTGAACACCTGGTAACCGACAATAACAAGATGCATATATAAGAATATCCCCATCATTCCGGGACACCCTTCGGATATGATATAAATTTCAAAGTACTAAAGCATCCGGTACTTTGGATGGGGTTTGTTAGGCCCAATAGATCTATCTTTAGGATTCGCGTCAATTAGGGTGTCTGTTCCCTAATTCTTAGATTACCAGACTTAATAAAAAGGGGCATATTCGATTTCAATAATTCAACCATAGAATGTAGTTTCACGTACTTGTGTCTATTTTGTAAATCATTTATAAAACCTGCATGTATTCTCATCCCAAAAATATTAGATTTTAAAAATGGGACTATAACTCACTTTCACAGATTTTTACTTCGACTGGAAGTAAGACTTGGCCACTGGTTGATTCATGAACCTATAACAATATATACATATATATCAAAGTATGTTCAAAAATATATTTACAACACTTTTAATATATTTTGATGTTTTAAGTTTATTAAGTCAGCTGTCCTCGTTAGTAACTTACAACTAGTTGTCCACAGTTAGATGTACAGAAATAAATCGATAAATATTATCTTGAATCAATCCACGACCCAGTGTATACGTATCTCAGTATTGATCACAACTCAAACTATATATATTTTGGAATCAACCTCAACCCTGTATAGCTAACTCCAACATTCACATATAGAGTGTCTATGGTTGTTCCGAAATATATATAGATGTGTCGACATGATAGGTCGAAACATTGTATACGTGTCTATGGTATCTCAAGATTACATAATATACAATACAAGTTGATTAAGTTATGGTTGGAATAGATTTGTTACCAATTTTCACGTAGCTAAAATGAGAAAAATTATCCAATCTTGTTTTACCCATAACTTCTTCATTTTAAATCCGTTTTGAGTGAATCAAATTGCTATGGTTTCATATTGAACTCTATTTTATGAATCTAAACAGAAAAGTATAGGTTTATAGTCGGAAAAATAAGTTACAAGTCGTTTTTGTAAAGGTAGTCATTTCAGTCGAAAGAACGACGTCTAGATGACCATTTTAGAAAACATACTTCCACTTTGAGTTTAACCATAATTTTTGGATATAGTTTCATGTTCATAATAAAAATCATTTTCTCAGAATAACAACTTTTAAATCAAAGTTTATCATAGTTTTTAATTAACTAACCCAAAACAGCCCGCGGTGTTACTACGACGGCGTAAATCCGGTTTTACGGTGTTTTTCGTGTTTCTAGGTTTTAAATCATTAAGTTAGCATATCATATATATATAGAACATGTGTTTAGTTGATTTTAAAAGTCAAGTTAGAAGGATTAACTTTTGTTTGCGAACAAGTTTAGAATTAACTAAACTATGTTCTAGTGATTACAAGTTTAAACCTTCGAATAAGATAGCTTTATATGTATGAATCGAATGATGTTATGAACATCATTACTACCTTAAGTTCCTTGGATAAACCTACTGGAAAAGAGAAAAATGGACCTAGCTTCAATGGATCCTTGGATGGCTCGAAGTTCTTGAAGCAGAATCATGACACGAAAACAAGTTCAAGTAAGATCATCACTTGAAAT
Source organism: Rutidosis leptorrhynchoides (assembly GCF_046630445.1). Classification (NCBI taxonomy): domain Eukaryota; kingdom Viridiplantae; phylum Streptophyta; class Magnoliopsida; order Asterales; family Asteraceae; genus Rutidosis; species Rutidosis leptorrhynchoides. The sequence goes on along the minus strand of NC_092338.1, from coordinate 422,319,329 downwards.
AAGATTGTTATAGTTATAGAAATTGAACCAAAGTTTGAATATGATTATTACCTTGTATTAGAATGATAACCTACTGTAAGAAACAAAGATTTCTTGAGGTTGGATGATCACCTTACAAGATTGGAAGTGAGCTAGCAAACTTGAAAGTATTCTTGATTTTATGAAACTAGAACTTTTGGAATTTATGAAGAACACTTAGAACTTGAAGATAGAACTTGAGAGAGATCAATTAGATGAAGAAAATTGAAGAATGAAAGTGTTTTTAGGTGTTTTTGGTCGTTGGTGTATGGATTAGATATAAAGGATATGTAATTTTGTTTTCATGTAAATAAGTCATGAATGATTACTCATATTTTTGTAATTTTATGAGATATTTCATGCTAGTTGCCAAATGATGGTTCCCACATGTGTTAGGTGACTCACATGGGCTGCTAAGAGCTGATCATTGGAGTGTATATACCAATAGTACATACATCTAAAAGCTGTGTATTGTACGAGTACGAATACGGGTGCATACGAGTAGAATTGTTGATGAAACTGAACGAGGATGTAATTGTAAGCATTTTTGTTAAGTAGAAGTATTTTGATAAGTGTATTGAAGTCTTTCAAAAGTGTATAAATACATATTAAAACACTACATGTATATACATTTTAACTGAGTCGTTAAGTCATCGTTAGTCGTTACATGTAAGTGTTGTTTTGAAACCTTTAGGTTAACGAACTTGTTAAATGTTGTTAACCCAATGTTTATAATATCAAATGAGATTTTAAATTATTATATTATCATGATATTATCATGTATGAATATCTCTTAATATGATATATATACATTAAATGTCTTTACAACGATAATCGTTACATATATGTCTCGTTTAAAAATCATTAAGTTAGTAGTCTTGTTTTTACATATGTAGTTCATTGTTAATATACTTAATGATATGTTTACTTATCATAGTATCATGTTAACTATATATATATATATATCCATATATATGTCATCATATAGTTTTTACAAGTTTTAACGTTCGTGAATCACCGGTCAACTTGGGTGGTCAATTGTCTATATGAAACATATTTCAATTAATCAAGTCTTAACAAGTTTGATTGCTTAACATGTTGGAAACATTTAATCATGTAAATATCAATCTCAATTAATATATATAAACATGGAAAAGTTCGGGTCACTACATAAGTAACGTCAAGTAACATTAGGTCACATCAAGTAACGTTAAGTAACGTCAAGTAACGTTAAGTAACGTTAAGTAACGTCAAGTAACGTTAACTAACGTCAAGTAACGTTAAGTAACGTGAAGTTACATCAAGTAATGTTAAGTAACGTCAGGTAACGTTAACTAATGTCAACTCATGTCAAGTAAAGTTATGTAACATCAAGTAACGTTAACTAATGTCAACTCATGTCAAGTAAAGTTATCTAACGTCAAGTAACGTTAAGTAACGTCAAGTAACGTGAAGTAACGTTAAGTAATGTCAAGTAACGTTAATTTACTTGAAGTTACGTCAAGTAACGTCAAGTGACGTTGATGTGTGCAGCGGGTGTACGAAATACTATTAAATTTTACAAGAAAATACTATTAAATACGATACAATTTTACACAAGATATTTATTTATTTATAGAATGGATATACTTAAACCTTGCTACAACACTTATAGGCAGTGTACCTAATCGTACAGTAGTGTAGTTTTTAGTAAGTCCGGTTCGTTCCACAGGGAAAATCTTTAAACAAAGCTTAACGCTATATTAGTTTACTTTTATAAAAATACAAATATATATATATATATATATATAAGTAATATTATTATTATAAAGGGGGGTTTTTACCGTTTAATGACCGGTTTGTCAATTTTAAAACTTTAGTCGCAGTTAAAACCAAATGTAAAATAATAAATAAATACAAGACTTAATTTAAAGCGTAAAGTAAATAACGATAATGAAATTGCGAATAATAAAAGTGCGATAAAATAAACTTGCGATAATTAAAAAGTACGATAATTAAAAGTGCAATTAAATATAATAACAATAAATAAAAGTGCTATAATTAGAAGTGCAATTAAATATAAAATAAAGGAAATTAAATATGAAATAAAAGAATTATGCTTATTTAAACTTCCGTAATCATGATGTTTGACGTGTTGATTTTAGTTTTATGCCCATGGGTTAATTGTCCTTTGTCCTGGATTATTTAATATGTCCGTTTGGTTTTTGTCCATAACAGTCCATCAGTCATAAATATAAAGTGCGAGTATCCTCGTCAAATTATCCTTATACCCGAAGTTAAATATTCCAAATAATTGGGGACTTAAACTATAACAAGATTTTAATACTTTGTTTAATAATTACACCAGGATGTCGACTGAGTGTAACCCAAGGTTTTAATATTTTGTTATCAATTATGCCAAGTGTCCTTTTACATAATTTCACCCCTGTTTTAATTATTCTAGTGGCTATTACTCCATTCCCGTGTCCGGTTAAATGAACGATTATTCGTACATATAAATACCCCGCCCATCGTGTCCGATTGAGTGTATATGGTAATTTATAGGGACGCCCAATTGTAAATCTTTATATTAACATTAACAAACTATCATTTAGTTAAACAAATATAAAGCCCATTAATAGCCCATAGTCTAATTTCCACAAGTGTCGTTCTTTTGTCCAAACCCCAATTATGGTACAAAGCCCAATTACCCAATTTTAGTAATTAGCCCAACATCATGATTACTTCGGATTAAATAAGCATAATAATAACTTAGCTACGAGACATTAAATTAAAAAGGTTTAACATAACTTACAATGATTAAAAATAGCGTAGCGTTACACGGACAGAATTTCGACTTACACCCTTACAATATTCGCTAACATACCCTTATTATTAGGATTAAAATTAAAATTAAAATTAAAATTAAAATATAAATATAAATATAAATATTTACGTATAGATATAGAGAGGATGGATATATATGTTTTTTTTGCGATCAGAATTCGTTTGCTTTTATAGGGAGTTTCAGTTTTTGGGGCTCCGCGACTCGCGGCATTTTTTGCCTTCAAACTCCGCGAGTCGCGGAGTTTGAAATTCCAGCTCACTCCAAATTGGATCTTAGTCTGCCGACGATTTTAAATATTAATATAATATATATATATATAATTTTTAAGAATTATTTATATATTATATTATATTCATGTGCATAGTTGACTTGTAATTTTTAGTCCGTTGCGTCGAGCGTTGAGAGTTGACTCTGGTCTCGTTTCGGATTTTCGAACGTCCTTGCGTACAATTTAATATCTTGTACTTTGCGTTTTGAATCTTGTACTCTTGTAATTTCGAGACGTTTCTTATCAATAATTGGAACCTCTTTGATTGTATTTTGTACTTTTGAGCTTTTTGATCGTTTGCGTCTTCAATTCGTCGAATCTGTCTTTTATCTTCACCTTTTATTATTTAAACGAATATCACTTTTAAATAGAACAATTGCAACTAAAAGCTTGTCTTTCTTGAGGAATAATGCTATGAAATATATGTTCGTTTTTAGCATTATCAAATATTTCCACACTTAAGCGTTGCTTGTCCTCAAGCAATATCGTCTTGAAATACTAGAATCACTTCTTTATTCTTCACACTTTGTACATCAGTGATTTCTATACGGCGGTATAAACAATGGTAGTAACGATATGGTTTACAGTCCCACATGACTATAAAAATTTAGATCCATTAAGGAAATTGGATCTTTATGAAAACATTTGATCTTTTGAAAATTAAATCTAGTTTTTACCCTAGATAAGTTTTCCGGAATAACCCTTTACCGGTGTTTGCAAATTATTTTTGTGGGTTTGGTGGGTTTCAGATTTGAAAATTTTAGCTCAAAACTTGCGGTTTTGTGTCACCCACTTGCTAACCATGTATTAGGAAAGCAACACGTCAAGTTTACTTGTCCCGTATATTACCTTTCGGTAAACTACCGTCCGGTTGTAAAGGAAAGCGTTGAACAAGCAACTGTTAAGGCAATGTCCCCTGACATGCTTTTAATTATGGTCTATAACGTGTCAGATGCAATTACTATCCTTGGTAGGAGCAATAGTAAAGCTCACCCTTATGATTTTTCGGTCTGGCACAAGGTCCTGTCTTTGACCATGCTATGCAACTACCGTTCTTACGGTTGACACCCGATTTAGTTCAGGTGACCTAATGAATTCCAGGTGAATTCCTAGGATTTTACGTTCAATGGTAATGAACGCATTGAAAATAGGGTTTTCAGAAAACAAATCGGTTTTATTTTTGATCAAAATATTTTCTCGTTCAAGCTCGAGTTTAGATATCATTGAATTCCATGAGTTTGAATTCTCAATCTTTAAGGTCAATCTCTAGAATTGAGTAATATCAGGCTTTAAAAGCTGATTTTTAATCTTTAAGGAGATTATCCTTTCTGGGGATCTGATTCATTAGTCTTATCAAGCTAATTTGCACGGTGACTCCCCATTTTACAAGATAAATCCTTCTCATGGTTAGGATAAATCTGACCACTTGGCGACCCTGTTTAATGCTGAGGTCCGTGGATTTCCTGCTGATTTTAGTGATGACTTTTCTAGGTTTTTCGTCAACCTACAGCTGGTCTGGACTACAACTTCCTGACCTAAATCAAGAAGCGCGTTTCTTTTTCGGAAGACTTTACTTCCTTTTAATGATGGAATTGATTCATCGTGTAGATCCATCTCTTCTTTTCTTTCATTGGGTAAAACAGTTTAGTTTAGTCCAAAGCAAAAGTATTTTCAGTTATTTGTACAAAAATATGTGACATATGTTTTGAATAACTTGGAGAATTTTCCCACACTTGGCTTTTATTTTCCTTTTTATTGTCCTCTATTCCATTTTAAATGAATTTTAACATTTTGGTTTGTTTCTCAATTTATGTCCTTTCCGAGGTAACAATAATTTCGGTGTTAACACCTAGTTTTATTGTTCATAAATATGTATAAACATGATTTTGAGTTCATTTAATTGAAAATTTTGAAAAATTTTACTAGAATTGGGTAGTCAGTATATAAGACTAGGGCTGTTCTTTATTATCAGAGAGCACTAGATTCTAATACAACTACTACTTTACTAGTATTTTTAATGGTAACCAAGTGTATAAAGTAAAAATTTTAAAATCCGAAAGAATTTAACCCCTTCTCACACTTAAGATCTTGCAATGCCCTCATTTGCAAGAAATCAGTAACAATTTAAATTATTGAGGGTGATTTGTGTGAAAATGATTAAATTTTACCAAAGTTTCCAAACATATTGGCGTTTGTTTGCTGAATGATAAATGGTGCACATCATTTGTTCATTCCGTCTTGTTGTCATTTCACATATATTTTGCATCTTGTCGTCAAAATTAGTTGCTTTTGCTGAACTTAATGCCAGTTTTTGAAAATGCGTTGTTTTACCCTGTTGTGTACATAAGATAAACTGCAAACATATATACATATTTTTGAAGTTTGGTATATTACCCCACATTCAAAAATTATTAAAATCTAAGAATAAAAGTTAGAAAATTATAAAAACTATTACAATATTAAATAAGTATTAAACGTATCAACATTACAAATTACAAAATAAATAAAACTAAGTAGACTAGGGATGATACTGATACCAATAGGGGTTCCACGCATAACCATAGGTGCTATAAAATGCTTCGGCTGGGTTATACGTAGGATACGGTGGTTGAATCTCTATAGACCAGGGAGGGAATATGGGTTTTGGAGTAGGAATATAGTTTCTACCTATATGTTGGCAATGAGCTATGATTTGGTTTTGATGAACTTGCCAATCTTCAAATGCTCTCTGTCTAGCATTTTCGTACTCCTGTGAAGCTATAAACCTTTGCATTTCTTGCATTTCATTTCCCCCTCCTACATTACCTTGCTGTTGGTTTCTCTCAACCTGTGGATGTCTACCATGGTATTGTACTGCGGCGTTATTTCGCCTCTTCAAAACTTTCGCACCATGGTATACATTTAAACCTATTGTATCGCGGGGTTCTGGTTCTTCGACTAATAATCCCCCCCGACTTATATCCACACCGAGATATTCAGCAATCAAAGTAATAAAAATACCACCTCCTATTATGATATGCGGTCTCATCCCCCTAACCATAGCTGATAAATAATAACCCACACAATAAGGTATACTTACAGCGCTTTGTGGGTCTCGAATACACATATGGTAAAACAAATCCTGTTCATTTACCTTTTCCTTGTTCTTACCTCTTTGTGTAATCGAATTAGCTAAAAACCTATGAATCACTCTTAATTCAGCTCTATCTATATCCAAATAAGAGTAATTTCCCCCTTTGAATCAGTGATGGCTTGTCATTTGACTCCATACACCATGTGTATCAAAATTTTCATCTATCTTTCTACCATTTAGTATCAACCCTCTACAATCGGTAGAAGGTAACTCCTCAGGCATATATATACGTAAAGCCTGAGCCATGTCTAGTAAAGACATGTGGCGCATCGAACCTCCTAACAAAAATCTAATAAAAGATCGATCGGTTAAACTAGCTACCCGATCATTTAATTCTATACTACACAACAATTCTTCACACCATACTTTATATACAGGTCTACGCATGGTGAATAAACGTACCCAGTCGTTAAAAGTAGAATTACCATACCTCTGTGCAAGTAATTCCCTAATTGGCCCGGCCAATTCTACAGCTTCTAATGGTCCCCATTCTATGACCCTAGGTACCTCAACAACTTTAGAATGAAGAGTATGCAAACCCCTTTGGTATTTTGGATAATCTATCCAAAGTCTGTCAAATCTCAGGTTCGGGTGCAAATATTCCAAGTGCATATCAGAAAATGTCATGACTGGATGAGGTATATCTTGCTTGTAGTAGTTATCCACCTCCTGTTGTTCCACATTCTCAGCAGGAGCATTGCGAGCTTGGGATGAAGATTCACCCCTTTCAGTCGTTTTTCTTGAGTAATTCCTTGATAGCATCCTTCTCAACATGATTTTAGTAAAAGATTTGATGATTAACGGTTAAAAATTCTGATTTTGGGGGTGTTTTTTTGGGTTTTTTCGGGTATTATTTTCGCAGTATTTTTGAGTTGTGTGTGGACTGATCAGTTCAGCTCGATTTTATTTTTTTCTGTATTTTGGTCCTCCCGCGAGTCGCGGGGTTTAAACCTTCAAAATCCGCGAGTCGCGGAGGTTGTATTATTTTTATTTTTTTTTACAATCTTTAACTTATAAAACAATTAAGTAATTAATTTTTAAAATTTTGTTTCCCTTGTTATTTAGGACGAGGTCGTTTCGGATCGATGTCCTAGTCCGTCCTTCGACAAAATTTTAAAATTTGTCTTTTTGTAGCGATTGTTTTAAAAGCTAAGATTTTTGGGTTTTTTAATGTTTTTGGCATACTTTAATTCAATAAGATTAAAAATAATGATAATAAAAGTTCTCGTCCCTCCCTCGGGTAAAGCAATTTCGGTTCAAAGACCTAGTCTTCAACTCACGACGAATTTTAAAAATCATATTTTTAACTTAATGAGATAAAGTAAATTTTTGTTTTTAAATTCACACAACTTAAATATAAAATTCAAAATTAATATTAAAAATTCACACCAAACTTAAAATTTGAAATGCATAAAAATAAAATTCATATTTTTAAAAATTAAAAATTCACACCAAACTTAATTTAAAAATTCATATTATAAATTCACACCAAACTTATATAAATTTTCAAATATTTACAATTTTAAATATATTGTTTTTATAAAGTTTACAATATTAATTTAAGATTTATATATTAATTTTAAAAACATGGTAAAAATAAAATTAAAAATCTTTTTGGCTTTTTATCCCACTTTAATCAATCAAATATTATCAAAAATATGCGCCCCTCTTTTCGGTAAAGTAATTTCGGTTCCATGACCTAATTTAACTCATGACGAATTTTTGAAATATTTTGGGTTGATTGATTAAAGATATTTATACCTTAAGGATAAACGTTAAATTTCACAGTGATGTAATAAATTTTTGAATGATATCAATAATTTCGGTCGCCAAACCTAATTTTATTCAATACCAATTTAATACTTTATAGCGAACAAATTAGCGTTTATTATCAAAAGGTTAAAAATAAAAATAAAAAATAAAAAACTGTACAAACATACCTGTGAAATAGATTTCTTAGTTATATGATCTATCCCATTCATAAGATAGTTGGTTTAATTGGTTTTCCATGGCTACATAGGCGTAACCTCGAGCATTCAGTGTCTTTTCTTCTAAACATATGAACGGTCCGTCTCTACATAAAGTAACAAATTCGGTGTTTGAATAGGTTTGATTATTTGAAAATTTACCTCCATGTGACCATTTTCCGCATTTGTGACATCTTTCTAGGTGTTGTGCTCTTCTTTTCGCTGCGGATTTTGATTTTCCTTTACCATATTGTAACTTATTATCTTCGCATCTGGATTCTTTTCTAACTCCGTCCAATCTTTCTCTGATTACTGCTACTATTTCACTCGGTAGTGTGTCATTATTACGTTTAGTGATCAAAGCGTGTAGCATTAGACCATGGTTTAGTTCACAGGCAGTCGTCATTTTGTAAAAACCTAAAAAAAATAAAAATTCAGAATGGGGGGAGAAGACTAGTTCTTTAGGGTCTGCTAGGGAAAGACCATTCGGGTTCCATTTTCGAGAACTACACGAAAACAGACAATCTAACTCTAACAGAAATACATATTATCCTTTAAAGACTTAATTCTCCCCACACTTAGTTAGCTGTGGTGTCGAAATTGTGATTAACTTCGTTGTCGACTTCCATCGGACTATCTATGTAGTGTTTAACTCTGTGACCATTAACTTTAAATTCAATCCCATTTGAATTTATCAATTCTACTGTTCCGTATGGAAAAACTCTTTTAACTATGAATGGTCCAGACCATCTTGATTTCAATTTTCCAGGAAATAGCTTGAATCGTGAATTGAAAAGAAGAACTCTGTCTCCTTCTTTAAATTCTTTTGAACTTCTGATTCTTTTATCATGCCATTTCTTCGTTCTTTCTTTATAAATTAACAAATTTTCGTATGCTTCATGTCTTAATTCTTCTAATTCGTTTAGTTGACTTAATCGTAGACGTCCGGCTTCATGTAAATCAAGATTACATGTCTTCAAAGCCCAAAATGCTTTGTGTTCAATTTCTACTGGAAGATGACATGCTTTTCCATAAACAAGTCTAAAAGGTGTGGTTCCAATTGGAGTTTTGTAGGCTGTTCTAAAAGCCCAGAGTGCATCCTCCAATTTAATGGACCATTCCTTCGGATTTGGTCCTACGGTTTTCTCTAGAATACGTTTTAAGCTCGGTTGGTATTTTCAACTTGTCCACTTGTTTGTGGATGATATGCGGTGGAGATTTTATGAGTTACTCCATATCTTTTAAGAACTTTCTCAAGTTGATTATTACAGAAATGAGTACCCCGATCACTTATTAAAGCTTTCGGTGTTCCAAACCTTGCAAAAAGACGTTTTAAAAAGTTGACTACAACTCGTGCATCGTTAGTTGGGAGAGCTTGTGCTTCCGCCCATTTAGATACATAATCAATGGCTACGAGAATATAGAGATTATTATGAGATTTTGGAAATGGACCCATAAAGTCAATACCCCAAATGTCAAATACTTCACATACTTGTATGACATTTTGTGGCATTTCATCACGTTGACTTATTTTTCCGGCCCTTTGAAAAGCATCACAGGATTTGCAAAGAAGGTGTGCGTCTTTGTAAATTGTAGGCCAATAGAATCCAGCATCATAAACTTTTCTTGCTGTTAGTTGAGGCCCATAATGTCCTCCTGTTGGTCCTGTGTGACAATGGTTTAATATTTTACTAGCTTCATCTCCAAATACACATCGGCATATTATTCCATCGGGACAACTTTTAAACAGATGTGGATCTTCCCAAAAATAGTGTTTTATATCACTGAAGAATTTCTTTCGTCTTTGGTACGATAATCCTTTTTCAAGGAATCCACATACTAAATAGTTTGCATAGTCTGCTAACCATGGAATTTCTTTATAATCTATCTTCAATAGATATTCATCAGGAAAGTTGTCTTGTATGGCCGATTCATTTAGAACTTCTAATTCGGGATTTTCAAGACGAGAAAGATGATCAGCGGCGAGATTTTCTGCTCCTCTTTTATCTCGGATTTCAATATCAAACTCTTGTAAGAGTAAGATCCAACGGATTAATCTTGGTTTAGCATCTTGTTTCGAAAATAGGTATCTAAGAGCAGAATGGTCGGTATAAACCACCGTTTTTGCTAGAACGAGATATGATCGAAATTTGTCAAAAGCAAAGACAATAGCAAGGAGTTCTTTTTCAGTAGTTGTATAGTTCGTTTGTGCTCCTTGTAACATCTTACTAGCATAATATATAGGTTGAAATCGTTTTTCAATCCTTTGTCCTAAAACGGCTCCCATTGCAAAATCACTTGCATCGCACATTAGTTCAAATGGTAGATTCCAATTTGGTGTTATCATGATCAGCGCATTAGTGAGTTTCTCTTTAAGAATATTAAAAGATTTGATACACTCATCGGAAAAGATGAATGGAGCATCCTTTTCTAGGAGTTTATTCATAGGAGTGGCAATTTTAGAAAAATCTTTTATGAAACGTCGGTAAAAACCGGGATGCCCTAGAAAACTCCTAACTCCTCTAACATTGGTGGGATGTGGAAGTTTAGCAATTACATCTACTTTAGCTCTATCCACTTCAATTCCTTCTTTTGAAATTTTATGTCCAAGAACGATACCTTCTTTAACCATGAAATGGCATTTCTCCCAATTAAGTACTAGATTTGATTGTTCGCATCTAATAAGCATTCGTTCAAGATTAGCTAGACATGTTTCAAATGTATCACCGAAGACTGAAAAGTCATCCATGAAAACTTCCATGCATTCTTCTATCATGTCGTGAAAAATCGCCATCATACACCTTTGAAAGGTTGCAGGGGCGTTGCAAAGTCCAAATGGCATGCGTTTGTAAGAAAAAGTACCATAAGGGCACGTGAATGTGGTTTTCTCTTGGTCCTCGGGTGCTATTGGAATTTGAAAATATCCGGAAAATCCATCTAGAAAACAATAGTAACTATTTCCGGCTAATCTTTCCAACATTTGATCTATGAAAGGTAAGGGAAAGTGATCTTTTCTGGTGGCGTCATTTAATTTTCTATAATCAATACATACACACCATCCTGTTACAGTCCTAGTAGGAATAAGCTCATTTTTCTCATTTGTAATGACATTCATGCCACCCTTCTTAGGCACGCATTGAACTGGGCTTACCCATGGACTATCAGAGATTGGATATATCAAAACTGCATCTAGCAGTTTAATAATTTATTTTTTAACTACATCTTGCATATTAGGATTTAGTCTTCGTTGGCGTTGCACATACGTTTTATGACCTTCTTCCATAAGGATTTTATATGTGCAATACGAAGGACTTATTCCTTTAATATCATGAATCTTCCATGCAATGGCTGGTTTATGAGCTTTCAACACAGAAATGAGTTGTGATTTCTCATTTTCAGTAAGAGAAGACGATATTATTACAGGTAATTCAGATTTACCATGTAAATAAGCGTATTCCAAATGGTTTGGAAGTGGCTTTAACTCTAATTTCGGAGGTTCTTCTATCGATGATTTGTATCGATATCCGTCTTCTTCTTTTAGCATTTGAATTTCTTCTGTTGTTGGTTCATATCCATTAGCTATAAGTGTAGCTAACATTTCAGCTTCATCAATTGGTTCATTACTTTCTCCTAAAGAACATTCTCCTGTTCCTTGTAATTCTGGAAATTCTTCTAATAATTCTGCATGTGCATCTATAGTTTGAATATAATAACATGTATCATCTGCAGATTGCGGTTGTTGCATTGCTCTATCAACTAAAAAGGTAACACTCTCATCCTCTATACTTAGGGTCAATTTCTTACCGAACACGTCTATCATTGCTTTAGCCGTGTTTAAGAATGGTCTTCCTAATATGAGAGGAACTTGAGAATCTTCTTCCATGTCCAAAACAACAAAATCTACTGGAAATACTAAAGTACCAACTTTAACTAGCATGTTCTCCATTATCCCTCTAGGATATTTTATTGATCTATCGGCTAGTTGTATGCTTATTCTGGTTGGTTTCAATTCTCCAAGGTCTAGTTTAGCGTATAGTGAATACGGAATTAGATTTATACTAGCACCTAAGTCTGCTATGTAGTGACCCGAACTTTTCCATGTTTATATATATTAATTGAGATTGATATTTACATGATTAAATGTTTACAACATGTTAAGCAATCAAACTTGTTAAGACTTGATTAGTTGAAATATGTTTCATATAGACAATTGACCACCCAAGTTGACCGATAATTCACGAACGTTAAAACTTGTAAAAACTATATGATGACATATATATGGATATATATATATAGTTAACATGATACTATGATAAGTAAACATATCATTAAGTATATTAACAATGAACTACATATGTAAAAACAAGACTACTAACTTAATGATTTTTAAACGAGACATATATGTAACGATTATCGTTGTAAAGACATTTAATGATATTCATAAATGATAATATCATGATAATATAATAATTTAAAATCTCATTTGATATTATAAACATTGGGTTAACAACATTTAACAAGATCGTTAACCTAAAGGTTTCAAAACAACACTTACATGTAACGACTAACGATGACTTAACGACTCAGTTAAAATGTATATACATGTAGTGTTTTAATATGTATTTATACACTTTTGAAAGACTTCAATACACTTATCAAAATACTTCTACTTAACAAAAATGCTTACAATTACATCCTCGTTCAGTTTCATCAACAATTCTACTCGTATGCACCCGTATTCGTACTCGTACAATACACAGCTTTTAGATGTATGTACTATTAGTATATACACTCCAATGATCAGCTCTTAGCAGCCCATGTGAGTCACCTAACACATGTGGGAACCATCATTTGGCAACTAGCATGAAATATCTCATAAAATTACAAAAATATGAGTAATCATTCATGACTTATTTACATGAAAACAAAATTACATATCCTTTATATCTAATCCATATACCAACGACCAAAAACACCTACAAACACTTTCATTCTTCAATTTTCTTCATCTAATTTATCTCTCTCAAGTTCTATCTTCAAGTTCTAAGTGTTCTTCATATATTTTACAAGTTCTAGTTACATAAAATCAAGAATACTTTCAAGTTTGGTAGCTCACTTCCAATCTTGTAAGGTGATCATCCAACCTCAAGAAATCTTTGTTTCTTACAGTAGGTTATCATTCTAATACAAGGTAATAATCATATTCAAACTTTGGTTCAATTTCTATAACTATAACAATCTTATTTCAAGTGATGATCTTACTTGAACTTGTTTTCGTGTCATGATTCTGCTTCAAGAACTTCGAGCCATCCAAGGATCCGTTGAAGCTAGATCCATTTTTCTCTTTTCCAGTAGGTTTATCCAAGGAACTTAAGGTAGTAATGATGTTCATAACATCATTCGATTCATACATATAAAGCTATCTTATTCGAAGGTTTAAACTTGTAATCACTAGAACATAGTTTAGTTAATTCTAAACTTGTTCGCAAACAAAAGTTAATCCTTCTAACTTGAATTTTAAAATCAACTAAACACATGTTCTATATCTATATGATATGCTAACTTAATGATTTAAAACCTGGAAACACGAAAAACACCGTAAAACCGGATTTACGCCATCGTAGTAACACCGCGGGCTGTTTTGGGTTAGTTAATTAAAAACTATAATAAAATTTGATTTAAAAGTTGTTATTCTGAGAAAATGATTTTTATTATGAACATGAAACTATATCCAAAAATTATGGTTAAACTCAAAATGGAAGTATGTTTTCTAAAATGGTCATCTAGACGTCGTTCTTTCGACTGAAATGACTACCTTTACAAAAATGACTTGTAACTTATTTTTCCGACTATAAACCTATAATTTTTCTGTTTAGATTCATAAAATAGAGTTCAATATGAAATCATAGCAATTTGATTCACTCAAAACGGATTTAAAATGAAGAAGTTATGGGTAAAACAAGATTGGATAATTTTTCTCATTTTAGCTACGTGAAAATTGGTAACAAATCTATTCCAACCATAACTTAATCAACTTGTATTGTATATTATGTAATCTTGAGATACCATAAACACGTATACAATGTTTCGACCTATCATGTCGACACATCTATATATATTTCGGAACAACCATAGACACTCTATATGTGAATGTTGGAGTTAGCTATACAGGGTTGAGGTTGATTCCAAAATATATATAGTTTGAGTTGTGATCAATACTGAGATACGTATACACTGGGTCGTGGATTGATTCAAGATAATATTTATCGATTTATTTCTGTACATCTAACTGTGGACAACTAGTTGTAGGTTACTAACGAGGACAGCTGACTTAATAAACTTAAAACATCAAAATATATTAAAAGTGTTGTAAATATATTTTGAACATACTTTGATATATATGTATATATTGTTATAGGTTCGTGAATCAACCAGTGGCCAAGTCTTACTTCCCGACGAAGTAAAAATCTGTGAAAGTGAGTTATAGTCCCACTTTTAAAATCTAATATTTTTGGGATGAGAATACATGCAGGTTTTATAAATGATTTACAAAATAGACACAAGTACGTGAAACTACATTCTATGGTTGAATTATCGGAATCGAATATGCCCCTTTTTATTAAGTCTGGTAATCTAAGAATTAGGGAACAGACACCCTAATTGACGCGAATCCTAAAGATAGATCTATTGGGCCTAACAAACCCCATCCAAAGTACCGGATGCTTTAGTACTTTGAAATTTATATCATATCCGAAGGGTGTCCCGGAATGATGGGGATATTCTTATATATGCATCTTGTTAATGTCGGTTACCAGGTGTTCACCATATGAATGATTTTTATCTCTATGTATGGGATGTGTATTGAAATATGAAATCTTGTGGTCTATTATTATAATTTGATATATATAGGTTAAACCTATAACTCACCAACATTTTTGTTGACGTTTTAAGCATGTTTATTCTCAGGTGATTATTAAGAGCTTCCGCTGTCGCATACTTAAATAAGGACGAGATTTGGAGTCTATGCTTGTATGATATTGTGTAAAAACTGCATTCAAGAAACTTATTTTGTTGTAACATATTTGTATTGTAAACCATTATGTAATGGTCGTGTGTAAACAGCATATTTTAGATTATCATTATTTGATAATCTACGTAAAGCTTTTTAAAACCTTTATCTATGAAATAAATGTTATGGTTTGTTTTAAAAATGAATGCAGTCTTTGAAAAATGTCTCATATAGAGGTCAAAACCTCGCAACGAAATCAATTAATATGGAACGTTTTTAATCAATAAGAACGGGACATTTCAGTTGGTATCCGAGCGTTGGTCTTAGAGAACCAGAATTTTGCATTAGTGTGTCTTATCGAGTTTGTTAGGATGCATTAGTGAGTCTGAACTTCGACCGTGTTTACTTGAAAAATGATTGCTTAACAAATTTTGTTGGAAACTATATATTTTTAACATGTGAATATTATGTGATATATTAATCTCTTAACGCGTTTGATATTATGTGATAGATGTCTACCTCTAGAACAAGTCCCATTGACTCACCTAATAATAATGAAGAGTCAAATGTAAATTGGAATGATTCGTGGACTGATTCACAAGTTCCCGAAGAGGAACCGGAAGAAGAGTCGGAACCGGAAGAAGAATCGGAACCGGAAGAAGAATCGGAACCGGATGAAGAAGTAGAACCGGTGGGGGAAATAATAAAACGGTTAAGTAAAAGAAAATCATCAACCAACCGACCAAGGTTAATTATGGTCAATGGTGTTTCCGCTAAGGAAGCAAAATATTGGGAGGATTACCAATTCTCCGATGAATCGGATTCCGACGAGAATTCCGATGATGTTATAGAAATTACCCCAACTGAATTTAAAAAGGCAAAAGAAAATAATAAGGGAAAGGGCATAAAAATAGAGAAATCTAATTCCAACCCCGATTAACTTTATATGTATCGTCAACCCCCGAAGTCCTTAAGTTGTAACAATGACCCGGGAACCTCTAAACCACCAGGTTTTTCTAAACCGTTGTGGAAAACGACAGTTAGTATTAGGGGAACATCATATATCCCTAGAAACTTGGCAAAACGAACTAAAACCGAAGAAGAAGAAACGAGCGAGTCGGAATAAGATAGTTGTATTCGTGTGGTGTAATATATGTAATATAGTGTTCTTATGCTTTATGATATATGTAAAAATTGCTTGTATTAATAAGTATTTTTTTTATGAATCTAACTCTTGTCTATTTTACAGTTTAAAAACACAAAATGGATAGATAACCCAATATTTTAAGAGACCTACCCGGAGACATGATTGATGAAATCCTGTCTAGAGTCGGCCAGAATTCCTCGGCACAACTATTTAAGGCGAGATCAGTTTGTAAGACATTCGAAGAACGTTCCAAGAATGTCTTGGTTTATAAGAGACTTTCGTTTGAAAGATGGGGGATTTCACATTGGGAAACCCATAAGTTACGATGTGTTTACTTTAACGCATATATTGCGGGGAACCCAAATGCTATTTTACGCAACGGGTTAAGAAATTATTTTGACTCAATATATCCGAATATTGGACTTCGTGATTTAGAAAAAGTGGCTAACATGCAACATAAAGAAGCATGTTATGCTTACGGATTAGTAATGTTCGCTTCTCACCAAAGTGAGAACAAGAACATCGGGCTACAACTATTAAACAAAACGTTTCCACAAGTGACGGAGTCGGTAATTGGGGTAAGAAATGAGGTTTTTAGATTATTACGGGACTGTTGGACATTACGTAACCCTCGTCCCTTTGACGACGTTACAACACGCTGTCTTATCAACGGCCATAACGGTTATGTTCCATAAGACCAAGGATGGGAAGTAGTCCTAGTAAAACCAGAATGCATGACTTGTTTCTGGACGTATGAATTACGTGTCTTTATTGCCTTTGCTGAACGACTTGTGTACTAGCTAGAATTATCTTCACAACTATCTTGTATCAAAGTTATTGTGTGCTATATTTCATGCTTTATGTAAAATAAGCGGTATTGTAAGTTTGTAAAATATTGTATAAAAGTTTGAACGCGAAATATTATTATAATCAGTTTTTCATATAGAATTGTAGTAGTTGAATTGTATATTAGCTACTAAGTATGAACTTAACGGGTAGGTACTACCCGAATTTAAACTTATAAAACGCTAATATGAAGAAAAAGCTTTTATAAATGAGTTCATATTATGCTACGAAATACTATTAACTACTCTTAATATTCTGTATGATTAACTTGTTCCATTTGACTATTTTGAAGGAAATGGCACCGACTACTCGACACACCGTGAATATGAATGAAGAGGAATTCCGTATTTTTCTAGCTTCAAACATAGCCGCAGTACAGGCTGCGCTACATACCAACAATAACCTTGGATCTAGCAGTACAGGAAATCCTGTAGGATGCACCTACAAAGAATTCACTGCCTGCAAACCTTTGGAATTTGATGGAACCGAAGGACCGATCGGATTGAAACGGTGGACCGAGAAGGTCGAATCGGTGTTTGCCATAAGTAAGTGTACTGAAGAGGAAAAAGTGAAGTACGCTACGCTATGAAATAAATGTTATGGTTTGTTTTAAAAATGAATGCAGTCTTTGAAAAATGTCTCATATAGAGGTCAAAACCTCGCAACGAAATCAATTAATATGGAACGTTTTTAATCAATAAGAACGGGACATTTCAGTTGGTATCCGAGCGTTGGTCTTAGAGAACCAGAATTTTGCATTAGTGTGTCTTATCGAGTTTGTTAGGATGCATTAGTGAGTCTGAACTTCGACCGTTTCAATCCGATCGGTTTTTCATATAGAATTGTAGTAGTTGAATTGTATATTAGCTACTAAGTATGAACTTAACGGGTAGGTACTACCCGAATTTAAACTTATAAAACGCTAATATGAAGAAAAAGCTTTTATAAATGAGTTCATATTATGCTACGAAATACTATTAACTACTCTTAATATTCTGTATGATTAACTTGTTCCATTTGACTATTTTGAAGGAAATGGCACCGACTACTCGACACACCGTGAATATGAATGAAGAGGAATTCCGTATTTTTCTAGCTTCAAACATAGCCGCAGTACAGGCTGCGCTACATACCAACAATAACCTTGGATCTAGCAGTACAGGAAATCGTGTAGGATGCACCTACAAAGAATTCACTGCCTGCAAACCTTTGGAATTTGATGGAACCGAAGGACCGATCGGATTGAAACGGTGGACCGAGAAGGTCGAATCGGTGTTTGCCATAAGTAAGTGTACTGAAGAGGAAAAAGTGAAGTACGCTACGCATACCTTCACAGGTTCTGCGTTAACATGGTGGAATACCTATCTAAAGCAAGTGGGACAAGACGATGCGTACGCACTACCGTGGTCAGCATTCAAACACTTGATGAACGAGAAGTACCGTCCCAGAACCGAGGTCAATAAGCTCAAGACAGAACTTAGAGGGTTACGAACCCAAGGATTTGATATTACCACGTACGAAAGACGATTCACAGAATTGTGCCTATTGTGTCCGGGAGCATTCGAAGATGAGGAAGAGAAGATCGACGCATTTGTGAAAGGATTACCGGAAAGAATCCAAGAAGATATAAGTTCACACGAGCCCGCCTCTATACAACAGGCATGTAGAATGGCTCACAAACTAGTGAACCAGATTGAAGAAAGAATTAAAGAACAGACTGCTGAAGAGGCCAATGTGAAGCAAGTCAAAAGAAAGTGGGAGGAAAACGGTGATAAGAATCACCAATACAACAACAACAACAACAATTACAACAATAATCGCAACAATTATCCCAACAATCGCAACATCAATCGCAACTACAACAAACGGCCCAACAACAACAACAACAACAACAACAACAACAGCAACAGCAACTACAACAATCATCCCAACAACAATAATAACCGCAACAACAACAACAATCAGAAGCAGCTATGCCAAAGGTGTGAAAAGTATCACTCGGGGTTCTGCACCAAATTTTGCAACAAGTGTAAAAGAAATGGTTATAGCGCGGCGAAGTGTGAGGTCTACGGACCAGGGGTTAATAGAACGAAAGGAACAAATGGTGTCGGAACGAGTAATGGCGGAGCAAGTAGTGTCGGAGCAAGTTATGCCAATGTAGTTTGTTATAAATGTGGAAAACCGGGCCACATTATTAGAAATTGCCCGAACCAGGAGAACACGAATGGACAAGGCCGCGGAAGAGTTTTCAATATTAATGCGGCAGAGGCACAGTAAGACCCGGAGCTTGTTACGGGTACGTTTCTTATTGACAATAAATCTGCTTACGTTTTATTTGATTCGGGTGCGGATAGAAGCTATATGAGTAGAGATTTTTGTGCTAAATTAAGTTGTCCATTGACGCCTTTGGATAGTAAATTTTTACTCGAATTAGCAAATGGTAAATTAATTTCAGCAGATAATATATGTCGGAATCGAGAAATTAAACTGGTTAGCGAAACATTTAAGATTGATTTGATACCAGTAGAGTTAGGGAGTTTTGATGTGATAATCGGTATGGACTGGTTGAAAGAAGTGAAAGCAGAGATCGTCTGTTACAAAAATGCAATTCGCATTATACGAGAAAAAGGAAAACCCTTAATGGTGTACGGAGAAAAGGGCAACACGAAGCTACATCTTATTAGTAATTTGAAGGCACAAAAACTAATAAGAAAAGGTTGCTATGCTGTTCTAGCACACGTCGAGAAAGTACAAACTGAAGAAAAGAGCATTAATGATGTTCCCATTGCAAAAGAATTTCCCGATGTATTTCCGAAAGAATTACCGGGATTACCCCCACATCGATCCGTTGAATTTCAAATAGATCTTGTACCAGGAGCTGCACCAATAGCTCGTGCTCCTTACAGACTCGCACCCAGCGAGATGAAAGAACTGCAAAGCCAATTACAAGAACTTTTAGAGCGTGGTTTCATTCGACCAAGCACATCACCGTGGGGAGCTCCTGTTTTGTTTGTCAAGAAGAAAGATGGTACATTCAGGTTGTGTATCGACTACCGAGAGTTGAACAAACTTACCATCAAGAACCGCTACCCACTACCGAGAATCGACGACTTATTTGATCAACTACAAGGCTCGTCTGTTTATTCAAAGATTGACTTACGTTCCGGGTATCATCAAATGCGGGTGAAAGAAGATGATATTCCAAAGACTGCTTTCAGAACACGTTACGGTCATTACGAGTTTATGGTCATGCCGTTTGGTTTAACTAATGCACCAGCTGTGTTCATGGACCTTATGAACTGAGTGTGTGGACCATACCTTAACAAGTTTGTCATTGTTTTCATTGATGACATACTTATTTACTCAAAGAATGACCAAGAACACGGTGAACATTTGAGAAAGGTGTTAGAAGTATTGAGGAAGGAAGAATTGTACGCTAAGTTTTCAAAGTGTGCATTTTGGTTGGAAGAAGTTCAATTCCTCGGTCACATAGTGAACAAAGAAGGTATTAAGGTGGATCCGGCAAAGATAGAAACTGTTGAAAAGTGGGAAACCCCGAAAACTCCGAAACACATACGCCAGTTTTTAGGACTAGCTGGTTACTACAGAAGGTTCATCCAAGACTTTTCCAGAATAGCAAAACCCTTGACTGCATTAACGCATAAAGGGAAGAAATTTGAATGGAAGGATGAACAAGAGAAAGCGTTTCAGTTATTGAAGAAAAAGCTAACTACGGCACCTATATTGTCATTGCCTGAAGGGATTGATGATTTTGTGATTTATTGTGACGCATCAAAGTAAGGTCTCGGTTGTGTATTAATGCAACGAACGAAGGTGATTGCTTATGCCTCTAGACAATTAAAGATTCACGAGCAAAATTATACGACGCATGATTTGGAATTAGGCGCGGTTGTTTTTGCATTAAAGACTTGGAGGCACTACTTATATGGGGTCAAAAGTATTATATATACCGACCACAAAAGTCTTCAACACATATTTAATCAGAAACAACTGAATATGAGGCAGCGTAGGTGGATTGAATTGTTGAATGATTACGACTTTGAGATTCGTTACCACCCGGAGAAGGCAAATGTGGTAGCCGATGCCTTGAGCAGGAAGGACAGAGAACCCATTCGAGTAAAATCTATGAATATAATGATTCATAATAACCTTACTACTCAAATAAAGGAGGCGCAACAAGGAGTTTTAAAAGAGGGAAATTTAAAGGATGAAATACCCAAAGGATCGGAGAAGCATCTTAATATTCGGGAAGACGGAACCCGGTATAGGGCTGAAAGGATTTGGGTACCAAAATTTGGAGATATGAGAGAAATGATACTTAGAGAAGCTCATAAAACCAGATACTCAATACATCCTGGAACGGGAAAGATGTACAAGGATCTCAAGAAACATTTTTGGTGGCCGGGTATGAAAGCCGATGTTGCTAAATACGTAGGGGAATATTTGACGTGTTCGAAGGTCAAAGCGGAGCATCAGAAACCATCAAGTCTACTGCAACAACCCGAAATCCTGGAATAGAAATGGGAAAACATTACCATGGATTTCATCACTAAATTGCCAAGGACTGCAAGTGGTTTTGATACTATTTGGGTAATAGTTGATCGTCTCACCAAATCAGCACACTTCTTGCCAATAAGAGAAGATGATAAGATGGAGAAGTTAGCACGACTGTATTTGAAGGAAGTCATCTCCAGACATGGAATACCAATCTCTATTATCTCTGATAGGGATGGCAGATTTATTTCAAGATTCTGGCAGACATTACAGCAAGCATTAGGAACTCGTCTAGACATGAGTACTGCCTATCATCCACAAACTGATGGGCAGAGTGAAAGGACGATACAAACGCTTGAAGACATGCTACGAGCATGTGTTATTGATTTCGGAAACAGTTGGGATCGACATCTACCATTAGCAGAATTTTCCTACAACAACAGCTACCATTCAAGCATTGAGATGGCGCCGTTTGAAACACTTTATGGTAGAAAGTGCAGGTCTCCGATTTGTTGGAGTGAAGTGGGGGATAGACAGATTACGGGTCCGGAGATTATACAAGAAACTACCGAGAAGATCATCCAAATTCAACAACGGTTGAAAACCGCCCAAAGTCGACAAAAGAGCTACGCTGACATTAAAAGAAAAGATATAGAATTTGAAATTGGAGAGATGGTCATGCTTAAAGTTGCACCTTGGAAAGGCGTTGTTCGATTTGGTAAACGAGGGAAATTAAATCCAAGGTATATTGGACCATTCAAGATTATTGATCGTGTCGGACCAGTAGCTTACCGACTTGAGTTACCTCAACAACTCGCGGCTGTACATAACACTTTCCACGTCTCGAATTTGAAGAAATGTTTTGCTAAAGAAGATCTCACTATTCCGTTAGATGAAATCCAAATCAACGAAAAACTCCAATTCATCGAAGAACCCGTCGAAATAATGGATCGTGAGGTTAAAAGACTTAAGCAAAACAAGATACCAATTGTTAACATTCGATGGAATGCTCGTAGAGGACCCGAGTTCACCTGGGAGCGTGAAGATCAGATGAAGAAGAAATACCCACATCTATTTCCATAAGATTCGTCAACACCTTCAACAGCTTAAAATTTCGGGACGAAATTTATTTAACGGGTAGGTACTGTAGTGACCCGAACTTTTCCATGTTTATATATATTAATTGAGATTGATATTTACATGATTAAATGTTTCCAACATGTTAAGCAATCAAACTTGTTAAGACATGATTAGTTGAAATATGTTTCATATAGACAATTGACCACCCAAGTTGACCGATGATTCACGAACGTTAAAACTTATAAAAACTATATGATGACATATATATGGATATATATATAGTTAACATGATACTATGATAAGTAAACATATCATTAAGTATATTAACAATGAACTACATATGTAAAAACAAGACTACTAACTTAATGATTTTTAAACGAGACATATATGTAACGATTATCGTTGTAAAGACATTTAATGATATTCATACATGATAATATCATGATAATATAATAATTTAAAATCTCATTTGATATTATAAACATTGGGTTAACAACATTTAACAAGATCGTTAACCTAAAGGTTTCAAAACAACACTTACATGTAACGACTAACGATGACTTAACGACTAAGTTAAAATGTATATACATGTAGTGTTTTAATATGTATTTATACACTTTTGAAAGACTTCAATACACTTATCAAAATACTTCTACTTAACAAAAATGCTTACAATTACATCCTCGTTCAGTTTCATCAACAATTCTACTCGTATGCACCCGTATTCGTACTCGTACAATACACAGCTTTTAGATGTATGTACTATTGGTATATACACTCCAATGATCAGCTCTTAGCAGCCCATGTGAGTCACCTAACACATGTGGGAACCATCATTTGGAAACTAGCATGAAATATCTCATAAAATTACAAAAATATGAGTAATCATTCATGACTTATTTACATGAAAACAAAATTACATATCCTTTATATCTAATCCATACACCAACGACCAAAAACACCTACAAACACTTTCATTCTTCAATTTTCTTCATCTAATTTATCTCTCTCAAGTTCTATCTTCAAGTTCTAAGTGTTCTTCATATATTTTACAAGTTCTAGTTACATAAAATCAAGAATACTTTCAAGTTTGCTAGCTCACTTCCAATCTTGTAAGGTGATCATCCAACCTCAAGAAATCTTTGTTTCTTACAGTAGGTTATCATTCTAATACAAGGTAATAATCATATTCAAACTTTGGTTCAATTTCTATAACTATAACAATCTTATTTCAAGTGATGATCTTACTTGAACTTGTTTTCGTGTCATGATTCTGTTTCAAGAACTTCGAGCCATCCAAGGATCCGTTGAAGCTAGATCCATTTTTTTGTTTTCCAGTAGATTTATCCAAGGAACTTAAGGTAGTAATGATGTTCATAACATCATTCGATTCATACATATAAAGCTATCTTATTCGAAGGTTTAAACTTGTAATCACTAGAACATAGTTTAGTTAATTCTAAACTTGTTCGCAAACAAAAGTTAATCCTTCTAACGTGAATTTTAAAATCAACTAAACACATGTTCTATATCTATATTATATGCTAACTTAATGATTTAAAACCTGGAAACACGAAAAACACCGTAAAACCGGATTTACGCCGTCGTAGTAACACCGCGGGCTGTTTTGGGATAGTTAATTAAAAACTATGATAAACTTTGATTTAAAAGTTGTTATTCTGAGAAAATGATTTTTATTATGAACATGAAACTATATCCAAAAATTATGGTTAAACTCAAAATGGAAGTATGTTTTCTAAAATGGTCATCTAGACGTCGTTCTTTCGACTGAAATGACTACCTTTACAAAAATGACTTGTAACTTATTTTTCCGACTATAAACCTATACTTTTTCTGTTTAGATTCATAAAATAGAGTTCAATATGAAATCATAGCAATTTGATTCACTCAAAACGGATTTAAAATGAAGAAGTTATGGGTAAAACAAGATTGGATAATTTTTCTCATTTTAGCTACGTGAAAATTGGTAACAAATCTATTCCAACCATAACTTAATTAACTTGTATTGTATATTATGTAATCTTGAGATACCATAGACACGTATACAATGTTTCGACCTATCATGTCGACACATCTATATATATTTCGGAACAACCATAGACACTCTATATGTGAATGTTGGAGTTAGCTATACAGGGTTGAGGTTGATTCCAAAATATATATAGTTTGAGTTGTGATCAATACTGAGATACGTATACACTGGGTCGTGGATTGATTCAAGATAATATTTATCGATTTATTTCTGTACATCTAACTGTGGACAACTAGTTGTAGGTTACTAACGAGGACAGCTGACTTAATAAACTTAAAACATCAAAATATATTAAAAGTGTTGTAAATATATTTTGAACATACTTTGATATATATGTATATATTGTTATAGGTTCGTGAATCAACCAGTGGCCAAGTCTTACTTCCCGACGAAGTAAAAATCTGTGAAAGTGAGTTATAGTCCTACTTTTAAAATCTAATATTTTTGGGATGAGAATACATGCAGGTTTTATAAATGATTTACAAAATAGACACAAGTACGTGAAACTACATTCTATGGTTGAATTATCGAAATCGAATATGCCCCTTTTTATTAAGTCTGGTAATCTAAGAATTAGGGAACAGACACCCTAATTGACGCGAATCCTAAAGATAGATCTATTGGGCCTAACAAACCCCATCCAAAGTACCGGATGCTTTAGTACTTCGAAATTTATATCATATCCGAAGGGTGTCCCGGAATGATGGGGATATTCTTATATATGCATCTTGTTAATGTCGGTTACCAGGTGTTCACCATATGAATGATTTTTATCTCTATGTATGGGATGTGTATTGAAATATGAAATCTTGTGGTCTATTATTATAATTTGATATATATAGGTTAAACCTATAACTCACCAACATTTTTGTTGACGTTTTAAGCATGTTTATTCTTAGGTGATTATTAAGAGCTTCCGCTGTCGCATACTTAAATAAGGACGAGATTTGGAGTCTATGCTTGTATGATATTGTGTAAAAACTGCATTCAAGAAACTTATTTTGTTGTAACATATTTGTATTGTAAACCATTATGTAATGGTCGTGTGTAAACAGGATATTTTAGATTATCATTATTTGATAATCTACGTAAAGCTTTTTAAAACCTTTATCTATGAAATAAAGGTTATGGTTTATTTTAAAAATGAATGCAGTCTTTGAAAAATGTCTCATATAGAGGTCAAAACCTCGCAACGAAATCAATTAATATGGAACGTTTTTAATCAATAAGAACGGGACATTTCATGCTAATGCTTCTATTGAACTAAGACTACCCAGAAAACATGGAATTGTGAAACTTCCTGGATCAGATAGTTTTTCTGGTATCTTATTCAACAGCACTGCTGAACAATTAGCATTCATGGTAACAGCCGAGAGTTCTTCCATTTTCTTTCTATTTGAGATTAGATCTTTCAAGAATTTAACATATCTAGGCATTCCTGAAATCACATCAATGAAAGGAAGATTTACATTTATCTGTTTAAACATATCCAAGAATTTGGATTGCTCGGCTTCAAGTTTCTCTTTCTTCATTTTACTCGGGTAAGGAAGTGGTGGTTGGTATGGTTTAACATAAGGTTTATCCTTAGCTGTGTTATCTTCATTAACCTTTTCAACTACCGGTTCTTTTTCCTTATCTTGATCAGGTTATGGTTCTTGTGGAGTAGGAATAGCTTCATCAGAAGTTACAGGTATTTCAGGTGGTTTAAGTGTTGTACCACTTCTTGTGGTAATGGCTTTAGCTGTTTCATTCCGGGGGTTAGCATTTGTATCACTAGGTAGACTTCCCGGTTTTCTTTCACCTATTAACCTTGCTAGGTTACTTACTTCTTGTTCCAGATTTTGAATAGAAGCTTGTTGATTTCTAAATGCTTGAGCATTTTGTTCATTGGTTTGTTTTTGAGATGTGAAAAACTGCGTTTGAGTTTCAACTAGCTTCGTCATCATATCTTCTAAATTCGGCTTTTTATCATCGGTTTGTTGTGGTGGTTTGTTTTGAAAATTAGGTCTTTGCTGATTGTAAGTATTATTGGATACTTGTTGATTGCTAGGACCTTGTTGGTTGTTGTATGGAATATTTCTGTTATAATTCTGGTTTTGATTGTAAATCGGTCTTGGCGGTTGATAATTATTCTGATAATTATTTCCAGGCCTTTGGTTTATGTATGAAATATTCTCTCTTTGTTCTATTGTTAATTCAATACTGAGACAATCTTTTGTCAAATGTGGTCCTCCACACTGCTCACAACTAATTCGTATTGAGTGAATATCTTTAGTCATCTTTTCCATTCGTCTCTCGACAGCATCTATCTTTGCGGAAATGGAATCTAAGTCATAGCTAGAATCGGCTCTAGCTGCTTTAGATGATCTAACGATATCTTTTTCTTGGTGCCACTCATGTGAGTGGGAAGCACTGTTATCAATAATTTTGTAAACATCAGTTTCGGTTTTCTTCATAATAGAACCACCAGCTGCTATATCTATGTCTTTTCTTGTAGTGATGTCGCATCCTTGGTAGAATATTTGTACTATTTGACAGGTGTCTAAACCATGTTGCGGACATCCTCTTAATAACTTTCCAAATCTAGTCCACGCCTCATATAGAGTTTCATTTGGCTTCTGTGTAAACGTAACAATTTCTGCTTGAAGTCTTACGGCTTTAG
The DNA here is from genome assembly GCF_046630445.1 of Rutidosis leptorrhynchoides. Lineage (NCBI taxonomy): Eukaryota > Viridiplantae > Streptophyta > Magnoliopsida > Asterales > Asteraceae > Rutidosis > Rutidosis leptorrhynchoides. The sequence goes on along the minus strand of NC_092338.1, from coordinate 422,291,804 downwards.
ATGTCGGAAAGAATTGTTTAAGAAATTTTTCAACTAAAACGTCCCATGTATCAATCGCCCCTTCAGGTAACGATTCCAACCAATCTTTGGCTTCTCCCTTTAAAGTCCAGGGAAATAACATGAGATATATCTGTTCATCCTCCACTTCTCGGATTTTAAATAGTGTGCAGATCCTATTAAAGGTACGTAGATGTTCATTTGGATCTTCCTTCGGCGCACCACTAAATTGGCATTGATTAGTCACCATGTGTAGAATTTGTCCTTTGATTTCATAATCTGGCGCATTAATGTCTGGATGAGTAATTGCGTGACCTTGGACAGTGCGTTTAGCTCTCATTCGGTCTTCCATACTTAAAGGTTCCAGATTCTCCATAATTGAATTTGTTGAATCGGAATCACTAGAGGATTCTGATTTAATGGTTCATTCCTTAACAATCTCTGTTTGAATGATTGGTGGTTCCGGAGGAAAATTTAGTAGTTCAGGATCTACGAATCGTTCCTGAATATTCTCCGGATTCTCAATTGTGAGGTCGGGTTCAAAAAATGGATTATCAGACATTTGAACTGGAGTACTTGGTCGACTGGATGACGATTCTAAAGAAAAATCAACGGCAGTAATATTTGCTAAATGTCTTGATCTAGTTACAGGTGGTGAACGTACAAAAGGTGGTGAACGTCTTGCTCGGTGCATTCACTGAATATCCTATTAGTTTTTAAAAGGAAAAAAAAATTATAATAAGTTATCCAATCAATAGACTTTTCTGATTTTGCCCACGTTTCGAATAGCCAAAAGATGCAGCAGAGGGGCAGGATTCGTTTGGTCTCAATATAATTGAGGACTGTTTAGCTCCAATAACCCGGTCCACGTACAAATCCAACTATTACTACGAACCAGAAAATTTTGATGTCTATCAATTTAACCACTTAAAATAAATTTTCGTAATTTTAAGAAATTTAGATAAGAAGTAGAATAAAAATCTATGTCCTAAAACTAGAATAGCGAGAAATAAGAAAGAAAAAGAGCGCGTCGGAAAAAAAAAATCGAAAAAGAAAAATGGTTGAAAAATAAAAGGTGACGGAAAAATAAAAGAAACTTATAACACTTAAAAACACTTGACTAACCTAACCTTATTACTACAACTAACTTAAAATTATAATCGCAAATTGAGATTACTAATTGGAATGATAATTGATACATAGGAAAAAGTCGTCTAAAAATATTAAAGCTTACAGGAAAAACTATATCCCAAATGGAAATAACTTAAAAAGAAACTAAAACTTAAAAAGGCGTCGCAAAATTCTAAAGCACCTAAATCTTGGTCTAAAGAAAAAGCACTTAAGGGATTTTACGGCAAGGCCTAAAAATCTAGAAGTAAAAATAACTATGGCAAAAACTAAGTTTAAAACTAAATATGAGCAAAAAATACAAATATTATGCTAAAACAATTAAAAAGGGACAAAATATAAAAATATACAAAAAGTTATAAAAAAATACAATTTTTATAAAAATATTATTTTTATATTATTTATTTATTAAAACTATTAATTTTACAATTTAATTAAACTAATTTAACTAAAATATAAATTAAATAAAAAGTAAAACTAATTATAATAATAATAATTAACTAGGGTTAATAATAATAATAATTAATAATTACCCGTAATTAAATGCAGATTAGGGTTTCTGTCGGTGTCAGGGTAGCTCCGCGAGTTGCGGTATTCCAAGCAGCAAACCCCGCGAGTCGCGGGGTTCCAAAATTCAACTCTGGTACAGTTTTAAATTTGACGCGTTTTTTTTTAAATAAAAATATTTATATAATAAAAACTTATATTTTAAAAACTAGAATAAAAAATAGAACTACTTTATAATTTTAAAAATATCTTAAAAATAGATTTATATATATTAAATTTTTTTTTTCGGTTTTTTGTTTTTTATATTATGTTTCAAATAAAAACAAAATACTTAAATAAAACTTATATAAAAATAAAGAAACTTTATAAAACTTAAATATTTAACAAAATCTTAAAAATACTTATATTTTTGTTTTTCTTTTTATATTTTCGAATATTTAAAACGTATTTTTATAAAAACGAATTTTAATAAAAGTAAACTAAAAATCTTTTTTTTTTATATTAGCGTTGCTTCCGGATTTTAAGCTAGATTGTTCCCCGGCAGCGGCGCCAAAAATACTTGATGTGTGCAGCGGGGTGTACGAAATACTATTAAATTTTACAAGAAAATACTATTAAATACGATACAATTTTACACAAGATATTTATTTATTTATAGAATGGATATACTTAAACCTTGCTATAACACTTATAGGCAGTGTACCTAATCGTACAGTAGTGTAGTTTTTAGTAAGTCCGGTTCGTTCCACAGGGAAAATCTTTAAACAAAGCTTAACGCTATATTAGTTTACTTTTATAAAAATACAAATATATATATAAGTAATATTATTATTATAAAGGGGGGTTTTTACCGTTTAATGACCGGTTTGTCGATTTTAAAACTTTAGTCGCAGTTAAAACCAAATGTAAAATAATAAATAAATACAAGACTTAATTTAAAGCGTAAAGTAAATAACGATAATGAAATTGCGAATAATAAAAGTGCGATAAAATAAACTTGCGATAATTAAAAAGTACGATAATTAAAAGTGCAATTAAATATAATAACAATAAATAAAAGTGCTATAATTAGAAGTGCAATTAAATATAAAATAAAGGAAATTAAATATGAAATAAAAGAATTATGCTTATTTAAACTTTCGTAATCATGATGTTTGACGTGTTGATTTTAGTTTTATGCCCATGGGTTAATTTTCCTTTGTCCTGGATTATTTAATATGTCCGTCTGGTTTTTGTCCATAACAGTCCATCAGTCATAAATATAAAGTGCGAGTATCCTCGTCAAATTATCCTTATACCCGAAGTTAAATATTCCAACTAATTGGGGACTTAAACTATAACAAGATTTTAATACTTTGTTTAATAATTACACCAGGATGTCGACTGAGTGTAACCCAAGGTTTTAATATTTTGTTATCAATTATGCCAAGTGTCCTTTTACATAATTTCACCCCTATTTTAATTATTCTAGTGGCTATTAATCCATTCCCGTGTCCGGTTAAATGAACGGTTATTCGTACATATAAATACCCCGCCCATCGTGTCCGATTGAGTGTATATGGTAATTTATAGGGACGCCCAATTGTAAATCTTTATATTAACATTAACAAACTATCATTTAGTTAAACAAATATAAAGCCCATTAATAGCCCATAGTCTAATTTCCACAAGTGTCGTTCTTTTGTCCAAACCCCAATTATGGTACAAAGCCCAATTACCCAATTTTAGTAATTAGCCCAACATCATGATTAATTCGGATTAAATAAGCATAATAATAACTTAGCTACGAGACATTAAATTAAAAAGGTTAAACATAACTTACAATGATTAAAAATAGCGTAGCGTTACACGGACAGAATTTCGACTTACACCCTTACAATATTCGCTAACATACCCTTATTATTAGGATTAAAATTAAAATTAAAATTAAAATTAAAATTAAAATATAAATATAAATATTTACGTATAGATATAGAGAGGATGGATATATATGTTTTTTTTTGCGATCAGAATTCGTTTGCTTTTATAGGGAGTTTCAGTTTTTGGGGCTCCGCGACTCGCGGCATTTTTTGCCTTCAAACTCCGCGAGTCGCGGAGTTTGAAATTCCAGCTCACTTCAAATTGGATCTTAGTCTGCCGACGGTTTTAAATATTAATATAATATATATATAATTTTTAAGAATTATTTATATATTATATTATATTCATGTGCATAGTTGACTTGTAATTTTTAGTCCGTTGCGTCGAGCGTTGAGAGTTGACTCTGGTCCCGGTTCCGGATTTTCGAACGTCCTTGCGTACAATTTAATATCTTGTATTTTGCGTTTTGAATCTTGTACTCTTGTAATTTCGAGACGTTTCTTATCAATAATTGGAACCTCTTTGATTGTATTTTGTACTTTTGAGCTTTTTGGTCGTTTGCGTCTTCAATTCGTCGAATCTGTCTTTTGTCTTCACCTTTTATTATTTAAACGAATATCACTTTTAAATAGAACAATTGCAACTAAAAGCTTGTCTTTCTTGAGGAATAATGCTATGAAATATATGTTCGTTTTTAGCATTATCAGACGTCAAGTAACGTTAAGTAACGTTAATGTCAAGTAACGTTAAGTAACGTTAAGTTACATCAAGTAACGTGAAGTAACGTTAAGTTACGTTAACATCAAGTAACGTTAAGTTACGTCAAGTAACGTGAATAACGTCAAGTAACATCAAGTAACATCAAGTAACGTTAAGTTATGTCAAGTATCGTTAAGTAACGTCAAGTAACATTAGGTCACGTCATGTAATGTTAAGTAACGTCAACTAACGTCAAGTAACGTTAACTAACGTCAACTAACATCAACTAACGTCAAGTAACATTAACTAATATCAAGTAACGTCAAGTAACGTCAAGTAACGTCAAGTAATGTTAAGTAACGTTAACTAGCGTCAAGTAACGTTAACTAACATCAAGTAACGACAAGTAACGTCAAGTAAAGTTAACTAACGTCAAGTAATGTCAAGTAACGTTAAGTAACGTTAAGTAACATCAAGTAACATCAAGTAACGTTAAGTTATGTCAAGTAACGTTAAGTAACGATAAGTAACATTAAGTAATGTTAAGTAACGTCAAGTAACGTTAACTAACGTCAAGTAACATTAACTAACGTCAACTAACGTCAAGTAACGTAAAGTAACGTTAACTAACGTCAAGTAACATCAAGTAACGTCAAGTAACATTAAGTAACGTCAAGTGACGTTAAGTAACGTGAAGTTACATCAAGTAACGTTAAGTAACGTCATGTAACGTTAACTAACGTCAAGTAACGTTAATTAACGTCAACTAACTTCAAGTAACGTTTTGTTACGTCAAGTAACTCTAAGTAACGTTATGTTACGTTAAGTAACGTTAAGTTACGTTAAGTAACGTTAAGTTACGTCAAGTAACGTGAAGTAACGTCAAGTAACGTTAAGTAACATCAAGTAACATCAAGTAACGTTAAGTTATGTCAAGTAACATTAAGTAAAGTCAAGTAACATCAAGTAACATTAGGTCACGTCAAGTAACGTTAAGTAACGTCAAGTAACGTCAAGTAACGTTAACTAACGTCAAGTAACATCAACTAACATTAACTAACGTCAACTAATGTTAACTAACGTCAAGTAACGTCAAGTAACATTAAGTAACGTCAAGTACCGTTAAGTAACGAGAAGTTACATCAAGTAACGTTAAGTAACGTCATGTAACGTTAACTAACGTCAAGTAACGTTAACTAACGTCAGCTAACGTCAAGTAACATTAAGTTACGTCAAGTAATGTTAATTAACGTCAAGTAACTTGAAGTAACGTTAAGTAACATGAAGTAACGTTAAGTTACGTGAAGTAACGTCAAGTAACGTTAAGTTACGTCAAGTAACGTTAAGTAACGTTAAGTAACGTCAAGTAACGTCAAGTAACGTTAAGTAACATCAAGTAACATCAAGTAACCTCAAGTAACGTTAAGTAACATCAAGTAACGTGAAGTTACATCAAGTAATGTTAAGTAACGTCAAGTAACGTTAACTAACGTCAAGTAACGTTAACTAACGTCAAGTAACGTCAAGTAACGTCAAGTAACGTCAAGTAACATCAAGTAACGTTAAGTTATGTCAAGTAACGTTAAATAACGTCAAGTAACATTAGGTCACGTCAAGTAACGTTAAGTAACGTCAAGTAACGTTAAGTAACGTCAAGTAAAGTTAACTATCGTCAAGTAACGTTAAATAACGCCAAGTAACGTCAAGTAACGTTAAGTAACGTTAACTAACGTCAAGTAACGTCAATTAACGTTAAGTAACGTCAAGTTTAACGACCCTCCTAATCCATCTGGACGAATACATTACATTTGGTTACATCGCGAGGTACTTAACCTCTATATGATACAGTTTACAAACATTGCATTCGTTTTGAAAAGATAAACTTTCCTTACATCAAAAGTTGACGGCATGCATACCATTTCATAATATATCCAACTATAATTGACTTAATAATAATCTTGATGAACTCAATGACTCGAATGCAACGCCTTTTGAAATATGTCATGATTGACTCCAAGTAATATCTCTAATATGAGCAAATGCACAGCGGAAGATTTCTTTCATACCTGAGAATAAACATGCTTTCAAGTGTCAACCAAAAGGTTTGTGAGTTCATTAGTTTATCATAAACAATCATTTTCGTTATTTTAATAGACCACAAGATTTTAGTTTATAAATATATGTACACTCGCAAGTGTATAAAACCATTCTGCTTATGTTGAGGCCTCAGTAACCAACCTTAACAATAATATAATAAGTCATCTTCGCAAAGATGGATATGTATACTCGCAAGTGTATAAATAATCCTCGAAGTACTAAACATACGCCCACTAGCTCTTATGTCTAGAGGATGGGGGTGTTAAGTCCGATAGATCTATCTTTAGGATTCGCGCTTATATGCTCTTATAACATATAACTAAATTACCTAGCACATCAATCCGCAGAATATCATTTTTAATCACTTGTCTCTATTTCGTAAAGCATTTATAAAATATTGCATGTATTCTCAGCCCAAAATATATATTGCAAAAGCAATTAAAAAGGGAGCAAATGAAACTCACCATACTGTATTTTGTAGTAAAAATACATATGACGTCATTGAATAAAAGTAGGGTTGGCCTTAGATTTCACGAACCTATATTATTTGTATATATATTAATACACGTAATCGTAATCGAACAAGTTTATATATTATATCTTAAATTTTATATTATATATATTTAATTTGTGTATATATTCAAAATGTTTGATATTAATATACTTATATATTTTTGATTAGTATTTTAATAAAAATCCTAACTTGTTATATATGGATATTTATATAAATTTTGTTGATATGATTAAAACATACTTATAACCTTGATAATATCATTAAACTTTTATTTTCATAAACGTAATTATTATTTTTTTATAATAATGATATAGATAATATTGGTAGTACTAATAATGGTAGTTTTAATGAAAAATATAAAATAATAAATTTAGTAAAAATAATTATAATGATACTAGTAATAACAATATTACTGATGATAATCATGTTAATAATAATAATGATAATATTTATAATAATACATATGTTACTAATAATAATAATAAATTTTATTATTTTTATAATAATAATAATAATCGTAATCCTAATAATGATAATAATACTTATTCTTACAATAATAAAATGGTAAGATCATATATATATATATATATATATATATATATATATATATATATATATATATATATATATATATATATATATATATATAAATATATATATAATAACTATAATACTTGTAATAATAATAATAATAATAACTAATAATAACAATATTAATAATGACAATAATAATAATTAGTAATAATAATAATGGTAACATAATAATAAAAATAACAAATAAAAGCTACCTTTAAATGTTTTCCCAAAAAGAAGACCACGCCCGGGCTCGAACCCGAGACCTCCCGTATAACCAACAATACCCACGACCACCCATCTGGTTTATTCTTTCTATTTTTAATCCCATAACAATTTATATAACCCGTGTTTCTGTTTCATCATCTTCTTCATGTTCAAAATCAAATTGATTAACCCAAAATCCCCCACTCTGATTAAATCAATTGTTTGGTTTTATTACGTTTAGGTAAAACATAAATGTTTATGATTAAATCAAATCAGACTTCATAACAGAAAAACAGAAAGAAAAACATTACCAGTTACGTATCCATTCTTATGAACTCTATCATCAAAGTCGACCCTTTAAGATGTTTTGAACCATGACTATAACATAAAATATGTTTCAAATCCTTCTTAGAAACTGTATGGATCGTTAATTTAATGTAAAAAATCAAATGGAACTCTAATTTCCCCAAGAACAGAACGTTTGACTTTTCAATTTAAAGTTTGACTTTGAAAATTAGAAGTCATGAAAACGAATTGGAGTGTGAGATTTTGTAGGTAGATTAAGTAAATAATTCCTAAGACAACTGCATTTATAATTTTTGAAGATTGATTCATATTTTGAGTTTTTGAAATAAGATGTTACGAACAGGGGTATGAGCTGTGTTGCTCCAATTGAATTTTGATTTTTAATGTATTCAGTCGTTTTGCACAAGTAGAGTATAATATAGATGTTAACAGAATATAATTACAATTACTGGTGTGAAATTAGCCTTTGTTTGATAGTTTGATTTCTCGACACCATATATTCCCTCAGTACACAATATATATTAGAAAATATAAAGGGGAAAATGATAGTTAATAGAATTTGGAGTGGTTTAGTGATGGGATCCTTAGTTGTACGAATTTAGAGACAGAAAACATAATTTAACCCAGCTTGAAAATGATTGTAAACAATTACATACTTTTTTTGTATTTATTTATGCTTTTAATTGTATTTATAGTTTCTTTTATATATTTATAATCTGTATCTATCTGTATTCAGTATCTAGGCATGTATTTAATTATAATCTTTATATATATATATATATATATATATATATATATATATATATATATATATATATATATATATATATATATATATATATATATATATATATATATATAAGTGTTTATATATATTTGTATTTATATCCCTAATTGTATATCTCTTATTGTTATTCAATTATATGTATGGATTATAATTTAATCTTACAAATGTAATATAATAAAAATACTCTTTATTATAATAGTAATACAAATATAATACTACTAATAATAATAATAATAATAATAATAATAATAATAATAATAATAATAATAATAATAATAATAATAATAATAATAATAATAATACTTATGATGATAATAATAATAATTATAAAGTATATAACCCTAATATTATTTATAGCAATAATACTAATTATATTAATATTATTAATATTAATATTAATGCTATTAACAATAATAATATACCTAACATTGACTTTGATAATGATAATAAACAAAATAGTTTTATTATTAATGGTACTAATAATGTTATTAGTTAACTTTACTGATAATATTAACAATAATAATATAATCATTTATGTTTATCTACATTCATATATATATATATATATATATATATATATATATATATATATATATATATATATATATATATATATATGTACTTTATTTAATAATAGTGATGATGCAAATATTAATATTAATATTAGCGTTATTAATAATGATGAAAGTAATGTTAATAATGTTAATATAACATTTACACTTAATATTATAATTGATTTGAATTTAATATTTTATTATTTCAATTATATTATTTTTACCAATATTATAATATATTGAATCTTTAGTATTTATTTACTATTTATATTTAACATTTCTCATGTATATATATATATATATATATATATATATATATATATATATATATATATATATATATTTTTCATATGTGTATGTATTTACATATTTATTTACACACAAATTGTTCGTGAATCGTCGAAAATAGTCAAAGGTCAATTGTATTCATGAATTAGTTCAAAAATTTAGAGACTCAATATTACAGACTTTGCTTATCGTGTTGAAATCATATAAAGATCAAGTTTAAATTTGGTCGGAAATTTCCGGGTTGTCACAGTACCTACCCGTTAAAGAAATTTCGTCTCGAAATTTGAGTGAGGTTGTCATGGTTAACATTAAAAATGTTTTCATGACGAATATAAGTTGATAAATAGAGTTTTATTACCATTGAGTAATAAAGATAAAATAATTCGATTATTTGAAGAGTAAGAGTGAAGTTATCACAAAAGAGTGAAATGAAGAAATAGAGGTTCGTCTTATCTTTTGACGTAACCAGGGTTGAATTCCGGAATTCAAAGGATTTAAAAGAAAATCTTGGAAATCTATAAGATCTGATTCTTCGAGATTTAAGGAAATTAGGATCTCTTTAATTAAATGCGATGATCTGTCCCGATTACTACGTCTGATATTTCCATTATAAATTTACCTTTTCCGTTCCATTAGTTTTCACCACTTCTATACTCAATTCCCAAATTCAAGAGATTGTGAAAATGCTTAATCCCATTCTAATCCTTGATATTTTTCTAATTATTACTTCTGTCATCCTTCTTTTCAATCTTCCACCAGAAGAATCTGTTTGCTTCTACTATTACCTTGGGGTGATACTATTCTTAATTCTACCGTGTCTTTATATTGCTATTCGTATTAATATCCATGGTTTGTAACCTCCGTGTTGTTATTGGGCTTTATATTTTCTCTTATATTTTGGAGCTCTTTGCTTTTTATTATCTTCTCGATCTCTAGTAAAGCGAGTAACGGTCCAGAGTTCGTAAGTATGGAACTTCGAATGAACTTAATGTTCTAAACAAGAAAGAACGTAATAGCACGATTTGATTTGTCAAATTACCTGAATCACTGAGAATAGAACTATCAAGAATATACTTTCTTGATATGTTCAGAAGTTAAGTAGAATGAAAGAGTTATGTAACATGGCACATGATGACGGTATAGTCTGTAAATCATCAAGTTTCATTAGAACTTCCAGCATGATTTACTGTAATATAATTATGTTAGCCAAGTGTCATTATATTATACTAACTCATGCTCAAATTCTTAACACTTCTCCAGAATTCATTCGTAATTATATTTAAATTTACAGAAGTTTCCAATATAAGGTAGTACAGAAAGCACGAAGAGGTATATAATTTCGGATAAGAATACTTATGAAAATATCCTCAGAAATATCGAGGATATTTATGATGATATTTTGGAATTTTTAAGTTCGAAGGTTGATGAAGAAAGATTTTCCGCAAGATTTTAACATGAGTACGGAGCAAGATACTCGTTGAAGGTTTCATCGGATCCAGAATTACCCGGATTCTTTGAATATAGGATTTGGTCCTTGTATTTGTCCTTGGTCTCCTTCATGGTTAGCTCAATCCGTTTTTCAGTACCAAATTTTCTATCGAGCGTTCCCAACATTCCATTCTTTATTATCAAACTTTTGGCCATTTAGACCATCTACAATATGCTGCTTCGTCAGCATTTTCAAAGTTAACGGATCTGGATCATCGGATATCAAACCGAGGGTTTTCAAGAATTTTGAAGGTTTTTATATGATTAAACGTTGATTGTGATCGTCAAGATTCAAAGGATGTTTAAGATGAAATCAAGTGGCAAACTTGAAGAATAGTTTAGTTTCATATGTTATAATCAATATTTTAATTCATTTTATTTGTCCAATGTCATTAGTCCACGGCTAGTAGTCCACAATTAGTAGTTCAACAATTCATACATAGTTTAATATATAATATTTGAATTAATTAATACGTTTCGTGACCCGTGTGCATGTCTCAGACTCGATCACAACTCAAAGTATATATATTATTGTAGAATCAACCTCAACCCTGTATAGCTAACTCTATCATTACTGCATATAGAGTGTCTATGGTTATTCCAAATAATATACATAGATGCGTCGATATGATATGTCAAAATATTGTATACGTGTCCCGATATTTAAAGTGCGTAAAATAAATAACAGAAATTAAATGACGATAAATAAAATTGCGAGAATATAAATTGCAATAATTAAATTGCGATAAATAAAGTGTAATCAGTTAGCTAGGAACAGTTAGTTAGGAACAGTTAGCGTAGATTCTTAACAAAATTTCTCATAGTTAATTTGTTTGTTTCTAACAAATTTTATTTTGTCCAATGTTTTCTTCATTATGCCACTTGTTGGATTCTGGTAAATCAAAATCCAAATATGAAATTGAATGAAAATGGTTATTCTGCGGTGAACGGATACGTATATCAGTGGTTGTAAATAGGATAGTAAATGACTGATGAATCAGATTGGAAGAATGTACAGTGTAACTTATTAATGTGAAATCTAAATATTTCTCGGGTATTACCTACCCGTTAAAATATTTTCACCATTAACAGTTTGTACAAAAGAATTTTTAATTACAATCTTTATGAAAATATATATACATATATATTTTTCTTCAGATGTAATCATGGATTTAATGAGTTAATGTGATGTTAAACTCATTTGGTTTACCGTTAGAAAAAGAATATATAATCTCTAAAACATTAGAGATTACATAATCGCCATGTCGAACGAAGATAAATGATGTAGAACGTCATGTAGAACGAAGATAATCGATGTAGGTCATCATGTAATATGATGATTATGCTGGAGGTACAGACTGTGAGTTTCAGGCGTGTAGTGTTGAGGCTTATGCTACGAATGTTGTTGTTGGTGGTACTGGTGTTGTTACTGATGGTACTGTTGGTGCCGGTGATGTTGTTGAAGCTGGTAAATTTTGCACCATATCCTCCAAAGCTATTACTCAAGCACGAAGTTCGTTGACTTCTTGTATTACTCCCTGATGATTGTCGGTCGGAACGAGCGGATGAATAAGGTTTAGAATTCGAGATAGTATATAATCAAGATGAGATACTCTGGACATGAGAGAGAAAATAGTATTACGAACAGGTTCGCCGGTAAGTGTTTCAGGTTCTTCACTAAGAGGGTAATGTGGTGGATGGAAAAGGTCGCCTTCTTCGCATCTCCATCAGTTAAGTCGACTACGAACCCATCCCCAATTGAAGATGACTAGTTTGGTTGATTCATTTCATTTACACTGCTTTCGGAGCTTAGGTGAATATCCATGCCGGAATAGCTGTCGGAATAACTATCGGAATAGCTATCGGTATCTGAGAGACTCGAACTAGTTGAGGAATTCATCTCGTACGATCAGATGAAGGATTTTCGATAAGAAATAGATTATAGGATGTAGATTAGTACCCTGTAATACATAATTTACATATGCATATATAATACTAAAATCCCATAAGTTACGGAGGAATCTACGGAAGCTGTCAGGCAAAGGTAACAATAACTGATACGCTACGATATGAATTTATCTATACACTATTCATGCAATCAATGCAGTAAGATGTGTCTAGACAAAGAATGATAAGAAGTGATTCCCTAAGAATGATAAGTAGGTAATTTTCGACACGAAATGATAAGAAAAACTTTTGACATGCAGATACGGTCGAAGTCCAAACCCACTAATGCATCTAAATAACTATCAGTTAGAAACACTAATGCAAGACCTGGTTCGCTAAGACCACCGCTCTGATACCAACTTTAACGACCCGTCCTAATCCATCTGGATGAATACATTATATTTGGTTACATCGCGAGGTACTTGACCTCTATATGATACATTTTACAAACATTGCATTCGTTTTGAAAAGACAAACTTTCCTTACATCGAAAGTTGACGGCATGCATACCATTTCATAATATATCCAACTATAATTGACTTAATAATAATCTTGATGAACTCAATGACTCGAATGCAACGTCTTTTGAAATATGTCATGATTGACTCCAAGTAATATCTATAATATGAGCAAATGCACAGCGAAAGATTTCTTTCATACCTGAGAATAAACATGCTTTCAAGTGACAACCAAAAGGTTGGTGAGTTCATTAGTTTATCATAAACAATCATTTCCATTATTTTAATAGACTACAAGATTTCAGTTTATAAATATATGTACACTCGCAAGTGTATAAACCGTTCTGCTTATGTTGAGGCCTCAGTAACCAACCTTAACAATAATATAATAAGTCATCTTCGCAAAGATGGATATGTACACTCGCAAGTGTATAAATAATCCTCGAAGTACTAAACATCCGCCCACTAGCTCTTATGTCTAGTGCAGCCTACAGGATGGGGGTGTTAAACCCGATAGATCTATCTTTAGGATTCGTGCTTATATGCTCTTATAACATATAACTAAATTACCTAGCACATCAATCCGCATAATATCATTTTTAATCACTTGTCTTTATTTCGTAAAGCATTTATAAAATATTGCATGTATTCTCAGCCCAAAATATATATTGCAAAAGCAATTAAAAAGGGAGCAAATGAAACTCACCATACTGTATTTTGTAGTAAAAATACATATGACGTCATTGAACAAAAGTAGGGTTGGCCTTAGATTTCACGAACCTATACTATTTGTATATATATTAATACACATAATCGTAATCGAATAAGTTTATATATTATATCTTAAATTTTATATTATATATATTTAATTTGTGTATATATTCAAAATGTTTGATATTAATATAGTTATATATTTTTTATTAGTATTTTAATAAAAATCCTAACTTGTTATATATGGATATTTATATAAATTTTTTTGATATGATTAAAACATACTTATAACCTTGATAATATCATTAAACTTTTATTTTCATAAACGTAATTATTTTTTTTATATAATAATGATATAGATAATATTGGTAGTACTAATAATGGTAGTTTTAATGAAAAATATAAAATAATAAATTTAGTAAAAATAATTATAATGATACTAGTAATAACAATATTACTGATGATAATCATGTTAATAATAATAATGATAATATTTATAATAATACATATGTTACTAATAATAATAATAAATTTTATTATTTTTATAATAATAATAATCATAATCCTAATAATGATAATAATACTTATTCTTACAATAATAAAATGGTAAGATCATATATATATATATATATATATATATATATATATATATATATATATATATATATATATATATATATATATATATATATATATATATATATATATATATGTATAATAACTATAATACTTGTAATAATAATAATAATAATAACTAATAATAACAATATTAATAATGACAATAATAATAATTAGTAATAATAATAATGGTAACTGATGTTAAAGCGAAGGGGTACAAAATAGTTATATTTTTGTTACGAAATACTATTAAATACGATACAATTTTACACAAGTTATTTATTTATTTATAGAGTGGATATACCTAAACCTTGCTACAACACTTATAGGCAGTGTACCTAATCGTACAGTAGTGTAGTTTTTAGTAAGTCCGGTTCGTCCACAGGGAACTAGCCAAGTTTAACGCTATATTTTAAAACTATATTTGTACGTAAATATATATATATATATATATATATATATATATATATATATATATATATATATATATATATATATATATATATATATATATATATATATATATATAAGTAGTATTATTATTATAAAAGGGGGTTTTTACCATTTAATGACCGGTTTGTCGATTTTAAAACTTTAGTCGCAGTTAAAACCTAATGTAAAATATTAAAAATAAATATAACTTAATTTAAAGCGTAAAGTAAATGACAATAATTAAAGTGCGATAAATAAAATTGCGATAATTAAAAAGTGCAATAAATAAAATGACAGTAAATAAAAGTGCGATAAAATATGAAATAAAGAAATTATGCTTATTTAAACTTCCGTAATCATGATGTTTGACGTGTTGATTTTAGTTTATTACCATGGGTTAATTGTCCTTTGTCCTGGATTATTCAATATGTCCATCTGGTTTTTGTCCATAACAGTCCATCAGTCATAAATATAAAGTGCGAGTGTCCTCGTCAAATTATCCTTATATCCGAAGTCAAATATTCCAACTAATTGGTGACTTAAACTGTAATAAGGTTTTAATACTTTATTATCAATTACACCATGTGTCCTTGCATGTAATCCACCCATGTTTTAATGAGTCCATTGACTATTAATCCATTCCCGTGTCTGGTCAAATGAACGATTATTAGTACTTATAAATATCCCACCCATCGTGTCCGATCGAGTGTATATGGTTATTTATAGGTACGTCCAATTGTAAATCTTTATATTAAATTAACGAACTATCATTCAATTAAACAAATATAAAGCCCATTAATAGCCCATAGTCTAATTTCCACAAGTGTCGTTCTTTTGTCCAAACTTCAATTATGGTACAAAGCCCAATTACCTCGTCTTTAATATTTTAGCCCAACATCACGATTACTTCAATTTAAATAAGCATAATAATAACTTAGCTATGAGACATTAATTTAAAAAGGTTGAACATAACTTACAATGATTAATAATAGCGTAGCGTTACAAGGACAGAATTTCGACTTACACACTTACAGCATTCGCTAACATACCCTTATTATTATTAATATTAAATTAAAATTAAAATTATATATATATATATATATATATATATATATATATATATATATATATATATATATATATATATATATATATATATATATATATATATATATATGAGAGAGAGATTGATGAATGGTATATTGAGCTCGAGCACCAGACTGCCTTTTATAGGAATGTGGCCAGAAAAAGTAGGTCATGCAATCGCATGGGAATTAGGCCTTCAGACCATGCGATCGCATGGAGCAAGGATCCAGCTCACAATCATTTGTCTCCTAGTTTGCGGACGGTTTTTAATATATAATATAATATATATATAATTTTTAGAATTATTTATATATTATATTATATTTATGTGCATAGTTGACTTGTAATTTTTAGTCCGTTGCGTACAATTTAATATCTTGTACTTTGCGTTTCGCGGCTCATACTCTTGTAATTTTTAGACGTTTCTCATCAATAATTTGAACCATTTTGATTGTACTTTGTACTTTTTAGCTTTTTGGTCGTTTGCGTCTTCAATTCGTCGAATCTGTCTTTTGTCTTCACCTTTTATTATTTAAACGAATATCACTTGTAAATAGAACAATTGCAACTAAAAGCTTGTCTTTCTTGAGGGATAATGCTATGAAATATGTGTTCGTTTTTAGCATTATCAAATATTCCCACACTTGAGCGTTGCTTGTCCTCAAGCAATATAGTCTTGAAATAAAAATACTAGAATCACTACTTTATTCTTCACACTTTGTAGATCAGTGATTTCTATACGACGGTATGAACAATGTTAGTAACATTGTGGTTTACAGTCCCGCATGACTATGAAAACTTAGATCCTTAAGGAAATTGGATCTTTATGAAAACATTTGATCTTTTGAAAATTAAATCTAGCTTTTACCCTAGATAAGTTTTCCTGATTAACCCTTCACCGGTGTTTGCAAATTGTTTTTGTGGGTTTGGTGGGTTTCAGGTTTGAAAATTTTAGCTCAAAACTTGCGGTTTTGTGTCACCCACCTGCTAACCTTGTATTGGGAAAGCAACACGTCCAGTATACTTTCTCCGTATATTACCTTTCGGTAAACTACCGTCCGGTTATAAAGGAAAGCGTTGAACAAGCAACTGTTGAGGCAATGTCCCGTGACATGCTTTTAATTATGGTCTATAACGTGTCAGATGCAATTACTATCCTTTGTAGGAGCAATAGTAAAGATCACCCTATAGTTTTTCGGTCTGGCACAAGGTCCTGTCTTCGACCATGCTATGCAACCACCATTCTTACGGTTGACACCCGATTTGGTTCAGGTAACCTAATAAATTCCAGGTGAATTCCTAGGATTTTACGTTCAATGGCAATGAACGCATTAAAAATGGGTTTTCAGAAAACAAATCGGTTTGTAATTTTGATCAAAATATTTTCTCGTTCAAGCTCGAGTTTAGATATCATTGAATTCCATGAGTTTGAATTCTCAATCTTTAAGGTCAATCTCAAGGATTGAGTAATATCAGGCTTCAAAGCTGATTTTTGATCATTAAGGAGATTATCCTTTCTAGGGATCTGATTCATTAGTCTTATAAGCTAATGTGCACGGTGCCCCCCATTGTACGAGACAGATCCTCTCATGGTTAGGATAAGTCTAACCACTTGGCGACCCTGCTTGATGCTGAGGTCCGTGGATTTCCAGCTGATTTTCGAGAAAACTTTTCAAGCTTTTTCGTAGACTCTACAACTGGTCTGGAAGACAACTTCCTGACCTAAATCAAGAAGCGCGTGTATTTTTCTCTCGGAAGACTTTACTTCCTTTTATATTACAATAAACTGGGTAAAACTGATAAATATCGACCAAAACAAAAGTATCTTCAATTATTTGTACAAAAATATGTGACATATGTTCTATATAACTTGGTAAATTTTTTCCACACTTGGTTTTTATTTTTCTTTCTTTGCCTTTTTATTTTCCTCTATTCCATTTTAAATGAATTCTAACATTTTAGGTTGTTTCTCAATTTATGTCCTTTCCGAGGTAACAATAATTTCGGTGTTAACACCTAGTTTTATCGTTCATAAATATGTATAAACATGATTTTGAGTTCATTTAATTGAAAACCATTAAAAATTTTACTAGAATTGGGTAGTCAGTATATAAGACTAGGGCTGTTCTTTATTATCAGAGAGCACTAGATTCTAATACAACTACTGCGTTACTAGTATTTTTAATGGTAACCAAGTGTTTAAGTTAAAATTTTTAAAAATCCGAAAGAATTTAACCCCTTCCCACACTTAAGATCTTGCAATGCCCTAATTTGTAAGAAATCAGTAACAATTTAAATTATTGAGGGTGATTAGCGTAGAAAAAAGATCAAATTTTACCAAAGTTTCCAAACATATTGGCGTTTGTTTGTTGAATGATAAATGGTGCACATCATTTGTTCATTCCGTCTTGTTGTTACATCACATTTGTTTTTCGTTTTTTCTTCAAAATTAGTAGCTTTTGCTGAACTTAATGCCAATCTTTGAAAATGCGCTGTTTTACCCTGTTGTGTACATGAAATAAAATACATACAATACAAATATAAACATGCATGGTAATTTGAAATGAGACTTAACATCCCACTTTTAAATCAAATATGAAATATTAGTACAACATAATAAAAATGTTAAAACTTACATAAAAGTATCACAATATTATATGTTTAAACATAAATAAATAAAATTAATAAAAAGATAAAAATCATAGAAATCACCAACGGGAACTGTATCAATCTGGATAGGGGTTCCAGTTCATGTCATCGGTCGGGTTCCATGGTTGGTTATAGGTGTACTGATAGGCCTGGTTAGGGTCGTAGAAAGTAAATGGTGGTCGCATATCGGGCTGGTGTGGAGGATAGTAAACAAGTCGGGTCGGTACGTAGTCATTTGGTACATGAGGTGATAGCTGGCACATGATCTGATGCTGATGATAGTGCCATCTATCATGCTGTCATTGTCTAGAATGCTCGTACACATTCTCGGCTTGCCACTGCTCGTACCGACTATGTCTAGCCTCGTTTGTCATTTCTACCTCATCTATACGCTGGTAGACGTCAGTCATAGCCTCCCTAATGACATCCCTAATGTCATCCGCTTCCTCCATTTCCTCATCTGAACCTCTCTCTACCTGTGGATGACGACAATCATATGGTACTGCCTGATTGCGTCTGCTCTTTAATACCTTAGCACCCTGATAGACCTTCAATCCTAAAGTATCAACCAGTTCCCTACATACCATTAATGGACCCCCTTGATCCCTATCTACACCCATATACTCTCCAATGAGAGTAACAAAAATACCCTCTCCTATTATTCCCCAGTCCTGTATTCCTGCCACCATTTTGGACAGATAAAAACCAACACAGTAGGGGATATTAACAAAGCTTCTAGTGTTTCGAATACACTTAAGGTAAAATAAATCATGTAAGGTCATCTTCTCCTTGTTTTTACCTCTTTGTGTAATCGAATTAGCTAAAAATCTATGTATAATACGAAGCTCTGCTTTGTTAATATCTAAATAGGAGTGTCTTCCTCCTAGCATAAAAACATTATAATTTGACATACGCCTCCAGACGGCGTCCGCGTTAAAATTCCTATCTACCCTTTCTCCATGATAAATCAAATTTGTACAATCAGGTAGTAGTAATTCACCAGGAGTGTAAATCTGTAAAGCCCTGGCCATGTCCGGCATGGAAATCCTATACATCCTACGGCCAAGTAAAAATCTAAGAAAATTCCTATCATCTAACCTAACTACATCCGTATCTAATGCTATAGTAATCATAAGCTCAACACACCATTCCTTATATACAGGCCTACGAATGGTGAATAAATGTTCTCAATCGGGAAAAGAAGAGCTGCCATACCTTTGGAGCAGATGCTGTCTAACTGAGTTAACTAGTTGGACCCTTTCCAAAGGTTCCCAATTGATTACCCTCGGTACTTCTACATTTTTCGTTACCAGTTTAAATTTGTTACTTTGGTACGTCGGGTAATCTCTCCAGCTTCGATCAAATCTCAAATTAGGATGCAACTGTTCTTCATGAATCATTGGGTGTTCTATTATCGGATGAATCGGAAATTGTATGTAGGCATTAACATATTCTTGTTGCGGATCATAATACAGTATGTGTTGATCATTATGATATTGTTGTTCCTATTGTTGTTCCTGTTCAGGTTCTGGTTCATATTGTGGCTCATATTGCATTTTTGGTTGCGGTTCCGGAGCAGGTTGCCTAGATGATGATGATACACCATCAGTATCGGTATTTCTCTGCAAAACACATTAAACACAAAATTTGTGCATCCAAATATGCATTAGTGTTAACAAAATAACAACTTGAAACAATTACAATAACATGTTCAATTAAAATTAAACTTATATACATTTTCACAATTTTTACAATTCTACACTTTTTCAAATAAGCATATATGAAAATGTTTACATAGTTCATAAGCATTCAACTCAAATAACATGTTAAAATAACCATTACTAGCAATTAAACAAGTTTCAAATGGCATTTACATCAATTTAATCAAGTTCATGAATTTTAGACTTAAAAAGTTCACTTTAATTCTCAAAAATCATGTTTAGGATCAAAGTTTGGATCATTTAGCTACCTAAACATGTTACACTACTTAATTTAGCAATAATTCATGACAAAAATCGGCCATAACATGTTTATATCAAAAAGCCCCAAATTGCTCAAGAACACAAACCCTAGATTTCTAAAAAATTTGAAGTTTTTGGCTTCAAATCATGTTAAATAGCATCAATCTAGGTTATACATGCATAATATACTAACAATTTAACTCTAATTACACTACAAATTAACTAAATCAAATTAGGTAAAATATATAATAAAATATATATTTATTCGATTACAAGTATATGTTTTAATACATATATGAATGATATAGGTTCGTGAATCCGAGGCCAACCCTGCATTGTTCAGTTTCGTCGTATGAATATTTTTACTACAAAATATTGTAGAGTGAGTTCATTTGATTCCCTTTTACTCTTTACATTTTTGGGACTGAGAATACATGCGCTGTTTTTACAACTGTTTTATTAAATGCCCTTGAAATCTATATTTTTGAACTGAGATGTTTTTATAAATGTTTGACTAGATAGACACAAGCAAAACATTCCTCGAATGAATTATTATGCAGATAGAAGTTCTGCGGATTATTATTGAATTATGTGGACATGATAATTGCCACCATTGATTTATGTGGACATGATAATTGTCACCACTGAATTATGTGGATATGATAATTGCCACCATTGAATTATGTGGACATGATAATTGCCACCATTGAATTATGTGGACATGATAATTGCCACCAATTGAAGTGAATGTTATATATCGAGAGAATGATTTTATACACAGGTTATGTGTATGATATTTTGTATACGAGATATGCGTACGGTTACAAAGATTTGTTAAGATGATTTCATACATGAGAAAGGTATACTGTATTTAAAAGATATCGCATGTACATTACAGGTGGGTATAGGATTCGGGCCCATTTGTAACATGCAGAATTTAAATCTTGTGGTTTATCAAAATTACAGAATTTTATTGTTTTATGATAAACCTATGAACTCACCAACTTTTTGGTTGACACTTGAAAACATGTATATTCTCAGGTATGAAAGAAATCTTCTGCTGTGTATTTGCTCATTGTAAAGGCATTATTTGGAGTCGATCATCGCAATGGAACCAGATGTTAGTGACTTCGTCCAGACGGATTAGGATGGGGTATGACATGTGGTATCAGAGCGGTGGTCTTAGCGAACCAGGTCTTGCATTAGTGTGTCTAACTGATAGTTGTTAGGATACATTAATGAGTCTAGACTTCGACCGTGTCTGCATGTCAAAAGTTTTGCTTATCATTTAGTGTCGAAAATTATTTGCTTATCATCCTTAAAGTCTAGACACGTCTTATTGCCTCTATTGCATAGACAGTGTATAGATAAATTCATATCTTAGCGTATCTGTCATTGTAACCTTTGTCTGGCAGTTTTCGTAGATTCCTCCGTAACTTATGAGATTTTAGTATTATATATGCATATGTAAATTATGTATTGCAGGGTACTAATCTACATCCTATAATCTATTTCTTATCAAAAATCCTTCATCTGATCGTACGAGATGAATCCCTCAACCAGTTCGAATTCCTCAAATTCCGGCAGCTATTCCGATATGGAGTTTCGCCTAAGCTCCGAAAGCAGTGTCATCAGAATGAATCAACCAATCATCCATCCCCAATTCATCTGATGGGTTCGTAGTCGACTAAATCAACGGAGACTAGAAGAAGGCAATCCTTTCCATCAACCGAATTCACCTCTTGGCGATGAACCTGAAACACTTATCAGCGAATCAGTCTGAAACACCATTTTCAGTCTCATTTCCCGAATATCTCATCACGATTATATTCTATCTAAAATTCTAAACCTTATTCATCCGCTCGTCCCGACCGACAATCATTCCGGAATAATGGAAGAGGTCAACGAGCTTCGCGCTCGAGTAATCAATTTGGAAAACGTGGTGTAAAATGTACCAGCTTCAGCAACATCACAGGCATCAACAGTACCACCAACAACACAAGTTTCAACACCACATACCCCAATATCTCATTCAGTACTAGAGTACAATCATCGTTCTACGTATCGTTCTACCTCAATTATCTTCGTTCTTCATGGCGATTATGTAATCTCTAATGTTTTAGAGAATATGTATTCTAGTTATAACGGTAAATCAAATGAGATTAATATTATATTAACTCATTGAATCTATGATTACATCTGAAGAAAATATATATGTAAGTATGTTTTCATAAAGATTGTAATTAAAAAAAAAAATTCTTTCGTACAAACTGTTAATGATGAAAATATTTTAACGGGTAGGTAATACCCGAGGAATATTTAGATTTCACATTAATAAGTTACATTGTACATTCTTCGAATCTGATTCAACAGTCATTTACTATCCTACTTACATCCTCTGATATACGTATCCGCTCACCACAGAATAACCATATTCATCCAATTTCATATTTGGATTTTGATTTATCAGAATCCAACAAGTGGCATAATGAAGAAAACATTTGAAAAAATAAAATTTGTTAGAAACAAACAAATTAACTATGAGAAATTTTGTTAAGAATCCACGCTAACTGTTCCTAGCTAATTGTTCCTAGCTAACTAATTACATTTTATTTATCGCAATTTTATCGCAATTTACATTCTCGCAATTTTATTTATCGTCATTTAATTTCTGTCATTTACTTTACGCACTTTATTTATCGTTATTTAATTTTTGTTATTTATTTTATGCACTTTAAATATCGGGACACGTATACAAGGTTTTGACATATCATATCGATGCATTTATATATATTATTTGGAATAACCATAGACACTCTATATGCAGTAATGATCGAGTTCTCTATAAAGGGTTGAGGTTGATTCTACAATAATATATATAATTTGAGTTGTGATCGAGTCTGAGACATGTACACGGGTCACGATACGTATTAATTAATTCGAATATTATAAATTAAACTATATATGAATTATTGGACTGTTAACTGTGGACTATCGACTGTGGACTATCAAGATTGGACAATTAAAAATGAATTAAAATATTGATTATAACATATGAAACTAAACAATTCTTCAAGTTTGCCACTTGATTTCATCTTAGACCTCATTTATATCTTGACGATTACAATCTGCGTTCAAACCTTTCATGATTCTTGAAAACACCTCAATCAAGAGGATTAACCAACCGCACTTCATTTACGGGAGAAAAGATTGATGCATATAGTTATGCACCTGAAAACACTCGGAACCTGAGTAAACGTTTAACACGTAGCTGTGCTAATTCCTTTAGCGTTATTATTACCGAAAATAACTTTACATCTGCTGTTCGAGATAGCCAGTTTTGTCACAGCTCCAGCAAGACAACTTCGACTTTTCGTATGAAACAACCTTATTATAACGTTGATATATACGCGTGCTCTTTTATTGTTACCAGGGAACCTTTCATATTCCACCATATTACCATCAGCGTTTAATCATCTAAAAACACAATTTTCCTGAAACCACCTCGGATTAATAACCGATGATTCAGATATCATAGCATTAAATGCAGAGGAAACAGAAAAATGGTAGATGGTTTAAACGACCAAAAGTTTGATGATAAACAAAGGAGTGTTAGGAACGCTCGATAGAAAATTGGGTATTGAAAAACAGATTGAGCTACCCATGAAGGAGACCAAGGAAAAATACAAGGACCAAACCCTATATTCAAAGGATTCAGGTAATTCTGGATCCGTTGAAATCTTTAGCGAATACCTTGCTTCTGACTCCAAACTCTTGCGAACAAATTTTCTTCACCATCCTTCGATATTAGAAATTCCAAGATATCATCGTATCTTTCATTATAAATATCCTCCATATTTCTGAAGATATTTTCATAACTATTCTTATCTGAAATCATTAATCTCTTCGTGCTATCAGTGTTACATCCTATAGAAACTGTTAGTTTCTATATTCTGTAAACTTTCGAGTTTAAAATATGAATCATTTTGAAGTAGTGTTGGGAACTGAAGCATGAGTTAGTATAATATAATGATACTTGATCAACGTGATTATATTACAGTAAGTCATGCTGAGTTTTTAGTGGGACGTGATGATTCACAGATTATAACGTCATCATGTGCCATGTTACATAACTCTTTCATTCTGCTTAACTTCTGAACATATTAAGAAAGTATATTCTTGATAGTTCTAGTCTCCGTGATTCTGGTAATTTGACAAATCAAAATGTGCTATTATGTATTTTCTTGTTTAAAACATTAAGTTCATTCGAAAACTCCGTTCTTAAGAATTCTGGACAGTTGCTCGCTTTACTAGAGGTCGAGAGGATAATAATAAAAAAAAGCAAAGAGATCCAAAATATAAGAGAAAATATAAAGCCCAATAACAACACGGAGGTTACAAACCATGGATATTAATATGAATAGCAATATAAGGACACGGTAGAATTAAGAATAGTATCACCCCAAGGTAATAGTAGAAGTAAACAGATTTTTCTGGTGGAAAGATTGAAAAGAGGGATGACTGATATAATAATTAGAAAAATATCTAGGATTAGAAATGGATTAAGCATTTTCACAATCTTTTGGATGTATGAACTAAGAAAGAAAGTATAGGAATGGTGAGAATAATGGAACTGAAAAAGTTTAATTTATAATGGAAATATCATGCAGAGTAATCGAGGCAGATCACCGTATTTATTTATAGAGATCTTAATTTCCTTATTCGTCGAAGAATCAAATCTTTTAAGATTTCGAAGATTTTCTTTATATCCCTTGAATTCCGGAATTCAACCAAGACAACATCAAAAGTTAAAACGAAACTTCATTTATTCATTTCACTCTTTTGTGATAGCTTCATTCGTGCTCTTCGAATAATCGAATTATTTTATCTGTATTATTAAATAATGATAAAACTCTATTTATCAGCTCATATTCGTCAGGAAAACATATTTATTGTTAGCCATGACGACCTCACTCAAATTTCAGGACGAAATTTCTTTAACGGGTAGGTACTGTGATGACCCGGGAATTTCCGACCAAATTTAAACTTAATCTTTATATAATTTCGATACGATAAGCAAAGTATGTAATGTTGAGTCTAGAAAACATTGGAACGATGTTCATATATTCATTTGACCTTCGACTGCTCTCGACGATTCCCGAACAATTAATTGTAAATAGATATGTGTGTATGTATATATAAATAATAATTCGAAATATAATTTGAAGTATTATATGTTGTTGTTATTAAAATTTAATAAAATAAAAATAGGGTATTATAATAATTATTATTTAAAATATATCTATATATATATAAATAAAGTATGTTGAAAATAAATATTTAATGATTGTAATACTCGTTTGATGTCCCGATTGATATTAAGCAAGTTTAATTCAAACTTATATGATTTTAAAATAAACGGTGATCCGAAAATGAGTTATATAAGTTATAGTCTTATTAAAAGTATATTTAGGACCTAATTATTTAATTTTAACACTTTTTATATTTTACTCATAAATGAGAGGGACAGTTGATGTACTTTTTTTATTTATTAAATTAATGACTAAATTTTATACCATAATGACCTAAATAAATAAAGACTTTTAATTTAAAATTTTGGGATTTTTTATGAGTACTTTTATTTGCCACTGATTTAACAACGGGGTACGATTTAGCAGTCTGGGAAAAAAAACTGTCGGTAGGAAGATCCAAATTCAAAGGCTGCTGAATATTTTTATTACTATTTCCTTTTGAAATTTTCTCCCAACTTGTTAGTTATATTATATTTATTATTATTATATTAATATTATTAAATATTTAACTAATATTAGAGTATTGCATATATGCATATATCTGTATGAGCATTGCAAGATAAAACCCACCATTCTCTTCTCTAAATTACTCGACCTCCATCATCCACAATAACTTGGCTACCAACCACCACCACTCTACAAACCTTCTACTGTTACTAGTGTTAGACCCAATAAAATCAAACAACTTCGAACTGTCACTAATTCAGAACATCATCATCTTCGATCAATGTTGTTCCTATTCCTGATCGAGTACCAGTTGCTTGTCGTTCGAAACCTGAAGTGATCGAACCACCACCTGGACCTAATGGTTCATCTGACGTCACTATAAACCACACTTCACCATCCGGCCACCTCAACCATGCTCGACCGTCACCATCACCGAGACCACCTACACCACCTTGAACCACCATCATTTTATCTCTCTTATCTTCTATCTCTCTCTTTCGTTTTTCTGTTTTGGTCATAATCAAACGACCACCATGAATTATCTTTATCACCCTCGGTCATCCACCTCTATCCACCACCGAGATTTCCAACCCACCATGATCATCACAAACCGCCACCACAACCCTTCTTTCTTTATCTCTCTCACATACCTCTCTATCCTCTCTCTCCTCTACCCCTCCAACTTTTCTTCGTAACCCACATCAATGGTGTATTATTCTGTTTGATATCGAACCCTGCAATCACCATTACCACCTCCATCAATTATCTTGTTTCTTTCTCTTTATCCTCCGTGATCATGAAACTCCATCACCACCATCGATCACAATAAAACCACCACTTTGTGGTTATTGTTTCAGTCGTAAACCTACCACTATCAACTTGCTAATAGATCGTTTCTGTTCCCGATCAAAGATAAACACCACTTGCAACCGCCACTTTCTTTTTTTTCTTTTTTTTTCTGTTTTCCGTTGAGACACAACCGGGGCAACACCTTAAAACTGCTGCTCGCTACTACTGTTTCTGTTTTGAACACTATCAGCACCCAAACCATCGTCGACTGCTACTGTTGCTGTCCATCTATTTTCCTGTTGCAACGAAGAATAATAATGATGATGATATGTATGATGATCAGCGACGATGAAGAATGATGATGTTAACCTGTGATAAATGACGATATGATGATGCCTGTGCTGCGTAATAATGATGATTAGTGTAGCGAGAAAAATGATGATGATTGCGTTTTTTTTTTTTCTGTTTGTGTCGGCTAACAAGAAGAGAGAAACAGTCCGTTTATTTTTGTTGTGGGCCGAGATTCAATCCAAACTTCTGTGGGCTGAGGGAAGTTGGGCCAATTAATCCATTAGGTATTAGGTTAGCGGATCATGATCTATTTATTTTTCTTTTTAATTGATTGGGCCGAGAAATGGATTATACAAATATAAAGCGGGGTTTAAAAAGATAAACGAGTACAGAAGAGTGGTTACACACATGTCGGGGTAACGAGAGGTTGCGGGTTAGAGCCTGGGCGTGGTCGTTTTTTTTAAGACTTATCACATTAAGGTAGTTTTCTAATGTTTCTATTATTATTATTATTATTATTATTATTATTATTATTATTATTATTATTATTATTATTATTATTATTATTATTAGGGATTGTTATTAATACAAGTATTATAGTTATTATTATCATTATTATTACTAAAACAAGTAGTTACCATTTATTGTTATTATCACAATTATAATTACAAAAATGATTATTATTATTATTATTATTATTAATGTTGTTACTAATATTATTATCGTCATTTAAAATATAATCTTATCATTTCTATGTATTATTATTATTATTATTATTATTATTATTATTATTATTATTATTATTATTATTATTATTATTATTATTGTTGTTGTTGTTAATATTATTATTAGTATCATTAAAAGTATTGTTATTTCATTAATGTTGTTACCATTATTATTGCTATCTATATAAAAAAATCAATAAACGTAGTTTTATTAAAATCTTAAAAATTATTAGTATTAGCATTACTAATAATATTATTATTAGTGCTATTATTATTATATTATTACTACTCGTGTTATTATTATTATAAATATTATCATTTAAATTATTAATATGAACTTTCATTATAGGTATTATTACTACTAAAAGTTATTATCATTAATATTATTTTTATTATCTTTTTGTAATTCTTAAGAACTATCATTTTCATTATTATCAGTAATATCTATATTATCATTATTAAAATAATTATAATTATGAAAACAAAAGTTTAAAAGACTTGGTTAAGATAATAATTATAAAAATTGAAGATTTTAAGTAAAGATACATTTAATATACTTAACTTAACTATACTAATATTATTATGTACAAAATAAAAATATATAAATAAATAATAAAACTTATATATTATTAAAGATATAAACTACATCACTAATAATAAAATATATATTTATTCGATTACAAGTATATGTTTTAATACATATATGAATGATATAGGTTCGTGAATCCGAGGCCAACCCTGCATTGTTCAGTTTCGTCGTATGAATATTTTTACTACAAAATATTGTAGAGTGAGTTCATTTGATTCTCTTTTACTCTTTACATTTTTGGGACTGAGAATACATGCGCTGTTTTTACAAGTGTTTTATTAAATGCCCTTGAAATCTATATTTTTGAACTGAGATGTTTTTATAAATGTTTGACGAGATAGACACAAGCAAAACATTCCTCGAATGAATTATTATGCAGATAGAAGTTATGCGGATTATTATTGAATTATGTAGACATGATAATTACCACCATTGAATTATGTGGACATGATAATTGCCACCACTGAATTATGTGGATATGATAATTGCCACCATTGAATTATGTGGACATGATAATTGTCACCATTGAATTATGTGGACATGATAATTGCCACCAATTAAAGTGAATGTTATATATCGAGAGAATGATTTTATACACAGGTTATGTGTATGATATTTTGTACACGAGATATGTGTACGGTTACAAAGATTTGTTAAGATGATTTCGTACATGAGAAAGGTGTACTGTATTTAAAAGATATCGCATGTACATTACAGGTGGGTATAGGATTCGGGCCCATTTGTAACATGCAGGATTTAAATATTGTGGTCTATCAAAATTACAGAATTTTATTGTTTTATGATAAACCTATGAACTCACCAACTTTTTGGTTGACACTTGAAAACATGTTTATTCTCAGGTATGAAAGAAATCTTCCGCTGTGCATTTGCTCATTGTAAAGACATTATTTGGACTCGATCATCGCAATGGAACCAGATGTTAGTGACTTCATCCAGACGGATTAGGACGGGGTATGACAGGACTAAACTAATCAGTTTTACCAAATTTACTGTAATATATTTGAAAGAAAGATGGATCTACACGATGAATCAATTCCATCATTAAAAGGAAGTAAAGTCTTCCGAAAAAGACACGCGCTTCTTGATTTAGGTCAGGAAGTTGTCATCCAGACCAGCTGTAGGTTGACGAAAAATCTAGAAAAGTCATCTCTAAAATCAGCAGGAAATCCACGGACCTCAGCATCAAATAGGGTCGCCAAGTGGTCAGACTTATCCTAACCATGAAAGGATCTGTCTCGTAAAATGGGGAGGACGCCGTGCAAATTAGCTGAATAAGACTAATGAACCAGATCCCCAGAAAGGATAATCTCCTTAAAAGATCAAAAATCAGCTTTTAAGCCTGATATTACTCAATCCTAGAGATTGATCTTAAACATTGAGAATTAGAAACTCATGGAATTCGATGATATCTAAACTCGAGCTTGAACGAGAAAATATTTTGATCAAAATTACAAACCGATTTGTTTTCTGAAAACCCATTTTCAATGCGTTCATTACCATTGAACGTAAAATCCTAGGAATTCACCTGGAATTCATTAGGTCACCTGAACCAAATCGGGTGTCAACCGTAAGAACGGTGGTTGCATAGCATGGTCGAAGACAGGACCTTGTGCCAGACCGAAAAACTATAGGATGATCTTTACTATTGCTCCTACAAAGGATAGTAATTGCATCCGACACGATATAGACCATAATCAAAAGCATGTCACGGGACATTGCCTTAACAGTTGCTTGTTCAACGCTTTCCTTTACAACCGGACGGTAGTTTACCAAAAGTTAATATACAGAGCAAGTATACTGGACGTGTTGCTTTCCCAATACAAGGTTAGCAAGTGGGTGACACAAAACCACAAGTTTTGAGCTAAAATTTTCAAATCTGAAACCCACCAAACCCACAAAAACAATTTCGCAAACACCGGTGAAGGGTTAATCAGGAAAACTTATCTAGGGTAAAAGCTAGATTTAATTTTTAAAAGATCAAATGTTTTCATAAAGATCCAATTTCCTTAATGGATCTAAATTTTATAGTCATGAGGGACTGTAAACCACATCGTTACTACCATTGTTTATACCGCCGTATAGAAATCACTGATGTACAAAGTGTGAAGAATAAAGAAGTGATTCTAGTGTTTTTATTTCAAGACTATATTGCTTGAGGACAAGCAACACTCAAGTGTGGGAATATTTGATAATGCTAAAAACGAACATATATTTCATAGCATTATCCCTCAAGAAAGACAAGCTTTTAGTTGCAATTGTTCTATTTACAAGTGATATTCGTTTAAATAATAAAAGGTGAAGACAAAAGACAGATTCGACGAATTGAAGACGCAAACGACCAAAAAGCTCAAAAGTACAAAATACAATCAAAGTGGTTCCAATTATTGATAAGAAACATCTCAAAATTACAAGAGTACAAGACGCGAAACGCAAAGTACAAGATATTAAATTGTACGCAAGGACGTTAGAAAAAGGGAACCGGGACCAAAGTCAACTCTCAACGCTCGATGCAACGGACTAAAAATTATGAGTCAACTATGCACAAGAATATAATATAATATTTAAATAATTATATAAATTATTTATATATTATAGTATATATTATAAACGTCGGCAAACAAGAAAACAAAGAAATGTGAGCTGATACCTACCACCATGCGATCGCATGGCCTGGAGGCACAAAAGCCATGCCATCGCATGGCCCTGAAATCCAGCCCACATACCTATAAATTTGCAGTTTTTGTTGAACATATATCCAGTCTATCTCTCTATCTATAAACGTGTACATATATATATATATATATATATATATATATATATATATATATATATATATATATATATATATATATATATATATATATATATATATTAATTTTAATTTTAATTTTAATTTTAATTTCTAATAATAAGGGTATGTTAGCGAATGTTGTAAGGGTGTAAGTCGAAATTCTGTCCGTGTAACGCTACGCTATTTTTAATCACTGTAAGTTATGGTTAATGTTATTTTTAAATTTATGTCTCGTAGCTAAGTTATTATTATGCTTATTTAAGACGAAGTAATCATGATGTTGGGCTAAATTATTAAGATTGGGTAATTGGACTTTGTACTATAATTGGGGTTTGGATAAAAGAACGACACTTGTGGAAATTAGACTATGGGCTATTAATGGGCTTTATATTTGTTTAACTAAATGATAGTTTGTTAATTTAATATAAAGATTTACAATTGGACGTACCTATAAATAACCATATACACTCGATCGGACACGATGGGCGGGATATTTATATATACGAATAATCGTTCATTTAACCGGACACGAGAATGGATTAATAGTTAATAGACTTATTAAAACAGGGGTGAAATTATGTACAAGGACACTTGGCGTAATTGTTAACAAAGTATTAAAACCTTGGGTTACACGCAGTCGATATCCTGGTGTAATTATTAAACAAAGTATTAAGACCTTGTTACAGTTTAAGTCCCCAATTAGTTAGAATATTTGACTTCGGATATAAGGATAATTTGACGAGGACACTCGCACTTTATATTTATGACTGATGGACTGTTATGGACAAAAACCAGATGGACATATTAAATAATCCAGGACAAAGGACAATTAACCCATGGGAATAAACTAAAAATCAACACGTCAAACATCATGACTACGGAAGTTTAAATAAGCATAATTTCTTTTATTTCATATTTAATTACACTTTTAATTATCGCACTTTTATTTATTGTTATTGTATTTAATTGCACTTTTAATTATCGAAATTTTATTTTAACGCACTTTTATTTATCGCAATTTCATTATCGTTATTTACTTTACGCTTTAAAGTTAAGTTATATTTAGTTTTAAAATTTTACATTAGGTTTTAACTGCGACTAAAGTTTTAAAATCAACAAACCGGTCATTAAACGGTAAAAACCCCCTTTTATAATAATAATACTACTTATATATATTTTTGTATTTTTACAATTATAAGTAAAAAATATAGCGTTAAGCTTGTTTAAAAGATCTCTGTGGAACGAACCGGACTTACTAAAAACTACACTACTGTACGATTAGGTACACTGCCTATAAGTGTTGTAGCAAAGTTTAGGCATATCCATTCTATAAATAAATAAATATCTTGTGTAAAATTGTATCGTATTTAATAGTATTTCATTATAAAAATAATACTATTTCCTAGTACACCTCGCACACATCAAACGTCAAGCAACGTGAAGTAACGTCAAGTAACGTTAAGTTACGTGTGTAGTGACCCGAACTTTTCCATGTTTATATATATTAATTGAGATTGATATTTACATGATTAAATGTTTCCAACATGTTAAGCAATCAAACTTGTTAAGACTTGATTAATTGAAATAGGTTTCATATAGACAATTGACCACCCAAGTTGACCGGTGATTCACGAACGTTAAAACTTGTAAAAAACTATATGATGACATATATATGGTTATATATATATAGTTAACATGATATTATGATAAGTAAACATATCATTAATTATATTAACAATGAACTACATATGTAAAAACAAGACTACTAACTTAATGATTTTGAAACGAGACATATATGTAACGTTTATCGTTGTAACGACATTTAATGTATATATATCATATTAAGAGATATTCGTACATCATAATATCATGATAATATAATAATTTAAAATCTCTTTTGATATTATAAACATTGGGTTAACAACATTTAACAAGATCGTTAACCTAAAGGTTTCAAAACAACATTTACATGTAACGACTAACGATGACATAACGACTCAGTTAAAATGTATATACATGTAGTGTTTTAATATGTATTCATACACTTTTGAAAGACTTCAAGACACTTATCAAAATACTTCTACTTAACAAAAATGCTTACAATTAGATCCTCGTTCAGTTTCATCAACAATTCTACTCGTATGCACCCGTATTCGTACTCGTACAATACACAGCTTTTAGATGTATGTACTATTGGTATATACACTCCAATGATCAGCTCTTAGCAGCCCATGTGAGTCACCTAACACATGTGGGAACTATCATTTGGCAACTAGCATGAAATATCTCATAAAATTACAAAAATATGAGTAATCATTCATGACTTATTTACATGAAAACAAAATTACATATCCTTTATATCTAATCCATACACCAACGACCAAAAACACCTACAAACACTTTAATTCTTCAATTTTCTTCATCTAATTGATCTCTCTCAAGTTCTATCTTCAAGTTCTAAGTGTTCTTCATATATTTTACAAGTTCTAGTTACATAAAATCAAGAATACTTTCAAGTTTGCTAGCTCACTTCCAATCTTGTAAGGTGATCATCCAACCTCAAGAAATCTTTGTTTCTTACAGTAGGTTATCATTCTAATACAAGGTAATAATCATATTCAAACTTTGGTTCAATTTCTATAACTATAACAATCTTATTTCAAGTGATGATCTTACTTGAACTTGTTTTCGTGTCATGATTCTGCTTCAAGAACTTCGAGCCATCCAAGGATCCGTTGAAGCTAGATCCATTTTTCTCTTTTCCAGTAGGTTTATCCAAGGAACTTAAGGTAGTAATGATGTTCATAACATCATTCGATTCATACATATAAAGCTATCTTATTCGAAGGTTTAAACTTGTAATCACTAGAACATAGTCTAGTTAATTCTAAACTTGTTCGCAAACAAAAGTTAATCCTTCTAACTTGACTTTTAAAATCAACTAAACACATGTTCTATATCTATATGATATGCTAACTTAATGATTTAAAACCTGGAAACACGAAAAACACCGTAAAACCGGATTTACGCCGTCGTAGTAACACCGCGGGCTGTTTTGGGTTAGTTAATTAAAAACTATGATAAACTTTGATTTAAAAGTTGTTGTTCTGAGAAAATGATTTTTATTATGAACATGAAACTATATCCAAAAATTATGGTTAAACTCAAAGTGGAAGTATGTTTTCTAAAATGGTCATCTAGACGTCGTTCTTTCGACTGAAACCTATATTTTTTTTTTGTTTAGATTCATAAAATAGAGTTCAATATGAAACCATAGCAATTTGATTCACTCAAAACGGATTTAAAATGAAGAAGTTATGGGTAAAACAAGATTGGATAATTTTTCTCATTTTAGCTACGTGAAAATTGGTAACAAATCTATTCCAACCATAACTTAATCAACTTGTATTATATATTATGTAATCTTGAGATACCATAGACACGTATACAATGTTTCGACCTATCATGTCAACACATCTATATATATTTCGGAACAACCATAGACACTCTATATGTGAATGTTGGAGTTAGCTATACAGGGTTGAGGTTGATTCCAAAATATATATAGTTTGAGTTGTGATCAATACTGAGATACGTATACACTGGGTCGTGGATTGATTCAAGATAATATTTATCGATTTATTTCTGTACATCTAACTGTGGACAACTAGTTGTAGGTTACTAACGAGGACAGCTGACTTAATAAACTTAAAACATCAAAATATATTAAAAGTGTTGTAAATATATTTTGAACATACTTTGATATATATGTATATATTGTTATAGGTTCGTGAATCAACCAGTGGCCAAGTCTTACTTCCCGACGAAGTAAAAATCTGTGAAAGTGAGTTATAGTCCCACTTTTAAAATCTAATATTTTTGGGATGAGAATACATGCAGGTTTTATAAATGATTTACAAAATAGACACAAGTACGTGAAACTACATTCTATGGTTGAATTATCGAAATCGAATATGCCCCTTTTTATTAAGTCTGGTAATCTAAGAATTAGGGAACAGACACCCTAATTGACGCGAATCCTAAAGATAGATCTATTGGGCCTAACAAACCCCATCCAAAGTACCGGATGCTTTAGTACTTCGAAATTTATATCATATCCGAAGGGTGTCCCGGAATGATGGGGATATTCTTATATATGCATCTTGTCATTGTCGGTTACCAGGTGTTCACCATATGAATGATTTTTATCTCTATGTATGGGATGTGTATTGAAATATGAAATCTTGTGGTCTATTATTATGATTTGATATATATAGGTTAAACCTATAACTCACCAACATTTTTGTTGACGTTTTAAGCATGTTTATTCTCAGGTGATTATTAAGAGCTTCCGCTGTCGCATACTTAAATAAGGACGAGAATTGGAGTCCATGCTTGTATGATATTGTGTAAAAACTGCATTCAAGAAACTTATTTTGTTGTAACATATTTGTATTGTAAACCATTATATAATGGTCGTGTGTAAACAGGATATTTTAGATTATCATTATTTGATAATCTACGTAAAGCTTTTTAAACCTTTATTGATGAAATAAAGGTTATGGTTTGTTTTAAAATGAATGCAGTCTTTGAAAAACGTCTCATATAGAGGTCAAAACCTCGCAACGAAATCAATTAATATGGAACGTTTTTAATCAATAAGAACGGGACATTTCAGTTGGTATCCGAGCGTTGGTCTTAGAGAACCAGAAAATTTGCATTAGTGTGTCTTATCGAGTTTGTTAGGATGCATTAGTGAGTCTGGACTTCGACCGTGTTTTCTTTAAAAATGATTGCTTAACATTTTTGTTGGAAACTATATATTTTTAACATATGAATATTATGTGATATATTAATCTCTTATCGTGTTTGATATTATGTGATAGATGTCTACCTCTAGAACAAGTCCCATTGACTTACCTAATAATAATGAAGAGTCAAATGAAAATTGGAATGATTCGTGGACTGATTCACAAGTTCCCGAAGAGGAACCGGAAGAAGAGTCGGAACCGGAAGAAGAATCGGAACCGGACGAAGAATCGGAATCGGAAGAAGAATCGGAACCGGTGGGGGAAATAATAAAACGGTTAAGTAAAAGAGAATCCTCAACCAACCGACCAAGGTTAATTATGGTCAATGGTGTTTCCGCCAAGGAAGCAAAATATTGGGAGAATTACCAATTCTCCGATGAATCGGATTCCGACAAGAATTCCAATGATGTTATAGAAATTACCCCAACTGAATTTAAAAAGGCAAAAGAAAATAATAAGGGAAAGGGCATAAAAATAGAGAAATCTAATTCCAACCCCGATGAACTTTATATGTATCGTCAACCCCCGAAGTTCTTAAGTTGTAACAATGACCCGGGAACCTCTAAACCACCAGGTTTTTCTAAACCAATGTGGACAACGACGGCTCGTATTAGGGGAACATCATATATCCCTAGAAACTTGGCAAAACGAACCAAAACCGAAGAAGAAGAAACGAGCGAGTCGGAATAAGATAGTTGTATTCGTGTGGTGTAATATATGTAATATAGTGTTCTTATGCTTTATGATATATGTAAAAATTGCTTGTATTAATAAGTATTTTTTTATGAATCTAACTCTTGTCTATTTTACAGTTTAAAAACACAAAATGGATAGACAACCCAATATTTTAAGAGACCTACCCGGAGACATGATTGATGAAATCTTGTCTAGAGTCGGCCAGAATTCCTCGGCACAACTATTTAAGGCGAGATCAGTTTGTAAGACATTCGAAGAACGTTCCAAGAATGTCTTGGTTTATAAGAGACTTTCGTTTGAAAGATGGGGGATATCACATTGGGAAACCCATAAGTTACAATGTGTTTACTTTGACGCATATATTGCGGGGAACCCAAATGCTATTTTACGCAACGGGTTAAGAAATTATTTTGACTCGATATATCCGAATATTGGACTTCGTGATTTAGAAAAAGCGGCTAACATGCAACATAAAGAAGCATGTTATGCTTACGGATTAGTAATGTTCGCTTCTCACCAAAGTGAGAACAAGAACATCGAGCTACAACTATTAAACAAAACGTTTCCACAAGTGACGGAGTCGGTAATTGGGGTAAGAAATGAGGTTTTTAGATTATTACGGGACTGTTGGACATTACGTAACCCTCGTCCCTTTGACGACGTTACAACACGCTGTCTTATCAACGGCCATAACGGTTATGTTGCACAAGACCAAGGATGGGAAGTAGTCCTAGTAAAACCAGAATGCATGACTTGTTTCTGGACGTATGAATTACGTGTCTTTATTGCCTTTGCTGAACGACTTGTGTACTAGCTAGAATTATCTTCACAACTATCTTGTATCAAAGTTATTGTGTGCTATATTTCATGCTTTATGTAAAATAAGCGGTATTGTAAGTTTGTAAAATATTGTATAAAAGTTTGAACGCGAAATATTATTATAATCAGTTTTTCATATAGAATTGTAGTAGTTGAATTGTATATTAGCTACTAAGTATGAACTTAACGGGTAGGTACTACCCGAATTTAAACTTATAAAACGCTAATATGAAGAAAAAGCTTTTATAAATGAGTTCATATTATGCTACGAAATACTATTAACTACTCTTAATATTCTGTATGATTAACTTGTTCCATTGGACTATTTTGAAGGAAATGGCACCGACTACTCGACACACCGTGAATATGAATAAAGAGGAATTCCGTACTTTTCTAGCTTCAAACATAGCCGCAGTACAGGCTGCGCTACATACCAACAATAACCTTGGATCTAGCAGTACAGGAAATCGTGTAGGATGCACCTACAAAGAATTCACTGCCTGCAAACCTTTGGAATTTGATGGAACCGAAGGACCGATCGGATTGAAACGGTGGACCGAGAAGGTCGAATCGGTGTTTGCCATAAGTAAGTGTACTGAAGAGGAAAAAGTGAAGTACGCTACGCATACCTTCACAGGTTCTGCGTTAACATGGTGGAATACCTATCTAGAGCAAGTGGGACAAGACGATGCGTACGCACTACCGTGGTCAGCATTCAAGCACTTGATGAACGAGAAGTACCGTCCCAGAACCGAGGTCAATAAGCTCAAGACAGAACTTAGAGGGTTACGAACCCAAGGATTTGATATTACCACGTACGAAAGACGATTCACAGAATTGTGCCTATTGTGTCCGGGAGCATTCGAAGATGAGGAAGAGAAGATCGACGCATTTGTGAAAGGATTACCGGAAAGAATCCAAGAAGATATAAGTTCACACGAGCCCGCCTCTATACAACAGGCATGTAGAATGGCTCACAAACTAGTGAACCAGATTGAAGTAAGAATTAAAGAACAGACTGCTGAAGAGGCCAATGTGAAGCAAGTCAAAAGAAAGTGGGAGGAAAACGGTGATAAGAATCACCAATACAACAACAACAGCAATTACAACAATAATCGCAACAATTATCCCAACAATCGCAACATCAATCGCAACTACAACAAACGGCCCAACAACAACAACAACAACAGCAACTACAACAATCATCCCAACAACAATAATAACCGCAACAACAACAACAATCAGAAGCAGCTATGCCAAAGGTGTGAAAAGAATCACTCGGGGTTCTGCACCAAATTTTGCAACAAGTGTAAAAGAAATGGTCATAGCGCGGCGAAGTGTGAGGTCTACGGACCAGGGGTTAATAGAACGAAAGGAACAAATGGTTTCGGAACGAGTAATGGCGGAGCAAGTAGTGTCGGAGCAAGTTATGACAATGTAGTTTGTTATAAATGTGGAAAACCGGGCCACATTATTAGAAATTGCCCGAACCAGGAGAACACGAATGGACAAGGCCGCGGAAGAGTTTTCAATATTAATGCGGCAGAGGCACAGGAAGACCCGGAGCTTGTTACGGGTACGTTTCTTATTGACAATAAATCTGCTTACGTTTTATTTGATTCGGGTGCGGATAGAAGCTATATGAGTAGAGATTTTTGTACTAAATTAAGTTGTCCATTGACGCCTTTGGATAGTAAATTTTAACTCGAATTAGCAAATGGTAAATTAATTTCAGCAGATAATATATGTCGGAATCGAGAAATTAAACTGGTTAGCGAAATATTTAAGATTGATTTGATACCAGTAGAGTTAGGGAGTTTTGATGTGATAATCGGTATGGACTGGTTGAAAGAAGTGAAAGCGGAGATCGTTTGTTACAAAAATGCAATTCGCATTATACGAGAAAAAGGAAAACCCTTAATGGTGTACGGAGAAAAGGGCAACACGAAGCTACATCTTATTAGTAATTTGAAGGCACAAAAACTAATAAGAAAAGGTTGCTATGCTGTTCTAGCACACGTCGAGAAAGTACAAACTGAAGAAAAGAGCATCAATGATGTTCCCGTCGCAAAAGAATTTCCTGATGTATTTCCGAAAGAATTACCGGGATTACCCCCACATCGATCCGTTGAATTTCAAATAGATCTTGTACCAGGAGCTGCACCAATAGCTCGTGCTCCTTACAGACTCGCACCCAGTGAGATGAAAGAACTACAAAGCCAATTACAAGAACTTTTAGAGCGTGGTTTCATTCGACCAAGCACATCACCGTGGGGAGCTCCTGTTTTGTTTGTCAAGAAGAAAGATGGTACATTCAGGTTGTGTATCGACTACCGAGAGTTGAACAAACTTACCATCAAGAACCGCTACCCACTACCGAGAATCGATGACTTATTTGATCAACTACAAGGCTCGTCTGTTTATTCAAAGATTGACTTACGTTCCGGGTATCATCAGATGCGGGTGAAAGAAGATGATATTCCAAAGACTGCTTTCAGAACACGTTACGGTCATTACGAGTTTATGGTCATGCCGTTTGGTTTAACTAATGCACCAGCTGTGTTCATGGACCTTATGAACCGAGTGTGTGGACCATACCTTGACAAGTTTGTCATTGTTTTCATTGATGACATATTTATTTACTCAAAGAATGACCAAGAACACGGTGAACATTTGAGAAAGGTGTTAGAAGTATTGAGGAAGGAAGAATTGTACGCTAAGTTTTCAAAGTGTGCATTTTGGTTGGAAGAAGTTCAATTCCTCGGTCACATAGTGAACAAAGAAGGTATTAAGGTGGATCCGGCAAAGATAGACACTGTTGAAAAGTGGGAAACCCCGAAAACTCCGAAACACATACGCCAGTTTTTAGGACTAGCTGGTTACTACATAAGGTTCATCCAAGACTTTTCCAGAATAGCAAAACCCTTGACTGCATTAACGCATAAAGGGAAGAAATTTGAATGGAATGATGAACAAGAGAAAGCGTTTCAGTTATTGAAGAAAAAGCTAACTACGGCACCTATATTGTCATTTCCTGAAGGGAATGATGATTTTGTGATTTATTGTGATGCATCAAAGCAAGGTCTCGGTTGTGTATTAATGCAACGAACGAAGGTGATTGCTTATGCGTCTAGACAATTGAAGATTCACGAACAAAATTATACGACGCATGATTTGGAATTAGGCGCGGTTGTTTTTGCATTAAAGACTTGGAGGCACTACTTATATGGGGTCAAAAGTATTATATATACCGACCACAAAAGTCTTCAACACATATTTAATCAGAAACAACTGAATATGAGGCAGCGTAGGTGGATTGAATTATTGAATGATTACGACTTTGAGATTCGTTACCACCCGGGGAAGGCAAATGTGGTAGCCGATGCCTTGAGCAGGAAGGACAGAGAACCCATTCGAGTAAAATCTATGAATATAATGATTCATAATAACCTTACTGCTCAAATAAAGGAGGCGCAACAAGGAGTTTTAAAAGAGGAAAATTTAAAGGATGAAATACCCAAAGGATCGGAGAAGCATCTTAATATTCGGGAAGACGGAACCCGGTATAGGGCTGAAAGGATTTGGGTACCAAAATTTGGAGATATGAGAGAAATGGTACTTAGAGAAGCTCATAAAACCAGATACTCAATACATCCTGGAACGGGGAAGATGTACAAGGATCTCAAGAAACATTTTTGGTGGCCGGGTATGAAAGCCGATGTTACTAAATACGTAGGAGAATGTTTGACGTGTTCTAAGGTCAAAGCTGAGCATCAGAAACCATCAGGTCTACTTCAACAACCCGAAATCCCGGAATGGAAATGGGAAAACATTACCATGGATTTCATCACTAAATTGCCAAGGACTGCAAGTGGTTTTGATACTATTTGGGTAATAGTTGACCGTCTCACCAAATCAGCACACTTCCTGCCAATAAGAGAAGATGACAAGATGGAGAAGTTAGCACGACTGTATTTGAAGGAAGTCATCTCCAGACATGGAATACCAATCTCTATTATCTCTGATAGGGATGGCAGATTTATTTCAAGATTCTGGCAGACATTACAGCAAGCATTAGGAACTCGTCTAGACATGAGTACTGCCTATCATCCACAAACCGATGGGCAGAGCGAAAGGACGATACAAACGCTTGAAGACATGCTACGAGCATGTGTTATTGATTTCAGAAACAGTTGGGATCGACATCTACCGTTAGCAGAATTTTCCTACAACAACAGCTACCATTCAAGCATTGAGATGGCGCCGTTTGAAGCACTTTATGGTAGAAAGTGCAGGTCTTCGATTTGTTGGAGTGAAGTGGGGGATAGACAGATTACGGGTCCGGAGATTATACAAGAAACTACCGAGAAGATCATCCAAATTCAACAACGGTTGAAAACCGCCCAAAGTCGACAAAAGAGCTACGCTGACATTAAAAGAAAAGATATAGAATTTGAAATTGGAGAGATGGTCATGCTTAAAGTTGCACCTTGGAAAGGCGTTGTTCGATTTGGTAAACGAGGGAAATTAAATCCAAGGTATATTGGACCATTCAAGATTATTGATCGTGTCGGACCAGTAGCTTACCGACTTGAGTTACCTCAACAACTCGCGGCTGTACATAACACTTTCCACGTCTCGAATTTGAAGAAATGTTTTGCTAAAGAAGATCTCACTATTCCGTTAGATGAAATCCAAATCAACGAAAAACTTCAATTCATCGAAGAACCCGTCGAAATAATGGATCGTGAGGTTAAAAGACTTAAGCAAAACAAGATACCAATTGTTAAGGTTCGATGGAATGCTCGTAGAGGACCCGAGTTCACCTGGGAGCGTGAAGATCAGATGAAGAAGAAATACCCGCATCTATTTCCAGAAGATTCGTCAACACCTTCAACAGCTTAAAATTTCGGGACGAAATTTATTTAACGGGTAGGTACTGTAGTGACCCGAACTTTTTCATGTTTATATATATTAATTGAGATTGATATTTACATGATTAAATGTTTCCAACATGTTAAGCAATCAAACTTGTTAAGACTTGATTAATTGAAATAGGTTTCATATAGACAATTGACCACCCAAGTTGACCGGTGATTCACGAACGTTAAAACTTGTAAAAAACTATATGATGACATATATATGGTTATATATATATAGTTAACATGATATTATGATAAGTAAACATATCATTAATTATATTAACAATGAACTACATATGTAAAAACAAG
Organism: Rutidosis leptorrhynchoides; assembly: GCF_046630445.1. NCBI lineage: Eukaryota > Viridiplantae > Streptophyta > Magnoliopsida > Asterales > Asteraceae > Rutidosis > Rutidosis leptorrhynchoides. The sequence continues at coordinate 422,248,415 of NC_092338.1, read as the reverse complement.
ACTACTAACTTAATGATTTTGAAACGAGACATATATGTAACGTTTATCGTTGTAACGACATTTAATGTATATATATCATATTAAGAGATATTCGTACATCATAATATCATGATAATATAATAATTTAAAATCTCTTTTGATATTATAAACATTGGGTTAACAACATTTAACAAGATCGTTAACCTAAAGGTTTCAAAACAACATTTACATGTAACGACTAACGATGACTTAACGACTCAGTTAAAATGTATATACATGTAGTGTTTTAATATGTATTCATACACTTTTGAAAGACTTCAAGACACTTATCAAAATACTTCTACTTAACAAAAATGCTTACAATTAGATCCTCGTTCAGTTTCATCAACAATTCTACTCGTATGCACCCGTATTCGTACTCGTACAATACACAGCTTTTAGATGTATGTACTATTGGTATATACACTCCAATGATCAGCTCTTAGCAGCCCATGTGAGTCACCTAACACATGTGGGAACCATCATTTGGCAACTAGCATGAAATATCTCATAAAATTACAAAAATATGAGTAATCATTCATGACTTATTTACATGAAAACAAAATTACATATCCTTTATATCTAATCCATACACCAACGACCAAAAACACCTACAAACACTTTAATTCTTCAATTTTCTTCATCTAATTGATCTCTCTCAAGTTCTATCTTCAAGTTCTAAGTGTTCTTCATATATTTTACAAGTTCTAGTTACATAAAATCAAGAATACTTTCAAGTTTGCTAGCTCACTTCCAATCTTGTAAGGTGATCATCCAACCTCAAGAAATCTTTGTTTCTTACAGTAGGTTATCATTCTAATACAAGGTAATAATCATATTCAAACTTTGGTTCAATTTCTATAACTATAACAATCTTATTTCAAGTGATGATCTTACTTGAACTTGTTTTCGTGTCATGATTCTGCTTCAAGAACTTCGAGCCATCCAAGGATCCGTTGAAGCTAGATCCATTTTTCTCTTTTCCAGTAGGTTTATCCAAGGAACTTAAGGTAGTAATGATGTTCATAACATCATTCGATTCATACATATAAAGCTATCTTATTCGAAGGTTTAAACTTGTAATCACTAGAACATAGTCTAGTTAATTCTAAACTTGTTCGCAAACAAAAGTTAATCCTTCTAACTTGACTTTTAAAATCAACTAAACACATGTTCTATATCTATATGATATGCTAACTTAATGATTTAAAACCTGGAAACACGAAAAACACCGTAAAACCGGATTTACGCCGTCGTAGTAACACCGCGGGCTGTTTTGGGTTAGTTAATTAAAAACTATGATAAACTTTGATTTAAAAGTTGTTATTCTGAGAAAATGATTTTTATTATGAACATGAAACTATATCCAAAAATTATGGTTAAACTCAAAGTGGAAGTATGTTTTCTAAAATGGTCATCTAGACGTCGTTCTTTCGACTGAAATGACTACCTTTACAAAAATGACTTGTAACTTATTTTTCCGACTAGAAACCTATATTTTTTTTTGTTTAGATTCATAAAATAGAGTTCAATATGAAACCATAGCAATTTGATTCACTCAAAACGGATTTAAAATGAAGAAGTTATGGGTAAAACAAGATTGGATAATTTTTCTCATTTTAGCTACGTAAAAATTGGTAACAAATCTATTCCAACCATAACTTAATCAACTTGTATTATATATTATGTAATCTTGAGATACCATAGACACGTATACAATGTTTCGACCTATCATGTCGACACATCTATATATATTTCGGAACAACCATAGACACTCTATATGTGAATGTTGGAGTTAGCTATACAGGGTTGAGGTTGATTCCAAAATATATATAGTTTGAGTTGTGATCAATACTGAGATACGTATACACTGGGTCGTGGATTGATTCAAGATAATATTTATCGATTTATTTCTGTACATCTAACTGTGGACAACTAGTTGTAGGTTACTAACGAGGACAGCTGACTTAATAAACTTAAAACATCAAAATATATTAAAAGTGTTGTAATTATATTTTGAACATACTTTGATATATATGTATATATTGTTATAGGTTCGTGAATCAACCAGTGGCCAAGTCTTACTTCCCGACGAAGTAAAAATCTGTGAAAGTGAGTTATAGTCCCACTTTTAAAATCTAATATTTTTGGGATGAGAATACATGCAGGTTTTATAAATGATTTACAAAATAGACACAAGTACGTGAAACTACATTCTATGGTTGAATTATCGAAATCGAATATGCCCCTTTTTATTAAGTCTGGTAATCTAAGAATTAGGGAACAGACACCCTAATTGACGCGAATCCTAAAGATAGATCTATTGGGCCTAACAAACCCCATCCAAAGTACCGGATGCTTTAGTACTTCGAAATTTATATCATATCCGAAGGGTGTCCCGGAATGATGGGGATATTCTTATATATGCATCTTGTCATTGTCGGTTACCAGGTGTTCACCATATGAATGATTTTTATCTCTATGTATGGGATGTGTATTGAAATATGAAATCTTGTGGTCTATTATTATGATTTGATATATATAGGTTAAACCTATAACTCACCAACATTTTTGTTGACGTTTTAAGCATGTTTATTCTCAGGTGATTATTAAGAGCTTCCGCTGTCGCATACTTAAATAAGGACGAGAATTGGAGTCCATGCTTGTATGATATTGTGTAAAAACTGCATTCAAGAAACTTATTTTGTTGTAACATATTTGTATTGTAAACCATTATGTAATGGTCGTGTGTAAACAGGATATTTTAGATTATCATTATTTGATAATCTACGTAAAGCTTTTTAAACCTTTATTGATGAAATAAAGGTTATGGTTTGTTTTAAAATGAATTCAGTCTTTGAAAAACGTCTTATATAGAGGTCAAAACCTCGCAACGAAATCAATTAATATGGAACGTTTTTAATCAATAAGAACGGGACATTTCAACGTGAAGTTACATCAAGTAACGTCAAGAGACATCACGTAACGTTAAGTTACGTAAATGTCAACTAACGTTAAGTAACGTTAAGTTACGTCAAGTAACGTGAAGTAACGTTAAGTTACGTTAACGTCAAGTAACGTTAAGTTACGTCAAGTAACGCGAAGTAACGTCAAGTAACGTTAAGTAACATCAAGTAAAATCAAATAACATCAAGTAACATTAAGTTATGTCAAGTATCGTTAATTAACGTCAAGTAACGTCAAGTAACATTAGGTCACGTCATGTAACGTTAAGTAACGTCAACTAACGTCAACTAACGTTAACTAACATCAAGTAACGTCAAGTAACGTAAGTAACGTTAAGTAACGTCACGTAACGTTAACTAACATCAAGTAACGTGAATTAACGTCAACTAACGTCAAGTAAAGTTAACAAACGTCATGTAACATCAAGTAACGTTATGTAACATCAAGTAACGTTAAGTTATGTCAAGTCACGTTAAGTAACGTCAAGTAACATTAGGTCACATCAAGTAACGTAAAGTAACGTCAAGTAATGTTAAGCAACGTTAAGTAACGTCAAGTAACGTTAACTAACGTCAAGTAACGTTAACTCACGTCAAGTAACGTCAAGTAACGAGTAACGTTAAGTAACGTCAAGTAACGTTAAGTAACATGAAGTTACATCAAGTAATGTTAAGTAACGTCATGTAACGTTAACTAACGTCAAGTAAAGTTAACTAACGTCAACTAACGTCAAGTTACGTTAAGTTACGTCAAGTAACGTGAAGTAACGTCAAGTAACGTGAAGTAACGTTAAGTAACGTCAAGTAACGTTAAGTTACGTGAAGTAACGTCAAGTAACGTTAAGTTACATCAAGTAACGTTAAGTAACGTTAAGTTACGTCAAGTAACGTGAAATGACGTCAAGTAACGTCAAGTAACGTTAAGTAACATCAAGTAACATCAAGTAACATCAATTAACGTCAAATAACGTTAAGTAACATCAAGTAACGTGAAGTTACATCAAGTAACGTTAAGTAACGTCAAGTAACATTAACTAACGTCAAATGACGTTAACTAACGTCAACTAACGTCAAGTAACGACAAGTAACGTTAAGTAACGTCAAGTAATATTAGGTCACGTCATGTAACGTTAAGTAACGTCAACTAACGTCAAGTAACGCTAACTAACGTCAACTAACATCAACTAACGTCAAGTAACATTAACTAACATCAAGTAACGTCAAGTAACGTCAAGTAACGTTAAGTAACGTCAAGTAACGTTAAGTAACGTTAACTAACGTCAAGTAACGCTAACTAACATCAACTAATGTCAAGTAACGTCAAGTAAAGTTAACTAACGTCAAGTAACGTCAAGTAACGTTAAGTAACATCAAGTAACATCAAGTAACGTTAAGTTATGTCAAGTAACGTTAAGTAACGTCAAGTAACGTCAAGTAACATTAGGTCACGTCAAGTAACGTTAAGTAACGTCAAGTAACGTTAAGTAACGTCAAGTAACATTAGGTCACGTCAAGTAATGTTAATCAACGTCAAGTAACGTGATGTAACGTTAAGTAACGTCAAGTAACGTTAAGTTACGTGAAGTAACGTCAAGTAACGTTAAGTTACGTCAAGTAATGTTAAGTTACGTTAAGTAACGTTAAGTAACGTTAAGTTACGTGAAGTAACGTGAAGTAACGTCAAGTAACGTTAAGTAACATCAAGTAACATCCAGTAATATCAAGTACGTTAAGTAACATCAAGTAACGTGAAGTTACATCAAGTAACGTTAAGTAACGTCAAGTAACGTTAACTAACGTCAAGCAACCTTAACTAATGTCAACTAACGTCAAGTAACGTCAAGTAACGTCAAGTAACGTTAAGTAACGTTAAGTAACATCAAGTAACGTTAAGTTATGTTAAGTAACGTTAAGTAACGTCAAGTAACGTCAAGTAACATTAGGTCACGTCAAGTAACGTTAAGTAACGTCAAGTAACGTTAAGTAACGTCAACTAACGTTAACTATCGTCAAGTAACGTTAAATAACGCCAACTAACATCAAGTAACGTCAAGTAACGTTAACTAACTTCACATAATGTCAAGTAACGTTAAGTAACGTCAAGTAACGTTAAGTAACGTGAAGTTACATCAAGTAACGTTAAGTAACGTCATGTAACGTGAAGGTACATCAAGTAACGTTAACTAACATCAACTAACGTCAACTAATGTGAATTAACGTCAAGTAACGTCAAGTAACGTTAAGTTACGTAAAGTAACGTTAAGTAACGTTATGTTACGTCAAGTAACGTTAACTAACGTTTAGTAACGTGAAGTAACGTTAAATAACGTTAAGTTACGTCAAGTAACGTGAAGTAACGTCAAGTAACGTTAAGTAACGTCAAGTAACGTTAAGTAACGTTAAGTTATGTCAAGTAACGTTAGGTAACGTCAAGTAACGTTAAGTAACGTCAAGTAACGTCAAGTAACGTCAACTAACGTCAAGTAACGTTAACTATCTTCAAGTAACGTCAAGTAAGGTCAAGTAACGTTAAGCAACATGAAGTTACATCAAGTAACGTTAAGTAACGTCATGTAACATTAACTAACGTCAAGTAACGTTAACTAACGTCAACTCACGTCAAGTAAAGTTATGTAACGTCAAGTAACGTTAAGTAACGTGAAGTAACGTTAAGTAACGTTAAGTTACGTGAAGTTACGTCAAGAAACGTCAAGTGACGTCAAGTAACGTTAAGTTACATTAATGTCAAGTAACGTTAAGTTATGTCAAGTAACGTGAAGTAACATTAAGTTACGTTAACGTCAAGTAACGTTAAGTTACGTCAAGTAACGTGAAGTAACGTCAAGTAACGTTAAGTAACATCAAGTAACGTTAAGTTATGTCAAGTATCCTTAAGTAATGTCAAGTAACGTCAAGTAACATTAGGTCACGTCATGTAACGTCAAGTAACGTCAAGTAACGTCAAGTAACGTCAAGTAACGTTAAGTTACGTGAAGTAACGTTAAGTAACGTTAAGTAACGTTATGTTACGTTAAGTAACGTTAACTAACGTTAACTAACGTTAAGTAACGTTAACTAACGTTAAGTAACGTGAAGTAACGTTAAATAACGTTAAGTTACGTCAAGTAACGTGAAGTAACGTCAAGTAACGTGAAGTAACGTCAAGTAACGTTAAGTAACATCAAGTAACATCAAGTAACGTTAAGTTATGTCAAGTAACGTTAAGTAACGTCAAGTAACATTAGGTCACGTCAAGTAACGTTAAGTAACGTCAAGTAACTTTAAGTAACGTCAAGTAACGTTAACTAACGTCAAGCAACGTTAACTAACGTCAAGTAACGTCAAGTAACGTTAACTATCATCAAGTTGTGACGACCCGGGAATTTCCGACCAAAATTTAAACTTGATCTATGTTGGATTTTGACACAATAAGCAAAGTCTGTAATGTTGAGTCTCAAAATTTTTGAACTGTTTACATGAATAACATTTACCCTCTGACTATTCCCGACGATTCACGAACCTTTAATTGAAAATAGAAATGTTGATATAAATAATTATATTGGTAAATAATTATATATAATAATTTGAATATGTAAATATAATAAAGTTGCTATTAAAATAAATCTATATATATATAATTTTTATACATAATCATTATTGTATGTATGTTATAATATATAAAATTTATTTATATAATAATAAATGTTCAATAAAAGTTATTATATAATATATTATATGTAATTACAAGATAAGATTATAGTTGTTGTAGTAATATAATTATTACTTTCATTATTATTATTAATATTATTAATGTTAATATTAATTATTAATATTAAAAAAAAAAGTAATGAGCTAGTACCATTCAGTTACCCATATCCCTCAAAACTGTATTTGATTTTTGTAATTGTCGGATGTTGTTACAAGTCATTCTCAATCACCATTAACAACTAAAATCATTCATTATATATATCATCATCTGCAATTGAGAATGAATCAAGCTGAAAAATTCAAGAAATAAACTCACACTCTGTATATTCATCTTTTTTACCATATTTTGATTTAGAACAAATTTTCAAAATGTAATAATGCAGTCTTGTTAGGAATCGTCTATCTAAACTATCTGTAAGTTTTCAATCCTCAATTCTTTCTATTAATTTCTAATTTGAGAGTCAAAGTTTTGGTTTTCAAAGTCAACTAAGTGTTCTTGAATCAAATTCGAGTTTGTTTTGATATCTCCAGTTAATTTGATGATCCATAAAGATTATAGGAATGATTTGCAACACAATTCATGTTGAAATCATAACCTATAACACTATTAATCTAAAAATCAATTTTCGAGTTCTTGAGTTCTTCACAGTAATATACACTAACGTAAATTCGAAACAAATTTCAAAAACTAAAAATGCAAAGTTGTTAGGAATCATTTACTTAAACTTCCTGCAAAATCTCAAGTTCCAATTCTTAATAACGAATTCGAATTTGCGAGTCAAAGTTAAATTGTCAAAAGTCAACTGTTTTGTTCTTGGAGAAATTAGAGCTTGTTTTGATGTTTTAAGTTCAATTGATGATTTCAATAGTTTTTAGGAATGATTTGAAACATGTTTCCTGTTGTAAAGATTGTCCAAAACGAACTCAAAATTGAAAACAAATTTTTTTTTTTCTTGGCTACCAGCAAGCAGTAGGTTTTTTTTTTTGTTTTTTCTCATTTTTTTTATATCATGAACACATTTTTTTTTTTGTTTCATGTTGTTTACAAGTCATAAATGAAAACCCGTTCGATTGTTGTTGAGTTTTTGCTCCCGTTTGATTTTAAACTTGGTGAAGAAGATGATGAACATGGCTAAATGAAATACTAGATATATAGTTTGGGTTGCCTTATAAATTAGATAAACAAGACAGAGGGAATGGTTAAGTGTGTTTGCGGGTGAGCGGGAGGTCTCTAGTTCAAACCCGGTTCAGGGCATATTTTTTTAGAAAGGCTTTGGAAGGTAGATTTCATTACCAAAATTATTATTATTATTAGTATTGTGATTATTATTATTATGGTTATTTTTAGAACACTTATTATTACTAATACAAGTATGATTATAAAGACTATAATTTATTATTATAATTATGATTATGATTATTATTATTATTATTATTATTATTATGAGAATGATACAAATTATTATTATTTTCATTAATATTAGTACTTGTAACATTTTATAATTGTTAGTGTTATTATTATCATCCACATAGGTATTATTATTAGTATTATCATCATTATTATTAATATTACAAAGTATCATTAATAGACTTACCATTTAAACATTAATATTAGTGATATTGTATAATTACTGAAAATTTCTATTAAAACTATTAAAAATTACCATTATTATTATTAGTATTATTTTTTACTAAAACTATCATTATTATTGATATCAGTATTATCTATGTCATTATTATTAAAATAATTACGATTATGAAAAATAAAAGTTTTAAAGACGTTATTAAAATTATAAACATAAAAATAAAGATTTTATATATAAATATACATTTAATACACATAACTTAACTATACTAATATATCTATATATATATATAATGAAAATATATATAATGAACCTATTAGTCTACTATATATATAAATTACATCACTAATAATAATATAAATAAATATATTTGTTCGATTACAAGTATGTGTCTTAATAGATATATGAATGATATAGATTCGTGAATCCGAGGCCAACCCTACCTTGTTCAATGTCGTCATATGTATTTTTACTACAAAATACATTATTGTGAGTTTCATTTGCCCTTTTTACTCTTTACGTTTTTGGGCTGAGAATACATGCAAATGCTTTATTAACTGTTTTACAATATTTATATGCGTGAGTTTCCTTTTCCCTTTTTTACTCATTACATTTTTGGGCTGAGAACACATGCAAATGCTTTATTAACTGTTTTATAATATTTATATGCGTGAGTTTCATTTGCTCCCTTTTTAATTGCTTTTGCATTATATATTTTTGGGCTGAGAATACATGCGCTGTTTTATAAATGATTTACAAAATAGACACAAGTACGTGAAACTACATTCTATGGTTGAATTATCGAAATCGAATATGCCCCTTTTTATTAAGTCTGGTAATCTAAGAATTAGGGAACAGACACCCTAATTGACGCGAATCCTAAAGATAGATCTATTGGGCCCAACATGAAATGTCCCATTCTTATTGATTAAAAACGTTCCATATTAATTGATTTCGTTGCGAGGTTTTGACCTCTATATGAGACGTTTTTCAAAGACTGCATTCATTTTAAAATAAACCATAACCTTTATTTCATCAATAAAGGTTTAAAAAGCTTTACGTAGATTATCAAATAATGATAATCTAAAATATCCTGTTTACACACGACCATTACATAATGGTTTACAATACAAATATGTTACAACAAAATAAGTTTCTTGAATGCAGTTTTTACATAATATCATACAAGCATGGACTCCAAATCTCGTCCTTATTTAAGTATGCGACAGCGGAAGCTCTTAATAATCACCTGAGAATAAACATGATTAAAACGTCAACAAAAATGTTAGTGAGTTATAGGTTTAACCTATATATATCAAATCATAATAATAGACCACAAGATTTCAGATTTCAATACACACCCCATACATAGAGATAAAAATCATTCATATGGTGAACACCTGGTAACCGACATTAACAAGATGCATATATAAGAATATCCCCATCATTTCGGGACACCCTTCGGATATGATATAAATTTCGAAGTACTAAAGCATCCGGTACTTTGGATGGGGTTTGTTAGGCCCAATAGATCTATCTTTAGGATTCGCGTCAATTAGGGTGTCTGTTCCCTAATTCTTAGATTACCAGACTTAATAAAAAGGGGCATATTCGATTTCGATAATTCAACCATAGAATGTAGTTTCACGTACTTGTGTCTATTTTGTAAATCATTTATAAAACCTGCATGTATTCTCATCCCAAAAATATTAGATTTTAAAAGTGGGACTATAACTCACTTTCACAGATTTTTACTTCGTCGGGAAGTAAGACTTGGACACTGGTTGATTCACGAACCTATAACAATATATACATATATATCAAAGTATGTTCAAAATATATTTACAACACTTTTAATATATTTTGATGTTTTAAGTTTATTAAGTCAGCTGTCCTCGTTAGTAACCTACAACTAGTTGTCCACAGTTAGATGTATAGAAATAAATCGATAAATATTATCTTGAATCAATCCACGACCCAGTGTATACGTATCTCAGTATTGATCACAACTCAAACTATATATATTTTGGAATCAACCTCAACCCTGTATAGCTAACTCCAACATTCACATATAGAGTGTCTATGGTTGTTCCGAAATATATATAGATGTGTCGACATGATAGGTCGAAACATTGTATACGTGTCTATGGTATCTCAAGATTACATAATATACAATACAAGTTGATTAAGTTATGGTTGGAATAGATTTGTTACAAATTTTCACGTAGCTAAAATGAGAAAAATTATCCAATCTTGTTTTACCCATAACTTCTTCATTTTAAATCCGTTTTGAGTGAATCAAATTGCTATGGTTTCATATTGAACTCTATTTTATGAATCTAAACAGAAAAAGTATAGGTTTATAGTCGGAAAAATAAGTTACAAGTCGTTTTTGTAAAGGTAGTCATTTTAGTCGAAAGAACGACGTCTAGATGACCATTTTAGAAAACATACTTCCACTTTGAGTTTAACCATAATTTTTGGATATAGTTTCATGTTCATAATAAAAATAATTTTCTCAGAATAACAACTTTTAAATCAAAGTTTATCATAGTTTTTAATTAACTAACCCAAAACAAACCGCGGTGTTACTACGACGGCGTAAATCCGGTTTTACGGTGTTTTTCGTGTCTCCAGGTTTTAAATCATTAAGTTAGCATATCATATAGATATAGAACATGTGTTTAGTTGATTTTAAAAGTCAAGTTAGAAGGATTAACTTTTGTTTGCGAACAAGTTTAGAATTAACTAAACTATGTTCTAGTGATTACAAGTTTAAACCTTCGAATAAGATAGCTTTATATGTATGAATTGAATGATGTTATGAACATCATTACTACCTTAAGTTCCTTGGATAAACCTACTGGAAAAGTGAAAAATGGATCTAGCTTCAACGGATCCTTGGATGGCTCGAAGTTCTTGAAGCAGAATCATGACACGAAAACAAGTTCAAGTAAGATCATCACTTGAAATAAGATTGTTATAGTTACAGAAATTGAACCAAAGTTTGAATATGATTATTACCTTGTATTAGAATGATAACCTACTGTAAGAAACAAAGATTTTTTGAGGTTGGATGATCACCTTACAAGATTGAAAGTGAGCTAGCAAACTTGAAAGTATTCTTAATTTTATGTAACTAGAACTTGTAGAATATATGAAGAACACTTAGAACTTGAAGATAGAACTTGAGAGAGATCAATTAGATGAAGAAAATTGAAGAATTAAAGTGTTTGTAGGTGTTTTTGGTCGTTGGTGTATGGATTAGATATAAAGGATATGTAATTTTGTTTTCATGTAAATAAGTCATGAATGATTACACATATTTTTATAATTTTATGAGATATTTCATGCTAGTTGCCAAATGATGGTTCCTACATTTGTTAGGTGACTCACATGGGCTGCTAAGAGCTGATCATTGGAGTGTATATACCAATAGTACATACATCTAAAAGCTGTGTATTGTACGAGTACGAATACGGGTGCATACGAGTAGAATTGTTGATGAAACTGAACGAGGATCTAATTGTAAGCATTTTTGTTAAGTAGAAGTATTTTGATAAGTGTATTGAAGTCTTTCAAAAGTGTATAAATACATATTAAAACACTACATGTATATACATTTTAACTGAGTCGTTAAGTCATCGTTAGTCGTTACATGTAAGTGTTGTTTTGAAACCTTTAGGTTAACGATCTTGTTAAATGTTGTTAACCCAATGTTTATAATATCAAATGAGATTTTAAATTATTATATTATCATGATATTATCATGTATGAATATCTCTTAATATGATATATATATATACATTAAATGTCTTTACAACGATAATCGTTACATATATGTCTCGTTTAAAAATCATTAAGTTAGTAGTCTTGTTTTTACATATGTAGTTCATTGTTAATATACTTAATGATATGTTTTATATCATAGTATCATGTTAACTATATATATATCCATATATATGTCATCATATAGTTTTTACAAGTTTTAACGTTCGTGAATCACCGGTCAACTTGGGTGGTCAATTGTCTATATGAAACCTATTTCAATTAATCAAGTCTTAACAAGTTTGATTGCTTAACATGTTGGAAACATTTAATCATGTAAATATCAATCTCAATTAATATATATAAACATGGAAAAGTTCGGGTCACTACAGTACCTACCCGTTAAATAAATTTCGTCCCGAAATTTTAAACAGTTGAAGGTGTTGACGAATCTTCTAGAAATAGATGCGGGTATTTCTTCTTCATCTGATCTTCACGCTCCCAGGTGAAATTGGGTCCTCTACGAGCATTCCATCGAACCTTAACAATTGGTATCTTGTTTTGCTTAAGTCTTTTAACCTCACGATCCATTATTTCGACGGGTTCTTCGATGAATTGAAGTTTTTCGTTGATTTGGATTTCATCTAACGGAAAAGTGAGATCTTCTTTAGCAAAACATTTCTTCAAATTCGAGACGTGGAAAGTGTTATGTACAGCCGCGAGTTGTTGAGGTAACTCAAGTCGGTAAGCTACTGGTCCGACACGATCAATAATCTTGAATGGTCCAATATACCTTGGATTTAATTTCCCTCGTTTACCAAATCGAACAACGCCTTTCCAAGGTGCAACTTTAAGCATGACCATCTCTCCAATTTCAAATTCTATATCTTTTCTTTTAATGTCAGCGTAGCTCTTTTGTCGACTTTGGGCGGTTTTCAACCGTTGTTGAATTTGGATGATCTTCTCGGTAGTTTCTTGTATAATCTCCGGACCCGTAATCTGTCTATCCCCCACTTCACTCCAACAAATCGGAGACCTGCACTTTTTACCATAAAGTGCTTCAAACGGCGCCATCTCAATGCTTGAATGGTAGCTGTTGTTGTAGGAAAATTCTGCTAACGGTAGATGTCGATCCCAACTGTTTCCGAAATCAATAACACATGCTCGTAGCATGTCTTCAAGCGTTTGTATCGTCCTTTCGCTCTGCCCATCAGTTTGTGGATGATAGGCAGTACTCATGTCTAGACGAGTTCCTAATGCTTTGTAACGACCCGACCAAAACCGTTATTGACGGCGTCGTTAACTTAGGTCCCGTTGCGTGGTCGTAGTCCCTATATGAGACTCGTTTGACCAAAATTATGTCGCGTTCATTTGAAAGGTACAAAGTTTAGTTTAACAAACGGATCGACAATAAGTTTAAGTTTACAAAGTTATAAAGTATGAATGAAATAACTTGCGACATAATTAGTTTGAAACCACAGTTGCTATAAATAGCGTAAGTAAGTAGACAAAAGTTTGAATCCAAAAATGCTATCCCTAGCGTATGCATGCATGGTAGACTCCAATCAAGTAATCAAAGAGTGCGGAAGCGTGTAACAAATAGCCATGTATAAACCTGAGAAAACATAGAAGAATCTGTCAACGCAAAAACGTTGGTGAAATCATAGGTTTGAGTAAGTGAGTAAAAGTAAAGTAAGTCGAACCACAAGATTTGCAAAGTTGAAATAATAGTAGTACATTCTAAAAGTTAATATTCACGAGCACCCAATTATCAAAGCTTAACGTTCCGTCCGTTGAATACCCCATCAATTAGTGCTAGAACAACACTGTTCCTGAAAATATATTTCATCCGTAGACGGTAGCGAACCGTCAAGGATGAGGGTTGTCAACCCATATGGCCATATAACATAAGTTCTCGCTTACACCATCTGATGTAACTAATGATAATCGGATTGAGGATTTTCGTTCTAAACTCGTATGTAGAATGTTTGTTTTCCCGTTCTTGTGTTCACTTAGTTCAAAAGAATCGTTTATGTTTTCTCATCCCAAAAGTAAGTTTAAAAGAGTAAAAGTGGGACTATGATCTCACCTCGAGTGCACGAGTATAAAAGTACTTCACAAAGTAAACGTGTGCATGAAAGTTGCTTAGCCTTGACCTAAACAAGTAAGTTATATCAATTAACCGGTTACGACACAAGGTCGGGTGAAATGTGTTCAATTAGTCCTATGGCTCGTTACGACTCGATTAAATATAGCATGTGAATCAATTTGTCAAGTTTCATACAAGAATCACGTATAAAAGTATGTTAGAACGATTGCATAAAAGTTTGGTTAAGTTTGACTAAAAGTTAAACTTGGTCAAAGTCAATGAAAAAGTCAACATGTTCGGGTCGGGCCCCGGACTATTTTTCTATGCTAATTATTCATATACAAGTATATTAAAACAAGTTTCATGTGAATCGGAGGTCGATAGCTAGTCAAACATTTCGCGTGAAATGCGCCAAACAAAGCAGAATCTGGCCAGGCCAATCCGCGCGCCGCGCAGGGATGGGGCGCGCCGCGCCACCATCTGGGCAGACACTTTTCTGTTTTTCAAAGTATGCACGAGCTAAAACCAAATAACCACATCTTATGATCCGCAAACAATTAGAACATGTATCTTATATCATCGGAAAGGTAATTTGACGAGGAAAACACCTAGACACATTTCATCAAGAAATTCAACACTTACAACAACCCAAAACCGCATTAAACGTTCATAATCAAAGTTTCAAGTTTGTAAAACGCATTTCATGATTCGGGCAACCAATTTACATGTATGATATGCCGTTTTGAAGGTAATGAAACATACATTACAACTAAACACTCACAAATAACATTTCACGACATTCAAAGCATCAAAAGCTCGTTTTAAGTCCATCAAACCCTAACCAAAATCCACAAAAATCAATATTCATGTTTTTGAAGTTTTCTTAATCAACCTACGCATCAAAACGAAGCTAGTGATACTAGTAACACAATTAAAACATGAACTTTAACAATTTAACAACATTAACTCATCCAAAATGCAAGATTAAGCAAACCCATTTCAAATGTTCAAACTAGTTACTCAAAATAACAAATCGAGCAAACAAAACATATATTCATGTTATACACGAGCCATAGACACTAACTAACACCATTTCAAGTATATAAAACGAATTTAGAGAGATTTAGTGTTTTAGAAATGTTACCCAAACGAGATGAAATTGGTACCAAAATGTAGAGGATGAAGAGAGGATCACGAATATGTAATCGGATTTGTTGTGAGCTTTCTAGTTCCAAATTAGATGATGAATTTGTGTTTGAAGGTTTGAGAGAATAAAAATGGAAGTAGGAAAGAAAGAGTTGGTGAATGAATGGGATAAGTGGTGGTGGTGGTGACTAGTTACAAAGTTTTGGCCAAGTGCCAAAATTAGTCCCTCAAGTTTGTAGTCGGGTGCGGGAATTAACCAAACGAATATTTTTAAAACGCAAGTTAACGAGAGATGTTGTAATCGAGTAACGGGATTATCAAGAACATTAGTTAACGAAGTGTACGAGTATAGGTGACGAAAGATGTTATTTAAAAAAAAAAGACGGTAATAAAATAAATTTAACGGAAGAACGCGGGATGTTACATTATCCACACCTCAAAAGAAATTTCGTCCCGAAATTTAGTTGGAAGTAGTAGTTGTTGAATCTTCCTCGAGATCTTGTGTTGCCAATTCTACGAGTGAGGGAGGAGTACGTTCTAGGGTATTTCAACGAACTTTGACGGTCGGGGTTTAACGTCGTCTTAAAGTTTGGGTTCACAATTCATGGTTTCAACCGGTCCTCCTAGGAATGAAGTTTATCGTCGATAGTAAGCTTATCGAAAAGGAATGACAAGTTCTTGTTTCGCAAAACACGTCTTTAAGTTGATACATCGAATGTAGGATAAACGGAGACTCGAAATGAGCCGGAAAATCTAAACGGCTAGCAACGGGTCTAAAACGCCCCAAGATTTCAAAAGGATTAAAATATCACGGATTTAGCTTTCTATGTTTCCCGAAACGGATTGCACCTTTCCAAGGTGCGACTCTTAACGTGACGCGGTTTCCCACGTGGAATTTGAAATGTTTACGTCTAACATCGGCGTAGCTCTTGGTGATTACGAGTCGCGTAGGGTTTTACCTGAATATGAATAAATTTTCTCGGTTGCTCATGAATAACCTCGGCCCCGGTGAATTGATCATCGTTTACTTGGTTTCGACAAAAAGGAGGATGACGTTTCCGGTCACATGTGGTTTCAAAAGGTGTGACGTTAAAACTCGAATGAAAATCATTGTAGTACGAGGATTAAGCTAAAGGAAAATACTTTTCTCAAGTAAATTTGAAGTTAGTAATACAACTCGTATTATGGATTCTAAGGTTTAAATCGTATGTTTGTTCGGTCCGTCGGGTTGCGGATGGTACGCGGTGCTCATGTCTAAACGTGGTCCCGAGGCTTTTTGTAAGGTACTCCAAAATCTAGAAGTGAAACGAGGATCTCGATCCGAAACGGGGTACATTTCCCTAAGGCATATTGAACAAGTTTGCTAGGAATTGAAAACGTTAGCTAGGACAAGTTTCTCAAGAAAATTCGCGTCGCGGAAGATTTATCGGTTTCCAAAAACGTTCGTCGGGGCAAGTTCTTATCGGGTTTTGAAAACGATTGTTAGGACTATCCACCCTCGCGGCGAATACTTGTATGATGTGAAGAGTCGCTCTCCATTGAGAATTTAGAATAAGGACCTCCTGAACCGGAAGTACGAGGGTGATGCAAGAGAAGTTTCCGCCCCGATGTGAGCATAACGAGTAAATTGTAGTTAGTCAATAAGACTGCGCGAGGACGAGCTAGTATACCCGTGTGACATACGGTTGAAGTCGAATGGAATCGGTAATTCATTCGGAAGCATAAATATAATTTGACAATAATTGAAGGTGTGTCCCCGGTATGGTTGTTATAAATATTCTCGGAGTTTTCGGATGTCCAAACCTGAAAAGATGAAGTCATGTACATGGCACATGGTGGTGTTTAGGTTGATCGAGTCTAACCACCATCACGTGTCACTAGAACTTTGGTATGTCTTACCGTAATATAACCACGTTGATCGAGTGTCGTTATATTACGCTAACTCATACCTCCATTCCCACATCACTCCATAGATTCAAGTTCGTGTCATCGTGAAGACCTAAAATGAACAAAATGTAACGACGTCTCAAACGTGACTCATATTAAATCGAAAGAATTTCTGCAAATCTAAGGAAGCGTTCCCCGAGGGAAGTGTATAAATGATTGTTCACGTCATTGCGGTTCGAGTCAGACAAAAATGTATTCAGGTATGAAAAGAGTAACGAGTCATGATAACGAGTAGCACGCAACCGTAGTGATAAATGTTGATGACGATACTCACCTAGAGTAGTGATGGTAGTAACACCAAAAAGTAGATAGTAAGAAACACCAGTGGGAAACCGATAGTAAGTTGAAACGGTGGCAAATAACAATCCGGGAGACAGAGTTCCCGAACAAGTGTGACTAATGAAGTCGTCGTCATCCATACGTGTATGAATCATGAATTTACGTGTGTTACCAAAAAGTGGCGGAATACGAGTTCGTATGATGAAGGTTGGGTACCATTAAAAAGTTTGCCTAAGAATGATTCAAGTATAATGCACAAGTAGTCAAGTAAGTGCTATCTATAGCAAATGTATGTCAGAATGCAAATGCTAACTATCCGGTTGTAGTCTAGACTCACTAATGCGTCCTAACGACTCTGTTAGACACACTAATGCATCCTAGTTCTCTACAACCAACGCTCTGATACCACTTGTAACGACCCGACCAAAACCGTTATTGACGGCGTCGTTAACTTAAGTCCCGTTGCGTGGTCGTAGTCCCTATATGAGACTCGTTTGACCAAAATTATGTCGCGTTCATTTGAAAGGTACAAAGTTTAGTTTAACAAACGGATCGACAATAAGTTTAAGTTTACAAAGTTATAAAGTATGAATGAAATAACTTGCGACATAATTAGTTTGAAACCACAGTTGCTATAAATAGCGTAAGTAAGTAGACAAAAGTTTGAATCCAAAAATGCTATCCCTAGCGTATGCATGCATGGTAGACTCCAATCAAGTAATCAAAGAGTGCGGAAGCGTGTAACAAATAGCCATGTATAAACCTGAGAAAACATAGAAGAATCTGTCAACGCAAAAACGTTGGTGAAATCATAGGTTTGAGTAAGTGAGTAAAAGTAAAGTAAGTCGAACCACAAGATTTGCAAAGTTGAAATAATAGTAGTACATTCTAAAAGTTAATATTCACGAGCACCCAATTATCAAAGCTTAACGTTCCGTCCGTTGAATACCCCATCAATTAGTGCTAGAACAACACTGTTCCCGAAAATATATTTCATCCGTAGACGGTAGCGAACCGTCAAGGATGAGGGTTGTCAACCCATATGGCCATATAACATAAGTTCTCGCTTACACCATCTGATGTAACTAATGATAATCGGATTGAGGATTTTCGTTCTAAACTCGTATGTAGAATGTTTGTTTTCCCGTTCTTGTGTTCACTTAGTTCAAAAGAATCGTTTATGTTTTCTCATCCCAAAAGTAAGTTTAAAAGAGTAAAAGTGGGACTATGATCTCACCTTGAGTGCAGGAGTATAAAAGTACTTCACAAAGTAAACGTGTGCATGAAAGTTGCTTAGCCTTGACCTAAACAAGTAAGTTATATCAATTAACCGGTTACGACACAAGGTCGGGTGAAATGTGTTCAATTAGTCCTATGGCTCGTTACGACTCGATTAAATATAGCATGTGAATCAATTTGTCAAGTTTCATACAAGAATCACGTATAAAAGTATGTTAGAACGATTGCATAAAAGTTTGGTTAAGTTTGACTAAAAGTCAAACTTGGTCAAAGTCAACGAAAAAGTCAACATGTTCGGGTCGGGCCCCGGACTATTTTTCTATGCTAATTATTCATATACAAGTATATTAAAACAAGTTTCATGTGAATCGGAGGTCGATAGCTAGTCAAACATTTCGCGTGAAATGCGCCAAACAAAGCAGAATCTGGCCAGGCCGTCCGCGCGCCGCGCGGGGATGGGGCGCGCCGCGCCACCATCTGGGCAGACACTTTTCTGTTTTTCAAAGTATGCACGAGCTAAAACCAAATAACCACATCTTATGATCCGCAAACAATTAGAACATGTATCTTATATCATCGGAAAGGTAATTTGACGAGGAAAACACCTAGACACATTTCATCAAGAAATTCAACACTTACAACAACCCAAAACCGCATTAAACGTTCATAATCAAAGTTTCAAGTTTGTAAAACGCATTTCATGATTCGGGCAACCAATTTACATGTATGATATGCCGTTTTGAAGGTAATGAAACATACATTACAACTAAACACTCACAAATAACATTTCACAACATTCAAAGCATCAAAAGCTCGTTTTAAGTCTATCAAACCCTAACCAAAATCCACAAAAATCAATATTCATGTTTTTGAAGTTTTCTTAATCAACCTACGCATCAAAACGAAGCTAGTGATACTAGTAACACAATTAAAACATGAACTTTAACAATTTAACAACATTAACTCATCCAAAATGCAAGAATAAGCAAACCCATTTCAAATGTTCAAACTAGTTACTCAAAATAACAAATCGAGCAAACAAAACATATATTCATGTTATACACGAGCCATAGACACTAACTAACACCATTTCAAGTATATAAAACGAATTTAGAGAGATTTAGTGTTTTAGAAATGTTACCCAAACGAGATGAAATTGGTACCAAAATGTAGAGGATGAAGAGAGGATCACGAATATGTAATCGGATTTGTTGTGAGCTTTCTAGTTCCAAATTAGATGATGAATTTGTGTTTGAAGGTTTGAGAGAATAAAAATGGAAGTAGGAAAGAAAGAGTTGGTGAATGAATGGGATAAGTGGTGGTGGTGGTGACTAGTTACAAAGTTTTGGCCAAGTGCCAAAATTAGTCCCTCAAGTTTGTAGTCGGGTGCGGGAATTAACCAAACGAATATTTTTAAAACGCAAGTTAACGAGAGATGTTGTAATCGAGTAACGGGATTATCAAGAACATTAGTTAACGAAGTGTACGAGTATAGGTGACGAAAGATGTTATTTAAAAAAAAAAAGACGGTAATAAAATAAATTTAACGGAAGAACGCGGGATGTTACATGCTTGCTGTAATGTCTGCCAGAATCTTGAAATAAATCTACCATCCCTATCAGAGATAATAGAGATTGGTATTCCATGTCTGGAGACGACTTCCTTCAAATACAATCGTGCTAACTTCTCCATCTTGTCATCTTCTCTTATTGGCAGGAAGTGTGCTGATTTGGTGAGACGATCAACTATTACCCAAATAGTATCAAAACCACTTGCAGTCCTTGGCAATTTAGTGATGAAATCCATGGTAATGTTTTCCCATTTCCATTCCGGGATTTCGGGTTGTTGAAGTAGACCTGATGGTTTCTGATGCTCAGCTTTGACCTTAAAACACGTCAAACATTCTCCTACATATTTAGCAACATCGGCTTTCATACCCGGCCACCAAAAATGTTTCTTGAGATCCTTGTACATCTTTCCCGTTCCAGGATGTATTGAGTATCTGGTTTTATGAGCTTCTCTAAGTACCATTTCTCTCATAACTCCAAATTTTGGTACCCAAATCCTTTCAGCCCTATACCGGGTTCTGTCTTCCCGAATATTAAGATGCTTCTCCGATCCCGTGGGTATTTCATCCTTTAAATTTCCCTCTTTTAAAACTCCTTGTTGCGCCTCCTTTATTTGAGTAGTAAGGTTATTATGAATCATTATATTCATAGATTTTACTCGAATGGGTTCTCTGTCCTTCCTGCTCAAGGCATCGGCTACCACATTTGCCTTCCCCGGGTGGTAACGAATCTCAAAGTCGTAATCATTCAACAATTCAATCCACCTACGCTGCCTCATATTCAGTTGTTTCTGATTAAATATGTGTTGAAGACTTTTGTGGTCGGTATATATAATACTTTTGACCCCATATAAGTAGTGCCTCCAAGTCTTTAATGCAAAAACAACCGCGCCTAATTCCAAATCATGCGTCCTATAATTTTGTTCGTGAATCTTCAATTGTCTAGACGCATAAGCAATCACCTTCGTTCGTTGCATTAATACACAACCAAGACCTTGCTTTGATGCGTCACAATAAATCACAAAATCATCATTCCCTTCAGGCAATGACAATATAGGTGCCGTAGTTAGCTTTTTCTTCAATAACTGAAACGCTTTCTCTTGTTCATCATTCCATTCAAATTTCTTCCCTTTATGCGTTAATGCAGTCAAGGGTTTTGCTATTCTCGAAAAGTCTTGGATGAACCTTCTGTAGTAACCAGCTAGTCCTAAAAACTGGCGTATGTGTTTCGGAGTTTTCGGGGTTTCCCACTTTTCAACAGTTTCTATCTTTGCCGGATCCACCTTAATACCTTCTTTGTTCACTATGTGACCGAGGAATTGAACTTCTTCCAACCAAAATGCACACTTTGAAAACTTAGCGTACAATTCTTCCTTCCTCAATACTTCTAACACCTTTCTCAAATGTTCACCGTGTTCTTGGTCATTCTTTGAGTAAATAAGTATGTCATCAATGAAAACAATGACAAACTTGTCAAGGTATGGTCCACACACTCGGTTCATAAGGTCCATGAACACAGCTGGAGCATTAGTTAAACCAAACGGCATGACCATAAACTCGTAATGACCGTAACGTGTTCTGAAAGCAGTCTTTGGAATATCATCTTCTTTCACCCGTATTTGATGATACCCGGAACGTAAGTCAATCTTTGAATAAACAGACGAGCCTTGTAGTTGATCAAATAAGTCGTCGATTCTCGGTAGTGGGTAGCGGTTCTTGATGGTAAGTTTGTTCAACTCTCGGTAGTCGATACACAACCTGAATGTACCATCTTTCTTCTTGACAAACAAAACAGGAGCTCCCCACAGTGATGTGCTTGGTCGAATGAAACCACGCTCTAAAAGTTCTTGTAATTGGCTTTGTAGTTCTTTCATCTCGCTGGGTGCGAGTCTGTAAGGAGCACAAGCTATTGGTGCAGCTCCTGGTACAAGATCTATTTGAAATTCAACGGATCGATGTGGGGGTAATCCCGGTAATTCTTTCGGAAATACATCGGGAAATTCTTTTGCGACGGGAACATCATTGATGCTCTTTTCTTCAGTTTGTACTTTCTCGACGTGTGCTAGAACAGCATAGCAACCTTTTCTTATTAGTTTTTGTGCCTTCAAATTACTAATAAGATGTAGCTTCGTGTTGCCCTTTTCTCCGTACACCATTAAGGGTTTTCCTTTTTCTCGTATAATGCGAATTGCATTTTTGTAACAAACGATCTCTGCTTTCACTTCTTTCAACCAGTCCATACCGATTATCACATCAAAACTCCCTAACTCTACTGGTATCAAGTCAATCTTAAATGTTTCGCTAACCAGTTTAATTTCTCGATTCCGACATATATTATCTGCTTGAAATTAATTTACCATTTGCTAATTCGAGTAAAAATTTACTATCCAAAGGCGTCAATGGACAACTTAATTTAGCACAAAAATCTCTACTCATATAGCTTCTATCCGCACCCGAATCAAATAAAACGTAAGCAGATTTATTGTCAATAAGAAACGTACCCGTAACAAGCTCCGGGTCTTCCTGTGCCTCTGCCGCATTAATATTGAAAACTCTTCCGCGGCCTTGTCCATTCGTGTTCTCCTGGTTCGGGCAATTTCTAATAATGTGGCCCGGTTTTCCACATTTATAACAAACTACATTGGCATAACTTGCTCCGACACTACTTGCTCCACCATTACTCGTTCCGACACCATTTGTTCCTTTCGTTCTATTAACCCCTGGTCCGTAGACCTCACACTTCGCCACGCTATGACCATTTCTTTTACACTTATTGCAAAATTTGGTGCAGAACCCCGAGTGATACTTTTCACACCTTTGGCATAGCTGCTTCTGATTGTTGTTGTTGTTGCGGTTATTATTGTTGTTGGGATGATTGTTGTAGTTGCTGTTGTTGTTGTTGTTGTTGTTGTTGTTGTTGTTGTTGGGCCGTTTGTTGTAGTTGCGATTGATGTTGCGATTGTTGGGATAATTATTGCGATTATTGTTGTAATTGCTGTTGTTGTTATATTGGTGATTCTTATCACCGTTTTCCTCCCACTTTCTTTTGACTTGCTTCACATTGGCCTCTTCAGCAGTCTGTTCTTTAATTCTTTCGTCAATCTGGTTCACTAGTTTGTGAGCCATTCTACATGCCTGTTGTATGGAGGCGGGCTCGTGTGAACTTATATCTTCTTGGATTCTTTCCGGTAATCCTTTCACAAACGCGTCGATCTTCTCTTCCTCATCTTCGAACGCTCCCGGACACAATAGGCACAATTCTGTGAATCGTCTTTCATACGTGGTAATATCAAATTCTTGGGTTCGTAACCCTCTAAGTTCTGTCTTGAGCTTATTGACCTCGGTTCTGGGACGGTACTTCTCGTTCATCAAGTGCTTGAATGCTGACCACGGTAGTGCGTACGCATCGTCTTGTCCCACTTGCTCTAGATAGGTATTCCACCATGTTAACGCAGAACCTGTGAAGGTATGCGTAGCGTACTTCACTTTGTCCTCTTCAGTACACTTACTTATGGCAAACACCGATTCGACCTTCTCGGTCCACCGTTTCAATCCGATCGGTCCTTCGGTTCCATCAAATTCCAAAGGTTTGCAGGCAGTGAATTCTTTGTAGGTGCATCCTACACGATTTCCTGTACTGCTAGATCCAAGGTTATTGTTGGTATGTAGCGCAGCCTGTACTGCGGCTATGTTTGAAGCTAGAAAAGTACGGAATTCCTCTTCATTCATATTCACGGTGTGTCGAGTAGTCGGTGCCATTTCCTTCAAAATAGTCAAATGGAACAAGTTAATCATACAGAATATTAAGAGTAGTTAATAGTATTTCGTAGCATAATATGAACTCATTTATAAAAGCTTTTTCTTCATATTAGCATTTTATAAGTTTAAATTTGGGTAGTACCTACCCGTTAAGTTCATACTTAGTAGCTAATATACAATTCAACTACTACAATTCTATATGAAAAACTGATTATAATAATATTTCGCGTTCAACTTTTATACAATATTTTACAAACTTACAATACCGCTTATTTTACATAAAGCATGAAATATAGCACACAATAACTTTGATACAAGATAGTTGTGAAGATAATTCTAGCTAGTACACAAGTCGTTCAGCAAAGACAATAAAGACACGTAATTCATACGTCCAGAAACAAGTCATGCATTCTGGTTTTACTAGGATTACTTCCCATCCTTGGTCTTGTGGAACATAACCGTTATGGCCGTTGATAAGACAGCGTGTTGTAACGTCGTCAAAGGGACGAGGGTTACGTAATGTCCAACAGTCCCGTAACAATCTAAAAACCTCATTTCTTACCCCAATTACCGACTCCGTCACTTGTGGGAACGTTTTGTTTAATAGTTGTAGCCCGATGTTCTTGTTCTCACTTTGGTGAGAAGCGAACATTACTAATCCGTAAGCATAACATGCTTCTTTATGTTACATGTTAGCCGCTTTTTCTAAATCACGAAGTCCAATATTCGGATATATTGAGTCAAAATAATTTCTTAACCCATTGCGTAAAATGGCATTTGGGTTCCCCGCAATATATGCTTCAAAGTAAACACATCGTAACTTATGGATTTCCCAATGTGATATCCCCCATCTTTCGAACGAAAGCCTTTTATAAACCAAGGCATTCTTGGAACGTTCTTCGAATGTCTTACAAACTGATCTCGCCTTAAATAGTTGTGCCGAAGAATTCTGACCGACTCTAGACAAGATTTCATCAATCATGTCTCCGGGTAGGTCTCTTAAAATATTGGATTGTCTATCCATTTTGTGTTTTTATACTGTAAAATAGACAAGAGTTAGATTCATAAAAAAAATACTTATTAATACAAGCAATTTTTACATATATCATAAAGCATAAGCACACTATATTACATATATTACACCACACGAATACAACTATCTTATTCCGACTCGCTTGTTTCTTCTTCTTCGGTTTTGGTTCGTTTTGCCAAGTTTCTAGGGATATATGATGTTCCCCTAATACGAGCCGTAATTTTCCACATTGGTTTAGAAAAACCTGGTGGTTTAGAGGTTCCCGGGTCATTGTTACAACTTAAGGACTTCGGGGGTTGACGATACATATAAAGTTCATCGGGGTTGGAATTAGATTTCTCTATTTTTATGCCCTTTCCCTTATTATTTTCTTTTGCCTTTTTAAATTCAGTTGGGGTAATTTCTATAACATCATCGGAATTCTCGTCGGAATCCGATTCATCGGAGAATTGGTAATCCTCCCAATATTTTGCTTCCTTGGCGGAAACACCATTGACCATAATTAACCTTGGTCGGTTGGTTGAGGATTTTCTTTTACTTAACCGTTTTATTATTTCCCCCACCGGTTCTATTTCTTCATCTGGTTCCGATTCTTCTTCTGGTTCCGATTCTTCTTCCGGTTCCGACTCTTCTTCCGGTTCCTCTTCGGGAAATTGTGAATCAGTCCACGAATCATTCCAATTTACATTTGACTCTTCATTATTATTAGGTGAGTCAATGAGACTTGTTCTAGAGGTAGACATCTATCACATAATATCAAACGCGTTAAGAGATTAATATATCACATAATATTCACATGTTAAAAATATATAGTTTCCAACAAAATTTGTTAAGCAATCATTTTTCAAGTAAACACGGTCGAAGTCCAGACTCACTAATGCATCCTAACAAACTCGATAAGACACACTAATGCAAAATTCTGGTTCTCTAAGACCAACGCTCGGATACCAACTGAAATGTCCCGTTCTTATTGATTAAAAACGTTCCATATTAATTGATTTCGTTGCGAGGTTTTGACCTCTATATGAGACGTTTTTCAAAGACTGCATTCATTTTAAAACAAACCATAACCTTTATTTCATCAATAAAGGTTTAAAAAGCTTTACGTAGATTATCAAATAATGATAATCTAAAATATCCTATTTACACACGACCATTACATAATGGTTTACAATACAAATATGTTACAACAAAATAAGTTTCTTGAATGCAGTTTTTACATAATATCATACAAGCATGGACTCCAAATCTCGTCCTTATTTAAGTATGCGACAGCGGAAGCTCTTAATAATCACCTGAGAATAAACATGCTTAAAACGTCAACAAAAATGTTGGTGAGTTATAGGTTTAACCTATATATATCAAATCATAATAATAGACCACAAGATTTCATATTTCAATACACACCCCATACATAGAGATAAAAATCATTCATATGGTGAACACCTGGTAACCGACATTAACAAGATGCATATATAAGAATATCCCAATCATTCCGGGACACCCTTCGGATATGATATAAATTTCGAAGTACTAAAGCATCCGGTACTTTGGATGGGGTTTGTTAGGCCCAATAGATCTATCTTTAGGATTCGCGTCAATTAGGGTGTCTGTTCCCTAATTCTTAGATTACCAGACTTAATAAAAAGGGGCATATTCGATTTCGATAATTCAACCATAGAATGTAGTTTCACGTACTTGTGTCTATTTTGTAAATCATTTATAAAACCTGCATGTATTCTCATCCCAAAAATATTATATTTTAAAAGTGGGACTATAACTCACTTTCACAGATTTTTACTTCGTCGGGAAGTAAGACTTGGCCACTGGTTGATTCACGAACCTATAACAATATATACATATATATCAAAGTATGTTCAAAATATATTTACAACACTTTTAATATATTTTGATGTTTTAAGTTTATTAAGTCAGCTGTCCTCGTTAGTAACCTACAACTAGTTGTCCACAGTTAGATGTATAGAAATAAATCGATAAATATTATCTTGAATCAATCCACGACCCAGTGTATACGTATCTCAGTATTGATCACAACTCAAACTATATATATTTTGGAATCAACCTCAACCCTGTATAGCTAACTCCAACATTCACATATAGAGTGTCTATGGTTGTTCCGAAATATATATAGATGTGTCGACATGATAGGTCGAAACATTGTATACGTGTCTATGGTATCTCAAGATTACATAATATACAATACAAGTTGATTAAGTTATGGTTGGAATAGATTTGTTACAAATTTTCACGTAGCTAAAATGAGAAAAATTATCCAATCTTGTTTTACCCATAACTTCTTCATTTTAAATCCGTTTTGAGTGAATCAAATTGCTATGGTTTCATATTGAACTCTATTTTATGAATCTAAACAGAAAAATTATAGGTTTATAGTCGGAAAAATAAGTTACAAGTCGTTTTTGTAAAGGTAGTCATTTTAGTCGAAAGAACGACGTCTAGATGACCATTTTAGAAAACATACTTCCACTTTGAGTTTAACCATAATTTTTGGATATAGTTTCATGTTCATAATAAAAATCATTTTCTCAGAATAACAACTTTTAAATCAAAGTTTATCATAGTTTTTAATTAACTAACCCAAAACAAACCGCGGTGTTACTACGACGGCGTAAATCCGGTTTTACGGTGTTTTTCGTGTCTCCAGGTTTTAAATCATTAAGTTAGCATATCATATAGATATAGAACATGTGTTTAGTTGATTTTAAAAGTCAAGTTAGAAGGATTAACTTTTGTTTGCGAACAAGTTTAGAATTAACTAAACTATGTTCTAGTGATTACAAGTTTAAACCTTCGAATAAGATAGCTTTATATGTATGAATTGAATGATGTTATGAACATCATTACTACCTTAAGTTCCTTGGATAAACCTACTGGAAAAGTGAAAAATGGATCTAGCTTCAACGGATCCTTGGATGGCTCGAAGTTCTTGAAGCAGAATCATGACACGAAAACAAGTTCAAGTAAGATCATCACTTGAAATAAGATTGTTATAGTTACAGAAATTGAACCAAAGTTTGAATATGATTATTACCTTGTATTAGAATGATAACCTACTGTAAGAAACAAAGATTTCTTGAGGTTGGATGATCACCTTACAAGATTGAAAGTGAGCTAGCAAACTTGAAAGTATTCTTGATTTTATGTAACTAGAACTTGTAGAATATATGAAGAACACTTAGAACTTGAAGATAGAAATTGAGAGAGATCAATTAGATGAATAAAATTGAAGAATGAAAGTGTTTGTAGGTGTTTTTGGTCGTTGGTGTATGGATTAGATATAAAGGATATGTAATTTTGTTTTCATGTAAATAAGTCATGAATGATTACTCATATTTTTGTAATTTTATGAGATATTTCATGCTAGTTGCCAAATGATGGTTCCCACATGTGTTAGGTGACTCACATGGGCTGCTAAGAGCTGATCATTGGAGTGTATATACCAATAGTACATACATCTAAAAGCTGTGTATTGTACGAGTACGAATACGGGTGCATACGAGTAGAATTGTTGATGAAACTGAACGAGGATGTAATTGTAAGCATTTT
The DNA here is from genome assembly GCF_046630445.1 of Rutidosis leptorrhynchoides. NCBI lineage: Eukaryota > Viridiplantae > Streptophyta > Magnoliopsida > Asterales > Asteraceae > Rutidosis > Rutidosis leptorrhynchoides. The sequence continues at coordinate 422,219,725 of NC_092338.1, read as the reverse complement.
TGTTAAGTAGAAGTATTTTGATAAGTGTATTGAAGTCTTTCAAAAGTGTATAAATACATATTAAAACACTACATGTATATACATTTTAACTGAGTCGTTAAGTCATCGTTAGTCGTTACATGTAAGTGTTGTTTTGAAACCTTTAGGTTAACGATCTTGTTAAATGTTGTTAACCCAATGTTTATAATATCAAATGAGATTTTAAATTATTATATTATCATGATATTATCATGTATGAATATCTCTTAATATGATATATATACATTAAATGTCTTTACAACGATAATCGTTACATATATGTCTCGTTTAAAAATCATTAAGTTAGTAGTCTTGTTTTTACATATGTAGTTCATTGTTAATATACTTAATGATATGTTTACTTATCATAGTATCATGTTAACTATATATATATCCATATATATGTCATCATATAGTTTTTACAAGTTTTAACGTTCGTGAATCACCGGTCAACTTGGGTGGTCAATTGTCTATATGAAACCTATTTCAATTAATCAAGTCTTAACAAGTTTGATTGCTTAACATGTTGGAAACATTTAATCATGTAAATATCAATCTCAATTAATATATATAAACATGGAAAAGTTCGGGTCACTACACAACAAGCCCCATCCAAAGTACCGGATGCTTTATTACTTCGAAATTTATATCATGTCCGAAGGAGGATCCCGGAATGATGAGGATATTCTTATATGCATATTGTTAATGTCGGTTACCAGGTGTTCAATCCATATGAATGATTATTTTTGTCTCTATGTATGGGACGTACATTTATGAGTACTGGAAATGAAAATCTTGTGGTCTATTAAAATGATAGAAATGATTATTTATGTTAAACTAATAAACTCACCAACCTTTTGGTTGACACTTGAAAGCATGTTTATTCTCAGGTATGAAAGAAATCTTCCACTGTGCACTTGCTCATTTTAGAGACATTACTTGGAGTCATTCATGACATATTTCAAAAGACGTTGCATTCGAGTCATTGAGTTCATCAAGATTATTATTAAGTCAATTATAGTTACATATATTATAAAATGGTATGCATGCCATCAACTTTCGATGTAATGAAAGATTGTCTTTTCAAAAACGAATGCAATGTTTGTAAAATGTATCATATAGAGGTCTAGTACCTCGCGATGTAACCAAATGTAATGTATTCGTCCTTGTGGATTAGGGTGGGTCGTTAGAGTTGGTATCAGAGCAGTGGTCTTAGCGAACTAGGTCTTGCATTAGTGTGTCTAACTGATAGTTGTTTAGATACAATAGTGAGTCTGGACTTCGACCGTGTCTGCATGTCAAAAGTTTTGCTTATCATTTAGTGTCGAAAAATTATTTGCTTATCATCCTTAAAGTCTAGACACGTCTTACTGCCTCTATTGCATAGACAGTGTATAGATAAATTCATATCTTAGCGTATCTGTTATTGTTACCTTTACCTGACAGCTTCCGTAGATTCCTCCGTAACTTATGGGATTTTAGTACTATATATGCATATGTAAATTATATATTGCAGGGTACTAATCTACATCCTATAATCTATTTCTTATCAAAAATCCTTCATCTGATCGTACGAGATGAATTCCTCAACCAGTTCGAGTCCCTCAGATTTCGATAGCTATTTCGATAGTTAGTCCGACAGCTATTCCTACATGGACATTCACCTAAGCTCCGAAAACGGTGTCACCAGAATGAATCAATCAATCAGCCATCCCCAATTCATCTGATGAGTTCATAGTCGACTTAATCAATGGAGACGCGAAGAAGGCGATCCTTTCCATCAACCAAATTGCCTACTTGGCAAGGAACCTGAAGCAGTTACTAGCGAACCTATCCGAAACACCATTTTCAGCCTCATTTCCAGGGTAGCTCATCACGATTATATTCTATCCACAATTCTAAACCTTATTCAGCCGTTCGTTTCGACCAACAATCATCCCAGAATAATAGAATAAGTCAACGAACTTCGCGCTCGAGTAATCAATTTGGAAAACGTAGTGCAAAACCTACCAGTTTCAGCAACAGCACCGGCAACACCAATACCACCAACAACCCAAGCTTCAACATCACACACCTCAACATCTCATTATGTACCTCGAGCATAATCATCAATCTGCGAATCGTTCTACATCATTTATCTTCATTCAACATGGCGATTATGTAATCTCTAATGTTTTAGAGATTATATATTCTTGTTCTAACGGTAAATCAAATGAGTTTAATATCATATGGACTCATTAAATCCATGATTACATCTGAAGAAAATATATATGTATATATGTTTTCATAAAGATTGTAATTAAAAATTCTTTTGTACAAACTGTCATTGGTGAAAATATTTTAACGGGTAGGTAATACCCGAGGAATATTTAGATTTCACCTTAATAAGTTACACTATACAATCGTCAAAGTTGATTCAACAGTCATTTACTATCCTATTTACACTCACCGATATACGTGTCTGTTCACCGCAGAATAACTATTTTCATTCAATTTCATATTTGGATTTTGATCTATAAGAATCCAACAAGTGGCATAATGAAGAAAACATTGAACAAAAATAAAATTTGTTAGAAACAAATGAATTAACTATGAGAAATTCTATTAAGAATCCACGCTAACGAAATCCTAGCTAACTGTTCCTAGCTAACTGTTAATTCCGTATTACATTTTATTTATCGCAATTTAATTATCGCAATTTATATTCTCGCAATTTTATTTATCGTCATTTAATTTCTGTTATTTACTTTACTCACTTTATTTATCGTCATTTAATTTTCTGTTATTTATTTTTACGCACTTTAAATATCGGGACACGTATACAAGGTTTTGACATATCATATCGACGCATCTATATATATTATTTGGAATAACCATAGACACTCTATATGCAGTAATGCTAGGAGTTAGCTATACAGGGTTGAGGTTGATTCTACAATAATATATATAGTTTGAGTTGTGATCGAGTCTGAGACGAATACGGGTCACGATACGTATTAATTAATTCGAATATTACATATTAAACTATATATGAATTATTGAAATGCTAACTGTGGACTATCAACTGTGGACTACCAACATTGGACAATTAAAATGAATTAAAATATTGACTATAACATATAAAACTAAACAATTCTTCAAGTTGCCACTTGATTTCATCTTAAACTTCATTTGTATCTTGACGATTCCAATCTGCGTTCAAACCTTTCATGATTTTTGGAAATACCTCAATCGAGAGGAAGAACCAACCGCACTTCATCTACGGAAGAAAAGATTGATGCATATAGTTATGCACCTGAAAACACTCAAAACCCAAGTAAACGTTTAAAACATATCTGTACTAGCTTCTTTGGCATTGTTATTATCTAAAATAACTTTACAATCCCTTTCCAAAATAGCCAAATTTGTCACAGCTCCAACAAGTCAACTTTGACTTTTCGTTCTAAACAACCTTATTATAACCTTGATATATATGCCCGATCTTTTATTGTTACCGAGGAACCTTTTATATTCCATCATATTACCAGCAGACGTACCAACAACCTCGTTGCTCGTTGGCTTAAATCTCTCCGACAAATCACTATATTTATCTATTGAAGTCTCATCATGTACTCATCCGCATCCGGTAACAAGAATTGCCATACCAGTTACCGGGAATTAGCAAATCTGTATTTTGAGTCTCGCAACGTTTCCACATCAACAGTTATATGTATCCCTATAGCATTTATCTCGTAGAACTATGATCTTCCATTCTGAAATTCTGAAAAGCACCCAGTCTGTTAATTAATGCTCTGAATTTTGAAAAGTTGAATGAAGCAACAAAAACTGTGGATGATTTTAACAGTCAAAAGTTTGATAAAAAAAAGATACGTTGAAAAAGCTCAAAAGGAAGTTTGGTACTGAAAAACGAATTGAGCAAACCATGAAGGAGACTCTGAGCAAATCACAAGGACTAAACTTGTACATAAAGAACCCTAATGATTCTGTTTCTGATGAAGTCTTTAGCGAATATCTTGCTCCTTATTTATTCTAAATCCTTGCGAAAGGATTTTCTTCATCAACATTCGATCTCAGAAATTCTGGAAATATCATCATAAATATCTTTGATATTTCCGAGAATATTTTCATAACAATTCTTATCTGAAATCATTAATCTCTTCGTGCTATCATTGTTACATCATATAGAAACTGTTAGTTTCTATATTCTGTAAACTTTCGAGCTTAAAATATGAATGTTATTGAAGTAATGTTGGGAACTGATGCATGAGTTAGTATAATATAATGACACTTGATCAACGTGATTATATTACAGTAAGTCATGCTGAGTTTCTAATGGAACGTGATGATTCACAGATCATAACGTCATCATGTGCCATGTTACACGACTCTTACATTCTACCCAATCTCCAAGTATATCAAGAACATATATTCTTAATAGTTCTATCTTTTCAGATATTCTAGTAATTTGAAAAATCAAGATCGTGCCATTACGATTTCCTTCTAGAACATTAACTATGTTCATTTCAAAATCCATATCTACGAATTCCGGACCATTATTCGCTTGACTTGAAGTCGGGAAGAGAAAACAAAAGTATGGAACTCTGAATTATAAAGGAGAAAATAAAGTCCGATAACAACACATAAATTACAAACCGTGTATATCAATGTTTATCGCAACATAAAGACACGGGAGAATTAAAAACACTATAACCCCAAGGGCAAAGTAGAAGAAAATAGATTCTTTAGGTGGAAGTTGGAAAAGAAGAATGATTGTTGCAATAGTAAGGATAAGGACAAGGATTAGAACTGGATTAAGCATTTTCACAATCTTTTGGATGTATGAACTAAGAAGGAAAGTATAGGAATGGTGAAAATAATGGAACAGAAAAAGTTTAATTTATAATGGAAATATCAGACAGAGTAATCGAGGCAGATCACCGTATTTAATTATAGAGATCTTAATTTTCTTATTAGCCGAAGAATCAAATCTATTAGATTTCGAAGATTTTCTTTAAATCCCTTGAATTCCGGAATTCAACAATGACTACATCAAAAGTCAAGATGAATCTTTATTTCCCAATTCACTCTTTTGTGATAGCTTCATTCGTACTCTTCGAATAATCGAATTGTTTTATCTGTATTACTCAATGATGATAAAACTCTATTTATCAACTCATATTCGCCATGAAAACATTTTTATTGTTAGCCATGACCACCTCACTCAAATTTCGGGACGAAATTTGTTTAACGGGTAGGTACTGTGACGACCCGGGAATTTCTGACCAAAATTTAAACTTGATCTATGTTGGATTTTGACACAATAAGCAAAGTCTGTAATGTTGAGTCTCAAAATTTTTGAACTGTTTACATGAATAACATTTACCCTCTGACTGTTCCCGATGATTCACGAACCTTTAATTGAAAATAGAAATGTTGATATAAATAATTATATTGGTAAATAATTATATATAATAATTTGAATATGTAAATATAATAAAGTTGCTATTAAAATAAATCTATATATATGATTTTTATACATAATCATTATTGTATGTATGTTATAATATATAAAATTTATTTATATAATAATAAATGTTCAATAAAAGTTATTATATAATATATTATATGTAATTACAAGATAAGATTATAGTTGTTGTAGTAATATAATTATTACTTTCATTATTATTATTAATATTATTAATGTTAATATTAAAAAAAAAGGAAAAGTCATGAGCTAGTACCATTCAGTTACCCATATCCCTCAAAACTGTATTTGATTTTTGTAATTGTCGGATGTTGTTACAAGTCATTCTCAATCACCATTAACAACTAAAATCATTCATTATATATATCATCATCTGCAATTGAGAATGAATCAAACTGAAAAATTCAAGAAATAAACTCACACTCTCTAAATTCATCTTTTTCACCATATTTTGATTTAGAACAAATTTTCAAAATGTAATAATGCAGTCTTGTTAGGAATCGTCTATCTAAACTATCTGTAAGTTTTCAATCCTCAATTCTTTCTATTAATTTCTAATTTGAGAGTCAAAGTTTTGGTTTTCAAAGTCAACTAAGTGTTCTTGAATCAAATTCGAGTTTGTTTTGATATCTTCAGTTAATTTGATGATCCATAAAGATTATAGGAATGATTTGCAACACAATTCATGTTGTAATCATAACCTATAACACTATTAATCTAAAAATTAAATTTTGAGTTCTTGAGTTCTTCACAGTAATATACACTAACGTAAATTCGAAACAAATTTCAAAAACTAAAAATGAAGAGTTGTTAGGAATCATTTACTTAAACTTCCTGCAAAATCTCAAGTTCCAATTCTTAATAACGAATTCGAATTTGCGAGTCAAAGTTAAATTGTCAAAAGTCAACTGTTTTGTTCTTGGAGAAATTTGAGCTTGTTTTGATGTTTTAAGTTCAATTGACGATTTCAATAGTTTTTAGGAATGATTTGAAACATGTTTCATCTTGTAAAGATTGTCCAAAACGAACTTAAAATTGAAAACAAAATTTTTTTTTTCTTGGCTACCAGCAAGCAGTAGGATTTTTTTTTGTTTTTTTTCTCATTTTTTTTATATCATGAACACATTTTTTTTTGTTTCATGTTGTTTACAAGTCATAAATGAAAACCCGTTCGATTGTTGTTGAGTTTTTGCCCCCGTTTGATTTTAAACTTGGTGAAGAAGATGATGAACATGGCTAAATGAAATACTAGATATATAGTTTGGGTTGCCTTATAAATCATATAAACAAGACAGAGAGAATGGTTAAGTGTGTTTGCGAGTGAGCGGGATGTCTCTAGTTCAAACCCGGTTCAGGGCATATTTTTTTAGAAAGGCTTTGGAAGGTAGATTTCATTACCAAAAATTATTATTATTATTAGTATTGTGATTATTATTATTATGGTTATTTTTAGAACACTTATTATTACTAATACAAGTATGATTATAAAGACTATAATTTATTATTATAATTATGATTATGATTATTATTATTATTATTATGAGAATGATACAAATTATTATTATTTTCATTAATATTAGTACTTGTAACATTTTATAATTGTTAGTGTTATTATTATCATCCACATAGGTATTATTATTAGTATTATCATCATTATTATTAATATTACAAAGTATCATTAATAGACTTATCATTTAAACATTAATATTAGTGATATTGTATAATTACTGAAAATTTCTATTAAAACTATTAAAAATTACCATTATTATTATTATTATTATTATTTTTTACTAAAACTATCATTATTATTGATATCAGTATTATCTATGTCATTATTATTAAAATAATTACGATTATCAAAAATAAAAGTTTTAAAGACGTTATTAAAATTATAAACATAAAAATAAAGATTTTATATATAAATATATATTTAATACACATAACTTAACTATACTAATATATCTATATATATAATGAAAATATATATAATGAACCTATTAGTCTACTATATATATAAATTACATCACTAATAATAATATAAATAAATATATTTGTTCGATTACAAGTATGTGTCTTAATAGATATATGAATTATATAGGTTCGTGAATCCGAGGCCAACCCTACATTGTTCAATGTCGTCATATGTATTTTTACTACAAAATACATTATTGTGAGTTTCATTTGCCCCTTTTACTCTTTACGTTTTTGGGCTGAGAATACATGCAAATGCTTTATTAACTGTTTTACAATATTTATATGCGTGAGTTTCATTTTCCCTTTTTTACTCATTACATTTTTGGACTGAGAATACATGCAAATGCTTTATTAACTATTTTATAATATTTATATGCGTGAGTTTCATTTGTTCCCTTTTTAATTGCTTTTGCATTATATATTTTTGGGCTGAGAATACATGCGCTGTTTTATAAATGATTTACAAAATAGACACAAGTACGTGAAACTACATTCTATGGTTGAATTATCGAAATCGAATATGCCTCTTTTTATTAAGTCTGGTAATCTAAGAATTAGGGAACAGACACCCTAATTGACGCGAATCCTAAAGATAGATCTATTGGGCCCAACAAGCCCCATCCAAAGTACCGGATGCTTTAGTACTTCGAAATTTATATCATGTCCGAATGAGGATCCCGGAATGATGGGGATATTCTTATATGCATATTGTTAATGTCGGTTACCAGGTGTTCAATCCATATGAATGATTATTTTTGTCTCTATGTATGGGACGTACATTTATGAGTACTGGAAATGAAAATCTTGTGATCTATTAAAATGAGAGAAATGATTATTTATGTTAAACTAATGAACTCACCAACCTTTTGGTTGACACTTGAAAGCATGTTTATTCTCAGGTATGAAAGAAATCTTCCACTGTGCACTTGCTCATTTTAGAGACATTACTTGGAGTCATTCATAACATATTTCAAAAGACGTTGCATTCGAGTCGTTGAGTTCATCAAGATTATTATTAAGTTAATTATAGTTAGATATATTATAAAATGGTATGCATGCCGTCAACTTTCGATGTAATGAAAGATTGTCTTTTCAAAAACGAATGCAATGTTTGTAAAATGTATCATATAGAGGTCTAGTACCTCGCGATGTAACCAAATGTAATGTATTCGTCCTTGTGGATTAGGACGGGTCGTTAGACAAGTAACGTCAAGTAACGTGAAGTTACATCAAGTAACGTTAAGTAACGTCATGTAACATTAACTAACGTCAAGTAACGTTAACTAACGTCAACTCACGTCAAGTAAAGTTATGTAACGTCAAGTAACGTTAAGTAACGTCAAGCAACGTGAAGTAACGTCAAGTAACGTTAAGTTACGTGAAGTTACGTCAAGTAACGTCAAGTGACATCAAGTAACGTTAAGTTACGTTAATGTCAAGTAACGTTAAGTTACGTGAAGTAACGTGAAGTAACGTTAAGTTACGTTAACGTCAAGTAACGTTAAGTTATGTCAAGTAACGTGAAGTAACGTCAAGTAACGTTAAGTAACATCAAGTAACATCAAGTAACGTTAAGTTATGTCAAGTATCGTTAAGTAACGTCAAGTATCGTCAAGTAACATTAGGTCACGTCATGTAACGTTAAGTAACGTCAACTAACGTCAAGTAATGTTAACTAACGTCAACTAACGTTAACTAACGTCAAGTAACGTCAAGTAACGTAACGTAACGTGAAGTTACATCAAGTAACGTTAAGTAACGTCAAGTAACGTTAACTAACGTCAAGTAACGTGAATTAACATTAACTAACGTCAAGTAACGTCAAGTAAATTTAACTAACGTCAAGTAAAGTTAACTAACATCAAGTAACGTTAAGTTATGTCAAGTCACGTTAAGTAACGTCAAGTAACATTAGGTCACATCAAGTAACATTAAGTAACGTCAAGTAATGTTAAGCAACGTTAAGTAACGTCAAGTAACGTTAACTAACGTCAAGTAACGTTAACTAACATCAAGTAACGTCAAGTAACGTTAACTAACATTAAGTAACGTTAAGTAACGTCAAGTAACTTTAAGTAACATGAAGTTACATCAAGTAACGTTAAGTAACGTCATGTAACGTTAACTAACGTCAAGTAACGTCAAGTAACGTTAACTATCGTCAAGTAACGTCAAGAAACGTCAAGCAACGTGAAGTTACATCAAGTAACGTTAAGTAACGTCATGTAACATTAACTAACGTCAAGTAACGTTAACTAACGTCAACTCACGTCAAGTAAAGTTATGTAACGTCAAGTAACATTAAGTAACGTGAAGTAACGTCAAGTAACGTTAAGTTACGTGAAGTTACGTCAAGAAACGTCAAGTGACGTCAAGTAACGTTAAGTTACGTAAATGTCAAGTAACGTTAAGTAACGTTAAGTTACGTCAAGTAACGTGAAGTAACGTTAAGTTACGTTAACGTCAAGTAACGTTAAGTTACGTCAAGTAACGTGAAATAACGTCAAGTGACGTTAAGTAACATCAAGTAACACCAAGTAACGTTAAGTTATGTCAAGTATCCTTAAGTAATGTCAAGTAACGTCAAGTAACATTAGGTCACGTCATGTAACATCAAGTAACGTCAAGTAACGTCAAGTAACGTTAAGTTACGTGAAGTAACGTTAAGTAACGTTATGTTACGTCAAGTAACGTTAAGTAACGTTAACTAATGTTAAGTAACGTGAAGTAACGTTAAATAACGTTAAGTTACGTCAAGTAACGTGAAGTAACGTCTAACGTTAAGTAACATCAAGTAACATCAAGTAACGTTAAGTTATGTCAAGTAACGTTAAGTAACGTCAAGTAACATTAGGTCACAGCAAGTAACGTTAAGTAACGTCAAGTAACTTTAAGTAACGTTAAGTAACGTCAAGTAACGTTAACTAACGTCAAGCAACGTTAACTAACGTCAACTAACGTCAAGTAACGTCAAGTAACGTTAACTATCATTAAGTAACGTCAAGTAACATGAAGTTACATCAAGTAACGTTAAGTAACGTCATGTAACATTAACTAACATCAAGTAACGTTAACTAACGTCAACTCACGTCAAGTAAAGTTATGTAACGTCAAGTAACGTTAAGTAACGTCAAGCAACGTGAAGTAACGTCAAGTAACGTTAAGTTACGTGAAGTTACGTCAAGTAACGTCAAGTGACGTCAAGTAACGTTAAGTTACGTTAATGTCAAGTAACGTAAAGTTACGTCAAGTAACGTGAAGTAACGTTAAGTTACGTTAACGTCAAGTAACGTTAAGTAACGTTAAGTTACGTCAAGTAACGTGAAGTAACGTCAAGTAACGTTAAGTAACATCAAGTAACATCAAGTATCGTTAAGTAACGTCAAGTAACGTCAAGTAACATTAGGTCACGTCATGTAACGTTAAGTAACGTCAACTAACGTCAAGTAATGTTAACTAACGTCAACTAACGTTAACTAACATCAAGTAACGTCAAGTAACATCAAGTAACGTTACGTAACGTGAAGTTACATCAAGTAACGTGAAGTAACGTCAAGTAACGTTAACTAACGTCAAGTAACGTGAATTAACGTTAACTAACGTCAAGTAATGTCAAGAAAAGTTAACTAACGTCAAGTTACGTCAAGTAAAGTTAACTAACGTTAAGTAACGTTAAGTTATGTCAAGTCACGTTAAGTAACGGCAAGTAACTTCAAGTAACATTAGGTCACATCAAGTAACGTTAAGTAACGTCAAGTAATGTTAAGCAACGTTAAGTAACGTCAAGTAACGTTAACTAACGTCAAGTAACGTTAACTAACGTCAAGTAACGTTAAGTAACGTCAAGTAACGTTAAGTAACATGAAGTTACATCAAGTAACGTTAAGTAACGTCATGTAACGTTAACTAACGTTATGTAACGTTAACTAACGTCAAGTAATGTGAAGTAACGTCAAGTAACGTGAAGTAACGTTAAGTATTGTCAAGTAACGTTAAGTTACGTGAAGTAACGTGAAGTAACGTCAAGTAACGTTAAGTAATATCAAGTAACATCAACTAACGTCAAGTAACGTTAAGTTACGTCAAGTAACGTTAAGTAACGTCAAGTAACGTTAAGTAACGTTAACTAACGTTAAGTAACGTGAAGTAACTTTAAATAACGTTAAGTTACGTCAAGTAACGTTAAGTAACATCAAGTAACATCAAGTAACGTTAAGTTATGTCAAGTAACGTCAAGTAACATTAGGTCACGTCAATTAATGTTAAGTAACGTCAAGTAACGTTAAGTAACGTCAAGTAACGTTAACTAACTTCAAGTAACGTTAACTAACGTCAAGTAACGTCAAGTAACATTAACTAACGTCAAGTAACGTCAAGTAACGTCAAGTAACGTTAAGTAACGTGAAGTTACATCAAGTAATGTTAAGTAACATCAGGTAACGTTAACTAACGTCAAGTAACGTTAACTAATGTCCACTCATGTCAAGTAAAGTTATGTAACGGTAAGTAACGTTAAGTAACGTCAAGTAACGTTAAGTAACGTTAAGTAATAACGTTAAGTTACTTGAAGTTACGTCAAGTAACGTCAAGTGACCTCAAGTAACGTTAAGTTACGTTAATGTCAAGTAACGTTAAGTAACGTTAAGTTACGTCAAGTAACGTGAAGTAACGTTAAGTTACGTTAACGTCAAGTAACGTTAAGTAACGTTAAGTTACGTCAAGTTACGTGAAGTAACGTCAAGTAACATCAAGTAACATCAAGTAACGTTAAGTTATGTCAAGTATCGTTAAGTAACGTCAAGTAACATTAGGTCACGTCATGTAACGTTAAGTAACGTCAACTAACGTCAAGTAACGTTAACTAACGTCAACTAACATTAACTAACATCAAGTAACGTCAAGTAACGTCAAGTAACGTCAAGTAATGTCAAGTAACGTTAACTAGCGTCAACTAACGTTAACTAACGTCAAGTAACGTCAAGTAAAGTTAACTAACGTCAAGTAACGTCAAGTAACGTTAAGTTATGTCAAGTAACGTTAAGTAACGTCAAGTAACAGTAGGTCACGTCAAGTAACGTTAAGTAACGTCAAGTAACGTCAAGTAACGTCAAGTAACGTTAACTAAAGTCAAGTAACATTAACTAACGTCAACTAACGTCAAGTAACGTAAAGTAACGTTAACTAACGTCAAGTAACATCAAGTAACGTCAAGTGACGTTAAGTAACGTGAAGTTACATCAAGTAACGTCATGTAACGTTAACTAACGTCAAGTAACGTTAACTAACGTCAAGTAATGTCCACTAACGTCAACTAACGTTTTATTACGTCAAGTAACGTGAAGTAACATTAGGTCACGTAAAGTAACGTTAAGTAACGTCAAGTAACGTTAAGTAACATTAGGTCACGTAAAGTAACGTTAAGTAACGTCAAGTAACGTCAAGTAGCGTCAAGTAACGTCAAGTAACGTCAACTAACGTCCACTAACGTCAACTAACGTCAAGTAACGTCAAGTAACGTCAACTAACGTCAAGTAACGTCAACTAATGTCAAGTAACGTCAACTAACGTCAAGTTATCTCAGGTTACGTCAAGTAACGTCAAGTAAAGTCAAGTAACGTCAAATAACGTCCACTAACGTCAACTAACGTCCACTAACATCCACTAACGTCAAGTAACGTCCACAAACGTCAACTAACATCAAGTGACGTCCACTGACGTGCACTAACATCAAGTAACGTCCACTAACGTCAACTAACGTAAAGCAACGTCCACTAACGTCGACTAATGTCAAGCAACGTCCACTAACGTCGACTAACGTCAAGTAACCTCAAGTAACGTCAAGTAACGTCCACTAACGTCAAGCAACGTCCCCGAACGTCTACTAACGTAGACTAACGTCAAGTAACGTCCACTAACGTCGACTAACGTTAAGTAACGTCTACTAACGTCAACGAACGTCAAGTAACGTGCACTAACGTCAACTAATGTCAAGTAACGTCAAGTAACGTCCACTAACGTCAACTAACGTCCACTAACGTCAAGTAACATTAAGTTACGTCAAATAACATCAACTAACGTCAAGTAACGTCCACTAACGTGAAGTAACGTCAAGTAACGTCCATTAACGTCAACTAACGTCAAGTAACGTCGACTAACGTCGACTAACGTCCACTAACGTCCCACTAACGTCCACTAACGTCCACTAACGTCAAGTAACGTCGACTAACGTCCACTAACGTCCACTAACGTCCACTAACGTCAACTAAAGTCCACTAACGTCAAGTAACGTCCACTAACGTACACTAACTTCAAGTAACGTCCACTAACCTCAGCTAACGTCAAGTAAACTCAACTAACGTCCACTAACGTCATGTAACGTCCACTAACGTCCACTAACCCTAACGTCCACTAACGTCAACTAACGTCAGGTAATGTCCACTAACGTCAACTAACGTCAACTAACGTCAAGTAACGTCAGGTTACCTCAAATTACGTCAAGTAACATCAAGTAGCGTCAAGTAACGTCAACTAACGTAAACTAACTTCAACTAACGTCCACTCACCCTAACGTCCACTAACCCTAACGTCCACTAACGTCAAGTAAAGTCAAGTAATGTCAACTAACGTCAAGTAACCTCAAGTAACGTCAACTAACGTCAAGTAACGTCAACTAACGTCAACTAACGTCGACTAACATCCACTAATGTCCACTAACGTCAAGTAACGTCCACTAACGTCAACTAACATCCACTAACGTCCACTAACGTCTACTAAAGTGAACTAACGTCAAGTAACGTCAGCTAACATCAACTAAAGTCAAGTAACGTCCACTAACGTCCACTAACGTCAACTAACGTCCACTAACGTCAACTAATGTCAACTAACGTCAAGTAACGTCCACTAATGTCAAGTAACGTCAACTAACGTCCACTAACATCCACTAACGTCAACTAACCTCCACTAACGTCCACTAACATCCACTAACGTCAACTAACGTCAAGTAACATCAAGTAACGTCCACTAATGTCAAGTAACGTCAACTAACCTCAACTAACGTCAAGTAACGTCCACTAACGTCCATTAACGTCAAGTAACGTCCACTAACGTCAACTAACGTCAAGTAACGTCCACTAACGTCAACTAACGTCAAGTAACGCGTCAACTAACGTCAACTGACATCAAGTAACGTCAAGTAATGTCAAGTAACGTCAACTAATGTCAAGTAACATCCACTAACGTCAAGTAACATCAAGTAACGTCCACTAATGTCCACTAATGTCAAGTAACGTCAAGTAACGTTAATTAACGTCAAGTAACGTCAACTAATGTCAAGTAACGTCAACTAACATCAAGTAACGTCAAACGTCCACTAACGTCAAGTAACGTCAAGTAACGTTAATTAACGTCAAGTAACTTCAACTAACGTCAAATAACGTCAAATAACGTCCACTAATGCCCACTAACGCCCACTAACGTCAAGTAACGTCAAATACCGTCCACTAACGTAAATTAACATCCACTAACGTCAAGTAACGCCCACTAACGTCAACTAACATCCACTAACGTCAATTAACGTCCACTAACGTCAACTAACGTCAAGCAACGTCCACAAACGTCGACTAACGTTAACTAACGTCCACTAACGTCCACTAACGTCAAGTAACGTCTACTAACGTCAAGTAACGTGCACTAACGTCAACTAATGTCAAGTAACGTCAAGTAACGTCAAGTAACGTCCACTAACGTCAACTAACGTCAAGTAACGTCAACTAACGTCCATTAACGTCAAGTAACGTCCACTAACGTCAACTAACGTCTACTAAAGTCAAGTAACGTCAAGTAGCATCAAGTAACGTCCACTAACGTCAACTAACGTCAAGTAACGTCCACTAAAGTCAAGTAACGTCAAGTAGCATCAAGTAACGTCCACTAACGTCAACTAACGTCCACTAACGTCAACTAACGTCAAGTAATATCTTTTACATAAATTCACTCATCTTAACTTCCTTTTCTCTCTGTACGAACGACTTCTCATTCTTCAATCTAGATCTAGGGTTTTTGATGTGTGCGAGGTGTACTAGGAAATAGTATTATTTTTACAGCGAAATACTATTAAATACGATACAATTTTACACAAGATATTTATTTATTTATAGAATGGATATACCTAAACCTTGCTACAACACTTATAGGCAGTGTACATAATCGTAAAGTAGTGTAGTTTTTAGTAAGTCCGGTTCGTTCCACAGGGAATCTTTTAAACAAAGCTTAACGCTATATTAGTTTAACTTATAAAAATACAAATATATATATAAGTGATATTATTATTATAAAAGGGGGTTTTTATCGTTTAATGACCGGTTTGTCGATTTTTAAAACTTTAGTCGCAGTTAAAACCTAATGTAAAATATTAAATAAATAAAAGACTTAATTTAAAGCGTAAAGTAAATAATGATAATGAAATTGCGATAAATAAAAGTGCGATAAAATAAAATTGCGATAATTAAAGAGTACGATAATTAAAAGTGCAATTAAATACAATGACAATAAATAAAAGTGCGATAATTAAAAGTGCAATTAAATATAAAATAAAGGAAATTAAATATGAAATAAAAGAATTATGCTTATTTAAACTTCTGTAATCATGATGGTTGACGTGTTGATTTTTTAATTTATTTCCATGGGTTAATTATCCTTTGTCCTGGATTATTCGATATGTCCATACGGATTTGTCCATAATAGTCCATCAATCATAAATATAAAGTGCGAAAGTCTTCGTCAAATTATTCTTATTCCCGAAGTCAAATATTCCAACTAATTGGGGATTCGAATTGTAACAAGGTCTTAATACTTTGTTTAATGAATACACCAGGTTATCGACTGCGTGTAAACCAAGGTTTTACTACTTTGTTAACAATTACACCAATTACCCTTGAATGTAATACACCCCTGTTTCAACAAGTCTATTAACTATTAATCCAGTTCCGTGTCCGGTAAAATGAACAATTATTAGTATTTAGAGATATCCCGCCCACCGTACCCAGTCAAGCGTATGTGGTTATATATAAATACGTCAAATTATAAGTCTATATATTAATTTAACGAGGTATCGTTTAGTTAATATAAAACCCATTAATAGCCCATAGTCTAATTTCCACAAGTGTCGTTCTTTTATCCAAACCCCAATTATGGTACAAAGCTCAATTACCCAATTTTAATATTTAGCCTAACATCATGATTACTTCGGCATTAAATAAGCATAATAATAACTTAGCTACGAGACATTAAATTAAAAATAACATTAACCATAACTTACAGTGATTTAAAATAGCGTAGCGTTACACGGACAGAATTTCAACTTACACCCTTACAACATTCGCTAACATACCCTTATTATTAGAAATTAAAATTAAAATTAAAATTATAATATAAATATAAATATATATACGAGTGAGAGATTGAAAGGAAAAAGATGTAAAATTTCGTCCAAAACTCGCGAACTTTATAGGACCAGGCCCAGATTTCAGGGCCATGCGATCGCATGGCTTTTGTGCCTCCAGGCCATGCGATCGCATGGCCAGCTGGGAGAGCTCAAAAGTCTTTAAAAACGTGGGCTGCTTATTTATTTATTATATAATATAATATATATAATTAAATATAATTATATATATATTATATTATATTCTTGTACTCCATTGACTTGTAATTTTAGCTCCGTTGCATTGCACGTTGAGAGTTGACTTTGGTCCCGGTTCCGGATTTTCGAACGTCCTTGCGTATAATTTAATATCTTGTACTTTGCGTTTTGCATCTTGTACTCTTGTAATTTTGAGACGTTTCTTATCAATAATTGGAACCACTTTGAATGTATTTTGTACTTTTGAGCTTTTTGGTCATTTGCGCCTTCAATTCGTCGAATCTGTCTTTTGTCTTCACCTTTTATTATTTAAACGAATATTACTTGTAAATAGAATAATTGCAACTAAAAGCTTGTCTTTCTTGAGAGATAATGCTATGAAATATATGTTCGTTTTCAGCATTATCAAATATTCCCACACTTGAGCGTTGCTTGTCCTCAAGCAATATAGTCTTGAAATAAAAATACTAGAATCACTTCTTTATTCTTCACACTTTGTACATCAGTGATTTCTATACGGCGGTATAAACAATGGTAGTAACGTTGTGGTTTACAGTCATACATGACTATGAAAATTTAGATCCATTAAGGAAATTGGATCTTTATGAAAACATTTGATCTTTTGAAAATTAAATCTAGCTTTTACCCTAGATAAGTTTTCCGGAATAACCCTTCACCGGTGTTTGCAAATTTTTTTTTGTGGGTTTGATGGGTTTCATATTTGAAAATTTTAGCTCAAAACTTGCGGTTTTGTGTCACCCACTTGCTAACCTTGTATTGGGAAAGCAACACGTCCAGTATACTTGCTCCGTATATTACCTTTCGGTAAACTACCGTCCGGTTGTAAAGGAAAGCGTTGAACAAGCAACTGTTAAGGCAATGTCCCCTGACATGCTTTTAATTATGGTCTATAACATGTCGGATGCAATTACAATCCTTGGTAGGAGCAATAGTAAAGCTCACCCTTATAATTTTTCGGTCTGGCACAAGGTCCTGTCTTTGACCATGCTATGAAACCACCGTTCTTACGGTTGACACCCGATTTGGTTCAGGTGACCTAATGAATTCCAGGTGAATTCCTAGGATTTTACGTTCAATGGTAATAAACGCATTAAAAATAGGTTTTCAGAAAACAAATCGGTTTGTAATTTTGATCAAAATATTTTCTCGTTCAAGCTCGAGTTTAGATATCATTGAATTCCATGAGTTTGTAATTCTCAATCTTTAAGGTCAATCTCAAGGATTGAGTAATATCAGTCTTAAAAGCTGATTTTTGATCTTTAAGGAGATTATCCTTTCTGGGGATCTGGTTCATTAGTCTTATCCAGCTAATTTGCACGGCGTTCTCCCCATTTTACAAGACAGATCCTCTCTGGGGATCTGTTTTTAGTGATGACTTTTCTAGATTTTTCGTCAACCTACAGCTAGTCTGGACGACAACTTCATGACCTAAATCAAGAAGCGCGTTTCTTTTTCGGAAGACTTTACTTCCTTTTAATGATGGAATTGATTCATCATGTAGATCCATCTTTTCTTTCAAATATATTACAGTAAATTGGGTAAAACTGTTTAGATTAGTCCAAAGCAAGAGTATCTTCAGTTATTTGCACAAAAATATGTGATATATGTTTTAAATAACTTGGTAAATTTTCCCACACTTGACTTTTATTTTCTTTTATTTGCCTTTTTATTGTCCTCTATTCTATTTTAAATGAATTCTAACATTTTGGGTTGTTTCTCAATTTATGTCCTTTCCGAGGTAACAATAATTTCGGTGTTAACACCTAGTTTTTTTATTCATAAATATGTATAAACATGATTTTGAGTTCATTTAATTGAAAATTTTGAAAATTTTTACTAGAATTGGGTAGTCAGTATATAAGACTATGGCTGTTCTTTATTATCAGAGAGCACTAGATTCTAATACAACTACTGCTTTACTAGTATTTTTAATGGTAACCAAGTGTTTAGATTAAAATTTTTTAAAATTCGAAAGAATTTAACCCCTTCCCACACTTAAGATTTTGCAATGCCCTCATTTGCAAGAAATCAGTAACAATTTAAATTATTGAGGGTGACGCTCGTAAAAAAATGATTAAATTTTACCAAAGTTTCCAAACATATTGGCGTTTGTTTGCTGAATGATAAATGGTGCACATCATTTGTTCATTCCGTCTTGTTGTTACATCACATTTGTTTTTTCATTTTGTCGTCAAAAGTACTAGCTTTTGCTGAACTTAATGCCAGTCTTTGAAAATGCGCTGTTTTTCCCTGTTTTGTACAATCGACAATATACATACAATACAAATATAAACATGCATGGTAATTTGAAATGGGACTTAAAATCCCACTTTCAAAACATTAGTACAACATAATAAAAATATTAAATATTACAATAAAAGTATCATAATATAATGTGTTTAAACATAAATAAACAGAAATAATAAAAATTAAAAATCATATAAATTACCAACAGGAACTATATCAATCATGGATAGGGGTTCCAGTTCATGTCATCGTCCGGGTTCCATGGTTGGTGATAGGTGTACTGGTAGGCCTGGTTAGGGTCGTAGAGAGTATAAGGCGGTCTCATCTTGGGCTGGTGTGGAGGATAGTAAGCTGGTCTGGTCGGGATGTAGGGCTCCTGAGGTGACAGCCGGCTCATAATCTGACGCTGATGATAGTCCCATCTATCATGCTGTCGTTGCCTGGAATGCTCGTAATCATTCCAGGCTTGCCACTGCTCCATCCGACGAAATCTCTCCACGTTTGTCATGTCTACCTCATCTACACGCTGGTAGACATCAGTCATAGCCTCCCGAATGACATCTCTAATGTCACTCGCTTCCTCCATCTCCTCATCTGATCCTCTTTCTACCTGCAGATGACTACCTACATAGGGTATTGCCTGGTTGCATCTACTCTTCAATACCTTAGCACCCGCATAAACCCTCAATCCTAAAAGCTCAACCTGTTCCCTATATTCCATAAGTGGACCCCCTTGGTTCTTATCTACACCTAAATACTCTCCAATGAGAGTAACAAAAATACTTCCTCCTATAATCCCCCCTTCCTGTATTCCTTCAACCATCTTAGATAAATAAAAACCAACACAGTAGGGGATATTAACAAAGCTTCTTGGGTCTCGAATACACTTTAGGTAAAATAAATCATGTAAGGTCAATTTTTCCTTGTTGTGACCTCTCTGTGTAATCGAGTTAGCCAAAAATCTATGAATTATACGAAGCTCGGCTCTGTTAATATGTAAGTATGTATGTGTTCCTCCCCGCCCAAAAACATTATAATCTGACATACGCCTCCAGACGGCGTTCCCGTCAAAATTCCTATCTACCCTTTCACCACGATAAATCAAATTCATACAATCGGGTAGTAGTAATTCAGCGGGCGTATATATCTGTAATGCCCTGGCCATGTCCAGCATGGACATCCTGTACATCCTACCGCCTAGTATAAACCTAAGAAAACTTCTATCATCCAATCTATCTACATCTACATTTAATGCTATAGTACTCATCAGCTCAATACACCATTCCTTATATACAGGTCTACGAATGGTGAATAATCGTTCCCAATCTGTAAAAGAAGAACTGACATACCTTTGTATCAAATGCTCCCTAACACGGTCAGCTAGTTGGAACCTTTCCAAAGGATCCCAATCAATTACCCTAGGCACCTCTACATCTTTCGTTATTAATTTGAATTTATTACTTTGATATGCCGGGTAATCTCTCCATCGTCTATCGAATCTCAGATTAGGATGCAACGTGTGTTCAGGAATCGTTGGGTATTCTACAGGTGGATGCATTGAAAATACTATGAATTCATTAACAAACTGTAGCGGATCATAATAAGGTACATGTTGATCAGGCTGATGTTGTTGTTCCTGTTGTTGTTCTGGTTCGGGTTCTGGTTCTTGAGCAGGTCGTCTAGATGATGATGATGATGAACCTCCAGTATCGGCTCTCTGCAAAACACATTAAACACAAAATTTGTGCATCCAAATATGCGTTAGTGTTAGCAAAATAACAACTTAAAACAATCACAATAACATGTTCAATCAAAATTAAACTTATACACATTTTCACAATTTTTTACAATTCTACACTTTTTCAAATAAACACATATGAAAATGTATACAAATTTCATAAGCATTTAACTCAAATAACATGTCAAAATAGTCATTACTAGCAATTAAACAAGTCTCAAATGGCAATTATATCAAATTAATCAAGTTCATGAATTTTGCAACTAAAAAGTCCACTTTAATCTTCAAAAATCATGTTTAGGATTAAAGTTTGGATCATTTAGCTACCTAAACATGTTACACTACTCAATTTAGCAATAATTCATGACAAAAATCGGCCATAACCTGTTTATATCAAAAAGTCCCAAATTGCTCAAGAACACAAACCCTAGATTTCTAAAAAATTTGAAGTTTTTGGCTTCAAATCATGTTAAATAGCATCAATCTAGGATATACATGCATAAAATACTAACAATTTAACACTAATTACATTAGAAATTAACAAAATTACATTAGATAAAATATTGGTAATTATCACAAAAACTAGAAAATTTATGAGTTTAGGGGTGTAATTTTTACTTTTTTTGATAAACTTCTGAACAATTTCATGATTAGAGCGAGAAATTTGACGAATTACGGTGGAAAAATGATGAAATTTGAGAGGATTTTGAGTGTTTTTCGTGTATGTGTGTGTGTATTGTGGTGAAGAACAGCTCGCTGAGCTTTTGTTTCTGGCCTGGAATCCAGCCTCATGCGATCGCATGAGGTTGGAGTTCACTTCCCATGCGATCGCATGGGGGTCCGGGTACAGTACCATTTGCATTTTTTTTATATAAAAACCTTTACTAATAAAACATATAATTAATAAAATTTTAAAAATTTGTTCCTTTTTAGGACGAGGGCTTTTCGGATCGTTGTACTAGTCCGTCCCTCGACAAAATTTTAAAATTCGTCAATTCAAAGCGCGGTTTTAAAAGTAAAGATTTTTGGGTTTTTTAAATATTTTTGGCATACTTTAGTTCAATAAGATTAAAAATAATGATAATAAAAGTTCTCGTCCCTCCCTCGGGTAAAGCAATTTCGGTTCAACGACCTAGTCTTCAACTTACGACAAATTTTTAGAAATCAATTTTTTTAACCTAGCGAAATAAAGTAAATTTTTGTTTTTAAATTCACACCAAACTTAAATTATATTTTTGTTTTTATACATACAAACTTATATTAAAAATATTAATTTTTCAAATATTTACAATTTTAAATATATTGATTTAAAAAGTTTACAATATTATTTTAATATTAATTTTAAAAACAAAGTAAAAATAAAATTAAAAATCTTTTTGGTCTTTTATCCCACTTTAATCAATTAAATATTATCAAAAACATACGCCCCTCTTTTCGGTAAAGTAATTTCGTCTATATTACCTAGTTTTACTCCTGACGAATTTCTGAAATATTTTGGGTTGATTGATTAAAGATATTTATACCTTAAGAATAAACGGTAAATTTCGCAGTGATGTAATAAATTTTTGTATGATATCAATAATTTAATTCACGCATACCTAATTTTATCGAATACCAATTTAATACTTTATAGCGAACAAATTAGCGTTTATTATCAAAAGGTTAAAAATAAAAATAAAAATAAAAGCTGTACATACTTACCTGTGAGATAGTATTCTTAGTGATATGCTTTAGCCCACTCATAAGATAGTCGGACTAATTGATTTTCCATAGCTACATAGGTGTAACCTCGAGCATTCAACGTTTTTCTTCTAAACATATGAACGGTCCGTCTCTACATAAAGTAACAAATTCGGTATTTGAATAGGTTTGATTATTTGAACATTTACCTTCGTGTGACCATTTTCCGCATTTGTGACATCTTTCAAGGTGTCGTGCTTTTCTTTTCGCTGCGGATTTTGATTTTCCTTTACCAAATTGTAACTTATTATTTTCGTTCCTGGATTCTTTTCTTACTTCGTCCAATTTACCTATGATTAATGATACTATTTCACTTGGAAGGGTGTCATTATTACGTTTAGTGATCAAAGCGTGTAGCATTAGACCATGGTTTAGTTCACATGAAGTCTTCATCTCGTAAAACCTAAAATAAAAATAAAAATTCAGAATGGGGGGAGAAGACTAGTTCTTTAGGGTCTGCTAGAGAAAGACCATTCGGATTCCGTTTTCGAGAACTACACGAAAACAGAACATCTAACTCTAACAGAAATACATATTATCCTTTAAAGACTTGATTCTCCCCACACTTAGTTAGCTGTGGTATCGAAATTGTGATTAACTTCGTTGTCAACTTCCATTGGACTATCTATGTAATGTTTAACTCTGTGACCATTAACTTTAAATTCAATCCCATTTGAATTTATTAATTCTATTGTTCCGTATGGGAAAACTCTTTTGACTATGAATGGTCCAGACCATCTTGATTTCAATTTTCCAGGAAATAGCTTGAATCGTGAATTGAAAAGAAGAACTCTATCTCCTTCTTTAAATTCTTTTGAACTTCTGATTCTTTTATCATGGCATTTCTTCGTTCTTTCCTTATAGATTAACAAATTTTCGTATGCTTCAAGTCTTAATTCTTCTAATTCGTTTAGCTGACTTAATCGTAGACGTCCAGCTTCATGTAAATCAAGATTACATGTCTTCAAAGCCCAAAATGCTTTGTGTTCAATTTCTACTGGAAGATGACATGCTTTTTCGTAAACGAGTTTAAAAGGTGTGGTTCCAATTGGAGTTTTGTAGGCTGTTCTAAAAGCCCAGAGTGCATCCTCCAATTTCATGGACCATTCCTTCGGA
The DNA here is from genome assembly GCF_046630445.1 of Rutidosis leptorrhynchoides. Taxonomy (NCBI): domain Eukaryota; kingdom Viridiplantae; phylum Streptophyta; class Magnoliopsida; order Asterales; family Asteraceae; genus Rutidosis; species Rutidosis leptorrhynchoides. Next base: position 422,195,749 of record NC_092338.1, on the reverse strand, counting down.
TTTGATCCTACGGTTTTCTCTAGATTACGTTTTAAAGTTTGGTTGGTATTTTCAACTTGTCCACTTGTTTGTGGATGATAAGCGGTGGAGATTTTATGAGTTACTCCATATCTTTTGAGAACTTTCTCAAGTTCATTATTACAAAAATGAGTACCCCAATCACTTATTAAAGCTTTCGGTGTTCCGAACCTTGCAAAAAGACGTTTTAAAAAGTTGACTACAACTCGTGCATCGTTAGTTGGGAGAGTTTGTGTTTCCGCCCATTTAGATACATAATCAATGGCAACGAGAATGTAGAGATTATTATGAGATTTTGGAAATGGACCCATAAAGTCAATACCCCAAATGTCAAATACTTCACATACTTGAATGACATTTTGTGGAATTTCATCACGTTGAGTTATTTTTCCGGCCCTTTGACAAGCATCACAGGATTTGCAAAGAAGGTGTGCGTCTTTGAAAATTGTAGGCCAATAGAATTCAGCATCGTAAACTTTTCTTGCTGTAAGTTGAGGCCCATAATGCCCTCCTGTTGGTCATGTGTGACAATGGTTTAAGATTTGACTAACTTCATTCCCGAATACACATCGGCGTATTATTCCATCAGGACAACTTTTAAACAAATGTGGATCTTCCCAAAAATAGTGTTTTATATCACTAAAGAATTTCTTTCGTTTTTGGTACGATAATCCTTTTTCAAGGAATCCACATACTAAGTAGTTTGCATAATCTGCAAACCATGGAATTTTGTTATAATCTATCTTCAATATATATTCATCAGGAAAGTTGTCTTGTATGGCCGATTCATTTAGAACTTCTAATTCGGGATTTTCTAGACGAGAAAGATGATCAGTGGCGAGATTTTCTGTTCCCTTTTTATCTCGGATTTCAATATCAAACTCTTGTAAGAGTAAGATCCAACAGATTAATCTTGGTTTAGCATCTTGTTTCGAAAATAGGTATCTAAGAGCAGAATGGTCGGTATAGAGCACCGTTTTAGCTAGAACTAGATATGATCGAAATTTGTCAAAAGCAAAGACAATAGCAAGGAGTTCTTTTTCAGTAGTTGTATAGTTCGTTTGTGCTCCTTGTAACGTCTTACTAGTATAATATATAGGTTGAAATCATTTTTCAATCCTTTGTCCTAAAACGGCTCCCATTGCAAAATCACTTGCATCGCACATAAGTTCAAACGGTAGATTCTAATTTGGAGTTATCATGATCGGCACATTAGTGAGTTTTTCTTTAAGTATATTAAAAGATTTGATGCATTCATCTGAAAAGATGAATGGAGCATCTTTTTCTAGGAGTTTATTCATATGAGTGGCAATTTTAGAAAAATCTTTTATGAAACGTCGATAAAAACCGGCATGCCCTAGAAAACTCCTAACTCCTCTAACATTGGTGGGATGTGGAAGTTTATCAATTACATCTACTTTAGCTCTATCCACTTCAATTCCTTTCTTTGAAATTTTATGACCAAGAATGATGCCTTCTTTAACCATGAAATGACATTTCTCCCAATTAAGTACTAGATTTGATTGTTCGCATCTAATAAGCATTCGTTCAAGATTAACTAGACATGATTCAAATGTATCACCGAAGACTGAAAAGTCATCCATGAAAACTTCCATGCATTCTTCTATCATGTCGTGAAAAATCGCCATCATGCACCTTTGAAAGGTTGCAGGGGCGTTGCAAAGTCCAAATGGCATGCGTTTGTAAGCAAAAGTACCATAAGTGCACGTGAATGTGGGTTTCTCTTGGTCCTCGGGTGCTATTGGAATTTGAAAATATCCGGAAAAACCATCAAGAAAACAATAGTAACTATTTCCGGCTAATCTTTCCAACATTTGATCAATAAAAGATAAGGGAAAGTGATCTTTTCTGGTGGCGTCATTTAATTTTCTATAATCAATACAAACACGCCATCCTGTTACAGTCCTAGTAGGAATAAGCTCATTTTTCTCATTTGTAATGACAGTCATGCCACCCTTCTTAGGTACGCATTGAACTGGGCTTACCCATGGACTATCAGAAATTGGATAAATTAAACCTGCATCTAGCAGTTTAATAATTTCTTTCTTAACAACATCTTGCATATTAGGATTTAGCCTTCGTTGGCGTTGCACATACGTTTTATGACCTTCTTTCATAAGAATTTTATGTGTGCAATACGAAGGGCTTATTCCTTTAATATCATAAATTTTCCATGCAATAGCTGGTTTATGAGCTTTTAGCACAGAAATGAGTTGAGATTTTTCATTTTCAGTAAGAGAAGATGATATTATTATAGGTAATTCAGATTCACCATGTAAATAAGCGTATTCCAAATGGTTTGGAAGTGGCTTTAACTCTAATGTCGGTGGTTCTTCTATTGATGATTTGTATCGATATCTGTCTTCTTCTTTTAGCATTTGAATTTCTTCTGTTGTTAGTTCATATCCATTAGCCATAAGTGTAGCTAACATTTCAGTTTCATCAATTGGTTCAGTTCCTTCTCCTAAAGAACATTCTCCTGTTCCTTGTAATTCTGGAAATTCTTCTAACAACTCTGCATGTGATTCTATAGTTTGAATATAATAACATGTATCATCTGCAGATTTCGATTGTTGCATAGCTCTATCCACTAAAAAGGTAACACTCTCGTCCTCTATACTTAGGGTCAGTTTCTTACCAAACACGTCTATTATTGCTTTAGCCGTGTTTAAGAATGGTCTTCCTAATATGAGAGGTACTTGAGAATCTTCTTCCATGTCCAGAATAACAAAATCTACTGGAAATACTAAAGTACCAACTTTAACTAGCATGTTCTCCATTATCCCTCTAGGATATTTTACTGATCTATCGGCTAGTTGTATGCTTATTCGTGTTGGTTTCAATTCTCCAAGGTCTAGTTTAGCGTATAATGAATACGGCATTAAATTTATACTAGCACCTAAGTCTGCCAATGCTTCTATTGAACTAAGCCTACCCAGAAAATATGGAATTGTGAAACTTCCTGGATCAGATTAATTTTCTGGTATCTTATTCAACAGCACTGCAGAACAATTAGCATTCATAGTAACTGAAATGTCCCGTTCTTATTGATTAAAAACGTTCCATATTAATTGATTTCGTTGCGAGGTTTTGACCTCTATATGAGACGTTTTTCAAAGACTGCATTCATTTTTAAAACAAACCATAGCCTTTATTTCATAAATAAAGGTTTAAAAAGCTTTACGTAGATTATCAAATAATGATAATCTAAAATATCCTGTTTACACACGACCATTACATAATGGTTTACAATACAAATATGTTACATCGAAATCAGTTTCTTGAATGCAGTTTTTACACAATATCATACAAACATGGACTCCAAATCTTGTCCTTATTTTAGTATGCAATAGCGGAAGCTCTTAGTATTCACCTGAGAATAAACATGCTTTAAACGTCAACAAAAATGTTGGTGAGTTATAGGTTTAACCTATATATATCAAATCGTAATAATAGACCACAAGATTTCATATTTCAATACACATCCCATACATAGAGATAAAAATCATTCATATGGATTGAACACCTGGTAACCGACATTAACAAGATGCATATATAAGAATATCCCCATCATTCCGGGACACCCTTCGGATATGATATAAATTTCGAAATACTAAAGCATCTGGTACTTTGGATGGGGTTTGTTAGGCCTAATAGATCTATCTTTAGGATTCGCGTCAATTAGGGTGTCTGTTCCCTAATTCTTAGATTACCAGACTTAATAAAAAGGGGAATATTCGATTTCGATAATTCAACCATAGAATGTAGTTTCACGTACTTGTGTCTATTTTGTAAATCATTTATAAAACCTGCATGTATTCTCATCCCAAAAATATTAGATTTTAAAAGAGGGACTATAACTCACTTTCACAGATTTTTACTTCGTCGGGAAGTAAGACTTGGTCACTGGTTGATTCACGAACCTATAACAATATATACATATATATCAAAGTATGTTCAAAATATATTTACAACACTTTTAATATATTTTGATGTTTTAAGTTTATTAAGTCAGCTGTCCTCGTTAGTAACCTACAACTAGTTGTCCACAGTTAGATGTACAGAAATAAATCGATAAATATTATCTTGAATCAATCCACTACCCAGTGTATACGTATCTCAGTATTGATCACAACTCAAACTATATATATTTTGGAATCAACCTCAACCCTGTATAGCTAACTCCAACATTCACATATAGAGTGTCTATGGTTGTTCCGAAATATATATAGATGTGTCGACATGATAGGTCGAAACATTGTATACGTGTCTATGGTATCTCAAGATTACATAATATACAATACAAGTTGATTAAGTTATGGTTGGAATAGATTTGTTACCAATTTTCACGTAGCTAAAATGAGAAAAATTATCCAATCTTGTTTTACCCGTAACTTCTTCATTTTAAATCCGTTTTGAGTGAATCAAATTGCTATGGTTTCATATTGAACTCTATTTTATGAATATAAACAGAAAAAATATAGGTTTATAGTCGGAAATATAAGTTACAAGTCGTTTTTGTAAAGGTAGTCATTTCAGTCGAAAGAACGACGTCTAGATGACCATTTTAGAAAACATACTTACACTTTGAGTTTAACCATGATTTTTGGATATAGTTTCATGTTCATAAGAAAAATCATTTTCCCAGAAGAACAACTTTTAAATCAAAGTTTATCATAGTTTTTAATTAACTAACCCAAAACAGCCCGCGGTATTACTACGACGGCGTAAATTCGGTTTTACAGTGTTTTTCGTGTTTCCAGGTTTTAAATCATTAAGTTAGCATATCATATAGATATAGAAAATGTGTTTAGTTGATTTTAAAAGTCAAGTTAGAAGGATTAACTTTTGTTTGCGAACAAGTTTAGAATTAACTAAACTATGTTCTAGTGATTACAAGTTTAAACCTTCGAATAAGATAGCTTTATATGTATGAATTGAATGATGTTATGAACATCATTACTACCTTAAGTTCCTTGGATAAACCTACTGGAAAAGAGAAAAATGGATCTAGCTTAAACGGATCCTTGGATGGCTCGAAGTTCTTGAAGCAGAATCATGACACGAAAACAAGTTCAAGTAAGATCATCACTTGAAATAAGATTGTTATAGTTATAGAAATTGAACCAAAGTTTGAATATGATTATTACCATGTATTAGAATGATAACCTACTGTAAGAAACAAAGATTTCTTGAGGTTGGATGATCACCTTACAAGATTGAAAGTGAGCTAGCAAACTTGAAAGTATTCTTGATTTTATGTAACTAGAACTTGTAGAATATATGAAGAACACTTAGAACTTGAAGATAGAACTTGAGAGAGATCAATTAGATGAAGAAAATTAAAGAATGAAAGTGTTTGTAGGTGTTTTTGGCCGTTGGTGTATGGATTAGATATAAAGGATATGTAATTTTGTTTTCATGTAAATAAGTCGTGAATGATTACTCATATTTTTGTAATTTTATGAGATATTTCATGCTAGTTGCCAAATGATGGTTCCCACATGTGTTAGGTGACTCACATGGGCTGCTAAGAGCTGATCATTGGAGTGTATATACCAATAGTACATACATCTAAAAGCTGTGTATTGTACGAGTACGAATACGGGTGCATACGAGTAGAATTGTTGATGAAACTGAACGAGGATGTAATTGTAAGCATTTTTGTTAAGTAGAAGTATTTTGATAAGTGTCTTGAAGTCTTTCAAAAGTGTATGAATACATATTAAAACACTACATGTATATACATTTTAACTGAGTCGTTAAGTCATCGTTAGTCGTTACATGTAAGTGTTGTTTTGAAACCTTTAGGTTAACGATCTTGTTAAGTGTTGTTAACCTAATGTTTATAATATCAAATGAGATTTTAAATTATTATATTATCATGATATTATGATGTATAAATATCTCTTAATATGATATATATATACATTAAATGTCGTTACAACGATAATTGTTACATATATGTCTCGTTTCAAAATCATTAAGTTAGTAGTCTTGTTTTTACATATGTAGTTCATTGTTAATATACTTAATGATATGTTTACTTATTATAATATCATGTTAACTATATATATATCCATATATATATGTCATCATATAGTTTTTACAAGTTTTAACGTTCGTGAATCACCATTCAACTTGGGTGGTCAATTGTCTATATGAAACCTATTTCAATTAATCAAGTCTTAACAAGTTTGATTGCTTAACATGTTGGAAACACTTAATCATGTAAATAACAATTTCATTTAATATATATAAACATGGAAAAGTTCGGGTCACTACAGTACCTACCCGTTAAATAAATTTCGTCCCGAAATTTTAAGTAGTTGGAGGTGTTGACGTATATTCTGGAAATAAATGCGAGTATTTCTTCTTTATCTGATCTTCTCGTTCCCAGGTGAACTCGGGTCCTCTACGAGCATTCCATCGAACCTTAACAATTGGTATCTTGTTTTGCTTAAGTCTTTTAACCTCACGATCCATTATTTCGACGGGTTCTTCGATGAATTAAAGTTTTTCGTTGATTTGGATTTCATCTAATGGAATAGTGAGATCTTCTTTAGAAAAACATTTCTTCAAATTCGAGACGTGGAAAGTGTTATGTATAGCCGCGAGTTGTTGAGGTAATTCAAGTCGGTAAGCTACTGGTCCGACACGATCAATAATCTTGAATGGTCTAATATACCTTGGATTTAATTTCCCTCGTTTACCAAATCGAACAACGCCTTTCCAAGGTGCAACTTTAAGCATGACCATCTCTCCAATTTCAAATTCTATATCTTTTCTTTTAATGTCAGCGTAGCTCTTTTGTCGACTTTGGGCGGTTTTCAACCGTTGTTGAATTTGGATGATCTTCTCGGTAGTTTCTTGTATTATCTCCGGACCCGTAATCTTTCTATCCCCCACTTCACTCCAACAAATCGGAGACCTGCACTTTCTACCATAAAGTGCTTCAAACGGCGCCATCTCAATGCTTGAATGGTAGCTGTTGTTGTAGGAAAATTCTGCTAACGGTAGATGCCGATCCCAACTGTTTCCGAAATCAATAACACATGCTCGTAGCATGTCTTCAAGCGTTTGTATCGTCCTTTCGCTCTGCCCATCAGTTTGTGGATGATAGGCAGTACTCATGTCTAGACGAGTTCCTAATGCTTGCTGTAATGTCTGCCAGAATCTTGAAATAAATCTGCCATCCCTATCAGAGATAATAGAGATTGGTATTCCATGTCTGGAGATGACTTCCTTCAAATACAGTCGTGCTAACTTCTCCATCTTGTCATCTTCTCTTATTGGCAGGAAGTGTGCTGATTTGGTGAGACGATCAACTATTACCCAAATAGTATCAAAACCACTTGCAGTCCTTGGCAATTTAGTGATGAAATCCATGGTAATGTTTTCCCATTTCCATTCCGGGATTTCGGGTTGTTGAAGTAGACCTGATGGTTTCTGATGCTCAGCTTTGACCTTAGAACACGTCAAACATTCTCCTACGTATTTAGCAACATCGGCTTTCATACCCAGCCACCAAAAATGTTTCTTGAGATCCTTGTACATCTTCCCCGTTCCAGGATGTATTGAGTATCTGGTTTTATGAGCTTCTCTAAGTACCATTTCTCTCATATCTCTAAATTTTGGTACCCAAATCCTTTCAGCCCTATACCGGGTTCCATCTTCCCGAATATTAAGATGCTTCTCCGATCCTTTGGGTATTTCATCCTTTAAATTTCCCTCTTTTAAAACTCCTTGTTGGGCCTCCTTTATTTGAGTAGTAAGGTTATTGTGAATCATTATATTCATAGATTTTACTCGAATGGGTTCTCTGTCCTTCCTGCTCAAGGCGTCGGCTACCACATTTGCCTTTCCCGGGTGGTAACGAATCTCAAAGTCGTAATCATTCAATAATTCAATCCACCTACGCTGCCTCATATTCAGTTGTTTCTGATTAAATATTTGTTGAAGACTTTTGTGGTCAGTATATATAATACTTTTGACCCCATATAAGTAGTGCCTCCAAGTCTTTAATGCAAAAACAACCGCGCCTAATTCCAAAACATGCGTCGTATAATTTTGTTCGTGAATCTTCAATTGTCTAGACGCATAAGCAATCACCTTCGTCCGTTGCATTAATACACAACCGAGACCTTGCTTTGATGCGTCACAATAAATCACAAAATCATCATTCCCTTCAGGCAATGACAATATAGGTGCCGTAGTTAGCTTTTTCTTCAATAACTGAAACGCTTTCTCTTGTTCATCCTTCCATTCAAATTTCTTCCCTTTATGCGTTAATGCAGTCAAGGGTTTTGCTATTCTGGAAAAGTCTTGGATGAACCTTCTGTAGTAACCAGCTAGTCCTAAAAACTGGCGTATGTGTTTCGGAGTTTTCGGGGTTTCCCACTTTTCAACAGTTTTTATCTTTGCCGGATCCACCTTAATACCTTCTTTGTTCACTATGTGACCGAGGAATTGAACTTCTTCCAACCAAAATGCACACTTTGAAAATTTAGCGTACAATTCTTCCTTCCTCAATACTTCTAACACCTTTCTCAAATGTTCACCGTGTTCTTGGTCATTCTTTGAGTAAATAAGTATGTCATCAATGAAAACAATGACAAACTTGTCAAGGTATGGTCCACACACTCGGTTCATAAGGTCCATGAACACAGCTGGTGCATTAGTTAAACCAAATAGCATGACCATAAACTCGTAATGACCGTAACGTGTTCTGAAAGCAGTCTTTGGAATATCATCTTCTTTCACCCGCATTTGATGATACCCGAAACGTAAGTCAATCTTTGAATAAACAGACGAGCCTTGTAGTTGATCAAATAAGTCGTCGATTCTCGGTAGTGAAGGTATTTCGTATGCCCGAGAGACATATTAAATTAATGTGGCTAATGTGTTATGATCCAAGTCGGGTCATACCCAATAACAAACTTACCGACACCTTATACGTATTTGATCTTAACGATTGGTTCATTAAACAAATACGCGACACTTGAATTTTAGAAAATCGGGTTTCTAAAATATTATCACTTGAGATAAATTATTTGGATAATTTATATATAATTGTTTATAGGTTTAAATGATTATATTGTGTTATATTTTATAAAAGGATTTTATAAAATGTATAGGTAACAAAATAATACATAAGTTTATAAATCTTTTATAAACTTTTATAAACTTATATGTATTGTTGATAAAGAGAATATGTGGCAGAATTTTGGGTCTCCAAGAAAGACCACACATGCTTGTTTTGTTGCCTTTTATACTACACAACTTCTCATGAACTTGTCCAACACTTATACCAAAGTTTGAATGAGTTTTCAAGTGATAACTACTAGTTTAAGCTTGCAAAAAAACTGAAAAATACTGCATTCTGCAGCTGGTCCAGCCGTGGCCTTTTTAGGTTGAAAAGAGGATCATTTTCTTTTTTTAAAAGTCAGTTTTTCAAGTGTTATCAAAGCCTAACCAATGTACTAGGTGTTGGGTACAAGTTTGGGGTATCACCTCTTGAGGTTTCATTGTTTTGAGACTCCATTCACCTTCATCTTTTCTTAAGTTGCTGTCCAGTTTTTAGGGTGCAAGAGAAGTGGGTTCCAAGCTAAGTCAAAAGGTGATTAAGTGTCTAATACATAACTAAGTTCAAGGGTGGTGTTGGTGCATCAAAAGCTTGGAGTTTTAACACACTTGTTCATCATCTCCTTGTGTTAAACAACCCTCAACTAGCTTGAGGAGGTAAATAAAACTCTATCTTTTCTTGTTAACTTGTAAGCATAATATTCACAACTTGATCCAAGAAGGGATTTAACTTTAATTGGTTTAAAGATAACAAATAGAATTGGTTATTACACGCTTCCGTTTATTATGATTCTTAAAAGGTTTTAAGATATATGAACTTGTTAAATCCCAACAATGGTATCTAGAGCCGAAGTTGTTGAAATATGCTTCGAATTGTTGTCTTTAAACCCACTATATTTGCATTCCAAGTACATGCATGAAAATGGAATACAAAAATTTTCGGGTTTGGGTGGGTTTGAGGAGATGGCCGAATTTTGGAGGTTCCAAAAGGGGTTTGGAACTTGCCATTTTGGTCAATTTTGGTTGCATGTTAATGTTCACAATCCTAGCCTTGACCTTGTGTTGCATGCATGTGTGTTTGGTTGATTTATGATTCATTTGGTATGTATTATTATTCATTCAAATGGCATGTAATAATTATTCAATTGGTTTGTAATAATTCATTCATTTGTTATGTAATTCATTTTATATTTGGTATGTAAAATAGAATAGGTTGTAATTTCATTTTCTAGATAAAATGTATTAGGATACATATTTTGTAAAAATGAAGATACAAGATCATGAAGACTTGAAGAACACAAGGAGCATTTGGATGCAAGGTTAAGTGGGAGATTGGAAATCTCTTACTTTGTGTTAAAACCCCTTAACCGGTGGCATTTGTTTTCGGCTAAACAAATGCTCACCAAAATGGCTAGATTGTGAACACAATTATTTTGCATGTGTGGTTGTTTGTATGATTATTGTTTTGTATGTTTGGTTGATACAATTAATCACAAGATAACAACAAACAAAACGACAATTTAATTGGTTAAATTAGACATACTAAGTACATGCAAAACGGAAATTTAAATGGTTAAATTAAAATAGCAACCAAAAACCTTTATAAATGGTTGTTAAGAACAAGAAAAGAATAACGCATATAAAATGGTTTATATCAAGTAATTGGCTCAATTACAAGACATGAAATTGGTTTTTCATAAGTACCATACACTAAATGCATGTTGGTGTATGGCATAAAAGTTTTCTCAAACTAGAATTAATGAAAACTTAAATCCCTTTTACAAACAAGGTAAACAAGTTTAACGCCACCCTATTGTGTGACACTTAAAAGTATTAGGGAACTCATGATGGGATAAAGGTCACCTAACCGTTATGAGCAAACTAATATGATTAAGGTAAATTTCGCATGCTTGTGGGATAAAGGTCACCTAACCACTTGTATGTTAAATTTACAAGTCTATACAAGTAGGACGACTTGATTTGGGAATCATGAACTTAGGGTCACCGAAGCATGAGGAACAAATAGGCGTTGATGGGATAAATATGCCATGCAAAAGGATTGCATGATCCCATACTCTAGAAGTTGCAAATGGATTGCAATTGTCATTTATTGACTACCTAGCTAAATCAAATTGCGGGATAAAGGTCACCTAACCGAAATTTGGTTTATCGTTGGATTCTAGAATTTAATAATTCAATTGGATTTAAAGGGTATTGAATGTTAAATTAAAATCGATACTTAAACGAACTTTGTTAATTTTGTAGATGGCCGCCAATAACAACAACAACATTCCTAACGCACCACTTAACCTAAACCACCTATCATTAAGGTCTCTCTTAGAGAAAGACAAACTCAACCATACAAACTTTATGGATTGGTTTCGCAATCTTCGGATTGTCCTCAAACAAGAGGATAAAATGTATGTGCTTGAGGACCCCATTCCCGATCAACCGGATGAGAATGATGTGGAGGCAATGGCCTCTTACGATAAGTATTGCCACGACTCCCTTCAAGTCTCATGCTTAATGCTTGGGACTATGATTCCCGAACTCCAAAAGGATTTCGAGCATCATAGTGCATACGACATGATAACGCAATTGAAGGAGATGTTCCTTCAACAAGCGCGTGTCGAGCGCTTCGAAACGGTTCGGGCGCTACATACTTGTCGTATGGACGATACCCAATCGGTTTCATCTTATGTACTTAAGATGAAAAGCCTTATCGATCGTGCTAACCGTCTTAACCTAAACATTTCCAATGAGTTAGCCACAGATCTTATCCTTAACTCCTTATCAAAAAGGTTTGATCAATTTGTAATTAATTACAATATGAATGGGATGGATAAGAGCATAGGTGAGCTTCACGGTATGCTTAGAACGGCAGAAACTAGCATGGGTAAAAGGGCTTTACCCGTGTTAGCAATCGATCAAGGTGGGTCCAAAAGTAAGACCTCTAAGCCAAAGGTGGCTAAGAGAAAAGGACCCGCCTATCAAGGCAAAGGGAAAAGGAAGATGGTTACCCCAACCATCAACAAGGCTAAGAAGCAAAAGGTAACCGAGAAGGCAAACCCCAAGGAAGACCCATGTTTCGGTTGCGGTGAAATGGGTCATTGGAAACGAAACTGTCCGGTTTATCTTAAAGAGTTGAAAGACAAGAGGGATGCAGGGCAAACCTCAGGTAATATATATATGGTATATATAGAGCTTAGTATTACTTCTTCTAATACATGGGTATTAGACACTGGATGTGGAACTCATATTTGCAATTCTTTGCAGGGGTTCAAAAGAAGTGATCATAAGGCGGGAACATCAAGTCTCTATATGGGCAATGGTGCAAAGGTGCATGTTAAAGCTCAAGGAGAATTTGTTTTGAAGCTTCCAAGTAGATTGGAGCTTATTTTAGAAAATGTTTTGTATGCTCCGGATTTGTGTAGAAACATTATTTCTATTTCTCGCTTAAAACAATGTGGTTACGTTGTTAATTTTATTGATGATGATATTCATATTTCGAAAGATAATGTATTCTATTTCAAGGCCTCGCCTTCAAATGGAATTTATGAATTGGTACATAATGACGCATCATCGAGCTCTATATACCATACAAGCACCAAGAAACTCAAAAGGGATTTGAGTGATTCCTACTTATGGCATTGTCGCCTTGGTCACATAAACAAGAACCGAATGCATACACTTCAAAGGAATGGACTTTTGAAATCAAATGAAATGGATTCATTTGATGTATGCGAATCTTGTTTACAAGGCAAGATGACTAAAGCACCTTTCAAAGGGACTTATGAAAGGGCTAAAGATTTATTGGGATTAATACATTCGGATGTATGTGGACCCTTTAAACCCATAACTAGGAATGGTGAAAGATACTTTGTTACTTTCATTGATGACTTTAGTCGTTTCGGATATGTCTACTTATTAAGACACAAGGACGAAACGTTTGAAGCATTCAAAGAATATCAAAACGAAGTACAAAATCAACTCAATAGGACAATTAAGGTACTACGTACCGATAGAGGAGGTGAATACCTAAGCGATGCCTTCCAAGATCATCTTAGGAGTTGTGGGATTATCTCACAACTTACTCCACCCGGAACACCCCAACTTAATGGAGTTTCCGAAAGGAGGAACCGAACCCTAATGGATATTTTTCGATCTATGATGGCAAGAAGCTCGTTGCCTCTATCATTTTGGGGTTATTGTCTAAGCTCCGCGGCTCGTATTTTAAATATGGCCCCAACCAAGAAAGTGGAACGAACTCCTCACGAAATGTGGTTTGGTAAACCTCCATCTCTATCATACTTAAAGGTATGGGGATGTGAAGCTTATCCTAAGCGTTACGTCCCTAATAAGTTGAATGCTCGATCCACGATGTGTATCTTCATAGGATATCCCAAGGATGATATGGGATACTATTTCTATGATCCATCCGAGCAGAATGTATTTATTGCTCGGAAGGCGGAATTCCTTGAAACTAAGTTCCTAATGGAAGGAAATAGTGAAAGGAAGATAGATCTTGAAGAGGTTCAAGATCAAGTAGATGATACACAATTGGTTGACACTAGCACTCAACATGAAAATGTTGATAGTGATCAAATGGATGATCAAAATACACAAGACATTCATAGATCTGGTAGGATTAGCAATCCTCCTGAGAGATATGGGTTTCTCATAGATGGTTGCTATACGGTTGATTTGGATGAACCAACAAACTACCAAGATGCTTTATCAAGGATTGATAAAGATAAATGGCAGGATGCCATGAACGCCGAGATGCAATCCATGTATGAAAACCAAGTTTGGAAACTTGTTGAGCAACCTCCTAGCTCTAAGCTAGTTGATTGCAAATGGCTTTTCAAGAAGAAAACCGACATACATGGAAACTTGGATACATATAAAGCTAGACTTGTAGCAAAAGGTTTCACTCAAACTCAAGGGGTTGATTATGATGAAACTTTCTCGCCAGTGGCAATGCTAAAGTCTATTAGGATATTATTTGCCATTGCTGCTCACTACAACTATGAAATATGGCAAATGGATGTCAAAACCGCTTTCCTAAATGGATATCTTATGGAAGATGTCTATATGGTCCAGCCTGAAGGTTTTGTTGATCCAAAATATCCTAAAAGGGTATGCAAGTTAAAGAAGTCAATCTACGGATTGAAACAAGCATCTAGAATGTGGAATCATCGTTTTAATGAGGAAGCCGAGAAATTTGGCTTCATTAAAAATGGTGATGAAGCTTGTGTATATAAGAAAGCTAGTGGGAGCACTATCATGTTCCTTGTACTATATGTGGACGATATATTATTATTTGGGAATGATATTACCACAATGCAAGGAGTCAAAACTTGGCTAAAGAGTTGCTTCTCCATTAAGGATCTTGGAGATGCACAATACATATTGGGGATAGGGATCTATAGGAATAGATCCAAGAGATTGATAGGTTTAAGTGAAAGTACATACATTGATAAAATCTTGAAAAGGTTCAAGATGGAAAACTCTAAGAGAGGTTTGGTACCTATTCAAAAAGGAACCGTTCTCAGTTCATCTCAGTGTCCTACCACGAAAGATGAACAAGAGAGAATGAAGAAAGTCCCATACGCATCTGCTATTGGGTCTATCATGTATGCAATGATATGTACTAGACCGGATGTGTCATGCGCTCTAAGCTTGACAAGTAGATACCAGAATAACCCAGGAAATAGTCATTGGATTGCTGTTAAAAGCATATTGAAATACCTTAGGAGGACTAAGGATATGTTTCTAATATATGGGTCTGGTGAGGAGGAACTCGCTGTAAAAGGTTACGTGGACGCGAGTTTCCAAACTGATCGAGATGACTCTCGATTACAATCCGGTTATGTCTTCATGTTAAATGGTGGTGCGGTCTCTTGGAAGAGTTCAAAACAGGAAGTTGTTGCGTTATCCACTACAGAGTTGGAGTACATTGCCGCCTCACTGGCAGCTCAGGAAGCTGCATGGATGAAGAAATTCATCGACGACTTAGGAGTGGTCCCTTCCATTCAGGACCCTCTTGAGATCTTTTGTGACAATGAGGGTGCGATTGCTCAAATCAAGGAACCTCGTGCTCATCAAAAAACTCGTCACATTGAGCGGAGATTCAACTACATCAGGGATGAGGTTGAAAAGGGAAAGATATGTATTCACAAAGTTCACACAGATCAAAATGTTGCGGATCCACTCACGAAGCTTTTACATGGGCCAAAACATGAGGGACATGTTTGTGCATTAGGGCTTCGATATTCTAGTGATTGGATATGATCTATTTTATGTATTGTACCGGAACGAAATTATTCAAACTCATTAATATAACTATGGTGTTAATTTATTTGAGTTATGTTCCTATTTTGCATATTTCATCCATGAATAAGCAACTATTCTAAATTTCTGTAGTCGATCACATTTGTGGGAACAAGTGTGAGGTTTAGACTATTATGAACTTGGATTGGTATACATTCATAGGTTGAATGTGGGGCAAGGTTGCAACCAAGGTTCATAGATATTTGTGGGAAACAAATATTGGAAGACCCGCTCTCAAGAATTACTGTATAGAGCCTTTGTGGTTGATCACATGTAATCTTGAGTAAAAGCGAATATCATTGTATCCTCTGACCTGAGATACATATTGGGTTCGGATATTCACCAAGTACTGTGCCTTGATTCTTTCCTTCGCTATTCTGAAACATGGTAGTACATAAGGAAGAACTCAGGTATATTACAAAGTGTATATCTAGGACGTATGTAGTCAAGATGGAATTTGTCCCTCTTATTCGTTGAGAGTCAGATGTCTAAGGCCTGAAAAGTTAAATCTATAAGAGAGTGATCACTCTGTATCTCCTGGATTTGACATGACATCTAGGATGAAAGGATATAATGAAAGATTCACCTACATATATCAGTTCGAGTAGGGAGCTCGAAAGGGATGATGTTATTGAATGGCACAAAGTCATAACATATTAGGGGTGATGGACGGTGTGTTAGGCTGTATCCATCACTTGCATTAATTTCTTATGTTTCTCGTGCAAGTGGGAGATTGAAGGTATTTCGTATGCCCGAGAGACATATTAAATTAATGTGGCTAATGTGTTATGATCCAAGTCGGGTCATACCCAATAACAAACTTACCGACACCTTATACGTATTTGATCTTAACGATTGGTTCATTAAACAAATACGCGACACTTGAATTTTAGAAAATCGGGTTTCTAAAATATTATCACTTGAGATAAATTATTTGGATATTTTATATATAATTGTTTATAGGTTTAAATGATTATATTGTGTTATATTTTATAAAAGGATTTTATAAAATGTATAGGTAACAAAATAATACATAAGTTTATAAATCTTTTATAAACTTTTATAAACTTATATGTATTGTTGATAAAGAGAATATGTGGCAGAATTTTGGGTCTCCAAGAAAGACCACACATGCTTGTTTTGTTGCCTTTTATACTACACAACTTCTCATGAACTTGTCCAACACTTATACCAAAGTTTGAATGAGTTTTCAAGTGATAACTACTAGTTTAAGCTTGCAAAAAAACTGAAAAATACTGCATTCTGCAGCTGGTCCAGCCGTGGCCTTTTTAGGTTGAAAAGAGGATCATTTTCTTTTTTTAAAAGTCAGTTTTTCAAGTGTTATCAAAGCCTAACCAATGTACTAGGTGTTGGGTACAAGTTTGGGGTATCACCTCTTGAGGTTTCATTGTTTTGAGACTCCATTCACCTTCATCTTTTCTTAAGTTGCTGTCCAGTTTTTAGGGTGCAAGAGAAGTGGGTTCCAAGCTAAGTCAAAAGGTGATTAAGTGTCTAATACATAACTAAGTTCAAGGGTGGTGTTGGTGCATCAAAAGCTTGGAGTTTTAACACACTTGTTCATCATCTCCTTGTGTTAAACAACCCTCAACTAGCTTGAGGAGGTAAATAAAACTCTATCTTTTCTTGTTAACTTGTAAGCATAATATTCACAACTTGATCCAAGAAGGGATTTAACTTTAATTGGTTTAAAGATAACAAATAGAATTGGTTATTACACGCTTCCGTTTATTATGATTCTTAAAAGGTTTTAAGATATATGAACTTGTTAAATCCCAACAGGTAGTGGGTAGCGGTTCTTGATGGTAAGTTTGTTCAACTCTCGGTAGTCGATACACAACCTGAATGTACCATCTTTCTTCTTGACAAACAAAACAGGAGCTCCCCACGGTGATATGCTTGGTCGAATGAAACCACGCTCTAAAAGTTCTTGTAACTGGCTTTGCAGTTCTTTCATCTCGCTGGGTGCGAGTCTGTAAGGAGCACGAGTTATTGGTGCAGCTCCTGGTACAAGATCTATTTGAAATTCAACGGATCGATGTGGGGGTAATCCCGGTAATTCTTTCGGAAATACATCGGGAAATTCTTTAGCAATGGGAACATCATTGATGCTCTTTTCTTCAGTTTGTACTTTCTCGACGTGTGCTAGAACAGCAGAGCAACCTTTTCTTATTAATTTTTGTACCTTCAAATTACTAATAAGATGTAGCTTTGTGTTACCCTTTTCTCCGTACACCATTAAGGGTTTCCTTTTTCTCGTATAATGCGAATTGCATTTTTGTAACAAATGATCTCTGCTTTCACTTCTTTCAACCAGTCCATACCGATTATCACATGAAAACTCCCTAACTCTACTGGTATCAAATCAATCTTAAATGTTTCGCTAACCAGTTTAATTTCTCAATTCCGACATATATTATCTGCTGAAATTAATTTACCATTTGCTAATTCGAGTAAAAATTTACTATCCAAAGGCGTCAATGGACAACTTAATTTAGCACAAAAATCTCTACTCATATAGCTTCTATTCGCACCAGAATCAAATAAAACGTATGCAGATTTATTATCAATAAGAAACGTACCCGTAACAAGCTCCGGGTCTTCCTGTGCCTCTGCCGCATTAATATTGAAAACTCTTCCGCGGCCTTGTCCATTCGTGTTCTCCTGGTTCGGGCAATTTCTAATAATGTGGCCCAGTTTTCCACATTTATAACAAACTACATTGGCATAACTTGCTCCGACACTACTTGCTCCGCCATTACTCGTTCCGACATCATTTGTTCCTTTCGTTCTATTAACCCCTGGTCCATAGACCTCACACTTCGCCGCGCTATGACCATTTCTTTTACACTTGTTGAAAAATTTGGTGCAGAACCCTGAGTGATACTTTTCACACCTTTGGCATAGCTGCTTCTGATTGTTGTTGTTATTGCGGTTATTATTGTTGTTGGGATGATTGTTGTAGTTGTTGTTGTTGTTGTTGTTGTTGTTGTTGTTGTTGTTGATGCTGTTGTTGTTGGGCCGTTTGTTGTAGTCGCGATTGATGTTGCGATTGTTGGGATAATTGTTGCGATTATTGTTGTAATTGCTGTTGTTGTTGTATTGGTGATTCTTATCACCGTTTTCCTCCCACTTTCTTTTGACTTGCTTCACATTGGCCTCTTCAGTAGTCTGTTCTTTAATTCTTTCTTCAATCTGGTTCACTAGTTTGTGAGCCATTCTACATGCCTGTTGTATGGAGGCGGGCTCGTGTGAACTTATATCTTCTTGGATTCTTTGAGGTAATCCTTTCACAAACGCGTCGATCTTCTCTTCCTCATCTTCGAACGCTACCGAACACAATAGGCACAATTCTGTGAAACGTCTTTTGTATGTGGTAATATCAAATCCTTGGGTTCGTAACCGTCTAAGTTCTGTCTTGAGCTTATTGACCTCAGTTCTGGGACGGTACTTCTCGTTCATCAAGTGCTTGAATGCTGACCACGGTAGTGCGTACGCATCGTCTTGTCCCACTTGCTCTAGATAGGTATTCCACCATGTTAACGCAGAACCTGTGAAGGTATGCGTAGCGTACTTCACTTTGTCCTCTTCAGTACACTTACTTATGGAAAACACCGATTCGACCTTCTCGGTCCACCGTTTCAATCCGATCGGTCCTTCGGTTCCGTCAAATTCCAAAGGTTTGCAGGCAGTGAATTCTTTGTAGGTGCATCCTACACGATTTCCTGTACTGCTAGATCCAATGTTATTGTTGGTATGTAGCGCAGCCTGTACTGCGGCTATGTTTGAAGCTAGAAAAGTACGGAATTCCTCTTCATTCATATTCACGGTGTGTCGAGTAGTCGGTGCCATTTCCTTCAAAATAGTCAAATGGAACAAGTTAATCATACAGAATATTAAGAGTAGTTAATAGTATTTCGTAGCATAATATGAACTCATTTATAAAAGCTTTTTCTTCATATTAGCGTTTTATAAGTTTAAATTCGGGTAGTACCTACCCGTTAAGTTCATACTTAGTAGCTAATATACAATTCAACTACTACAATTCAATATGAAAAACTGATTATAATAATATTTCGCGTTCAAACTTTTACACAATATTTTACAAACTTACAATACCGCTTATTTTACATATAGCATGAAATATAGCACACAATAAATTTGATACAAGATGGTTGTGAAGATAATTCTAGCTAGTACACAAGTCGTTCAGCAAAGGCAATAAAGACACGTAATTCATACGTCCAGAAACAAGTCATGCATTCTGGTTTTACTAGGATTACTTCCCATCCTTGGTCTTGTGGAACATAACCGTTATGGCCGTTGATAAGATAGCGTGTTGTAACGTCATCAAAGGGACGAGGGTTACGTAATGTCCAACAGTCCCGTAACAATCTAAAAACCTCATTTCTTACCCCAATTACCGACTCCGTCACTTGTGGGAACGTTTTTTTTAATAGTTGTAGCCCGATGTTCTTGTTCTCACTTTGGTGAGAAGCGAACATTACTAATCCGTAAGCATAACATGCTTCTTTATGTTGCATGTTAGCCGCTTTTTCTAAATCACGAAGTCCAATATTCGGATATATTGAGTCAAAATAATTTCTTAACCCATTGCGTAAAATAGCATTTGGGTTCCCCGCAATATATGCGTCAAAGTAAACACATCGTAACTTATGGATTTCCCAATGTGATATCCCCCATCTTTCGAACGAAAGCCTTTTATAAACCAAGGAATTCTTGGAACGTTCTTCGAATGTCTTACAAACTGATCTAGCCTTAAATAGTTGTGCCGAAGAATTCTGACCGACTCTAGACAAGATTTCATCAATCATGTCTCCGGGTAGGTCTCTTAAAATATTGGGTTGTCTATCCATTTTGTGTTTTTATACTGTAAAATAGACAAGAGTTAGATTCATAAAAAAAAATACTTATTAATACAAGCAATTTTTACATATATCATAAAGCATAAGCACACTATATTACATATATTACACCACACGAATACAACTATCTTATTCCGACTCGCTTGTTTCTTCTTCTTCGGTTTTGGTTCGTTTTGCCAAGTTTCTAGGGATATATGATGTTCCCCTAATACGAGCCGTCGTTTTTCACATTGGTTTAGAAAAACCTGGTGGTTTAGAGGTTCCCGGGTCATTGTTACAACTTAAGGACTTCGGGGGTTGACGATACATATAAAGTTCATCGGGGTTGGAATTAGATTTCTCTATTTTTATGCCCTTTCCCTTATTATTTTCTTTTGCCTTTTTAAATTCAGTTGGGGTAATTTCTATAACATCATCGGAATTCTCGTCGGAATCCGATTCATCGGAGAATTGGTAATCCTCCCAATATTTTGCTTCCTTGGCGGAAACACCATTGACCATAATTAACCTTGGTCGGTTGGTTAAGGATTTTCTTTTACTTAACCGTTTTATTATTTCCCCCACCGGTTCTATTTCTTCATCCGGTTCCGATTCTTCTTCCGGTTCTGATTCTTCTTCCGGTTCCGACTCTTCTTCCGGTTCCTCTTCGGGAACTTGTGAATCAGTCCACGAATCATTCCAAATTACATTTGACTCTTCATTATTATTAGGTGAGTCAATGGGACTTGTTCTAGAGGTAGACATCTATCATATAATATCAAACGCGTTAAGAGATTAATATATCACATAATATTCACATGTTAAAAATATATAGTTTCCAACAAAATTTGTTAAGCAATCATTTTTCAAGTAAACACGGTCGAAGTCCAGACTCACTAATGCATCTTAACAAACTCGATAAGACACACTAATGCAAAATTCTAGTTCTCTAAGACCAACGCTCGGATACCAACTGAAATGTCCCGTTCTTATTGATTAAAAACGTTCCATATTAATTGATTTCGTTGCGAGGTTTTGACCTCTATATGAGACGTTTTTCAAAGACTGCATTCATTTTTAAAACAAACCATAACCTTTATTTCATAAATAAAGGTTTAAAAAGCTTTACGTAGATTATCAAATAATGATAATCTAAAATATCCTGTTTACACACGACCATTACATAATGGTTTACAATACAAATATGTTACATCGAAATCAGTTTCTTGAATGCAGTTTTTACACAATATCATACAAACATGAACTCCAAATCTTGTCCTTATTTTAGTATGCAACAGCGGAAGCTCTTAGTATTCACCTGAGAATAAACATGCTTTAAACGTCAACAAAAATGTTGGTGAGTTATAGGTTTAACCTATATATATCAAATCGTAACAATAGACCACAAGATTTCATATTTCAATACACATCCCATACATAGAGATAAAAATCATTCATATGGATTGAACACCTGGTAACCGACATTAACAAGATGCATATATAAGAATATCCCCATCATTCCGGGACACCCTTCGGATATGATATAAATTTCGAAGTACTAAAGCATCTGGTACTTTGGATGGGGTTTGTTAGGCCCAATAGATCTATCTTTAGGATTCGCGTCAATTAGGGTGTCTGTTCCCTAATTCTTAGATTACCAGACTTAATAAAAAGGGGCATATTCGATTTCGATAATTCAACCATAGAATGTAGTTTCACGTACTTGTGTCTATTTTGTAAATCATTTATAAAACCTGCATGTATTCTCATCCCAAAAATATTAGATTTTAAAAGTGGGACTATAACTCACTTTCACAGATTTTTACTTCGTCGGGAAGTAAGACTTGGCCACTGGTTGATTCACGAACCTATAACAATATATACATATATATCAAAGTATGTTCAAAATATATTTACAACACTTTTAATATATTTTGATGTTTTAAGTTTATTAAGTCAGATGTCCTCGTTAGTAACCTACAACTAGTTGTCCACAGTTAGATGTACAGAAATAAATCGATAAATATTATCTTGAATCAATCCACTATCCAGTGTATACGTATCTCAGTATTGATCACAACTCAAACTATATATATTTTGGAATCAACCTCAACCCTGTATAGCTAACTCCAACATTCACATATAGAGTGTCTATGGTTGTTCCGAAATATATATAGATGTGTCGACATGATAGGTCGAAACATTGTATACGTGTCTATGGTATCTCAAGATTACATAATATACAATACAAGTTGATTAAGTTATGGTTGGAATAGATTTGTTACCAATTTTCACGTAGCTAAAATGAGAAAAATTATCCAATCTTGTTTTACCCGTAACTTCTTCATTTTAAATCCGTTTTGAGTGAATCAAATTGCTATGGTTTCATATTGAACTCTATTTTATGAATCTAAACAGAAAAAGTATAGGTTTATAGTCGGAAATATAAGTTACAAGTCATTTTTGTAAAGGTAGTCATTTTAGTCGAAAGAACGACGTCTAGATGACCATTTTAGAAAACATACTTACACTTTGAGTTTAACCATAATTTTTGGATATAGTTTCATGTTCATAAGAAAAATCATTTTCCCAGAAGAAAAACTTTTAAATCAAAGTTTATCATAGTTTTTAATTAACTAACCCAAAACAGCCCGCGGTGTTACTACGACGGCGTAAATTCGGTTTTACAGTGTTTTTCGTGTTTCCAGGTTTTAAATCATTAAGTTAGCATATCATATAGATATAGAACATGTGTTTAGTTGATTTTAAAAGTCAAGTTAGAAGGATTAACTTTTGTTTGCGAACAAGTTTAGAATTAACTAAACTATGTTCTAGTGATTACAAGTTTAAACCTTCGAATAAGATAGCTTTATATGTATGAATCGAATGATGTTATGAACATCATTACTACCTTAAGTTCCTTGGATAAACCTACTAGAAAATAGAAAAATGGATCTAGCTTCAACGGATCCTTGGATGGCTCGAAGTTCTTGAAGCAGAATCATGACACGAAAACAAGTTCAAGTAAGATCATCACTTGAAATAAGATTGTTATAGTTATAGAAATTGAACCAAAGTTTGAATATGATTATTAAGTTGTATTAGAATGATTAACCTACTGTAAGAAACAAAGATTTCTTGAGGTTGGATGATCACCTTACAAGATTGGAAGTGAGCTAGCAAACTTGAAAGTATTCTTGATTTTATGTAACTAGAACTTGTAGAATATATGAAGAACACTTAGAACTTGAAGATAGAACTTAAGAGAGATCAATTAGATGAAGAAAATTAAAGAATGAAAGTGTTTGTAGGTGTTTTTGGTCTTTGGTGTATGGATTAGATATAAAGGATATGTAATTTTGTTTTCATGTAAATAAGTCATGAATGATTACTCATATTTTTGTAATTTTATGAGATATTTCATGCTATTTGCCAAATGATAGTTCCCACATGTGTTAGGTGACTCACATGGGCTGCTAAGAGCTGATCATTGGAGTGTATATACCAATAGTACATACATCTAAAAGCTGTGTATTGTACGAGTACGAATACGGGTGCATACGAGTAGAATTGTTGATGAAACTGAACGAGGATGTAATTGTAAGCATTTTTGTTAAGTAGAAGTATTTTGATAAGTTTCTTGAAGTCTTTCAAAAGTGTATGAATACATATTAAAACACTACATGTATATACATTTTAACTGAGTCGTTAAGTCATCGTTAGTCGTTACATGTAAGTGTTGTTTTGAAACCTTTAGGTTAACGATCTTGTTAAGTGTTGTTAACCTAATGTGTATAATATCAAATGAGATTTTAAATTATTATATTATCATGATATTATGATGTATAAATATCTCTTAATATGATATATATACATTAAATGTCGTTACAACGATAATTGTTACATATATGTCTCGTTTCAAAATCATTAAGTTAGTAGTCTTGTTTTTACATATGTAGTTCATTGTTAATATACTTAATGATATGTTTACTTATCATAATATCATGTTAACTATATATATATATCCATATATATATGTCATCATATAGTTTTAACAAGTTTTAACGTTCGTGAATCACCGTTCAACTTGGGTGGTCAATTGTCTATATGAAACCTATTTCAATTAATCAAGTCTTAACAAGTTTGATTGCTTAACATGTTGGAAACACTTAATCATGTAAATAACAATTTTATTTAATATATATATAAACATGGAAAAGTTCGGGTCACTACAGTAACAGCCGAGAGTTCTTCCATTTTCTTTCTATTTGTGATCAGATCTTTCAGGAATTTAGCATATCTAGGCATTCCTGATATCACAACAAATAAAGGAAGATTTACATTTATCTATTTAAACATATCCAAGAATTTGGATTGCTCGGCTTCAAGTCTCTCTTTTCTCATTTTACTCGGGTAAGGAAGTGGTGGTTGGTATGGTTTAACATAAGGTTTAGCCTTAACTATGTTATCTTCATTAACCTTTTCAACTACAGGTTCTTTTTCCTTATCTTGTTCAGGTTGTGGTTCTTGTGGTTCTTGTGGAGTAGGAATAGCATTATCAGAAATTACAGGTGGTTTAAGTGTGATACCACTTCTTGTGGTAATGGCTTTAGCTGTTTCATTCCGGGGGTTAGCATTAGTATCACTAGGTAGACTTCCCAATTTTCTTTCACCTATTAACCTTGCTAGGTTGCTCACTTCCTGTTCCAAATTTTGAATAGAAGCTTGTTGATTTCTAAATCCGTGAGCATTTTGTTCAATGGTTTGTTTATGAGATGTGAAAAATTGAGCTTGAGATTCAACTAGCTTTGACATCATGTCTTCTAAAATTGGCTTTTTATCATCGGTTTGTGGTGGTTTGTTTTGAAAAACAGGTCTTTGCTGATTGTAAGTATTGTTGGATATTTGTTGATTACTTGGACCTTGTTGGTTGTTGTATGGAACATTTCGGTTATAATTCTGATTTTGATTGTAGATCGGTCTTGGCGGTTGATAATTATTCTGATAATTATTTCCAGGCCTTTGGTTTATGTATGAAACATTCTCTCTTTGTTCCATTGTTAGTTCAATACTGAGACAATCTTTTGTCAAATGTGGTCCTCCACACTGCTCACAACTAATTCGTATTGAGTGGATATCTTTAGTCATCTTTTCCATTCGTCTCTTAACAGCATCTATCTTTGCGGAAATGGAATCTAAGTCATGGCTAGAATCGGCTCTAGCTACTTTAGATGATCTAACGATATCTTTTTCTTGGTGCCACTCATGTGAGTTGGAAGCAGTGTTATCAATAATTTTGTAAGCATCAGTTGCAGTTTTCTTCATAATTGAACCACCAGCTGCTATATCGATGTCTTTTCTTGTAGTGATGTCGCATCCTTGGTAGAATATTTGTACTATTTGACAGGTGTCTAAACCATGTTGCGAACATCCTCTCAATAACTTTCCAAATCTTGTCCATGCCTCATATAGAGTTTCATTTGGCTTTTGTGTGAACGTAACAATTTCTCCTTGAAGTCTCATGGCTTTAGATGCCGGAAAGAATTGTTTAAAAAAATTTTCAACTAAAACATCCCATGTATCAATCGCCCCTTCAGGTAACGATTCCAACCAATCTTTGGCTTCTCCCTTTAAAGTCCAGGGAAATAACATGAGATATATCTGTTCATCCTCCACTTCTCTGATTTTAAATAGAGTGCAGATCCTATTAAAGGTACGAAGATGTTCATTTGGATCTTCCTTCGGTGCACCACTAAATTGGCATTGATTTGTTACCATGTGTAGGATTTGTCCTTTGATTTCATAATTTGGCGCATTAATGTCAGGTTGAGTAATTGCGTGACCTTGGCCAGTGCGTTTAGCTCTCATTCGGTCTTCCATACTTAGAGGTTCCAGATTCTCCATGATTGAATTTTTTGAATCTGAATCACTAGAGGATTCTGATTTAATGGTAGGTTCCTCAACAATCTCTGTTTGAATGATTGGTGGTTCCGGAGGAAAGATTAATGGTTCAGGATCTCGGAATCGTCCCTGAATATTCTCCGAATTCTCAATTGTGAGGTCGGGTTCAAAAAATGGATTATCGGAAATTTGAATTGGAGTACTTGGTCGACTGGATGACGATTCTAAAGAAAAATCAGCGGCGACAATATTTGCTAGATGTCTTGATCTGGCTACAGGTGGTGAACATACAAAAGGTGGTGAACGTTTTGCTCGGTGCATTCACTGAATATCCTATTAGTTATAAAAATAAGAAAAATTATATAAGTTATCAAATTAATAGACTTTTCTAATTTTGCTCACGTTTCGAATAGCCAAAAGATGCAGCAGAGGGGCAGGATTCATTTGGTATCAATATAATTGAGTACTGTTTGGCTCCAATAACCCGGTCCACGTACAAATCCAACTATTACTACGAACCAGAAAATTTTGATGTCTATCAGTTTAACCACTTAAAATAATTTTTCGTTAAAGTTTAAAGAAATTTAGAGAGAAGAAATAGAAAAATTCTATGTCCTAAAAACTAGAATGTCGAGAAATAAGAAAGAAAAAGAGCGCGTCGAAAAACGTCGAAAAATAAAAAGTCGAAAAATAAAAATAAGAATGTAGCGCGTCGAAACTTAAAAAGGAACTAAAATGTCATAACCCGTCCTTAACCATAAGAACGCGTTAGATAACGTATGATTTCATTGCGAGGTATTGACCTCTATATGAGACATTTTTAAAAGAAAAACTGCATATATTATACATTACAAACCACAACCATTATTTTTGTTACAAGCTTAAGACAATAAAAAGAAGATTAACGTTTAGCGATAATCTTCGACTTACAAACTTTACAAATGATGACAAAAACACGGTTTCTAGCATATTTTACAATACAACATCTCGGATATGCAGTTTTATTTTTGACACAAACATGCGTACGCAAGATCCTGGTTAGATCCAACATGATGCAGCGGAAGCTTTAGAAATCACCTGAGAATAGACATGTTTTAAAAGGTCAACATAAAGTTGGTGAGATATAGGTTTAATGCCGGCAGCAATATATATATAGACCACAAGATTTCGTATATAAACAGTTTAATAAAAGTATTCTAAGTGGTTGAGCACTTGGTAACCATACTTAACATTTTCACGTCGCATATTCCCTTTAATATGAAATCTTACTACACCGTACCAAGTGTAGTCACAAAACGAAGTACTGTGCAACCGTTGAATACTGGTCGTCCAGTCCGGTTGGGGTTGTCAGGCCCGATAGATCTATCAACAGGATTCGCGTTTACAATACCGCTGTAAATATAAGTTACCAAGCTACAGGGAAGTATGCCAGTGGTACAACTCAACGTAGAATATATTTTTCAGTTACTTGTGTCCATAATGTAAGACATAAAATACATGTATTCTCATCCCGAAATATTTAGAGTTTAAAAGTGGGACTATATACTCACTGTTGTCTTGAAGATATATATAATTTGACTTGGTCTCCGGTTGATATCACGAACCTATCCATATATAATATATCAATACCTTTTCTTTTTAAACAAACGTCACATATATATATTTGTTATACTTTTAATACTTTGAATAATTCCTTAGTCCGTAGTTAGCAGTTCGTTGTTAGTAATTCAATTTTAATGGTTCATTTTTAGATGTTTAATATACCCGCAATGAAATAAATAAAACCCCCAACGAAATAAATAAAACCCCATCGTATATGTATTGGTCGAGATTAATCTTGACCCATGGTACCGGTGTTGTCAAATGACGTGTTGCGTACATAAAGTACCGGTGTTGTCAAATGACGTGTTGCGTACAATCATGGGATCTTATGATTAATCTTCTCGTGTTGTTTACGGGTGATCCTGAACCATATAAAATTGAATTATGAGTACATATATATAAAATATCATGTTATCTTATAAAGATGTGATTTTATGTAAATTTTTCCAATGAATCCCGAAGTCAATTAAGTCTTGGATAACCAATTTTGTTTCGGTCATAGTTTCTTCGTTACAAGTCCGTTTTCGTTGATTCAAATTGCCATCTTCTTGGATCAAGTTCTTCTTTAAGACTATGAACTGTAAATACCTTGGTTTGTATTCAAAATCATACGGCATAGGTGAAAGTTTAGTGAAACATATGAAGTTAAACATTTTTGTTACAACAAAATCATTTAATGACCATTTTTCCAAAAATACTTATACTTTGAAAAACCAAGTTTTACCTTGTTAAATTAACATATAAATAAGTTATGTTACATGTCTTGAAGTATTTTAAAAGTTAAGTTAGAAGGATCTATTTAGTTTGCAAACAAGTTTGAAAACATTCAAACTATGTTCTTGTTGTTAAACTTTTGTACCACAAAATAAGATAGCTATATATATATGAATTGAATAAGGTTATGAACATAGATTCTACCTCAAGTTCCTTGGATAAGTTTGCTGTAAAAGAGGAGTAAGAAGCTAGAATAAAAAGGGTGATAGAAGTGTATGAAAGATTGGAAGTAAGTTGGTGTTCTTGGAGGGTTTTCTTGAAGTGTTTTTGTATGGTTTTCTTATGGTGTTTTAGTATGGTTTTTGAAGCTAGATCTTCAAGGTTTCTTGCTGAATGTTTATGGAGGTTAAGAGTGAAGAGAGAGTGTGTATTTATCTTAAGAAATTTGGAGTTAAAATGAAAGAAAATGATGATACATATATAGCTAAAAAAAAACGTGAATGGGGGGCATGGAGACAAAATTTTCAAGCTATCATTTTATGTATCTAGTCTTATTTGCATCTAAGTTCAATTACCTAGCTCTAAGGGCAGTAACAAGAGTAGGTTTGGTGGTGATTTGATGTGTATTTACTATTAGTAAATACGTATAAAAGCTAGGTATGATACGAGTATAAATACTCTAGGTATACGTATAGAAATTTTGTGAAAAATGGAATGAGGATTCAAATATAGCTATCTTTTGTGAATACACTTATATGGTTTTATGTATTTAAGTCTTTAAAAGTGATTAAATACATTACTTATACAATATATGTATAAACATTATATGTCTTAAGTATTTATGTCAAATAACGTTACATATAGTTATCGTTTTGAAAACTTAAGTTAGTAGTTTCAAAATATACTTATAAGTTGTTGTTATTAATACAAAATGAGATATTAAAACATTTATTAATCATGTTAAATATGTATATATACATATATATACACAAACGTATAATTATCATATATTGTATAGTTCGTGATATCATCGGTCAAACTAGACGGTCAAACATTGTGTAAAACTCTTTTCGGAAATATAAATCTCGACAATTTGGATTGCTTATCATGTTGGTAAGGTTAAATTTATGTAAATATTAATCTTATAAGTATAGAATGATCGAAAAAGTGCGGGTCGTTACATTACCTCCCCGTTAAATAAATTTCGTCCCGAAATTTAAAATTGTACCTATTTTGCGTTATCGAGAAACAAGTGCGGATACTTTCGTTTCATCTGATCCTCTCGTTCCCAAGTAAACTCGGGACCTCTTCTAGCATTCCAACGAACCTTAACAATCGGTATATTGCTCTGTTTGAGCTGTTTAACTTCACGGTCCATGATTTCAATTGGTTCTTCGACGAATTGTAGTTTCTCGTCGACATGGATTTCTTCAAGAGGAATGGTGAGGTCTTCCTTTGCAAGACACTTCTTAAGGTTTGAGACGTGAAAGGTATTATGTACTCCGGCGAGTTGTTGCGGTAACTCGAGTCGATAAGCTACCGGTCCAATGCGTTCGATGATCTTGAACGGGCCTACGTACCTTGGGTTCAGTTTACCCCTTTTGCCGAAACGTATTACACCTTTCCAAGGTGACACCTTTAGCATAACCATGTCCCCAACCTGAAACTCTAATGGTTTCCTTCGGACATCGGCGTAGCTCTTTTGGCGACTGCGGGCTGTTTTTAATCTCTCCTTGATTTGCACTATCTTCTCAGTCGTTTCATGTATGATCTCGGGACCAGTTAATTGTCGATCTCCTACTTCATTCCAACAGATAGGAGATCTACACTTCCTTCCATACAATGCTTCGAATGGCGCAGCTCCAATGCTCGCATGATAACTATTATTATACGAGAATTCTGCTAACGGTAGATATTTATCCCATCCGTTTCCAAAATCGATCACACATGCCCTGAGCATGTCTTCAAGAGTCTGAATTGTTCTTTCACTCTGCCCGTCGGTCTGCGGATGATATGCGGTACTCATATCCAAACGAGTTCCTAGTGCCTCCTGTAGTGATTGCCAAAACTTTGAGGTAAATCTACTATCACGATCGGATATAATGGAAATAGGTATTCCATGCCTTGAAACAACTTCCTTTATATACAATCGTAATAGTTTCTCCATTCTATCTGTTTCCTTTATAGGCAAGAAATGTGCAGACTTGGTGAGACGATCAACAATCACCCAAATGGTGTCGTATCCCCAGGCAGTCTTTGGTAACTTCGTGATAAAATCCATGGTAATACCATCCCATTTCCATTCTGGGATTTCTGGTTGTTGAAGTAACCCTGACGGCTTTTGATGTTCTGCTTTGACTTTGGAACAAGTCAAACATTCCCCAACATGTGTTGCAACGTCGGTCTTTAAGTTAGGCCACCAATAACGTGTCTTAAGATCTTGATACATCTTTCCAACTCCAGGATGTATCGAGTATCTTGTCTTATGTGCCTCGTTCAATATTAACTTCCTTAATCCACCCAACTTCGGTACCCAAATACGATTTGCAAAATATCGAATTCCGTCTTCCCGTATAACGAGTTGCTTCTCATACCTCTTCATTATTTCATTCTTTATGTTTTCTTTATTGAGTGCTTCTTGTTGAACTTCTTTGATTTGTGAGTTGAGGTTCATGCGAATTTTTATGTTCATTGCTCGAACTCGAATCGGTTCTCGTTCCTTTCTGCTTAAAGCATCAGCCACCACGTTCGCCTTCCCGGGATGATAACGAATTTCACAATCATAGTCGTTTATTAACTCGACCCACCTACGTTGCCTCATGTTCAATTGTTTCTGATCAAAAATATGTTGAAGGCTTTTATGATCAGTAAACACAGTGAATTTAACCCCATACAAGTAGTGTCTCCACATCTTCAATGCAAACACGACTGCTCCCAATTCTAGATCATGCGTCGTATAATTCCGCTCGTGAATCTTCAATTGTCGGGATGCAAATGCAATCACTTTCTTCCGTTGCATAAGAACACAACCAAAACCTTGTCGCGAGGCGTCACAATATATTTCAAAATCATCGTTCCCTTCTGGTAACGATAAAATAGGCGCCGTAGTTAACTTCTTCTTCAGTATTTGAAATGCGTTCTCCTGCTCCGAGGTCCATTCATATTTCTTCCCTTTTTGCGTTAACGCTGTCAACGGCTTAGCTATTCGGGAAAAATCTTGAATAAACCTTCTATAATAACCGGCTAAACCCAAAAATTGGCGTATCTGTGTTGGCGTCTTAGGAGTCTCCCATTTTTCAATAGCTTCAGTTTTTGCTGGATCAACCTGAATTCCTTCGCTATTAACAACGTGGCCAAGAAATTGCACTTCTTTCAACCAAAAAGCACACTTAGAAAATTTAGCATATAGCTGTTCTTTTCTTAACAACTCCAATATCAACCTTAAATGCTCTTCATGCTCTTGCTCACTCTTGGAATAGATAAGAATATCATCAATGAAAACGATAACAAACTTATCTAAATACGGACTACAAACTCGATTCATGAGGTCCATGAATACAGCTGGCGCATTCGTCAATCCAAACGGCATGACTAAAAATTCGTAATGACCATAACGTGTCCGAAAAGCAGTTTTCGGAATGTCCTCTTCTTTGACGCGTAGTTGATGATAGCCCGATCTTAAGTCGATTTTCGAATACACACATGATCCTTGCAACTGATCAAATAAGTCATCAATTCTCGGTAGTGGATACCGATTCTTGATAGTTAACTTATTTAATTCACGATAATCTATACACATCCTGAAAGATCCATCTTTCTTCTTAACAAACAAAATTGGAGCTCCCCACGGTGAAGTACTCGGTCGTATGAATCCACGGTCCAGTAATTCTTTTAACTGACTTTGAAGTTCTTTTAACTCGGACGGTGCAAGTCTATATGGAGCACGAGCCACTGGTGCAGCTCCTGGTACTAAATCTATTTGAAATTCTACCGATCTAAATGGAGGTAATCCCGGCAATTCTTCCGAAAAAACTTCAGGAAAATCTCTTGCCACAGGCACGTCGTTGATGCACTTTTCTTTCTTTTCGACTTTATTAACATGTGCTAAAATAGCGTAACATCCCTTTTCTAAACACTTCTTGGCTTCCAAACAGCTAATGAGTTTTAGCTTTGAATTACCCTTCTCTCCATAAATCATCACCGGTATTTTATCCTTACCAGGAATACGAATTGCCTTCTTAGCACAAACAACTTCCGCTCCTATTTTGGACATCCAGTCCATGCCGACTATTACATCAAAACCTCCTAATTCTACGGGTATTAAGTCGATTTTAAACGTTTCTCCGGCTAGATTTATTTCACAACCACGACAAATTTTATCGGCTTTAATTAGTTTACCATTAGCTAACTCAATCATGTACTTAGCATCTAGAGGTAATGATGAACAATTCAATTTAGTGTAAAAATTTTTACACACATAACTTCTATCGGCGCCAGTATCAAATAAAATAGATGCTGATAAGTTATTAATGGTAAACGTACCCGTAACAAGCTCCGGGTCTTCTCGTGCCTCTCTAGCATTAATAACAAACGCTCTTCCACGTGCAGGTCCGCCATTCTGATTCGGGCACTGGCTCTTATAATGACCTTGTTTTCCACACCCAAAACAAGTAATGTTAGCCAAAGCAGTTCTATTTGCGTTGGTGGCAGGAGTCTTGTTACCATTTGCATTAGTAACGAGAGCCTTACAATCTTCAGCAAGATGTCCCTGTCGATTGCATTTGGTGCACAACACACTACAGTAACCAAAGTGATGTTTGTGACAACGGTTGCATAAAGGACTTTGTCCTTTGTAACCAAAACCTGAACCACTACCCGCACCTTTCGGGGTTTCTGGTTTCTTAAAAGATTGCTGTTGGTAACCTCGATCATAATTTCCGTTCCACTTCCTTTTGTTACTCGATACCTTCACCTCAGTAGTGAATGCTTTCTTATCCAGAATGACCTGATCCATTAACTCGTTCGCCATGGTTATAGCTTCATGAATTGTCTTAGGTTTCGACGCCGTAACGTTTGCCTTGACCTTTTTGGGCAAACCACCTTTGTACATTTCAATCTTCCGTGCTTCGGTTGGAACCAATTCAGGACATAGCAAAACCAATTCCATGAATCGCTGATTGTAGTTGGTGATTTCAGTACCAACCACCTTCAAACTTCGTAACTCATCTTCTAACTTAATAACCTCATTCCTTGGACAATACTCGGTGATTATCATTGCTTTGAATTCTTCCCATGGAGTATCATAAGCTACATCTCCTCCTACCGCCTTCACATAATTCTTCCACCATGTGAGTGCACTATCTTGTAAAGTGCACGATGCAAACTTGGTCATGTCTTTTTCATCACAACCACTGATTTTAAACACCGTCTCCATCTTTTCTATCCATCGGGTTAAACCGATCGGTCCTTCCGTTCCACTGAATGATGAGGGCTTGCAAGCTTGAAACGTCTTGTAGGAGCATCCTACACGAGGATTTGGGTTAACTGCAGCAGCTCTTGCAGCCTCAACCCATAACATTCTGTCGTTCACTCGCTGGTTGATGAGTTCCTCGAGTTCTTGTTCCGTCATTCGATTCAATCGCGCCATTTCCTAATGAAAGAAAATAATTATTCACATGGATTATTATAGATGTAGTGTGTATTTATAGTACATTATAGCTTGTTAATAATATGAACCAGGTATTATTATAAAAGCCTTTTCTTCTTATTAGCGTTTTATAATTATATCTAGGGTAGTACCTACCCGTTAATGTTCATACTTAATAGCTTAGTACAGAACCAATTACTACAATCTAAATAATACTTAACCATGGAAAATTATTGCATTTCATACTTCGCTATTTTACATATTCTTATCTTACATCGAACATTAAACAAACCATACTAATAATATTATACAAAACATTATTTGATTCCATGGTTTAATTCGGCAGCGCATCGTTTGATCTATTTCCCAAAACATTTATGTCCAGGGAATCCCCCAACGCGAATCCTAGCTGTCTCCCTACGTTTTGGCTGAGGAGCCGAAGAACTAGACGCCGGGATAGCACTAATAGGAATAGCGGGAATAGGGGTGGTAGTGTTGAGTGGAATTGGTGCCACATCATTCTCATTAAACTCGGGATTTGGATTTTCTAATTCACTAGCTTTTCGTTTCTTTCCTTGATCATATTTTTCTTTCGTAATTTCCTCGGGTTCACTTTCCTCTTCGGGTTCACTTTCCTCCTCGGGTTCACTTTCCTCCTCGGGTTCACTTTCCGATATTTCTATAGTTGGTTCATCCGGAAATTGTGAGTCTTCCCCAAAAATACCACTTTCGTCATCGGATATGTTAATGACTGAAACACAATCTGAAGGTTCTGATTCGGAGTCGCTGAATGTGATAATAAGTTTCGAGCCCGACATCTATCACATAACAACTAACCCATTAGTACTTACATAATATTTACATATAAATTTTTAACCAACAGTGATAAGCAATGGTTTTTAAAATCAGACCCGGTCAAAGTCCAGACTTTACTAATGTATCCTAACGACTCTCGGTTAGACACACTAATGCAAACCTGGTTCGCTAAGACCAACGCTCTGATACCACATGTCATAACCCGTCCTTAACCATAAGAACGCGTTAGATAACGTATGATTTCATTGCGAGGTATTGACCTCTATATGAGACATTTTTAAAAGAAAAACTGCATATATTATACATTACAAACCACAACCATTATTTTTGTTACAAGCTTAAGACAATAAAAAGAAGATTAACGTTTAGCGATAATCTTCGACTTACAAACTTTACAAATGATGACAACAACACGGTTTCTAGCATATTTTACAATACAACATCTCGGATATGCAGTTTTATTTTTGACACAAACATGCGTACGCAAGATCCTGGTTAGATCCAACATGATGCAGCGGAAGCTTTAGAAATCACCTGAGAATAGACATGTTTTAAAAGGTCAACATAAAGTTGGTGAGATATAGGTTTAATGCCGGCAGCAATATATATATAGACCACAAGATTTCGTATATAAACAGTTTAATAAAAGTATTCTAAGTGGTTGAGCACTTGGTAACCATACTTAACATTTTCACGTCGCATATTCCCTTTAATATGAAATCTTACTACACCGTACCAAGTGTAGTCACAAAACGAAGTACTGTGCAACCGTTGAATACTGGTCGTCCAGTCCGGTTGGGGTTGTCAGGCCCGATAGATCTATCAACAGGATTCGCGTTTACAATATCGCTGTAAATATAAGTTACCAAGCTACAGGGAAGTATGCCAGTGGTACAACTCAACGTAGAATATATTTTTCAGTTACTTGTGTCCATAATGTAAGACATAAAATACATGTATTCTCATCCCGAAATATTTAGAGTTTAAAAGTGGGACTATATACTCACTGTTGTCTTGAAGATATATATAATTTGACTTGGTCTCCGGTTGATATCACGAACCTATCCATATATAATATATCAATACCTTTTCTTTTTAAACAAACGTCACATATATATATTTGTTATACTTTTAATACTTTGAATAATTCCTTAGTCCGTAGTTAGCAGTTCGTTGTTAGTAATTCAATTTTAATGGTTCATTTTTAGATGTTTAATATACCCGCAATGAAATAAATAAAACCCCCAACGAAATAAATAAAACCCCATCGTATATGTATTGGTCGAGATTAATCTTGACCCATGGTACCGGTGTTGTCAAATGACGTGTTGCGTACATAAAGTACCGGTGTTGTCAAATGACGTGTTGCGTACAATCATGGGATCTTATGATTAATCTTCTCGTGTTGTTTACGGGTGATCCTGAACCATATAAAATTGAATTATGAGTACATATATATAAAATATCATGTTATCTTATAAAGATGTGATTTTATGTAAATTTTTCCAATGAATCCCGAAGTCAATTAAGTCTTGGATAACCAATTTTGTTTCGGTCATAGTTTCTTCGTTACAAGTCCGTTTTCGTTGATTCAAATTGCCATCTTCTTGGATCAAGTTCTTCTTTAAGACTATGAACTGTAAATACCTTGGTTTGTATTCAAAATCATACGGCATAGGTGAAAGTTTAGTGAAACATATGAAGTTAAACATTTTTGTTACAACAAAATCATTTAATGACCATTTTTCCAAAAATACTTATACTTTGAAAAACCAAGTTTTACCTTGTTAAATTAACATATAAATAAGTTATGTTACATGTCTTGAAGTATTTTAAAAGTTAAGTTAGAAGGATCTATTTAGTTTGCAAACAAGTTTGAAAACATTCAAACTATGTTCTTGTTGTTAAACTTTTGTACCACAAAATAAGATAGCTATATATATATGAATTGAATAAGGTTATGAACATAGATTCTACCTCAAGTTCCTTGGATAAGTTTGCTGTAAAAGAGGAGTAAGAAGCTAGAATAAAAAGGGTGATAGAAGTGTATGAAAGATTGGAAGTAAGTTGGTGTTCTTGGAGGGTTTTCTTGAAGTGTTTTTGTATGGTTTTCTTATGGTGTTTTAGTATGGTTTTTGAAGCTAGATCTTCAAGGTTTCTTGCTGAATGTTTATGGAGGTTAAGAGTGAAGAGAGAGTGTGTGTTTATCTTAAGAAATTTGGAGTTAAAATGAAAGAAAATGATGATACATATATAGCTAAAAAAAAACGTGAATGGGGGGCATGGAGACAAAATTTTCAAGCTATCATTTTATGTATCTAGTCTTATTTGCATCTAAGTTCAATTACCTAGCTCTAAGGGCAGTAACAAGAGTAGGTTTGGTGGTGATTTGATGTGTATTTACTATTAGTAAATACATATAAAAGCTAGGTATGATACGAGTATAAATACTCTAGGTATACGTATAGAAATTTTGTGAAAAATGGAATGAGGATTCAAATATAGCTATCTTTTGTGAATACACTTATATGGTTTTATGTATTTAAGTCTTTAAAAGTGATTAAATACATTACTTATACAATATATGTATAAACATTATATGTCTTAAGTATTTATGTCAAATAACGTTACATATAGTTATCGTTTTGAAAACTTAAGTTAGTAGTTTCAAAATATACTTATAACTTGTTGTTATTAATACAAAATGAGATATTAAAACATTTATTAATCATGTTAAATATGTATATATACATATATATACACAAACGTATAATTATCATATATTGTATAGTTCGTGATATCATCGGTCAAACTAGACGGTCAAACGTTGTGTAAAACTCTTTTCGGAAATATAAATCTCGACAATTTGGATTGCTTATCATGTTGGTAAGGTTAAATTTATGTAAATATTAATCTTATAAGTATAGAATGATCGAAAAAGTGCGGGTCGTTACATAAAAACTAAAAATTAAAAGTTGCGTCTAAAAATATTAAAGCTTAAAAGAAATTCTATATCCCAAATGGCAATAACTTAAAAAGGTACTAAAATATAAAAACGGCGTCGCAAAATTCTAAAGCACCTAAATCTTAGTCTAAAGAAAAAGCACTTAAGGGATTTTACGGCAAAGCCTAAAAATCTAGAAGTAAAAATAACTATGGCAAAAACTATGACTTAAAACTAAATACGAGCGAAAAATACAAATATTACGCTAAAAGGAATAAAAAGAAACAAAATATAAAAAGATAAACTTAAAGTTGTAAAAAGTACAATTTTATTTTTATATTATTTATTTTATAAAACTATTAATTTTGTAATTTAAATAAACTAATTAAACTTAATAAATAAAAAGTAAAACTAAATAATATTAAAAACTAAACCCTAATTAGGGTTTTTAATTAATAATAATAATAATAATAATAATTAAACCCTAATTTGATGGATCAGATGTTTCAGACCTGTCTTTTCTAATCATGCGATCGCATGAAAACTCAGTTATACAGCCATGCGATCGCATGGGCCTCAGATCCAGTTCAGTTGTTGGGCTGCTACAGTACGGGCCGAGTAGATTTCTTTTATATATTTTTTTCTTAAAACGTATTTTTACAAAAACGTATTTTTACAAAAGTAAACTAAAAATTAATAAATTTTTTTTATATATATAGCATTGCGCTTCCGGCGTTTAAGCAGAATTGTCCCCGGCAGCGGCGCCAAAAATAATTGATGTGTGCGAGGTGTACTAGGAAATAGTATTATTTTTACAACGACATACTATTAAATACGATACAATTTTACACAAGATATTTATTTATTTATAGTATGGATATACCTAAACCTTGCTACAACACTTATAGGCAGTGTACCTAATCGTACAGTAGTGTAGTTTTTAGTAAGTCCGGTTCGTTCCACAGGGAATCTTTTAAACAAAGCTTAACGCTATATTAGTTTAACTTATAAAAATACAAATAAATATATAAGTGATATTATTATTATAAAAGGGGGTTTTTACCGTTTAATGACCGGCTTGTCGATTTTTAAAACTTTAGTCGCAGTTAAAACCTAATGTAAAATATTAAATAAATAAAAGACTTAATTTAAAGCGTAAAGCAAATAATGATAATGAAATTGCGATAAATAAAAGTGCGATAAATAAAATTGGGATAATTAAAGAGTACGATAATTAAAAGTGAAATTAAATACAATGACATTAAATAAAAGTGCGATAATTAAAAGTGCAATTAAATATAAAATAAAGGAAATTAAATATGAAATAAAGGAATTATGCTTATTTAAACTTTCGTAATCATGATGGTTGACGTGTTGATTATTTAATTTATTCTCATGGGTTAATTGTCCTTTGTCCTGGATTATTCGATATGTCCATACGGATTTGTCCAAAATAGTCCATCAGTCATAAATATAAAGTGCGAAAGTCTTCGTCAAATTATTCTTATTCCTGAAGTCAAATATTCCAACTAATTGGGGATTCGAATTGTAACAAGGTCTTAATACTTTGTTTAATGAATACACCAGGTTATCGACTGCGTGTAAACCAAGGTTTTACTACTTTATTAACAATTACACCAATTGAAATGTCCCGTTCATATTGATTATAAACGTTCCATATTAATTGATTTCGTTGCGAGGTTTTGACCTCTATATGAGACGTTTTTCAAAGACTGCATTCATTTTTAAAACAACTATAACCTTTATTTTATCAATAAAGGTTTCAAAAGCATTACGTAGATTATCAAATAATGATAATCTAAAATATACTGTTTACACACGACCATTACATAATGGTTTACGATAGAAATATATTACATCGACATATGTTTCTTGAATGCAGTTTTTACATAATATCATACAAACATGGACTCCAAATCTTGTCCTTATTTTAGTATGCAATAGCGGAAGCTCTTAGTATTCACCTGAGAATAAACATGCTTTAAACGTTAACAAAAATGTTGGTGAGTTATAGGTTTAACCTATATATGTCAAATCGTAACAATAGACCACAAGATTTTATATTTCAATATACATCCCATACATAGAGATAAAAATCATTCATATGGTGAACACCTGGTAACCGACATTAACAAGATGCATATATAAGAATATCCCCATCATTCCAGGACACCCTTCGGATATGATATAAATTTCGAAGTACTAAAGCATCCGGTACTTTGGATGGGGTTTGTTAGGCCCAATAGATCTATCTTTAGGAACCGCGTCAATTAGGGTGTCTGTTCCCTAATTCTTAGATTACCAGACTTAATAAAAAGGGGCATATTCGATTTTGATAATTCAACCATAGAATGTAGTTTCACGTACTTGTGTCTATTTTGTAAATCATTTATAAAACCTGCATGTATTCTCATCCCAAAAATATTAGATTTTAAAAGTGGGACTATAACTCACTTTCACAGATTTTTACTTCGTCGGGAAGTAAGACTTGGCCACTAGTCGATTCACGAACCTATAACAAATATGTACATATATATCAAAGTATGTTAAAAATATATTTACAACACTTTTAATACATTTTGATGTTTTAAGTTTATTAAGTCAGCTGTCCTCGTTAGTAACCTACAACTAGTTGTCCAACGTTAGATGTACAGAAAAAAATTGATATATATTATCTTGAATCAATCCACGACCCAGTGTATACACATCTCAGGCTAGATCACAACTCAAAGTATATATATTTTTAGAATCAACCTCAACCCTGTATAGCTAACTCCCACATTACTGCATATAGAGTGTCTATGGTTGTTCCAAATAATATATACACATGGGTCGATATGATATGTCAAAACATTTGCATACGTGTCTATGGTATCCCAAGATTACATAATATATTAGAATACATGTATAATACAATATAAGTTAGCTAGGATATGATTAATATAGATTTGTTACCAATTTTCACGTTGCTACAACAAGAAAAATTATCCAATCTTCTTTTACCCATAACTTCTTCATTTTAAATCCGTTTTGAGTGAATCAAATTGCTATGGTTTCATATTGAACTCTATTTTATGAATCTAAACAGAAAAAGTATAGGTTTATAGTAGGAAATATAAGTTACAAGTCGTTTTTGTAAAGGTAGTTATTTCAGTCGAAAGAACGATGTCTAGATGACCGTTTTAGAAAACATACTTCCACTTTGAGTTTAACCATGATTTATGGATATAGTTTCATGTTCATAAGAAAAATCATTTTCC
This sequence comes from Rutidosis leptorrhynchoides, assembly GCF_046630445.1. NCBI lineage: Eukaryota > Viridiplantae > Streptophyta > Magnoliopsida > Asterales > Asteraceae > Rutidosis > Rutidosis leptorrhynchoides. The sequence continues at coordinate 422,154,505 of NC_092338.1, read as the reverse complement.
CAGAAGAACAACTTTTAAATCGAAGTTTATCATAGTTTTTAATTAACTAACCCAAAACAGCCCGCGGTGTTACTACGACGGCGTATGTCCGGTTTTACAGTGTTCTTCGTGTTTCCAGGTTTTAAATCATTAAGTTAGCATATCATATAGATATAGAACATGTGTTTAGTTGATTTTAAAAGTCAAGTTAGAAGGATTAACTTTTGTTTGCGAATAAGTTTAGAATTAACTAAACTATGTTCTAGTGATTACAAGTTTAAACCTTCGAATAAGATAGCTTTATATGTATGAATCGAATGATGTTATGAACATCATTACTACCTCAAGTTTTCTGGATAAAGCTACTGGAAATGAGAAAAAATGGATCTAGCTTCAAAGGATCCTTGGATGGCTTGAAAGTTCTTGAAGCAGAATCATGACACGAAAACAAGTTCAAGTAAGATTTCCACTCGAAATAAGATTGTTATAGTTATAGAAATTGAATCAAAGTTTGAATATGAGTATTACCTTGTATTAGAAAGATATCTTACTATAAATAAGAAATATTTCTTGAGGTTGAATGATCACTCTACAAGATTGGAAGTAAGCTAGCAAACTTGGAAGTATTCTTGATTTTATGAAACTAGAACTTGTAGAATTTATGAAGAATGTAGCGACCCCGACAAATCGTCAAGTGACGGCGTCGGCTACGTGGGTCCCATTACCTGATTATAAGTCTTTAAGACAAAGTTTGACCAAAATATGTCGCCTTCATTTCAAAATAAAGATTGTTCCCAAAGTTCACAAGAATTGTTCAACCAATAGTTAAGTTACAACGTTATAATACGAATGAAATCTAGGCGACACGGTTTAAAGTAAAGTCAAAAGACGCTCCATGAAATGCATGTATACTCGACATCGGATGCAAGTATCAAATAGTAAGCGGAAGCATGTTTCACATATCGTGCATGACCTGAGAAAAACATAGAAATCTGTCAACGAAAACGTTGGTGAAATCATAGGTTTAAGTAAGTAAGTACAAGTGAACCACAAGATTTGCATCTATGAAATAATAGTAATACATTCCAAAAGTTTGTTTCACGAGCACCCAATTATCAAAGCTTAACATTCCTTCCATTGTATACCCCATCACTTAGTGCTAGAACAAACACTGATTCTCGAAAATATATTTCACCCGTAGACGGTAGCGAACCGTCAAGGATGAGGGTTGTCAACCCATATGGCCATATAACATAAGTTCTCGCTTACACCCGGCAAGTGTAACTAATGATAATCGAATTGAGGATTTTGTTCTAAACTCGTATGTAGAATGTTTGTTTTCCCGTTCTTGTGTTCACTTAGTTCAAAAGAATCGTTTATGTTTTCTCATCCCAATATAAGTTCAAAAAGAGTAAAAGTGGGACTATGATCTCACCTTTGATTGCAAGTGTAAATAGGTACTTCAACAAGTAATGTGCGCAAAGGACAACGCTAGTCTCGACCTAAACAAAGGTTGTATCAATAACGATAGTCACGAAGGGTCAAAGTTGTTCAATTAGTCCTATGGCTCGACACGACTCGATTATGTAGCATGTGAAGCAAATTGTCAAATTTCATGCAAGATACAAGTATAAAAGCATGTTAGGAAGATTGCATAAAAGTTTGGTTAAGTTTGACTAAAAGTCAAACTTGGTCAAAGTCAACGAAAAAGTCAACGGGGTCGGGTTGGATATCCGACAATTTTTCTAAGTTACATAATCATATATGAGCATGTTGGCCAAGTTTCATGTTAATCGGAAGTCCGTAGCATAGCAAACATTTTCATGTCACATGACCAAGCGAACAGCCAGTTTTAGCCAAATGGGACGGCGTCCTGATAAGCTAGACGGCGTCCCGATTTGAAGGCTGGGACGGCGTCCCGAGAAGCTAGACGGCGTCCCGGCTTGAAGGCTGGGACGGCGTCCCTAGAAGCTAGACGGCGTCCCGGCTTGAAGGCTGGGACGGCGTCCCTAGAAACTAGACGGCGTCCCGGCTGTTTTCCAGGCCCTGTTGTTTGCTGCAACTCTAAGTGCACGAACCAACAATCAAACCAACCCAAATTACAAACCGCAAACAATTAGAACATGTATTTTATATCACCGGAAAGGTAATTTGACGAGGAAAACACCTAGACACATTTCATCAAGCAATTCAACACTTACACACCCCAAAACCGCATTTAAACGTCCATAATCAAGGTTCAAGTTCCAAATATGCATTTCATGATTCGGGCAACCAATTTACATGTATGATATGCCGTTTCGAAGGTAATCATACACACATTGCAACAAAATTATTATCTACAATATTTCATAGCATTTGGTGCATCAAAAGTTCATCTAAAGCTTATCAAACCCTAATCCAAGTTCACAAAATCAATAATCATGTTAATGTAAGGTTTTCATGTCAATCAACACACCAAAACGAAGCTATTGAAGTAACTAACACTTTGAACACACAAACATTAACATCTAAACACATTTCATCATCCAAAATCAAGGATTAAGCATACACTTTTCATTTTCAAGCTAGTTACACCAAAACATCAAGATCGAGCATACAAATCATATATTCATGTTATACACGAGCCATGGACACTAACTAACTACATACCAAGTCAAAAACACGAATTTGAGAAATCTAGAGTTTTAGAAATGTTACCCAAAATCGAAGTGGTTAGCATCAAATCGAAGAGGATGATGAGAGGATCAAGAATATGTAGTCGGATTTGTTGTGAGCTTCCAAGATCAAAATTAGATGATGAATTTGTGTTTGTGTTCTTGAGAGAAAAGGAAGAAAGAAAAAGAGGAAGAAGATGGTGAAATGAAGTGTGTGGTGGTGAGGAGTCACTAGTTAGCCAAGTTTACCCGAGTGGCGAGATTAGTCCCTCAAGTTTGTTGTCGGGTGCGGGAAATAACCAAACGACTATTTTTAAAACGCAAGTTAACGAGAGATGTTATAATCGAGTAACGGGATTATCACGAACACTAGTTAACGAAAGATACAAATTTGAATAGCGAAAGATATTATATATAAAAAAAAAAGACGGTGTTAAAATAAATTTAACGGAAAATCACGGGATGTTACATTATCCACACCTCAAAAGAAATTTCGTCCCGAAATTTAGTTGGAAGTAATAGTCGATGCCTCTCACTCGAGACCGGAGATGCCAATGCTATGAATAAGTGAAGGTACGTCCTTGAGTGTTCTCATGAATTTGGATTGTCAGGGTTTTACGTTGCATTAAGGTTCGGTTTTTACGATCCCCGGTTTCAACTGGTTTTCCTATGAAGAGAAGTTTGTCATTGATAGTTGATGTATTCAGCAGGATTGCACGTTTCTGTTCCGCAGGACACGTTTCTAAGTTTGTTACACGAAATGTAGGGTAAACGGAAACTTAATTGCATCGGAAGTTCTAAACGGTAGGAAGCGGTTCCAATACACCCCAAGGTTTCAAAAGGTTCAATATTGCAGATATAGCCTTTCTCGATTTCCTAAAATGGATTTCACCTTTCCAAGGTGCGGTTTCTCAATATCACGCGATTACACACTGGGATTTGTGGGGTTTTCATCTAAGTTTGGTATAACTCTTCTGGCGACCATGGGTTGTCTCGAGCCCTTCTCGGACTTGAAAGATCTCAATTGTTGTTTCTTGATGGAGTTCAGATTTGGTGATTTGCTTTGATTGAATGAACAGGGGTATGACATTAGTAGTCATATGGGGTTTCGAAAAGTGCGTGCGAACACACGAGTGGTAACTACTGTTGTAAGAGTGATCTACTAAAGGTGACAATACGAGTTCGTGACATGTCTTTTCAAGACGTAAATCGTTCGTTTGCTTGGTTCATCGGTTTGTGGGTGGTACGCGGTACTCATGTCTAAGCAGGTTCCCAAGGTTTCTTGTAAAACTAGAAGTGAAACGAGTATTTCGATACAGAATAATTGACAAAGATACACCGTGTTGGAATAGAATCTCTTAAGATACGTTTGAACAAGTTAGTTAGGGTTCGAAAAATGTTCGTTAGGACTATTCACCCTCGTGGCGAATACTTATGTAATATGAGGAGTTTCTCTATCCATGGAGAAATGTTACAAGGAGTTTCTTTAAACGGAAATGTGAACGGTAAAGATAGTAGTGAAATGAGGACTTAGAATAGGATGAGTTTACATCTCGCGGTTGCTATAACGTGCCTCTAGTTGTCAAAAGTTGAAGTCTGAAAGAGAAACGAGGTAGTACACGTAGTTGTATAGTTCGGGGTTGAATAATAGTTGACCGATTATCAGAAACACAAGGGCGTTAAGTCAAAGAAGAGTGAAGTATCGTTGGATTGTGTGTTATCTTAATTTCCAGTAATATCAGACGGTAACGGTGAAATAACAGAGGTATGTAGTGTGGTACGTGATGACAGGAATATTGATCGGATCCACAATTTAGTATTCGAATTCTTCGTGCAAAATAACGAATTTCCGTCCCGTTGATTTCGAGTCGAGGGAGTATGCCTTTCGGCGTCCAAGTAAAAATATTTCCATATTTGAGTCCCATCTGGTGTTGTACGAATTTAGCTAGAAATGTTGGTGTGAAGAATCACGCTCAAGGTTCGATCGCGGAGAGATTAAAGTCGTGTAATACGAGAAAAGTCAGAAATGAATCTTCGGTAACAACCGGTGAGATCTAAGATTTTTACGAATACAAGTCTGAGTTGGGAGAGTTTCCTGATTACATGTGGCTTGATTTCGAGGTTGATTGTAATTCCTTGACCATTAACTTCATGGTCTAGAAAATTGGACTTCGTTCAACAGAAATTCTCACTCGGAGAATTTGGTATAAAGTTGCTCTTTTCTCAAAAGTTCGAGCGTAAGATGGTGATGTTGTTCGTTTTCCTTCTTTACTTAAATAAGTTAAGATGTCATCTATAAATACGATAACAGATTAGTCTATATGAATTTGCATACGCGGTTCAAGAGGTTTATGGATACGGGCGAGCCCTAAATAAATCAAACGGTACTAAGAGAGATTTACAACTAACGTTGCGAGTCCGGAAAATGGCTTAGGAGACATCGTCTCACTTAACCCCCAATTGATGATAACCGGAACGGAGGTCGATTTGGAACATACGGGATTCGTGCAAATAATCATAAGGTCATGGATGCGAGGGAGAGGGTATCGGTTTCCAACCGAAAATTACTCAGTTCACAATAATCTATACAAGATGATGGGGAAACATTTTTTTTTTTTTTTTTTTTTTTTTTTTTTTAAACGAATAGGTTCCGAGCTCCCTAGTTCTATAGGTGTCAAGTCAAAATTCTTAACGTATTTCCTCCAATAAAATTTATAGGCACACAATATTTCCCCGTCGGTCACTTAAATCGTCTAAGTAGTATCTGGGGGAAAGAGGTGGAATATAAAGAGCATGAGTCAAATCCTTGGTTATAAAACGTCTAGCGGTAATCGAATCGAACAAGTATGAAATATACGGTTTGTTGTGAAGAAACGTACCCGTAACTAATTGTCGTTCCGGAAATCCTATGTGTTAAGGTTGAAAGCTCATTCGCGTACATTAGGGTGGGCGTTCTTCTTGGGACATGCATTCTTAAAATGACCCAGTTGTCCACATTCAAAACAAGCACCCCTTCTGCGTGCACTGGGCACCTTTTTAGCGACGGGGGCGGCACCCTTACAACTATGGGCCACATGGCCACTTCTTTGACACTTGATGCAAAATGGTCCGCCACATTTTCCATAATGATGTTTGTGGCACGTGTTGCAAAAAGGTCGTGTTCCAGCATAATTTTTCCTGCCGCCGGGGGTGAAAGGCTTCTTGGTGGAGTCGTTGTGGTAGTGGTTGCTTGATGGAGAGGCTTCCTGTTTTCTTTTGTTGTTAACTGGTTGGGCCTCGGCCGTTGGTGCCAGTGCTTCAATTTCATCCACCGTTTTTATAAATCGGCGGGCTATCATCACAGCCTCTTGTAGGTCGGCGGGTCTTAATGGCATTACCCCGTGTGGAATGCTCTTAGGGAGGCCATCCATGTAAAACTCAACTCCTTGGGGCCCGGGAGCCCGGAGGTTTGGACAAATTGAGGTTAGTTCGGCAAACCGTTGATTATAAGCTTCGAGGTCATCTCGGGCTATTTTTAAATTTCTTGGCCCCTGTTCGAGCCTTCGAGTCTCTTCGCGCGGGAAGTATTCGGTGGTCATTCTTTCTCTTAATTCGGTCCAAGAGAGTGTAAGGGCTTCATCGATACCCACCGATTGTACATACGTGTTCCACCATGAGAGAGCAATACCGGTGAGAGTGAGGGTGGAAAACTTGACCTTATCTTGGTCCCGACAACCGCTTATACTAAAAACGGCTTCTGTTTGTTCGAACCATCGGGTGAGAGCAACCGGTCCTTCGGTTCCATTGAAAGTGGGAGGATTGTACTTCATGAAGTTTTTGTAGGAGCACCCCCCGTTTGAATTACCGACCCCATGATTGTTGTTGTTGTTGGAGAAGTGACCGGCCACTGCCTCTCCCACAGCGGTGGCTATCATTCGTTGAAGAGCTTGTTCGAGAGTTTCGGGAGGGGTATTGTGTTGACCTTGGTGAGCCATTGTTCCTTCATGAGACAAGAATATCGTTGGTTAGTATTTTCAACAATACTAACCGTGGCATGGAATAAGGATAGAGAGAAAATTTTCCTTGACTCGCCTTAAATTCTCTATGTCATAATGTCGGAACGTCCATGTGAATCACCGTAATATAATCCCGGAAATTATATTACCCTGATTCTCATGTGCATTTAACATTACTTCATAAAGTCAAGGTGGCGCACCAACAAAATTTATCAACGTAAGATCAAGATCGAATACGAGTTAGATATGCTAGAAGAGTTCGAGTATAAATGCACAATTAGTCAAATAATTCCTACTTCAGTCTATATGCCGGTTGTAGTCTAGATTCACCTATGTACCCTATGACTCGGGGTGAACACAAATGAACTCTAAATCCCTACAACCAAGGCTCTGATACCAACTGTAGCGACCCCGACAAATCGTCAAGTGACGGCGTCGGCTACGTGGGTCCCATTACCTGATTATAAGTCTTTAAGACAAAGTTTGACCAAAATATGTCGCCTTCATTTCAAAATAAAGATTGTTCCCAAAGTTCACAAGAATTGTTCAACCAATAGTTAAGTTACAACGTTATAATACGAATGAAATCTAGGCGACACGGTTTAAAGTAAAGTCAAAAGACGCTCCATGAAATGCATGTATACTCGACATCGGATGCAAGTATCAAATAGTAAGCGGAAGCATGTTTCACATATCGTGCATGACCTGAGAAAAACATAGAAATCTGTCAACGAAAACGTTGGTGAAATCATAGGTTTAAGTAAGTAAGTACAAGTGAACCACAAGATTTGCATCAATGAAATAATAGTAATACATTCCAAAAGTTTGTTTCACGAGCACCCAATTATCAAAGCTTAACATTCCTTCCATTGTATACCCCATCACTTAGTGCTAGAACAAACACTGATTCTCGAAAATATATTTCACCCGTAGACGGTAGCGAACCGTCAAGGATGAGGGTTGTCAACCCATATGGCCATATAACATAAGTTCTCGCTTACACCCGGCAAGTGTAACTAATGATAATCGAATTGAGGATTTTGTTCTAAACTCGTATGTAGAATGTTTGTTTTCCCGTTCTTGTGTTCACTTAGTTCAAAAGAATCGTTTATGTTTTCTCATCCCAATATAAGTTCAAAAAGAGTAAAAGTGGGACTATGATCTCACCTTTGATTGCAAGTGTAAATAGGTACTTCAACAAGTAATGTGCGCAAAGGACAACGCTAGTCTCGACCTAAACAAAGGTTGTATCAATAACGATAGTCACGAAGGGTCAAAGTTGTTCAATTAGTCCTATGGCTCGACACGACTCGATTATGTAGCATGTGAAGCAAATTGTCAAATTTCATGCAAGATACAAGTATAAAAGCATGTTAGGAAGATTGCATAAAAGTTTGGTTAAGTTTGACTAAAAGTCAAACTTGGTCAAAGTCAACAAAAAAGTCAACGGGGTCGGGTTGGATATCCGACAATTTTTCTAAGTTACATAATCATATATGAGCATGTTGGCCAAGTTTCATGTTAATCGGAAGTCCGTAGCATAGCAAACATTTTCATGTCACATGACCAAGCGAACAGCCAGTTTTAGCCAAATGGGACGGCGTCCTGATAAGCTAGACGGCGTCCCGATTTGAAGGCTGGGACGGCGTCCCGAGAAGCTAGACGGCGTCCCGGCTTGAAGGCTGGGACGGCGTCCCTAGAAGCTAGACGGCGTCCCGGCTTGAAGGCTGGGACGGCGTCCCTAGAAACTAGACGGCGTCCCGGCTGTTTTCCAGGCCCTGTTGTTTGCTGCAACTCTAAGTGCACGAACCAACAATCAAACCAACCCAAATTACAAACCGCAAACAATTAGAACATGTATTTTATATCACCGGAAAGGTAATTTGACGAGGAAAACACCTGGACACATTTCATCAAGCAATTCAACACTTACACACCCCAAAACCGCATTTAAACGTCCATAATCAAGGTTCAAGTTCCAAATATGCATTTCATGATTCGGGCAACCAATTTACATGTATGATATGCCGTTTCGAAGGTAATCATACACACATTGCAACAAAATTATTATCTACAATATTTCATAGCATTTGGTGCATCAAAAGTTCATCTAAAGCTTATCAAACCCTAATCCAAGTTCACAAAATCAATAATCATGTTAATGTAAGGTTTTCATGTCAATCAACACACCAAAACGAAGCTATTGAAGTAACTAACACTTTGAACACACAAACATTAACATCTAAACACATTTCATCATCCAAAATCAAGGATTAAGCATACACTTTTCATTTTCAAGCTAGTTACACCAAAACATCAAGATCGAGCATACAAATCATATATTCATGTTATACACGAGCCATGGACACTAACTAACAACATACCAAGTCAAAAACACGAATTTGAGAAATCTAGAGTTTTAGAAATGTTACCCAAAATCGAAGTGGTTAGCATCAAATCGAAGAGGATGATGAGAGGATCAAGAATATGTAGTCGGATTTGTTGTGAGCTTCCAAGATCAAAATTAGATGATGAATTTGTGTTTGTGTTCTTGAGAGAAAAGGAAGAAAGAAAAAGAGGAAGAAGATGGTGAAATGAAGTGTGTGGTGGTGAGGAGTCACTAGTTAGCCAAGTTTACCCGAGTGGCGAGATTAGTCCCTCAAGTTTGTTGTCGGGTGCGGGAAATAACCAAACGACTATTTTTAAAACGCAAGTTAACGAGAGATGTTATAATCGAGTAACGGGATTATCACGAACACTAGTTAACGAAAGATACAAATTTGAATAGCGAAAGATATTATATATAAAAAAAAAAGACGGTGTTAAAATAAATTTAACGGAAAATCACGGGATGTTACAAAGAACACTTAGAACTTGAAGATAGAACTTGAGAGAGATCAATTAGTTAAAGAAAATTGAAGAATGAAAGTGTTTGTAGGTGTTTTTGGTCGTTGGTGTATGGATTAGATATAAAGGATATGTAATTTTGTTTTCATGTAAATAAGTCATGAATGATTACTCATATTTTTGTAATTTTATGAGATATTTCATGCTAGTTGCCAAATGATGGTTCCCACATGTGTTAGGTGACTCACATGGGCTGCTAAGAGCTGATCATTGGAGTATATATACCAATAGTACATACATCTAAAAGCTATGTATTGTACGAGTACGAATACGGGTGCATACGAGTAGAATTGTTGATGAAACTGAACGAGGATGTAATTGTAAGCATTTTTGTAAAGTAGAAGTATTTTGATAAGTGTCTTGAAGTCTTTCAAAAGTGTATGAATACATATTAAAACACTACATGTATATACATTTTAACTGAGTCGTTAAGTCATCGTTAGTCGTTACATGTAAGTGTTGTTTTGAAACCTTTAGGTTAACGATCTTGTTAAATGTTGTTAACCCAATGTTTATAATATCAAATGAGATTTTAAATTATTATATTATCATGATATTATGATGTATGAATATCTCTTAATATGATATATATACGTTAAATGTCGTTACAACGATAATCGTTACATATATGTCTCGTTTTAAAATCATTAAGTTAGTAGTCTTGCTTTTACATATGTAGTTCATTATTAATATACTTAATGATATGTTTGCTTATCATAATATCATGTTAACTATATATATATATATATATATATATATATATATCCATATATATGGCATCATATAGTTTTTTTCAAGTTTTAACGTTCGTGAATCACCGGTCAACTTGGGTGGTCAATTGTCTATATGAAACCTATTTCAATTAATCAAGTCTTAACAAGTTTGATTGCTTAACATGTTGGAAACACTTAATCATGTAAATAACAATTTCATTTAATATATATATATATATATATATATATATATATAAACATGGAAAAGTTCGGGTCACTACAGTACCTACCCGTTAAATAAATTTCGTCCCGAAATTTTAAGCAGTTGGAGGTGTTGACGTATCTTCTGGAAATAAATGCGGGTATTTCTTCTTCATCTGATCTTCTCGTTCCCAGGTGAACTCGGGTCCTCTACGAGCATTCCATCGAACCTTAACAATTGGTATTTTATTTTGCTTAAGTCTTTTAACCTCACTATCCATTATTTCGACGGGTTCTTTGATGAATTGAAGTTTTTCATTGATTTGGATTTCATCTAACGGAATAGTGAGATCTTCTTTAGAAAAACATTTCTTCAAATTTGAGACGTGGAAAGTGTTATGTACAGCCGCGAGTTGTTGAGGTAACTCAAGTCGGTAAGCTACTGGTCCGACACGATCAATAATCTTGAATGGTCCAATATACCTTGGATTTAATTTCCCTCATTTACCAAATCGAACAACGCCTTTCCAAGGTGCAACTTTAAGCATGACCATCTCTCCAATTTCAAATTCTATATCTTTTCTTTTAATATCAGCGTAGCTCTTTTGTCGACTTTGGGCGGTTTTCAACCGTTGTTGGATTTGGATGATCTTCTCGGTAGTTTCTTGTATTATCTCCGGACCCGTAATCTGTCTATCCCCCAATTCACTCCAACAAATCGGAGACCTGCACTTTCTACCATAAAGTGCTTCAAACGGCGCCATCTCAATGCTTGAATGGTAGCTGTTGTTGTAGGAAAATTCTGCTAACGGTAGATGTCGATCCCAACTGTTTCCGAAATCAATAACACATGCTCGTAGCATGTCTTCAAGCGTTTGTATCATCCTTTCACTCTGCCCATCAGTTTGTGGATGATAGGCAGTACTCATGTCTAGACGAGTTCCTAATGCTTACTGTAATGTCTACCAGAATCTTGAAATAAATCTGTCATCCCTATCCGAGATAATAGAGATTGGTATTCCATGTCTGGAGACGACTTCCTTCAAATACAGTCGTGCTAACTTCTCCATCTTGTCATCTTCTCTTATTGGCAGGAAGTGTGCTGACTTGGTGAGACGATCAACTATTACCCAAATTGTGACGATCGCTCCAAATCCATATGGACGAACACGTCATTCATTGATTTCATTGCGAGGTATTTGACCTCTATATGATACGTTTTGTAAACATTGCATTCTTTTGAAAAGGCACACCATAAATGAATATTTAAATCAAAGGTTTTCGACATCTGATGATTTCTACATATAGACAATCACCATAAATAATAGTTTACAACATCATTTCTGTTGACAATGCAGTCAAAATAAGATACATGGTGATGATTTGGTAAATGCAACGTCTCCTTGAAAAATATGTCATGTAAGACTCCATGCACATAGCTTGTTTAACATCTAAGCAAACAGCGGAAGACTTCTAGGAAACCTGAGAATAAACATGCTAACAAGTGTCAACACAAAGGTTGGTGAGTTCATAGTTTTAATGTTGCGCATAATCTGTATATAAAGGTGGATCACAAGATTTCAGTTGTTCAATCCAGAAACGTTTATCAAAATATTCTACGAAATTGAGCACCCTGGTAACTAAACTTAACGTATATATAATTTGTACCCTTTGTATAATCATCTTAATAATACACGCAAACCAACGTGTACGCTTCTCAAATAGCATACGTCCGTTAAAAGGCTAGTGCTCTAGCTCGGACGGGGATATCAAGCCCTATGGATCCATATACTACTACTCGCGCCCACCAGTTCTTATAACTGGCAGTTACTAGTTACCAAAGCTAAGGGATTTTCGGTTCAAACTCAGTATAGAATTTAGTATGTACTTGTGTCCATTGTTTAAAATAAATTGCATGTATTCTCAGCCCAAAAATATATTGAGTAAAAGGGATCATATGAAACTCACGCATATAAATATTGTATATCGGTTAATAAAGCATTTGCATGTATTCTCAGCCCAAAAATATATGTAAAAAGGGATCAAATGAACTCACGCATATAAATATTGTATATCGGTTAATAAAGCATTTGCATGTATTCTCAGCCCAAAAATATATGTAAAAAGGGATCAAATGAACTCACGTATATAAATATTGTATATTGGTTAATAAAGCATTTGCATGTATTCTCAGCCCAAAAATGTAGAGAGTAAAAGGGATCTTATGAAACTCACACAAAATCAGTTTTAGTATTTGTATCCATTTAGTAAAACAGTTTATAAAACTGCGCATGTATTCTCAGCCCGAAAATATGTATAAAAAGAAAAAGGGATCATATGAAACTCACTGTATAATATTGATATACAATATTGCAGGAAAGCACGTAGACGCATCTGAGATGATAAACACGAGGTTTGATTCACAAAAAATACCCCCGAACATTACCCATAACCTCCTTGGCAATAACCCATAATTTCCTTAGCTCTAGCTTGCTCGAAAACTCATTTTGAAAATTACTTGGGCAGCACTCCGTCGTAATATTTGATGTACATTATTATTTTTGTATCGCAAAAATAATAACACTAATAATAAAAAAAATAATAAGATTAATAATAATCTTAATAATAATAATAATAATAATAATAATAATAATATAAATAATAAATAAAATAAATACGGAGTAATATGTATGTGTGTGTTTTTTTTTCTTTCTTTACTCGGCAGAAAATGTTGCAATTTATAGAACCTGGCCTGAAATCTGGAGTCATGCGACTCGCATGGAAATGGCCTTCTGGCCATGCGACTCGCATGAGGACCAGGGACAGCTCACATTGTTTTTGTCCTAACATTTGTCGACATAATAAAATATAAATATAATATATATAATTTAAATTAATTAATTATATATTATATTAAATTCACGTGCATAGTTGACTTGTAATTTTTGTTCCGATAAGTCGTACGTTGTCACTCGACTTATGTCCCGGTTCCGATTTTTCGAACGCCCTTTCGTACGCTGAGAAAACTTGTACTTTACGTTTCGTGAATCGTACCTTTGTCAAAATATAGTCTTAAATCATCCATAAAATATACCACTGTAGCAAAGTTACTGTAGCAAAGTCAATTTTTACTGTAGCAATTCACTGTAGCAAAGTCAATTTCACTGTAGCAAATAGTGATTTTCAAAAACACTGTAGCATTTTGGGTACTGTAGCAATTTGAAAATGTTACTATCGTTTACTAAATAACTTAAAATTATATATATGTATATATCTTTTTAATATATATAAATCAGTTTTTAAATACACATTGGAAGTTATTTATAAATAAATTTTAATAATAAATATTTCAACTTATCATATATATTCAAATAGATATTTAAACCAATAAGTTTAATGTACGGTATCAAATAATTAATACATTGTTACCTTTTCAAGTTATAGTATATATGTATCTATTTACATATAATTGTTCGCGAATCGTCAAAAACAACTGAAAGGTATTTAAATATATAAAAGTAGTTCAAAAATTTTGAGATTCAGTTTTACAGACTTTGCTTATCGTGTCGAAAATGTTAATCATACAAAGATTAAGTTTAAATTTGGTCAGAAATTTCCGGGTCATCACACAAATAGTATCATAACCACTTGCAGTCCTTGACAATTTAGTAATGAAATCCATGGTAATGTTTTCCCATTTCCATTCCGGGATTTCAGGTTGTTGTAGTAGACCTGATGGTTTCTGATGTTCAGCTTTGACCTTAGAACACTTCAAACATTCTCCTACATATTTAGCAATATCGGCTTTCATACCTGGCCACCAAAAATGTTTCTTAAGATCCTTGTACATCTTCCCCGTTCCAGGATGTATTGAGTATCTGGTTTTATGAGCTTCTCTAAGTACCATTTCTCTCATATCTCCAAATTTTGGTACCCAAATTCTTTCAGCCCTATACCAGGTTCCGTCTTCCCGAATATTAAGATGCTTTTCCGATCCTTTGGGTATTTCATCCTTTAAATTTCCCTCTTTTAAAACTCCTTGTTGCGCCTCCTTTATTTGAGTAGTAAGGTTAGCGTGAATCATTATATTCATAGATTTTACTCGAATGGGTTCTCTGTCCTTTCTGCTCAAGGCGTCGGCTACCACATTTGCCTTCCCCGGGAGGTAACGAATCTCAAAGTCGTAATCATTCAACAATTCAATCCACCTACACTGCCTCATATTCAGTTGTTTCTGATTAAATATGTGTTGAAGACTTTTGTGGTTGGTATATATAATACTTTTGACCCCATATAAATAGTGCCTCCAAGTCTTTAATGCAAAAACAACAGCGCCTAATTCCAAATCATGCGTCGTATAATTTTGCTCGTGAATCTTCAATTGTCTAGACGCATAAGCAATCACCTTCGTCCGTTACATTAATACACAACCGAGACCTTGCTTTGATACGTCACAATAAATCACAAAATCATCATTCCCTTCAGGCAATGACAATATAGGTGCCGTAGTTAGCTTTTTCTTCAATAATTGAAACGCCTTCTCTTGTTCATCCTTCCATTTAAATTTCTTCCCTTTATGCGTTAATGCAGTCAAGGGTTTTGCTATTTTGGAGAAATCTTGGATCAATCTTCTGTAGTAACCAGCCAATCCTAAAAATTGACGTATATGCTTCGGAGTTTTTGGGGTTTCCCACTTTTCAACGGTTTCGATCTTTGCTGGGTGCACCTGGATACCTTCTTTGTTCACTATATGACCGAGGAATTGAACTTCTTCCAACCAAAATGCACACTTTGAAAACTTAGCGTACAGTTTTTCTTTCCTCAATACTTCTAGCACTTTTCTCAAATGTTCTTCGTGCTCTTGATCATTCTTTGAGTAAATAAGTATGTCATCAATGAAAACAATGACAAACTTGTCAAGATATGGCCCATACACTCGGTTCATAAGGTCCATGAACACAGCTGGTGTGTTAGTCAATCCAAACGGCATAACCATAAACTCGTAATGACCATAACGCATCTTAAAAGCAGTTTTTGGAATATCATCCTCCTTTACTCGCATTTGATGATATCCAGAACGTAAATCGATCTTCGAATAAACCGACGAGCCTTGTAGTTGATCAAATAAGTCGTCAATTCTCGGCAGTGGATAACGATTTTTGATGGTAAGTTTGTTCAACTCTCTGTAGTCAATACACAACCTAAATGTACCATCCTTCTTCTTGACAAACAAAATAGGAGCTCCCCATGGTGATGTGCTTGGTCGAATGAAACCACATTCTAATAGTTCTTGCAGTTGGCTTTGCAGTTCTTTCATCTCGCTGGGTGAGAGTCTATAAGGAGCACGAGCTATTGGTGCAGCTCCTGGTATAAGATCTATTTGAAATTCAACAGATCGATGTGGAGGTAGTCCCGGTAATTCTTTCGGAAATACATCGGGAAATTCTTTTGCGACGGGAACATCATTGATGCTCTTTTCTTCAGTTTGTACTTTCTCGACGTGTGCTAGAACAGCATAGCAACCTTTTCTTATTAGTTTTTATGCCTTCAAATTACTAATAAGATGTAGCTTCGTGTTGCCCTTTTCTCCGTACACCATTAAGGGTTTTCCTTTTTCTCGTATAATGCGAATTGCATTTTTATAACAAACGATCTCTGCTTTCACTTCTTTCAACCAGTCCATACCGATTATCACATCAAAACTCCCTAACTCTACTGGTATCAAGTCAATCTTAAATGTTTCGCTAACCAGTTTAATTTCTCGATTCCGAGATATATTATCTGCTGAAATTAATTTACCATTTGCTAATTCGAGTAAAAATTTACTATCCAACGTGTAACGACCCTGGATTTTCCAACGTTATTTATTAATAATTGTTATTATTAATACTTGTGATTTAACAAATGTATGTTATTACATTTACTTGATGCCATGATTAACCGTACTTGACTTTAATTGCCCGAAACGTCTTTGTGACACCCGAAACTTCACGAATAATATTTTCAAGTATTATTTACATTCATGATTAAGTTTATTAATCATTTTAATTAACTATTGTTGTTAGTTAGTTACTTGGGCTTTTAATTGGATAAACTTGTTAACTAGCACACATAGGCTTTTAATTGAACTTGGGCCTTTATTAGTATTAGTGGACTTTAGAAACCCACCCTACATATTAATGGACTTAGTTAGCCCACTAACACTTGTAAGTATCACTTAGGATGGAAACTAGTTAGTTTGTGCAATTGGAATCTTGTTAGCTCATAATCCCCATGAAACCCCATCTATTAACCACCCTTTTGAACTTTAACATGCTAGTAACCATCAAACAAAGCCTTCCCTCTTTTTTTTCTCAGCTGGCCGTGGCCTATGGGTGCCCAAGGAGTGGTTTTTGTTTCATTTTTCATTACTTACTTCATTCTCATTTACTCACTCTCAAAACACACACATACTTGCTTCATCTTTTCTCTCATTTTTCTTTCTTTTTTGTAAGTAATTGGAACTTATTTTCTCTTCTTCTTTTCCTTGTAAAACCGTAGCATAATCACTCTCATCATCATCATCTTTGTTGTTGTTAGATTACTTGTTAGTTATAGTTGTTTACTTACTTGTTGTTGTTGAAACTTACTAGCTTTCAAGAAGCAAACTTATTAGTTTGATTCTTCATCTAACTTGTTCTTACAAGGCATACAAGAACATAAAGTTTCTAGCTTATGTTCTTCATTTATTATTTCAAAAGTTTGTAAGTTCATGTGTTGATTTCATACTTGTAGTTCTTGAAGTAAACTTAAAGTTTACTTTACTTAAAGATCAAACTTTGGTTGAATCTTTAAAAGTATGAACAACCATGGACCTTTTACTTGCTTACTTAGTTTATCTCTTTATAACATGCACTTTAATTTCATGTTTGTTAGTTAAATGGTCAAGTACTACAAGTTAGTCTTGATCTCATTAATCTTGAACTAAAAGTTAACTTGAAAGTTCAAGAACACATAAATAAGCTTTCTTTAACTATAACTTTGTACACTTATGCTTGATCTAGTCTTTTGAGTCTTGGATCTTCAAGATCTAACTAAGAACTATGTTCTACTACTTAAGATCTTGATTTCATAAGTTTACTTCAAGTTTGTAACTTGTTTTTACTTTTAAAGTTCATGTAAGTGTTAGATCTAAGACTTTGATGTAACTTTGGTTCATCAAAACACTTGCAACACTTAAGTTAGTTGTGCTTCATGTCTTAGACTTGCACTTGGGTTATGATGGTCAAATCTTGGTCAAGATGATGCAAACACATCAATGAGTTGTACACTTGAAGCTATACGCATCAAGGATGAGAACCGTGATAAGCATCAAGCATCAAACTCACCGAAACCCATTATTTTACTGCTTTCTGTCTTCTACCTACTGTTTTCTGGTTTTTGTAATAGACCAGTACACCTGGGCTACTGTAACCATGATTTTCAGATAGATCTTTTCTGACCTACTCGCACTTAGACCATCGCCACGGTCAAACAAGGATGAGTTTGCTTCTGTAAATTTTACCATAATTAAAGGACTCGTATACGGAGCCATGGCCACTGGTCTCACCTTAATTCAGTAAGGGTAGAGGCCGTGGTGACTGATCGAAGTCAGCCTTTGTTTTAAACTACTTTCATAAACGAAACCTACTTTACACCTTTTGTTTGATGATGAATGATGATGACCCTTAAGACCTTATTTACATACTTTTAAAACCTATTCGGACGATTTACTGACTTAGTACTATTTGACTTAGGTTGAGGACCCGTTTGGATGACCTTCATTACTTGCTTACTTTCTGAGTCATACTTTACCGCTACATTATCATTGTGAGTTATAGCATTCCCTTTTTACTTTAACTATTTTGGGAACTGAGAATACATGCGGATTTTATGTTTTACATACTAGGCACGAGTACTTAAACTTATATATGTGTGGGTTATACAACGGCATAAACATTCCCTTTAGCTCGGTAACGTTTAATCATTGGTTTTTGAACCGTGAACGCGAATCTTAGATATGGATCCATAGGGTTTGACATCCCCACTCGGGCTAGTAGCGCTAGCATTTAACGAGTGTTTAATACTTCGTAAACATACGCACTTGCCAAGTGTACTTTCAGGGGGTATAAACGTTAAGTTAGTTACCAAGTGCCCACGGTTAACATATACTTTATCATACTATTTTGAAACGCTCTTTGTAGCACTGAAATCTCGTGGCCTACCTTACATTACTGTTATACTTAAACTATAGCTCACCAACCGTTGTGTTGACGTTTTTAAGCATGTTTTTCTCAGGTGCTTGATGTTAGCTTCCACTGTGTACTAGTCGTGCTGTAGACACCCGCTGCTTAGAGTTGTTATCGCATGAACTACTTTATTTTGCATTCAAACATTAGTACTTTTGAACTATGACTTGTAACGACCGTTGTGGTCACATACACTTATTATTTGCTTCTACTTAGTGAAGCATGCTTTTGGATTGTAAAACATTCGATGTTGGTTTAGACATCACTTTATTAATGAATGCAAACTCTTTTTGAAAACGCATATAGTACTTAACCTTGTAATGATCCTGTTGTTGATGATTCATATACGATGGTTTTGTACGGGGCATCACATTTGGTATTAGAGCATTGGTTGTAGGGAATTAGGATGCATTAATGAGTCTAAGACCGACCCGAGTAGGATTCACTAATAGGACTAATCTACAACTTGCTAGTTTACGTGTTTCTGCTGAACTTACTGCATGCTGCTGCTTAATTTTACTGCTATATGCCGTATGCTACTACATGATTTCACTACTGTATGAAATTACTTGCTTTCGATTGCATGCTACTTTTGTACGATTCGTTATTATTGCCATGCTACTTATTGTTATGCATGATTTAAACTGTTGGCCTAATACGTGCTTGCTTTATGACTTACTGACATGGAAAATTTATTTTTCCTTGTTTAGATGTCGGATGTTCCACCTGCTATCGTTTTGGGCAGTTTAGACTCTTCAGCTACTCCACCTACCACCGTTGCCGATTCACCGATCCCGATACGCACAAGTGACCCCGGCGCATCATCTTCCGGGACTAGCAGCCAGCCGCCTATACCAGTGGCTACTATTGACGGACACGTGGACCCTACGGAGTTTCCAGCTCCGTCTGCTCCCGGACCCTCGGAGTCACAGCCCCGCATCGGTGGTGTTGTGATTCCTGCGGAGTTCGGGGAAGGGCCATTCCGTAACCATATGCGCATGACGCACTCCTAATGGACGTTTAGTGCCGATTCCGCCATTCAGATACAGACAGATGATGGCCGCTCATGGACGACCAGTTCAGCCACCCGTGTCACCACCACATGATTCTGAGGATCCTTCATCCGATGACTCCTCTACAGATGACTCCAGTGACTCCGACGAAGAGAACCTTGATGATGTACCTATACAGGCACCCTCCACCCCGCCGAAGAAGCGGTACCGTCCTGATGGCACCGTCATTCCAGGGGTGAATGTAGGTCGTGCTTTCACTGACGCTTTTGGTCGGCGTCGGAGGGTTACTGCCCATAAGCGGCTTGTGCCGTACCCTGCCGACCCACAGATACGTAAGGTTCCCCGTTACGTACTGACTATTTCTGGAGCCGGAACATCTGCACCCCGTTTCGTGCGGTCTGCACCACCCGCACCACCGGCACCACCCGCACCACCTGCACCACCAGCACCACCTACCCCACCATCTCCCACTGTCGAGGAATTGACAAGGGAGGTGGGAATCCTCCGAGCTCGGGTTACTGAGCTCGAGGAGCAGTTGGCTCAGGTTTTAGACATCCTACACCCACCTTCACCGTAGGACCTTTTGTATTAGATTTCATGATGTAATCTAGTTGAAGTTTTATGTTTCACTTATGTATTGTACGAACTTATTCATGATGTATGAAACTTATTATTAATGAATGGAAACTTTGTGATGTTACTTTTTGCACAAGTGTTATATTTGATGGAATTCAACATTATAACATGTTCTTGATATAAACATAATCACAAACCAATTTTTGAAAGTTAATGAAAGCGGAAGCATGATTATCAAGAAAAACAGTTTATGTGCATAACCATTTTTATTTGAATTCCATGTAATATCAAGTCTTGAAAATAGGCTTACATATAATTAGCAAGGAAGTAAGAATATATTACCTCCTCAAGTAAATTGAGGGCTGAATATGATGAGCAAAGTGATGGAAAAAGAGTGTAAAACCCCAAGCTTTTGATGCACTAACACCACCCTTAAATTAGTTAGGATTAAGACACCCAAACACTAGTAAGACCAAGCTTTAAACCTCTTTTATATGCTGGAAAAATTTAGACAGCAGCAACTCAAGAGATGATGATGAATGTGAGCTCCAAAACTATGAAACCTCAAGGGATAATACCCCAAGCCAACCTCCAACACCTAGTACTTTAGTTAGGATTCAATTGGACACTTGAATTAGCTAGTAAACCAAGCAAGAACCCTTCTCTTTTTAGCTCCAAAATTCGGCCAGAATTTGAATGGTAAGAGAAAGAGATGTTATCAAAGATATTACACTTATCAATGAGTCAAAATTCTTGGTTTTATGGTTAAGCATGCATATGTGAAGTTGTGCTATCTAAAAGTAACCAAATTGTGCATGTGAGGCTCCCTTGGAGAGAGCAAAACCGTCCCCCATGGGACTTTTATAAAACAATGGGATTTTTTTATAAAACTTGTTAATAAATCATGCATTTGTCAAGTTACTTTTATTTTATAAACCATTTTATAAAATATAACACAATTTAATTATTTAAAACCTATAAATAATTAAATCTTCATCATATAAATTATCCAAGTAATTAATCTTAAGTGATAATATTTTAGAAACCCAATTTTCTAAAATCCAAGTGTCGTGTATTTACTTAATGATCTAATCGTTAAGCTTAAATACGTTTAAGGCGTTGGTAAGCTTGTTATTGGGTATGACCCGACTTGGATCATAACATATTAGCCACATTAATTTAATATGTTTTTTGGGAATAGGAAAAACCTACAATCTCCCACTTGCACGAGAAACGTAAGAAATTAATGCAAGCGATGGATACCACCTAACGATCGTCCATCACCCCCAATATGTTATGACTTTTGCCATTCAATAACATCATCCCTTTCGAGTTCCCATCTCGAATATGAATAGGTGAATCTTTTCATATTATCCTTTCGTCCTAGATGTCATGTTAAATCCAAGAGACACAGAGTGATCACTCTCTTCTAGATTTAACTTTATCAGGCCTTAAACATCTGACTCTCAACGAATAAGAGGGACAAATTCCATCATGACTACATATGTCCTAAATACATACCTTGCATTATACCTGAGCTCTTCCTTATGAACTACCATATTTCAGAATAGCGAAGGAAAGAATCAAGGCATAATACCTGGTAAATATCCGAACCCAATACGTATCTCAGGTCAGAGGATACAATGATATTCGCCTTTACTCAAGATTACATGTGATCAACCACAAAGGCTCCATTTAGTAAATCTTGAGAGCGGGTTGATGCGGTAGCAGAGTGGTATAAAATACTATTAAATTTTTGCAGGAAATACTATTAAATACGATACAATTTTACACAAGATATTTATTTATTTATAGAATGGATATACTTAAACCTTGCTACAACACTTATAGGCAGTGTACCTAATCGTACAGTAGTGTAGTTTTTAGTAAGTCCGGTTCGTTCCACAGGGAAAATCTTTAAACAAAGCTTAACGCTATATTAGTTTACTTTTATAAAAATACAAATATATATATATATATATATATATAAGTAATATTATTATTATAAAGGGGGGTTTTTACCGTTTAATGACCGGTTTGTCGATTTTAAAACTTTAGTCGCAGTTAAAACCAAATGTAAAATATTAAAAATGAATACAAGACTTAAATTAAAGCATAAAGTAAATAACGATAATGAAATTGCGAATAATAAAAGTGCGATAAAATAAACTTGCGATAATTAAAAAGTACGATAATTAAAAGTGCAATTAAATACAATAATAATAAAAATGCGATATTTAGAAGTGCAATTAAATATAAAATAAAGGAAATTAAATATGAAATAAAAGAATTATGCTTATTTAAACTTCCGTAATCATGATGTTTGACGTGTTGATTTTTATTTTATGCCCATGGGTTAATTGTCCTTTGTCCTGGATTATTTAATATGTCCGTCTGGTTTTTGTCCATAACAGTCCATCAGTCATAAATATAAAATGCGTGTGTCCTCGTCAAATTATCCTTATACCCGAAGTTAAATATTCCAACTAATTGGGGACTTAAACTGTAACAAGATTTTAATACTTTGTTTAATAATTACACCAGGATGTCGACTGAGTGTAACCCAAGGTTTTAATATTTTGTTATCAATTATACCAAGTGTCCTTGTACATAATTTCACCCCTGTTTTAATTATTCTAGTGGCTATTAATCCATTCCCGTGTCCGGTTAAATGAACGATTATTCGTTGGTATAAATACCCCGCCCATCGTGTCCGATCGAGTGTATATGGTAATTTATAGGGACGCCCAATTGTAAATCTTAATATTAACATTAACAAACTATCATTTAGTTAAACAAATATAAAGCCCATTAATTGCCCATAGTCTAATTTCCACAAGTGTCGTTCTTTTGTCCAAACCCCAATTATGGTACAAAGCCCAATTACCCAATTTTAGTAATTAGCCCAACATCATGATTACTTCGTTTTAAATAAGCATAATAATAACTTAGCTAAGAGACATTAATGTAAAAAGGTTGAACATAACTTACAATGATTAAAAATAGCGTAGCGTTACACGGACAGAATTTCGACTTACACCCTTACAATATTCGCTAACATACCCTTATTATTAGAATTATAATTAAAATTAAAATTAAAATATAAATTATAAATATAAATATATCGTATGAATGAGGAGAAAAAAGATGATGATTTGCGATCAGAATTCGGTTGCTTTTATAGGAAAATTCGACTTTTGGGGCTCCGAGACTCGCGGTGAAATACTCTTCAAACTCCGCGAGTCGCGGAGAATGAAATTACAGCTCAGTCCCTTTGGAGTCTTTCTTGCCGACGGTTTTTATTATTTATTATAATATATAAATAATTATAAGAATTATTTAAATATTATATTATATTTATGTGCATAGTTGACTTGTAATTTTTAGTCCGTTGCGTCGAGCATTGAGAGTTGACTCTAGTCCCGGTTCCGGATTTTCGAACGTCCTTGCGTACAATTTAATATCTTGTACTTTGCGTTTTGAATCTTGTACTCTTGTAATTTCGAGACGTTTCTTATCAATAATTGGAACCTCTTTGATTGTCTTTTGTACTTTTGAGCTTTTTGGTCGTTTGCGTCTTCAATTCGTCGAATCTGTCTTTTGTCTTCACCTTTTATTATTTAAACGAATATCACTTGTAAATAGAACAATTGTAACTAAAAGCTTGTCTTTCTTGAGGAATAATGCTATGAAATATATGTTCGTTTTTAGTATTATCAAATATTCCCACACTTGAGCGTTGCTTGTCCTCAAGCAATATCGTCTTGAAATACTAGAATCACTTCTTTATTCTTCACACTTTGTACATCAGTGATTTCTATACGGCGGTATAAACAATGGTAGTAACGATATGGTTTACAGTGCCACATGACTATAAAAATTTAGATCCATTAAGGAAATTGGATCTTTATGAAAATATTTGATCTTTTGAAAATTAAATCTAGTTTTTACCCTAGATAAGTTTTCCGGAATAACCCTTTACCGGTGTTTGCAAAATATTTTTGTGGGTTTGGTGGGTTTCAGATTTGAAAATTTTAGCTCAAAACTTGCGGTTTTGTGTCATCCACTTGCTAACCTTGTATTTGGAAAGCAACACGTCCAGTTTACTTGTCCCGTATATTACCTTTCGGTAAACTACCGTCCGGTTGAAAGGAAAGCGTTGAACAAGCAACTGTTAAGGCAATGTCCCCTGATATGCTTTTAATTATGGTCTATAACGTGTCGGACGCAATTACTATCCTTGGTAGGAGCAATAGTAAAGCTCACCCTTATAATAATTTTTTTTTTCGGTATGGCACAAGGTCCTGTCTTTTACCACTATGCAACCACCGTTCTTACGGTTGACACCCGATTTAGTTCAGGTGACCTAATAAATTCCAGGTGAATTCCTAGGATTTTACGTTCAATGGTAATGAACGCATTGAAAATAGGGTTTTCAGAAAACAAATCGGTTTGTAATTTTGATCAAAATATTTTCTCGTTCAAGCTCGAGTTTAGATATCATTGAATTCTATGAGTTTGAATTCTCAATCTTTAAGGTCAATCTCAAGGATTGAGTAATATCAGTCTTAAAAGCTGATTTTTAATCTTAAAGGAGATTATCCTTTCTTGGGATCTGATTCATTAGTCTTATCCAACTAATTTGCATGGTGCCCCCCATTGTACGAGATAAATCCTTCTCATGGTTAGGATAAATCTGACCACTTGGCGACCCTGTTTAATGCTGAGGTCCGTGGATTTCCCGCTGATTTTAGTGATGACTTTTCTAGATTTTTCGTCAACCTACAGCTGGTCTGGACGACAACTTCATGACCTAAATCAAGAAGCGCGTTTCTTTTTCGGAAGACTTTACTTCCTTTTAATGATGGAATTGATTCATCGTGTAGATCCATCTCTTCTTTTCTTTCATCAGTTAAAACAGTTTATTTTAGTCCAAAGCAAAAGTATTTTCAGTTATTTGTTACAGATATATGTGACATATGTTTAAGATAACTTGGTAAATTTTCCCACACTTGGCTTTTATTTTCCTTTTTATCGTCCTCTATTCCATTTTAAATGAATTTTAACATTTTAGTTTGTTTCTCAATTTATGTCCTTTCCGAGGTAACAATAATTTCGGTGTTAAAACCTAGTTTTATCGTTCATAAATATGTATAAACATGATTTTGAGTTCATTTAATTGAAAATTTTGAAAAATTTTACTAGAATTGGGTAGTTAGTATATAAGACTAGGGCTGTTCTTTTTTATCAGAGAGCACTAGATTCTAATACAACTACTGCTTTACTAGTATTTTTAATGGTAACCAAGTGTATAAAGTAAAAAATTTTAAAATCCGAAAGAATTTAACCCCTTCCCACACTTAAGATCTTGCAATGCCCTCATTTGCAAGAAATCAGGAATAATTTAAATTATTGAGGGTGATTTGTGTGAAAATGATTAAATTTTTACCAAAGTTTCCAAATATATTGGCGTTTGTTTGCTGAATGATAAATGGTGCACATCATTTGTTCATTCCGTCTTGTTGTTATTTCACATATATTTTGCATCTTGTCGTCAAAATTAGTTGCTTTTGCTGAACTTAATGCCAGTCTTTGAAAATGCGTTGTTTTACCCTGTTGTGTACATAAGATAAACTGCAACCATATATACATATTTTTGAAGTTTGGTATATTACCCCACATTCAAAAATTATTAAAATCTAAGAATTAAAGTTAGACAATTATAAAAACTATTACAATATTAACAAAAGTATTAAACGTATCAATCATTACAAATTACAAAAAAAAAAATAAGTATACTAGGGATGATACTGGTACCAATAGGGGTTCCAGGCATAACCATAGGTGCTATAGAATGCTTCGGCAGGGTTATACGTAGGATATGGTGGCTGCATCTCTATAGACCAGGGAGGGAAGATGGGTTTCGGTGTAGGAATATAGTTTCTACCTATATGTTGGCAATGAGCTATGATTTGGTTCTGATGAACTTGCCAATCTTCAAATGCTCTCTGTCTAGCATTTTCGTATTCCTGAGAAGCTATAAACCTTTGCATTTCTTGCATCTCAATCCCCCCTCCTACATTACCTTGCTGTTGGTTTCTCTCCACCTGTGGATGTCTACCATGGTATCGTACTGCGGCGTTATTTCGCCTCTTCAAAACTTTCGCACCATGGTATACATTTAAACCTATAGTATCGCGGGGTTCTGGTTCTTCT
Source organism: Rutidosis leptorrhynchoides (assembly GCF_046630445.1). Lineage (NCBI taxonomy): Eukaryota > Viridiplantae > Streptophyta > Magnoliopsida > Asterales > Asteraceae > Rutidosis > Rutidosis leptorrhynchoides. The sequence goes on along the minus strand of NC_092338.1, from coordinate 422,127,981 downwards.
ACTAATAATCCCCCCCGACTTATATCCACACCGAGATATTCACCAATCAAAGTAATAAAAATACCACCTCCTATTATGCTATGCGGTCGCATCCCCCGAACCATAGCTGATAAATAATAACCCACACAATACGGTATACTTACAGCGCTTTGTGGGTCTCGAATACACATATGGTAAAACAAATCCTGTTCATTTACTTTTTCCTTGTTCTTACCCCTTTGTGTAATCGAATTAGCTAAAAACCTATGTATCACTCTTAATTCGGCTCTATCTATATCCAAATAAGAGTAACTTCCCCCTTTGAAACGGTGATGGCTTGTCATTTGACTCCACACACCGTGTGTATCAAAATTTTCATCTATCTTTCTACCGTTTAGTATCAACCCTCTACAATCGGCAGATGCTAACTCCTCAGGCGTATATATACGTAAAGCCTGAGCCATGTCTAGTAAAGACATGTGGCGCATCGAACCGCCTAACAAAAATCTAATAAAAGAACGATCGGTTAAACTAGCTACCCGATCATTCAACTCTATACTACACAACAATTCTTCACACCATACTTTATATACAGGTCTACGCATGGTGAATAAACGTACCCAGTCATTAAAAGTAGAATTACCATGCCTCTGTACAAGTAATTCCCTAATTGGCCCGGCCAATTCTACAGCTTCTAAGGGTCCCCATTCTATGACCCTCGGTACCTCAACAACCTTAGAATGAAGAGTATGCAAACCCCTTTGATATTTTGGATAATCTATCCAAAGTCTGTCAAATCTCAGGTTCGGGTGCAACTCTTCCAAGTGCATATCGGAAAAGGTCATGACTGGATGAGGTATTTCCTGCTTGTAGTAGTTATCCACCTCCTGTTGTTCCGTATTCTCAGCAGGAGCATTACGGGCTTGGGATGAAGATTCACCCCTTTCAGTCTGCAAAACACATCAAACACAATTTTTGTGCATCCAAATATGCATTAGTGTCAGTAAAATCATCAATCAAAATAATTACAATGACATTTTAAACTTAAGCTTATTTTCACATTTTTATCAAATCTACACTTTTTCAAATAAGCATATACGAAAATGTTCGCCAAGTTCATAAGCATTCAACTCAAATAACATGTCAAAATAATCATTACTAGTAATTAAACAAGTTTCAAATGGCATTATCTTTCAAAAATCAAGTTCATGAATTTTAGACTTGAAAAAGTCCACTTTAATTCTCAAAATCATGTTTAGGCTCAAAGTTTGGATCATTTAACTACCTAAATATGTTACACTACTTAATTTAGCAACAATTCATGACAAAAATCGGCCATAACCTGTTTATATCAAAAAGCCCCAAATTGCTCAAGAACACAAACCATAGATTATTCAAAATTTGAAGTTTAAGGCTTCTAATCATGTTAAATAGCATCAATCTAGGTTATACAAGCATAATACATAAACAATTTAAGCTTAATTACACTAAAAAGCATCAAAATCAAATTGGGGAAAAAAATTGCTCAAGAACACTAATTTCGGATTAAATGGTGTTTAGGTGTAGAAATTTACCGTTTTTCTTGAGTAATTCCTAGATAGCATCCTTCTCAACATGATTTTAGTAAAAGATTTGGTGATTAACGGTTAAAAATTGTGATTTTGGGGGTTTTTTTCGGGTTTTTCGTGGGTTTTTTCGCAGTTTGTTTGAGTTGTGGAGTGTGAAACTGAGCTGTTGCAGCTCTTTATTTTTTTTCTGTAATCCGGTACTCCCGCGACTCGCGGCATTTAAGCCTTCAAACTCCGCGAGTCGCGGAGTTTGCTATATTTTTTTTTATTTTTTTTTTATAATCATTAACTTATGAAACAATTAAGTACTTAATTTTAAAATTTTGTTTCCCTTGTTATTTAGGACGAGGTCGTTTCGGATCGATGTCCTAGTCCGTCCCTCGACAAAATTTTAAAATTTGTCTTTTTGTAGCGATTGTTTTAAAAGCTAAGATTTTTTTTTTTTTTTAATGTTTTTGGCATACTTTAATTCAATGAGATTAAAAATAATGATAATAAAAGTTCTCGTCCCTCTCTCGGGTAAAGCAATTTCGGTTCAAAGACCTAGTCTTCAACTTACGACGAATTTTAAAAATCATATTTTTAACTTAATGAGATAAAGTAAATTTTTGTTTTTTTAAATTCACACAACTTAAATATAAAATTCAAAATTTATATTAAAAATTCACACCAAACTTAAAATTCGAAATGCATAAAATTAAAAATTTATATTTTTTTAAAAATTAAAAATTCACACCAAACTTAATTTAAAAATTTATATTATAAATTCATACCAAACTTATATTAATTTTTCAAATATTTACAATTTTAAAAATATTTTTTTTTTTTTACAAAGTTTACAATATTAATTTAAGATTTAAATATTAATTTTAAAAACATGGTAAAAATAAAATTAAAAATCTTTTTGGCTTTTTATCCCACTTTAATCAATCAAATATTATCAAAAATATGCGCCCCTCTTTTCGGTAAAGTAATTTCGGTTCCAAAACCTAATTTAACTCATGACGAATTTTTGAAATATTTTGGGTTGATTGTTTAAAGATATTTATACCTAATTTTATTCAATACCAATTTAATACTTTTTAGCGAACAAATTAGCGTTTATTATCAAAAGGTTAAAAATAAAAATTAAAATAAAAACTGTACAGACATACCTGTGGAATAGATTTCTTAGTTATATGATCTATCCCATTCATAAGATAGTCGGTTTAATTGGTTTTCCATGGCTACATAGGCGTAACCTCGAGCATTCAGTGTCTTTTCTTCTAAACATATGAACGGTCCGTCTCTGCATAAAGTAACAAATTCGGTATTTGAATAGGTTTGATTATTTGAACATTTACCTCCATGTGACCATTTTCCGCATTTGTGACATCTTTCTAGGTGTCGTGCTCTTCTTTTCGCTGCGAATTTTGATTTTCCTTTACCAAATTGTAATTTATTATCTTCGCATCTGGATTCTTTTCTAACTCCGTCCATTCTTTCTCTGATTACTGATACTATTTCACTTGGTAGTATGTCATTATTTCTTTTAGTGATCAAAGCGTGTAGCATTAGACCATGGTTTAGTTCACAGGCAGTCTTCATTTTGTAAAAACCTAAAAAAAAAAATATTCGGAATGGGGGGAGAAGACTAGTTCTTTAGGGTCTGCTAGGGAAAGACCATTCGGGTTCCATTTTCGAGAACTACACGAAAACAGACAATCTAACTCTAACAGAAATACATATTATCCTTTAAAGACTTGATTCTCCCCACACTTAGTTAGCTGTGGTGTCGAAATTGTGATTAACTTCGTTGTCGACTTCCATTGGACCATGTATGTAATGTTTAACTCTGTGACCATTAACTTTAAATTCCATCCCATTTGAATTTATTAATTCTATCGTTCCGTATGGGAAAACTCTTTTGACTATGAATGGTCCAGACCATCTTGATTTCAATTTTCCAGGAAATAGCTTGAATCGTGAATTGAAAAGAAGAACTATGTCTCCTTCTTTAAATTCTTTTGAACTTCTGATTCTTTTATCATGCCATTTCTTCGTTCTTTCTTTATAGATTAACGAATTTTCGTATGCTTCATGTCTTAATTCTTCTAATTCGTTTAGTTGACTTAATCGTAGACGTCCAGGTTCATGTAAATCAAGATTACATGTCTTCAAAGCCCAAAATGATTTGTGTTCAATTTCTACTGGAAGATGACATGCTTTTCCATAAATAAGTCTAAAAGGTGTGGTTCCAATTGGAGTTTTGTAGGCTGTTCTAAAAGCCCAGAGTGCATCCTCCAATTTAATGGACCATTCCTTCGGATTTGATCCTACGGTTTTCTCTAGAATACGTTTTAAAGCTCGGTTGGTATTTTCAACTTGTCCACTTGTTTGTGGATGATATGCGGTGGAGATTTTATGAGTTACTCCATATCTTTTAAGAACTTTCTCAAGTTGATTATTACAAGTCTAAAAGGTGTGGTTCCAATTGGAGTTTTGTAGGCTGTTCTAAAAGCCCAGAGTGCATCCTCCAATTTAATGGACCATTCCTTCGGATTTGATCCTACGGTTTTCTCTAGAATACGTTTTAAAGCTCGGTTGGTATTTTCAACTTGTCCACTTGTTTGTGGATGATATGCGGTGGAGATTTTATGAGTTACTCCATATCTTTTAAGAACTTTCTCAAGTTGATTATTACAGAAATGAGTACCCCGATCACTTATTAAAGCTTTCGGTGTTCCAAACCTTGCAAAAAGACGTTTTAAAAAGTTGACTACAACTCGTGCATCGTTAGTTGGGAGAGCTTGTGCTTCCGCCCATTTAGATACATAATCAATGGCTACGAGTATATATAGATTATTATGAGATTTTGGAAATGGACCCATAAAGTCAATACCCCAAATGTCAAATACTTCACATACTTGGATGACATTTTGTGGCATTTCATCACGTTGACTTATTTTTCTGGCCCTTTGACATGCATCACGGGATTTGCAAAGAAGGTGTGCGTCTTTGTAAATTGTTGGCCAATAGAATCCAGCATCATAAACTTTTCTTGCTGTTAGTTGAGGCCCATAATGCCCTCCTATTGGTCCTGTGTGACAATGGTTTAATATTTTACTAGCTTCATCTCCAAATACACATCGGCGTATTATTCCATCGGGGCAACTTTTAAACAGATGTGGATCTTCCCAAAAATAGTGTTTTATATCACTGAAGAATTTCTTTCGTCTTTGGTACGATAATCCTTTTTCAAGGAATCCACAAACTAAGTAGTTTGCATAGTCTGCAAACCATGGGATTTCTTTATAATCTATTTTCAATAGATATTCATCAGGAAAGTTGTCTTTTATGGATGATTCATTTAGAACTTCTAAATCGGGATTTTCAAGACGAGAAAGATGATCAGCGGCGAGATTTTCTGCTCCTCTTTTATCTCGGATTTCAATATCAAACTCTTGTAAGAGTAAGATCCAACGGATTAATCTTGGTTTAGCATCTTGTTTTGAAAATAGGTATCTAAGAGCAGAATGGTCGGTATAGACCACCGTTTTTGCTAGAACGAGATATGATCGAAATTTGTCAAAAGCAAAGACAATAGCAAGGAGTTCTTTTTCAGTAGTTGTATAGTTCGTTTGTGCTCCTTGTAATGTCTTACTAGCATAATATATAGGTTGAAATCGTTTTTCAATCCTTTGTCCTAAAACGGCTCCCATTGCAAAATCACTTGCATCGCACATTAGTTCAAATGGTAGATTCCAATTTGGTGTTATCATGATCGGCGCATTAGTGAGTTTCTCTTTAAGAATATTAAAAGATTTGATACACTCATCTGAGAAGATGAATGGAGCATCCTTTTCTAGGAGTTTATTCATAGGAGTGGCAATTTTAGAAAAATCTTTTATGAAAGTCGGTAAAAACCGGCATGCCCTAGAAAACTCCTAACTCCTCTAACATTGGTGGGATGTGGAAGTTTAGCAATTACATCTACTTTAGCTCTATCCACTTCAATTCCTTCTTTTGAAATTTTATGTCCAAGAACGATGCCTTCTTTAACCATGAAATGGCATTTCTCCCAATTAAGTACTAGATTTGATTTTTTGCATCTAATTAGCATTCGTTCCAGATTAACTAGACATGATTTAAATGTATCACCGAAGACTGAAAAGTCATCCATGAATACTTCCATGCATTCTTCTATCATGTCGTGAAAAATCGCCATCATACACCTTTGAAAGGTTGCAGGGGCGTTACAAAGTCCAAATGGCATGCGTTTGTAAGCAAAAGTACCATAAGGGCACGTGAATGTGGTTTTCTCTTGATCTTCGGGTGCTATTGGAATTTGAAAATATCTGGAAAATCCATCTAGAAAACAATAGTAACTATTTCCGGCTAATCTTTCCAACATTTGATCTATGAAAGGTAAGGGAAAGTGATCTTTTCTGGTGTCGTCATTTAATTTTCTATAATCAATACATACACGCCATCCTGTTACAGTCCTAGTAGGAATAAGCTCATTTTTCTCATTTGTAATGACAGTCATGCCACCCTTCTTAGGCACGCATTGAACTGGGCTTACCCATGGACTATCAGAGATTGGATAAATTAAACCTGCATCTAGCAGTTTAATAATCTCTTTCTTAACTACATCTTGCATATTAGGATTTAGTCTTCGTTGGCGTTGCACATACGTTTTATGACCTTCTTCCATAAGGATTTTATGTGTGCAATACAAAGGACTTATTCCTTTAATATCATGAATCTTCCATGCAATGGCTGGTTTATGAGCTTTCAACACAGAAATGAGTTGTGATTTCTCATTTTCAGTAAGAGAAGACGATATTATTACAGGTAATTCAGATTCACCATGTAAATAAGCGTATTCCAAATGGTTTGGAAGTGGCTTTAACTCTAATTTCGGAGGTTCTTCTATCGATGATTTGTATCGATATCTGTCTTCTTCTTTTAGCATTTGAATTTCTTTTGTTGTTGGTTCATATCCATTAGCTATAAGTGTAGCTAACATTTCAGCTTCATCAATTGGTTCATTACCTTCTCCTAAAGAACATTCTCCTGTTCCTTGTAATTCTGGAAATTCTTCTAATAATTCTGCATGTGCATCTATAGTTTGAATATAATAACATGTATCATCTGCAGATTGTGGTTGTTGCATTGCTCTATCAACTGAAAAGGTAACACTCTCATCCTCTATACTTAGGGTCAGTTTCTTACCGAACACGTCTATCATTGCTTTAGCCGTGTTTAAGAATGGTCTTCCTAATATGAGAGGAACTTGAGAATCTTCTTCCATGTCCAAAACAACAAAATCTACTGGAAATACTAAAGTACCAACTTTAACTAGCATGTTCTCCATTATCCCTCTAGGATATTTTATTGATCTATCGGCTAGTTGTATGCTTATTCTGGTTGGTTTCAATTCTCCAAGGTCTAGTTTAGTGTATAGTGAATACGGCATTAGATTTATACTAGCACCTAAGTCTGCCAATGTTTCTATTGAACTAAGACTACCCAGAAAACATGGAATTGTGAAACTTCCTAGATCAGATAATTTTTCTGGTATCTTATTCAACAGCACTGCTGAACAATTAGCATTCATAGTAACAGCTGAGAGTTCTTCCATTTTCTTTCTATTTGAAATTAGATCTTTCAAGAATTTAGCATATCTAGGCATTCCTGAAATCACATCAATGAAAGGAAGATTTACATTTATCTGTTTAAACATATCCAAGAATTTGGATTGCTCGGCTTCAAGTTTCTCTTTCTTCATTTTACTCGGGTAAGGAAGTGGTGGTTGGTATGGTTTAACATAAGGTTTATCCTTAACTGTGTTATCTTCATTAACCTTTTCAACTACTGGTTCTTTTTCCTTATCTTGATCAGGTTGTGGTTCTTGTGGAGTAGGAATGGCTTCATCAGAAGTTACAGGTATTTCAGGTGGTTTAAGTGTTGTGCCACTTCTTGTGGTAATGGCTTTAGCTGTTTCACTCCGGGGGTTAGCATTTGTATCACTAGGTAGACTTCCCGGTTTTCTTTCACCTATTAACCTTGCTAGGTTACTCACTTCTTGTTCCAGATTTTGAATAGAAGCTTGTTGATTTCTAAATGCTTGAGCATTTTGTTCATTGGTTTGTTTCTGAGATGTGAAAAACTGCGTTTGAGTTTCAACTAGCTTCGTCATCATATCTTCTAAATTCCGCTTTTTATCATCGGTTTGTTGTGGTGGTTTGTTTTGAAAATTAGGTCTTTGCTGATTATAAGTATTATTGGATACTTGTTGATTGCTAGGACCTTGTTGGTTGTTGTATGGAATATTTCTGTTATAATTCTGGTTTTGATTGTAAATCGGTCTTGGCGGTTGATAATTATTCTGATAATTATTTCCAGGCCTTTGGTTTATGTATGAAATATTCTCTCTTTGTTCCATTGTTAATTCAATACTGAGACAATCTTTTGTCAAATGTGGTCCTCCACACTGCTCACAACTAATTCGTATTGAGTGAATATCTTTAGTCATCTTTTCCATTCGTCTCTCCACAGCATCTATCTTTGCGGAAATGGAATCTAAGTCATGGCTAGAATCGGCTCTAGCTGCTTTAGATGATCTAACGATGTCTTTTTCTTGGTGCCACTCATGTGAGTGGGAAGCAGTATTATCAATAATTTTGTAAGCATCAGTTTTGGTTTTCTTCATAATAGAACCACCAGCTGCTATATCTATGTCTTTTCTTGTAGTGATGTCACATCCTTGGTAGAATATTTGTACTATTTGACAGGTGTCTAAACCATGTTGCGGACATCCTCTTAACAACTTTCCATATCTAGTCCACGCCTCATATAGAGTTTCATTTGGTTTCTGTGTGAACGTAACAATTTCTGCTTGAAGTCTTACGGCTTTAGATGCAGGAAAGAATTGTTTAAGAAATTTGTCAACTAAAACGTCCCATGTATCGATCGCCCCTTCAGGTAACGATTCCAACCAATCTTTGGCTTCTCCCTTTAAAGTTCAGGGAAATAACATGAGATATATCTGTTCATCCTCCACTTCTCGGATTTTAAATAGTGTGCAGATCCTATTAAAGGTACGTAGATGTTCATTTAGATCTTCCTTCGGCGCACCACTAAATTGGCATTGATTAGTCACCATGTGTAGAATTTGTCCTTTGATTTCATAATCTGGCGCATTAATGTCTGGATGAGTAATTGCGTGACCTTGGCCAGTGCGTTTAGCTCTCATTCGGTCTTCCATACTTAAAGGTTCCAGATTCTCCATAATTGAATTTGTTGAATCGGTATCACTAGATGATTCTGATTTAATGGTTCTTTCCTCAACAATCTCTGTTTGAATAATTGGTGGCTCCGGAGGAAAGTTTAATGGTTCAGGATCTACGAACCATTCCTGAATATTTTCCGGATTCTCAATTGTGAGGTCGGGTTCAAAAAATGGATTATCGGAAATTTGAACTGAAGTACTTGGTCTACTGGATGACGATTCTAAAGAAAAATCAACGGCGGTTATATTTGCTAAATGTCTTGATCTAGTTACAGGTGGTGAATGTACAAAAGGTGGTGAACGTCTTGCTCGGTGCATTCACTGAATATCCTATTAGTTTTAAAAAGGAAAGAAAAATTATAATAAGTTATCCAATCAATAGACTTTTCTGATTTTGCCCACGTTTCGAATAGCCAAAAGATGCAGCAGAGGGGCAGGATTCGTTTGGTCTCAATATAATTGAGGACTGTTTGGCTCCAATAATCCGGTCCACGTACAAATCCAACTATTACTACGAACCAGAAAATTTTGATGTCTATCAATTTAACCACTCAAAATAAATTTTCGTAATTTTAAGAAATTTAGATAAGAAGTAGAATAAAAAACTATGTCCTAAAACTAGAATAGCGAGAAATAAGAAAGAAAAAGAGTTCGTCGAAAAAGGTCGAAAAAGAAAAATGGTTGAAAAATAAAAGGTGACGAAAAAATAAAAGAAACTTATAAAACTTAAAAATACTTGACTAACCTAACCTTATTACTACAACTAACTTAAAATTATAATCGCAAATTGAAATTACTAATTGGAATGATAATTGATACATAGGTAAAAGTCGTCTAAAAATATTAAAGCTTACAGGAAAAACTAAATCTCAAATGGAAATAACTTAAAAAGAAACTAAAACTTAAAAAGGCGTCGCAAAATTCTAAAGCACCTAAATCTTAGTCTAAAGAAAAAGCACTTAAGGAATTTTACGGCAAAGCCTAAAAATCTAGGAGTAAAAATAACTATAGCAAAAACTAAGTTTAAAACTAAATATGAGCTAAAAATACAAATATTATGCTACAACGATTAAAAAGGGACAAAATATAAAAATATACAAAAAGTTGTAAAAAGTACAATTTTTATAAAAATATTATTTTTATATTATTTATTTAATAAAACTATTAATTTAATATTTTAATTAAACTAATTAAACAAAATAATAATAAAAACTAAAATTAATACTTAATTAAAACCTAATTAGGGTTTTATATTAATAATTATAATATAATCCGTAATTAATGTGAAATTAGGGTTCTGTCAGCGTGTCAGAGCAGCTCCGCGACTTGCGGTATTCAAAGCTTCAAACCCCGCGAGTCGCGGGGTTCCAAAATTCAGCTGACAGGTTATTTAAATTCGACGCGTTTTTCTTTATTTATTTATTTTTTTTTTTTTTAATTTTTTCTGTTAAAAAAAAATATGTGTATAAAAACTTATATTTTAAAAACTTAAATAAAATAGAACTACTTTATAATTTTAATAAATAAAATGCTTAAAACTAGATTTATATATATATTTTTTTTATATGTTTTTAAATAAAAACAAAATACTTAAATAAAACTTATGTTTTTATAAAATAAAAATAAAGAAACTTTATAATATTTAACAAAATCTTAAAAATACTTATATTTTTGTTTTTCTTTTTATATTTTCGAATATTTAAAACGTATTTTTATAAAAGCGACTTTTAATAGAAGTAAACTAAAAATCTCTTTTTTTATTGTATATTAGCGTTGCGCTTCCGGCGTTTAGAAAGTTCCCCGGCAGCGGCGCCAAAAAATACTTGATGCGGTAGCGGAGTGGTATAAAATACTATTAAATTTTTGCAGGAAATACTATTAAATACGATACAATTTTACACAAGATATTTATTTATTTATAGAATGGATATACTTAAACCTTGCTACAACACTTATAGGCAGTGTACCTAATCGTACAGTAGTGTAGTTTTTAGTAAGTCCGGTTCGTTCCACAGGGAAAATCTTTAAACAAAGCTTAACGCTATATTAGTTTACTTTTATAAAAATACAAATATATATATATATAAGTAATATTATTATTATAAAGGGGGGTTTTTACCGTTTAATGACCGGTTTGTCGATTTTAAAACTTTAGTCGCAGTTAAAACCAAATGTAAAATATTAAAAATGAATACAAGACTTAAATTAAAGCATAAAGTAAATAACGATAATGAAATTGCGAATAATAAAAGTGCGATAAAATAAACTTGCGATAATTAAAAAGTACGATAATTAAAAGTGCAATTAAATACAATAATAATAAAAATGCGATATTTAGAAGTGCAATTAAATATAAAATAAAGGAAATTAAATATGAAATAAAAGAATTATGCTTATTTAAACTTCCGTAATCATGATGTTTGACGTGTTGATTTTTGTTTTATGCCCATGGGTTAATTGTCCTTTGTCCTGGATTATTTAATATGTCCGTCTGTTTTTTGTCCATAACAGTCCATCAGTCATAAATATAAAATGCGAGTGTCCTCGTCAAATTATCCTTATACCCGAAGTTAAATATTCCAACTAATTGGGGACTTAAACTGTAACAAGATTTTAATACTTTGTTTAATAATTACACCAGGATGTCGACTGAGTGTAACCCAAGGTTTTAATATTTTGTTATCAATTATACCAAGTGTCCTTGTACATAATTTCACCCCTGTTTTAATTATTCTAGTGGCTATTAATCCATTCCCGTGTCCGGTTAAATGAACGATTATTCGTTGGTATAAATACCCCGCCCATCGTGTCCGATCGAGTGTATATGGTAATTTATAGGGACGCCCAATTGTAAATCTTTATATTAACATTAACAAATTATCATTTAGTTAAACAAATATAAAGCCCATTAATTGCCCATAGTCTAATTTCCACAAGTGTCGTTCTTTTGTCCAAACCCCAATTATGGTACAAAGCCCAATTACCCAATTTTAGTAATTAGCCCAACATCATGATTACTTCATTTTAAATAAGCATAATAATAACTTAGCTACGAGACATTAATGTTAAAAGGTTGAACATAACTTACAATGATTAAAAATAGCGTAGCGTTACACGGACAGAATTTCGACTTACACCCTTACAATATTCGCTAACATACCCTTATTATTATTATTAGAATTATAATTAAAATTAAAATTAAAATATAAATTATAAATATAAATATATCGTATGAATGAGGAGAAAAAAGATGATGATTTGCGATCAGAATTCGGTTGCTTTTATAGGAAAATTCGACTTTTGGGGCTCCGCGACTCGCGGTGAAATACTCTTCAAACTCCGCGAGTCGTGGAGAATGAAATTACAGCTCAGTCCCTTTGGAGTCTTTCTTGCCGACGGTTTTTATTATTTATTATAATATATAAATAATTATAAGAATTATTTAAATATTATATTATATTTATGTGCATAGTTGACTTGTAATTTTTAGTCCGTTGCGTCGAGCGTTGAGAGTTGACTCTAGTCCCGGTTCCGGATTTTCGAACGTCCTTGCGTACAATTTAATATCTTGTACTTTGCGTTTTGAATCTTGTACTCTTGTAATTTCGAGACTTTTCTTATCAATAATTGGAACCTCTTTGATTGTCTTTTGTACTTTTGAGCTTTTTGGTCGTTTGCGTCTTCAATTCGTCGAATCTGTCTTTTGTCTTCACCTTTTATTATTTAAACGAATATCACTTGTAAATAGAACAATTGTAACTAAAAGCTTGTCTTTCTTGAGGAATAATGCTATGAAATATATGTTTGTTTTTAGCATTATCACGGGTCTTCCAATATTTGTATCCTACAAATATCTATGAACCTTGGTTACAACCTTGACCCACATTCATCCCGTGAATGTATACCAATCCAAGTTCATAATAGTCTAAACCTCACATTTGCTCCCACAAATGTGATCGACTACGGAATTTAGAATAATTACTTATTCATGGATAAAATATGCAAAATAGGAACATAACTCAAAATAAATTAATACCATAATTATATTAATGAGTTTGAACAATTTCGTTCCGTTACAATTCTTAAAACAGATCATAACCAATCACTAGAATATCGAAGCCCTAATGCACAAACATGTCCTGCATGTTTTGATCCATGTAAGAGCTTCTTGAGAGGATCCGCTATATTAAGGTCTGTGTGAACTTTGCGAATACATATCTTTCCCTTTTTAACTTCATCCCTTATGTAGTTGAATCTCCGCTCAATGTGACAGGTCTTTTGGTGAGCACGAGGTTCTTTGATTTGAGCAATCGCACCCTCGTTGTCACAAAAGATCTCAAGAGGGTCCTGAATGGAAGGGACTACTCCTAAGTTGTCGATGAATTTCTTCATCCATGCAGCTTCCTGAGCTGCCAATGATGCGGCGATGTACTCCGACTCTGTAGTGGATAAAGCAACAACATCATGTTTTGAACTCTTCTAAGAGACTGCACCTCCATTTAACGTGAAGACATAACCGGATTGTGATCGAGAATCATCTCGATCAGTTTGGAAACTCGCATCCACGTAACCTTTTACAGCGAGTTCCTCCTCACCAGACCCGTATATAAGAAACATATCCTTAGTCCTCCTAAGGTATTTCAATATACTTTTAACAGCAATCCAATGACTGTTTCCTGGGTTATTCTGGTATCTACTTGTCAGGCTAAGAGCACATGACACATCCGGTCTAGTGCATATCATTGCATACATGATTGACCCAATAGCAGATGCATAAGGGACCTTCTTCATTCTCTCCTGTTCATCTTTCGTAGTGGGGCACTGAGATGAACTAAGGAGCGTTCCTCTTTGAATAGGTACCAAACCTTTCTTAGAGTTCTCCATCTTGAACCTTTTCAAGACCTTTTCAATGTATGCACTTTGATTCAAACCTATCAGTTTCTTGGATCTATCCCTGTAGATCCCAATCCCCAAAACGTATTGTGCTTCTCCAAGATCCTTAATAGAGAAGCATTTACTTAGCCAAGTTTTAACACCTTGCATTGCCGGAATATCATTTCCAAATAATAATATATCATCTACATATAGTACAAGGAACATGATAGTGCTCCCACTAGCTTTCTTGTATACACAAGCTTCATCACCATTTTTAATGAAGCCAAATTTCTTGGCCTGCTCATTAAATCGATGATTCCACATTCTAGATGCTTGTTTCAATCCGTGGATTGACTTCTTTAACTTGCATACCTTTTTAGGATATTTCGGATCAACAAAACCTTCAGGCTGAACCATATAGACATCTTCCTCAAGATGTCCATTTAGGAAAGCGGTCTTGACATCCATTTGCCATATTTCATAATCATAATGAGCAGCAATGGCAAGTAATATCCTAATAGACTTTAGCATTGCCACAGGCAAAAAAGTTTCATCATAGTCAACCCCTTGAGTTTGAGTGAAACCTTTTGCTACAAGTCTAGCTTTATATGTATCCAAGTTTACATATATGTCGGTTTTCATTTTGAAAAGCCACTTACAATCAACTAGCCTTGAGCCAGTAGGTTGTACAACCAGTTCCCAAACTTGGTTGTCATACATGGATTGCATCTCAGCGTTCATGGCTTCCTGCCATTTATCCTTATCAGTCCTCGACAAAGCATCTTGGTAGTTTGTTGGTTCATCCAAATCAACCACATAGCAACCATCCATGAGAAACCCATATCTCTCAGGAGGATTACTAATCCTACTAGATTTGCGAACGTCTTGTGTATTTTGATCATCCATCTGATCACTCTCAACATTTTCATGTTGAGTGCTAGTGTCAGCCAATTGTGTATCATCTACTTGATCTTGAACCTCTTCAAGATCTATCTTCCTTTCACTATTTCCTTCCATTAGGAACTTAGTTTCAAGGAATTCAGCCTTTCGAGCAACAAATACATTTTGCTCGGTTGGATCATAGAAATAGTATCCCATATCATCCTTGGGATATTCTATGAAGATACACTTCGTGGATCGAGCATTCAACTTATTAGGGACGTAACGCTTAGGATAAGCTTCACATCCCCATATTTTAAGTATGATAGAGATGGAGGTTTTCCAAACCACATCTCATGAGGTGTTCGTTCCACTTTCTTGGTTGGGGCCATATTTAAAATACGAGCCGCAGAGCATAGACAATAACCCCAAAATGATAGAGGTAACGAGCTTCTAGCCATCATAGATCGAACCATATCCATTAGGGTTCGGTTCCTCCTTTCGGAAACTCCGTTAAGTTGTGGTGTCCCGGGTGGAGTAAGTTGCGAGATAATCCCACAACTTCTAAGATGATCTTGGAAGGCATCACTTAGGTATTCACCTCCTCTATCGGTACGAAGTACCTTGATTGTCTTATTGAGTTGATTTTGTACTTCGTTTTGATATTCCTTGAATGCCTCAAAAGTTTCGTCCTTATGTCTTAATAAGTAGACATATCCGAAACGACTGAAGTCATCAATGAAATTAACGAAGTATCTTTCACCATTCCTAGTTATGGGCTTAAAGGGTCCACATACATCCGAGTGTATTAATCCCAATAAGTCCTTAGCCCTTTCATAGGTCCCTTTGAAAGGTGCTTTAGTCATTTTGCCTTGTAAGCAAGACTCACATACATCAAACGAGTCTAGTTCATTTGATTTCAAAAGTCCATTCTTTTGAAGTGTATGCATTTGGTTCTTGTTTATGTGACCAAGGCGACAATGCCATAAGTAGGAATCACTCAAATCCCTTTTGAGTTTCTTGGTGTTCGTATGGAACATTGAGCTACTGCTTGAAGTGTCATTATGAACCAATTCATAAATACCATTCGAAGGCGAAGCCTTAAAATAGAACCTATTATCTAAAGAAACATGGATATCATCATTAATGAAATTAAGATTAAAACCACATTGTTTCAAACGGGATACAGAAATAATGTTTCGAGATAAATCGGGTGCATACAAAACATTTTTCAAAATAAGCTCCAAACCACTTGGTAGCTTTAAAACAAAGTCTCCTTGAGCTTTCACTTGCACCCTTGCTCCATTTCCCATGAAGAGACTTGTCTTTCCCGCTTCTCGATCACTTCTTTTGAACCCCTGCAAAGAATTGCAAATATGAGTTCCACATCCTGTGTCTAATACCCATGTATTAGAAGAAGTAATACTAAGCTCAATGTATACCATATATACATTACCTGAGGTTTGCCCTGCATCCCTCTTTTCCTTCAACTCCTTAAGGTAGATCGGGCAGTTTCGTTTCCAGTGACCCATTTCACCGCAACCGAAGCACGGATCTTCCTTGGGGTTAGCTTTACCGGCAACCTTTTGCTTCTTGTTGTTGGTTGGGGTAACCATCTTCCCCTTTCCCTTGCCCTTGCCTTGGTAGGCAGGTCCTTTCCTCTTAGCCGCCTTTGGCTTAGAAGTGTTATGGTTTTTGGACCCGCCTTCATTGATTGTAAACACGGGTGAAGCCCTTTTTCCCATGCTTGCTTCTGCCGTCTTAAGCATGGCATGTAATTCGCCAATGCTTTTATCCCAACCATTCATGTTATAGTTTAACACGAATGTGTCAAACCTCTTTGACAATGAGTTAAGGATAAGGTCCGTGGCTAATTCATTAGACACGTTGCAATTTAGACGATTTGCTCGATCAATGAGGCTTTTCATCTTAAGGACATAAGATGAAATGGATTAGGTGTCGTCCATCTGACATGCATGAAGCGCTCGGACCGTTTCAAAGCGCTCGACACGAGCTTGTTGAAAGAACATCTCCTTCAATTGTGTGATCATGTCATATGCACTATGATGCTCGAAATCCTTTTAGAGTTCGGGTATCATAGTCCCAAGCATGAGGCAAGAAACTTGCAAAGAATCGGTGCAATATTTCTCCCAATAAGCCATGGCTTCCGTATCATCCTCGTCCGGTTGATCGGGAATGGGGTCTTCCAACACATACGCCCTGTCCTCAAGTTTGAGGACTATTCTTAGATTGCGGAACCAATCCATGAAGTTTGTATGGTTGAGTTTTTCCTTTTCGAGGATTGACCTCAACGATAGGTTGTTAAAGTTGATAGGTGCATTTGGAATGTTGTTGTTGTTATTGGCGGCCATCTACAAAATTTAACAAAGTTGTTTAAGTATTAATTTTAATTTAACAATCAATACCCTTTAAATCCAATTGATATTTATTAAATTTTAGAATCCAACGGTAAACCAAATTTCGGTTAGGTGACCTTTATCCCGTCATTTGATTTAGCTAGGTAGTCATTATATGACAATTGCAATCCTTTTGCAACTTCTAAGTTATGGGATCATGCAATCCTTTTGCATGGCATATTATCCCATCAACGCCTATTTGTTCATCATGCTTCGGTGACCCTAAGTTCATGATTCCCAAATCAAGTCGTCCTACTTGTGCTAACATGTAAATTCAACATACTAGTGGTTAGGTGACCTTTATCCCACAAGTGTGCGAAATTCACCTCAATCATATTAGTTTGCTCATAACGGTTAGGTGACCTTTATCCCATTAAGAGTTCCCTAATATTTTTAAGTGTTTGCACAAAAGGATGGCATTTAACTTGTTTGTCTTGTTGTTAAAAGGGATTTTAAGTTTTCGTTATTTCTAGTTTGAGAAAACATTTATGCCATACACCAACATGCATTTAGTGTATGGTACTTATGAAAATCCATTTTCATGTCATGTAATAATGCCAATTTTATTACTATGATATAAACCATTTTATATGTGCAATCCATTTCTAGTTCTTAATAACCATTTATTAACGTCTTTTGCCATTTCAATTTAACCAATTAAATTGTAGTTTTGTTCATTGCATATAGTTAATAATTTAACCAATTAAATTGTAGTTTTGCTTGTTGATAACTTGTGTGATAACTTGTTGTAGTAACATACACAATCCACAATCATACAAGAAAATAAAACAACCACGCATGCAAAATAATTTTGTTCACAATCAAGCCTTTTGGTAAGCATTTTGTTTAGCCGAAAAAAAAATGCCACCGGGTAATGGGTCGTAACACAAAGTAGAAGGTTTTAACCTCCCACTTAAACTTGCATCCAAATGCATCTTCATGTGTCCATCAAGTCTTCATCATCTTCATCATTTTACAAAATATATCCTAATACATTTTGTCTAAAATGAAATACAACCTAATCTATTTTACATACCAAATATAAAATAAATTACATAACCAAAATTAATAATATTACAAACCAAATTGAATAAATATTATTACAAACCAAATGAATGAATAATCAACCAAACAAACATGCAACCATACACAAGGTCAAGGCTATGATTGTGAACATCAATATATCAACAAATATGAACCAAATGGCAAATCCAAAACCACTTTTGGAGCCCTCCCAAATTCGGCCTAAATCATATGCCCACCTAAATCCATTAATTTTGCATTTTACTTTCATGCATGTTAGTAGAATGCAAAGTTGGTGGGATTTAAAGACCATATATATAAGAAGCATATTTCATAGACTTCGGCTCTAGATACCATTGATGGAATTCAACATTATAACATGTTCTTGATGTAAACATAATCACAAACCAATTTTTGAAAGTTAATGAAAGCGGAAGCATGATTATCAAGAAAACAAGTTTATGTGCATAACCATTTTTATTTGAATTCCATGTAATATCAAGTCTTGAAAATAGGCTTACATATAATTAGCAAGGAAGTAAGAATATATTACCTCCTCAAGTAAATTAAGGGCTGAATATGATGAGCAAAGTGATGGAAAAAGAGTGTAAAACCCCAAGCTTTTGATGCACCAACACCACCCTTAAATTAGTTAGGATTAAGACACCCAAACACTAGTAAGACCAAGCTTTAAACCTCTTTTATATGCTGGAAAAATTTGGACAGCAACAACTCAAGAGATGATGATGAATGTGAGCTCCAAAACTATGAAACCTCAAGGGATAATACCCCAAGCCAACCTCCAACACCTAGTACTTTAGTTAGGATTCAATTGGACACTTGAATTAGCTAGTAAACCAAGCAAGAACCCTTCTCTTTTCAGCTCCAAAATTCGGCCAGAATTTGAATGGTAAGAGAAAGAGATGTTATCAAAGATATTACACTTATCAATGAGTCAAAATTCTTGGTTTTATGGTTAAGCATGCATATGTGAAGTTGTGCTATCTAAAAGTAACCAAATTGTGCATGTGAGGCTCCCTTGGAGAGAGCAAAACCGTCCCCCATGGGACTTTTATAAAATAATGGGATTTTTTTATAAAACTTGTTAATAAATCATGCATTTGTCAAGTTACTTTTATTTTATAAACCATTTTATAAAATATAACACAATTTAATTATTTAAAACCTATAAATAATTAAATCTTCATCATATAAATTATCCAAGTAATTAATCTTAAGTGATAATATTTTAGAAACCCAATTTTCTAAAATCCAAGTGTCGTGTATTTACTTAATGATCTAATCGTTAAGCTTAAATACGTTTAAGGCTTTGGTAAGCTTGTTATTGGGTATGACCCGACTTGGATCATAACATATTAGCCACATTAATTTAATATGTTTTTCAGGCATAGGAAAAACCTACACTATTTACGTTACTGTATGGTGTTATGCGGTACTCGTATCAACTTGCGTTACTTAATTAACATGTGTTGTGTTGTTTACATGTTGGTTGTTATATACTATATTATTATATATTGAATGCTGGATTTTGACTTGAGTTAAAATGTTTGTATAGAACACCATGGCTAATGGTCGATCCACACCTACTGCTGCTCAAATTGAAGAGATGATCCAAGAACGTGTAGCCGCAGCCTTAGCAGAGAGAAACCTCCAAGCTCCACCCCCACCACCACCGGTTATCCAACCTGTTCGAAATGGGGGTACTTACAAGGAATTCCAGAGCTGCAAACCACATAACTTCAGTGGAACCGAGGGACCGGTTGGTCTCACCAGATGGTTCGAGAAACTTGAATCAGTATTCCGAGTTAGCAACTGTTCGGAGGACAGCAAAACCAAATTTGCTTCTTGCACGCTATCTGATGGCGCACTAACGTGGTGGAACACGTTAGCTCAAGCGAAAGGTATCGATGAGGCGTATGCTACGCCATGGGAGGAATTCAAAGCGGCTATGATTGATGAGTATTGTTCGAGAACCGAAATACAAAAGATGGAAATGAAATTCATGCAGTTAAAGGCCGTTGGGAACGACCTTCATAGTTACAACAGGAGATTTTTGGAATTAGCCCTGATGTGTCCGACAATGGTCACCCCAGAATTCAAGCGAATGGAGAGATACTTCTGGGGACTCCCTAAGAGCATTAAGGGAAACGTCACCTCATCCAAACCACCAAATGTTCCCGAAGTGATGCGCATGGCACATACTTTAATGAATTAGATAACCATCGATGAACCGGAGAAAACTAAGTCTGAAGCGGGTACTAGCGAGAAGCGCAAATGGGATAACCACAACAACAACAACAACAACAACAGGGGAAGAACTATGAACAGAACCAGGCGAAACGACATGAGGGTTTCAGAGGAAACAACAACGGTGGAAACCCCAACCCCAACAACAACACCAACTCCAACCCGAACTACAAGGGAACCCTATCTCAATGTAAAAGGTGTTACAAACACCACACTGGGTATTGCAATGTTATCTGCGAGAAGTGCCAACGGTCTGGGCATGTTGGAAAAGACTGCAAGGTCACCACTTTGAATGGGAAGCCAAACACCAACGGGCCGAAGAAGTGTTATGAATGCGGGCATACGGGCCATTTCAGAAATGCGTGTCCAAACAAAAGAAAAGATGGCGGACCACCGCGCGCTAGAGCTTTCAATGTTAATGTAAGGTTTGCCCGAGAAAACCCCGACTTGGTGACAGGTATATTCAAAATCAACAATCTTTTAGCTTCTGTCTTGTTTGATACTGGTGCGGATAGAAGTTATGTATGTAGACATTTTTGCGATAAGATTAATTGGTCTTTAGTCCCGTTAAAAGAGAGTATGCTTGTCGAGGTCGCCAATGGAAAACTTGAAAAGGTTGACCATATTAGTCGTGAAGCTATTATCAACATAGCTGGTGCAGATTTCGAAATTAATTTGATACCTATCAAACTGAGAAATTTTGATGTGATCGTTGGTATGGATTGGTTGAGCAAGATAAGGGCCGATATTATCTGTGGAGATAAAGCACTTCGCATACCATAAGGAGACGGTGAGCCACTGATCATCTACGGAGAGAGATGTACCTCGAAGTTGAACCTCATTAGTTGCGTGAAAGCGCAAAAGATTATGAAGAAGGGACGTCTTGCTGTCCTAGCGCATGTGAAAACGGTAGAAACTGAGGTGAAAAGCGTGAACGACGTTCGAATTGTGAACGAATTTTCCGATGTCTTCCCTGAGGAATTGCCTGGATTGCCGCCGCAGAGAGCAGTAGAGTTTTAGATTGATTTAGTGCCAGGAGCTGCACCTGTAGCTCGCGAACCTTATAGACTCGCACCTTCTGAGATGCAAGAATAACAAAGCCAACTACAAGAACTACTTGACCGTGGATTTATCCAACCAAGTTTCTCGCCTTGGGGCGAACCTGTGTTGTTTGTGAAGAAGAAGGATGGATCCTTCCGTATGTGTATCGACTACCGTGAGCTCAACAAATTGACGATCAAGAATCGGTATCCTCTTCCCCGCATTGATGATCTTTTTAAACAACTACAAGGATCAAGTGTTTACTCAAAGATCGATTTATGATCCGGTTATCACCAATTGAGGGTGAAGGAAAGTGACGTGATGAAAACTGCGTTCAGAACTCGTTATGGTCATTATGAGTTTCTCGTGATGCCATTCGGTTTGACAAATGCACCTGCCGTATTCATGGACCTCATGAATCGTGTCTGCAAGCCGTACTTGGATAAGTTTGTTATCGTCTTCATAGATGATATCCTCATCTACACTAAGAGCGAAGAAGAGCATGAGCAACACCTCCGAATAGTACTTGAACTCCTGAGACAAGAGCAACTTTACGTCAAATTCTCCAAGTGTGAATCTTGGTTGAAGGAAGTCCAGTTTCTGGGTCATGTTGTGAGCGACCAGGGTATCAAAGTTGACCCCGCCAAGATTGAAGCTATCAGCAAGTGGGAGACCCCCACTACTCCGACGCATATTCACCAATTCCTAGGTCTCGCCTGTTATTACCGAAGGTTCATTGAAGGATTCTCTCTGATTGCGCGTCCTTTGACCGCACTGACTCACAAGGGTAAGAAGTTCATTTGGGAACCTACACATGAATCAGCATTCCAAACTTTGAAGAAGAAGTTAACCACCGCACCTATCCTATCACTTCCTGAGGGCCGTGACGACTTTGTTGTTTATTGCGATGCTTCGAAGAGTGGTTTTGGTTGTGTACTGATGCAACGATCAAAGGTTATTGCTTATGCCTCCTGAAAACTGAAGATTCACGAGCGGAATTACACTACTCACGATCTTAAACTTGGAGCCATTGTCTTTGCGCTTAAATTGTGGAGACACTATTTGTATGGAACTAAGAGTACTATCTTCACCGATCACAAGAGTCTCCAGCACATCTTCGATCAGAAGCAACTGAATATGAGACAGCGTCGATGGATCGAGACGCTCAACGACTACGATTGTGAACTCCGCTATCACCCTGGCAAGGCCAATGTTGTAGCTGACGCTTTAAGCCAAAAGGAGAGGACGGCACCTCTTCGTGTTAGGGCTCTGAACATCACCATCCATTCGAACCTCAACAGCCAGATCAGAGTAGCCCAAGATGAGGCTCTCAAGGAGGAGAATATATCTCACGAACATTTGAACATACTTGTTTCTCGATTCGAGGTTAGGGAGTCTGGACTCCGATGTTATGCCAGAAGAATTTGGGTACCTCTTTATGGAGATCTACGGAACCTTATACTTGATGAAGCACACAAATCGAGATATTCGATTCATCCTGGAGCGGGCAAAATGTACCACGACCTTAAAGAACAGTATTGGTGGCCGAATCTTAAGAAAGACGTTGCAACCTATGTTGGTAAGTGTTTGACTTGCTCAAAGGTTAAAGCCGAGCATCAGAGACCTTCTGGTTTACTTCAACAACCGAAAATCCCACAATGGAAGTGGGAAAGGATAACAATGGATTTCATCACCAAGCTACCAAAGACGGTGGGCGGATACGATACTATTTGGATTATTGTTGACCGCCTTACCAAATCTGCACACCTCTTAGCGATGAAGGAGATGGATACAATGGAGAGACTTGCCCAATTATACATCAAAGAGGTTGTATCTCGTCATGGTGTACCTTTATCGATCATCTCAGATCGCGATCCCCGTTTTGCTTCTAGATTTTGGCGTTCTTTGCAAGAAGCCTTGGGAACTCGTCTTGACATGAGGACTGCTTATCACCCTCAGACTGACGGGCAAAGTGAACGAACAATTCAGACATTGGAAGACATGTTGCGTGCATGTGTCATCGATTTCGGAAAGGCCTGGGAAAGGCATTTTCCACTCGCTGAATTCTCGTATAACAACAGTTATCACTCTAGCATTAATGCTGCACCTTTTGAGGCATTGTATGGCCGTAAGTGCCGATCTCCTATTTGTTGGGCCGAAGTAGGCGAAAAGCAAATCACCGGACCCGAGGTATGAAATGTCCCGTTCTTATTGATTAAAAACGTTCCATATTAATTGATTTCGTTGCGAGGTTTTGACCTCTATATGAGACGTTTTTCAAAGACTGCATTCATTTTAAAACAAACCATAACCTTTATTTCATCAATAAAGGTTTAAAAAGCTTTACGTAGATTATCAAATAATGATAATCTAAAATATCCTGTTTACACACGACCATTACATAATGGTTTACAATACAAATATGTTACAACAAAATAAGTTTCTTGAATGCAGTTTTTACACAATATCATACAAGCATGGACTCCAAATCTCGTCCTTATTTAAGTATGCGACAGCGGAAGCTCTTAATAATCACCTGAGAATAAACATGCTTAAAACGTCAACAAAAATGTTGGTGAGTTATAGGTTTAACCTATATATATCAAATCGTAACAATAGACCACAAGATTTCATATTTCAATACACATCCCATACATAGAGATAAAAATCATTCATATGGTGAACACCTGGTAACCGACAATAACAAGATGCATATATAAGAATATCCCCATCATTCCGGGACACCCTTCGGATATGATATAAATTTCGAAGTACTAAAGCATCCGGTACTTTGGATGGGGTTTGTTAGGCCCAATAGATCTATCTTTAGGATTCGCGTCAATTAGGGTGTCTGTTCCCTAATTCTTAGATTACCAGACTTAATAAAAAGGGGCATATTCGATTTCGATAATTCAACCATAGAATGTAGTTTCACGTACTTGTGTCTATTTTGTAAATCATTTATAAAACCTGCATGTATTCTCATCCCAAAAATATTAGATTTTAAAAGTGGGACTATAACTCACTTTCACAGATTTTTACTTCGTCGGGAAGTAAGACTTGGCCACTGGTTGATTCACGAACCTATAACAATATATACATATATATCAAAGTATGTTCAAAATATATTTACAACACTTTTAATATATTTTGATGTTTTAAGTTTATTAAGTCAGCTGTCCTCGTTAGTAACCTACAACTAGTTGTCCACAGTTAGATGTACAGAAATAAATCGATAAATATTATCTTGAATCAATCCACGACCCAGTGTATACGTATCTCAGTATTGATCACAACTCAAACTATATATATTTTGGAATCAACCTCAACCCTGTATAGCTAACTCCAACATTCACATATAGAGTGTCTATGGTTGTTCCGAAATATATATAGATGTGTCGACATGATAGGTCGAAACATTGTATACGTGTCTATGGTATCTCAAGATTACATAATATATAATACAAGTTGATTAAGTTATGGTTGGAATAGATTTGTTACCAATTTTCACGTAGCTAAAATGAGAAAAATTATCCAATCTTGTTTTACCCATAACTTCTTCATTTTAAATCCGTTTTGAGTGAATCAAATTGCTATGGTTTCATATTGAACTCTATTTTATGAATCTAAACAAAAAAAGTATAGGTTTCTAGTCGGAAAAATAAGTTACAAGTCGTTTTTGTAAAGGTAGTCATTTCAGTCGAAAGAACGACGTCTAGATGACCATTTTAGAAAACATACTTCCACTTTGAGTTTAACCATAATTTTTGGATATAGTTTCATGTTCATAATAAAAATCATTTTCTCAGAATAACAACTTTTAAATCAAAGTTTATCATAGTTTTTAATTAACTAACCCAAAACAGCCCGCGGTGTTACTACGACGGCGTAAATCCGGTTTTACGGTGTTTTTCGTGTTTCCAAGTTTTAAATCATTAAGTTAGCATATCATATAGATATAGAACATGTGTTTAGTTGATTTTAAAAGTCAAGTTAGAAGGATTAACTTTTGTTTGCGAACAAGTTTAGAATTAACTAAACTATGTTCTAGTGATTACAAGTTTAAACCTTCGAATAAGATAGCTTTATATGTATGAATCGAATGATGTTATGAACATCATTACTACCTTAAGTTCCTTGGATGAACCTACTGGAAAAGAGAAAAATGGATCTAGCTTCAATGGATCCTTGGATGGCTCAAAGTTCTTGAAGCAAAATCATGACACGAAAACAAGTTCAAGTAAGATCATCACTTGAAATAAGATTGTTATAGTTATAGAAATTGAACCAAAGTTTGAATATGATTATTACCTTGTATTAGAATGATAACCTACTGTAAGAAACAAAGATTTCTTGAGGTTGGATGATCACCTTACAATATTGGAAGTGAGCTAGCAAACTTGAAAGTATTCTTGATTTTATGAAACTAGAACTTTTGGAATTTATGAAGAACACTTAGAACTTGAAGATAGAACTTGAGAGAGTTCAATTAGATGAAGAAAATTGAAGAATGAAAGTGTTTGTAGGTGTTTTTGGTCGTTGGTGTATGGATTAGATATAAAGGATATGTAATTTTGTTTTCATGTAAATAAGTCATGAATGATTACTCATATTTTTGTAATCTTATGAGATATTTCATGCTAGTTGCCAAATGATGGTTCCCACATGTGTTAGGTGACTCACATGGGCTGCTAAGAGCTGATCATTGGAGTGTATATACCAATAGTACATACATCTAAAAGCTGTGTATTGTACGAGTACGAATACGGGTGCATACGAGTAGAATTGTTGATGAAACTGAACGAGAATGTAATTGTAAGCATTTTTGTTAAGTAGAAGTATTTTGATAAGTGTATTGAAGTCTTTCAAAAGTGTATAAATACATATTAAAACACTACATGTATATACATTTTAACTGAGTCGTTAAGTCATCGTTAGTCGTTACCTGTAAGTGTTGTTTTGAAACCTTTAGGTTAACGATCTTGTTAAATGTTGTTAACCCAATGTTTATAATATCAAAAGAGATTTTAAATTATTATATTATCATGATATTATGATGTACGAATATCTCTTAATATGATATATATACATTAAATGTCGTTACAACGATAAACGTTACATATATGTCTCGTTTCAAAATCATTAAGTTAGTAGTCTTGTTTTTACATATGTAGTTCATTGTTAATATAATTAATGATATGTTTACTTATCATAATATCATGTTAACTATATATATAACCATATATATGTCATCATATAGTTTTTTTACAAGTTTTAACGTTCGTGAATCACCGGTCAACTTGGGTGGTCAATTGTCTATATGAAACCTATTTCAATTAATCAAGTCTTAACAAGTTTGATTGCTTAACATGTTGGAAACATTTAATCATGTAAACATCAATCTCAATTAATATATATAAACATGGAAAACTTCGGGTCACTACAGTACCTACCCGTTAAATAAATTTCGTCCCGAAATTTTAAGCTGTTGAAGGTGTTGACGAATCTTCTGGAAATAGATGCGGGTATTTCTTCTTCATCTGATCTTCACGCTCCCAGGTGAACTCGGGTCCTCTACGAGCATTCCATCGAACCTTAACAATTGGTATCTTGTTTTGCTTAAGTCTTTTATCCTCACGATCCATTATTTCGACGGGTTCTTCGATGAATTGAAGTTTTTCGTTGATTTGGATTTCATCTAACGGAATAGTGAGATCTTCTTTAGCAAAACATTTCTTTAAATTCGAGACGTGGAAAGTGTTATGTACAGCCGCGAGTTGTTGAGGTAACTCTAGTCGGTAAGCTACTGGTCCGACACGATCAATAATCTTGAATGGTCCAATATACCTTGGATTTAATTTCCCTCGTTTACCAAATCGAACAACGCCTTTCCAAGGTGCAACTTTAAGCATGACCATCTCTCCAATTTCAAATTCTATATCTTTTCTTTTAATGTCAGCGTAGCTCTTTTGTCGACTTTGGGCGGTTTTCAACCGTTGTTGAATTTGGATGATCTTCTCGGTAGTTTCTTGTATAATCTCCGGACCCGTAATCTGTCTATCCCCCACTTCACTCCAACAAATCGGAGACCTGCACTTTCTACCATAAAGTGCTTCAAACGGCGCCATCTCAATGCTTGAATGGTAGCTGTTGTTGTAGGAAAATTCTGCTAATGGTAGATGTCGATCCCAACTGTTTCCGAAATCAATAACACATGCTCGTAGCATGTCTTCAAGCGTTTGTATCATCCTTTCGCTCTGCCCATCAGTTTGTGGATGATAGGCAGTACTCATGTCTAGACGAGTTCCTAATGCTTGCTGTAATGTCTGCCAGAATCTTGAAATAAATCTGCCATCCCTATCAGAGATAATAGAGATTGGTATTCCATGTCTGGAGACGACTTCCTTCAAATACAGTCGTGCTAACTTCTCCATCTTGTCATCTTCTCTTATTGGTAGGAAGTGTACTGATTTGGTGAGACGGTCAACTATTACCCAAATAGTATCAAAACCACTTGCAGTCCTTGGCAATTTAGTGATGAAATCCATGGTAATGTTTTCCCATTTCCATTCCGGGATTTCGGGTTGTTGAAGTAGACCTGATGGTTTCTGATGCTCAGCTTTGACCTTAGAACACGTCAAACATTCTCCTACGTATTTAGCAACATCGGCTTTCATACCCGGCCACCAAAAATGTTTCTTGAGATCCTTGTACATCTTCCCCGTTCCAGGATGTATTGAGTATCTGGTTTTATGAGCTTCTCTAAGTACCATTTCTCTCATATCTCCAAATTTTAGTACCCAAATCCTTTCAGCCCTATACCGGGTTCCGTCTTCCCGAATATTAAGATGCTTCTCCGATCCTTTGGGTATTTCATCCTTTAAATTTCCCTCTTTTAAAACTCCTTGTTGCGCCTCCTTTATTTGAGTAGTAATGTTATTATGAATCATTATATTCATAGATTTTACTCGAATGGGTTCTCTATCCTTCCTGCTCAAGGCATCGGCTACCACATTTGCCTTTCCCGGGTGGTAACGAATCTCAAAGTCGTAATCATTCAATAATTCAATCCACCTACGCTGCCTCATATTCAGTTGTTTCTGATTAAATATGTGTTGAAGACTTTTGTGGTCAGTATATATAATACTTTTGACCCCATATAAGTAGTGCCTCCAAGTCTTTAATGCAAAAACAACCGCGCCTAATTCCAAATCATGCGTCGTATAATTTTGTTCGTGAATCTTCAATTGTCTAGACGCATAAGCAATCACCTTCGTTCGTTGCATTAATACACAACCGAGACCTTGCTTTGATGCGTCACAATAAAACACAAAATCATCATTCCCTTCAGGCAATGACAATATAGGTGCCGTAGTTAGCTTTTTCTTTAATAACTGAAACGCTTTCTCTTGTTCATCATTCCATTCAAATTTCTTCCCTTTATGCGTTAATGCAGTCAAGGGTTTTGCTATTCTGGAAAAGTCTTGGATGAACCTTCTGTAGTAACCAGCTAGTCCTAAAAACTGGCGTATGTGTTTCGGAGTTTTCGGGGTTTCCCACTTTTCAACAGTTTCTATCTTTGCCGGATCCACCTTAATACCTTCTTTGTTCACTGTGTGACCAAGGAATTGAACTTCTTCCAACCAAAATGCACACTTTGAAAACTTAGCGTACAATTCTTCCTTCCTCAATACTTCTAACACCTTTCTCAAATGTTCACCGTGTTCTTGGTCATTCTTTGAGTAAATAAGTATGTCATCAATGAAAACAATGACAAACTTGTCAAGGTATGGTCCACACACTCGGTTCATAAGGTCCATGAACACAGCTGGTGCATTAGTTAAACCAAACGGCATGACCATAAACTCGTAATGACCGTAACGTGTTCTGAAAGCAGTCTTTGGAATATCATCTTCTTTCACCCGCATTTGATGATACCCGGAACGTAAGTCAATCTTTGAATAAACAGACGAGCCTTGTAGTTGATCAAATAAGTCGTCGATTCTCGGTAGTGGGTAGCGGTTCTTGATGGTAAGTTTGTTCAACTCTCGGTAGTCGATACACAACCTGAATGTACCATCTTTCTTCTTGACAAACAAAACAGGAGCTCCCCACGGTGATGTGCTTGGTCGAATGAAACCACGCTCTAAAAGTTCTTGTAATTGGCTTTGCAGTTCTTTCATCTCGCTGGGTGCGAGTCTGTAAGGAGCACGAGCTATTGGTGCAGCTCCTGGTACAAGATCTATTTGAAATTCAACGGATCGATGTGGGGGTAATCCCGGTAATTCTTTCGGAAATACATCGGGAAATTCTCAATGGGAACATCATTGATGCTCTTTTCTTCAGTTTGTACTTTCTCGACGTGTGCTAGAACAGCATAGCAACCTTTTCTTATTAGTTTTTGTGCCTTCAAATTACTAATAAGATGTAGCTTCGTGTTGCCCTTTTCTCCGTACACCATTAAGGGTTTTCCTTTTTCTCGTATAATGCGAATTGCATTTTTGTAACAAACGATCTCCGCTTTCACTTCTTTCAACCAGTCCATACCGATTATCACATCAAAACTCCCTAACTCTACTGGTATCAAATCAATCTTAAATGTTTCGCTAACCAGTTTAATTTCTCGATTCCGACATATATTATCTGCTGAAATTAATTTACCATTTGCTAATTCGAGTAAAAATTTACTATCCAAAGGCGTCAATGGACAACTTAATTTAGCACAAAAATCTCTACTCATATAGCTTCTATCCGCACCCGAATCAAATAAAACGTAAGCAGATTTATTGTCAATAAGAAACGTACCCGTAACAAGCTCCGGGTCTTCCTGTGCCTCTACCGCATTAATATTGAAAACTCTTCCACGGCCTTGTCCATTCGTGTTCTCCTGGTTCGGGCAATTTCTAATAATGTGGCCTGGTTTTCCACATTTATAACAAACTACATTGGCATAACTTGCTCCGACACTACTTGCTCCGCCATTACTCGTTCCGACACCATTTGTTCCTTTCGTTCTATTAACCCCTGGTCCGTAGACCTCACACTTCGCCGCGCTATGACCATTTCTTTTACACTTGTTGCAAAATTTGGTGCAGAACCCCGAGTGATTCTTTTCACACCTTTGGCATAGTTGCTTCTGATTGTTGTTGTTGTTGCGGTTATTATTGTTGTTGGGATGATTGTTGTAGTTGCTGTTGTTGTTGTTGTTGTTGTTGGGCCGTTTGTTGTAGTTGCGATTGATGTTGCGATTGTTGGGATAATTGTTGCGATTATTGTTGTAATTGCTGTTGTTGTTGTATTGGTGATTCTTATCACCGTTTTCCTCCCACTTTCTTTTGACTTGCTTCACATTGGCCTCTTCAGCAGTCTGTTCTTTAATTCTTTCTTCAATCTGGTTCACTAGTTTGTGAGCCATTCTACATGCCTGTTGTATGGAGGCGGGCTCGTGTGAACTTATATCTTCTTGGATTCTTTCCGGTAATCCTTTCACAAACGCGTCGATCTTCTCTTCCTCATCTTCGAATGCTCCCGGACACAATAGGCACAATTCTGTGAATCGTCTTTCGTACGTGGTAATATCAAATCCTTGGGTTCGTAACCCTCTAAGTTCTGTCTTGAGCTTATTGACCTCGGTTCTGGGACGGTACTTCTCGTTCATCAAGTGCTTGAATGCTGACCACGGTAGTGCGTACGCATCATCTTGTCCCACTTGCTCTAGATAGGTATTCCACCATGTTAACGCAGAACCTGTGAAGGTATGCGTAGCGTACTTCACTTTGTCCTCTTCAGTACACTTACTTATGGCAAACACCGATTCAACCTTCTCGGTCCACCGTTTCAATCCGATCGGTCCTTCGGTTCCATCAAATTCCAAAGGTTTGCAGGCAGTGAATTCTTTGTAGGTGCATCCTACACGATTTCCTGTACTGCTAGATCCAAGGTTATTGTTGGTATGTAGCGCAGCCTGTACTGCGGCTATGTTTGAAGCTAGAAAAGTACGGAATTCCTCTTCATTCATATTCACGGTGTGTCGAGTAGTCGGTGCCATTTCCTTCAAAATAGTTAAATGGAACAAGTTAATCATACAGAATATTAAGAGTAGTTAATAGTATTTCGTAGCATAATATGAACTCATTTATAAAAGCTTTTTCTTCATATTAGTGTTTTATAAGTTTAAATTCGGGTAGTACCTACCCGTTAAGTTCATACTTAGTAGCTAATATACAATTCAACTACTACAATTCTATATGAAAAACTGATTATAATAATATTTCGCGTTCAAAATTTTATACAATATTTTACAAACTTACAATACCGCTTATTTTACATAAAGCATGAAATATAGCACACAATAACTTTGATACAAGATAGTTGTGAAGACAATTCTAGCTAGTACACAAGTCGTTCAGCAAAGGCAATAAAGACACGTAATTCATACGTCCGGAAACAAGTCATGCATTCTGGTTTTACTAGGACTACTTCCCATCCTTGGTCTTGTGCAACATAACCATTATGGCTGTTGATAAGACAGCGTGTTGTAACGTCATCAAAGGGACGAGGGTTACGTAATGTCCAACAGTCCCGTAATAATCTAAAAACCTCATTTCTTACCCCAATTACCGACTCCGTCACTTGTGGAAATGTTTTGTTTAATAGTTGTAGCCCGATGTTCTTGTTCTCACTTTGGTGAGAAGCGAACATTACTAATCCGTAAGCATAACATGCTTCTTTATGTTGCATGTTAGCCGCTTTTTCTAAATCACGAAGTCCAATATCCGGATATATTGAGTCAAAATAATTTCTTAACCCGTTGCGTAAAATAGCATTTGGGTTCCCCGCAATATATGCGTCAAAGTAAACACATCGTAACTTATGGGTTTCCCAATGTGATATCCCCCATCTTTCAAACGAAAGTCTCTTATAAACCAAGACATTCTTGGAACGTTCTTCGAATGTCTTACAAACTGATCTCGCCTTAAATAGTTGTGCCGAAGAATTCTGGCCGACTCTAGACAAGATTTCATCAATCATGTCTCCGGGTAGGTCTCTTAAAATATTGGATTGTCTATCCATTTTGTGTTTTTAAACTGTAAAATAGACAAGAGTTAGATTCATAAAAAAATACTTATTAATACAAGCAATTTTTACATATATCATAAAGCATAAGAACACTATATTACATATATTACACCACACGAATACAACTATCTTATTCCGACTCGCTCGTTTCTTCTTCTTTGGTTTTGGTTCGTTTTGCCAAGTTTCTAGGGATATATGATGTTCCCCTAATACGAGCCGTCGTTGTCCACATTGGTTTAGAAAAACCTGGTGGTTTAGAGGTTCCCGGGTCATTGTTACAACTTAAGGACTTCGGGGGTTGACGATACATATAAAGTTCATCGGGGTTGGAATTAGATTTCTCTATTTTTATGCCCTTTCCCTTATTAGTTTCTTTTGCCTTTTTAAATTCAGTTGGGGTAATTTCTATAACATCATCGGAATTCTCGTCGGAATCCGATTCATCGGAGAATTGGTAATCCTCCCAATATTTTGCTTCCTTGGCGGAAACACCATTGACCATAATTAACTTTGGTCGGTTGGTTGAGGATTTTCTTTTACTTAACCGTTTTATTATTTCCCCCACCGGTTCTATTTCTTCATCCGGTTCCGATTCTTCTTCCGGTTCCGACTCTTCTTCCGGTTCCTCTTCGGGAACTTGTGAATCAGTCCACAAATCATTCCAATTTACATTTGACTCTTCATTATTATTAGGTGAGTCAATGGGACTTGTTCTAGAGGTAGACATCTATCACATAATATCAAACACGTTAAGAGATTAATATATCACATAATATTCATATGTTAAAAATATATAGTTTCCAACAAAAATGTTAAGCAATCATTTTTAAAGAAAACACGATCGAAGTCCAGACTCACTAATGCATCCTAACAAACTCGATAAGACACACTAATGCAAATTTTCTGGTTCTCTAAGACCAACGCTCGGATACCAACTGAAATGTCCCGTTCTTATTGATTAAAAACGTTCCATATTAATTGATTTCGTTGCGAGGTTTTGACCTCTATATGAGACGTTTTTCAAAGACTGCATTCATTTTAAAACAAACCATAACCTTTATTTCATCAATAAAGGTTTAAAAAGCTTTACGTAGATTATCAAATAATGATAATCTAAAATATCCTGTTTACACACGACCATTACATAATGGTTTACAATACAAATATGTTACAACAAAATAAGTTTCTTGAATGCAGTTTTTACACAATATCATACAAGCATGGACTCCAAATCTCGTCCTTATTTAAGTATGCGACAGCGAAAGCTCTTAATAATCACCTGAGAATAAACATGCTTAAAACGTCAACAAAAATGTTGGTGAGTTATAGGTTTAACCTATATATATCAAATCGTAACAATAGACCACAAGATTTCATATTTCAATACACATCCCATACATAGAGATAAAAATCATTCATATGGTGAACACCTGGTAACCGACAATAACAAGATGCATATATATGAATATCCCCATCATTCCGGGACACCCTTCGGATATGATATAAATTTCGAAGTACTAAAGCATCCGGTACTTTGGATGGGGTTTGTTAGGCCCAATAGATCTATCTTTAGGATTCGCGTCAATTAGGGTGTCTGTTCCCTAATTCTTAGATTACCAGACTTAATAAAAAGGGGCATATTCGATTTCGATAATTCAACCATAGAATGTAGTTTCACGTACTTGTGT
Organism: Rutidosis leptorrhynchoides; assembly: GCF_046630445.1. Taxonomy (NCBI): domain Eukaryota; kingdom Viridiplantae; phylum Streptophyta; class Magnoliopsida; order Asterales; family Asteraceae; genus Rutidosis; species Rutidosis leptorrhynchoides. Next base: position 422,093,888 of record NC_092338.1, on the reverse strand, counting down.
CTATTTTGTAAATCATTTATAAAACCTGCATGTATTCTCATCCCAAAAATATTAGATTTTAAAAGTGGGACTATAACTCACTTTCACAGATTTTTACTTCGTCGGGAAGTAAGACTTGGCCACTGGTTGATTCACGAACCTATAACAATATATACATATATATCAAAGTATGTTCAAAATATATTTACAACACTTTTAATATATTTTGATGTTTTAAGTTTATTAAGTCAGCTGTCCTCGTTAGTAACCTACAACTAGTTGTCCACAGTTAGATGTACAGAAATAAATCGATAAATATTATCTTGAATCAATCCACGACCCAGTGTATACGTATCTCAGTATTGATCACAACTCAAACTATATATATTTTGGAATCAACCTCAACCCTGTATAGCTAACTCCAACATTCACATATAGAGTGTCTATGGTTGTTCCGAAATATATATAGATGTGTCGACATGATAGGTCGAAACATTGTATACGTGTCTATGGTATCTCAAGATTACATAATATATAATACAAGTTGATTAAGTTATGGTTGGAATAGATTTGTTACCAATTTTCACGTAGCTAAAATGAGAAAAATTATCCAATCTTGTTTTACCCATAACTTCTTCATTTTAAATCCGTTTTGAGTGAATCAAATTGCTATGGTTTCATATTGAACTCTATTTTATGAATCTAAACAAAAAAAGTATAGGTTTCTAGTCGGAAAAATAAGTTACAAGTCGTTTTTGTAAAGGTAGTCATTTCAGTCGAAAGAACGACGTCTAGATGACCATTTTAGAAAACATACTTCCACTTTGAGTTTAACCATAATTTTTGGATATAGTTTCATTTTCATAATAAAAATCATTTTCTCAGAATAACAACTTTTAAATCAAAGTTTATCATAGTTTTTAATTAACTAACCCAAAACAGCCCGCGGTGTTACTACGACGGCGTAAATCCGGTTTTACGGTGTTTTTCGTGTTTCCAAGTTTTAAATCATTAAGTTAGCATATCATATAGATATAGAACATGTGTTTAGTTGATTTTAAAAGTCAAGTTAGAAGGATTAACTTTTTTTTGCGAACAAGTTTAGAATTAACTAAACTATGTTCTAGTGATTACAAGTTTAAACCTTCGAATAAGATAGCTTTATATGTATGAATCGAATGATGTTATGAACATCATTACTACCTTAAGTTCCTTGGATGAACCTACTGGAAAAGAGAAAAATGGATCTAGCTTCAATGGATCCTTGGATGGCTCAAAGTTCTTGAAGCAAAATCATGATACGAAAACAAGTTCAAGTAAGATCATCACTTGAAATAAGATTGTTATAGTTATAGAAATTGAACCAAAGTTTGAATATGATTATTACCTTGTATTAGAATGATAACCTACTGTAAGAAACAAAGATTTCTTGAGGTTGGATGATCACCTTACAAGATTGGAAGTGAGCTAGCAAACTTGAAAGTATTCTTGATTTTATGAAACTAGAACTTTTGGAATTTATGAAGAACACTTAGAACTTGAAGATAGAACTTGAGAGAGTTCAATTAGATGAAGAAAATTGAAGAATGAAAGTGTTTGTAGGTGTTTTTGGTCGTTGGTGTATGGATTAGATATAAAGGATATGTAATTTTGTTTTCATGTAAATAAGTCATGAATGATTACTCATATTTTTGTAATCTTATGAGATATTTCATGCTGGTTGCCAAATGATGGTTCCCACATGTGTTAGGTGACACACATGGGCTGCTAAGAGCTGATCATTGGAGTGTATATACCAATAGTACATACATCTAAAAGCTGTGTATTGTACGAGTACGAATACGGGTGCATACGAGTAGAATTGTTGATGAAACTGAACGAGAATGTAATTGTAAGCATTTTTGTTAAGTAGAAGTATTTTGATAAGTGTATTGAAGTCTTTCAAAAGTGTATAAATACATATTAAAACACTACATGTATATACATTTTAACTGAGTCGTTAAGTCATCGTTAGTCGTTACATGTAAGTGTTGTTTTGAAACCTTTAGGTTAACGATCTTGTTAAATGTTGTTAACCCAATGTTTATAATATCAAAAGAGATTTTAAATTATTATATTATCATGATATTATGATGTACGAATATCTCTTAATATGATATATATACATTAAATGTCGTTACAACGATAAACGTTACATATATGTCTCGTTTCAAAATCATTAAGTTAGTAGTCTTGTTTTTACATATGTAGTTCATTGTTAATATAATTAATGATATGTTTACTTATCATAATATCATGTTAACTATATATATAACCATATATATGTCATCATATAGTTTTTTTACAAGTTTTAACGTTCGTGAATCACCGGTCAACTTGGGTGGTCAATTGTCTATATGAAACCTATTTCAATTAATCAAGTCTTAACAAGTTTGATTGCTTAACATGTTGGAAACATTTAATCATGTAAACATCAATCTCAATTAATATATATAAACATGGAAAACTTCGGGTCACTACAAGGTAGTCCATGAAACCACGGAGAAGATTACTCAGATTCAAGCTAGACTTAAGACTGCCCGCGATCGACAAAAGAGTTATGCCGATCTTAAACGTAAAGACTTTGAATTCAACGTTGGTGATCGTGTAATGTTGAAGGTTGCACCTTGTAAAGGTGTGATCCGTTTCGGAAAACATGGAAAGTTAAACCCGCGATACATTGGTCCTTTTGAAATCTTGGAACGTGTTGGACCCGTTGCTTACCGTTTGGATCTACCAGCACAGTTGAGCTCAGTTCATCCTACCTTCCATGTGTCAAACCTGAAGAAGTGTCTTGCTGCACCTGAACTTATCATACCACTTGAGGAACTTACAATTGATGACAAACTCCACTTCGTGGAAGAGCCTGTTGAAATTATGGATCGTGAGATCAAAACTTTCAAACGCAACAAGATTCCGATTGTACGAGTACGATGGAATACCAAACGAGGACATGAGTTTACTTGGGAGCGAGAGGATCAAATGATGCGGAAGTATCCTCACCTTTTCCCGACTCCTCCATCTACCTCAGCTAAAATTTCGGGACGAAATTTTCTTTAACATGTGGGTAATGTAACGACCCTGGATTTTCCAACGTTATTTATTAATAGTTGTTATTATTAATACTTGTGATTTAACAAATATATGTTATTACATTTACTTGATGCCATGATTAACCGTACTTGACTTTAATTGCCCGAAACGTCTTTGTGACACCCGAAACTTCACGAATAATATTTTCAAGTATTATTTACATTCATGATTAAGTTTATTAATCATTTTAATTAACTATTGTTGTTAGTTAGTTACTTGGGCTTTTAATTGGATAAACTTGTTAATTAGCACACATAGGCTTTTAATTGAACTTGGGCCTTTATTAGTATTAGTGGACTTTAGAAGCCCACCCTACATATTAATGGACTTAGTTAGCCCACTAACACTTGTAAGTATCACTTAGGATGGAAACTAGTTAGTTTGTGCAATTGGAATCTTGTTAGCTCATAATCCCCATGAAACCCCATATATTAACCACCCTTTTGAACTTTAACATGCTAGTAACCATCAAACAAAGCATTCCCTCTTTTTTTTCTCAGCTGGCCGTGGCCTATGGGTGCCCAAGGAGTGGTTTTTGTTTCATTTTTCATTACTTACTTCATTCTCATTTACTCACTCTCAAAACACACACATACTTGCTTCATCTTTTCTCTCATTTTTCTTTCTTTCTTGTAAGTAATTGGAACTTATTTTCTCTTCTTCTTTTCCTTGTAAAACCGTAGCATAATCACTCTCATCATCATCATCTTTGTTGTTGTTAGATTACTTGTTAGTTATAGTTGTTTACTTACTTGTTGTTGTTGAAACTTACTAGCTTTCAAGAAGCAAACTTATTAGTTTGATTCTTCATCTAACTTGTTCTTACAAGGCATATAAGAACATAAAGTTTCTAGCTTATGTTCTTCATTTATTATTTCAAAAGTTTGTAAGTTCATGTGTTGATTTCATACTTGTAGTTCTTGAAGTAAACTTAAAGTTTACTTTACTTAAAGATCAAACTTTGGTTGAATCTTTAAAAGTATGAACAACCATGAACCTTTTACTTGCTTACTTAGTTTATCTCTTTATATCATGCACTTTAATTTCATGTTTGTTAGTTAAATGGTCAAGTACTACAAATTAGTCTTGATCTCATTAATCTTGAACTAAAAGTTAACTGGAAAGTTCAAGAACACATAAATAAGCTTTCTTTAAATATAACTTTGTACATTTATGCTTGATCTAGGCTTTTGAGTCTTGGATCTTCAAGATCTAACTAAGAACTATGTTTTACTGATAATGCTAAAAACGAACATATATTTCATAGCATTATCCCTCAAGAAAGACAAGCTTTTAGTTGCAATTGTCCTATTTACAAGTGATATTCGTTTAAATAATAAAAGATGAAGACAAAAGACAGATTCGACGAATTGAAGACGCAAACGACCAAAAAGCTCAAAAGTACAAAGTACAATCAAAGAGGTTCAAATTATTGATGAGAAACGTCTCAAAATTACAAGAGTACAAGACGCGAAACTCAAAGTACAAGATATTAAATTATACGCAAGGACGTTCGAAAATCCAGAACCGGGACCAGAGTCAACTCTCAACGCTCGACGCAACGGACTAAAAATTACAAGTCAACTATGCACATAAATATAATATAATTTTTAAATAATTCTTATAATTATTTATATATTATATATTATATTATTAAAAACCGTCGGCAGAAAAAATAAAGGCATGTGAGCCTCTCCAGCTGGCCATGCGATCGCATGGCCTTGAAGGGTAAAGCTCATGCGATCGCATGAGCTACTTTTCCAGCCCACATGCCTATAAAATTCGCAGCTTGGTGAACATCAAAACACATCTTTTTCTTCTCCTCATTCATACGTAAAATATATATATATATTATACTTTTAATTTTAATTTTAATTCTAATAATAAAGGTATGTTAGCGAATGTTGTAAAGGTGTAAGTCGAAATTCTGTCCGTGTAACGCTACGCTATTTTTAATCATTGTAAGTGATGTTCAACCTTTTTAATTTAATGTCTCGTAGCTAAGTTATTATTATGCTTATTTAAATCGAAGTAATCATGATGTTAGGCTAATTACTAAAATTGGGTAATTGGGCTTTGTACCATAATTGGGGTTTGGACAAAAGAGCGACACTTGTGGAAATTAGACTATGGGCTATTAATGGGCTTTATATTTGTTTAACTAAATGATAGTTTGTTAATTTTAATATAAAGATTTACAATTGGACGTCCCTATAAATAACCATATACACTCGATCGGACACGATGGGCGGGGTATTTATATGTACGAATAATCGCTCATTTAACCGGACACGGGAATGGATTAATAGCCACTAGAATTATTAAAACAGGGGTGAAATTATGTACAAGGATACTTGGCATAATTGATAACAAAGTATTAAAACCTTGGGTTACACGCAGTCGATAACCTGGTGTAATTATTAAACAAAGTATTAAAATCTTGTTACAGTTCAAGTCCCCAATTAGTTGGAATATTTGACTTCGGGTATAAGGATAATTTGACGAGGATACTCGCACTTTATATTTATGACTGATGGACTGTTATGGACAAAAACCAGACAGACATATTAAATAATCCAGGACAAAGGACAATTAACCCATGGGCATAAAACTAAAATCAACACGTCAAACATCATGATTACGGAAGTTTAAATAAGCATAATTATTTTATTTCATATTTAATTTCCTTTATTTTACATTTAATTGCACTTATAATTATCGCACTTTTATTTATTGTCATTGTATTTAATTGCACTTTTAATTATCGTACTTTTTAATTATTGCAATTTTATTTTATCGCACTTTTATTTATCGCAATTTCATTATCGTTATTTACTTTACGCTTTAAATTAAGTTATATTTATTTTTAATATTTTACATTAGGTTTTAACTGCGACTAAAGTTTTTAAAATCGACAAACCGGTCATTAAACGGTAAAAACCCCCCTTTATAATAATAATATTACTTATATATATTTTTATTTTTATAAAACTAATATAGCGTTAAGCTTTGTTTAAAGATTTTTCCCTGTGGAACGAACCGGACTTACTAAAAACTACACTACTATACGATTAGGTACACTGCCTATAAGTGTTATAGCAAGGTTTAAGTATATCCATTCTATAAATAAATAAATATCTTGTGTAAAATTGTATCGTATTTAATAGTATTTCCTAGTAAAATTTAATAGTATTTTATACCCCTTAGCTTTAACTATTAAGTATTTTTGGCGCCGCTGCCGGGGAATCCAATTTCTTGCTTAAACGCCGGAAGCGCAACGCTAATATAAAAAAAATACGCTTTTGTAAAAATACGTTTTAAATATTCGAAAATATAAAAAGAAAAACGAAAATATAAATATTTTTAAGAGTTTGTTAAATATTTAAGTTTTATAAAATTTCTTTATTTCTATTTTTAGTTTGTAAAAATATAATTTTTATTTAATTTATATAAATATATTATAAATATATAATACAGCAAAACATAAAAAAAAATATTAAAACTCGAGTCCAGTACTGTAGCAGCCCAGTGTCTGGCCCGAAACCCTAGCCCATGCGATCGCATGGCTGGGTAACTAAGAACTCATGCGATCGCATGAGCTCTGCTGACACGCCACAGTTGACTGCAACCATCATTAATTACGGAGTTTAATTATATTATTTTTACTTTAACCCTAATTAGGGTTGTTTTTTTATTATTTAGTTTAGTTTAGTTTATTTATTTAATTTGTATATTTAGTTTAATTAGTTTAATTAAATTGTAAAATTAATAGTTTTATAAAATAAATAATATAAAAATAATATTTTTATAAAAATTGTAATTTTTACAACTTTTAGTATATTTTTATTTTGTCTCCTTTTTAATTGTTTTAGCGTAATTTTTATATTTTTCGTTCGTATTTAGTTTTAAGACTTAGTTTTTGCCATAGTTATTTTTATTTCTAGATTTTTAGGTTTTGCCGTAAAATCTCTTAAGTGCTTTTTCTTTAGACTAAGATTTAAGTGCTTTAGAATTTTGCGACACCTTTTTAAGTTTTAGTTCCTTTTTAAGTTATTGACATTTGGGATATAGTTTTACTTGTAATCTTTAATATTTTTAGACGCAACTTTTAATTTTTAGTTTTTAGTTCCTTTTTAAGTTTCGACGCGCTACTTTCTTATTTTTATTTTTCGACGCCTTTTACCTATGTATCAATTATCACTCCAATTAGTAATCTCAATTTGCAATTTTAATTTTAAGTTAGTGATAATAATAAGGTTGGGATAGTCGAGTATTTTAAAGTTTTATAAGTCACTCTTTTTCTTTCTTATTTCTCCAATTTTAATACCGACGCGCTCTTTTTCTTTCTTATTTCTCGCCATTCTAGTTTTAGGACATAGAATTTTTTTCTACTTCTTCTCTAAATTTCTTAAAATTACGAAAATTTATTTTAAGTGGTTAAATTGATAGACATCAAAATTTTCTGGTTCGTAGTAATAGTTGGATTTGTACGTGGACAGGGTTATTGGAGCCAAACAGTACTCAATTATATTGAGACCAAACGAATCCTGCCCCTCTGCTGCATCTTTTGGCTATTCGAAACGTGGGCAAAATCAGAAAAGTCTATTAATTGGATAACTTATATAATTTTTCTTTCCTTTTAAAAACTAATAGGATATTCAGTGAATGCACCGAGCAAAACGTTCACCACCTTTTGTACGTTCACCACCTGTAACTCGATCAAGACATCTAGCAAATATTGTTGCCGTTGATTTTTCTTTAGAATCGTCATCCAGTCGACCAAGTACTCCAATTCAAATTTCCGATAATCCATTTTTTGAACCCGACCTCACAATTGAGAATCCGGAGAATATTCAGGGACGATTCATAGATCCTGAACCATTAATTTTTCCTCCGGAACCACCAACCATTCAAACAGAGATTGTTGAGGAACGAACCATTAAATCAGAATCCTCTAGTGATTCAGATTCAACAAATTCAATTATTTTGAATCTGGAACCTTTAAGTATGGAAGACCGAATGAGAGCTAAACGCACTGGCCAAGGTCATGCAATTACTCATCCTGACATTAATGCGCCAGATTATGAAATCAAAGGAAAATTCTACATATGGTGACTAATCAATGCCAATTTAGTGGTGCACCGAAGGAAGATCCAAATGAACATCTTCGTACCTTTAATAGGATCTGCACACTATTTAAAATCCAAGAAGTTGAGGATGAACAGATATATCTCATGTTATTTCCTTGGAATTTAAAGGGAGAAGCCAAAGATTGGTTGGAATCGTTACCTGAAGGGGCAATTGATACATGGGACGTTTTAGTTGAAAAATTTCTTAAACAATTCTTTCCGGCATCTAAAGCCGTGAGACTTCAAGGAGAAATTGTTACGTTCACACAAAAGCCAAATGAAACTCTATATGAAGCATGGACCAGATTTGGAAAGTTATTGAGAGGATGTCCTCAACATGGTTTAGACACCTGTCAAATAGTACAAATATTCTACCAAGGATGCGACATCACTACAAGAAAAGACATCGATATAGCAGCTGGTGGTTCTATTATGAAGAAAACCCAAACTGATGCTTATAAAATTATTGATAACACTGCTTCCCACTCACATGAGTGGCACCAAGAAAAAAATATCGTTAGATCATCTAAAGCAGCTAGAGCCGATTCTAGCCATGACTTAGATTCCATTTCCGCAAAGATAGATGCTGTCGAGAGACGAATGGAAAAGATGACTAAGGATATACATTCAATACGAATTAGTTGTGAGCAGTGTGGAGGAACACATTTGACAAAAGATTGTCTCAGTATTGAACTAACAATGGAACAAAGAGAGAATATTTCATACATAAACCAAAGGCCTGGAAATAATTATCAGAATAATTATCAACCGCCAAGACCAATTTACAATCAAAACCAGAATTATAACCGAAATGTTCCATACAACAACCAACAAGGTCCTAGCAATCAACAAGTATCCAACAATACTTACAACCAGCAAAGACCTAATTTTCAAAACAAACCACCACAACCCGATGATAAAAGGCCAAATTTAGAAGATATGATGACAAAGCTAGTTGAAACTCAAACGCAGTTTTTCACATCTCAGAAATAAACCAATGAACAAAATGCTCAAGCATTTAGAAATCAACAAGCTTCTATTCAAAATCTGGAACAAAAAGTAAGTAACCTAGCAAGGTTAATAGGTGAAAGAAAACCGGGAAGTTTAACTAGTGATACAAATGCTAACCCCCGGAATGAAACAGCTAAAGCCATTACCACAAGAAGTGGTACAACACTTAAACCACCTGAAATACCTGTAATTTCTGATGAAGCTATTCCTACTCCACAAGAACCACAACCTGAGCAAGATAAGGAAAAAGAACCGGTAGTTGAAAAGGTTAATGAAGATAACACAGTTAAGGCTAAACCTTATGTTAAACCATACCAACCACCACTTCCTTACCCGAGTAAAATGAAAAAAGAAAAACTTGAAGCCGAGCAATCCAAATTCTTGGATATGTTTAAACAAATAAATGTCAATCTTCCTTTCATTGATGTGATTTCAGGAATGCCTAGATATGCTAAATTTCTGAAAGATCTAATCTCGAATAGAAAGAAAATGGAAGAACTCTCGGCTGTTACTATGAATGCTAATTGTTCAGCAGTGCTGTTGAATAAGATACCAGAAAAACTATCCGATCCAGGAAGTTTCACAATTCCATGTTTTCTGGGTAGTCTTAGTTCAATAGAAGCATTGGCAGACTTAGGTGCTAGTATAAATTTAATGCCGTATTCACTATACACTAAACTAGACCTTGGAGAATTGAAACCAACACGAATAAGCATACAACTAGCAGATCGATCAATAAAATATCCTAGAGGGATAATGGAGAACATGCTAGTTAAAGTTGGTACTTTAGTATTTCCAGTAGATTTTGTTATTCTGGACATGGAAGAAGATTCTCAAGTTCTTCTCATATTAGGAAGACCATTCTTAAACACGGCTAAAGCAATGATAGACGTGTTTGGTAAGAAACTGACCCTAAGTATAGAGGAGAAGAGTGTTACCTTTTCAGTTGATAGAGCTATGCAACAACCGCAATCTGCAGATGATACATGTTATTATATTCAAACTATAGAATCACATGCAGAATTGTTAGAAGAATTTCCAGAATTACAAGGAACAGGAGAATGTTCTTTAGGAGAAGGAACTGAACCAATTGATGAAACCGAAATGTTAGCTACACTAATAGCTAATGGATATGAACCAATAAAAGAAGAAATTCAAATGCTAAAAGAAGAAGACAGATATCGATATAAATCATCGAAAGAAGAACCACCGACATTAGAGTTAAAGCCACTTCCAAACCATTTGGAATACGCTTATTTACATGGTGAATCTGAATTACCTGTAATAATATCGTCTTCTCTTACTGAAAATGAAAAATCTCAACTCATTTCTGTGTTGAAAGCTCATAAACCAGCCATTGCATGGAAGATTCATGATATAAAAGGAATAAGTCCTTCGTATTGCACACATAAAATCCTTATGGAAGAAGGTCATAAAACGTATGTGCAACGCCAACTAAGACTAAATCCTAATATGCAAGATGTTGTTAAGAAAGAAATTATTAAACTGCTAGATGCAGGCTTAATTTATCCAATCTCTGATAGTCCATGGGTAAGCCCAGTTCAATGCTTGCCTAAGAAGGGTGGCATGACTGTTATTACAAATGAGAAAAATGAGCTTATTCCTACTAGGACTGTAACAGGATGGCGTGTGTGTATTGATTATAGAAAATTAAATGACGCCACCAGAAAAGATCACTTTCCCTTACCTTTCATTGATCAAATGTTGGAAAGATTAGCCGGAAATAGTTACTATTGTTTTCTTGATGGATTTTTCGGATATTTTCAAATTCCAATAGCACCCGAGGACCAAGATAAAACCACATTCACGTGCCCTTATGGTACTTTTGCTTACAAACGCATGCCATTTGGACTTTGCAACGCCCCTGCAACATTTCAAAGGTGCATGATGGTGATTTTTCACGACATGATAGAAGAATGCATGGAAGTTTTCATGGATGACTTTTCAGTCTTCGGTGATACTTTTGAATCATGTTTAGTTAATCTTGAACGAATGCTTATTAGATGTGAACAATCAAATCTAGTACTTAATTGGGAGAAATGCCATTTCATGGTTAAAGAAGGCATCGTTCTTGGACATAAAATTTCAAAGGAAGGAATTGAAGTAGATAGAGCTAAAGTAGATGTAATTGCTAAACTTCCACATCCCACCAATGTTAGAGGAGTTAGGAGTTTTCTAGGGCATGTCGGTTTTTACCGACGTTTCATAAAAGATTTTTCTAAAATTGCCACTCCTATGAATAAACTCCTAGAAAAGGATGCTCCATTCATCTTTTCAGATGAATGTATCAAATCTTTTAATATTTTTAAAGAGAAACTCACTAATGCGCCGATCATGATAACACCAAATTGGAATCTACCGTTTGAACTAATGTGCGATGCAAGTGATTTTGCAATGGGAGCTGTTTTAGGACAAAGGATTGAAAAACGATTTCAACCTATATATTATGCTAGTAAGATGTTACAAGGAGCACAAACAAATTACACAACTACTGAAAAAGAACTCCTTGCTATTGTCTTTGCTTTTGACAAATTTTGTTCATATCTCATTCTAGCTAAAACGGTGGTCTATACTGACCATTCTGCTCTTAGATACCTATTTTCGAAACAAGATGCTAAACCACGATTAATCCGTTGGATCTTACTCTTATAAGAATTCGATATTGAAATCCGAGATAAAAGAGGAGCAGAAAATCTCACCGCTGATCATCTTTCTCGTCTTGAAAATCCCGAATTAGAAGTTCTAAATGAATCAGCCATACAAGACAACTTTCCTGAGGAATATCTATTGAAGATAGATTATAATGAAATTCCATGGTTTGCAGACTATGCAAACTACTTAGTTTGTGGATTCCTTGAAAAAGGATTATCATACCAAAAACGAAAGAAATTCTTCAGTGATATAAAACACTATTTCTGGGAAGATCCACATTTGTTTAAACGTTGTCCCGATGGAATAATACGCCGATGTGTATTTGGAGATGAAGCTAGTAAAATCTTAAACCATTGTCACACAGGACCAACAGGAGGGCATTATGGGCCTCAACTCATAGCAAGAAAAGTTTATGATGCTGGATTCTATTGGCCTACAATTTACAAAGACGCACACCTTCTTTGCAAATCCTGTGATGCTTGTCAAAGGGCCGAAAAAATAAGTCAACGTGATGAAATGCCACAAAATATCATTCAAGTATGTGAAGTATTTGACATTTGGGGTATTGACTTTATGGGTCCATTTCCAAAATCTCATAATAATCTCTATATTCTCGTAGCCATTGATTATGTATCTAAATGGGCGAAAGCACAAGCTCTCCCAACTAACGATGCACGAGTTGTAGTCAACTTTTTAAAATGTCTTTTTGTAAGGTTTGGAACACCGAAAGCTTTAATAAGTGATCGGGGAACTCATTTTTGTAATAATCAACTTGAGAAAGTTCTTAAAAGATATGGAGTAACTCATAAAATCTCCACCGCATATCATCCACAGACAAGTGGACAAGTTGAAAATACCAACCGAGCTTTAAAACGTATTCTAGAAAAAATCGTAGGATCAAATCCGAAGGAATGGTCCATAAAATTGGAGGATGCACTCTGGGCTTTTAGAACAGCCTACAAAACTCCAATTGGAACCACACCTTTCAGACTCGTTTACGGAAAAGCATGTCATCTTTCAATAGAAATTGAACACAAAGCATTTTGGGCTTTGAAGACATGTAATCTTGATTTACATGAAGCTGGACGTCTACGGTTAAGTCAATTAAACGAATTAGAAGAATTAAGACATGAAGCATACGAAAATTCGTTAATCTATAAAGAAAGAACGAAGAAATGGCATGATAAAAGAATCAGAAGTTCAAAAGAATTTAAAGAAGGAGACAGAGTTCTTCTTTTCAATTCACGATTCAAGCTATTTTCTGGAAAATTGAAATCAAGATGGTCTGGACCATTCATAGTCAAAAGATTTTTCCCGTACGGAACAGTAGAATTAATAAATTCAAATGGGATTGAATTTAAAGTTAATGGTCACAGAGTTAAACACTACATAGATAGTCCGATGGAAGTCGACAACGAAGTTAATCACAATTTTGATACCACAGCTAACTAAGTGTGGGGAGAATCAAGTCTTTAAAGGATAATATGTATTTCTGTTAGAGTTAGATTTTCTGTTTTCGTGTAGTTCTCGAAAATGGAACCCGAATGGTCTTTCCCTAGCAGACCCTAAAGAACTAGTCTTCTCCCCCCATTCTGAATTTTTTATTTTTTTTGGATTTACCAGATGAAGACTTCCTGTAAACTAAACCATGATCTAATGCTACACGCTTTGATCACTAAACGTAATAAAGATACACTTCCAAGTGAAATAGTATCATTAATCAGAGGTAAATTGGACGGAGTAAGAAAAGAATCCAGATGCGAAGATAATAAGTTACAATTTGGTAAAGGAAAATCAAAATCCGCGGCGAAAAGGAGAGCACGACACCTTGAAAAATGTCACAAATGCGGAAAATGGTCACACGAAGGTAAATGTTCAAATAATCAAACCTATTCAAACACCGAATTTGTTACTTTATGCAGAGATGGACCGTTCATATGTTTAGAAGAAAAAACACTGAATGCTCGAGGCTACGCCTATGTAGCCATGGAAAATCAATTAGTCCAACTATCTTATGAGTGGGCTAGAGCATATCACTAAGAATATATTTCACATGTAAGTTTGTACAGTTTTTATTTTTATTTTTATTTTTAACCTTTTGATAATAAACGCTAATTTGTTCGTTATAAAGTATTAAATTGGTATTCGATGAAATTAGGTCTTGCGACCGAAATTATTGATATCATACAAAAATTTATTACATCACTGCGAAATTTAACGTTTATTCTTAAGTTATAAATATCTTTAATCAATCAACCCAAAATATTTCAAAAATTCGTCATGAGTTAAATTAGGTCATGGAACCGAAATTACTTTACCGAAAAGAGGGGCGTATATTTTTGATAATATTTGATTGATTAAAGTGGGATAAAAGCCAAAAAGATTTTTAATTTTATTTTTAAAAAATTTAATAAATTAATATTAAAATAATATTGTAAACTTCTTAAATCAATATATTTAAAATTGTAAATATTTGGAAAATTAATATTTTTAATATAAGTTTGTATGTATAAAAACAAAAATTAAATTTAAGTTTGGTGTGAATTTTTAATATTAATTTTGAATTTTATTCATTTTAAATTTAAGTTGTGTGAATTTAAAAACAAAAATTTACTTTATTTCGCTAAGTTAAAAATATGATTTTTAAAAATTTGTCGTGAGTTGAAGACTAAGTCATTGAACCGAAATTGCTTTACCCGAGGGAGGGACGAGAACTTTTATTATCATTATTTTTAATCTTATTGAATTAAAGTATGCCAAAAACATTAAAAAACCTAAAAATCTTTACTTTTAAAAATCGCGCTTAAAAATGACAAATTTTAAAATTTTGTCGAGGGACGGACTAGGACATCGATCCGAAAAGCCCTCATCTTAAAAAGAAACAAATTTTTAAAATTTTATTAATTTTATGTTTTATTAAGTATAAGGTTTTATAAATAAAAAAAAACCCAGAACACTGTACCCGGGACTCCATGCGATCGCATAGAGTTAGGCCTTTGAAGCCATGCGATTGCATGGACCTGTATTTCAGGCCTGATACAAGCAGCTCAGCGGTTCTGTCTCAACACAAAACACACTCACATATTCGAACCAACCACAAAATCACCTCTAAAATTCGCAATTTTTCACCGTAATTCATCAAATTTCTTGCTCTAATCATGCCTAGATTCTCATTCTTCAGCAAAAAGGTAAAAATTACACCCCTAAACTCATAAATTTGCTAGTTTTTGTAATAGTTACCAATATTTTACCTAAAGCAATTTTGTTGATTTCTAGTGTAATTAGTATTAAATTGTTAGTATTTTATGCATGTATAACCTAGATTGATGCTATTTAACATGATTTGAAGCCAAAAACTTCAAAAATTTTAGAAATCTAGGGTTTGTGTTCTTGAGCAATTTGGGGCTTTTTGATATAAACAGGTTATGGCCGATTTTTGTCATGAATTATTGCTAAATTGAGTAATGTAACATGTTTAGGTAGTTAAATGATCCAAACATTGATCCTAAACATGATTTTTAAAGATTAAAGTGGACTTTTTAGGTGCAAAATTCATGAACTTGATTAATTTGATATATTTGTCATTTGAGACTTGTTTAATTATTAGTAATGACTATTTTGACATGTTATTTGAGTTAAATGCTTATGAACTTTGTATACATTTTCATATGTGCTCAATTGAAAAAGTATAGAATTGTAAAAATTGTGAAAATGTGTATAAGTTTAATTTTGATTTAACATGTTATTGTGATTGTTTTAAGTTGTTATTTTGCTAACACTAATGCATATTTGGATGCACAAATTTTGTGTTTAGTATGTTTTGCAGAAAGCCGATACTGGAGGTTCAAGAGCATCATCATCTAGACGACCTACTCCAGCACCAGAACCAGAACCAGAAATGCAACACGAGCCAGAGCCCGAACAAGAACCACAACAGGAACCACAACAACCGCCTGATCAACATGTACCTTATTATGATCCGGTACAGTTTGTTAATGAATTCATAGTATTCTCATTGAGGCCGCCAGTAGAATTCCCAACAATTCCTGAGCACACTTTGCATCCTAATCTGAGATTTGATAGAAGATGGAGAGATTACGAGACATATCAAAGGAACAAATCCAGATTGGTAACTAAAAATGTAGAGGTGCCGAGGGTAATCGATTGGGATCCTTTGGAGAGAGTTCAGCTAGCTAATAGAGTCAGACTGCTACTGATTCAGAGGTACGGGAACTCTTCTTTTACAGATTTGGGAACGTCTTTTCACCATTCGTAGGCCTGTATATAAGGAATGGTGTGTTGAGTTGATGAGTAATGTATCACTTGATACAAACATAGTTAGAATAGATGATAGAAGATTTCTTAGGTTTATCCTTGGCGGTAGGATGTACAGAATGTCCATGCTGGACATGGCCAGGGCTTTACAGATATATACTCCTGGTGAGTTGCTACTACCCGATTGTACAAATTTGATTCATTATGGTGAAAGGGTAGATAGCAACTTTGACGCTGACGCCATTTGGAGGCGTATGTCACATTTTGATGTTTTTACACGAGCGGGAGGACACTCCTATACACATATTGACAGAGCCGAGCTTCGTATCATTCATAGATTTTTGGCTAACTCGATTACTCAAAGAGGTAACAATAAAGAAAAAGTAACCTTACATGATTTATTCTACCTAAAGTGTATTCGGGATCCTAGAAGCTTTGTCAATATCCCTTACTGTGTTGGTTTCTATTTATCTAAAATGGTAGAAGGAATGCAGGACGGGAGTATAATAGGAGGAGGTATTTTTGTTACTCTCATTGGAGAGTATTTAGGTGTTGATAGGAACCAAGGAGGTCCATTACAGCTTTGTAGAGAACAGGTTGAGCCTTTAGGATTGAAAGTTTATGTAGGTGCTAAGGTATTGAAAAGTAGACGCAACCAAGCAGTACCCTATGAGGGCCCTCATCCACAGGTAGAAAGGGGCTCAGACGAGGAAATGGAGGAGGCGGAAGACATTAGGGATGTCTTACGAGATGCTATTCTTGACGTCCACGTTCGTATAGATGAGGAATCAATGACGAGCGCGGCCAGACATAGTATGTACGAGCAGTGGAACTCCGAGCGAGTATACAAGGATTACAGGCGACGCCAACACGATAGCTGGTTAGTTCATCAGCACCAAATCATGAGCCAGATATCATATCAGGTACCAAATAATTACGTGCCTACTCGACCTGCTCATTTTCCGCCACACAACCCCGACATCCGACCACCCTTTAACCGGTATGACTATAACCAAGCCTATCAGAACACCTATAACCAACAATGGAACCCACCTGACGAGATGAACTGGAACCCCTATCCAGACTGATTTAGTTCCATTGGTTATTTTTATGATTTTTATATTTTTATCTTTTTAATTATTCATGTTTAAACTTATGTTATTGGATATATTTATGCAATTTTTATCATTTTTATTATTATTGTGTACTAATATTTCACATTTAGGATTTGAAAGTGGGATATTAAGTCCCATTTTAAATTGCCATGCATGTTTATATTTGTATGTATGTATATTGTCGATTGTACAAAACAGGGTAAAACAGCGCATTTTCAAAGACTGGCATTAAGTTCAGCAAAAGCTAGTAATTTTGACGACAAAACGAAAAACAAATGTGATGTAACAACAAGACGGAATGAACAAATGATATGCACCATTTATCATTCAGCAAACAAACGCCAATATGTTTGGAAACTTTGGTAAAATTTAATCATTTTTCTACGCTAATCACCCTCAATAATTTAAATTGTTACTGATTTCTTGCAAATGAGGGCATTGCAAGATCTTAAGTGTGGGAAGGGGTTAAATTCTTTCGGATTTTAAAATTTTTTTTTTTATTTAAAACACTTGGTTACCATTAAAAATACTAGTAAGCAGTAGTTGTATTAGAATCTAGTGCTCTCTGATAATAAAGAACAGTCCTAGTCTTATATACTGACTAACCAATTCTAGTAAAATTTTTCAAAATTTTCAACTAAATGAATTCAAAATCATGTTTATACATATTTATGAACGATGAAAACTAGGTGTTAACACCGAAATTGTCGTTACCTCGGAAAGGACATAAATTGAGAAACAACCCAAAATATTAGAATTCATTTAAAATAGAATATAGGAGAATAAAAAGGCAAAGAAAGGAAAATAAAAGCCGAGTGTGGGAAATTTTTACCAAGTTATTCAAAACATATATCACATATTTTTGTACAAATAATTGAAAATACTTTTGTTTTGGACTAAAATAATCAGTTTTACCCAATTTACTGTAATATATTTGAAAGAAAAGATGGATCTACACGATGAATCAATTCCATCATTAAAAGGAAGTAAAGTCTTCCGAAAAAGAAACGCGCTTCTTGATTTAGGTCATGAAGTTTTCGTCCAGACCAGCTGTAGGTTGACGAAAAATCTAGAAAAGTCATCACTAAAATCAGCAGGAAATCCACGGACCTCAGCATAAAACAGGGTCGCCAAGTGGTCAGACTTATCCTAACCATGAGAGGGTCTGTCTCGTACAATGGGGGGGCACCGTGCAAATTAGCTTGATAAGACTAATGAATCAGATCCCCGGAAAGGATAATCTCCTTAAAGATCAAAAATCAGCTTTTAAGACTAATATTACTCAATCCTAGAGATTGACCTTAAAGATTGAGAATTACAAACTCATAGAATTCAATGATATCTAAACTCGAGCTTGAACGAGAAAATATTTTGATCAAAATTACAAACCGATTTGTTTTCTGAAAACCCATTTTCAATGCGTTCATTACCATTGAACGTAAAATCCTAAGAATTCACCTGGAATCCATTAGGTCACTTGAACCAAATCGGGTGTCAACCGTAAGAACGGTGGTTGCATAGTATGGTCAAAGACAGGACCTTGTGCCAGACCGAAAAATTATAAGGGTGAGCTTTACTATTGCTCCTACAAAGGATAGTAATTGCGTCCGACACGTTATAGACCATAATTAAAAGCATGTCAGGGGACATTGCCTTAACAGTTGCTTGTTCAACGCTTTCCTTTACAACCGGACGGTAGTTTACCGAAAGGTAATATACGGAGCAAGTATATTGGACGTGTTGCTTTCCCAATACAAGGTTAGCAAGTGGGTGACACAAAACCACAAGTTTTGAGCTAAAAATTTCAAATATGAAACCCACCAAACCCACAAAAAGAAT
Organism: Rutidosis leptorrhynchoides; assembly: GCF_046630445.1. NCBI lineage: Eukaryota > Viridiplantae > Streptophyta > Magnoliopsida > Asterales > Asteraceae > Rutidosis > Rutidosis leptorrhynchoides. The sequence continues at coordinate 422,074,735 of NC_092338.1, read as the reverse complement.
TTGCAAACACCGGTGAAGGGTTATTCCGGAAAACTTATCTAGGGTAAAAAAACTAGATTTAATTTTCAAAAGATCAAATGTTTTCATAAAGATCCAATTTCCTTAAAGGATCTAAATTTTATAGTCATGTGGGACTGTAAACCACATCATTACTACCATTGTTTATACCGCCGTATAGAAATCACTGACGTACAAAGTGTGAAGAATAAAGAGGTGATTCTAGTATTTCAAGACTATATTGCTTGAGGACAAGCAACGCTCAAGTGTGGGAATATTTGATAATGCTAAAAACTAACATATATTTCATAGCATTATCCCTCAAGAAAGACAAGCTTTTAGTTGCAATTGTCCTATTTACAAGTGATATTCGTTTAAATAATAAAAGATGAAGACAAAAGATAGATTCGACGAATTGAAGACGCAAACGACCAAAAAGCTCAAAAGTACAAAGTACAATCAAAGAGGTTCAAATTATTGATAAGAAACGTCTCAAAATTACAAGAGTACAAGACGCGAAACGCAAAGTACAAGATATTAAATTATACGCAAGGACGTTCGAAAATCCGGAACCGGGACCAGAGTCAACTCTCAACGCTCGACGCAACGGACTAAAAATTACAAGTCAACTATGCACATAAATATAATATAATATTTAAATAATTCTTATAATTATTTATATATTATATATTATATTATTAAAAATCGTCGGCAGAAAAAACAAAGGCATGTGAGCCTCTCCAGTTGGCCATGCGATCGCATGGCCTTGAAGGGTAAAGCTCATGTGATCGCATGAGCCACTTTTCCAGCCCACATGCCTATAAAATTCGCAGCTTGGTGAACATCAAAACACATCTTTTTCTTCTCCTCATTCATACGTAAAATATATATATATTATAATTTTAATTTTAATTTTAATTCTAATAATAAAGGTATGTTAGCGAATGTTGTAAGGGTGTAAGTCGAAATTCTGTCCGTGTAACGCTACGCTATTTTTAATCATTGTAAGTTATGTTCAACCTTTTTAATTTAATGTCTCGTAGCTAAGTTATTATTATGCTTATTTAAATCGAAGTAATCATGATGTTGGGCTAATTACTAAAATTGGGTAATTGGGCTTTGTACCATAATTGGGGTTTGGACAAAAGAACGACACTTGTGGAAATTAGACTATGGGCTATTAATGGGCTTTATATTTGTTTAACTAAATGATAGTTTGTTAATTTTAATATAAAGATTTACAATTGGACGTCCCTATAAATAACCATATACACTCGATCGGACACGATGGGCGGGGTATTTATATGTACGAATAATCGTTCATTTAACCGGACACAGGAATGGATTAATAGCCACTAGAATTATTAAAACAGGGGTGAAATTATGTACAAGGATACTTGGCATAATTGATAACAAAGTATTAAAACCTTGGGTTACACGCAGTCGATAACCTGGTGTAATTATTAAACAAAGTATTAAAATCTTGTTACAGTTCAAGTCCCCAATTAGTTGGAATATTTGACTTCGGGTATAAGGATAATTTGACGAGGATACTCGCACTTTATATTTATAACTGATGGACTGTTATGGACAAAAACCAGACGGACATATTAAATAATCCAGGACAAAGGACAATTAACCCATGGGCATAAAACTAAAATCAACACGTCAAACATCATGATTACGGAAGTTTAAATAAGCATAATTATTTTATTTCATATTTAATTTCCTTTATTTTACATTTAATTGCACTTCTAATTATCGCACTTTTATTTATTGTCATTGTATTTAATTGCACTTTTAATTATCGTACTTTTTAATTATTGCAATTTTATTTTATCGCACTTTTATTTATCGCAATTTCATTATCGTTATTTACTTTACGCTTTAAAATAAGTTATATTTATTTTTAATATTTTACATTAGGTTTTAACTGCGACTAAAGTTTTTAAATTCGACAAACCGGTCATTAAACGGTAAAAACCCCCCTTTATAATAATAATATTACTTATATATATTTGTATTTTTATAAAACTAATATAGCGTTAAGCTTTGTTTAAAGATTTTTCCCTGTGGAACGAACCGGACTTACTAAAAACTACACTACTGTACGATTAGGTACACTGCCTATAAGTGTTGTAGCAAGGTTTAAGTATATCCATTCTATAAATAAATAAATATATTGTGTAAAATTGTATCGTATTTAATAGTATTTCCTAGTAAAATTTAATAGTATTTTATACCCCTTAGCTTTAGCTATTATCTACTACTTAAGATCTTGATTTCATAAGTTTACATCAAGTTTGTAACTTGTTTTTACTTTTAAAGTTCTTGTAAGTGTTAGATCTAAGACTTTGATGTAACTTTGGTTCATCAAAACACTTGCAACACTTAAGTGAGTTGTGCTTCATGTCTTAGACTTGCACTTGGGTTATGATGGTCAAATCTTGGTCAAGATGATGCAAACACATCAACGAGTTGTACACTTGAAGCTATACGCATCAAGGATGAGAACCGTGATAAGCATCAAGCATCAAACTCACCGGAACCCATTATTTTACTGCTTTCTGTCTTCTACCTACTGTTTTCTGGTTTCTGTAACAGAACAGTACACCTGGGCTATTGTAACCATGATTTTCTGATAGATCTTTTCGAGTAGATAACTTTTCATATATGACTCGTCTTAATCCGAGTTACGGTTTAGGATTTATGGCCCTCCGATCGTCACTATGTCCTTTTAACGTTGTGCAGAAATTTCTGACCTACTCGCACTTAGACCATCGCCACGGTCAAACAAAGATGATTTTGCTTCTGTAAATATTATCACACTTAAAGGACTCATATACGGAGCCATGGCCACTGGTCTCACCTTAATTCAGTAAGGGTAGAGGCCGTGGTGACTGATCGAAGTCAGCCTTTATTTTAAACTACTTTCATAAACGAAACCTACTTTACACCTTTTGTTTGATGATGAATGATGATGACCCTTAAGACCTTATTTACATACTTTTAAAACCTATTCGGACGATTTACTAACTTAGTACTATTTGACTTAGGTTGAGGACCCGTTTGGACGACCTTCATTACTTGCTTACTTTCCGAGTCATACTTTACCGCTACATTATCATTGTGAGTTATAGTATTCCCTTTTTACTTTAACTATTTTGGGAACTGAGAATACATGCGGATTTTATGTTTTACATACTAGGCACGAGTACTTAAACTTATATGTGTGGGTTATACAACGGCATAAACATTCCCTTTAGCTCGGTAACGTTTAATCATTGGTTTTTGAACCGTGAACGCGAATCTTAGATATGGATCCATATGGTTTGACATCCCCACTCGGGCTAGTAGCGCTAGCATTTAACAAGTGTTTAATACTTCGTAAACATACGCACTTTCCAAGTGTACTTTAGGGGGTATAAACGTTAAGTTAGTTACCAAGTGCCCACGGTTAACATATACTTTATCATACTATTTTGAAACGCTCTTTGTAGCACTGAAATCTCGTGGCCTACCTTACATTACTGTTATACTTAAACTATAGCTCACCAACCGTTGTGTTGACGTTTTTAAGCATGTTTTTCTCAGGTGCTTGAGGTTAGCTTCCGCTGTGTACTAGTCCTGCTGTAGACACCCGCTGCTTAGAGTTGTTATCGCATGAACTACTTTATTTTGCATTCAAACATTAGTACTTTTGAACTATGACTTGTAACGACCGTTCTGGTCACATACACTTATTATTTGCTTCTACTTAGTGAAGCATGCTTTTGGATTGTAAAACAATCGATGTTGGTTTAGACATCACTTTATTAATGAATGCAAACTCTTTTTGAAAACGCATATAGTACTTAACCTTGTAATGATCCTGTTGTTGATGATTCGTACTCGATGGTTTTGTACGGGGCATCACACAACGGCGTCAATGGACAACTTAATTTAGCACAAAAATCTCTACTCATATTGCTTCTATCCGCACCCGAATCAAATAAAACGTAAGCAGATTTATTGTCAATAAGAAACGTACCCGTAAGGTCCATGAACACAGCTGGTGTGTTAGTCAATCCAAACGGCATAACCATAAACTCGTAATGACCATAACGCGTCCTAAAAGCAGTTTTTGGAATATCATCCTCCTTTACTCGCATTTGATGATATCCAGAACGTAAATCGATCTTCGAATAAACCGACGAGCCTTGTAGTTGATCAAATAAGTCGTCAATTCTCGGCAGTGGATAACGATTTTTGATGGTAAGTTTGTTCAACTCTCTGTAGTCAATACACAACCTAAATGTACCATCCTTCTTCTTGACAAACAAAATAGGAGCTCCCCATGGTGATGTGCTTGGTCGAATGAAACCACGTTCTAATAGTTCTTGCAGTTGGCTTTGCAGTTCTTTCATCTCGCTGGGTGCGAGTCTATAAGGAGCACGAGCTATTGGTGCAGTTCCTGGTACAAGATCTATTTGAAATTCAACAGATCGATGTGGAGGTAGTCCCGGTAATTCTTTCGGAAATACATCGGGAAATTCTTTTGCGACGGGAACATCATTGATGCTCTTTTCTTCAGTTTGTACTTTCTCGATGTGTGCTAGAACAGCATAGCAACCTTTTCTTATTAGTTTTTATGCCTTCAAATTACTAATAAGATGTAGCTTCGTGTTGCCCTTTTCTCCGTACACCATTAAGGGTTTTCCTTTTCCTCGTATAATGTGAATTGCATTTTTATAACAAACGATCTCTGCTTTCACTTCTTTCAACCAGTCCATACCGATTATCACATCAAAACTCCCTAACTCTACTGGTATCAAGTCAATCTTAAATGTTTCGCTAACCAGTTTAATTTCTCGATTCCGACATATATTATCTGCTGAAATTAATTTACCATTTGCTAATTCGAGTAAAAATTTACTATCCAACGTGTAACGACCCTGGATTTTCCAACGTTATTTATTAATAATTGTTATTATTAATACTTGTGATTTAACAAATGTATGTTATTACATTTACTTGATGCCATGATTAACCGTACTTGACTTTAATTGCCCGAAACGTCTTTGTGACACCCGAAACTTCACGAATAATATTTTCAAGTATTATTTACATTCATGATTAAGTTTATTAATCATTTTAATTAACTATTATTGTTAGTTAGTTACTTGGACTTTTAATTGGATAAACTTGTTAACTAGCACACATAGGCTTTTAATTGAACTTGGGCCTTTATTAGTATTAGTGGACTTTAGAAACCCACCCTACATATTAATGGACTTAGTTAGCCCACTAACACTTGTAAGTATCACTTAGGATGGAAACTAGTTAGTTTGTGCAATTGGAATCTTGTTAGCTCATAATCCCCATGAAACCCCATCTATTAACCACCCTTTTGAACTTTAACATGCTAGTAACCATCAAATAAAGCCTTCCCTCTTTTTTTTCTCAGCTGGCCGTGGCCTATGGGTGCCCAAGGAGTGGTTTTTGTTTCATTTTTCATTACTTACTTCATTCTCATTTACTCACTCTCAAAACACAAACATACTTGCTTCATCTTTTCTCTCATTTTTCTTTCTTTTTTGTAAGTAATTGGAACTTATTTTCTCTTCTTCTTTTCCTTGTAAAACCGTAGCATAATCACTCTCATCATCATCATCTTTGTTGTTGTTAGATTACTTGTAAGTTATAGTTGTTTACTTACTTGTTGTTGTTGAAACTTACTAGCTTTCAAGAAGCAAACTTATTAGTTTGATTCTTCATCTAACTTGTTCTTACAAGGCATACAAGAACATAAAGTTTCTAGCTTATGTTCTTCATTTATTATTTCAAAAGTTTGTAAGTTCATGTGTTGATTTCATACTTGTAGTTCTTGAAGTAAACTTAAAGTTTACTTTACTTAAAGATCAAACTTTGGTTGAATCTTTAAAAGTATGAACAACCATGAACCTTTTACTTGCTTACTTAGTTTATCTCTTTATATCATGCACTTTAATTTCATGTTTGTTAGTTAAATGGTCAAGTACTACAAGTTAGTCTTGATCTCATTAATCTTGAACTAAAAGTTAACTTGAAAGTTCAAGAACACATAAATAAGCTTTCTTTAACTATAACTTTGTACACTTATGCTTGATCTAGGCTTTTGAGTCTTGGATCTTCAAGATCTAACTAAGAACTATGTTCTACTACTTAAGATCTTGATTTCATAAGTTTACTTCAAGTTTGTAACTTGTTTTTACTTTTAAAGTTCATGTAAGTGTTAGATCTAAGACTTTGATGTAACTTTGGTTCATCAAAACACTTGCAACACTTAAGTGAGTTGTGCTTCATGTCTTAGACTTGCACTTGGGTTATGATGGTCAAATCTTGGTCAAGATGATGCAAACACATCAATGAGTTGTACACTTGAAGCTATACGCATCAAGGATGAGAACCGTGATAAGCATCAAGCATCAAACTCACCGGAACCCATTATTTTACTGCTTTCTGTCTTCTACCTACTGTTTTCTGGTTTCTGTAACAGACCAGTACACCTGGGCTACTGTAACCATGATTTTCAGATAGATCTTTTCGATTAGATAACTTTTTATATAGGACTCGTCTTAATCCGAGTTACGGTTTAGGATTTATGGCCCTCCGATCGTCACTATGTCCTTTTAACGTTGTGCAGAAATTTCTGACCTACTCGCACTTAGACCATCGCCACGGTCAAACAAAGATGAGTTTGCTTCTGTAAATTTTACCACAATTAAAGGACTCGTATACGGAGCCATGGCCACTGGTCTCACCTTAATTCAGTAAGGGTAGAGGTCGTGGTGACTGATCGAATCAGCCTTTGTTTTAAACTACTTTCATAAACGAAACCTACTTTACACCTTTTGTTTGATGATGAATGATGATGACCCTTAAGACCTTATTTACATACTTTTAAAACCTATTCGGACGATTTACTGACTTAATACTATTTGACTTAGGTTGAGGACCCGTTTGGACGACCTTCATTACTTGCTTACTTTCCGAGTCATACTTTACCGCTACATTATCATTGTGAGTTATAGCATTCCCTTTTTACTTTAACTATTTTGGGAACTGAGAATACATGCGGATTTTATGTTTTACATACTAGGAACGAGTACTTAAACTTATATATGTGTGGGTTATACAACGGCATAAACATTCCCTTTAGCTCGGTAACGTTTAATCATTGGTTTTTGAACCGTGAACGCGAATCTTAGATATGGATCCATAGGGTTTGACATCCCCACTCGGGCTAGTAGCGCTAGCATTTAACGAGTGTTTAATACTTCGTAAACATACGCACTTGCCAAGTGTACTTTCAGGGGGTATAAACGTTAAGTTAGTTACCAAGTGCCCACGGTTAACATATACTTTATCATACTATTTTGAAACGCTCTTTGTAGCACTGAAATCTCGTGGCCTACCTTACATTACTGTTATACTTAAACTATAGCTCACCAACCGTTGTGTTGACGTTTTTAAGCATGTTTTTCTCAGGTGCTTGAGGTTAGCTTCCGCTGTGTACTAGTCCTGCTGTAGACACCCGCTGCTTAGAGTTGTTATCGCATGAACTACTTTATTTTGCATTCAAACATTAGTACTTTTGAACTATGACTTGTAACGACCGTTGTGGTCACATACACTTATTATTTGCTTCTACTTAGTGAAGCATGCTTTTGGATTGTAAAACATTCGATGTTGGTTTAGACATCACTTTATTAATGAATGCAAACTCTTTTTGAAAACGCATATAGTACTTAACCTTGTAATGATCCTGTTGTTGATGATTCGTACATGATGGTTTTTTACGGGGCATCACACAACGGCGTCAATGGACAACTTAATTTAGCAAAAAAATCTCTACTCATATTGCTTTTATCCGCACCCGAATCAAATAAAACGTAAGCAGATTTATTGTCAATAAGAAACGTACCCGTAACAAGCTCCGGGTCTTCCTGTGCCTCTGCCGCATTAATATTGAAAACTCTTCCACGGCTTTGTCCATTCATGTTCTCCTGATTCGGGCAATTTCTAATAATGTGGCCCGGTTTTCCACATTTATAACAAACTACATTGGCATAACTTGCTCCGACACTACTTGCTCCGCCATTACTCGTTCTGACACCATTTGTTCCTTTCGTTCTGTTAACCCCTGGTCCGTAGACCTCACACTTCGCCGCGCTATGACCATTTCTTTTACACTTGTTGCAAAATTTGGTGCAGAACCCCGAGTGATACTTTTCACACCTTTGGCATAGTTGCTTCTGATTGTTGTTGTTGTTGTTGCAGTTGTTATTGTTGTTGGGATGATTGTTGTAGTAGTAGTAGTAGTTGTTGTTGTTGTTGTTGGGCCGTTTGTTGTAGTTGCGATTGATGTTGCGATTGTTGGGATAGTTGTTGCGATTATTGTTGTAATTGCTGCTGTTGTTGTATTGGAGATTCTTATCACCGTTTTCCTCCCACTTTCTTTTGACTTGCTTCACATTGGCCTCTTCAGCCGCCTGTTCTTTAATTCTTTCCTCAATCTGGTTCACTAGTTTGTGAGCCATTCTACATGCATGTTGTATGGAGGCGGGCTCGTGTGAACTTATATCTTCTTGGATCTTTCCGGTAATCCTTTCACAAACGCGTCGATCTTCTCTTCCTCATCTTCGAACGCTCTCGGACACAATAGGCACAATTCTGTGAATCGTCTTTCGTACGTGGTAATATCAAATCCTTGGGTTCGTAACCCTCTAAGTTCTGTCTTGAGCTTATTGACCTCGGTTCTGGGACGGTACTTCTCGTTCATCAAGTGCTTGAATGCTAACCACGGTAGTGCGTAAGCATCATCTTGTCCCACTTGCTCTAGATAGGTATTCCACCATGTTAACGCAGTACCTGTGAAGGTATGCGTAGCGTACTTCACTTTGTCCTCTTCAGTACACTTACTTATGGCAAACACCGATTCGACCTTCTCGGTCCACAGTTTCAATCCGATCGGTCCTTTGGTTCCATCAAATTCCAAAGGTTTGCAGGCAGTGAATTCTTTGTAGGTGCATCCTACACGATTTCTTGCGCCGTTAGCTGCATTGCTAGATTCGGAGTTATTGTTGGTATGTAGCACATGAAATGTCCCGTTCTTATTGATTAAAAACGTTCCATATTAATTGATTTCGTTGCGAGGTTTTGACCTCTATATGAGACGTTTTTCAAAGACTGCATTCATTTTGAAACAAACCATAACCTTTATTTCATAAATAAAGGTTTAAAAAGCTTTACGTAGATTATCAAATAATGATAATCTAAAATATCATGTTTACACACGACCATTACATAATGGTTTACAATACAAATATGTTACATCGAAATCAGTTTCTTGAATACAGTTTTTACACAATATCATACAAACATGGACTCCAAATCTTGTCCTTATTTTAGTATGCAACAGCGGAAGCTCTTAATATTCACCTGAGAATAAACATGCTCTAAACGTCAACAAAAATGTTGGTGAGTTATAGGTTTAACCTATATATATCAAATCGTAACAATAGACCACAAGATTTCATATTTCAATACACATCCCATACATAGAGATAAAAATCATTCATATGGAGAACATCTGGTAACCGACATTAACAAGATGCATATATAAGAATATCCCCATCATTCCGGGACACCCTTCGGATATGATATAAATTTCGAAGTACTAAAGCATCCGGTACTTTGGATGGGGTTTGTTAGGCTCAATAGATCTATCTTTAGGATTCGCGTCAATTAGGGTGTCTGTTCCCTAATTCTTAGATTACCAGACTTAATAAAAAGGGGCATATTCGATTTCGATAATTCAACCATAGAATGTAGTTTCACGTACTTGTGTCTATTTTGTAAATCATTTATAAAACCTGCATGTATTCTCATCCCAAAATATTAGATTTTAAAAGTGGGACTATAACTCACTTTCACAGATTTTTACTTCGTCGGGAAGTAAGACTTGGCCACTGGTTGATTCACGAACCTATAACAATATATACATATATATCAAAGTATGTTCAAAATATATTTACAACACTTTTAATATATTTTGATGTTTTAAGTTTATTAAGTCAGCTGTCCTCGTTAGTAACCTACAACTAGTTGTCCACAGTTAGATGTACAGAAATAAATTGATAAATATTATCTTGAATCAATCCACGACCCAGTGTATACGTATCTCAGTATTGATCACAACTCAAACTATATATATTTTGGAATCAACCTCAACCCTGTATAGCTAACTCCAACATTCACATATAGAGTGTCTATGGTTGTTCCGAAATATATATAGATGTGTCGACATGATAGGTCGAAACATTGTATACGTGTCTATGGTATCTCAAGATTACATAATATACAATACAAGTTGATTAAGATATGGTTGAATAGATTTGTTACCAATTTTCACGTAGCTAAAATGAGAAAAATTATCCAATCTTGTTTTACCCATAACTTCTTCATTTTAAATCCGTTTTGAGTGAATAAAATTGCTATGGTTTCATATTGAACTCTATTTTATGAATCTAAACAGAAAAAGTATAGGTTTATAGTCGGAAAAATAAGTTACAAGTTGTTTTTGTAAAGGTAGTCATTTCAGTCGAAAGAACGGCGTCTAGATGACCATTTTAGAAAACATACTTCCACTTTGAGTTTAACCATAATTTTTGGATATAGTTTCATGTTCATAATAAAAATCATTTTCTCAGAATAACAACTTTTAAATCAAAGTTTATCATAGTTTTTAATTAACTAACCCAAAACAGCCAGCGGTGTTACTACGACGGCGTAAATCCGGTTTTACGGTGTTTTTCGTGTTTCCGGGTTTTAAATCATTAAGTTAGCATATCATATAGATATAGAACATGTGTTTAGTTAATTTTAAAAGTCAAGTTAGAAGGATTAACTTTTGTTTGCGAACAAGTTTAGAATTAACTAAACTATGTTCTAGTGATTACGAGTTTAAACCTTCGAATAAGATAGTTTTATATATATGAATCGAATGATGTTATGAACATCATTACTACCTCAAGTTTAGTAGGTAAACCTACTAGAAGTGACAAGAATTGATCTAGCTTCAAAGGATCTTGGATGGCTTGAAAGTTCTTGAAGTAGGATCATGACACAAAAACAAGTTCAAGTAAGATTTTTACTCGAATTAAGATAGTTTATAGTTATAGAAATTGAATCAAAGTTTGAATATGAATATTACCTTGAATAAGAAAGATAACCTACTGTATATAACAAAGGTTTCTTGATCTTAGATGATTACTTGGAATGGATTAGAAAGCTTGGAAGTAAATTAGTAAACTTGAAGGGATTTTTGAAGTGTTCTTGAAGTGTTCTTCCTATGATGATTATAGCTTGATTCTTGAAGTGATTTTTGATGAAGATGATGCTTAACTACTGGAAAAATACGTTCATAATAGTGTGTGTGTGTGTGTGTTGAGAGAGAATTAGAAAGAGAATTGGAAGTGAAATGGAGTGAATGATGAGTGGTAATTGGTGAGTGGTGAGTGGGGTTAAAAGGAGTTCTAGTTAGTTGACTAGCTCATGGTAGAAGTTAAAATTGATTAGTCATACATGACATAATCAAGAGTGGAATCCCATGCTAGTTCCTATTGGTATATACCCATAGTAAGTACGTTTTGAAGCTGTGTATAATACGGGTAAGAATACGACTAGAATTCTTGATGAAAGAAAAGAATGGGAAAGTAACTGTAACCACTTTTGTTAAGTATGAGTGTTTTGATATATGTCTTGAAGTCTTCCAAAAGTATTTTAATACATCTAAATAAACTACATGTATATACATTTTAACTGAGTCGTTAAGTCATCGTTAGTCGTTACATGTAAGTGTTGTTTTGAAACCTTTAAGTTAACGATCTCAATTAATGTTGTTAACCCATTGTTTATTATATCTAATGAGATGTTAAATTATTATATTATCATGATATTATGACATATTAATATATCTTAATATGATATATATACATTTAAATGTCGTTACAACGATAATCGTTACATATATGTCTCTTTTCGAAATCCTTAAGTTAGTAGTCTTGTTTATATGTATATAACTCATTGTTAATATACTTATGGAGATACTTACTTATCATAATCTCATGTTAACCATATGTATATCCATATATATATCGTCATGTCATTTTTACAAGTTTTAACGTTCGTGAATCGCCGGTCAACTTGGGTGGTCAATTGTCTATATGAAACATATTTCAATTAATCAAGTCTTAACAAGTTTGATTGCTTAACATGTTGGAAACATTTAATCATGTAAATATCAATCTCAATTAATATATATAAACATGGAAAAGTTCGGGTCACTACAGTACCTACCCGTTAAATAAATTTCGTCCCGAAATTTTAAGCTGTTGAAGGTGTTGACGAATCTTCTGGAAATAGATGCAGGTATTTCTTCTTCATCTGATCTTCATGCTCCCACGTGAACTCAGGTCCTCTACGAGCATTCCATCGAACCTTAACAATTGGTATCTTGTTTTGCTTAAGTCTTTTAACCTCACGATCCATTATTTCGACGGGTTCTTCGATGAATTGGAGTTTTTCGTTGATTTGGATTTCATCTAACGGAATAGTGAGATCTTCTTTAGCAAAACATTTATTCAAATTCGAGACGTGGAAAGTGTTATGTACAGCCGCGAGTTGTTGAGGTAACTCAAGTAGGTAAGCTACTGGTCCGACACGATCAATAATCTTGAATGGTCCAATATACCTTGGATTTAATTTCCCTCGTTTACCAAATCGAACAACGCCTTTCCAAGGTGCAACTTTAAGCATGACCATCTCTCCAATTTCAAATTCTATATCTTTTCTTTTAATGTCAGCGTAGCTCTTTTGTCGACTTTGGACGGTTTTCAACCGTTGTTGAATTTGGATGATCTTCTCGGTAGTTTCTTGTATAATCTCCGGACCCGTAATTTGTCTATCCCCCACTTCACTCCAACAAATCGGATGTAGTGACCCGAACTTTTCCATGTTTATATATATTAATTGAGATTGATGTTTACATGATTAAATGTTTCCAACATGTTAAGCAATCAAACTTGTTAAGACTTGATTAATTGAAATAGGTTTCATATAGACAATTGACCACCCAAGTTGACCGGTGATTCACGAACGTTAAAACTTGTAAAAAAACTATATGATGACATATATATGGTTATATATATAGTTAACATGATATTATGATAAGTAAACATATCATTAATTATATTAACAATGAACTACATATGTAAAAACAAGACTACTAACTTAATGATTTTGAAACGAGACATATATGTAACGTTTGTCGTTGTAACGACATTTAATGTATATATATCATATTAAGAGATATTCGTACATCATAATATCATGATAATATAATAATTTAAAATCTCTTTTGATATTATAAACATTGGGTTAACAACATTTAACAAGATCGTTAACCTAAAGGTTTCAAAACAACACTTACATGTAACGACTAACGATGACTTAACGACTCAGTTAAAATGTATATACATGTAGTGTTTTAATATGTATTTATACACTTTTGAAAGACTTCAATACACTTATCAAAATACTTCTACTTAACAAAAATGCTTACAATTACATTCTCGTTCAGTTTCATCAACAATTCTACTCGTATGCACCCGTATTCGTACTCGTACAATACACAGCTTTTAGATGTATGTACTATTGGTATATACACTCCAATTATCAGCTCTTAGCAGCCCATGTGAGTCACCTAACACATGTGGGAACCATCATTTGGCAACTAGCATGAAATATCTCATAAAATTACAAAAATATGAGTAATCATTCATGACTTATTTACATGAAAACAAAATTACATATCCTTTATATCTAATCCATACACCAACGACCAAAAACACCTACAAACACTTTCATTCTTCAATTTTCTTCATCTAATTGATCTCTCTCAAGTTCTATCTTCAAGTTCTAAGTGTTCTTCATAAATTCCAAAAGTTCTAGTTTCATAAAATCAAGAATACTTTCAAGTTTGCTAGCTCACTTCCAATCTTGTAAGGTGATCATCCAACCTCAAGAAATCTTTGTTTCTTACAGTAGGTTATCATTCTAATACAAGGTAATAATCATATTCAAACTTTGGTTCAATTTCTATAACTATAACAATCTTATTTCAAGTGATGATCTTACTTGAACTTGTTTTCGTGTCATGATTCTGCTTCAAGAACTTCGAGCCATCCAAGGATCCATTGAAGCTAGATCCATTTTTCTCTTTTCCAGTAGGTTTATCCAAGGAAATTAAGGTAGTAATGATGTTCATAACATCATTCGATTCATACATATAAAGCTATCTTATTCGAAGGTTTAAACTTGTAATCACTAGAACATAGTTTAGTTAATTCTAAACTTGTTCGCAAACAAAAGTTAATCCTTCTAACTTGACTTTTAAAATCAAATAAACACATGTTCTATATCTATATGATATGCTAACTTAATGATTTAAAACCTGGAAACACGAAAAACACCGTAAAACCGGATTTACGCCGTCGTAGTAACACCGCGGGCTGTTTTGGGTTAGTTAATTAAAAACTATGATAAACTTTGATTTAAAAGTTGTTATTCTGAGAAAATGATTTTTATTATGAACATGAAACTATATCCAAAAATTATGGTTAAACTCAAAGTGGAAGTATGTTTTCTAAAATGGTCATCTAGACGTCGTTCTTTCGACTGAAATGACTACCTTTACAAAAACGACTTGTAACTTATTTTTCCGACAATAAACCTATACTTTTTCTGTTTAGATTCATAAAATAGAGTTCAATATGAAATCATAGCAATTTGATTCACTCAAAACGGATTTAAAATGAAGAAGTTATGGGTAAAACAAGATTGGATAATTTTTCTCATTTTAGCTACGTGAAAATTGGTAACAAATCTATTCCAACCATAACTTAATCAACTTGTATTGTATATTATGTAATCTTGAGATACCATAGACACGTATACAATGTTTCGACCTATCATGTCGACACATCTATATATATTTCGGAACAACCATAGACACTCTATATGTGAATGTTGGAGTTAGCTATACAGGGTTGAGGTTGATTCCAAAATATATATAGTTTGAGTTGTGATCAATACTGAGATACGTATACACTGGGTCGTGGATTGATTCAAGATAATATTTATCGATTTATTTCTGTACATCTAACTATGGACAACTAGTTATAGGTTACTAACGAGGACAGCTGACTTAATAAACTTAAAACATCAAAATATATTAAAAGTGTTGTAAATATATTTTGAACATACTTTAATATATATGTATATATTGTTATAGGTTCGTGAATCAACAGTGGCCAAGTCTTACTTCCCGACGAAGTAAAAATCTGTGAAAGTGAGTTATAGTCCCACTTTTAAAATCTAATATTTTTGGGATGAGAATACATGCAGGTTTTATAAATGATTTACAAAATAGACACAAGTACGTGAAACTACATTCTATGGTTGAATTATCGAAATCGAATATGCCCCTTTTTATTAAGTCTGGTAATCTAAGAATTAGGGAACAGACACCCTAATTGACGCGAATCCTAAAGATAGATCTATTGGGCCTAACAAACCCCATCCAAAGTACCGGATGCTTTAGTACTTCGAAATTTATATCATATCCGAAGGGTGTCCCGGAATGATGGGGATATTCTTATATATGCATCTTGTTATTGTCGGTTACCAGGTGTTCACCATATGAATGATTTTTATCTCTATGTATGGGATGTGTATTGAAATATGAAATCTTGTTGTCTATTGTTACGATTTGATATATATAGGTTAAACCTATAACTCACCAACATTTTTGTTGACGTTTAAAGCATGTTTATTCTCAGGTGAATATTAAGAGCTTCCGCTGTTGCATACTAAAATAAGGACAAGATTTGGAGTCCATATTTGTATGATATTGTGTAAAAACTGCATTCAAGAAACTGATTTCGATGTAACATATTTGTATTGTAAACCATTATGTAATGGTCGTGTGTAAACAGGATATTTTAGATTATCATTATTTGATAATCTACGTAAAGCTTTTTAAACCTTTATTTATGAAATAAAGGTTATGGTTTGTTTTAAAAATGAATGCAGTCTTTGAAAAACGTCTCATATAGAGGTCAAAACCTCGCAACGAAATCAATTAATATGGAACGTTTTTAATCAATAAGAACGGGACATTTCAGTTGGTATCCGAGCGTTGGTCTTAGAGAACCAGAAAATTTGCATTAGTGTGTCTTATCGAGTTTGTTAGGATGCATTAGTGAGTCTGGACTTCGACCGTGTTTTCTTTAAAAATGATTGCTTAACATTTTTGTTGGAAACTATATATTTTTAACATATGAATATTATGTGATATATTAATCTCTTAACGTGTTTGATATTATGTGATAGATGTCTACCTCTAGAACAAGTCCCATTGACTCACCTAATAATAATGAAGAGTCAAATGTAAATTGGAATGATTTGTGGACTGATTCACAAGTTCCCGAAGAGGAACCGGAAGAAGAGTCGGAACCGGAAGAAGAATCGGAACCGGATGAAGAAATAGAACCGGTGGGGGAAATAATAAAACGGTTAAGTAAAATAAAATCCTCAACCAACCGACCAAAGTTAATTATGGTCAATGGTGTTTCCGCCAAGGAAGCAAAATATTGGGAGGATTACCAATTCTCCGATGAATCGGATTTCGACGAGAATTCCGATGATGTTATAGAAATTACCCCAACTGAATTTAAAAAGGCAAAAGAAAATAATAAGGGAAAGGGCATAAAAATAGAGAAATCTAATTCCAACCCCGATGAACTTTATATGTATCGTCAACTGTAATGACCCGCACTTTTTCGATCGTTCTATACTTATAAGATTAATATTTATATAAATTAAACCTTACCAACATGATAAGCAATCCAAATTGTTAAGATTTATGTTTTTGAAAAGAGTTTTACACAACGTTTGACCGTCTAGTTTGACCGATGATATCACGAACTATACAATATATGATAATTATACATACATATTTAACATGATCTAAGGATGTTTTAATATCTCATTTTGTATTAATAACAAAAAGTCATACGTATATTTTGAAACTACTAACTTAAGTTTTCAAAACAATAACCATACGTAACGTTATTTGACATAAATACTGATGATTTATAATGTTTATACATATATCGTATAAGTAATGCATTTAATCATTTTTAAAGGGCTTTTATACATAAAACAATATAAGTATATTTACAAAAGATAGTTATATTTGAATTCTCGTTCCGTTTCCTCAATAATCCTATACGTATATCTAGGGTACTATACACAGCTTCTAGAAGTATTTACTATTGGTATATACCAATAGAAATCTTCAATTATTGGAATAATATGTCATTCATGACATAATAAATTTTAACTTATCTTAGATATTTTCACTAAAAACCAAATTTTCAAGCCTATAAATAAGCACCATTTCTAACTCATTTTTACACATTCATTTTCCAAATTTTACTTCCAATTTTCACACACACTTGCAAGAACTCTCTCAACTTTTATTTTACTACTTCTTTCCAGCAACTTTACATTTTAAACTTGAGGTAAAAACTCTACTTCAACTCTTTTTCAATTCATATATTTATAGCTATATATATAAGAGTTTATAAACTAGAACATAGTTTGAATGATTTCAAACTTGTTCGCAAACTAAATAGATCCTTCTAACTTAACTTTTAAAATACTTCAAGACCTGTAATATAACTTAAAAATATGCTAATTTAACAAGGTATAACTTGGTTTTTCAAAGAACACCTTAAAAACTGTTTTTATGACGTCGGGGTGCAACCGGGGGCTGTTTTGGGTTGGATAATTAAAAACCATCTTAAACTTTGAATTGGAGGTTTATTTTCTGGAAAAATGATTTTTACTATGAATATGATAACACATAAAAATTTCATGATTTAACTCAAAGTATAAGTATTTTTAGAAAAATAATCATTTAAGGTTGTTTACATGATGGAAAATGATTAACTTCATAAGTTTCACTAAAGTTTGACCTATGACCTGTGATTTCGAATACAAACTAAGGTATTTACAGTTCATAGTTTTAAAGAGGGACTCGATCCAAGGAAGTGGCAAGTTGAATCAACGAAAACGGAGTTGTAACGAAGAAACTATGACCAAAACGAGATCGGATATCTAAGACTAGTTTGGCTACGAAAATAATTGGAGAAAATTAAATAAATCACATCTTTTTAAAATAACATGATATTTTATATATATGTACTCATAATTTAATTTTATATGGTTCAGGATCACCCGTAAACAATACGAGAAGATTAATCATAAGATCCCATGATTGTACGCAACACGTCATTTGACAACACCGGTACTTTATGTACGCAACACGTCATTTGACAACACCGGTACCATGGGTCAAGATTAATCTCGACCAATACATATACGATGGGGGTTTTTTATTTATTTCATTGGGGGTTTATTAAACACCTAAAAATGAACCATTAAAATTGAATTACTAACATCGGACTGCTAACTACGGACTAAGAAATTATTAAAACTATTAAAAGTATAAAAAGTATATATATGTGACGATTGTTTAAAATAGAAATATATTGATAAACTATATATGGATAGGTTCGTGATATCAATCGGAGACCAAGTCAAAATTACATATCTTCAAGACGAAAGTGAGTATATAGTCCCACTTTTAAACTCTAAATATTTCGGGATGAGAATACATGTATTTTATGTTTTACGTTATGGACACAAGTAACTGAAAAATATATTCTACGTTGAGTTGTACCACTGGCATACTTCCCTGTAGCTTGGTAACTGTTATTTACAGCGGTATTGTAAACGCGAATCCTGTTGATAGATCTATCGGGCCTGACAACCCCAACCGGACTGGACGACCAGTATTCAACGGTTGCACAGTACTTCGTTTCGTGACTACACTTGGTACGGTGTAGTAAGATTTCATAATAAAGGGAATATGCGACGTGATTAAATGTTAAGTATGGTTACCAAGTGCTCAACCACTTAGAATATTTTTATTAAACTGTTTATATATGAAATCTTGTGGTCTATATATATATTGCTGCCGGCACTAAACCTATATCTCACCAACTTTATGTTGACGTTTTAAACATGTTTATTCTCAGGTGATAATTAGAAGTTTCCGCTGCATTATGTTGAATTTGAGCAGGATCTTGCGTACGCATATTTGTGTCAAAAATAAAACTGCATACCCGAGGATTTGTGTTGTAAAATATACTAGAAATCGTGTTGTTATCATTATTTGTAAAGTTTGTAAGTCGAAGATTATCGCTAAACGATAATCATCTTTCTATCGTCTAAAGCTTGTATCAAAAATAAGATTTGTGGTTTGTAATGTAAAATATATGCAGTTTTCTTTTAAAAATGTCTCATATAGAGGTCAATACCTCGCAATGAAATCATACGTTATCTAACTCGTTCTTAGGGTTAAGAACGGGTTATGACATGTGGTATCAGAGCGGTGGTCTTAGCGAACCAGGTTTGCATTAGTGTGTCTAACTGATAAGTCGTTAGGATACATTAGTAAGTCTGGACTTTGACCGGGTCTGATTTCAAAAACCATTGCTTATCACTGTTGGTTAAAATTTATATGTAAATATTATGTAGTACTAATGAGTTAGTTGTGGTGTGATAGATGTCGGGCTCAAAACTTATTATCACATTCAGCGACTCCGAATCAGAATCTTCAGATGGTGTTCCAGTCATTAACCTATCCGATGACGAAAATAATATCTTTGGGGAAGACTCACAAATTCCGGATGAACCAACTATAGAAAATCTGGAAAGTGAACCCGAGGAGGAAAGTGAACCCGAGGAAATTACGAAAGACAAGTTCGAACAAGGAAAGAAACGAAAAGCTAATGAATTAGAAAATTCAAATCCCGAGTTTAGGGAGGATGATGTGGCACCAACTCCACTAAACACTACCACCCCTATTCCCGCTATTCCTATTCGTGCTGTCCCGGCATCTAGTTCTTCAGCCCCACCGCCAAAATATAGGCAGACAGCTAGGATAAGCGTTAGGCCATTCATTGGAACTAAACGTCCTAGAAAATAGACCAAACGATGCGCTGCCGTATTAAACCATGGGATCATATAATGTTTTGTATAATATTATTAGTGTGGTTTGCTTAATGTTCGATGTAAGATAAGCATATGTAAAATAGTGAAGTGTGAAATGCAATAATTTTCCATGGTTAAGTATTATTTAGATTGTAGTAATTGGTTCGGTACTAAGCTATTAAGTATGAACATTAACGGGTAGGTACTACCCTAGATATAATTATAAAACGCTAATAAGAAGAAAAGGCTTTTATAATAATACCTGGTTCATATTATTAATAAGCTATAATGTACTGTAAATATACACTACATCTATAATATTCCATGTGAATAATTATTTTCTTTTCATTCTTATAGAAGAATATGGCGCGATTGAACCGAATGACGGAACAAGAAATCCAGGAACTCATCAATCAGCGAGTGAACGACAGAATGTTATGGGTCGAGGCTGCAAGAGGTGCTGCAGTTAACCCAAATCCTCGTGTGGGGTGCACTTACAAAACTTTTCAAGCTTGCAAGCCCTCATCATTCAGTGGAACAGAAGGACCGATCGGTTTAACCCGGTGGATAGAAAAGATGGAAACTGTGTTCAAAATCAGTGGCTGTGTTGAAAAGGACATGACCAAATACGCATCGTGCACTTTACAAGATAGTGCACTCACGTGGTGGAAAAATTATGTGAAGGCTGTAGGAGGAGATGTAGCTTATGATACTCCGTGGGAAGAATTCAAAACAATGTTAATCAATGAATATTGTCCAAGGAACGAGGTTAGGAAGTTGGAAGATGAGTTACGAAGTCTGAAGGTTATTGGTACTGAAATCACCAACTACAATCAGCGATTCATGGAATTAGTTTTGCTATGTCCTGAATTGGTTCCAACCGAAGAACGGAAGATTGAAATGTACAAAGATGGTTTGCCCAAAAAGGTCAAGGCAAATGTTACAGCATCGAAACCTAAGACAATTCATGAAGCTATAACCATGGCAAACGAGCTAATGGATCAGGTCATTTTGGATAAGAAAGCATTCAATACTGATGTGAAGGTATCAGGTAACAAGAGAAAGTGGAATGGAAGCTATGATCGAGGTAATCAACAACAAACTTTTAAGAAACAAGAAACCCCGAAAGGTGCGGGTAGTGGTTCAGGTTTTGGTTACAAAGGACAAAGTCCTTTATGCAACCGATGTCACAAACATCACTTTGGTTACTGTAGTGTGGTATGCAACAAATGTAATCGACAGGGTCATCTTGCTGAAGATTGTAGGGCTCTCGTTACGAATACAAATGGTGCCAAGACTCCTGCCACCAACGCAAATAGAACTGCTTTGGCTACCATTACTTGTTTTGGGTGTGGAAAACAAGGCCACTATAAGAGCCAGTGCCCGAATCCAGAGAAGAATATCGGACCTGCACGTGGAAGAGCATTTGTTATTAATGCTAAAGAGGCATGTGAAGACCCGGAGCTTGTTACGGGTACATTTACCATTAATAACTTATCCGCATCTATTATATTTGATACTGGTGCTGATAGAAGTTACGTGTGTAGAGACTTTCACGCTAAATTGAATTGTTCATCATTACCTCTCGATGCTAAGTACATGATTGAGTTAGCTAATGGTAAACTAATTAAAGCCGATAAAATTTGCCGTGATTGTAAAATAAATTTAGCCGGAGAAACGTTTAAAATTGACTTGATACCCGTAGAATTAGGAAGTTTTGATGTAATAGTCGGCATGGACTGGATGTCCAAAATAGGAGCTGAAGTTGTGTGCGCCAAGAAGGCAATTCGCATTCCTCGTAAGGATAAAACGCCAGTAATGATTTATGGAGAGAAGGGTAACTCAAAGCTAAAACTCATTAGTTATTTGAAAGCTCAAAAGTGCTTGAAGAAAGGGTGCTATGCTATCTTAGCACATGTTAATAAATTCGAAACAAAGGAAAAAGTGAAGAGCATCAATGACGTGCCTGTGGCAAGAGATTTTCCTGAAGTCTTTCCGGAAAAGTTGCCGGGATTACCTCCATTTAGATCTGTAGAATTTCAAATAGATTTAGTACCAGGAGCTGCACCAGTGGCTCGTGCTCCATATAGACTTGCACCGTCCGAGTTAAAAGAACTTCAGAGTCAGTTAAAAGAATTACTGGATCATGGATTCATACGACCAAGTACTTCACCGTGGGGAGCTCCGATTCTATTTGTTAAAAAGAAAGATGGATCTTTTAGGATGTGTATAGATTATCGTGAATTAAATAAGTTAACTATCAAGAATCGGTATCCACTACCGAGAATTGACGACTTATTTGATCAACTCCAAGGATCATGTGTGTACTCAAAAATTGACTTAAGGTCGGGCTATCATCAATTACGTGTCAAAGAAGAAGATATACCTAAAACTGCTTTTCGGACACGTTATGGTCATTACGAATTTTTGGTTATGCCGTTTGGATTGACGAATGCGCCAGCTGTATTCATGGACCTCATGAATCGAGTTTGTAGTCCGTATTTAGATAAGTTTGTTATCGTTTTCATTGATGATATTCTTATCTATTCCAAGAGTGAGCAAGAGCATGAAGAGCATTTAAGGTTGATATTAGAGTTGTTGAGAAAAGAACAATTATATGCTAAATTTTCTAAGTGTGCTTTTTGGTTGAAAGAAGTTCAATTTCTTGGCCACGTTGTTAGTAGCAAAGGAATTCAGGTTGATCCAGCAAAAACTGAAGCCATTGAAAAATGGGAGACTCCTAAGACACCAACGCAGATACGTCAATTTTTGGGTTTAGCCGGTTATTATAGAAGGTTTATTCAAGATTTTTCCCGAATAGCTAAGCCGTTGACAGCGTTAACGCAAAAAGGGAAGAAATATGAATGGACTTCTGAGCAGGAGAGTGCATTTCAATTACTAAAGAAGAAGTTAACTACGGCGCCTATTTTATCGTTACCAGAAGGGAACGATGATTTTGAAATATATTGTGACGCTTCGCGACAAGGTTTTGGTTGCGTTCTTATGCAACGAAAGAAAGTTATTGCATACGCATCCCGACAATTGAAGATTCACGAGCGGAATTATACGACGCATGATCTAGAACTGGGAGCAGTCGTGTTTGCATTGAAGATATGGAGACACTACTTGTATGGGGTTAAATGCACTGTGTTTACTGATCATAAAAGCCTTCAACATATTTTTGATCAGAAACAGCTGAACATGAGACAACGTAGGTGGGTCGAGTTAATAAACGACTATGATTGTGAAATTCGTTATCATCCCGGGAAGGCGAACGTGGTGGCCGATGCTTTAAGCAGAAAGGAACGAGAACCAATTCGAGTACGAGCGATGAACATAAAAATTCGCATGAATCTCAACTCACAAATCAAAGAAGTTCAACGAGAAGCACTTACTAAAGAAAATATAGGAAATGAAATAATGAAGAAGTATGAGAAGCAACTCGTTATGCGGGAAGATGGAATTCGATATTTTGCAAATCGTATTTGGGTACCGAAGTTGGGTGGATTAAGGAAGTTGATATTAAATGAGGCACATAAGACAAGATACTCGATACATCCTGGAGTTGGAAAGATGTACCAAGATCTTAAGACACATTATTGGTGGCCTAATTTAAAGACAGACGTTGCAACATATGTTGGGGAATGTTTAACTTGTTCCAAAGTCAAAGCTGAACACCAGAAGCCGTCAGGGTTACTTCAACAACCAGAAATCCCAAAATGGAAATGGGATGGTATTACCATGGATTTCATCACGAAGTTACCAAAGACTGCCTGGGGATACGACACCATTTGGGTGATTGTTGATCGTCTCACCAAGTCTGCACACTTCTTGCCTATAAAGGAAACGGATAGAATGGAGAAACTATTACGATTGTATATAAAGGAAGTTGTTTCAAGGCATGGAATACCTATTTCCATTATATCCGATCGTGATAGTAGATTTACATCAAAGTTCTGGCAATCACTACAGGAGGCCCTAGGAACTCGTTTGGATATGAGTACCGCGTATCATCCGCAAACCGACGGGCAGAGTGAAAGAACGATTCAGACTCTTGAAGACATGCTCAGGGCATGTGTGATCGATTTTGGAAACGGATGGGATAAATATCTACCATTAGCAGAATTCTCGTATAATAATAGTTATCATGCGAGCATTAAAGCTGCGCCATTCGAAGCATTGTACGGAAGGAAGTGTAGATCTCCTATTTGTTGGAATGAAGTAGGAGATCGACAATTAACTGGTCCCGAGATCATACACGAAACGACTGAGAAGATAGTACAAATCAAGGAGAGATTGAAAACAGCCCGTAGTCGCCAAAAGAGCTACGCCGATGTTCGAAGGAAACCATTAGAGTTTCAGATCGGTGACATGGTTATGTTAAAGGTGTCACCTTGGAAAGGTGTAATACGTTTTGGAAAAAGGGGTAAACTAAACCCAAGGTATGTAGGCCCGTTCAAGATCATCGAACGCATTGGACCGGTAGCTTATCGACTCGAGTTACCGCAACAACTCGCCGGAGTACATAATACCTTTCACGTCTCAAACCTTAAGAAGTGTCTTGCAAAGGAAGACCTCACCATTCCTCTTGAAGAAATCCATGTCGACGAGAAACTACAATTCATCGAAGAACCAATCGAAATCATGGATCGTGAAGTTAAACGGCTCAAGCAGAGCAACATACCGATCGTTAAGGTTCGTTGGAATGCTCGAAGGGGTCCCGAGTTTACTTGGGAACGAGAGGATCAAATGAAACAAAAATATCCACACTTGTTTTCCGATGACGCAAAATAGGTACAATTTTAAAATTTCGGGACGAAATTTATTTAACGGGTAGGTACTGTAATGACCCGCACTTTTTCGATCGTTCTATACTTATAAGATTAATATTTATATAAATTAAACCTTACCAACATGATAAGCAATCCAAATTGTTAAGATTTATGTTTTTGAAAAGAGTTTTACACAACGTTTGACCGTCTAGTTTGACCGATGATATCACGAACTATACAATATATGATAATTATACATACATATTTAACATGATCTAAGGATGTTTTAATATCTCATTTTGTATTAATAACAAAAAGTCATACGTATATTTTGAAACTACTAACTTAAGTTTTCAAAACAATAACCATACGTAACGTTATTTGACATAAATACTGATGATTTATAATGTTTATACATATATCGTATAAGTAATGCATTTAATCATTTTTAAAGGGCTTTTATACATAAAACAATATAAGTATATTTACAAAAGATAGTTATATTTGAATTCTCGTTCCGTTTCCTCAATAATCCTATACGTATATCTAGGGTACTATACACAGCTTCTAGAAGTATTTACTATTGGTATATACCAATAGAAATCTTCAATTATTGGAATAATATGTCATTCATGACATAATAAATTTTAACTTATCTTAGATATTTTCACTAAAAACCAAATTTTCAAGCCTATAAATAAGCACCATTTCTAACTCATTTTTACACATTCATTTTCCAAATTTTACTTCCAATTTTCACACACACTTGCAAGAACTCTCTCAACTTTTATTTTACTACTTCTTTCCAGCAACTTTACATTTTAAACTTGAGGTAAAAACTCTACTTCAACTCTTTTTCAATTCATATATTTATAGCTATATATATAAGAGTTTATAAACTAGAACATAGTTTGAATGATTTCAAACTTGTTCGCAAACTAAATAGATCCTTCTAACTTAACTTTTAAAATACTTCAAGACCTGTAATATAACTTAAAAATATGCTAATTTAACAAGGTATAACTTGGTTTTTCAAAGAACACCTTAAAAACTGTTTTTATGACGTCGGGGTGCAACCGGGGGCTGTTTTGGGTTGGATAATTAAAAACCATCTTAAACTTTGAATTGGAGGTTTATTTTCTGGAAAAATGATTTTTACTATGAATATGATAACACATAAAAATTTCATGATTTAACTCAAAGTATAAGTATTTTTAGAAAAATAATCATTTAAGGTTGTTTACATGATGGAAAATGATTAACTTCATAAGTTTCACTAAAGTTTGACCTATGACCTGTGATTTCGAATACAAACTAAGGTATTTACAGTTCATAGTTTTAAAGAGGGACTCGATCCAAGGAAGTGGCAAGTTGAATCAACGAAAACGGAGTTGTAACGAAGAAACTATGACCAAAACGAGATCGGATATCTAAGACTAGTTTGGCTACGAAAATAATTGGAGAAAATTAAATAAATCACATCTTTTTAAAATAACATGATATTTTATATATATGTACTCATAATTTAATTTTATATGGTTCAGGATCACCCGTAAACAATACGAGAAGATTAATCATAAGATCCCATGATTGTACGCAACACGTCATTTGACAACACCGGTACTTTATGTACGCAACACGTCATTTGACAACACCGGTACCATGGGTCAAGATTAATCTCGACCAATACATATACGATGGGGGTTTTTTATTTATTTCATTGGGGGTTTATTAAACACCTAAAAATGAACCATTAAAATTGAATTACTAACATCGGACTGCTAACTACGGACTAAGAAATTATTAAAACTATTAAAAGTATAAAAAGTATATATATGTGACGATTGTTTAAAATAGAAATATATTGATAAACTATATATGGATAGGTTCGTGATATCAATCGGAGACCAAGTCAAAATTACATATCTTCAAGACGAAAGTGAGTATATAGTCCCACTTTTAAACTCTAAATATTTCGGGATGAGAATACATGTATTTTATGTTTTACGTTATGGACACAAGTAACTGAAAAATATATTCTACGTTGAGTTGTACCACTGGCATACTTCCCT
Organism: Rutidosis leptorrhynchoides; assembly: GCF_046630445.1. Classification (NCBI taxonomy): domain Eukaryota; kingdom Viridiplantae; phylum Streptophyta; class Magnoliopsida; order Asterales; family Asteraceae; genus Rutidosis; species Rutidosis leptorrhynchoides. Next base: position 422,047,686 of record NC_092338.1, on the reverse strand, counting down.
GTAGCTTGGTAACTGTTATTTACAGCGGTATTGTAAACGCGAATCCTGTTGATAGATCTATCGGGCCTGACAACCCCAACCGGACTGGACGACCAGTATTCAACGGTTGCACAGTACTTCGTTTCGTGACTACACTTGGTACGGTGTAGTAAGATTTCATAATAAAGGGAATATGCGACGTGATTAAATGTTAAGTATGGTTACCAAGTGCTCAACCACTTAGAATATTTTTATTAAACTGTTTATATATGAAATCTTGTGGTCTATATATATATTGCTGCCGGCACTAAACCTATATCTCACCAACTTTATGTTGACGTTTTAAACATGTTTATTCTCAGGTGATAATTAGAAGTTTCCGCTGCATTATGTTGAATTTGAGCAGGATCTTGCGTACGCATATTTGTGTCAAAAATAAAACTGCATACCCGAGGATTTGTGTTGTAAAATATACTAGAAATCGTGTTGTTATCATTATTTGTAAAGTTTGTAAGTCGAAGATTATCGCTAAACGATAATCATCTTTCTATCGTCTAAAGCTTGTATCAAAAATAAGATTTGTGGTTTGTAATGTAAAATATATGCAGTTTTCTTTTAAAAATGTCTCATATAGAGGTCAATACCTCGCAATGAAATCATACGTTATCTAACTCGTTCTTAGGGTTAAGAACGGGTTATGACATCAACCCCCGAAGTCCTTAAGTTGTAACAATGACCCGGGAACCTCTAAACCACCAGGTTTTTCTAAACCAATGTGGACAACGACGGCTCGTATTAGGGGAACATCATATATCCCTAGAAACTTGGCAAAACGAACCAAAACCGAAGAAGAAGAAACGAGCGTGTCGGAATAAGATAGTTGTATTCGTGTGGTGTAATATATGGAATATAGTGTTCTTATGCTTTATGATATATGTAAAAATTGCTTGTATTAATAAGTATTTTTTTTATGAATCTAACTCTTGTCTATTTTACAGTTTAAAAACACAAAATGGATAGACAACCCAATATTTTAAGAGACCTACCCGGAGACATGATTGATGAAATCTTGTCTAGAGTCGGCCAGAATTCTTCGGCACAACTATTTAAGGCGAGATCAGTTTGTAAGACATTCGAAGAACGTTCCAAGAATGTCTTGGTTTATAAGAGACTTTCATTTGAAAGATGGGGGATATCACATTGGGAAACCCATAAGTTACGATGTGTTTACTTTGACGCATATATTGCGGGGAACCCAAATGCTATTTTACGCAACGGGTTAAGAAATTATTTTGACTCAATATATCCGAATATTGGACTTCGTGATTTAGAAAAAGCGGCTAACATGCAACATAAAGAAGCATGTTATGCTTACGGATTAGTAATGTTCGCTTCTCACCAAAGTGAGAACAAGAACATTGGGCTACAACTATTAAACAAAACGTTTCCACAAGTGACGGAGTCGGTAATTGGGGTAAGAAATGAGGTTTTTAGATTATTACGGGACTGTTGGACATTACGTAACCCTCGTCCCTTTGATGACGTTACAACACGCTGTCTTATCAACGGCCATAATGGTTATGTTGCACAAGACCAAGGATGGGAAGTAGTCCTAGTAAAACCAGAATGCATGACTTGTTTCTGGACGTATGAATTACGTGTCTTTATTGCCTTTGCCGAACGACTTGTGTACTAGCTAGAATTGTCTTCACAACTATCTTGTATCAAAGTTATTGTGTGCTATATTTCATGCTTTATGTAAAATAAGCGGTATTGTAAGTTTGTAAAATATTGTATAAAAGTTTGAACGCGAAATATTATTACAATCAGTTTTTCATATAGAATTGTAGTAGTTGAATTGTATATTAGCTACTAAGTATGAACTTAACGGGTAGGTACTACCCGAATTTAAACTTATAAAATGCTAATATGAAGAAAAAGCTTTTATAAATGAGTTCATATTATGCTACGAAATACTATTAACTACTCTTAATATTCTGTATGATTAACTTGTTCCATTTAACTATTATGAAGGAAATGGCACCGACTACTCGACACACCGTGAATATGAATGAAGAGGAATTCCGTACTTTTCTAGCTTCAAACATAGCCGCAGTACAGGCTGCACTACATACCAACAATAACCTTGGATCTAGCAGTACAGGAAATCGTGTAGGATGCACCTACAAAGAATTCACTGCCTGCAAACCTTTGGAATTTGATGGAACCGAAGGACCGATCGGATTGAAACGGTGGACCGAGAAGGTTGAATCGGTGTTTGCCATAAGTAAGTGTACTGAAGAGGACAAAGTGAAGTACGCTACGCATACCTTCACAGGTTCTGCGTTAACATGGTGGAATACCTATCTGGAGCAAGTGGGACAAGATGATGCGTACGCACTACCGTGGTCAGCATTCAAGCACTTGATGAACGAGAAGTACCGTCCCAGAACCGAGGTCAATAAGCTCAAGACAGAACTTAGAGGGTTACGAACCCAAGGATTTGATATTACCACGTACGAAAGACGATTCACAGAATTGTGCCTATTGTGTCCGGGAGCATTCGAAGATGAGGAAGAGAAGATCGACGCGTTTGTGAAAGGATTACCGGAAAGAATCCAAGAAGATATAAGTTCACACGAGCCCGCCTCCATACAACAGGCATGTAGAATGGCTCACAAACTAGTGAACCAGATTGAAGAAAGAATTAAAGAACAGACTGCTGAAGAGGCCAATGTGAAGCAAGTCAAAAGAAAGTGGGAGGAAAACGGTGATAAGAATCACCAATACAACAACAACAGCAATTACAACAATAATCGCAACAATTATCCCAACAATCGCAACATCAATCGCAACTACAACAAACGGCCTAACAACAACAACAACAACAACAACAACAACAGCAACTACAACAATCATCCCAACAACAATAATAACCGCAACAACAACAACAATCAGAAGCAGCTATGCCAAAGGTGTGAAAAGAATCACTCGGGGTTCTGCACCAAATTTTGCAACAAGTGTAAAAGAAATGGTCATAGCGCGGCGAAGTGTGAGGTCTACGGACCAGGGGTTAATAGAACGAAAGGAACAAATGGTGTCGGAACGAGTAATGGCGGAGCAAGTAGTGTCGGAGCAAGTTATGCCAATGTAGTTTGTTATAAATGTGGAAAACCAGGCCACATTATTAGAAATTGCCCGAACCAGGAGAACACGAATGGACAAGGCCGTGGAAGAGTTTTCAATATTAATGCGGTAGAGGCACAGGAAGACCCGGAGCTTGTTACGGGTACGTTTCTTATTGACAATAAATCTGCTTACGTTTTATTTGATTCGGGTGCGGATAGAAGCTATATGAGTAGAGATTTTTGTGCTAAATTAAGTTGTCCATTGACGCCTTTGGATAGTAAATTTTTACTCGAATTAGCAAATGGTAAATTAATTTCAGCAGATAATATATGTCGAAATCGAGAAATTAAACTGGTTAGCGAAACATTTAAGATTGATTTGATACCAGTAGAGTTAGGGAGTTTTGATGTGATAATCGGTATGGACTGGTTGAAAGAAGTGAAAGCGGAGATCGTTTGTTACAAAAATGCAATTCGCATTATACGAGAAAAAGGAAAACCCTTAATGGTGTACGGAGAAAAGGGCAACACGAAGCTACATCTTATTAGTAATTTGAAGGCACAAAAACTAATAAGAAAAGGTTGCTATGCTGTTCTAGCACACGTCGAGAAAGTACAAACTGAAGAAAAGAGCATCAATGATGTTCCCATTGCAAAAGAATTTCCCGATGTATTTCTGAAAGAATTACCGGGATTACCCCCACATCGATCCGTTGAATTTCAAATAGATCTTGTACCAGGAGCTGCACCAATAGCTCGTGCTCCTTACAGACTCGCACCCAGCGAGATGAAAGAACTGCAAAGCCAATTACAAGAACTTTTAGAGCGTGGTTTCATTCGACCAAGCACATCACCGTGGGGAGCTCCTGTTTTGTTTGTCAAGAAGAAAGATGGTACATTCAGGTTGTGTATCGACTACCGAGAGTTAAACAAACTTACCATCAAGAACCGCTACCCACTACCGAGAATCGACGACTTATTTGATCAACTACAAGGCTCGTCTGTTTATTCAAAGATTGACTTACGTTCCGGGTATCATCAAATGCGGGTGAAAGAAGATGATATTCCAAAGACTGCTTTCAGAACACGTTACGGTCATTACGAGTTTATGGTCATGCCGTTTGGTTTAACTAATGCACCAGCTGTGTTCATGGACCTTATGAACCGAGTGTGTGGACCATACCTTGACAAGTTTGTCATTGTTTTCATTGATGACATACTTATTTACTCAAAGAATGACCAAGAACACGGTGAACATTTGAGAAAGGTGTTAGAAGTATTGAGGAAGGAAGAATTGTACGCTAAGTTTTCAAAGTGTGCATTTTGGTTGGAAGAAGTTCAATTCCTCGGTCACATAGTGAACAAAGAAGGTATTAAGGTGGATCCGGCAAAGATAGAAACTGTTGAAAAGTGGGAAACCCCGAAAACTCCGAAACACATACGCCAGTTTTTAGGACTAGCTGGTTACTACAGAAGGTTCATCCAAGACTTTTCCAGAATAGCAAAAACCCTTGACTGCATTAACGCATAAAGGGAAGAAATTTGAATGGAATGATGAACAAGAGAAAGCGTTTCAGTTATTGAAGAAAAAGCTAACTACGGCACCTATATTGTCATTGCCTGAATGGAATGATGATTTTGTGATTTATTGTGATGCATCAAAGCAAGGTCTCGGTTGTGTATTAATGCAACGAACGAAGGTGATTGCTTATGCGTCTAGACAATTGAAGATTCACGAACAAAATTATACGACGCATGATTTGGAATTAGGCGCGGTTGTTTTTGAATTAAAGACTTGGAGGCACTACTTATATGGGGTCAAAAGTATTATATATACCGACCACAAAAGTCTTCAACACATATTTAATCAAAAACAACTGAATATGAGGCAGCGTAGGTGGATTGAATTATTGAATGATTACGACTTTGAGATTCGTTACCACCCGGGGAAGGCAAATGTGGTAGCCGATGCCTTGAGCAGGAAGGACAGAGAACCCATTCGAGTAAAATCTATGAATATAATGATTCATAATAACATTACTACTCAAATAAAGGAGGCGCAACAAGGAGTTTTAAAAGAGGGAAATTTAAAGGATGAAATACCCAAAGGATCGGAGAAGCATCTTAATATTCGGGAAGACGGAACCCGGTATAGGGCTGAAAGGATTTGGGTACCAAAATTTGGAGATATGAGAGAAATGGTACTTAGAGAAGCTCATAAAACCAGATACTCAATACATCCTGGAACGGGGAAGATGTACAAGGATCTCAAGAAACATTTTTGGTGGCCGGGTATGAAAGCCGATGTTGCTAAATACGTAGGAGAATGTTTGACGTGTTCTAAGGTCAAAGCTGAGCATCAGAAACCATCAGGTCTACTTCAACAACCCGAAATCCCGGAATGGAAATGGGAAAACATTACCATGGATTTCATCACTAAATTGCCAAGGACTGCAAGTGGTTTTGATACTATTTGGGTAATAGTTGATCGTCTCACCAAATCAACACACTTCCTACCAATAAGAGAAGATGACAAGATGGAGAAGTTAGCACGACTGTATTTGAAGGAAGTCGTCTCCAGACATGGAATACCAATCTCTATTATCTCTGATAGGGATGGCAGATTTATTTCAAGATTCTGGCAGACATTACAGCAAGCATTAGGAACTCGTCTAGACATGAGTACTGCCTATCATCCACAAACTGATGGGCAGAGCGAAAGGACGATACAAACGCTTGAAGACATGCTACGAGCATGTGTTATTGATTTCGGAAACAGTTGGGATCGACATCTACCGTTAGCAGAATTTTCCTACAACAACAGCTACCATTCAAGCATTGAGATGGCGCCGTTTGAAGCACTTTATGGTAGAAAGTGCAGGTCTCCGATTTGTTGGAGTGAAGTGGGGTATAGACAGATTACGGGTCCGGAGATTATACAAGAAACTACCGAGAAGATCATCCAAATTCAACAACGGTTGAAAACCGCCCAAAGTCGACAAAAGAGCTACGCTGACATTAAAAGAAAAGATATAGAATTTGAAATTGGAGAGATGGTCATGCTTAAAGTTGCACCTTGGAAAGGCGTTGTTCGATTTGGTAAACGAGGGAAATTAAATCCAAGGTATATTGGACCATTCAAGATTATTGATCGTGTCGGACCAGTAGCTTACCGACTAGAGTTACCTCAACAACTCGCGGCTGTACATAACACTTTCCACGTCTCGAATTTAAAGAAATGTTTTGCTAAAGAAGATCTCACTATTCCGTTAGATGAAATCCAAATCAACGAAAAACTTCAATTCATCGAAGAACCCGTCGAAATAATGGATCGTGAGGTTAAAAGACTTAAGCAAAACAAGATACCAATTGTTAATGAAATGTCCCGTTCTTATTGATTAAAAACGTTCCATATTAATTGATTTCGTTGCGAGGTTTTGACCTCTATATGAGACATTTTTCAAAGACTGCATTCATTTTTAAACAAACCATAACCTTTATTTCATCAATAAAGGTTTAAAAAGCTTTACGTAGATTATCAAATAATGATAATCTAAAATATCCTGTTTACACACGACCATTACATAATGGTTTACAATACAAATATGTTACAACGAAATAAGTTTCTTGAATGCAGTTTTTACACAATATCATACAAGCATGGACTCCAAATCTTGTCCTTATTTAAGTATGCGACAGCGGAAGCTCTTAATAATCACCTGAGAATAAACATGCTTAAAACGTCAACAAAAATGTTGGTGAGTTATAGGTTTAACCTATATATATCAAATCGTAACAATAGACCACAAGATTTCATATTTCAATACACATCCCATACATAGAGATAAAAATCATTCATATGGTGAACACCTGGTAACCGACAATAGCAAGATGCATATATAAGAATATCCCCATCATTCCGGGACACCCTTCGGATATGATATAAATTTCGAAGTACTAAAGCATCCGGTACTTTGGATGGGGTTTGTTAGGCCCAATAGATCTATCTTTAGGATTCGCGTCAATTAGGGTGTCTGTTCCCTAATTCTTAGATTACCAGACTTAATAAAAAGGGGCATATTCGATTTTGATAATTCAACCATAGAATGTAGTTTCACGTACTTGTGTCTATTTTGTAAATCATTTATAAAACCTGCATGTATTCTCATCCCAAAAATATTAGATTTTAAAAGTGGGACTATAACTCACTTTCACAGATTTTTACTTCGTCGGGAAGTAAGACTTGGCCACTGGTTGATTCACGAACCTATAACAATATATACATATATATCAAAGTATGTTCAAAATATATTTACAACACTTTTAATATATTTTGATGTTTTAAGTTTATTAAGTCAGCTGTCCTCGTTAGTAACCTACAACTAGTTGTCCACAGTTAGATGTACAGAAATAAATCGATAAATATTATCTTGAATCAATCCACGACCCAGTGTATACGTATCTCAGTATTGATCACAACTCAAACTATATATATTTTGGAATCAACCTCAACCCTGTATAGCTAACTCCAACATTCACATATAGAGTGTCTATGGTTGTTCCGAAATATATATAGATGTGTCGACATGATAGGTCGAAACATTGTATACGTGTCTATGGTATCTCAAGATTACATAATATATAATACAAGTTGATTAAGTTATGGTTGGAATAGATTTGTTACCAATTTTCACGTAGCTAAAATGAGAAAAATTATCCAATCTTGTTTTACCCATAACTTCTTCATTTTAAATCCGTTTTGAGTGAATCAAATTGCTATGGTTTCATATTGAACTCTATTTTATGAATCTAAACAAAAAAAGTATAGGTTTTTAGTCGGAAAAATAAGTTACAAGTCTTTTTTGTAAAGGTAGTCATTTCAGTCGAAAGAACGACGTCTAGATGACCATTTTAGAAAACATACTTCCACTTTGAGTTTAACCATAATTTTTGGATATAGTTTCATGTTCATAATAAAAATCATTTTCTCAGAATAACAACTTTTAAATCAAAGTTTATCATAGTTTTTAATTAACTAACCCAAAACAGCCCGCGGTGTTACTACGACGGCGTAAATCCGGTTTTACGGTGTTTTTCGTGTTTCCAGGTTTTAAATCATTAAGTTAGCATATCATATAGATATAGAACATGTGTTTAGTTGATTTTAAAAGTCAAGTTAGAAGGATTAACTTTTGTTTGCGAACAAGTTTAGAATTAACTAAACTATGTTCTAGTGATTACAAGTTTAAACCTTCGAATAAGATAGCTTTATATGTATGAATCGAATGATGTTATGAACATCATTACTACCTTAAGTTCCTTGGATGAACCTACTGGAAAAGAGAAAAATGGATCTAGCTTCAATGGATCCTTGGATGGCTCAAAGTTCTTGAAGCAAAATCATGACACGAAAACAAGTTCAAGTAAGATCATCACTTGAAATAAGATTGTTATAGTTATAGAAATTGAACCAAAGTTTGAATATGATTATTACCTTGTATTAGAATGATAACCTACTGTAAGAAACAAAGATTTCTTGAGGTTGGATGATCACCTTACAAGATTGGAAGTGAGCTAGCAAACTTGAAAGTATTCTTGATTTTATGAAACTAGAACTTTTGGAATTTATGAAGAACACTTAGAACTTGAAGATAGAACTTGAGAGAGTTCAATTAGATGAAGAAAATTGAAGAATGAAAGTGTTTGTAGGTGTTTTTGGTCGTTGGTGTATGGATTAGATATAAAGGATATGTAATTTTGTTTTCATGTAAATAAGTCATGAATGATTACTCATATTTTTGTAATCTTATGAGATATTTCATGCTAGTTGCCAAATGATGGTTCCCACATGTGTTAGGTGACTCACATGGGCTGCTAAGAGCTGATCATTGGAGTGTATATACCAATAGTACATACATCTAAAAGCTGTGTATTGTACGAGTACGAATACGGGTGCATACGAGTAGAATTGTTGATGAAACTGAACGAGAATGTAATTGTAAGCATTTTTGTTAAGTAGAAGTATTTTGATAAGTGTATTGAAGTCTTTAAAAAGTGTATAAATACATATTAAAACACTACATGTATATACATTTTAACTGAGTCGTTAAGTCATCGTTAGTCGTTACATGTAAGTGTTGTTTTGAAACCTTTAGGTTAACGATCTTGTTAAATGTTGTTAACCCAATGTTTATAATATCAAAAGAGATTTTAAATTATTATATTATCATGATATTATGATGTACGAATATCTCTTAATATGATATATATACATTAAATGTCATTACAACGATAAACGTTACATATATGTCTCGTTTCAAAATCATTAAGTTAGTAGTCTTGTTTTTACATATGTAGTTCATTGTTAATATAATTAATGATATGTTTACTTATCATAATATCATGTTAACTATATATATAACCATATATATGTCATCATATAGTTTTTTACAAGTTTTAACGTTCGTGAATCACCGGTCAACTTGGGTGGTCAATTGTCTATATGAAACCTATTTCAATTAATCAAGTCTTAACAAGTTTGATTGCTTAACATGTTGGAAACATTTAATCATGTAAATATCAATCTCAATTAATATATATAAACATGGAAAAGTTCGGGTCACTACAGTACCTACCCGTTAAATAAATTTCGTCCCGAAATTTTAAGCTGTTGAAGGTGTTGACGAATCTTCTGGAAATAGATGCGGGTATTTCTTCTTCATCTGATCTTCACGCTCCCAGGTGAACTCGGGTCCTCTACGAGCATTCCATCGAACCTTAACAATTGGTATCTTGTTTTGCTTAAGTCTTTTAACCTCACGATCCATTATTTCGACGGGTTCTTCGATGAATTGGAGTTTTTCGTTGATTTGGATTTCATCTAACGGAATAGTGAGATCTTCTTTAGCAAAACATTTCTTCAAATTCGAGACGTGGAAAGTGTTATGTACAGCCGCGAGTTGTTGAGGTAACTCAAGTCGGTAAGCTACTGGTCCGACACGATCAATAATCTTGAATGGTCCAATATACCTTGGATTTAATTTCCCTCGTTTACCAAATCGAACAACGCCTTTCCAAGGTGAAACTTTAAGCATGACCATCTCTCCAATTTCAAATTCTATATCTTTTCTTTTAATGTCAGCGTAGCTCTTTTGTCGACTTTGGGCGGTTTTCAACCGTTGTTGAATTTGGATGATCTTCTAGGTAGTTTCTTGTATAATCTCCGGACCCGTAATCTGTCTATCCCCCACTTCACTCCAACAAATCGGAGACCTGCACTTTCTACCATAAAGTGCTTCAAACGGCGCCATCTCAATGCTTGAATGGTAGCTGTTGTTGTAGGAAAATTCTGCTAACGGTAGATGTCGATCCCAACTGTTTCCGAAATCAATAACACATGCTCGTAGCATGTCTTCAAGCGTTTGTATCGTCCTTTCGCTCTGCCCATCAGTTTGTGGATGATAGGCAGTACTCATGTCTAGACGACTTCCTAATGTTTGCTGTAATGTCTGCCAGAATCTTGAAATAAATCTGCCATCCCTATCAGAGATAATAGAGATTGGTATTCCATGTCTGGAGACGACTTCCTTCAAATACAGTCGTGCTAACTTCTCCATCTTGTCATCTTCTCTTATTGGTAGGAAGTGTGCTGATTTGGTGAGACGATCAACTATTACCCAAATAGTATCAAAACCACTTGCAGTCCTTGGCAATTTAGTGATGAAATCCATGGTAATGTTTTCCCATTTCCATTCCGGGATTTCGGGTTGTTGAAGTAGACCTGATGGTTTCTGATGCTCAGCTTTGACCTTAGAACACGTCAAACATTCTCCTACGTATTTAGCAACATCGGCTTTCATACCCGGCCACCAAAAATGTTTCTTGAGATCCTTGTACATCTTCCCCGTTCCAGGATGTATTGAGTATCTGGTTTTATGAGCTTCTCTAAGTACCATTTCTCTCATATCTCCAAATTTTGGTACCCAAATCCTTTCAGCCCTATACCGGGTTCCGTCTTCCCGAATATTAAGATGCTTCTCCGATCCTTTGGGTATTTCATCCTTTAAATTTCCCTCTTTTAAAACTCCTTGTTGCGCCTCCTTTATTTGAGTAGTAAGGTTATTATGAATCATTATATTCATAGATTTTACTCGAATGGGTTCTCCGTCCTTCCTGCTCAAGGCATCGGCTACCACATTTGCCTTCCCCGGGTGGTAACGAATCTCAAAGTCGTAATCATTCAACAATTCAATCCACCTACGCTGCCTCATATTCAGTTGTTTCTGATTAAATATGTGTTGAAGACTTTTATGGTCGGTATATATAATACTTTTGACCCCATATAAGTAGTGCCTCCAAGTCTTTAATGCAAAAACAACCGCGCCTAATTCCAAATCATGCGTCGTATAATTCTGCTCGTGAATCTTCAATTGTCTAGATGCATAAGCAATCACCTTCGTTCGTTGCATTAATACACAACCAAGACCTTGCTTTGATGCGTCACAATAAATCACAAAATCATCATTCCCTTCAGGCAATGACAATATAGGTGCCGTAGTTAGCTTTTTCTTCAATAACTGAAACGCTTTCTCTTGTTCATCATTCCATTCAAATTTCTTCCCTTTATGCGTTAATGCAGTCAAGGGTTTTGCTATTCTGGAAAAGTCTTGGATGAACCTTCTGTAGTAACCAGCTAGTCCTAAAAACTGGCGTATGTGTTTCGGAGTTTTCGGGGTTTCCCACTTTTCAACAGTTTCTATCTTTGCCGGATCCACCTTAATACCTTCTTTGTTCACTATGTGACCGAGGAATTGAACTTCTTCCAACCAAAATGCACACTTTGAAAACTTAGCGTACAATTCTTCCTTCCTCAATACTTCTAACACCTTTCTCAAATGTTCACCGTGTTCTTGATCATTCTTTGAGTAAATAAGTATGTCATCAATGAAAACAATGACAAACTTGTCAAGGTATGGTCCACACACTCGGTTCATAAGGTCCATGAACACAGCTGGTGCATTAGTTAAACCAAACGGCATGACCATAAACTCGTAATGACCGTAACGTGTTCTGAAAGCAGTCTTTGGAATATCATCTTCTTTCACCCGCATTTGATGATACCCGGAACGTAAGTCAATCTTTGAATAAACAGACGAGCCTTGTAGTTGATCAAATAAGTCGTCGATTCTCGGTAGTGGGTAGCGGTTCTTGATGGTAAGTTTGTTCAACTCTCGGTAGTCGATACACAACCTGAATGTACCATCTTTCTTCTTGACAAACAAAACAGGAGCTCCCCACGGTGATGTGCTTGGTCGAATGAAACCACGCTCTAAAAGTTCTTGTAATTGGCTTTGCAGTTCTTTCATCTCGCTGGGTGCGAGTCTGTAAGGAGCACGAGCTATTGGTGCAGCTCCTGGTACAAGATCTATTTGAAATTCAACGGATCGATGTGGGGGTAATCCCGGTAATTCTTTCGGAAATACATCGGGAAATTCTTTTGCAATGGGAACATCATTGATGCTCTTTTCTTCAGTTTGTACTTTCTCGACGTGTGCTAGAACAGCATAGCAACCTTTTCTTATTAGTTTTTGTGCCTTCAAATTACTAATAAGATGTAGCTTCGTGTTGCCCTTTTCTCCGTACACCATTAAGGGTTTTCCTTTTTCTCGTATAATGCGAATTGCATTTTTGTAACAAACGATCTCCGCTTTCACTTCTTTCAACCAGTCCATACCGATTATCACATCAAAACTCCCTAACTCTACTGGTATCAAATCAATCTTAAATGTTTCGCTAACCAGTTTAATTTCTCGATTCCGACATATATTATCTGCTGAAATTAATTTACCATTTGCTAATTCGAGTAAAAATTTACTATCCAAAGGCGTCAATGGACAACTTAATTTAGCACAAAAATCTCTACTCATATAGCTTCTATCCGCACCCGAATCAAATAAAACGTAAGCAGATTTATTGTCAATAAGAAACGTACCCGTAACAAGCTCCGGGTCTTCCTGTGCCTCTACCGCATTAATATTGAAAACTCTTCCACGGACTTGTCCATTCGTGTTCTCCTGGTTCGGGCAATTTCTAATAATGTGGCCTGGTTTTCCACATTTATAACAAACTACATTGGCATAACTTGCTCCGACACTACTTGCTCCGCCATTACTCGTTCCGACACCATTTGTTCCTTTTGTTCTATTAACCCCTGGTCCGTAGACCTCACACTTCGCCGCGCTATGACCATTTCTTTTACACTTGTTGCAAAATTTGGTGCAGAACCCCGAGTGATTCTTTTCACACCTTTGGCATAGTTGCTTCTGATTGTTGTTGTTGTTGCGGTTATTATTATTGTTGGGATGATTGTTGTAGTTGCTGTTGTTGTTATTGTTGTTGTTGTTGGGCCGTTTGTTGTAGTTGCGATTGATGTTGCGATTGTTGGGATAATTGTTGCGATTATTGTTGTAATTGCTGTTGTTGTTGTATTGGTGATTCTTATCACCGTTTTCCTCCCACTTTCTTTTGACTTGCTTCACATTGGCCTCTTCAGCAGTCTGTTCTTTAATTCTTTCTTCAATCTGGTTCACTAGTTTGTGAGCCATTCTACATGCCTGTTGTATGGAGGCGGGCTCGTGTGAACTTATATCTTCTTGGATTCTTTCCGGTAATCCTTTCACAAACGCGTCGATCTTCTCTTCCTCATCTTCGAATGCTCCCGGACACAATAGGCACAATTCTGTGAATCGTCTTTCGTACGTGGTAATATCAAATCCTTGGGTTCGTAACCCTCTAAGTTCTGTCTTGAGCTTATTGACCTCGGTTCTAGGACGGTACTTCTCGTTCATCAAGTGCTTGAATGCTGACCACGGTAGTGCGTACGCATCATCTTGTCCCACTTGCTCTAGATAGGTATTCCACCATGTTAACGCAGAACCTGTGAAGGTATGCGTAGCGTACTTCACTTTGTCCTCTTTAGTACACTTACTTATGGCAAACACCGATTCGACCTTCTCGGTCCACCGTTTCAATCCGATCGGTCCTTCGGTTCCATCAAATTCCAAAGGTTTGCAGGTAGTGAATTCTTTGTAGGTGCATCCTACACGATTTCCTGTACTGCTAGATCCAAGGTTATTGTTGGTATGTAGCGCAGCCTGTACTGCGGCTATGTTTGAAGCTAGAAAAGTACGGAATTCCTCTTCATTCATATTCACGGTGTGTCGAGTAGTCGGTGCCATTTCCTTCAAAATAGTTAAATGGAACAAGTTAATCATACAGAATATTAAGAGTAGTTAATAGTATTTCGTAGCATAATATGAACTCATTTATAAAAGCTTTTTCTTCATATTAGCATTTTATAAGTTTAAATTCGGGTAGTACCTACCCGTTAAGTTCATACTTAGTAGCTAATATACAATTCAACTACTACAATTCTATATGAAAAACTGATTATAATAATATTTCGCGTTCAAACTTTTATACAATATTTTACAAACTTACAATACCGCTTATTTTACATAAAGCATGAAATATAGCACACAATAACTTTGATACAAGATAGTTGTGAAGACAATTCTAGCTAGTACACAAGTCGTTCGGCAAAGGCAATAAAGACACGTAATTCATACGTCCAGAAACAAGTCATGCATTCTGGTTTTACTAGGACTACTTCCCATCCTTGGTCTTGTGCAACATAACCGTTATGGCCGTTGATAAGACAGCGTGTTGTAACGTCATCAAAGGGACGAGGGTTACGTAATGTCCAACAGTCCCGTAACAATCTAAAAACCTCATTTCTTACCCCAATTACCGACTCCGTCACTTGTGGAAACGTTTTGTTTAATAGTTGTAGCCCGATGTTCTTGTTCTCACTTTGGTGAGAAGCGAACATTACTAATCCGTAAGCATAACATGCTTCTTTATGTTGCATGTTAGTCGCTTTTTCTAAATCACGAAGTCCAATATTCGGATATATTGAGTCAAAATAATTTCTTAACCCGTTGCGTAAAATAGCATTTGGGTTCCCCGCAATATATGCGTCAAAGTAAACACATCGTAACTTATGGGTTTCCCAATGTGATATCCCCCATCTTTCAAACGAAAGTCTCTTATAAACCAAGACATTCTTGGAACGTTCTTCGAATGTCTTACAAACTGATCTCGCCTTAAATAGTTGTGCCGAGGAATTCTGACCAACTCTAGATAAGATTTCATCAATCATGTCTCCGGGTAGGTCTCTTAAAATATTGGGTTGTCTATCCATTTTGTGTTTTTAAACTGTAAAATAGACAAGAGTTAGATTCATAAAAAAATACTTATTAATACAAGCAATTTTTACATATATCATAAAGCATAAGAACACTATATTACATATATTACACCACACGAATACAACTATCTTATTCCGACTCGCTCGTTTCTTCTTCTTCGGTTTTGGTTCGTTTTGCCAAGTTTCTAGGGATATATGATGTTCCCCTAATACGAGCCATCGTTGTCCACATTGGTTTAGAAAAACCTGGTGGTTTAGAGGTTCCCGGGTCATTGTTACAACTTAAGGACTTCAGGCGTTGACGATACATATAAAGTTCATCGGGGTTGGAATTAGATTTCTCTATTTTTATGCCCTTTCCCTTATTATTTTCTTTTGCCTTTTTAAATTCAGTTGGGGTAATTTCTATAACATCATCGGAATTCTCGTCGGAATCCGATTCATCGGAGAATTGGTAATCCTCCCAATATTTTGCTTCCTTGGCGGAAACACCATTGACCATAATTAACTTTGGTCGGTTGGTTGAGGATTTTCTTTTACTTAACCGTTTTATTATTTCCCCCACCGGTTCTATTTCTTCATCCGGTTCCGATTCTTCTTCCGGTTCCGATTCTTCTTCCGGTTCCGACTCTTCTTCCGGTTCCTCTTCGGGAACTTGTGAATCAGTCCACAAATCATTCCAATTTACATTTGACTCTTCATTATTATTAGGTGAGTCAATGGGACTTGTTCTAGAGGTAGACATCTATCACATAATATCAAACACGTTAAGAGATTAATATATCACATAATATTCATATGTTAAAAATATATAGTTTCCAACAAAAATGTTAAGCAATCATTTTTAAAGAAAACACGGTCGAAGTCCAGACTCACTAATGCATCCTAACAAACTCGATAAGACACACTAATGCAAATTTTCTGGTTCTCTAAGACCAACGCTCTGATACCAACTGAAATGTCCCGTTCTTATTGATTAAAAACGTTCCATATTAATTGATTTCGTTGCGAGGTTTTGACCTCTATATGAGACATTTTTCAAAGACTGCATTCATTTTTAAACAAACCATAACCTTTATTTCATCAATAAAGGTTTAAAAAGCTTTACGTAGATTATCAAATAATGATAATCTAAAATATCCTGTTTACACACGACCATTACATAATGGTTTACAATACAAATATGTTACAACGAAATAAGTTTCTTGAATGCAGTTTTTACACAATATCATACAAGCATGGACTCCAAATCTTGTCCTTATTTAAGTATGCGACAGCGGAAGCTCTTAATAATCACCTGAGAATAAACATGCTTAAAACGTCAACAAAAATGTTGGTGAGTTATAGGTTTAACCTATATATATCAAATCGTAACAATAGACCACAAGATTTCATATTTCAATACACATCCCATACATAGAGATAAAAATCATTCATATGGTGAACACCTGGTAACCGACAATAACAAGATGCATATATAAGAATATCCCCATCATTCCGGGACACCCTTCGGATATGATATAAATTTCGAAGTACTAAAGCATCCGGTACTTTGGATGGGGTTTGTTAGGCCCAATAGATCTATCTTTAGGATTCGCGTCAATTAGGGTGTCTGTTCCCTAATTCTTAGATTACCAGACTTAATAAAAAGGGGCATATTCGATTTTGATAATTCAACCATAGAATGTAGTTTCACGTACTTGTGTCTATTTTGTAAATCATTTATAAAACCTGCATGTATTCTCATCCCAAAAATATTAGATTTTAAAAGTGGGACTATAACTCACTTTCACAGATTTTTACTTCGTCGGGAAGTAAGACTTGGCCACTGGTTGATTCACGAACCTATAACAATATATACATATATATCAAAGTATGTTCAAAATATATTTACAACACTTTTAATATATTTTGATGTTTTAAGTTTATTAAGTCAGCTGTCCTCGTTAGTAACCTACAACTAGTTGTCCACAGTTAGATGTACAGAAATAAATCGATAAATATTATCTTGAATCAATCCACGACCCAGTGTATACGTATCTCAGTATTGATCACAACTCAAACTATATATATTTTGGAATCAACCTCAACCCTGTATAGCTAACTCCAACATTCACATATAGAGTGTCTATGGTTGTTCCGAAATATATATAGATGTGTCGACATGATAGGTCGAAACATTGTATACGTGTCTATGGTATCTCAAGATTACATAATATATAATACAAGTTGATTAAGTTATGGTTGGAATAGATTTGTTACCAATTTTCACGTAGCTAAAATGAGAAAAATTATCCAATCTTGTTTTACCCATAACTTCTTCATTTTAAATCCGTTTTGAGTGAATCAAATTGCTATGGTTTCATATTGAACTCTATTTTATGAATCTAAACAAAAAAAGTATAGGTTTTTAGTCGGAAAAATAAGTTACAAGTCTTTTTTGTAAAGGTAGTCATTTCAGTCGAAAGAACGACGTCTAGATGACCATTTTAGAAAACATACTTCCACTTTGAGTTTAACCATAATTTTTGGATATAGTTTCATGTTCATAATAAAAATCATTTTCTCAGAATAACAACTTTTAAATCAAAGTTTATCATAGTTTTTAATTAACTAACCCAAAACAGCCCGCGGTGTTACTACGACGGCGTAAATCCGGTTTTACGGTGTTTTTCGTGTTTCCAGGTTTTAAATCATTAAGTTAGCATATCATATAGATATAGAACATGTGTTTAGTTGATTTTAAAAGTCAAGTTAGAAGGATTAACTTTTGTTTGCGAACAAGTTTAGAATTAACTAAACTATGTTCTAGTGATTACAAGTTTAAACCTTCGAATAAGATAGCTTTATATGTATGAATCGAATGATGTTATGAACATCATTACTACCTTAAGTTCCTTGGATGAACCTACTGGAAAAGAGAAAAATGGATCTAGCTTCAATGGATCCTTGGATGGCTCAAAGTTCTTGAAGCAAAATCATGACACGAAAACAAGTTCAAGTAAGATCATCACTTGAAATAAGATTGTTATAGTTATAGAAATTGAACCAAAGTTTGAATATGATTATTACCTTGTATTAGAATGATAACCTACTGTAAGAAACAAAGATTTCTTGAGGTTGGATGATCACCTTACAAGATTGGAAGTGAGCTAGCAAACTTGAAAGTATTCTTGATTTTATGAAACTAGAACTTTTGGAATTTATGAAGAACACTTAG
Source organism: Rutidosis leptorrhynchoides (assembly GCF_046630445.1). Classification (NCBI taxonomy): domain Eukaryota; kingdom Viridiplantae; phylum Streptophyta; class Magnoliopsida; order Asterales; family Asteraceae; genus Rutidosis; species Rutidosis leptorrhynchoides. The sequence goes on along the minus strand of NC_092338.1, from coordinate 422,029,091 downwards.
AACTTGAAGATAGAACTTGAGAGAGTTCAATTAGATGAAGAAAATTGAAGAATGAAAGTGTTTGTAGGTGTTTTTGGTCGTTGGTGTATGGATTAGATATAAAGGATATGTAATTTTGTTTTCATGTAAATAAGTCATGAATGATTACTCATATTTTTGTAATCTTATGAGATATTTCATGCTAGTTGCCAAATGATGGTTCCCACATGTGTTAGGTGACTCACATGGGCTGCTAAGAGCTGATCATTGGAGTGTATATACCAATAGTACATACATCTAAAAGCTGTGTATTGTACGAGTACGAATACGGGTGCATACGAGTAGAATTGTTGATGAAACTGAACGAGAATGTAATTGTAAGCATTTTTGTTAAGTAGAAGTATTTTGATAAGTGTATTGAAGTCTTTCAAAAGTGTATAAATACATATTAAAACACTACATGTATATACATTTTAACTGAGTCGTTAAGTCATCGTTAGTCGTTACATGTAAGTGTTGTTTTGAAACCTTTAGGTTAACGATCTTGTTAAATGTTGTTAACCCAATGTTTATAATATCAAAAGAGATTTTAAATTATTATATTATCATGATATTATGATGTACGAATATCTCTTAATATGATATATATACATTAAATGTCGTTACAACGATAAACGTTACATATATGTCTCGTTTCAAAATCATTAAGTTAGTAGTCTTGTTTTTACATATGTAGTTCATTGTTAATATAATTAATGATATGTTTACTTATCATAATATCATGTTAACTATATATATAACCATATATATGTCATCATATAGTTTTTTACAAGTTTTAACGTTCGTGAATCACCGGTCAACTTGGGTGGTCAATTGTCTATATGAAACCTATTTCAATTAATCAAGTCTTAACAAGTTTGATTGCTTAACATGTTGGAAACATTTAATCATGTAAATATCAATCTCAATTAATATATATAAACATGGAAAAGTTCGGGTCACTACAGTACCTACCCGTTAAATAAATTTCGTCCCGAAATTTTAAGCTGTTGAAGGTGTTGACGAATCTTCTGGAAATAGATGCGGGTATTTCTTCTTCATCTGATCTTCACGCTCCCAGGTGAACTCGGGTCCTCTACGAGCATTCCATCGAACCTTAACAATTGGTATCTTGTTTTGCTTAAGTCTTTTAACCTCACGATCCATTATTTCGACGGGTTCTTCGATGAATTGGAGTTTTTCGTTGATTTGGATTTCATCTAACGGAATAGTGAGATCTTCTTTAGCAAAACATTTCTTCAAATTCGAGACGTGGAAAGTGTTATGTACAGCCGCGAGTTGTTGAGGTAACTCAAGTCGGTAAGCTACTGGTCCGACACGATCAATAATCTTGAATGGTCCAATATACCTTGGATTTAATTTCCCTCGTTTACCAAATCGAACAACGCCTTTCCAAGGTGAAACTTTAAGCATGACCATCTCTCCAATTTCAAATTCTATATCTTTTCTTTTAATGTCAGCGTAGCTCTTTTGTCGACTTTGGGCGGTTTTCAACCGTTGTTGAATTTGGATGATCTTCTAGGTAGTTTCTTGTATAATCTCCGGACCCGTAATCTGTCTATCCCCCACTTCACTCCAACAAATCGGAGACCTGCACTTTCTACCATAAAGTGCTTCAAACGGCGCCATCTCAATGCTTGAATGGTAGCTGTTGTTGTAGGAAAATTCTGCTAACGGTAGATGTCGATCCCAACTGTTTCCGAAATCAATAACACATGCTCGTAGCATGTCTTCAAGCGTTTGTATCGTCCTTTCGCTCTGCCCATCAGTTTGTGGATGATAGGCAGTACTCATGTCTAGACGACTTCCTAATGTTTGCTGTAATGTCTGCCAGAATCTTGAAATAAATCTGCCATCCCTATCAGAGATAATAGAGATTGGTATTCCATGTCTGGAGACGACTTCCTTCAAATACAGTCGTGCTAACTTCTCCATCTTGTCATCTTCTCTTATTGGTAGGAAGTGTGCTGATTTGGTGAGACGATCAACTATTACCCAAATAGTATCAAAACCACTTGCAGTCCTTGGCAATTTAGTGATGAAATCCATGGTAATGTTTTCCCATTTCCATTCCGGGATTTCGGGTTGTTGAAGTAGACCTGATGGTTTCTGATGCTCAGCTTTGACCTTAGAACACGTCAAACATTCTCCTACGTATTTAGCAACATCGGCTTTCATACCCGGCCACCAAAAATGTTTCTTGAGATCCTTGTACATCTTCCCCGTTCCAGGATGTATTGAGTATCTGGTTTTATGAGCTTCTCTAAGTACCATTTCTCTCATATCTCCAAATTTTGGTACCCAAATCCTTTCAGCCCTATACCGGGTTCCGTCTTCCCGAATATTAAGATGCTTCTCCGATCCTTTGGGTATTTCATCCTTTAAATTTCCCTCTTTTAAAACTCCTTGTTGCGCCTCCTTTATTTGAGTAGTAAGGTTATTATGAATCATTATATTCATAGATTTTACTCGAATGGGTTCTCTGTCCTTCCTGCTCAAGGCATCGGCTACCACATTTGCCTTCCCCGGGTGGTAACGAATCTCAAAGTCGTAATCATTCAACAATTCAATCCACCTACGCTGCCTCATATTCAGTTGTTTCTGATTAAATATGTGTTGAAGACTTTTATGGTCGGTATATATAATACTTTTGACCCCATATAAGTAGTGCCTCCAAGTCTTTAATGCAAAAACAACCGCGCCTAATTCCAAATCATGCGTCGTATAATTCTGCTCGTGAATCTTCAATTGTCTAGATGCATAAGCAATCACCTTCGTTCGTTGCATTAATACACAACCAAGACCTTGCTTTGATGCGTCACAATAAATCACAAAATCATCATTCCCTTCAGGCAATGACAATATAGGTGCCGTAGTTAGCTTTTTCTTCAATAACTGAAACGCTTTCTCTTGTTCATCATTCCATTCAAATTTCTTCCCTTTATGCGTTAATGCAGTCAAGGGTTTTGCTATTCTGGAAAAGTCTTGGATGAACCTTCTGTAGTAACCAGCTAGTCCTAAAAACTGGCGTATGTGTTTCGGAGTTTTCGGGGTTTCCCACTTTTCAACAGTTTCTATCTTTGCCGGATCCACCTTAATACCTTCTTTGTTCACTATGTGACCGAGGAATTGAACTTCTTCCAACCAAAATGCACACTTTGAAAACTTAGCGTACAATTCTTCCTTCCTCAATACTTCTAACACCTTTCTCAAATGTTCACCGTGTTCTTGATCATTCTTTGAGTAAATAAGTATGTCATCAATGAAAACAATGACAAACTTGTCAAGGTATGGTCCACACACTCGGTTCATAAGGTCCATGAACACAGCTGGTGCATTAGTTAAACCAAACGGCATGACCATAAACTCGTAATGACCGTAACGTGTTCTGAAAGCAGTCTTTGGAATATCATCTTCTTTCACCCGCATTTGATGATACCCGGAACGTAAGTCAATCTTTGAATAAACAGACGAGCCTTGTAGTTGATCAAATAAGTCGTCGATTCTCGGTAGTGGGTAGCGGTTCTTGATGGTAAGTTTGTTCAACTCTCGGTAGTCGATACACAACCTGAATGTACCATCTTTCTTCTTGACAAACAAAACAGGAGCTCCCCACGGTGATGTGCTTGGTCGAATGAAACCACGCTCTAAAAGTTCTTGTAATTGGCTTTGCAGTTCTTTCATCTCGCTGGGTGCGAGTCTGTAAGGAGCACGAGCTATTGGTGCAGCTCCTGGTACAAGATCTATTTGAAATTCAACGGATCGATGTGGGGGTAATCCCGGTAATTCTTTCGGAAATACATCGGGAAATTCTTTTGCAATGGGAACATCATTGATGCTCTTTTCTTCAGTTTGTACTTTCTCGACGTGTGCTAGAACAGCATAGCAACCTTTTCTTATTAGTTTTTGTGCCTTCAAATTACTAATAAGATGTAGCTTCGTGTTGCCCTTTTCTCCGTACACCATTAAGGGTTTTCCTTTTTCTCGTATAATGCGAATTGCATTTTTGTAACAAACGATCTCCGCTTTCACTTCTTTCAACCAGTCCATACCGATTATCACATCAAAACTCCCTAACTCTACTGGTATCAAATCAATCTTAAATGTTTCGCTAACCAGTTTAATTTCTCGATTCCGACATATATTATCTGCTGAAATTAATTTACCATTTGCTAATTCGAGTAAAAATTTACTATCCAAAGGCGTCAATGGACAACTTAATTTAGCACAAAAATCTCTACTCATATAGCTTCTATCCGCACCCGAATCAAATAAAACGTAAGCAGATTTATTGTCAATAAGAAACGTACCCGTAACAAGCTCCGGGTCTTCCTGTGCCTCTACCGCATTAATATTGAAAACTCTTCCACGGCCTTGTCCATTCGTGTTCTCCTGGTTCGGGCAATTTCTAATAATGTGGCCTGGTTTTCCACATTTATAACAAACTACATTGGCATAACTTGCTCCGACACTACTTGCTCCGCCATTACTCGTTCCGACACCATTTGTTCCTTTTGTTCTATTAACCCCTGGTCCGTAGACCTCACACTTCGCCGCGCTATGACCATTTCTTTTACACTTGTTGCAAAATTTGGTGCAGAACCCCGAGTGATTCTTTTCACACCTTTGGCATAGTTGCTTCTGATTGTTGTTGTTGTTGCGGTTATTATTATTGTTGGGATGATTGTTGTAGTTGCTGTTGTTGTTATTGTTGTTGTTGTTGGGCCGTTTGTTGTAGTTGCGATTGATGTTGCGATTGTTGGGATAATTGTTGCGATTATTGTTGTAATTGCTGTTGTTGTTGTATTGGTGATTCTTATCACCGTTTTCCTCCCACTTTCTTTTGACTTGCTTCACATTGGCCTCTTCAGCAGTCTGTTCTTTAATTCTTTCTTCAATCTGGTTCACTAGTTTGTGAGCCATTCTACATGCCTGTTGTATGGAGGCGGGCTCGTGTGAACTTATATCTTCTTGGATTCTTTCCGGTAATCCTTTCACAAACGCGTCGATCTTCTCTTCCTCATCTTCGAATGCTCCCGGACACAATAGGCACAATTCTGTGAATCGTCTTTCGTACGTGGTAATATCAAATCCTTGGGTTCGTAACCCTCTAAGTTCTGTCTTGAGCTTATTGACCTCGGTTCTAGGACGGTACTTCTCGTTCATCAAGTGCTTGAATGCTGACCACGGTAGTGCGTACGCATCATCTTGTCCCACTTGCTCTAGATAGGTATTCCACCATGTTAACGCAGAACCTGTGAAGGTATGCGTAGCGTACTTCACTTTGTCCTCTTTAGTACACTTACTTATGGCAAACACCGATTCGACCTTCTCGGTCCACCGTTTCAATCCGATCGGTCCTTCGGTTCCATCAAATTCCAAAGGTTTGCAGGTAGTGAATTCTTTGTAGGTGCATCCTACACGATTTCCTGTACTGCTAGATCCAAGGTTATTGTTGGTATGTAGCGCAGCCTGTACTGCGGCTATGTTTGAAGCTAGAAAAGTACGGAATTCCTCTTCATTCATATTCACGGTGTGTCGAGTAGTCGGTGCCATTTCCTTCAAAATAGTTAAATGGAACAAGTTAATCATACAGAATATTAAGAGTAGTTAATAGTATTTCGTAGCATAATATGAACTCATTTATAAAAGCTTTTTCTTCATATTAGCATTTTATAAGTTTAAATTCGGGTAGTACCTACCCGTTAAGTTCATACTTAGTAGCTAATATACAATTCAACTACTACAATTCTATATGAAAAACTGATTATAATAATATTTCGCGTTCAAACTTTTATACAATATTTTACAAACTTACAATACCGCTTATTTTACATAAAGCATGAAATATAGCACACAATAACTTTGATACAAGATAGTTGTGAAGACAATTCTAGCTAGTACACAAGTCGTTCGGCAAAGGCAATAAAGACACGTAATTCATACGTCCAGAAACAAGTCATGCATTCTGGTTTTACTAGGACTACTTCCCATCCTTGGTCTTGTGCAACATAACCGTTATGGCCGTTGATAAGACAGCGTGTTGTAACGTCATCAAAGGGACGAGGGTTACGTAATGTCCAACAGTCCCGTAACAATCTAAAAACCTCATTTCTTACCCCAATTACCGACTCCGTCACTTGTGGAAACGTTTTGTTTAATAGTTGTAGCCCGATGTTCTTGTTCTCACTTTGGTGAGAAGCGAACATTACTAATCCGTAAGCATAACATGCTTCTTTATGTTGCATGTTAGTCGCTTTTTCTAAATCACGAAGTCCAATATTCGGATATATTGAGTCAAAATAATTTCTTAACCCGTTGCGTAAAATAGCATTTGGGTTCCCCGCAATATATGCGTCAAAGTAAACACATCGTAACTTATGGGTTTCCCAATGTGATATCCCCCATCTTTCAAACGAAAGTCTCTTATAAACCAAGACATTCTTGGAACGTTCTTCGAATGTCTTACAAACTGATCTCGCCTTAAATAGTTGTGCCGAGGAATTCTGACCAACTCTAGATAAGATTTCATCAATCATGTCTCCGGGTAGGTCTCTTAAAATATTGGGTTGTCTATCCATTTTGTGTTTTTAAACTGTAAAATAGACAAGAGTTAGATTCATAAAAAAATACTTATTAATACAAGCAATTTTTACATATATCATAAAGCATAAGAACACTATATTACATATATTACACCACACGAATACAACTATCTTATTCCGACTCGCTCGTTTCTTCTTCTTCGGTTTTGGTTCGTTTTGCCAAGTTTCTAGGGATATATGATGTTCCCCTAATACGAGCCATCGTTGTCCACATTGGTTTAGAAAAACCTGGTGGTTTAGAGGTTCCCGGGTCATTGTTACAACTTAAGGACTTCAGGCGTTGACGATACATATAAAGTTCATCGGGGTTGGAATTAGATTTCTCTATTTTTATGCCCTTTCCCTTATTATTTTCTTTTGCCTTTTTAAATTCAGTTGGGGTAATTTCTATAACATCATCGGAATTCTCGTCGGAATCCGATTCATCGGAGAATTGGTAATCCTCCCAATATTTTGCTTCCTTGGCGGAAACACCATTGACCATAATTAACTTTGGTCGGTTGGTTGAGGATTTTCTTTTACTTAACCGTTTTATTATTTCCCCCACCGGTTCTATTTCTTCATCCGGTTCCGATTCTTCTTCCGGTTCCGATTCTTCTTCCGGTTCCGACTCTTCTTCCGGTTCCTCTTCGGGAACTTGTGAATCAGTCCACAAATCATTCCAATTTACATTTGACTCTTCATTATTATTAGGTGAGTCAATGGGACTTGTTCTAGAGGTAGACATCTATCACATAATATCAAACACGTTAAGAGATTAATATATCACATAATATTCATATGTTAAAAATATATAGTTTCCAACAAAAATGTTAAGCAATCATTTTTAAAGAAAACACGGTCGAAGTCCAGACTCACTAATGCATCCTAACAAACTCGATAAGACACACTAATGCAAATTTTCTGGTTCTCTAAGACCAACGCTCTGATACCAACTGAAATGTCCCGTTCTTATTGATTAAAAACGTTCCATATTAATTGATTTCGTTGCGAGGTTTTGACCTCTATATGAGACATTTTTCAAAGACTGCATTCATTTTTAAACAAACCATAACCTTTATTTCATCAATAAAGGTTTAAAAAGCTTTACGTAGATTATCAAATAATGATAATCTAAAATATCCTGTTTACACACGACCATTACATAATGGTTTACAATACAAATATGTTACAACGAAATAAGTTTCTTGAATGCAGTTTTTACACAATATCATACAAGCATGGACTCCAAATCTTGTCCTTATTTAAGTATGCGACAGCGGAAGCTCTTAATAATCACCTGAGAATAAACATGCTTAAAACGTCAACAAAAATGTTGGTGAGTTATAGGTTTAACCTATATATATCAAATCGTAACAATAGACCACAAGATTTCATATTTCAATACACATCCCATACATAGAGATAAAAATCATTCATATGGTGAACACCTGGTAACCGACAATAACAAGATGCATATATAAGAATATCCCCATCATTCCGGGACACCCTTCGGATATGATATAAATTTCGAAGTACTAAAGCATCCGGTACTTTGGATGGGGTTTGTTAGGCCCAATAGATCTATCTTTAGGATTCGCGTCAATTAGGGTGTCTGTTCCCTAATTCTTAGATTACCAGACTTAATAAAAAGGGGCATATTCGATTTTGATAATTCAACCATAGAATGTAGTTTCACGTACTTGTGTCTATTTTGTAAATCATTTATAAAACCTGCATGTATTCTCATCCCAAAAATATTAGATTTTAAAAGTGGGACTATAACTCACTTTCACAGATTTTTACTTCGTCGGGAAGTAAGACTTGGCCACTGGTTGATTCACGAACCTATAACAATATATACATATATATCAAAGTATGTTCAAAATATATTTACAACACTTTTAATATATTTTGATGTTTTAAGTTTATTAAGTCAGCTGTCCTCGTTAGTAACCTACAACTAGTTGTCCACAGTTAGATGTACAGAAATAAATCGATAAATATTATCTTGAATCAATCCACGACCCAGTGTATACGTATCTCAGTATTGATCACAACTCAAACTATATATATTTTGGAATCAACCTCAACCCTGTATAGCTAACTCCAACATTCACATATAGAGTGTCTATGGTTGTTCCGAAATATATATAGATGTGTCGACATGATAGGTCGAAACATTGTATACGTGTCTATGGTATCTCAAGATTACATAATATATAATACAAGTTGATTAAGTTATGGTTGGAATAGATTTGTTACCAATTTTCACGTAGCTAAAATGAGAAAAATTATCCAATCTTGTTTTACCCATAACTTCTTCATTTTAAATCCGTTTTGAGTGAATCAAATTGCTATGGTTTCATATTGAACTCTATTTTATGAATCTAAACAAAAAAAGTATAGGTTTTTAGTCGGAAAAATAAGTTACAAGTCGTTTTTGTAAAGGTAGTCATTTCAGTCGAAAGAACGACGTCTAGATGACCATTTTAGAAAACATACTTCCACTTTGAGTTTAACCATAATTTTTGGATATAGTTTCATGTTCATAATAAAAATCATTTTCTCAGAATAACAACTTTTAAATCAAAGTTTATCATAGTTTTTAATTAACTAACCCAAAACAGCCCGCGGTGTTACTACGACGGCGTAAATCCGGTTTTACGGTGTTTTTCGTGTTTCCAGGTTTTAAATCATTAAGTTAGCATATCATATAGATATAGAACATGTGTTTAGTTGATTTTAAAAGTCAAGTTAGAAGGATTAACTTTTGTTTGCGAACAAGTTTAGAATTAACTAAACTATGTTCTAGTGATTACAAGTTTAAACCTTCGAATAAGATAGCTTTATATGTATGAATCGAATGATGTTATGAACATCATTACTACCTTAAGTTCCTTGGATGAACCTACTGGAAAAGAGAAAAATGGATCTAGCTTCAATGGATCCTTGGATGGCTCAAAGTTCTTGAAGCAAAATCATGACACGAAAACAAGTTCAAGTAAGATCATCACTTGAAATAAGATTGTTATAGTTATAGAAATTGAACCAAAGTTTGAATATGATTATTACCTTGTATTAGAATGATAACCTACTGTAAGAAACAAAGATTTCTTGAGGTTGGATGATCACCTTACAAGATTGGAAGTGAGCTAGCAAACTTGAAAGTATTCTTGATTTTATGAAACTAGAACTTTTGGAATTTATGAAGAACACTTAGAACTTGAAGATAGAACTTGAGAGAGTTCAATTAGATGAAGAAAATTGAAGAATGAAAGTGTTTGTAGGTGTTTTTGGTCGTTGGTGTATGGATTAGATATAAAGGATATGTAATTTTGTTTTCATGTAAATAAGTCATGAATGATTACTCATATTTTTGTAATCTTATGAGATATTTCATGCTAGTTGCCAAATGATGGTTCCCACATGTGTTAGGTGACTCACATGGGCTGCTAAGAGCTGATCATTGGAGTGTATATACCAATAGTACATACATCTAAAAGCTGTGTATTGTACGAGTACGAATACGGGTGCATACGAGTAGAATTGTTGATGAAACTGAACGAGAATGTAATTGTAAGCATTTTTGTTAAGTAGAAGTATTTTGATAAGTGTATTGAAGTCTTTCAAAAGTGTATAAATACATATTAAAACACTACATGTATATACATTTTAACTGAGTCGTTAAGTCATCGTTAGTCGTTACATGTAAGTGTTGTTTTGAAACCTTTAGGTTAACGATCTTGTTAAATGTTGTTAACCCAATGTTTATAATATCAAAAGAGATTTTAAATTATTATATTATCATGATATTATGATGTACGAATATCTCTTAATATGATATATATACATTAAATGTCGTTACAACGATAAACGTTACATATATGTCTCGTTTCAAAATTATTAAGTTAGTAGTCTTGTTTTTACATATGTAGTTCATTGTTAATATAATTAATGATATGTTTACTTATCATAATATCATGTTAACTATATATATAACCATATATATGTCATCATATAGTTTTTTACAAGTTTTAACGTTCGTGAATCACCGGTCAACTTGGGTGGTCAATTGTCTATATGAAACCTATTTCAATTAATCAAGTCTTAACAAGTTTGATTGCTTAACATGTTGGAAACATTTAATCATGTAAATATCAATCTCAATTAATATATATAAACATGGAAAAGTTCGGGTCACTACAGTTAAGGTTCGATGGAATGCTCGTAGAGGACCCGAGTTTACCTGGGAGCGTGAAAATCAGATGAAGAAGAAATACCCGCATCTATTTCCAGAAGATTCGTCAACACCTTCAACAGCTTAAAATTTCGGGACGAAATTTATTTAACGGGTAGGTACTGTAGTGACCCGAACTTTTCCATGTTTATATATATTAATTGAGATTGATGTTTACATGATTAAATGTTTCCAACATGTTAAGCAATCAAACTTGTTAAGACTTGATTAATTGAAATAGGTTTCATATAGACAATTGACCACCCAAGTTGACCGGTGATTCACGAACGTTAAAACTTGTAAAAAAACTATATGATGACATATATATGGTTATATATATAGTTAACATGATATTATGATAAGTAAACATATCATTAATTATATTAACAATGAACTACATATGTAAAAACAAGACTACTAACTTAATGATTTTGAAACGAGACATATATGTAACGTTTGTCGTTGTAACGACATTTAATGTATATATATCATATTAAGAGATATTCGTACATCATAATATCATGATAATATAATAATTTAAAATCTCTTTTGATATTATAAACATTGGGTTAACAACATTTAACAAGATCGTTAACCTAAAGGTTTCAAAACAACACTTACATGTAACGACTAACGATGACTTAACGACTCAGTTAAAATGTATATACATGTAGTGTTTTAATATGTATTTATACACTTTTGAAAGACTTCAATACACTTATCAAAATACTTCTACTTAACAAAAATGCTTACAATTACATTCTCGTTCAGTTTCATCAACAATTCTACTCGTATGCACCCGTATTCGTACTCGTACAATACACAGCTTTTAGATGTATGTACTATTGGTATATACACTCCAATGATCAACTCTTAGCAGCCCATGTGAGTCACCTAACACATGTGGGAACCATCATTTGGCAACTAGCATGAAATATCTCATAAAATTACAAAAATATGAGTAATCATTCATGACTTATTTACATGAAAACAAAATTACATATCCTTTATATCTAATCCATACACCAACGACCAAAAACACCTACAAACACTTTCATTCTTCAATTTTCTTCATCTAATTGATCTCTCTCAAGTTCTATCTTCAAGTTCTAAGTGTTCTTCATAAATTCCAAAAGTTCTAGTTTCATAAAATCAAGAATACTTTCAAGTTTGCTAGCTCACTTCCAATCTTGTAAGGTGATCATCCAACCTCAAGAAATCTTTGTTTCTTACAGTAGGTTATCATTCTAATACAAGGTAATAATCATATTCAAACTTTGGTTCAATTTCTATAACTATAACAATCTTATTTCAAGTGATGATCTTACTTGAACTTGTTTTCGTGTCATGATTCTGCTTCAAGAACTTCGAGCCATCCAAGGATCCATTGAAGCTAGATCCATTTTTCTCTTTTCCAGTAGGTTTATCCAAGGAAATTAAGGTAGTAATGATGTTCATAACATCATTCGATTCATACATATAAAGCTATCTTATTCGAAGGTTTAAACTTGTAATCACTAGAACATAGTTTAGTTAATTCTAAACTTGTTCGCAAACAAAAGTTAATCCTTCTAACTTGACTTTTAAAATCAAATAAATACATGTTCTATATCTATATGATATGCTAACTTAATGATTTAAAACCTGGAAACACGAAAAACACCGTAAAACCGGATTTACGCCGTCGTAGTAACACCGCGGGCTGTTTTGGGTTAGCTAATTAAAAACTATGATAAACTTTGATTTAAAAGTTGTTATTCTGAGAAAATGATTTTTATTATGAACATGAAACTATATCCAAAAATTATGGTTAAACTCAAAGTGGAAGTATGTTTTCTAAAATGGTCATCTAGACGTCGTTCTTTCGACTGAAATGACTACCTTTACAAAAACGACTTGTAACTTATTTTTCCAACAATAAACCTATACTTTTTCTGTTTAGATTCATAAAATAGAGTTCAATATGAAATCATAGCAATTTGATTCACTCAAAACGGATTTAAAATGAAGAAGTTATGGGTAAAACAAGATTGGATAATTTTTCTCATTTTAGCTACGTGAAAATTGGTAACAAATCTATTCCAACCATAACTTAATCAACTTGTATTGTATATTATGTAATCTTGAGATACCATAGACACGTATACAATGTTTCGACCTATCATGTCGACACATCTATATATATTTCGGAACAACCATAGACACTCTATATGTGAATGTTGGAGTTAGCTATACAGGGTTGAGGTTGATTCCAAAATATATATAGTTTGAGTTGTGATCAATACTGAGATACGTATACACTGGGTCGTGGATTGATTCAAGATAATATTTATCGATTTATTTCTGTACATCTAACTATGGACAACTAGTTATAGGTTACTAACGAGGACAGCTGACTTAATAAACTTAAAACATCAAAATATATTAAAAGTGTTGTAAATATATTTTGAACATACTTTAATATATATGTATATATTGTTATAGGTTCGTGAATCAACAGTGGCCAAGTCTTACTTCCCGACGAAGTAAAAATCTGTGAAAGTGAGTTATAGTCCCACTTTTAAAATCTAATATTTTTGGGATGAGAATACATGCAGGTTTTATAAATGATTTACAAAATAGACACAAGTACGTGAAACTACATTCTATGGTTGAATTATCGAAATCGAATATGCCCCTTTTTATTAAGTCTGGTAATCTAAGAATTAGGGAACAGACACCCTAATTGACGCGAATCCTAAAGATAGATCTATTGGGCCTAACAAACCCCATCCAAAGTACCGGATGCTTTAGTACTTCGAAATTTATATCATATCCGAAGGGTGTCCCGGAATGATGGGGATATTCTTATATATGCATCTTGTTATTGTCGGTTACCAGGTGTTCACCATATGAATGATTTTTATCTCTATGTATGGGATGTGTATTGAAATATGAAATCTTGTGGTCTATTGTTACGATTTGATATATATAGGTTAAACCTATAACTCACCAACATTTTTGTTGACGTTTAAAGCATGTTTATTCTCAGGTGAATATTAAGAGCTTCCGCTGTTGCATACTAAAATAAGGACAAGATTTGGAGTCCATATTTGTATGATATTGTGTAAAAACTGCATTCAAGAAACTGATTTCGATGTAACATATTTGTATTGTAAACCATTATGTAATGGTCGTGTGTAAACAGGATATTTTAGATTATCATTATTTGATAATCTACGTAAAGCTTTTTAAACCTTTATTTATGAAATAAAGGTTATGGTTTGTTTTAAAAATGAATGCAGTCTTTGAAAAACGTCTCATATAGAGGTCAAAACCTCGCAACGAAATCAATTAATATGGAACGTTTTTAATCAATAAGAACGGGACATTTCATCGGAGACCTGCACTTTCTACCATAAAGTGCTTCAAACGGCGTCATCTCAATGCTTGAATGGTAGTTGTTGTTGTAGGAAAATTCTGCTAACGGTAGATGTCGATCCCAACTGTTTCCGAAATCAATAACACATGCTCGTAGCATGTCTTCAAGCGTTTGTATCGTCCTTTCGCTCTGCCCATCAGTTTGTGGATGATAGGCAGTACTCATGTCTAGACGAGTTCCTAATGCTTGCTGTAATGTCTGCCAGAATCTTGAAATAAATCTGCCATCCCTATCAGAGATAATAGAGATTGGTATTCCATGTCTGGAGACGACTTCCTTCAAATACAGTCGTGCTAACTTCTCCATCTTGTCATCTTCTCTTATTGGCAGGAAGTGTGCTGATTTGGTGAGACGATCAACTATTACCCAAATAGTATCAAAACCACTTGCAGTCCTTGGCAATTTAGTGATGAAATCCATGGTAATGTTTTCCCATTTCCATTCCGGGATTTCGGGTTGTTGAAGTAGACCTGATGGTTTCTGATGCTCAGCTTTGACCTTAGAACACGTCAAACATTCTCCTACGTATTTAGCAACATCGGCTTTCATACCCGGCCACCAAAAATGTTTCTTGAGATCCTTGTACATCTTCCCAGTTCCAGGATGTATTGAGTATCTGGTTTTATGAGCTTCTCTAAGTACCATTTCTCTCATATCTCCAAATTTTGGTACCCAAATCCTTTCAGCCCTATACCGGGTTCCGTCTTCTCGAATATTAAGATGCTGCTCCGATCCGTTGGGTATTTCATCCTTTAAATTTCCTTCTTTTAAAACTCCTTGTTGCGCCTCCTTTATTTGAGTAGTAAGGTTATTATGAATCATTATATTCATAGATTTTACTCGAATGGGTTCTCTGTCCTTCCTGCTCAAGGCATCGGCTACCACATTTGCCTTCCTCGGGTGGTAACGAATCTCAAAGTCGTAATCATTCAATAATTCAATCCACCTACGCTGCCTCATATTCAGTTGTTTCTGATTAAATATGTGTTGAAGACTTTTGTGGTCGGTATATATAATACTTTTGACCCCATATAAGTAGTGCCTCCAAGTCTTTAATGCAAAAACAACCGCGCCTAATTCCAAATCATGTGTCGTATAATTTTGTTCGTGAATCTTCAATTGTCTAGACGCATAAGAAATCACCTTCATTCGTTGCATTAATACACAACCGAGACCTTGCTTTGATGCGTCACAATAAATCACAAAATCATCATTCCCTTCAGGCAATGATAATATAGGTGCCGTAGTTAGCTTTTTTTTCAATAACTGAAACGCTTTCTCTTGTTCATCATTCCATTCAAATTTCTTCCCTTTATGTGTTAATGCAGTCAAGGGTTTTGCTATTCTGGAAAAGTCTTGGATGAACCTTCTGTAGTAACCAGCTAGTCCTAAAAACTGGCGTATGTGTTTCGGAGTTTTCGGGGTTTCCCACTTTTCAACAGTTTCTATCTTTGCCGGATCCACCTTAATACCTTCTTTGTTCACTATGTGACCGAGGAATTGAACTTCTTCCAACCAAAATGCACACTTTGAAAACTTAGCGTACAATTCTTCCTTCCTCAATACTTCTAACACCTTTCTCAAATGTTCACCGTGTTCTTGGTCATTCTTTGAGTAAATAAGTATGTCATCAATGAAAACAATGACAAACTTGTCAAGGTATGGTCCACACACTCGGTTTATAAGGTCCATGAACACAGCTGGTGCATTAGTTAAACCAAACGGCATGACCATAAACTCGTAATGACCGTAACGTGTTCTGAAAGCAATCTTTGGAATATCATCTTCTTTCACCCGCATTTGATGATACCCGGAACGTAAGTCAATCTTTGAATAAACAGACGAGCCTTGTAGTTGATCAAATAAGTCGTCGATTCTCGGTAGTGGGTAGCGGTTCTTGATGGTAAGTTTTTCAACTCTCGGTAGTTGATACACAACCTGAATGTACCATCTTTCTTCTTGACAAACAAAACAGGAGCTCCCCACGGTGATGTGCTTGGTCGAATGAAACCACGCTCTAAAAGTTCTTGTAATTGGCTTTGCAGTTCTTTCATCTCGCTGGGTGCGAGTGTGTAAGGAGCACGAGCTATTGGTGCAGCTCCTGGTACAAGATCTATTTGAAATTCAACGGATCGATGTGGGGGTAATCCCGGTAATTCTTTCGAAAATACATCGGGAAATTCTTTTGCGACGGGAACATCATTGATGCTCTTTTCTTCAGTTTGTACTTTCTCGACGTGTGCTAGAACAGCATAGCAACCTTTTCTTATTAGTTTTTGTGCCTTCAAATTACTAATAAGATGTAGCTTCGTGTTGCCCTTTTCTCCGTACACCATTAAGGGTTTTCCTTTTTCTCGTATAATGCGAATTGCATTTTTGTAACAAACGATCTCTGCTTTCACTTCTTTCAACCAGTCCATACCGATTATCACATCAAAACTCCCTAAATCTACTGGTATCAAATCAATCTTAAATGTTTCGCTAACCAGTTTAATTTCTCGATTCCGACATATATTATCTGCTGAAATTAATTTACCATTTGCTAATTCGAGTAAAAATTTACTATCCAAAGGCGTCAATGGACAACTTAATTTAGCACAAAAATCTCTACTCATATAGCTTCTATCCGCACCCGAATCAAATAAAACGTAAGCAGATTTATTGTCAATAAGAAACGTACCCGTAACAAGCTCCGGGTCTTCCTGTGCCTCTGCCGCATTAATATTGAAAACTCTTCCGCGGCCTTTTCCATTCGTGTTCTCCTGGTTCGGGCAATTTCTAATAATGTGGCCCGGTTTTCCACATTTATAACAAACTACATTGGCATAACTTGCTCCGACACTACTTGCTCTGCCATTACTCGTTCCGACACCATTTGTTCCTTTCGTTCTATTAACCCCTGGTCCGTAGACCTCACACTTCGCCGCGCTATGACCATTTCTTTTACACTTGTTGCAAAATTTGGTGCAGAACCCCGAGTGATACTTTTCACACCTTTGGCATAGCTGCTTCTGATTGTTGTTGTTGTTGCGGTTATTATTGTTGTTGGGATGATTGTTGTAGTTGATGTTGTTGCTGTTGTTGTTGTTGTTGTTGTTGGGCCGTTTGTTGTAGTTGCGATTGATGTTACGATTGTTGGGATAATTGTTGCGATTATTGTTGTAATTGCTGTTGTTGTTGTATTGGTGATTCTTATCACCATTTTCCTCCCACTTTCTTTTGACTTGCTTCACATTGGCCTCTTCAGCAGTCTGTTCTTTAATTCTTTCTTCAATCTGGTTCACTAGTTTGTGAGCCATTCTACATGCCTGTTGTATGGAGGCGGGCTCGTGTGAACTTATATCTTCTTGGATTCTTTTCGGTAATCCTTTCACAAACGCGTCGATCTTCTCTTCCTCATCTTCGAATGCTCCTAGACACAATAGGCACAATTCTGTGAATCATCTTTCGTACGTGGGAATATCAAATCCTTGGGTTCGTAACCCTCTAAGTTCTGTCTTGAGCTTATTGACCTCGGTTCTGGGATGGTACTTCTCGTTCATCAAGTGCTTGAATGCTGACCACGGTAGTGCGTACGCATCGTCTTGTCCCACTTGCTCTAGATAGGTATTCCACCATGTTAACGCAGAACCTGTGAAGGTATGCGTAGCGTACTTTACTTTGTCCTCTTCAGTACACTTACTTATGGCAAAAACCGATTCGACCTTCTCGGTCCACCGTTTCAATCCGATCGGTCCTTCGGTTCCATCAAATTCCAAAGGTTTGCAGGCAATGAATTCTTTATAGGTGCATCCTACACGATTTTCTGTACTGCTAGATCCAAGGTTATTGTTGGTGTGTAGCGCAGCCTGTACTGCGGCTATGTTTGAAGCTAGAAAAGTACGGAATTCCTCTTCATTCATATTCACGGTGTGTCAAGTAGTCGGTGCCATTTCCTTCAAAATAGTCAAATGGAACAAGTTAATCATACAGAATATTAAGAGTTGTTAATAGTATTTCGTAGCATAATATGAACTCATTTATAAAAGCTTTTTCTTCATATTAGCGTTTTATAAGTTTAAATTAGGGTAGTACCTACCCGTTAAGTTCATACTTAGTAGCTAATATACAATTCAACTACTACAATTCTATATGAAAAACTGATTATAATAATATTTCGCGTTCAAACTTTTATACAATATTTTACAAACTTACAATACCGCTTATTTTACATAAAGCATGAAATATAGCACACAATAACTTTGATACAAGATAGTTGTGAAGATAATTCTAGCTAGTACACAAGTCGTTCAGCAAAGGCAATAAAGACACGTAATTCATACGTCCAGAAACAAGTCATGCATTCTGGTTTTACTAGGACTACTTCCCATCCTTGGTCTTGTGGAACATAACCGTTATGGCCGTTGATAAGACAGCGTGTTGTAACGTCGTCAAAGGGACGAGGGTTACGTAATGTCCAACAGTCCCGTAACAATCTAAAAACCTCATTTTTTACCCCAATTACCGACTCCGTCACTTGTGGGAACGTTTTGTTTAATAGTTGTAGGCCGATGTTCTTGTTCTCACTTTGGTGAGAAGCGAACATTACTAATCCGTAAGCATAACATGCTTCTTTATGTTGCATGTTAGCCGCTTTTTCTAAATCACGAAGTCCAATATTCGGATATATTGAGTCAAAATAATTTCTTAACCCATTGCGTAAAATAGCATTTGGGTTCCCCGCAATATATGCGTTAAAGTAAACACATCGTAACTTATGGATTTCCCAATGTGATATCCCCCATCTTTCGAATGAAAGCCTTTTATAAACCAAGGCATTCTTGGAACGTTCTTCGAATGTCTTACAAACTGATCTCGCCTTAAATAGTTGTGCCGAAGAATTCTGACCGACTCTAGACAAGATTTCATCAATCATGTCTCCGGGTAGGTCTCTTAAAATATTGGGTTGTCTATCCATTTTGTGTTTTTATACTGTAAAATAGACAAGAGTTAGATTCATAAAAAAAATACTTATTAATACAAGCAATTTTTACATATATCATAAAGCATAAGCACACTATATTACATATATTACACCACACGAATACAACTATCTTATTCCGAATCGCTTGTTTCTTCTTCTTCGGTTTTGGTTCGTTTTGCCAAGTTTCTAGGGATATATGATGTTCCCCTAATACGAGCCGTCGTTTTCCACATTGGTTTAGAATAACCTGGTGGTTTAGAGGTTCCCGGGTCATTGTTACAACTTAAGGACTTCGGGGGTTGACGATACATATAAAGTTCATCGGGGTTGGAATTAGATTTCTCTATTTTTATGCCCTTTCCCTTATTATTTTCTTTTGCCTTTTTAAATTCAGTTGGGGTAATTTCTATAACATCATCGGAATTCTCGTCGGAATCCGATTCATCGGAGAATTGGTAATCCTCCCAATATTTTGCTTCCTTGGTGGAAACACCATTGACCATAATTAACCTTGGTCGGTTGGTTGAGGATTTTCTTTTACTTAACCGTTTTATTATTTCCCCCACCGGTTCTATTTCTTCATCCGGTTCCGATTCTTCTTCCGGTTCCGATTCTTCTTCCGGTTCCGACTCTTTTTCCGGTTCCTCTTCGGGAACTTGTGAATCAGTCCACGAATCATTCCAATTTACATTTGACTCTTCATTATTATTAGGTGAGTCAATGGGACTTGTTCTAGAGGTAGACATCTATCACATAATATCAAACGCGTTAAGAGATTAATATATCACATAATATTCACATGTTAAAAATATATAGTTTCCAACAAAATTTGTTAAGCAATCATTTTTCAAGTAAACACGGTCGAAGACCAGACTCACTAATGCATCCTAACAAACTCGATAAGACACACTAATGCAAAATTCTGGTTCTCTAAGACCAACGCTCGGATACCAACTGAAATGTCCCGTTCTTATTGATTAAAAACGTTCCATATTAATTGATTTCGTTGCGAGGTTTTGACCTCTATATGAGACATTTTTCAAAGACTGCATTCATTTTAAAACAAACCATAACCTTTATTTCATAAATAAAGGTTTAAAAAGCTTTACGTAGATTATCAAATAATGATAATCTAAAATATCTTGTTTACACACGACCATTACATAATGGTTTATAATACAAATATGTTACATCGAAATCAGTTTCTTGAATGCAGTTTTTAACAATATCATACAAACATGGACTCCAAATCTTGTCCTTATTTTAGTATGCAACAGCGGAAGCTCTTAATATTCACCTGAGAATAAACATGCTCTAAACGTCAACAAAAATGTCGGTGAGTTATAGGTTTAACCTATATATATCAAATCGTAACAATAGACCACAAGATTTCATATTTCAATACACATCCCATACATAGAGATAAAAATCATTCATATGGTGAACACCTGGTAACCGACATTAACAAGATGCATATATAAGAATATCCCCATCATTCCGGGACACCCTTCGGATATGATATAAATTTCAAAGTACTAAAGCATCCGGTACTTTGGATGGGGTTTGTTAGGCCCAATAGATCTATCTTTAGGATTCGCGCCAATTAGGGTGTCTGTTCCCTAATTCTTAGATTACCAGACTTAATAAAAAGGGGCATATTCGATTTCGATAATTCAACCATAGAATGTAGTTTCACGTACTTGTGTCTATTTTGTAAATCATTTATAAAACCTGCATGTATTCTCATCCCAAAATATTATATTTTAAAAGTGGGACTATAACTCACTTTCACAGATTTTTACTTCGTCGGGAAGTAAGACTTGGCCACTGGTTGATTCACGAACCTATAACAATATATACATATATATCAAAGTATGTTCAAAATATATTTACAACACTTTTAATATATTTTGATGTTTTAAGTTTATTAAGTCAGCTGTCCTCGTTAGTAACCTACAACTAGTTGTCCACAGTTAGATGTACAGAAATAAATCGATAAATATTATCTTGAATCAATCCACGACCCAGTGTATACGTATCTCAGTATTGATCACAACTCAAACTATATATATTTTGGAATCAACCTCAACCCTGTATAGCTAACTCCAACATTACTGCATATAGAGTGTCTATGGTTGTTCCGAAATATATATAGATGTGTCGACATGATAGGTCGAAACATTGTATACGTGTCTATGGTATCTCAAGATTACATAATATACAATACAAGTTGATTAAGTTATGGTTGGAATAGATTTGTTACCAATTTTTACGTAGCTAAAATGAGAAAAATTATCCAATCTTGTTTTACCCATAACTTCTTCATTTTAAATCCGTTTTGAGTGAATCAAATTGCTATGGTTTCATATTGAACTCTATTTTATGAATCTAAACAGAAAAAGTATAGGTTTATAGTCGGAAAAATAAGTTACAAGTCGTTTTTGTAAAGGTAGTCATTTCAGTCGAAAGAACGACGTCTAGATGACCATTTTAGAAAACATACTTCCACTTTGAGTTTAACCATAATTTTTGGATATAGTTTCATGTTCATAATAAAAATCATTGTGACGACCCGGAAATTTCCTACCAAATTTAAACTTTAATCTTTATATTATTCCGACACGATAAGCAAAGTTTGTTAAGTTAAATCTCAAGAATTTTAAACTGTGTTCATACATTCATTATAACCTCGACCAAATTCAGACGATTCACGAACCATTATATATAAATAGATATGTATATGTATATATATATTATAACTTGAGAATATTAATAAAGTATTAAACGTATAATACCTTACACGAACGTATTTGTTTCAATATGATTTTTGATGAAATTAAAAAAATATATTAAATGATTGAATTATCAGAAACATTGAATTATAATTACAAGTCTCTGTTGAGAGGTCCACAATGATTTGAGAAAATCTATTCCTCTTAACGATATTCAGAATAATTTGTAAAGCTATTTATAAATAAAAACAAAAAGTGTCATTTACGAAAGTTAGACAAAAGTTAGTGGAGAATTGGTTTCCATAATATTCTATTAATTTAGTTTCAAAAGTACAAAAAACGTTTTCAGTTTAAAAAGAACTTTATTATTAAAACGTATATATCTTTTATAAATATCTAGAACCACTTTTGACAACTCATTACTTAACCAGTATGATAAAGATAACGATATTTATATTTTATTTTATTAAATATATATATAATGATTTAAATTAATATTATATATACTTATACGCGTATTATACGTATATAGTTTTATACTTTTACTATACTTTAACTTTACATTTACTTTACTTTTATTTTACTTTAACTTTAATAATTCATACTTTAATAATTCAATTTAATAATTCATACTTTAATAATTCACTTTAATAATTCATACTTTAATAATTCAATTTAATAATTCACTTTAATAATTCATACTTTAATAATTCACTTTAATAATTCACTTTAATAATTCATACTTTAATAATTCACTTTAATAATTTACTTTAATAATTCATACTTTAATAATTTACTTTAATAATTCACTTTAATAATTCATACTTTAATAATTCATTTTAATAATTCACTTTAATAATTCATACTTTAATAATTCATACTTTAATAATTCACTTTAATAATTCATATTTTAATAATTCACTTTAATAATTCAAAAATCTGTTATAAATAGAATTCAATAGGTTTCATTATTTCATAGAAACTTGAAAATATATTTCTCTAAACTCTCTCAATCGAATTACATATATATATTTTCTTTGTATTATTTCAAGATATTATTAGTATACATAAAATATTACGACGGAGTGCTGTCCGAGTGATTTCAAAATAGTTTTTTTGAATGAGTCGAAGCTAAGGAAATTATGGGTTATAGCTATGGAGGTGATGGGTATGGTTCATGGGTATGCTCGTGAGGTCAATCTAGTGTTTATCATCTCCGTTGTGTCTACGTACTTTCCTGCAATATTGAATCTCAATATTGATACGTTCGTGAATCCGAGTCTAACCTTGCACTTGTTAAATGACGTTATATGTATTTTTACTACGAAATACAGTATTGTGAGTTTCATTTGCTCCCTTTTATATATATTTTTGGGACTGAGAATACATGCGCTGTTTTTATAAATGTTTTACGAAATAGGCACAAGTACTAAAACTAATTCTACGTGGGTTTAAACCAGAAATATACCCTTAGCTTGGTAACATTAAACTACTTGTCTATGTACGGTAGGCGCGAATCCTAAAGATAGATCTATTGGGCCTGACAAACCCCATCCTGACTATGGGATGCTTTAGTACTTCGAGGTTATTTTAAACACACCTGATCTGGTGTACTTCAGAGGGTAAAACATGAACGTTAAGGCTTGTTACCGGGTGCCTACAACTTATAGAATACTTTTATACACTTGCGAGTGTACATATATTTATAAACGGAAATCTTGTGGTCTATTAATATATTGAAATGATTGTTATGATAAACCTATGAACTCACCAACCTTTTGGTTGACACTTTAAAGCATGTTTATTCTCAGGTATTAAAGAAATCTTCCGCTGTGCATTAGCTCATTTTAAGGATATTACTTGGAGTCATTCATGGCATATTTTGAAAGACGTTGCATTCGAGTCATTAAGTTCATCAAGATTATTATTAAGCCAATTATAGTTGGATCTATTATGAAATGGTGTGCATGCCGTCAACTTTCGTTGTAAAGAAAGTTTGTCTTTTAAAAACGAATGCAATGTTTGTAAAATGTATCATATAGAGGTCAAATACCTTGCGATGTAATTAACTATTGTGAATCGTTTATAATGTATATGAACGGGTCCTTTCAGTTGGTATCAGAGCGGTGGTCTTAGCGAACCAGGTCTGCATTAGTGTGTCTAACTGATAGTCGTTAGGATGCATTAGTGAGTCTGGACTTCGACCGTGTCTGCATGTCAAAAGTTTTGCTCATCATTTTTGTCGGAAATTATCTGCTTATCATTCTTAGTCTAGACACATCTTATTGCATTGATTGCATGAATAGTGTATAGACAAAATTCATATCTTAGCGTATCTGCTAATTCATATCTTAGCGTATCTGTTACTGTAAACTTTGCCTGACAAATTCCGTAAATTCCTCCGTAATCTACGAAACCTTTTGCTCTATATAATTAGAATACCACCTGATAGCCGGAAAATCATTTCATATCGAAAAATTCTTTATTCAATCGTACGAAATGGAATTCGTCATTAGTTCAAGTCCCTCGGATTCCGAAATGGAATCCCACTCAAGTTCCGAAAGCAGTGTGACCGGAATGGATCAACCAATTAGTCATCATCTATTCTGGATGAATTGGGGATGGGTTCGTAGCCTCCTTAATCATTGGAGACAAGATGAAGGTGATCCCTTCCATCCACCACATTGCCCTCTTGGCGAAGAACCTGAAGCACTTACCGGTGAACCTATTCGAAACACCGTTTTCTCTCTCATTTCCAGAGTATCTTGTCATGATTATATACTACACCAAATTCTAGATCTTATTTATCCGCTCGTCCGAACCGAAAATCACCCCGGTGTAATAGAAGAAGTCAACGAGCTTCGCGCTCGGGTAGTGGCTTTGGAGAATATGGTGCAAAAGTTACAAACACCAGCAGTAGCACCAACAACATAACCAGTACCACCATCAACAACATCAACAGTACCATTACCACCACCAACAATAACCGCATCGCAAACCTCAACTTCACAATCTATCCCATAAGCATCGACGTCATACGCCCTGTAGATACTAAGGAATACCACAACGATGGAGTATTGATTCATAACTTCATTGGGAAAACATTCTATGACGATTATGTAATTTCTAAAGTTTAGAAATTATCTATCCTAGCCTTAACCATAAATTAAGTGAGTTTAATTTAATATTAACTCATTAAATCAATATTACATCTGAAGAAATATACACATATATTTCCATAAAGACTGTAATAAAATTCTTTTGTACAAAATATTAATTGTGACAATTTTTTTTAACGGGTAGGTAATACCCGAGAGATATATAAATTCACAATTAATATGTTACATTCTTCGAATCTGATTCAGCAAATCATCCATTATACTCCCTACTTTCACAACAATATACATTCTTTTATAGAAATCAAAACAACCATACTCATTCAAAAATCTAATTACATATTCTGATTTTGAAATTGCCGAATTCAATTCAAGTTATAACCGGTATCATCACTCTTAGATTCTTACATCTTTCAAAGCTATACTTTAACTTCAAAACTGTGTTAGAACATCGTATGTATATTAACAATTATAATCTGAGTTCAAGCCCTTCGAAATACCTGAAGACACTTCAAATAATGAACAATCGAGATGATGACCCAACCACATGTTATCCACAGTTACGTACCTGAAAAACTCTTGAAACCAAAGTCATAATTTAACATGTATCCATGTCAGACCTTTTGGCATTTACTAGCTAAAATAACTTTTCAGTCCCTTCTAAAAATAGACGGTTTTGTCACAGCTCCAGCAAACCAACTTCAATTGTTCAATCGAATAAGCTTTATTATAATGATTACCTCTTCATCAATATTACCGGGGAACCTTTCATATCTCGCCACATTAGCAGTAAACTTATTAATAACTTCATTGATCTTTGACTTTCCGAAAAATCTTTATATTTATCAAAACCCAATCATTTACTCATCTGCATCTTGTAACGAGAATTTCCATACGAATCATCGGAAATTAGCAATCAGTATTTTGAAATCTCGCAGCATGTCTACGCCAACAATTATATGTGTCTATCTTCTGGACTTATATACTTTGAATGTGAAGTTTCTGAAAAACACCCTAAACTGCGAACTAGTTCTCGAAATACTGATGAAGCAGCAAAAACTATAAACGACCTTAACAGTAAAAAGTTTGATGATAAAGAATAGTGTGTTGGCAAAGCTCAGAAAAAGAGAATATTTGGTACTGAAAAATACGGATTGAGCAAACTATGAAGAAGGCTGTGGATAAATCACCAGGACGAAATCTACCTTCAAAGAATCCAAATGATTCTGTATCTGCTGAAGTCATTATCGAATACCTTGCTCCTGACTCTAAAACCCTTACGGACAATATTCTTCATCATCCTCTGATATTAGAAATTTTAAGATATCATCGTATCTTTCATTATAAATATCCTCCATATTTCTGAAGATATTTCCATAATTATTCTTATCTGAAATCATTTACCTCTTCGTGCTGTCTGTATTACATCATAAAAGAAACTATTTTAGTTTCTAAATTCTGAAATTTTCGAATTTAAAATAGGAATATTTTTGAAGTAGTGTTGTGAACTGAAGCATGAACTAGTATAATATAAAGACACTTGATCAACGTGATTATATTACAGTAAGTCATGCTGAGTTTCTAAATGGAACGTGATGATTCACAGATCATAACGTCATCATGTGCTATGTTACACGACTCTTGTATTCTCTTTAACCTCTAAAATATCAAGAAAGTATTTCTTGATGATTCGGCCTTTTTCGAGGTATTCTAGTAATTTGACAAGTCAAGATCGTGCCATTACAATTTCCTTCTTAGAACATTAACAATGTTCATTCCGAAATTCAAATATGCGAATTCTGGACCATTACAAGCGGTGCTTAATCGCAAGAAGAAGAAACGAAAGGACAAAACTCCGAAATAGAAATTGGGGTATAAATCGCAGCAAATAAAAGAGAGCATTAATTGAGGATGACAATGATTATAGAAGAAGCAAGGACTTTGAAATATAAGGAAAGATATAAAACCCAACAACAACCCAGAAATCACAAACCGTATATATCAATGCATATAGCAATATAAAGACACGGGAGAACTAAAAACACTATAAAACCAAGAGTATAGTAGAAGTAAATAGATTCTTTCGGAGGCAGATGAAAAAGAAGAGCGACAGATATGAAAGTGAGGAGTATATCAAGAATCAGCACTGGATGAAGCATATTGACAAATACTTTAAAATATGAGTTGAGAAGGTGTGAGTTGTAAGAAAACAAATGAGGTGGATTTATAGTGAAATATCCGACAGAGAAATCAAAATGGATTATCGCATTAATTCGAAGAGGATCATAATTTCCTTAATCGCCGAATAATCAAATCCAATATAGATTACAAAGATTTTCTTTTTGGAGATCAATCGTGATGACGTCAAAAGATACGACGAATCAATATTATCTTATTTCATTCATTTACGATAACTTCACTCACACGTTTCTATTAATCGAATTATTTTATCCATTCTTCTTGAACATGATAAAACTCTATAATCATTATAATAACATTCTCATTGTTAGTCATGACGACCTCTATCAAATTTCGGGGACGAAATTTCTTTAACGGGTAGGTACTGTGACGACCCGGAAATTTCTGACCAAATTTAAACTTTAATCTTTATATTATTCCGACAAGATAAGCAAAGTTTGTTAAGTTAAATCTCAAGAATTTTAAACTGTGTTCATACATTCATTATAACCTCGACCAAATTCCGACGATTCACGAACCGTTATATATAAATAGATATGTATATGTATATATATTATAACTTGAGAATATTAATAAAGTATTAAACGTATAATACCTTACACGAACGTATTTGTTTCAATATGATTTTTGATGAAATTAAAAAAATATATTAAATGATTGAATTATCAGAAACATTGAATTATGATTACAAGTCTCTGTTGAGAGGTCCACTATGATTTGAGAAAATCTATTCCTCTTAACGATATTCAGAATAATTTGTAAAGCTATTTATAAATAAAAACAAAAAGTGTCATTTACGAAAGTTAGACAAAAGTTAGTGGAGAATTGGTTTCCATAATATTCTATTAATTTAGTTTCAAAAGTACAAAAAACGTTTTCAGTTTAAAAAGAACTTTATTATTAAAACGTATATATCTTTTATAAATATCTAGAACCACTTTTGACAACTCATTACTTAACCAGTATGATAAAGATAACGATATTTATATTTTATTTTATTAAATATATATATAACGATTTAAATTAATATTATATATACTTATACGTGTATTATACGTGTATTATACGTATATAGTTTTATACTTTTACTATACTTTAACTTTACCTTTACTTTACTTTTATTTTACTTTAACTTTAATAATTCATACTTTAATAATTCATACTTTAATAATTCACTTTAATAATTCATACTTTAATAATTCACTTTAATAATTCACTTTAATAATTCATACTTTAATAATTCACTTTAATAATTCATACTTTAATAATTTACTTTAATAATTCACTTTAATAATTCATACTTTAATAATTCATTTTAATAATTCACTTTAATAATTCATACTTTAATAATTCATACTTTAATAATTCACTTTAATAATTCATATTTTAATAATTCACTTTAATAATTCAAAAATCTGTTATAAATAGAATTCAATAGGTTTCATTATTTCATAGAAACTTGAAAATATATTTCTCTAAACTCTCTCAATCGAATTACATATATATATTTTCTTTGTATTATTTCAAGATATTATTAGTATACATAAAATATTACGACGGAGTGCTGTCCGAGTGATTTCAAAATAGTTTTTTTGAATGAGTCGAAGCTAAGGAAATTATGGGTTATAGCTATGGAGGTGATGGGTATGGTTCATGGGTATGCTCGTGAGGTCAATCTAGTGTTTATCATCTCCGTTGTGTCTACGTACTTTCCTGCAATATTGAATCTCAATATTGATACGTTCGTGAATCCGAGTCTAACCTTGCACTTGTTAAATGACGTTATATGTATTTTTACTACGAAATACAGTATTGTGAGTTTCATTTGCTCCCTTTTATATATATTTTTGGGACTGAGAATACATGCGCTGTTTTTATAAATGTTTTACGAAATAGGCACAAGTACTAAAACTAATTCTACGTGGGTTTAAACCAGAAATATACCCTTAGCTTGGTAACATTAAACTACTTGTCTATGTACGGTAGGCGCGAATCCTAAAGATAGATCTATTGGGCCTGACAAACCCCATCCTGACTATGGGATGCTTTAGTACTTCGAGGTTATTTTAAACACACCTGATCTGGTGTACTTCAGAGGGTAAAACATGAACGTTAAGGCTTATTACCGGGTGCCTACAACTTATAGAATACTTTTATACACTTGCGAGTGTACATATATTTATAAACGGAAATCTTGTGGTCTATTAATATATTGAAATGATTGTTATGATAAACCTTTGAACTCACCAACCTTTTGGTTGACACTTTAAAGCATGTTTATTCTCAGGTATTAAAGAAATCTTCCGCTGTGCATTAGCTCATTTTAAGGATATTACTTGGAGCCATTCATGGCATATTTTGAAAGACGTTGCATTCGAGTCATTGAGTTCATCAAGATTATTATTAAGCCAATTATAGTTGGATGTATTATGAAATGGTGTGCATGCCATCAACTTTCGTTGTAAAGAAAGTTTGTCTTTTAAAAACGAATGCAATGTTTGTAAAATGTATCATATAGAGGTCAAATACCTTGCGATGTAATCAACTATTGTGAATCGTTTATAATGTATATGAACGGGTCCTTTCAATCATTTTCTCAGAATAACAACTTTTAAATCAAAGTTTATCATAGTTTTTAATTAACTAACCCAAAACAGCCCGCGGTGTTACTACGACGGCGTAAATCCGGTTTTACGGTGTTTTTCGTGTTTCCAGGTTTTAAATCATTAAGTTAGCATATCATATAGATATAGAACATGTGTTTAGTTAATTTTAAAAGTCAAGTTAGAAGGATTAACTTTTGTTTGCGAACAAGTTTAGAATTAACTAAACTATGTTCTAGTGATTACGAGTTTAAACCTTCGAATAAGATAGTTTTATATATATGAATCGAATGATGTTATGAACATCGTTACTACCTCAAGTTTAGTAGGTAAACCTACTGGAAGTGACAAGAATTGATCTAGCTTCAAAGGATCTTGGATGGCTTGAAAGTTCTTGAAGTAGGATCATGACACAAAAACAAGTTCAAGTAAGATTTTTACTCGAATTAAGATAGTTTATAGTTATAGAAATTGAATCAAAGTTTGAATATGAATATTACCTTGAATAAGAAAGATAACCTACTGTATATAACAAAGGTTTCTTGATCTTAGATGATTACTTGGAATGGATTAGAAAGCTTGGAAGTAAATTAGTAAACTTGAAGGGATTTTTGAAGTGTTCTTGAAGTGTTCTTCCTATGATGATTATAGCTTGATTCTTGAAGTGATTTTTGATGAAGATGATGCTTAACTACTGGAAAAATACGTTCATAATAGTGTGTGTGTGTGTGTGTGTTGAGAGAGAATTAGAAAGAGAATTGGAAGTGAAATGGAGTGAATGATGAGTGGTAATTGGTGAGTGGTGAGTGGGGTTAAAAGGAGTTCTAGTTAGTTGACTAACTCATGGTAGAAGTTAAAATTGATTAGTCATACATGACATAATCAAGAGTGGAATCCCATGCTAGTTCCTATTGGTATATACCCATAGTAAGTACGTTTTGAAGCTGTGTATAATACGGGTAAGAATACGACTAGAATTCTTGATGAAAGAAAAGAATGGGAAAGTAACTGTAACCATTTTTGTTAAGTATGAGTGTTTTGATATATGTCTTGAAGTCTTCCAAAAGTATTTTAATACATCTAAATACACTACATGTATATACATTTTAACTGAGTCGTTAAGTCATCGTTAGTCGTTACATGTAAGTGTTGTTTTGAAACCTTTAAGTTAACGATCTCAATTAATGTTGTTAACCCATTGTTTATTATATCTAATGAGATGTTAAATTATTATATTATCATGATATTATGATATATTAATATATCTTAATATGATATATATACATTTAAATGTCGTTACAACGATAATCGTTACATATATGTCTCGTTTCGAAATCCTTAAGTTAGTAGTCTTGTTTATATGTATATAACTCATTGTTAATATACTTATGGAGATACTTACTTATCATAATCTCATGTTAACCATATGTATATCCATATATATATCGTCATGTCATTTTTACAAGTTTTAACGTTCGTGAATCGCCGGTCAACTTGGGTGGTCAATTGTCTATATGAAACATATTTTAATTAATCAAGTCTTAACAAGTTTGATTGCTTAACATGTTGGAAACATTTAATCATGTAAATATCAATCTCAATTAATATATATAAACATGGAAAAGTTCGTGTCACTACAGCACAGTCTGTACTGCGGCTATGTTTGAAGCAAGAAAGGCACGAAATTCCCCTTCGCTCATATTCAAGGTGTGTCGAGTAGTCGGTGCCATTTCCTTCAAAATAGTCAAATGAAACGAGTTAATCATATAGAATATCAAGAGTAGTCAATAGTATTTCGTAGCGTAATATGAACTTATTTATAAAAGCTCTTTCTTCATATTAGCATTTTATACTCTTTAATTCGGGTAGTACCTACCCGTTAAGTTCATACTTAGTAGCTAACATACCATTTCAACTACTACAATTCTATATGAAAAACTAATCAAAAAAAATATATATCATATTCAAACCTTTATACAATAACTTGCAAACTTACAATACCGCTTTTTTTACATATAGCATGAAATATAGCACATAAAACTTTGATACAAAGTAGTTGCGAAGATAATTCTAGTTAATAAATAAGGCGTTCAGCAAAGGCAATAAAGACACGTAATTCATACATCCAGAAACAAGTCATGCATTCTGGTTTTACTAATACCACTTCCCATCCTTGGTTTTGTGGAACATAACCGTTGTGACCGATAGTAAGACAATGTGTTGTAACGTCGTCAAAAGGATGAAGGTTACGTAATGACCAACAGTCTCGTAATAACCTAAAAACCTCATTTCTTACCCCAATTACCGACTCCGTCACTTGTGGGAACGTTTTGTTTAATAGTTGCAGCCCGATGTTCTTGTTCTCACTTTGGTGAGAAGCGAACATTACTAACCCGTAAGCATAACATGCTTCTTTATGTTGCATGTTAGCCGCTTTTTCTAAATCACGAAGTCCTATATTCGGATATATTGAGTCAAAAAATTTTCTTAACCCGTTGCGTAAAATAGCATTTGGGTTCCCCGCAATATATGCGTCAAAGTAAACACATCGTAACTTATGGATTTCCCAATGTGATATCCTCCATCTTTCGAACGAAAGCCTTTTATAAATCAAGGCATTTCTTGGAACGTTCTTCGAATGTCTCTAGACAAGATTTCAATAATCATGTCTCCGGGTAGGTCTCTTAAAATATTGGGTTGTCTATCCATTTTGTGTTTTTATACTGTAAAATAGACAAGAGTTAGATTCATAAAAAATACTTATTAATACAAGCAATTTTTACATATATCATAAAGCATAAGCACACTATATTACATATATTACACCACACAAATACAACTATCTTATTCCGACTCGCTCGTTTCTTCTTCTTCAGTTTTGGTTCGTTTTGCCAAGTTTCTAGGGATATATGATGTTCCCCTAATACGAGCCATCGTTTTCCACATTGGTTTAGAAAAACCTGGTGGTTTAGAGGTTCCCGGGTTATTGTCACAACTTAAGAAATACGGGTATTGACGATACATATAAAGTTCATCGGATTTGGAATCAAATTTCTCTATTTTTATGCCCTTTCCCTTATTGTTCTCTTTTGCCTTATTAAATTGTGTTGGGGTAATTTCTATAACATCATCGGAATCCTTTTCGGGATCCGATTCATCGGAGAATTGATAATCCTCCCAATACTTTGCTTCCTTGGCGGAAACACCATTGACCATAATTAACTTTGGTCGGTTGGTTGAGGATTTTCTTCTACTTAACCGTTTTATTATTTCCCCCACTGGTTCTATTTCTTCTTCCGGTTCCGATTCTTCTTCCGGTTCCGACTCTTCTTCCGGTTCCTCTTTGGGAACTTGTGAATCAGTCCACGAATCATTCCAATTTACATTTGACTCTTCATTATTATTAGGTGAGTCAATGGGACTTGTTCTAGACGTAGACATCTATCACATAATATCAAACACGTTAAGAGATTAATATATCACATAATATTCACATGTTAAAAATATATAGTTTCCAACAAAAATGTTAAGCAATCATTTTTAAAGAAAACACGGTCGAAGTCCAGACTCACTAATGCATCCTAACAAACTCGATAAGACACACTAATGCAAATTTTATGGTTCTCTAAGACCAACGCTCTGATACCAACTGAAATGTCCCGTTCATATTGATTATAAACGTTCCATATTAATTGATTTCGTTGCGAGATTTTGACCTCTATATGAGACGTTTTTCAAAGACTGCATTCATTTTTAAAGCAACCATAACCTTTATTTTATCAATAAAGGTTTCAAAAGCATTACGTAGATTATCAAATAATGATAATCTAAAATATACAGTTTACACACGACCATTACATAATGGTTTACAATAGAAATATATTACATCGACATATGTTTCTTGAATGCAGTTTTACATAATAGCATACAAACATGGACTCCAAATCTTGTCCTTATTTTAGTATGCAACAGCGGAAACTCTTAGTATTCACCTGAGAATAAACATGTTTTAAACGTCAACAAAAATGTTAGTGAGTTATAGGTTTAACCTATATATATATCAAATCGTAACAATAGACCACAAGATTTCATATTTCAATATACATCCCATACATAGAGATAAAAATCATTCATATGGTGAACACCTGGTAACCGACATTAACAAGATGCATATATAAGAATATCCCCATCATTCCGGGACACCCTTCGGATATGATATAAATTTCGAAGTACTAAAGCATCCGGTACTTTGGATGGGGTTTGTTAGGCCCGATAGATCTATCTTTAGGATTCGCGTCAATTAGGGTGTCTGTTCCCTAATTCTTAGATTACCAGACTTAATAAAAAGGGGCATATTCGATTTCGATAATTCAACCATAGAATGTAGTATCACGTACTTGTGTCTATTTTGTAAATCATTTATAAAACCTGCATGTATTCTCATCCCAAAAATATTAGATTTTAAAAGTGGGACTATAACTCACTTTCACATATTTTTACTTCGTCGGGAAGTAAGACTTGGCCACTGGTCGATTCACGAACCTATAACAAATATGTACATATATATTAAAGTATGTTAAAAATATATTTACAACACTTTTAATACATTTTGATGTTTTAAGTTTATTAAGTCAGCTGTCCTCGTTAGTAACCTACAACTAGTTGTCCAACGTTAAATGTACAGAAAAAATTGATATATATTATCTTGAATCAATCCAAGACCCAGTGTATACACGTCTCAGGCTAGATCACAACTCAAAGTATATATATTTTTGGAATCAACCTCAACCCTGTATAGCTAACTCCCACATTACTGCATATAGAGTGTCTATGGTTGTTCCAAATAATATATACACATGGGTCGATATGATATGTCAAAACATTTGCATACGTGTCTATGGTATCCCAAGATTACATAATATATTAGAATACATGTATAATACAATATAAGTTAGCTAGGATATGATTAATATAGATTTGTTACTAATTTTCACGTTGCTACAACAAGAAAAATTATCCAATCTTGTTTTACCCATAACTTCTTCATTTTAAATCCGTTTTGAGTGAATCAAATTGCTATGGTTTCATATTGAACTCTATTTTATGAATCTAAACAGAAAAAGTATAGGTTTTTAGTCGGAAATATAAGTTACAAGTCGTTTTTGTAAAGGTAGTTATTTCAGTCGAAAGAACGACGTCTAGATGACCGTTTTAGAAAACATACTTCCACTTTGAGTTTAACCATGATTTTTGGATATAGTTTCATGTTCATAAGAAAAATCATTTTCCCAGAAGAACAACTTTTAAATCGAAGTTTATCATAGTTTTTAATTAACTAACCCAAAACAGCCCGCGGTGTTACTACGACGGCGTATGTCCGGTTTTACAGTGTTCTTCGTGTTTCCAGGTTTTAAATCATTAAGTTAGCATATCATATAGATATAGAACATGTGTTTAGTTGATTTTAAAAGTCAAGTTAGAAGGATTAACTTTTGTTTGCGAATAAGTTTAGAATTAACTAAACTATGTTCTAGTGATTACAAGTTTAAACCTTCGAATAAGATAGCTTTATATGTATGAATCGAATGATGTTATGAACATCATTACTACCTCAAGTTTTCTGGATAAAGCTACTGGAAATGAGAAAAAATGGATCTAGCTTCAAAGGATCCTTGGATGGCTTGAAAGTTCTTGAAGCAGAATCATGACACGAAAACAAGTTCAAGTAAGATTTCCACTCGAAATAAGATTGTTATAGTTATAGAAATTGAATCAAAGTTTGAATATGAGTATTACCTTGTATTAGAAAGATATCTTACTGTAAATAAGAAAGATTTCTTGAGGTTGGATGATCACTCTACAAGATTGAAAGTAAGCTAGCAAACTTGGAAGTATTCTTGATTTTATGAAACTAGAACTTGTAGAATTTATGAAGAACACTTAGAACTTGAAGATAGAACTTGAGAGAGATCAATTAGATGAAGAAAATTGAAGAATGAAAGTGTTTGTAGGTGTTTTTGGTCGTTGGTGTATGGATTAGATATAAAGGATATGTAATTTTGTTTTCATGTAAATAAGTCATGAATGATTACTCATATTTTTGTAATTTTATGAGATATTTCATGCTAGTTGCCAAATGATAGTTCCCACATGTGTTAGGTGACTCACATGGGCTGCTAAGAGCTGATCATTGGAGTGTATATACCAATAGTACATACATCTAAAAGCTGTGTATTGTACGAGTACGAATACGGGTGCATACGAGTAGAATTGTTGATGAAACTGAACGAGGATGTAATTGTAAGCATTTTTGTAAAGTAGAAGTATTTTGATAAGTGTCTTGAAGTCTTTCAAAAGTGTATGAATACATATTAAAACACTACATGTATATACATTTTAACTGAGTCGTTAAGTCACCGTTAGTCGTTACATGTAAGTGTTGTTTTGAAACCTTTAGGTTAACGATCTTGTTAAATGTTGTTAACCCAATGTTTATAATATCAAATGAGATTTTAAATTATTATATTATCATGATATTATGATGTATGAATATCTCTTAATATGATATATATACGTTAAATGTCGTTACAACGATAATCGTTACATATATGTCTCGTTTCAAAATCATTAAGTTAGTAGTCTTGCTTTTACATATGTAGTTCATTGTTAATATACTTAATGATATGTTTGCTTATCATAATATCATGTTAACTATATATATATCCATATATATGTCATCATATAGTTTTTTTTCAAGTTTTAACGTTCGTGAATCACCGGTCAACTTGGGTGGTCAATTGTCTATATGAAACCTATTTCAATTAATCAAGTCTTAACAAGTTTGATTGCTTAACATGTTGGAAACACTTAATCATGTAAATAACAATTTCATTTAATATATATATATATATATATATATATATATATATATATATATATATATATATATATATATATATATATATATATATATATATATATATATATATATATATAAACATGAAAAAGTTTGGGTCACTACACCAATTACCCTTGAATGTAATCCACCCCTGTTTCAACAAGTCTATTAACTATTAATCCAGTTCCGTGTCCGGTAAAATGAACAATTATTGGTATTTATAGATATCCCACCCACCGTACCCAGTCAAGCGTATGTGGTTATATATAAATACGTCAAATTATAAGTCTATATATTAATTTAACGAGGTATCGTTTAGTTAATATAAAACCCATTAATAGCCCATAGTCTAATTTCCACAAGTGTCGTTCTTTTGTCCAAACCCCAATTATGGTACAAAGCCCAATTACCCAATTTTAATATTTAGCCTAACATCATAATTACTTCGGCATTAAATAAGCATAATAATAACTTAGCTACGAGACATTAAATTAAAAATAACATTAACCATAACTTACAGTGATTGAAAATAGCGTAGCGTTACACGGACAGAATTTCGACTTACACCCTTACAACATTCGCTAACATACCCTTATTATTAGAAATTAAAATTAAAATTAAAATTATAATATAAATATAAATATATATACGAGTGAGAGATTGAAAGGAAAAAGATGTAAAATTTCGTCCAAAACTCGCAAACTTTATAGGACCAGGCCTGGATTTCAGGGCCATGCGATCGCATGGCCAGCTGGGAGAGCTCAAAAGTCTTTAAAAACGTGGGCTGCTTATTTATATATTATATTCTTGTACTCCATTGACTTGTAATTTTAGCTCCGTAGCGTCGCGCGTTGAGAGTTGACTTTGGTCCCGGTTCCGGATTTTCGAATGTCCTTGCGTATAATTTAATATCTTGTACTTTGCGTTTTGCGTCTTGTACTCTTGTAATTTTGAGACGTTTCTTATCAATAATTGGAACCACTTTGATTGTATTTTGTACTTTTGAGCTTTTTGGTCGTTTGCGCCTTCAATTCGTCGAATCTGTCTTTTGTCTTCACCTTTTATTATTTAAACGAATATCACTTGTAAATAGAACAATTGCAACTAAAAGTTTGTCTTTCTTGAGGGATAATGCTATGAAATATATGTTCGTTTTCAGCATTATCAGTTTTGATCTTGGTTTGCTGCAACCTGCTTCATCCTTCTTCTAACGTCAAGTAACGTCCACTAACGTCAACTAACCTCAAGTAACGTCAACTAACGTCCACTAACGACAAGTAACGTCAAGTAAAGTCCACTAACGTCCACTAACCCTAACGTCCACTAACGACAACTAACGTCAAGTAACGTCAAGTAATGTCAACTAACGTCAAGTAACGTCAACTAACGTCAAGTTACCTCATATTACGTCAAGTAACGTCGACTAACGTCAACTAACGTCAACTATCGTCAAGTAACGTCAAGTAATGTCCACTAATGTCAACTAACGTCTACTAACGTCCACTAACGTCAAGTAACGTCAACTAAATTCAACTAACGTCAACTAATGTCCACTAATGTCCACTAACGTCAACTAACGTCAAGTAACGTCCACTAACGTCAACTAATGTCAAATAACGTCAAATAACGTCAACTAACGTCAAGTAACGTCCACTAACGTCAAGTAACGTCAAGTAACGTCCACTAACGTCCACTAACGTCAACTAACGTCAAGTAACGTCCACTAACGTCAAGCAACGTCCACTAACGTCCACTAACGTCCACTAATATTGGTTTAGTTGGTTGCTTTCTAGATGTGAGCTTCCCGTTTCCCCCGTTTATATGTATTCTCTGTTGAGGGATTTTTCTTTAGAAAACTACCTCGTTTATATATGAGTGTTAGTTATTTTTGCTAAAAAAACAAGTGACTCATAATATTTATTTTGATGTTCCAGCATAGTTAATATATTACCTTACAACCTCTATAGAAACTTGAATTTATATATGCTAAGAGAATATCTCCAATTAAAGGTTTTTCATGCAAAAATCTTTTCTTCATGCCAAAAAAAAAGTGCTTAAAACATGCCTGTAAAATGTGCTTAACAAAGATTATGATGCATTCGAAAACCAATATTTAAGTAGATACTGTAGTAATTAAACTAGCCTTCAGAACTCATCTAACCTTTTTAATAAATCAATCACAAATCTGTATTACAGATTAATAGTAGAGATTTGTAGTGAATTTATTTAAATTTTTTTATAAAAATACCATCACACATTGAAATCAAAAAATGAATAAAATTTTGGACAAATCAATAGGAATCAAAGTACATATGCAATTGAAGAAAATTAAAAAGGGTACCTCTAGAAAATGTTACTTTAATAACTGGATGTAACGGTTTGAAAAACTGAATGAAGTAATGAAATCTAGTAAGCATATAACCAAGAAAACCTCATTAGATCATAGACTCAACCAGCTGCTTTTCCTTTTCTTGTAGCTCTGCAAAATATAAAAGACGTCTTCAATGAATCAAAGTCAAGAAAAAAAAATGAACATGTATCAAAGATGTTTCCGCCATAGCAAAGCTTCAAAACCTTAAAACAGCAATTTTGAAAAGAGTGAACATGTAAAAAAGTCTAATATGATCACTCAAGAAACTATAAGTTTATCTATTTAAGGAGGAAAACGGAGTTCATGGTTGCATAGAGGTGGGGATGGTGCCAGATATTACACATTTACACTTATTAACAAAGGCAACGACAAGCAACAATGTAGGTAGAGAAAAACAATAACATAAGATAACAAAGAATTAAAGATAAATCGCTTGGGTTCACATAAAAAAACATTGTTTAGCGTACCCATAAGTCGGAAGATGGCCTTCTGGGTACGTTTATCAAGCTTATCATGTTTCTTCTGCACATCCCTTCTAAGATCCCAATTTGGTTTCTTGGGCGCAATGTTCAAAAAAGGATCCTGAAAAATATTAACAAAACGCATGATCATATATACAAGGAAGAAATTAAATATAAATAAGTAGATAAAAAGAACATTTAGATGGCCCAACTTACCTCCTTTTTATCTTCAACATTAAGTTCACTAGCAACAGGGTCTTCAAACTTTGGTAACTCTGCTGGAGCAAGTTTACCTTCCTGAAGCTGCTTATCATGAGGCAGGTAGTTTCGAAACTTCACATTAACATCACTGCAAACGATTTAGTAATTTGTTACCATTTAGAATATTGTAATGAAATAATTGTGACAGCTAACAGCGTACCTCAAGTTTTTTTTTTTTTTTGGCTTTCAGCGTCCCTTTATTATCACTTTTTTTGATTACGCGTCCCTCCGTCAACTTTCTGTTAAAAAAGTCCGTTAAGTCATGCCATGTGCCTTGCATGTGAGGGTAAATTCGTCTTTTTACTCTTTTCTTCACTAAAATCGAGGGACCACCGCTGCAAACTTGTAACCGCCATGAAGATGAACACACAATTCGCCAAAAGGAAAATCAATCAAATTAGGCCACAAAATTGATCATATAGCATCACATAGTAGCGATTAACACTTGTATTGAAGCATCAAACACCAAAACATCAACATATTGAAGAATTTGAGATGAACAGTGACGACCTGCTTCATATGAACTCAAAATTGAAACACGAATTCTAGATGTTTTAGCTTTTGATAACTACACGAAACCTGCTTCAAATCATCACCATAACACTCGAAAATCACTCGAAAATCACTCTTTAGACCTGAATCATAACATAAATCATGAATTTGATCAAATTCTGTTCGTTTGACTTTCTAAGTCGACTGTTGACTCTTAGATCTGGAATTATGTGATGTTTCTTAATCCTAATTGAAGCTTCAACTAGCTTTAGGAAGTAATTTGGAACCAGAAACGAAGCACAATTCGGTTTAAGAATGAGTGAATTATTCCGAAGACCTCCATGGCCTGTGTTCTTCCATAAAAACGAACTCGGATCAAATTGTTATGAATCTGTTATTGTAATTCTGATTTGAGGTTGATCGAGATTTATGAATCATGTAAGGATCATGTTTCTGTAAATATCTTATGATGAGAAACATGAATGATGAGTTTTGATTTTTTTTTTTTTTTGGCTACATGAAGATGATGAACGAACACTGTATAGCTTTTAACATGAATCTGTGAATTTTAGTTTTCTGTTTTAAATCTGAAATTTGATGTAATGATATAAGGTTTTGAAATAAATTGTGTTGTGTTGTGATGATTTGGTGTTGTGAATTTGATGTGAATAAGTGTCGGTGTAATTTGAGAAGTGATTTGGATATCCGAGTTTTTGATTCGGTAAGTGATAAAAGGTAGATTCGGTTTAAACTCGGTAGGTGAGATTCGGTTTCGATATCAAACACGAGGATGTTCTTCAATTTTCTGAATTATTTGTTGTTGTTAATCATATGAATCTGATTGAATAAGCTTCGAAAAACGTGAAGAATCATGTTTCTGATGTTAATTTGTACTGATAATCTCTTTTTTGATTTTTGAGAGGTTGAAGATAGAGATATAGATCGATGTATATATGTAATCATGAGAAAACAGATTCGGTAATTGTTATTATTATTATTAGAAATTAGAAATAATTGTTATTATTATAAATTATAAGAATTTTTGCACCGGTGGTCTCTCGATTTTAGTGAAGAAAAGAGTAAAAAGCCGAATTTACCCTCACATGCAAGGCACATGGCATGACTTAACGGACCTTTTTAACAGAAAGTTGACGGAGGGACGCGTAATCAAAAAAAGTGATAATAGAGGGACGCTGAAAGCTAAAAAAAAAAACTTGAGGGACGCTGTTAGCTTTTTGGGGTAAAATGGAAGGACCAACGGCACAATTATTTCTATTGTAATACATAGATAAAGTTTAACCGTTTAGATAATAATGTTTAACAATTTAGATAGCAGAATATTATAGCAATTATAAATGCTTACTTGTCTTCATCATCATCAGCCCTATTTTCTTCATTTACCAGAGGTCCGTCATCCTCGGGATTCTCGATAAGTTGTTGAGCAACTTTTAATGCTTTTAACCTCTCACGTCGAGCTGCCGCTTGCTGCTCGATATTTTCTTGTTCATCCATACCCATATCTTCAACCTGTACATTTGGAAGTACAAGTAATTGGTCATTTAGTTATTTACATAGTGCACGTCGATTGAGCAATAATTTATCAAACTAAGAGCTCATGTAAAATTATCTACATACGTTAATATAATAAAGCATTTGTAAGTGTAGGACACAACAACCGAGTATTTATTAATTGAACTACCAGTTTATGTAATATAGGGCAGAGTAAATTAAAAATCAATTAAGCTAGGGTTTGATTTTAGAGTTCGAACATGAATTTAAGACCCTACAACAACAACAACAACAACAACAACAACAATAGCATTAGGAAGAAAGAAGGCAAAACAGTGGAAATTACAACAGATAACGAGATTTCAATAAGAAAGTTACGTGAGAGTACTGAAATACGGCTGATTCGAGAGGAATCAACGATTTAACGAACAAATAAAACTTGACGAAACAGGAAGATGGACGCCCAAACCCAAAAGAAAAAAAACCCAATCAAAAGCAAAAAAACTGCTGATGTATACACATTGGATTGGTTAATTTCGGGTATATATCGGTAAAAACTAACGAGCAAAAAACCGCCCGATTGTTAGTTTTGCTGTTTTTTACTGTGGAGTTTTTTTTAATGAGTTAATGTCTGAGAAATATTTTTATTTATATTGATTATATTATTGTTGTTCAAATATTGTAAAAATCGAAGCAGTAGAAATATAACCGATAAAAATCGATTCGGAAAAAATAGGTCGAGAACAAAAAAAAATCGATTCCAAAAAAATTCGGAAATAAACTGACCTCGAGAACCAAAACATGTTCCGAAAAAGAACTGATTTTTCCGGAACCAGTTTTTTGTGTATCTATAATATACTAAATATTATTATTTTATCATACATACTAATTCTGGTCAGACTGACTATTCACAGTGGCAACCCACCGAACTAGTATTTAGTTTAGGGGTAAAATGGTAATTTGCCACTATTTTATAAAAAAAAAAAAAAAAACTTTTTTTTTTTCTCCTTTTTCTTACTACTTTTTATTCCCTTCCTTATTTTCTTTTATTTTCATATTCACTATCAACCGACCAAAAAAATCACCTCATTTTATTAACCGATTAAAACCATCCCGCAACGAAGCACGAGTTTATTTCCCTCATTACTAAACAACTACTCGATTTACTCTCATTTAATACATTCAATAAGTTGTTACATAAATAAATCCAGTTGAATTACTTTCAACATAATATGAAAATTAACC
Organism: Rutidosis leptorrhynchoides; assembly: GCF_046630445.1. Lineage (NCBI taxonomy): Eukaryota > Viridiplantae > Streptophyta > Magnoliopsida > Asterales > Asteraceae > Rutidosis > Rutidosis leptorrhynchoides. The sequence continues at coordinate 421,985,957 of NC_092338.1, read as the reverse complement.
ACGTCACAATCACCTGGTCCACAATTTTCCTCACAACACCCTTTTCTTGCGATTTAACCACATCACAATCACCTCGTCCAAAATCTTTTCGAAAAAATTTCCCGTCACATTCACCACAAGTGCTCTCACAAACCAATCACACTGATATATCTACACAAAAACATAACACACAATCCTATGTAACGATTGATCAAATATACCTAAAAACCACCAAACAATTCAGAAATGTCAGCAAATTCTACCAAGTTTCAAAAAATCTATAACAACTATGAATAAAAAACCCTTCAAGACTACAGAATTGGTTGGGGATATGGTTTGAACCTTTGATTTGCTTCTTAAACTTGTATTTTGTGTCTTCATCCGTCAAATATAACTAACGTTACCCCCAGAAAGCATCAAGTTTATGTACAGTTTAACGGCTATGGATCTAGTATGCCATATGTGTTGTACCAACTTCTTCTTGACTTGTACCATCAACACTGATTCCGTAATCTGCATTGCCATAGTAGTAAACATTAGAGACAGCAATTGCAAAACCTCTATTTGTGATAATGTTTGTGTAAAAATTCATTATTTAAATTTCAGATGAAAAATGTTGGTCAACCCAACCCGGCCCGTTTACCAAAAGTGACATGCTTACACCTGAACTGATCTTAATGTGTAACCGAAAATGTCAATCTTACCAGCTTTAATAGTCAACGTACATCAATATCAGCCACAAGGTAAAAGCAAGACTAAGTTAGTCTGAAAGCAACTCTTCAAGTTCAGGTAATTCAGATATCAAAGGATCATCTTCTACAGTTGTATCATTGTTTGAATGTAGAAATTGAGGACCAATAAGATCATCATCTTCATCCAGGTCGGATAATTCTGGTTCATTTTCAACGTCTTGATCAGTAATTACTTCATCCAAGTCAATATCATTCTTCCCAAATTTTCGGTGAACTCTTTCAAATTTTGATTTGGCTTCTGTATCTTCACATATACAAGCAGCAGGGTTTTCATGAAATTCGCCTCGTCCAGGCCTTACCTCTTTTGGTTTCCCCATGAAACCTCGTTGATGATTTCTTACTCTCGAAGAAAATTCTTCCCACGTCATGTTTTCTCGGTTTAGGAATAAACGGTACAGTTTTTTAGCATTTGGGCGTATTGTTGGTTTGTGTCCAAAGTATCTCCTGTGATAAGAATACAATGGAAAGTACAGTCAGCATCATGGTTTAATGTTCCTTCCCAATTAATGGAAGAATTCGAAAGGTAGACATCACATAAAACATAGTACATGATACTTTCACAAATATGAAAATGTCTAGAGACGTATTTACCAAACGTTGAACACTAGATGTAACAATTTGCAAGTCATTCCTTTATTAATGGGTCGACTCAAGTAGCAACAGGCCCTTGGCCCTCAATCAAAGTATAAAAGTCCGCCTAAGCATACATAATTCTCTAAAACATCCCAAGTTTAGTTTATTCAATATAGTTGGACCATTTTTAATATAAAAATGGAAAAGAAGTTGTAGTGGGTCAAACCTCAACTTGACCATTTCAACTGTCCTAAATACATTTTCATGATGGTCTGAACTTGTTTCGACCTCTAAACCCACACGACATGCCACCTTAGTCGGGTAGACAATCGGTCATGGCCCAAAAAGGTAACATTGGTTTGTTCTCTTTTATGGGTATCATATTTTATATATATTATATATTATATGTGTATTAATAAAAAAAGAACATACCTTCGGCCAGCCAATATTTTAGCCATGTTTCCGTTGTTATTTGTGACAAATACATCACTCTCATCACACACAATGAAATCAAGTGCAGCCATACGAGAAGAAAATTCTGAAAATAGTTGCAACTCGTCTTTGGTGGCAATGGTGTCTTTTGAATGAATGTTGGGGAAGAGTGCTCTTAAAGGTGCCAACGTATCATCACCACCATAAACTTCACCAGAAGCCACGTATATATGAACATCTTTGTTATAACCAAGTGCTCTCAACATCAGACCCACTTCTTCAGGTGTAAGAGGGCATCTCCCTTGTCTCCTTTCTTTATCAGGATTGTTGCTCTGTAGTTAGTATTAAAAATCATTAGGCCTTGTTTAAAGGTAATAATTATGACCGTTTAATGAATAACCATGGCGTTGGTTGAAACGAATCGGTTCGTGTATTTTAAAAGTATTAGCACTTTGCATGTTAATGACCAAAAGCATATTATTCCATCAATAATCTAATTTAACAGAAGTATGGATTAATAATCCCCTTTAGTGAACTTTTGAGCCGTTTGATTGTTTCCTTTAAAGCTAAATTCTTTATGTTCCCCCCATTCAAAACATGAATTAACCTGTTCATAAGTAATTGGGACAAAAATTCCACCCCTAAGTTATGCCTTAGTTATTGATATATATTTCTACTTACCTTAAAAATCTGGTTCCTAAAAGGTAATGGAATTGTTTTTGTATGTTAGATTAAATTTGTTAAACGCCCGTCTGTAATCAAACTCAAAAGCAAGATGGCTACAGGTATATACACGTCAAAACTCAAAACCCCATCTTTGTTAGCTTAACATCTTAATAGTATTTTATTGAAGTCTTATTTAGATGGGACAATTTCAACTCATTTATGTAAAGAAAAGGTAAATCTTGGTTGCATTTTATAAAACAGAAACGCTAGAAAAACAGCTACAAAACAGTGTAAAATGCTTTTTAGTATTCTGAAGTATAAAGCCTTTATGATCCGACCCACCTGTTTTGCCACCTATAGGGAGCTACTTCTGGACATAAATGACATCAACCAAGTTTGAGATGTAAGTACTTACATGTAATGTTTTCCATCTCTTCCTAATTTTACCCAGATCTTTTCTTTCCTTCTCTCCACCACCATAATAACATCCAGAAAATGCAAGCATATCAGGTTCAAACCTGTAGTGTAAAACAATAAAAGTTGTAGTTAGCACAAGGAAATGCGAGCCCTTTAATGAGTCAAAGTAAACTATCAACAACTTAAAACAGGGATTGTGCTAATATTATTAAACTGACCCATTCTACGTATATGAGTGCATACCTCAGGTGCAGAGCAATATAGTGCTTGCCCATCTTCCTCATTCGATTAACCAGATTTTGACCCATTTTATTTATATGATCCGTGAATCTCAAAGCATGATAGTTTACCCTACATCTAAGCTTTTGCAAATCAGTCTCCAACCTGTTAGATAGTCTGTAGTCAAACTTGCTTAGCTGCACAGCCTGCCCAAGTATGAAAATCATATATTACTTTTACTTGAATATAAACTATATACATTATGTCTACAGTTGAAGCACATGCACATCTGGTCCCTCACAAATATGTTGTACTATATCAGAATCATATTTAGTAGCACGTAAAGTTCCAACGCATACTATGTATATGAAGTTATAGACCATCACAATATATCTAAGTCCGTTACAAGAGATCTTATGCAAACCTCTAAGTCACTGAATATGGGACTAACAAATATAAGAATTTGACCAAAAAATAAAATAAATCCAACAGATTAGTTTCATGACCACTGAAAATAATGCAAAGACAGATGATAGAAAAATTAAATAAATAACTATCAGCTATAACTTACATGCTTTTTCAAAAGCACCGGCAACACACGAATCTGATAACATCTCTCGTTACACTTTCTAGGCACACGCATATTATACGGAATCCAAACTTTGCCTCCCTTTCGTGGAAGCTCTTTTATAATTTTTACATCTTTTGAAAGATGTGATATAAACCAGTCAACATCAAAAATCTCCTTAAAATTACTGTACAAAGTAAAAAAAACTATCAGCCATATCAAACTTTGCCAGTCTTGTTTTACAAACCCACTCATGTACAGTGTGTGTTCAACCATATAACTGTGACTAACCTAGAATCCTTCCAAAAAGACTTCTGATCCAGTTTTGGTACAACAAGTGTAGCATTGAGAATACGTGCAGCCACAACAGCATCTGTAATCTGTATATAACAAATTCATTAACGACTACAAACACATTTACAGTACATTGTTTGGTAGAAGAGATAACCAGATAAACGGTACTCACCCCTGTTCGTTGTTGGTTTAAACCACCACTTGTTGCTATCATCAAATACCGGTTTGGATACGTGATTGTTTCTACTTCTGATATTCATCAAAGCATTCAAATGAGACACACACGATACATAAACACCTACAAATGAATAAGTTCGTTCAAAACTTACTTGGAAACTTAATGCTAGCATTGCTACATCCATAATAAAATTTAGACATCCTTGTACTCCATAGATTTCGATTATTCACCATCCCACCACTAATCTAGATCCCAAACCATAACACAAATATAATGAATACAAAAATCATAAACTCAGATCCAATCAATATTTAAAAATTAAATTTAAAGTAGCAAAAAAACCTAACCGGAACTTTAAACAAAGGAAAATCGACATTACTGCCATTATCATCCACCTGCAACAAATTCATCATTAACATAAATAAACTAACAAAATAAAATCATTTTTCAAACTAATGTAATCGAATATAGGTAATAAGTGATAAGTACAAAGTAACAATAACTGCATAATGAATAGTATTTAAATGAATTTACCGACGTCCGCCGTACAAGATGGTGAAAATGTTCCGGTGACGGAGCAAGCAGCGAAATAAAGCCGTAAACGATGAGAATCGCACCGGATATTGCGGAGATCACCGGAATAAGATAGCGAAATCGATTTTTAGTGTAGTGGTGTCGCCGGCGGTGAACCGCCATAAACGCGAGTAGCCGGTGGCGGTGGTTTCTCTCCCTAAAAAGGAAAACTAGGTTTTAGAGAGAGAAATTAATAGAAGAAAAGGAGGGAACAGGATCTATCTACTACTGTCAGGAGTTTATAATTATTTTGGGGAGATTTATTCGTTTTGGTGGTTTGAAGACGAAGAGAAGAAGCCATTTTAAGAAATTTATATATTTCCGTGATATATATACCCCGGTATTATTTTATTTTTTATTTTTATACAACAACTTTTTACTTTTTTATGAATATACAAAAACTTTTTACTGTTAAAGAGGTGAAATCTTCTCCAAGATTTTTACCTGGGTGCTCCTTCTCCAAGATTTTTACCTGGATGCTCTTGAGTGAGTTGGGTTGGCTTGTTGTTTGTTTCTTGTCGGCTTCCGCTTTTCTCTCCTTTTCGGGTTATGGTTGCTTTCTTGTTAGTTTGTTAGTTGTAGTTTGGTGTATGTTTCTTTTGTCCGACTCGTCTTTAGTTAGTTTTAACTTATTTGGTTCGATTTCTTTTAGTGTTGCGAATAGGATATTCTTTTGTATCATTTGATTGGTTTTTCACCAGTTGATAAAAATCCATGGTTAAGTTTAATTTTTTGCAAAAAAAAATAAAAATAATAATTCTTATGTTACAATTGTTTGTTAAATTATTTTTAGAAATCTAATTTATAAAATACATATCAAGATTATGCTTTTGATATTTAAAAATACACAGTTGAATTTTGTGCATGTTAGTGTGTTATTTGAGACCATTTTTTAATTAACACATATGTTGTGAATTTGACCTCTCATCAAGTGATAAAACCTAACCTATTTAATTTATTAAATTCATTGGATAGACCAACTAATTTTATAGGTATATGTTTAAAACCCTCATATACGACCTATTGATTGACTTATAAATATCATCATTTGAGATTTTAAGTTTAAATCTTAGTAACACTATCGGGATGACCAATGACCAAAGAAAATGTCAGAAATAGAAATAGACGCAGAATAATTCGGTTATGATGGCGTATTTTTGATTAAACACATTGTGTGATGACCCGGAAAATTCTGACCAAATTTAAACTTAATCTTGTATGATTAACGTTTCCGACACGATAAACAAAGTCTATGAAGTTAAATCTCAAAATTTTGAACTGTTCAATTAATCTTCGATTGTTCTCAACGAAACGCGAACAATTATATATAGATACATATACTATAACTTGAAAACGTAACAAAGTGTTGAGGATATGATACTGTGCATTAAACTTATTGGCTTAATTATCTGATTGATATATTTAACTACAGAGTTAAAATATTATGCCAAACAATTCAAGTAAAAGATATTTACCGAGTCTCTTAAGAATTATGATATTATTACGAGTCTCTGTTGAGAGGTCCACTTGATTTGAGAAATCATTCATTTTAACGGTATTCGGAATAAATGGTGAATTATTTGTTTAAATAACGTAATTTGGACACATACAATAATAAGGAATATTAACTGTTAAGAATTAATTATATGAATAACTTGCGATACGTATTTTAAAACGTGTTTATAAATATTGAGAATAGATATTAACTTGGTTATGAAACGTTTGATAAATACTATTATATTAATAAATAACGAGACAATGATTTATAGAAGTAAATGACCAAAATACTCTAAAGTTTAAGATATACTCTGGGTGGTATAATTTAGGGATAATTTAAGGCTATATTTTGACAAAGGTATGTGTCCCAGAATGAAAATTACAAGTTTTCTCAGCGTACGAAGGGACACTCGAAAAACCGAAACCGGGACATAAGTCGCGTAACAACGTACGACTTATCGGAACAAAAATTACAAGTTAACTATGCATGTGAATTTAATATAATATATAATTAATTATATAAATTAAATATATTATATATATTATTAATTATTATGTCGACAAACAAAAAAACAAAAATATGTGAGCTGGATCTGACGGCCATGCGATCGCATGAGAAATAGGCATAAAACCCATGCGATCGCATGGGCATCAGAATCAGGAATTATGCCTATAAATACCAGGTTTCTGCGCGAGTTGTTTTACACATATATTACTATGTGTAAATTTATTTATTTAAATTATTATTATTATTATTATTATTATTATTATTATTATTATTATTATTAAGATTATTATTATTTATTTTATTATTATTAATAGTATTATTATTATTATTATTAATTATATCACTTAAAATACTACAACGAGGTCATGAGCGTGTCACTTTCAAAATGGGTTTTCAAGTGGGATAGAGCTAAGGAAACTATGGGTTATTACTAAGGAGGTTATGGGTATTGTTCGAGGGTTTTGCTCGTAAGTCAAACCTAGTGTTTATCATCTCCGTTACTTCTACGTACTATCCTACAATATTGAATCTCAATATTGATACGTAAGCACTCATATTTTATCTTTTATATATTAATTGTGTATCCATGTCTAGTGCTCGAGTATATATATTTATACATACGTGTATGCTAAATTTCGTCGTTAAATAGTTTATAATAGATCACGAATTAAATACATATATTACTGGTAAAAGGTATATGATATACATGTTTTTGGAAAGCTGACGAAAAATCAATAACTTTTCATTTAGATATCGAATAATTTCGATGAACGGATTAAAAGATATGAGCAACTGAATTATGATTGAAGTTAATTGAAATTGCTTTTGAATCTACAATTAAGATTTAAACAACTTGTTTACGAGATTGATAAATTGGATTTTTGAATATTACCAACCGAGTAAATGAATCCTTATATAAGGTACGTCTCGTTTTGTTAAACTATTGTCAAAATTGACTTTTTGAAACGACTTTGGATAACTTTTATATGTCGATCTCGAGCATTAGGATTGTGATACACTATGACCTGACCTAGATTGATAGACATTTATTGACCAACATATGTTCTCTAGGTTGAGATCTACGATTCTTTGATATACCGAGTTTCGGTTACATTACGATGAACAACTGTATGTGCTGCTAAGGTGAGTTTCATAAGATCCCTTTTACTCTCTAAATTTTTGGGCTGAGAATACATGCAAATGCTTTATTAACCGATATACAATATTTATATGTGTGAGTTTCATTTTCTCCCTTTTTAATTGCTTTTGCAATATATATTTTTGGGCTGAGAATACATTCACTTTATTTTAAACACAATGGATACAAGTACATACTAAATTCTACACTGAGTTTGAACCGAAAATTCCTTAGCTTTGGTAACTAGTAACTGCCAGTTATAAGAACTGGTGGGCGCGAGTAGTAGTATATGGATCCATAGGGCTTGATATCCCCGTCCGAGCTAGAGCACTAGCCTTTTAATGGACGTATGCTATTTGAGAAGCGTACACGTTGGTTTGCATGTATTATTAAGATGATTATACAAAGGGTACAAATTATATATACGTTAAGTTTAGTTACCAGGGTGCTCAATTTCGTAGAATATTTTGATAAACGTTTCTTGATGAAACAACTGAAATCTTGTGATCCATCTTTATATACAGATTATGCGAAACATACAAACTATGAACTCACCAACCTTTGTGTTGACACTTGTTAGCATGTTTATTCTCAGGTTCCCTAGAAGTCTTCCGCTGTTTGCTTATATGATAGACAAGCTATGTGCATAGAGTCTTATATGGCATATTTTTCAAGAAAACGTTGCATTCACCAATTCATCATCATGTACCTTATTTTGACTGCATTGTCAACGGAAGTACTATTGTAAACTATTATATACGGTGATTGTCTATATGTAGAAATCATCAGATGTCGAAAACCTTTGATTTGAATATTCATTTATGGTATGCCTTTTCAAAAGAATGCAATGTTTACAAAACGTATCATATAGAGGTCAAATACCTCGCAATGAAATCAATGAATGACGTGTTCGTCCATATGGATTTGGAGCGATCGTCACACATTGCAACACACAACCACCACAAATATTTGTGTCTCAGTGAAACTTAACTACCCAACTTGACCTTTAATTGCAAATCAATATATGTTGAGGGTATGGATTTTTATTGATGGTTTTTAAAGTGTACCTCCCCTATAGATGGGCAAAAAAACCGGATCCAGATCCGATCCGGTGATCCGATCCGGAACCGGATCCAAGCAAAACCGGACACAGCAAAAACCGGATCCGGATCCGAGATCCGATCCGGTTCCACCCGGATCCAGTTTTTCAAGAAAACCGGATTTTTCCCGGATATAAACCGGATTTTATCCGATCCGTTTGGATCCGGATCCGGATCCGATCCGGTTTTTTAAAAAACTAGCCGTTTTTTTTTTTTTTTTTTTTTTTGCAATTTCAGCCTTTTTTTTGCAGTTTTTTGAGTTTTTTTTTTTCCATTTTAACCCCACAAAGTCCATTATAAATACATGGTAATGCCTTGGTTGAAAATGCACCAACAAACATTCTCATATTTATTTCTAAATCACTAAATATTCTCTAATCTCTAGTCTAATTATCCCATAATGGATAATTCACAAGCTTCCGTTTCCGGTTCCGCTTCCGTTGGAACATCTTCACAAGGCTACACTACGGCCGATATTGATTACAAAAAAGAAACAAAGCGAAAAGGGGACGTTTGGTCCAAATTCGAGTTGTGTGTAATGAAGGATGGTGCGGAAAAAGCTCGTTGTACACAATGTATGAAGTTCATGGGTGTTTCGGGTAATACAACGTTAAGAAAACATCTTGACAAAAGTTGTAGTGCAAGGCAAGACCCGAGACAACAAACAATGCGGGCCGATGGTTCGATTTTTGAATACGATGCCGAAGCTCTTCGGCAAGATTTGTCAAGGTTTGTCATTCAACAAGCGCTTCCTTTCAACCACTTCGACAATCCAAGGCTTACGGAGCTAATTCGGAATCGACTACAACCGCGATATAGCAATGTAAGTCGTTCTACCTTAAGACGTGACGCTTTTAAATTATGAAAAAAAGCTAAAACTGAAATAATTGAAGGTTTTCGAACATATAAACATAGGGTTTCTATAACTTGTGATGTTTGGAGCGCACCACATGGAACGGCAAATTCTTATTTAGCCGTTACCGCTCATTGGTTTAATCCCGATTCGTGGCTTTTAATGAAACGTGTTATCGATTTTAAAATATTTGGTTATCCACATAACGGTAATAATATAAAAAAAGCGTTACAAGACACTTTAGAAGAATATAATTTAATCGATAAAGTTTTTACAATTTCGCTAGATAATGCATCTAATAATGATGCGGCCATAAGTGAGTTAAAAATTGCACTTAGATCGATTTTAAATGGTGCATTTATTCATACACGTTGTGTTGCTCATATTATAAACTTGGGAGTTCAAGATTGTTTAACTTTTTGTTCTTCATTAAAAGAAAAATTTAGAAGATTATTAGTAACGATTTATCGTACGAGCAGCGCACGACATCATAACTATAAGGCTTTTGTTAAAGATTGTCATGGCACTTGGTTAGGTCCTTATTTTGATAATAATACAAGATGGAATTCTACTTGTTTAATGTTCGAAAATATTTTACGTCAAAAAGAAACGTTAATCGCTTTTAATAGAAAACTACTTAGAAAGGGATTTTCCGAACCAATTAGTGACGACGAATGGGATGACTTGGAATCATTAACAAGTTTTTTACAAGTTTTTAAAGAGGCATCAACAATGTTATCGGGTGTTTATTACCCAACTAGCGTACTAGTTTTAGAACAATTTTATATAATGACGGAAAAAATATGCGAATTTGCGGACTCAAATAATGTTATTTTTAGACAAGCGATTTTTCATATAAGAAAAAAACTAAAAAAATATTTTGGAGAGATACCGAAGGTATTTTTATGTGCGGCCGCACTTGACCCACGATTAAATTTTAATGGGGTTGAACGATTGATGACAACAATATATACCAACTTTGATTGTGTGCATGGTGTTTTTGATGCCGAACCCAACTACCTTTTGAACCAAGTACACGCTTTTAATGATGTTTTTGAGAATATGTTTGGTATTTATGCAACAAAATATGGTCGACAATCAAACCCAATTGTTGACCAACCCGGATCATCTTCTCGAAGGAGCCGAGACCTCAAAATAAGTCTTTTTAACTTGGTACGTGAAGACGCTTCCAAACGCGCACGAACATCGGCACCCACAAGCGAGTTGGGAAATTATAAGATGGCAAACTTTGCACTAAACATGAGTGAAGAACAATTTAACAACCTTGACATTTTAAAATGGTGGGAAACAAAACAAGACACATATCCAATATTAAGCATTATGGCTCGTGACTTATTTACCGTTCAAGCTTCAACCGTAGCTTCCGAATCGGCCTTTTCTTTGAGTGGTCGAATTATATCGGAAAGAAGGTCAAGACTTACCCCCCAAGCTGTGAAAGTATGTGTATGTTTGAAAGATTATTTGGATGGGGTAGATAGGATACAAGATCAAACTTCATTAGAAGGTCCGTTATATAACGACATTGAAGAATGTATAGAGTTTGAAGAAAATTTAGCGGGATTATCACCTACAACAACCGAAGAGAATTCCGACAATGAACTAAACGAAGTGGATGAAGGTGACTATGAACCGTTTGATATGGACCAAACCGAAATGAATGTATCGGGTTACCAACAAGCTTACCTTTCTCTAGTTGATGACCCCGCTTTTGAAGACTACGATCGAAGGCACCATCCTCAACGCGCTCAACAAGATAACACATTTGGGTCATTTGACGACTAAAGTATAACGGGTGATGGCCATGCCGAAGCTCGATATACTTTAGTCTTAATACATTATTGGGTGATGGCCATGCCGAAGCTCGAAATGTATTAATTATAATTGTATTGTTCGAATAAAAGTGTTTTTATTTTTATTATTGTATCGTTCGAATAAAAGTGTTATTTATATAATTGTATTGTTCGAATATTGTTATTTATATTATCTATTGTGTTAAGCAGTTGAGCATTATAACTTTTCTTTATACCGATTATATTATTGTTGTCAAACGTTAAAAAAATAGAACCGGTAAAAATATAATTCGCAAAATCGAATCCTAGTCCAAGAAAAATCCGAAAAAATCCGATCGAGATCCGAAAAAGAACCGGTTCCGGAAAAAAATCCGAAAAAAATCCGACGCCGAGAACCGGAACCGGATCCGGAACCGGTTCCGAAAAATCCGGACAAAAAAATCCGGTTTTTTTTTGTCCGAATCCGGTTTTTTATCCGGTTTGTGCATCTATAACCTCCCCTACTCTTCACTAAATCTGAAGTTTCTTTTCACATGAGAACCTATGTATGTAAATTACATGTATGTGCATAATTTCAACCTCCATTTTCAAACTGAACTTGCTTGCAGAGTTTCTCTTTAACTTTTGAATTTGATAAAATCTTGAATTGTATTCAACCTTAATCTAGAGTTTCTCTTTGACTTCTGAATTTGATAAAATCTTAATTTGTATTCAACCTTAATCTATAATCACATTTGTTGTTGATAGTTAACAGTTCATTACATTTAACATTAGGGTTAATTTTAGCCCATAAGAAACCCGATATTTCACGAAGTGAAAAAACTAATCATGTCTGGACGGCACAGCCGTGACACCGTTAGACACTTTAGTAGCTCGTTCAAATGAAGATTTTGGACCTAAATTGATTTCCAAAGTCAGCTTATTACTGCATCTAAATGAACCCATGTTCATCATATAAATTAATTTTCTATTCAACAAGAACAAGTCTAATATATTGGTCTAATTAAAATCAACTCATTTACTTACACAGTACAGTCATACAGCAACTTTAACAACTGTTAACTTATTATTGTGATGCATCATTGTATAAACACAAAGAGATTTCCACTCCTAAGTTGATATCACAAAAATCACTGAATATGAAGAAGAAAAATAGAATACTCATTAGGAAGGACTCACTAAAACTTATCACTCTGAAAATTAATTGACATTATTAAAACATTACATTTCATGTACTGGAGGACGATTAAATTGGTGATCATGTATACCTAGATGCCAAAAGTTGAGCAATCATAGTAATTTGACCTTATTTTCTTCAAAATGTGCACTAATCTTAGTGGTAAAATGTATCAAAAACTTGACACATAACAGAGTTAAGTAGAGATTATTATATTCTACAAAATAAATCAAGAAAGAAAACACTGCAAAACAATTCAGGGCAGCTACAATCAATATATCTATAGTTCTCTCTTTGGTTTAGCTGCAGCAGATTTTATGCAACTAGGTCATACAACATTCTTACCGAGTTCAGTCTTCACCTGATATGCAGAAGAAGCATAAGACTTTCTGAAAATACTAAAAAAAATGCATTTTATACTGCATGGGCTATAGTAGTGAGGGAACCGACCAAACAAAAAAAATTCTTAAAACAAAAAATTCTTAAAACATCCTCAAAAGTTAATAGGTACGTTATATTTGCAGATTAGAATACCAAACATTTCAGCATTCATTCTAGTACACAGGGGACCCTTAATGCACGAATTACAACACGTTAGGTTTTTTATTTGCCTCTAGTGGCATTTCTATAAAGATGAGCATATATATTTCCTTATACAAACCTTAAGATGAAGATGATCCCGTTACGGCTGTCTTGCTGCCTTGATCACCAGGAGTTGCAGCTGATACCGGTGTATATATGCGTGCTTTCTTCACAATCTCAGCAACAACCCAGTTCTTCCGTTTGCTCAATGGTCTGGAAGGATCTAACTTAACCTGGAAAATGAAGTTTTATACAAACATGTAAAAGCTTTAGTTATAGAAACAATGTATGGGAGTGGTTTCAAACAACAAACTAAGGAGCGTTAATGGACATTGTTCCATATGCAACATTCATTATCAGGAGCATTAACTCCATGTTGACACTTTTAGAGCTCAATTGTATTCACAAGTTTGATTTACTCACTAATTGCATACCTCTAGCTCTTATCAACACTCTAATTAGTCTAATAAATGGTAACACATAGACACATTATTATACGATGTTCCAACTCCCAAAGCTACAACTCCAAGGATTAGTTCCATTCTACCACCGTTTCTGAAATCAAACTAAATATAATGTAATTAATTTCTGCATCAAATTCAACTATTACCAAAGGTTCTTCAACGTTACATTGTTTATTCTCAATCAGTATAAACAAAGGGGTTACATATCTAGTAGAAATCTTTCCTATATATCATAATATCAAATGCGAGTCGATAAATAATCTTTCAAGAAAAAAAGACTCCAATTATTATACTTAAAATCATTTAATCACATCAATCCATACATTTGAGCTTACCTTCACTCACTTTATTTCGTTCTTCTATAATCTATATCTATATGTTCATAAAATTAAATAGGATATGTTCAATCCTTTTAGCACGATTCAAATGTACACAATATTATATAATTTCCAATACACTACTAACTGAGTGACTCCAAAGTTAAGTGTTAATCAAAATTATGACAGAATGTTAAAGCTTCACAAATTATTCATTTTTAATTATTTTATTCATATTAATTTAGAGTTTCACTAACAAAAGAGGATTAGGTTACAAAAGGACCTATTGACAAAACAGAATTGTTATATAAGAATAGAAACATACACGATCGCCAATATTGCACTGATTTTGTTCATCATGAGCCATGAATTTGGAGGTACGTTTGACGTAACGATTGTAAAGTTTGTTATGAAACAGTCTATCAACCGCAACTACCACCGATTTCTGCATTTTGTTAGAAACCACCATTCCAACCACCGATTTCATTTTTCTAGTTAACAAGAATTCAAACCGATTTAATCTTGCATACAAAACCCCAACCAGTAAAACTCCGATTAGTCTAACATAAAGCCCTAGCTAGCGTACCATTTTACTCCCTGATTCGTGATTCATTTATCACACACTTTAGCCCTTCATTTTACAAGGACTTGCAATTTACCCCCCTTGAACTTTTAACTGAATACTAAGCATGGTACAAATTAAAGTATGGAAAACAAAAAACAACAACAACAAAAACCAATACGACATAAGTAGTGTATGAGGAGGTGAGATGTAGACAATTATTCTCCTATCCGAGAATAAAGACAATTTATTTCTCCACCCAGAGTGAAAACACTCTCAAAAGTAGAGAAAGTCATCTCTCTCTATTCGACGGATAGAGAGATTACTTCCGAGTGGACCCCCGGCCAATAAGTAGGAAATTTTAAAAAAAAAAAAAAATTGAGACGCCATGAAAATGGTAAAATCAAATTTACATTGGTTTTAAATCCTGACTGAAATTTACTTTAGGCTTTAAGAGTCAGTCAAGTTGTCAATAAATCAACACTTGACGTCGACTTAATAACTAGAGCCGTAAAAGTATGGAAAAGGGAATGACAAAGGACATACTAGAATGATCATTACCTTGATAGTGCTTGTTAAATAAACAAAGATGATAATAATTCTCACTCTTCATACTAATCAACAATCATTAACACAATAGCTATGTCATATCATATACTTATTTAAAAATCATATATGTAAAAATTAACAACTTATATCACTAACAATAATTCTAATGGAGCTTGAAGAAAGCCATTACAGGATCATAGATAACATCTTTAGCATTCACACCAAAAATAAAATCAGCATGTGCATATTCCTTCCTGAATTGTACAACTAGCTTATCCGTGTCATGATCCTTGAGAACATAAAGTAACGTATTGACATCTGCCACGTCAGAGAGCTCGTCCAACCCTCCATAACTCAAGTACATTGGAAAATCTTTAGGTATGCTTCTCATGTCATAAAATGGAGGCACAGGCTGATTGTAATGCATTTGATTAATATACGCATTTTCATAATCATACATTGCTATAATCCCACTTCTGACCACTGCACAAAATTTCAATCACAATATAAACCAAATATTAATTCGTAATTTAAAATAATATATATATATGTATATGTATATTGTTTTAAAGTATTTATAGAATTGTTTTTACTTTGAGAGAGATGGATCAGGTTCTTAGTTGAGGTGGATTGTGGTTCGTATTTAAGAAAATTATCTGTCATTGAAGAGTTCAGACAACAATTTGGTCCTGCATTCACAACAAAACTCATAATTCTATCATGTTTGATGTTTTAACATAACATATATGTAGTTAATCGTCTAAAATACCTGTAAATGAGGTCATCAAGTTAGTGCAGTCGCTGTATGGCATATTGCAGATACCACTCAAAAAATTAGCAGCAGCTTGTCTACATAAATTTGAGAAAGTACATTTATTTTAGTATTGTTAATGTGTTTTAAGACATTTGATAATGTGCATACATAATTAACAAATGCAATATTTCATTTTGGATATGATATGATATGTCTATCTTACCCTTTTGGAGCAAATTCATGGAGACCCATCCAGTATGCCTCCTGTTACAATAGGGATCGCTAATTAGATTGTATTTTATTTCTTAAATTTGATTCTTAAAAAGTAATACGAATGATATTTACCTCGCCTAGAAAAGTGTTGGCACCAGCCCTTGCGACAGTTGATGACACCTGTCCTAAGTACACAATTGGGCTGAGCAACGCAGCTGATCTCAACAAGTTTATTGTCTGGTTTTTTGAAAACGCGGAAAATGCTACCAACGTTCCCTAACGGATCATCATATTTCACATCAAGGCACAAAAATGATAAATATGACCACCTAAGTATCATAAAAAGTGTTTTAGTACTTACCAAAGAATGACCCACATAATGTAAATTTCGGCCCGTTTGATCGTGCACATATTGGATTAAAGCGGGAAGATCAAAGGAGGCCAATTCGTCCCAAGACCATTCCCAAAATGCCTGCAAATTGTAGATTAAAAATATTAGACTCCATACCATTAACATTTAACATCTTAAAAATCGTATACCGGATCATTAGGACTAAGCGAAGTATGGGAACGACTATATTTAGTTCCACGTGTGTTTGATATCCACACATCAAACCCGTTATCTGCCAAAACAAACCCTAAAGATTCATCCGGAGAGTATAAAACCCATGTCGCGCCGTCCTGCCAAATGTGATCAAACTTTAGATTCACACAATATACTCTAATTATAATGTTTAAATAGATAGATAATTTACCATAAACAGCCCATGTTGTAACAAAACTGGAGGCTTGTCTGCTTTTTTACCTCCCCGTCCTGCTGGAATCCGCTGCATGCTGAGTATGTAACCATCTTTTGTTGTCACCTAAAACAATAACACAAAAAACATAGGTTATATATCTTTCTTAATTCCCAAACACAAAGAACAGTACGTTATGTATATCCTTCCCCTTCTGTTCATTTCTCTCCAATATGGTGTTATATTGTCTAGGATATTATAAATCTGAGTGATTAGGAATTAATACGTACCGTGTGTTCTTCGCATGTATAGCCTTGTTTCTCGATGAGTAAGCTACATATACCAACGTCATCAACCGAGTCACGTTGTTCGTTGAATGAATTCAGGTTACGAACAGCTCTTGATACCGAGAATAAGCATAATATTACAAGAAGAATAAAAGCAGTGGTACGTGTATAAGCCATAATTGTGTTTGTGTGTTCCTTCTACACCATTGAATCATACCACATCTTATATATAGAGCAATTAATGCCAATGACATTGAGATAAGAGCAAATTTGTAATCACGGTTCCTATCATGTTATTGTGAGTAGGCCTCTAGTATGATATCAATCTCGAAGTGTCGATAAGACATACTTATTTACATTATGACGTGTAATTGGAAGAGTTTCTATGTTTACGTGATCAATTAAGTCCTAAAATAATGTCATTGTAGATAATTCCTTAAAGTAAATATAGATTATTATATATGTAGAGGAGGTAAATTAGGATATTTGGTCATGAACGTTGAGACCAGCTGTAGTTTAAAACTTAACCACACTGCACACTTAGCTAGTTATATTTGTGTGTAATAACACGAAAATATATGCGTTCGTAACTAACAGTAATATATTCTTATTGTAACTATGGAATAAAAGAAGGTTATCCATATAAAAGAATTAAATTGCATAATATATACAGTTAATGATAATGATTTGATTTTTATTAAACGTAAATGTACTTAATTAATATTTCCAAGACTTAAAAGAAAACTTCAGTGTTAGAAGAAAAGTATTTTACTTGTAATATAAAGTACTTAAAGTCAAAATAATATTTTCAAGACTTAAAAAAAAAAAAAAAAATTATCTGTTAATGATTTATTAATAACTGAAATTAATAAAAAAATATAATTAACTTAATAAATACGTTGGGTCAACATAGAAACCTACTCAATCATAAATCTCTAAAACTCTATATTTCTTTTGAGGTAAGGTGGTTTTCCTCTTCTAACTACTTATTATAAGAAAGTATTTTTTTTTTAACGGCAAACTTTGCATCAGTGTATCATTTATTTCAACGAAATTCATCATTTGCATACACACGCGTTCGGGAGGAAACCCGAATCGCATTACAGAAACCCGATCCTTTAACCATCCCAAGTGGCAGGCGGACCAGGTTTGAATCCTGAATGGATCCCGGAGAAAATCCCCCTGTGGTCAATCTGGATATCCATATTTCGTGCAGATTAATTAATAGGATGGGCAGAGCGAGACTCGAACCCATGACCTAACCCCTAGCCCGAAAACACAAGGTGAAGGGAATGTCGAACTCTGTGGTTTCACAAGTCATTAAACTAAATGACTTTAGCATTTACATGGTTGCTAATTTTACTTATTATCAATTATTTATATTCTTACACCTATATAATATACTATATACTACCATTAAGACAAATGAATATCCCTGATACCACGTGTAGAATCGTTTCAGGTCCACCAACATGTACAACATGTAAGCTCATGAGTTCCACATTACTCTAAAACCAATTGGTGATAGAGTGAGGTTCTCATAAGCTTATATACATACATTTCTTTCTATCAGTTTCCGATGTGGGACTACTTTGCATTTCCTTAACCGATTATCTCCAACAATTATTGCCTCATAATACACATACAATACGCACCACATTTTATGTGGATACAAATACATATGTGCAAATCCTTTTTAGTGCAATTTCTACTATTCCTGATGCTTTGATATAGAAAAAATTGAGCAAGCAAAATGTAATGTTTTACATCAATTTGTTTGTAGCCGAGAGCCGACTGGCTCTGATCAATTGACCAAGAAATCGAGTTCCCCATTATAGCGCGCCATCTCAAGTTCAAAAGGGCTACAGCAACATTCTCATTGGAGTCTTTAAAAAGGTCCAACACTCTAAATTTAGCTTCTAAATCTTCTGCGTATTTGAACTCACCCTCGAAAAATTGTAAGTTTTCACCAATATCTTGTTCGGATGACATAATTTGTATACTCATAACTTGCAATGTCTGTGTAGCAGTGTTGTAAAAACCACGATCCACGTATTCTGAGAAGACATAACCACATGTTGCATTAGGTGTGACTTGTTCTTTGTGCATACGATCCATAACAATTATGTCAATCCTATCTTGTAAAGAGAAAAGGGAAATCACTTGAAGAGTTGAAGTCGACTACAAGGAGAGGAAGCAAAATATTATCTATCACGTGACATTTGCAATGATTGACGAGTCACCCAAGATTAATCAGTTGTTAGGTCTCCAATGATGCGATAATCTAGACAAGAACTCATGATGCCAATCGGCTAATCGATAGTTCTAAATTTAGGTTTGAAAAAAAGAATTAAACCATTATTCATCAAGTCTGTCTTCACAAAAAATTGCAAGTACACTCCTAAAATACTTCTAATTGTAATTGTACATGTTTAAGCTAAGAGTACGCGTACTCGTGAATCTCTCATACATGAGACCAATTAACTATTAAAATTGTCAAAATATGTAGAAAGACCGTACCTTCATAAAATGAATAAACTTTTTTCAAAAATCAATGATCGTTAAATATTACAAAGTCTAAAATGTCCAAAGTTTAAGATGGCATTTGTACGGTTGTACCTAATTATTAGATGTTACAGCAATGACAATGGAGTGTGTTAAATCTTCTACAACTTCGTTATGCAAGTAACAAGATTTGGTCATTTCGATACAATCATTGTAAAAAACGACATTTAATTTAATAAAAATATAATACAGGATAGCGACGAACAAATGATCCTATCACAACCAGATACCATTTCAAAATTCCAGATGACTGGTACTTGGTGATCAAATTCATCATACTGAACCCTATGATTCAAACCATGTATGATAATCGATCATGACACATAGGAACTTTCAGAAATCCTCACAACACATTCAATTAAAGTCAGTTTAATTCTCGCATATATAAACTAAACCAATGGGCATACATAGCATTCATTTGAAAGAATCTTAATGGGTGTCGTCCGAAGTTAAATAAATACTGGAATTGCACTAAGAAGATAATTTACAGACCAAAACTTTTCATTTAACCGGCTTTAAGCAGGAAAATTAGGGTAGATTACAGTGGCAGCAGTAGCCAAGTAACCAATCTGAACCAAAGCTTCATTCCATCTCAGTGTCGAACACATGCCCTCTTTAATGAGCTTTCACTCATGAGGAACCTTGATGAACATCCACAGTGAAGGTCAAGCGGACATTGGGAACCAATGTTGGGGCCACATGGGATATGATCGCTTAAATAGACTCATGCAAACAGTGTCGTTTTGCTGAAGGACACCATTCAATATGCACTTCATTGCACCTGAAGAATTGCATAAAAAATTCAGAATCAGTGAATGTCTTTAAACTGTACCCGCAGAAGTAAGTTAACAAGCCGCATTAGTGATCATTTTTAGCAATAAAAATTGCATTAAGTAAAAAAAAATATGATCTACTTTTGTTTCTTTAGATCAATCCATCATCATTTCCCAAAGGCATATCAGAAAAAAGTGGATATGAGCCAAAACTCAGAAGTGGGTTGGGATAATGGGGACAAACTAGCAAACTTTGGTATGAGCCAAAATCCAAACTCTTGTAATTCATTTCACAATATATATTGAAATAGAAATAGAATACAGTGTTATATAACATCAAAACTACAATGTCACCAAATTCATATTGTCTGCTCTCTTTATGGATAGATGGATCGAAAAGGTTGTATGAATTACATATAGATTCGGGGTGACTTTTGACCCAACGAAGAATTCAATCAGCAAAAAGAATTTGTACCAAATTGTCAAAGCTATGCAATTGTCTAAAAATGTAAGCTTATAAGTAATGCATTCACTATCCAACTACTTTTTGAAAAATTTATTGGACACGCATTAAATAAATTAACATATCATTTTACATCACACATTATATCTAATTAATTTTTCATTACACATCATATTCATCATAAAGGATCTAAACATTATATCAAATTAATTTTTTCTAGAACAAAACTCATGTAATGAAGACACAGCTGGTGAACACGGTAGAAGATACATGATCATGTAATAAAACTTCATGCAACAAGCAGGGGTGGCAGTATCGCAAACGTCTTTGAATTACGTATGTGTTGCAAAAGACATTAGCAATCCAACGACCTTGCTAGTTTCTAGAAATTTATCACATAATCATGTATTTCTACCGGGTTTACCAGTCGTATCTTCATTACATGAGTTTTATCTTAAAAAAAATTTGATATGATGTTGAGGAATTTTTTTTATGACTATGATGTGTAATGAAAATTTGTTAGATATAATGTTGAAGAATATGATATGTGACGGAAAATGATATGTTAATTTATTGAATGCATGTCGGATAAATTTTTCAAATAATAGTTAAATAATTAATGCATTACTTATAAGCTAATGTACTGGTGCATAGCTTTGGTAGCCTGGTGCAAATTCTTGTCCTGTTACATTTTTGTACTGTTACATATAGATGTGGGGTGACTTTTGACCCAATTGAAGAATTGTAATTTAATTTTCAGAAAAATATTGTTTTAAATTGGCCCATTTTTATTAAACAAGGCCAAAATTGACCTAATCTTAGCCATCATGAAAACCATGAAACAATCGCATGATAACTTCCAAAAAACATGAAACCCTGAAAGACATGTATGGAAGAAAGCAAATCCAAATAGAACCATACCATGTGTACCAACGGGCTCTTTAATGCGACCACGACGACCCAATTTTGTCCATACTTCCACAGGCTATATATACAAACAACAATAAAGGGTTCTCATTTAATTAAACATACTTTAGAAATCAATGTAATAATAACATCAGAGAAATACATACCTTGAACCATCTCACATCCTCTGGATTATGAAACATATATCTTACCGCCGCTTTTGATTTTGAAACACGTTGGGGATAACTGTATAATACATAATCAAATTAAAACATAGTAATACAATAATACATTCAGATATTTATAGATAAGTGAGGTGATTCTTACCCAGTTAAAATGATCCTCTTAAGAATAATCTTATCAGGATTAATACTGTTTAATGAGCCAACAGCAGCCAGTACAGGTGCAACAGAATCACCTTTATTCTTCAAAGCGATTAACGGAGAAGGAGGAAATGAAATTGGTGCATATATTGAAGCTATCGAAAAACGTCCAGCGTGAAGAAATCTCTCCATCTTGTGTTTGTCTGAATTAAAATTGTCAGACGCAAAAGTAGGCCTGCAACATTAATTTTTAGGTTTTTGTCAACATATAGTATATAGTTGATATTGATATATATCATATGTAAAACACAAATGTTACCTTGTGACAAACTGCCTGAATCCAACATGAAATATTAGTTCTTCTTTGGCTTTTATCGGTTCACTGTATGTCTCATGCTTCTTTATCCTGCAGATACAAAACATTCATATTATTAAGCATTTTTTTCCCAAAAAGAAAAGAGATTTTTTTATCATTTTATATGCTTCAATCTTATATAAAACAGCATAATCAAAAAGCACAAGTTTATTATCTTACTTGAAGTGAAGGACAGAAATTTTTGATTCATGCTGCAAAAGACCACATGCAATAACTGGCATTGTCTTCACCAAAACACATAGTTTCGAAGCAATATGAGCTGGGACTTGACTGATATGCAGTGTGACATAAGAGTTTGCAGGTACACATTCATCTAAACTTCCTTGTTCCATATCTCGAGCTTTAGATAAAACATGTTTCTGTGTTCTATTGAAATTATCGAATGCGAAAATCCTTGCGTATTCTTGAGGTAAAGATTCCTGAAAATCAAGGGTAAAAGTTAAAGAAAAGCTAAAAGCAATGAAATTTAAGGTGTGAAATTGAATAAAGCGTATACTTTAGGGTCCCATGAAGAAGTACGAAACGACTTTAAGCCCCTGTATTTAGCAAATCGTTTTCGAGCAGGAACGTCTACTGGAGCATCCACTTCATCTGGATATTCTGAAATGCAACAACCAACACAGTTATGAACAAGGAAAGTTTTAAAAAAATGTTTTCATTATCATCGATTATATATAATAATATAATAACTGATTGTGCACATTGTATTTCATTAAGAAATAATCAATACCTTTGTCTTCAGCATGTTCCTCTTTTATTTTCAGAATCTCTTCCTCTATCTGCTCCTTCGTCAAGTTATCATTATCCTGCAAGCCAAATGATACAACTTCATTTACAATGCAGCAAAGGTACAAATTATTAGGACATTATACGAAAAGATGTCTTAACCTACCATTATCATAGAATCAGGTTCAGTTTCATCGTCAGAATCTCTAAGCTTGAGTGAAGCCTGGTCAAACTCAAAGTCAAAGTCCCTACCATTATCACCATTACCTTGACCAGTCAACTCATCATGTTCACCTTCGTCAACATTCATATCATTATCTGAACCATCATCATCCTCACTATCTGAACCAGACACATCAGAATCGTCCACAATCCAAGCAGCCTATAAATTCAACATCATATCATATATGTCAAGATAACATTATTAAATTGGAAATATATTAAAAACATTATTTAGACTATTTACCAACCTGATATTCAGAAGTACCCCGAGGAAGAGACCTCTTTTTTTGCTTCTTTTCTTTATGTAGTCTATCAGCTTCTGCCATTTCTGCCTCTGTTGGCCATGTCTATAAAAATAAAAAGTAAAAAAAGATTTACCATCTGTAAATATCAACTTAACAGAAGACCACAGTTGACATTTGATTTATCTAAAATTTGACTTAAATACTTAACAATTTATAAATGGTGATCTAAAGACAATTTGGAAAAAAAAAAGGCTATAAAAAGGATAGAAAAGGAGAATAGGTAGAAAAAAACAGATTAAAAATGGTACTCTGTTAAAACTCAAGGGTGAAATAAAACAAATTACAAATTAGAAAGATAAAAGAAGACATATGTTGACATTACCTGTTCGCCTTCTAGAGGATCGGGTATATTTTCAACAAGTAAAGGTTCTTGCTTCATAGGATCCGGAATCAAAGTTTTGATGACCTGTTAAATTTACAAAATACAATATTACATTACAATATAAAGTAAGTAACAAACAAACAAACAATGTCGAAAAGTTACCAGAAATTAAAAGGAAATATATACCTGTGAATCATTAACTTCATCAGCATCCATAAAATCCCCACGTTTTTTCACATTTAATGAACACGGATCCTTAAGAAGTTCAATCTTGCCCAACTGAAAATCCCCAGCACCTGATACATGAACCTGATGAAAACTAGGTTAGACACTAAACCAGAAAGTGGCAGAACTTATTTTAAATAAAATAAAAAAAATACCAATTGATTGACTGAGAGATTGCGAGCACGAAGATAACCAGTGATGAGAAGAGTACAGTATCCAGCACCATCAGCCACCATGTCAACCTGCAATTATATTATACAATTTACAATTCATAATAATAAATAAATACAACTTTCAAATTTACAAATACACGTTTTTTAAGTCTTTTTATAAGCAAAAAAAAAAAATTACCTTTTGAGACATGAGGTAAGGACGTTGAGTACGCCAATGAGGTATTGTGACACGTTGTTCCTTGTAAAACGATAAGAACTACATACAAACCAATACATAGTAAGAGACAGAGTTAAACAACATGAAATAGACAGAGTTAAACAACATGAAATAGACAGAGTTAAACAACATGAAATAACTGGCAGATATACAAAAACGCTAATACCCTTGTTGTATACATGTAAGACAATAAGAACAGATAGATAAAGTTCATTAATACCCTTTTTGTATACATGTAAGACAATAAGTTAGATTGAAAGTAAGGTGTAAAACTGTAAAATAAAAAGTATAGTGTGATGATTACATTTTATTAAGTTGTGTGTTTTTTTGTCTGAGGACAATAAAATTGAGACGGATGGAAAAATAAATAAAAATTGGTATGTCAAATATGATAATAAAATTAAACCTTTTCAATAATAATTTAATCCATATCCAATTTCATATCACAACAAATTAAAAACTTATGTATAAAGATAGAACTTTGGACAACTTTTGAGCTATTTGACCCACTTTGAAAATAATAACAGGCAAAATCGGCCCGTTCTAATTAGATGTCAACTTAGTCAAGTTATTTCTTGGTATTTGGGAGATTAACCTTTCGCAAGTCGTCTTTTGTATCTGCCGGGTAAACTTTACAGTCCTCGGGAAACTGGTCTGCAAGGCTAGAAATACACGTCTTCTTTAAATCATTTCTTTTCTTTAAATCAGACGGTAAATCCTACAGTAAAACAGATAAAAAAAATATTACCTTTTCGATACAATCAAGATACCTTTTTCTTGACATAACATGTAATAAGCAATTAAATTCATTTAAAAGTACTTACTCGAAGAAAAACAGTCGAACTTGGTAAACCAAGAGATCTAAACACAGACAGACACTGAGATCCAAATTCATCTATGTAATTATTGGAACCACTTTTGTCACTTGAACATTTAGCAGAAGCCACAAATACAATCAAATCTGCAATCTACAATAAAGTTTGAATTATAATTTAACTCAATCAACCAAAAAAAAAACCATAACATAATAACATGTATATATAGTGTTACAAAAGCTAATTTAACTACCTTGGCCATCTCCATACATGCCATTAAATCACCATGAGGTGCTTCAAGAACCTATAAATAAACCAAAAGTTTACTGAAATTATCACCCATTGCAAATTTAAATAGAAGATAAACAAGTAATAATGAGAAAGTAATATCAAATATATTAACATACTGTAGCTCGTAGCCTATACTCAGATGATACAATTGCTGGGAATTGATTTCCATTATTCTCATTAGACAATGATGCCAAAAGATCCTTTGTTACCGAGCTTACATTTGTCAAAGCAGATAGACCAAATATAACCTGATTAAAAGATTAAAACTTTAAATCCCAAACAAATATATATTCACAAGGGCAGTGTAGTAAATAAATTCTAAAAGAAAAAGTACACACAATAACACGGGGAGCACTAGTTGTTCCACTTGAAGTCCTTTTTTCTTTCATAAGAGCTGCTCTCTTTTGGTCTCTCATCTACATTATTTAATTCATTCAACTTAGAATATAGTTAACAGATCAAATTTCAATATGAATTATTATGATTTTTCACAGCTAAAAAATGAAGTTTACACATTACCATTTTGCTATGTTGCAGACGAGCAGCCCGAGCTCCCTTCATCACATTGCGATCAGGTTTGCTAATCTTGCTCTTATCTATATTCCAATAACACAAATTTAAACATAGGATAGATAAAACTTGATACTAGCTATCATTTGTTCAGCCACAGTGGGTATGTATTACATGTCTGTCACTTATGAGGCACAAAAAGGTCCAAAAAATTTAAAGCAGCTCATATATATGTAAAGCATAACATATATATATAGAGGTTTATGAATTATAAATGGCATATATGCAAATTTATAAGTTTCCAAAACGAAATGTTAACAAATACATTGTTACACGTATGTATAACACATATATATATATCACCCTGTCCTACTTAGGTCAACATTGTGAACAAATTACTCCTTTACAAGAAAGTTATCAGCAACTTGTTCTAATATTCTACTTATCGTTCCTCAAAATTTTCATAACTCTTGTTAAGTTTATAAGGAAATTAACTTGGTGCTGTACATTTAGCACAAATCATTTCTCAAATTATTATAATTAACAAAAGATGTTAAAACAAAATACGTGAGTATAGAAGTAGAACCTTTAACACAAGTTTTGTGAAGGTTGCGAGAAGATTTAGAAGCAAAACGAGTTTTGTGTGATTTATTAACTTGATCTCTAGAACCACCCGCCATTGTTGCCGGAGGTGCGGAACACGAATGAGGGAGGCAATAAACCCTAACTTAAGACTTGAAAAGAAAAGAGATTGAATAAATGTTTATCGAATATTTTATAGATCGGGCCGGGTTGTAATTTGCAACAATTGGGTCCGCTTGATATACCCACTCGTAGATTTGTGGACGTTGCGTGGGCCGAACATACGGAGGCCTTTTGTTTTAGGGTAATGTACATAGTAAAGAAGTAGTCCAACTAGTTTAATTCCTACATTTTTGCGAGTTTCATTAAAGTATGAAATTTAAAAAAAAATTATTAGTAGGTGTTAATTTCGAAAAATCCTTAATAACAATTAAAGATAAAATGTCTCTTCCAGATCCTCCGAAACAAATTGGAACTGTTAAGGAGTACTATGAGAAATTTAATGCTTGGTTTAAAAAGATGAAAAATTTTGTAGAATATACGGACTTTTATGGTACTCAACTATTTGTTTCGGGGTTACGGTATGAAATTAAGAAAGACGTTATCCTCTTCAGACCCAAAAATCTTCGCGATGCATATTGTTTGGCAGCTTTACAAGAAGATATGCAAGCGGTTGTGCAACGAAAGTCAACAAATCTTTCTATCTCAACACCATGTGCGAGTGTCCAATCCATAAAAGATATATCTTCGTTATCTAATACCATGGCTTCTGTGAGTGCACCACAATTTAGCACTCAAATGACTCTCCGTACAACACTACTTGATAATGTGAACAAGAGCAATACAATGAGTTCAAAATGGTAGATAACTCAAATGGAGCTAGATGAAAGATTGTCGAAAAACTTTTGTCTTCATTGTGACAAAGTGTACACGCCTGGACATAAATGTAGTGGGCGACGTTTTACAATTGAAATATTGCCTACAACTGATTTTGAAATGCAAAATAGTTACGAAATTGTAAAACAAGAAGAACAAATAGTGGAGGACAAGCAGAACGACAATGCATAACAAACAATGAGGGATGATAAGGATAAAGAGGTGACTGATGTATTGATATACGATTTATTAATCTCTCCGAAAAATATTGTTGTGGATGCAAATGATGAGCCAGTTACGGTAAACACTGGAAATGATGAGATGGTTACGGTTGACACTGAAACCGTTGATGACGTTTTCCCACACG
This sequence comes from Rutidosis leptorrhynchoides, assembly GCF_046630445.1. Classification (NCBI taxonomy): domain Eukaryota; kingdom Viridiplantae; phylum Streptophyta; class Magnoliopsida; order Asterales; family Asteraceae; genus Rutidosis; species Rutidosis leptorrhynchoides. Next base: position 421,957,720 of record NC_092338.1, on the reverse strand, counting down.
CGCTGACAGAGTCAGAATTGTGTGATGATAATATGGTTCAGGAGATACAAAGTTCTATGCATGAGCCGGTTACACTATTTCAATGTGTGGATGCAATTTTAATTGAACCTAAATGTGATGTTGTCGTTTTTCCTTTGGGCTCACATCGAAATGGTGAAAACAAGGCTACACCGACACTTATAGAGGATGAAAACGAAAATGTATATGCGAGAAAATTTTATGTGCGAAATGAACATGCTTACACCTGTTGGGTCAAGCAACAACGAATGGAGCTTCACAACTTTCCGAAGGAAGCAACGAAAACTAACAGTTCTTGTGAATTCACGTGGCCAATTCATTTCGTCAATCGCGGAGAGCTAGTACCATTGAGCAAACTTTTTGGGATGCTGGGTTGCAAAGAGCGAATCCCGAATGCGTTAGAGTTTTATTTGTGGCCTAAATGGAAGACTAAACGCAGTCGTCCATACAATAGTCCGGTAGCATGCTATTACGTCGAAAGTATTATTTTTACAGAGAGCTACCACTACGGAGATCATCCGGACATGATCATGGTTGATGCTGCAGTTATTTTTGACCGAGAAAAATCTGTGACGCTTGTTAGCAGTTCGTTTGTGTTTGACAGGGGAAGATCTTTTCGTTGTTTAATCGGGTTCAAACTCACTACTGTTGTGAAGTCAATTGACATCACTACTGCTGTGATTCCGTCTCCAAGGAGATTCTTGAAGTTCAGAATCTTTTCATGGAGAATTGACTCTATTGTGGCCAACCTCACATTCGTTTTTGATCGAGGAAAGCTCATGATTATTGTTGAAAGCACGTTCGTTTTCGATCGTGGAAGGTTTTGGTGCGTTTTGGTTCGCCATGATCTACGATTAGCCATGAACACTGCTGCTACACATGCTTGGGGACAAGCATGTTTTGAAAGAACTCGAACCAATAGTCGAAAAATGACAAGATTTTTTTACCGGCAGTACACTGGTGCGGTGCGCCAAATTCCAGGTGTGGCGCACCATATAACTAAATTTGTCAATTTTAACATAAGTGAACTTTTCTAATGTTTCTTTGTTATGGTGCGACGCACTATTTCTCAGGTGCGGCGCCCCGGACCTGAAACTTCAGATTTTCAGTTTTAAAACATCTTTCTGTCCACAACAACAACAACAACAACAACAAAACCCAATACCACATAAGTGGTGTATGCGGGAGGTGAGATGTAGACAATCCTTCCCCTGTCCGAGAATAAAGACAAGTCGTTTCTATCCCAAACCAAGTTACTTAAATGTTCCAATACAACCCAAACAGGCCCGTTACATGTTTTAACATTAAAAGACATCTTAACATGATGTTAAATCACTACACAAGATTAACAACCATTACATAACCGAATTAATAATTTCGACCCAAATACAACAAAATATGGGTTAAGACTCAACAACCCAACCCAATATCAATAGCATGATCCCGGGAATTTGTCCATCCCCAACTAAGGCTAAAATCTAAGAGCTAAATCAACCAAGCTCGAGCAACTCTAATCCACCCTAACCTAGCAACTAGGTAGCTCCACACCAACAATACATATAAAAAGGTAAATAACGCGAGGGGTAAGCAATGCTTAGTGAGTGCAACAATTATACACATACGCATATAACTTAACTCGCAACCACCAAACAACATAGCATACAAGCACCACAACTAAACATCACAATGAGCATAACAACAACAAGATAATATGCTAAACAACAACACAATTGGTATGCTATAACATCACACACACACACACACACACACACACACACACACACCCCTCATGGTTAACCATAAGCTCACGGGAATGGTTCTCACAAATGAACCATCGGTGTTCACAACAACCATTAGTGCACATCCATGGCTAACACACATGTTAACGTCGTTGATTTTTCCGTTAAAATAGAGTCATGGGCATTTTTATCTTTTTATTTTTCTCCACTTTTTTATTTATTTAATTTATATTTCTCACCCTCAATTATTTAGCCATCTTCAAACCATCTTCATCACCAAAAATTATAAACACTAATCTTGAAAATAATTTAACTTAACGGAATTTTTTGACGTCCGTTAGTCTCGGGGACTGTACACTCAAAATGAGAAAACCACATGGACTGTTTGTTTAATTTTTTTAGTTAAAAAATGACATATAATTAGTTTTACTGGTGTAGTAGGTAACCGGTCACATTTTGTTTGCATTAACACACATTTTTAAAGTTTATACAAATGTATTTTTTTGAGTATATAGCATACATTAGAACAAAACTGAAAGTATATGACATATTTATAGCTTTAACCGTTTTATAAATCCACACAGAGTAAAAATATTACATTTGAACCATTACTGTCGAGGCCATGGGGGATAAGTACTAGTTGTCCCTTAAAGCTGATATCTAAAGTTAATAATTTCATACCAAACTTAATTTCTTGATGCAGTTTCAATGACTATTTACTTATACTTATTGTTTAGATACAAGGGAACAAAACCGTCGAAGTAAAGCTTTATAGGTGAGAACAAAATATTGAAGTTTTTTCTAGGTAATGAAAGATGATAAACTATACATTTCTTTAGCTTCAGCTTATGAAATGTCTTTGAAATGTTATAATATAGAACGTGAGAGACATCAATGAAAGGTTGGTCTAGGAAACTGCACCTTCATTTTTTACATATATTTCCGAGAAGATAAGATAATTTCTAATTAACAAGGTAAGGTTATAAAATTAAAATGTACACATTACATGGCATAAAACTGTTAGACTATATTTAGCCCATCTATTTATGTATTGGGCTTAGCTTGTGTCTCTACTAGGGCTTTGCAAGTATTTGTATTTATATATCAAACATTATGTAAGCCAAGTTGATTAATTCAATAATACAAATTGCTATTCACTTCACAACATGGTATCACGAGCCTTAACCTAAAAATATCCTAAACCACCATTTTTGCATACAGTAGCCGTCATTCTTCTCAAACACGAATCACCGCTTCAAACAAATAATATCTCTAGTAATAGTGTACCTCCGGCCACCGTCCCACTATTGAGTTTCCATCATATGACACGTAAGCTCTAACAATTCATTTACAGCCTACAACATCATCCCTCAATTGGATATATATACTATTATTTCTTTTATCCCATTTTATCGATCCATTACGTCATCCTACATATACAATACATATTGCTATACATCGACGGCATATTTTTTTCCTATTCCACATATCGTCGGCATTTTTTGTTTTTTATTTCTTTTCTTATTCCACAATATCAAAGGCAATTTATTCTCAATTAAATCGAATATGTATGGTCAACTGTTGTGGAATACGGACAATTCATCTATGAACACACATGCTCAATTACTTAAAGTTATTCAAGATCATAATCAAATAATAAATCAACAACAGGCTCAATGCTTTTACACAGCCCATCCTGCCGGGTGGCACATGGACACGGGTGCGTCTTCACATCTTGAAATGTCCCGTTCTTATTGATTAAAAACGTTCCATATTAATTGATTTCGTTGCGAGGTTTTGACCTCTATATGAGACGTTTTTCAAAGACTGCATTCATTTTAAAACAAACCATAACCTTTATTTCATCAATAAAGGTTTAAAAAGCTTTTCGTAGATTATCAAATAATGATAATCTAAAATATCCTGTTTACACGCGACCATTACATAATGGTTTACAATACAAATATGTTACAACGAAATAAGTTTCTTGAATGCAGTTTTTACACAATATCATACAAGCATGGACTCCAAATCTCGTCCTTATTTAAGTATGCGACAGCGGAAGCTCTTAATAATCACCTGAGAATAAACATGCTTAAAACGTCAACAAAAATGTTAGCGAGTTATAGGTTTAACCTATATATTATCAAATCATAATAATAGACCACAAGATTTCATATTTCAATACACATCCCATACATAGAGATAAAAAATCATTCATATGGTGAACACCTGGTAACCGACATTAACAAGATGCATATTTAAGAATATCCCCATCATTCCGAGACACCCTTCGGATATGATATAAATTTCGAAGTACTAAAGCATCCGGTACTTTGGATGGGGTTTGTTAGGCCCAATAGATCTATCTTTAGGATTCGCGTCAATTAGGGTGTCTGTTCCCTAATTCTTAGATTACCAGACTTAATAAAAAGGGGCATATTCGATTTCGATAATTCAACCATAGAATGTAGTTTCACGTACTTGTGTCTATTTTGTAAATCATTTATAAAACCTGCATGTATTCTCATCCTAAAAATATTAGATTTTAAAAGTGGGACTATAACTCACTTTCACAGATTTTTTACTTCGTCGGGAAGTAAGACTTGGCCACTGGTCGATTCACGAACCTATAACAAATATGTACATATATATCAAAGTATGTTCAAAATATATTTACAACACTTTTAATACATTTTGATGTTTTAAGTTTATTAAGTCAGCTGTCCTCGTTAGTAACCTACAACTAGTTGTCCACAGTTAGATGTACAGAAATAAATCGATATATATATTATCTTGAATCAATCCACGACCCAGTGTATACATATCTCAGTATTGATCACAACTCAAACTATATATATTTTGGAATCAACCTCAACCCTGTATAGCTAACTCCAACATTCACATATAGAGTGTCTATGGTTGTTCCGAAATATATATAGATGTGTCGACATGATAGGTCGAAACATTGTATACGTGTCTATGGTATCTCAAGATTACATAATATACAATACAAGTTGATTAAGTTATGGTTGGAATAGATTTGTTACCAATTTTCACGTAGCTAAAATGAGTAGTTTTTACCAATTTTGTTTTGCTCGCCATTTCTTCGTTTCTAATCCGTTTTGAGTGATTTAAGCGGCCACAGTTTTGTATTGAACTTGACTTTATGAAAATAAACAGAAAAGGTATAAGTTTATAGTCAAAAATACAAGTTACAAGTCATTTTTTAAAGAGGTAGTCATTTCCGTCGAAAGAACGACATCTTGATGACTGTTTTGAAAAACATACTTTCACTTTGAGTTTAACCATGATTTTTGGATATGGTTTCATGTTCATAAGAAAAATCATTTTTCCATAAGTATAGCTTTTAAATCAAAGTTTTTCATATTTTTTAATTATCCAAACCAAAACAGCCCCCGGTTGTAACTACGACGGCGTAAATCCGGTTTTATGGTGTTCATCGTGTTTTCGGGTTTTAAATCATTAAGTTAGCATATCATATAGATATAGATCATGTGTATAGTTGATTTTAAAAGTGTAGTTAGAAGGATTAACTTTATTTGCGAACAAGTTTAGAATTAACTAAACTATGTTCTAGTGATTACTAGTTTACCACTTCGAATATGATAGCTTTTTATGTATGAATCGAATGATGTTATGAACATCATTACTACCTTAAGTTCCTTGGATAAACCTACTGGAAAAGAGAAAAATGGATCTAGCTTCAACGGATCCTTGGATGGCTCGAAGTTCTTGAAGCAGAATCATGACATGAAAACAAGTTCAAGTAAGATCATCACTTGAAATAAGATTGTTATAGTTATAGAAATTGAATTAAAGTTTGAATATGATTATTACCTTGTATTAGAAATATAACCTACTGTAAGTAATAAAGGTTTCTTGATCTTGGATGATTACTTGGAATGGATTTAGAAAACTTGGAAGTAAACTTGCAATCTTGGAAGTATTCTTGATTTTATGAAACTAGAACTTTTGGAATTTATGAAGAACACTTAGAACTTGAAGATAGAACTTGAGAGAGATCAATTAGATGAAGAAAATTGAAGAATGAAAGTGTTTGTAGGTGTTTTTGGTCGTTGGTGTATGGATTAGATATAAAGGATATGTAATTTTGTTTTCATGTAAATAAGTCATGAATGATTACTCATATTTTTGTAATTTTATGAGATATTTCATGCTAGTTGCCAAATGATGGTTCTCACATGTATTAGGTGACTCACATGGGCTGCTAAGAGCTGATCATTGGAGTGTATATACCAATAGTACATACATCTAAAAGTTGTGTATTGTACGAGTACGAATACGGGTGCATACGAGTAGAATTGTTGATGAAACTGAACGAGGATGTAATTGTAAGCATTTTTGTTAAGTAGAAGTATTTTGATAAGTGTCTTGAAGTCTTTCAAAAGTGTATGAATACATATTAAAACACTACATGTATATACATTTTAACTGAGTCGTTAAGTCATCGTTAGTCGTTACATGTAAGTGTTATTTTGAAACCTTTAGGTTAACGATCTTGTTAAATGTTGTTAACCCAATGTTTATCATATCAAAAGAGATTTTAAATTATTTTATTATCATGATATTATGATGTACGAATATCTCTTAATATGATATATATATACATTAAATGTCGTTACAACGATAATCGTTACATATATGTCTCGTTTCAAAATCATTAAGTTAGTAGTCTTGTTTTTACATATGTAGTTCATTGTTAATATACTTAATGATATGTTTACTTATCATAATATCATGTTAACTATATATATAACCATATATATGTCATCATATAGTTTTTACAAGTTTTAACGTTCGTGAATCACCGGTCAACTTGGGTGGTCAATTGTCTATATGAAACCTATTTCAATTAATCAAGTCTTAACAAGTTTGATTGCTTAACATGTTGGAAACACTTAATCATGTAAAATAACAATTTCATTTAATATATATATATAAACATGGAAAAGTTCGGGTCACTACAGTACCTACCCGTTAAATAAATTTCGTCCCGAAATTTTAGGCAGTTGGAGGTGTTGACGTATCTTCTGGAAATAAATGCGGGTATTTCTTCTTCATCTGATCTTCTCATTCCCAGGTGAACTCGGGTCCTCTACGAGCATTCCATCGAACCTTAACAATTAGTATCTTGTTTTGTTTAAGTCTTTTAACCTCACGATCCATTATTTCGACTGGTTCTTCGATGAATTGAAGTTTTTCGTTGATTTGGATTTTGTCTAACGGAATAGTGAGATCTTCTTTAGCAAAACATTTCTTCAAATTCGAGACGTGGAAAGTGTTATGTACAGCTGCGAGTTGTTGAGGTAACTCAAGTCGGTAAGCTACTGGTCCGACACGATCAATAATCTTGAATGGTCCAATATACCTTGGATTTAATTTCCCTCGTTTACCAAATCGAACAACGCCTTTCCAAGGTGCAACTTTAAGCATGACCATCTCTCCAATTTCAAATTCTATATCTTTTCTTTTAATGTCAGCGTAGCTCTTTTATCGACTTTGGGCAGTTTTCAACCGTTGTTGAATTTGGATGATCTTCTCGGTAGTTTCTTGTATTATCTCCAGACCCGTAATCTGTCTATCCCCCACTTTACTCCAACAAATCGGAGACCTGCACTTTCTACCATAAAGTGCTTCAAATGGCGCCATCTCAATACTTGAATGATAGCTGTTGTTGTAGGAAAATTCTGCTAACGGTAGATGTCGATCCCAACTGTTTCCGAAATCAATAACACGTGCTCGTAGAATGTCTTCAAGCGTTTGTATCGTCCTTTCGCTCTGCCCATCAGTTTGTGGATGATAGGCAGTACTCATGTCGAGACGAGTTCCTAATGCTTGTTGTAATGTCTGCCAGAATCTTGAAATAAATCTGCCATCCCTATCAGAGATAATAGAGATTGGTATTCCATATCTGGAGACGACTGTAGTGACCCGAACTTTTCCATGTTTATATATATTAATTGAGATTGATATTTACATGATTAAATGTTTCCAATATGTTAAGCAATCAAACTTGTTAAGACTTGATTAATTGAAATATGTTTCATATAGACAATTGACCACCCAAGTTGATCGGTGATTCACGAACGTTAAAACTTGTAAAAACTATATGATGACATATATATGGATATATATATATATAGTTAACATGATACTATGATAAGAAAACATATCATAAAGTATATTAACAATGAACTACATATGTAAAAACAAGACTACTAACTTAATGATTTTTGAACGAGACATATATGTAACGATTATCGTTGTAAAGACATTTAATGTATATATATCATATTAAGAGATATTCATACATGATAATATAATGATAATATAATAATTTAAAATCTCATTTGATATTATAAACATTGGGTTAACAACATTTAACAAGATCGTTAACCTAAAGGTTTCAAAACAACACTTACATGTAACGACTAACGATGACTTAACGACTCAGTTAAAATGTATATACATGTAGTGTATTTAGATGTATTAAAATACTTTTGGAAGACTTCAAGACATATATCAAAACACTCATACTTAACGAAAATGGTTACAGTTACTTTTCCATTCTTTTCTTTCATCAAGAATTCTAGTCGTATTCTTACCCGTATTATACACAGCTTCAAAACGTACTTACTATGAGTATATACCAATAGGAACTAGCATGGGATTCCACTCTTGATTATGTCATGTATGACTAATCAATTTTAACTTCTACCATGAGCTAGTCAACTAACTAGAACTCCTTTTAACCCCACTCACCACTCACCAATTACCACTCATCATTCACTCCATTTCACTTCCAATTCTCTTTCTAATTCTCTCTCAACACACCCACACTATTATGAACGTATTTTTCCAGTAGTTAATCATCATCTTCATCAAAAATCACTTCAAGAATCAAGCTATAATCATCATAGGAAGAACACTTCAAGAACACTTCAAAAATCCCTTCAAGTTTACTAATTTACTTCCAAGCTTTCTAATCCATTCCAAGTAATCATCTAAGATCAAGAAACCTTTGTTATATACAGTAGGTTATTTTTCTTATTCAAGGTAATATTCATATTCAAACTTTGATTCAATTTCTATAACTATAAACTATCTTAATTCGAGTAAAAATCTTACTTGAACTTGTTTTTGTGTCATGATCCTACTTCAAGAACTTTCAAGCCATCCAAAATCCTTTGAAGCTAGATCATTTCTTGTCACTTCCAGTAGGTTTACCTACTAAACTTGAGGTAGTAATGATGTTCATAACATCATTCGATTCATATATATAAAACTATCTTATTCGAAGGTTTAAACTCGTAATCACTAGAACATAGTTTAGTTAATTCTAAACTTGTTCGCAAATAAAAGTTAATCCTTCTAACTTGACTTTTAAAATTAACTAAACACATGTTCTATATCTATATGATATGCTAACTTAATGATTTAAAACCTGGAAACACGAAAAACACCGTAAAACCGGATTTACGCCGTCGTAGTAACACCGCGGGCTGTTTTGGGTTAGTTAATTAAAAACTATGATAAACTTTGATTTAAAAGTTGTTATTCTGAGAAAATGATTTTTATTATGAACATGAAACTATATCCAAAAATTATGGTTAAACTCAAAGTGGAAGTATGTTTTCTAAAATGGTCATCTAGACGTCGTTCTTTCGACTGAAATGACTACCTTTACAAAAACGACTTGTAACTTATTTTTCCGACTATAAACCTATACTTTTTCTGTTTAGATTCATAAAATAGAGTTCAATATGAAACCATAGCAATTTGATTCACTCAAAACGGATTTAAAATGAAGAAGTTATGGGTAAAACAAGATTGGATAATTTTTCTCATTTTAGCTACGTGAAAATTGGTAACAAATCTATTCCAACCATAACTTAATCAACTTGTATTGTATATTATGTAATCTTGAGATACCATAGACACGTATACAATGTTTCGACCTATCATGTCGACACATCTATATATATTTCGGAACAACCATAGACACTCTATATGTGAATGTTGGAGTTAGCTATACAGGGTTGAGGTTGATTCCAAAATATATATAGTTTGAGTTGTGATCAATACTGAGATACGTATACAATGGGTCGTGGATTGATTCAAGATAATATTTATCGATTTATTTCTGTACATCTAACTGTGGACAACTAGTTGTAGGTTACTAACGAGGACAGCTGACTTAATAAACTTAAAACATCAAAATATATTAAAAGTGTTGTAAATATATTTTAAACATACTTTGATATATATGTATATATTGTTATAGGTTCGTGAATCAACCAGTGGCCAAGTCTTACTTCCCGACGAAGTAAAAATCTGTGAAAGTGAGTTATAGTCCCACTTTTAAAATCTAATATTTTTGGGATGAGAATACATGCAGGTTTTATAAATGATTTACAAAATAGACACAAGTACGTGAAACTACATTCTATGGTTGAATTATCGAAATCGAATATGCCCCTTTTTATTAAGTCTGGTAATCTAAGAATTAGGGAACAGACACCCTAATTGACGCGAATCCTAAAGATAGATCTATTGGGCCTAACAAACCCCATCCAAAGTACCGGATGCTTTAGTACTTCGAAATTTATATCATATCCGAAGGGTGTCCCGGAATGATGGGGATATTCTTATATATGCATCTTGTTATTGTCGGTTACCAGGTGTTCACCATATGAATGATTTTTATCTCTATGTATGGGATGTGTATTGAAATATGAAATCTTGTGGTCTATTGTTACGATTTGATATATATAGGTTAAACCTATAACTCACCAACATTTTTGTTGACGTTTAAAGCATGTTTATTCTCAGGTGAATATTAAGAGCTTCCGCTGTTGCATACTAAAATAAGGACAAGATTTGGAGTCCATGTTTGTATGTTATTGTGTAAAAACTGCATTCAAGAAACTGATTTCGATGTAACATATTTGTATTGTAAACCATTATGTAATGGTCGTGTGTAAACAGGATATTTTAGATTATCATTATTTGATAATCTACGTAAAGCTTTTTAAACCTTTATTTATGAAATAAAGGTTATGGTTTGTTTTAAAAATGAATGCAGTCTTTGAAAAACGTCTCATATAGAGGTCAAAACCTCGCAACGAAATCAATTAATATGGAACGTTTTTAATCAATAAGAACGGGACATTTCAGTTGGTATCAGAGCGTTGGTCTTAGAGAACCAGAAAATTTGCATTAGTGTGTCTTATCGAGTTTGTTAGGATGCATTAGTGAGTCTGGACTTCGACCGTGTTTTCTTTAAAAATGATTGCTTAACATTTTTGTTGGAAACTATATATTTTTAACATATGAATATTATGTGATATAATAATCTCTTAACGTGTTTGATATTATGTGATAGATGTCTACCTCTAGAACAAGTCCCATTGACTCACCTAATAATAATGAAGAGTCAAATGTAAATTGGAATGATTCGTGGACTGATTCACAAGTTCCCGAAGAGGAACCGGAAGAAGAGTCGGAACCGGAAGAAGAATCGGATCCGGAAGAAGAATCGGAACCGGAAGAAGAAATAGAACCGGTGGGGGAAATAATAAAATGGTTAAGTAAAAGAAAATCCTCAACCAACCGACCAAGGTTAATTATGGTCAATGGTGTTTCCGCCAAGGAAGCAAAATATTGGGAGGATTACCAATTCTCCGATGAATCGGATTCCGACGAGAATTCCGATGATGTTATAGAAATTACCCCAACTGAATTTAAAAAGGCAAAAGAAAATAATAAGGGAAAGGGCATAAAAATAGAGAAATCTAATTCCAACCCCGATGAACTTTATATGTATCGTCAACCCCCGAAGTCCTTAAGTTGTAACAATGACCCGGGAACCTCTAAACCACCAGGTTTTTCTAAACCAATGTGGAAAATTACGGCTAGTATTAGGGGAACATCATATATCCCTAGAAACTTGGCAAAACGAACCAAAACCGAAGAAGAAGAAACAAGCGAGTCGGAATAAGATAGTTGTATTCGTGTGGTGTAATATATGTAATATAGTGTGCTTATGCTTTATGATATATGTAAAAATTGCTTGTACTAATAAGTATATTTTTTTTTATGAATCTAACTCTTGTCTATTTTACAGTATAAAAACACAAAATGGATAGACAACCCAATATTTTAAGAGACCTACCCGGAGACATGATTGATGAAATCTTGTCTAAAGTCGGTCAGAATTCTTCGGCACAACTATTTAAGGCGAGATCAGTTTGTAAGACATTCGAAGAACGTTCCAAGAATGCCTTGGTTTATAAAAGGCTTTCGTTCGAAAGATGGGGGATATCACATTGGGAAATCCATAAGTTACGATGTGTTTACTTTGACGCATATATTGCGGGGAACCCAAATGCTATTTTACGCAATGGGTTAAGAAATTATTTTGACTCAATATATCCGAATATTGGACTTCGTGATTTAGAAAAAGCGGCTAACATGCAACATAAAGAAGCATGTTATGCTTACGGATTAGTAATGTTCGCTTCTCACCAAAGTGAGAACAAGAACATCGGCCTACAACTATTAAACAAAACGTTCCCACAAGTGACGGAGTCGGTAATTGGGGTAAGAAATGAGGTTTTTAGGTTATTACGAGACTGTTGGACATTACGTAACCCTCGTCCCTTTGACGACGTTACAACACGCTGTCTTATCAACGGCCATAACGGTTATGTTGCACAAGACCAAGGATGGGAAGTAGTCCTAGTAAAACCAGAATGCATGACTTGTTTCTGGACGTATGAATTACGTGTCTTTATTGCCTTTGCTGAACGACTTGTGTACTAGCTAGAATTGTCTTCACAAGTATCTTGTATCAAAGTTATTGTGTGCTATATTTCATGCTTTATGTAAAATAAGCGGTATTGTAAGTTTGTAAAATATTGTATAAAAGTTTGAACGCGAAATATTATTATAATCAGTTTTTCATATAGAATTGTAGTAGTTGAATTGTATATTAGCTACTAAGTATGAACTTAACGGGTAGGTACTACCCGAATTTAAACTTATAAAACGCTAATATGAAGAAAAAGCTTTTATAAATGAGTTCATATTATGCTACGAAATACTATTAACTACTCTTAATATTCTGTATGATTAACTTGTTCCATTTAACTATTTTGAAGGAAATGGCACCGACTACTCGACACACCGTGAATATGAATGAAGAGGAATTCCGTACTTTTCTAGCTTCAAACATAGCCGCAGTACAGGCTGCGCTACATACCAACAATAACCTTGGATCTAGCAGTACAGGAAATCGTGTAGGATGCACCTACAAAGAATTCACTGCCTGCAAACCTTTGGAATTTGATGGAACCGAAGGACCGATCGGATTGAAACGGTGGACCGAGAAGGTTGAATCGGTGTTTGCCATAAGTAAGTGTACTGAAGAGGACAAAGTGAAGTACGCTACGCATACCTTCACAGGTTCTGCGTTAACATGGTGGAATACCTATCTAGAGCAAGTGGGACAAGATGATGCGTACGCACTACCGTGGTCAGCATTCAAGCACTTGATGAACGAGAAGTACCGTCCCAGAACCGAGGTCAATAAGCTCAAGACAGAACTTAGAGGGTTACGAACCCAAGGATTTGATATTACCACGTACGAAAGACGATTCACAGAATTGTGCCTATTGTGTCCGGGAGCATTCGAAGATGAGGAAGAGAAGATCGACGCGTTTGTGAAAGGATTACCGGAAAGAATCCAAGAAGATATAAGTTCACACGAGCCCGCCTCCATACAACAGGCATGTAGAATGGCTCACAAACTAGTGAACCAGATTGAAGAAAGAATTAAAGAACGGACTGCTGAAGAGGCCAATGTGAAGCAAGTCAAAAGAAAGTGGGAGGAAAACGGTGATAAGAATCACCAATACAACAACAACAGCAATTACAACAATAATCGCAACAATTATCCCAACAATCGCAACATCAATCGCAACTACAACAAACGTCCCAACAACAACAACAACAACAACAACAACAACAACAACAACAACAACAACAACAGCAACTACAACAATCATCCCAACAACAATAATAACCGTAACAACAACAACAATCAGAAGCAGCTATGCCAAAGGTGTGAAAAGAATCACTCGGGGTTCTGCACCAAATTTTGCAACAAGTGTAAAAGAAATGGTCATAGCGCGGCGAAGTGTGAGGTCTACGGACCAGGGGTTAATAGAACGAAAGGAACAAATGGTGTCGGAACGAGTAATGGAGGAGCAAGTAGTGTCGGAGCAAGTTATGCCAATGTAGTTTGTTATAAATGTGGAAAACCAGGCCACATTATTAGAAATTGCCCGAACCAGGAGAACACGAATGGACAAGGCCGTGGAAGAGTTTTCAATATTAATGCGGTAGAGGCACAGGAAGACCCGGAGCTTGTTACGGGTACGTTTCTTATTGACAATAAATCTGCTTACGTTTTATTTGATTCGGGTGCGGATAGAAGTTATATGAGTAGAGATTTTTGTGCTAAATTAAGTTGTCCATTGACGCCTTTGGATAGTAAATTTTTACTCGAATTAGCAAATGGTAAATTAATTTCAGCAGATAATATATGTCGGAATCGAGAAATTAAACTGGTTAGCGAAACATTTAAGATTGATTTGATACCAGTAGAGTTAGGGAGTTTTGATGTGATAATCGGTATGGACTGGTTGAAAGAAGTGAAAGCAGAGATCGTTTGTTACAAAAATGCAATTCGCATTATACGAGAAAAAGGAAAACCCTTAATGGTGTACGGAGAAAAGGGCAACACGAAGCTACATCTTATTAGTAATTTGAAGGCACAAAAACTAATAAGAAAAGGTTGCTATGCTGTTCTAGCACACGTCGAGAAAGTACAAACTGAAGAAAAGAGCATCAATGATGTTCCCATTGCAAAAGAATTTCCCGATGTATTTCCGAAAGAATTACCGGGATTACCCCCACAGCGATCCGTTGAATTTCAAATAGATCTTGTACCAGGAGCTGCACCAATAGCTCGTGCTCCTTACAGACTCGCACCCAGCGAGATGAAAGAACTGCAAAGCCAATTACAAGAACTTTTAGAGCGTGGTTTCATTCGACCAAGCACATCACCGTGGGGAGCTCCTGTTTTGTTTGTCAAGAAGAAAGATGGTACATTCAGGTTGTGTATCGACTACCGAGAGTTGAACAAACTTACCATCAAGAACCGCTACCCCCTACCGAGAATCGACGACTTATTTGATCAACTACAAGGCTCGTCTGTTTATTCAAAGATTGACTTACGTTCCGGGTATCATCAAATGCGGGTGAAAGAAGATGATATTCCAAAGACTGCTTTCAGAACACGTTACGGTCATTACGAGTTTATGGTCATGCCGTTTGGTTTAACTAATGCACCAGCTGTGTTCATGGACCTTATGAACCGAGTGTGTGGACCATACCTTGACAAGTTTGTCATTGTTTTCATTGATGACATACTTATTTACTCAAAGAATGACCAAGAACACGGTGAACATTTGAGAAAGGTATTAGAAGTATTGAGGAAGGAAGAATTGTATGCTAAGTTTTCAAAGTGTGCATTTTGGTTGGAAGAAGTTCAATTCCTCGGTCACATAGTGAACAAAGAAGGTATTAAAGTGGATCCGGCAAAGATAGAAACTGTTGAAAAGTGGGAAACCCCGAAAACTCCGAAACACATACGCCAATTTTTAGGACTAGCTGGTTACTACAGAAGGTTCATCCAAGACTTTTCCAGGATAGCAAAACCCTTGACTGCATTAACGCATAAAGGGAAGAAATTTGAATGGAAGGATGAACAAGAGAAAGCGTTTCAGTTATTGAAGAAAAAGCTAACTACGGCACCTATATTGTCATTGCCTGAAGGGAATGATGATTTTGTGATTTATTGTGACGCATCAAAGCAAGGTCTCGGTTGTGTATTAATGCAACGAACGAAGGTGATTGCTTATGCGTCTAGACAATTAAAGATTCACGAGCAAAATTATACGACGCATGATTTGGAATTAGGCGCGGTTGTTTTTGCATTAAAGACTTGGAGGCACTACTTATATGGGGTCAAAAGTATTATATATACCGACCACAAAAGTCTTCAACACATATTTAATCAGAAACAACTGAATATGAGGCAGCGTAGGTGGATTGAATTGTTGAATGATTACGACTTTGAGATTCGTTACCACCCGGGGAAGGCAAATGTGGTAGCCGATGCCTTGAGCAGGAAAGACAGAGAACCCATTCGAGTAAAATCTATGAATATAATGATTCATAATAACCTTACTACTCAAATAAAGGAGGCGCAACAAGGAGTTTTAAAAGAAGGAAATTTAAAGGATGAAATACCCAAAGGATCAGAACAGCATCTTAATATTCGGGAAGACGGAACCCGGTATAGGGCTGAAAGGATTTGGGTACCAAAATTTGGAGATATGAGAGAAATGGTACTTAGAGAAGCTCATAAAACCAGATACTCAATACATCCTGGAACGGGGAAGATGTACAAGGATCTCAAGAAACATTTTTGGTGGCCGGGTATGAAAGCCGATGTTGCTAAATACGTAGGAGAATGTTTGACGTGTTCTAAGGTCAAAGCTGAGCATCAGAAACCATCAGGTCTACTTCAACAACCCGAAATCCCGGAATGGAAATGGGAAAACATTACCATGGATTTCATCACTAAATTGCCAAGGACTGCAAGTGGTTTTGATACTATTTGGGTAATAGTTGATCGTCTCACCAAATCAGCACACTTCCTGCCAATAAGAGAAGATGACAAGATGGAGAAGTTAGCACGACTGTATTTGAAGGAAGTCGTCTCCAGACATGGAATACCAATCTCTATTATCTCTGATAGGGATGGCAGATTTATTTCAAGATTCTGGCAGACATTACAGCAAGCATTAGGAACTCGTCTAGACATGAGTACTGCCTATCATCCACAAACTGATGGGCAGAGCGAAAGGACGATACAAACGCTTGAAGACATGCTACGAGCATGTGTTATTGATTTCGGAAACAGTTGGGATCGACATCTACCGTTAGCAGAATTTTCCTACAACAACAGCTACCATTCAAGCATTGAGATGGCGCCGTTTAAAGCACTTTATGGTAGAAAGTGCAGGTCTCCGATTTGTTGGAGTGAAGTGGGGGATAGACAGATTACGGGTCCGGAGATTATACAAGAAACTACCGAGAAGATCATCCAAATTCAACAACGGTTGAAAACCGCCCAAAGTCGACAAAAGAGCTACGCTGACATTAAAAGAAAAGATATAGAATTTGAAATTGGAGAGATGGTCATGCTTAAAGTTGCACCTTGGAAAGGCGTTGTTCGATTTGGTAAACGAGGGAAATTAAATCCAAGGTATATTGGACCATTCAAGATTATTGATCGTGTCGGACCAGTAGCTTACCGACTAGAGTTACCTCAACAACTCGCGGCTGTACATAACACTTTCCACGTCTCGAATTTAAAGAAATGTTTTGCTAAAGAAGATCTCACTATTCCGTTAGATGAAATCCAAATCAACGAAAAACTTCAATTCATCGAAGAACCCGTCGAAATAATGGATCGTGAGGTTAAAAGACTTAAGCAAAACAAGATACCAATTGTTAAGGTTCGATGGAATGCTCGTAGAGGACCCGAGTTCACCTGGGAGCGTGAAGATCAGATGAAGAAGAAATACTCGCATCTATTTCCAGAAGATTCGTCAACACCTTCAACAGCTTAAAATTTCGGGACGAAATTTATTTAACGAGTAGGTACTGTAGTGACCCGAACTTTTCCATGTTTATATATATTAATTGAGATTGATATTTACATGATTAAATGTTTCCAATATGTTAAGCAATCAAACTTGTTAAGACTTGATTAATTGAAATATGTTTCATATAGACAATTGACCACCCAAGTTGATCGGTGATTCACGAACGTTAAAACTTGTAAAAACTATATGATGACATATATATGGATATATATATATATATAGTTAACATGATACTATGATAAGAAAACATATCATAAAGTATATTAACAATGAACTACATATGTAAAAACAAGACTACTAACTTAATGATTTTTGAACGAGACATATATGTAACGATTATCGTTGTAAAGACATTTAATGTATATATATCATATTAAGAGATATTCATACATGATAATATAATGATAATATAATAATTTAAAATCTCATTTGATATTATAAACATTGGGTTAACAACATTTAACAAGATCGTTAACCTAAAGGTTTCAAAACAACACTTACATGTAACGACTAACGATGACTTAACGACTCAGTTAAAATGTATATACATGTAGTGTATTTAGATGTATTAAAATACTTTTGGAAGACTTCAAGACATATATCAAAACACTCATACTTAACGAAAATGGTTACAGTTACTTTTCCATTCTTTTCTTTCATCAAGAATTCTAGTCGTATTCTTACCCGTATTATACACAGCTTCAAAACGTACTTACTATGAGTATATACCAATAGGAACTAGCATGGGATTCCACTCTTGATTATGTCATGTATGACTAATCAATTTTAACTTCTACCATGAGCTAGTCAACTAACTAGAACTCCTTTTAACCCCACTCACCACTCACCAATTACCACTCATCATTCACTCCATTTCACTTCCAATTCTCTTTCTAATTCTCTCTCAACACACCCACACTATTATGAACGTATTTTTCCAGTAGTTAATCATCATCTTCATCAAAAATCACTTCAAGAATCAAGCTATAATCATCATAGGAAGAACACTTCAAGAACACTTCAAAAATCCCTTCAAGTTTACTAATTTACTTCCAAGCTTTCTAATCCATTCCAAGTAATCATCTAAGATCAAGAAACCTTTGTTATATACAGTAGGTTATTTTTCTTATTCAAGGTAATATTCATATTCAAACTTTGATTCAATTTCTATAACTATAAACTATCTTAATTCGAGTAAAAATCTTACTTGAACTTGTTTTTGTGTCATGATCCTACTTCAAGAACTTTCAAGCCATCCAAAATCCTTTGAAGCTAGATCATTTCTTGTCACTTCCAGTAGGTTTACCTACTAAACTTGAGGTAGTAATGATGTTCATAACATCATTCGATTCATATATATAAAACTATCTTATTCGAAGGTTTAAACTCGTAATCACTAGAACATAGTTTAGTTAATTCTAAACTTGTTCGCAAATAAAAGTTAATCCTTCTAACTTGACTTTTAAAATTAACTAAACACATGTTCTATATCTATATGATATGCTAACTTAATGATTTAAAACCTGGAAACACGAAAAACACCGTAAAACCGGATTTACGCCGTCGTAGTAACACCGCGGGCTGTTTTGGGTTAGTTAATTAAAAACTATGATAAACTTTGATTTAAAAGTTGTTATTCTGAGAAAATGATTTTTATTATGAACATGAAACTATATCCAAAAATTATGGTTAAACTCAAAGTGGAAGTATGTTTTCTAAAATGGTCATCTAGACGTCGTTCTTTCGACTGAAATGACTACCTTTACAAAAACGACTTGTAACTTATTTTTCCGACTATAAACCTATACTTTTTCTGTTTAGATTCATAAAATAGAGTTCAATATGAAACCATAGCAATTTGATTCACTCAAAACGGATTTAAAATGAAGAAGTTATGGGTAAAACAAGATTGGATAATTTTTCTCATTTTAGCTACGTGAAAATTGGTAACAAATCTATTCCAACCATAACTTAATCAACTTGTATTGTATATTATGTAATCTTGAGATACCATAGACACGTATACAATGTTTCGACCTATCATGTCGACACATCTATATATATTTCGGAACAACCATAGACACTCTATATGTGAATGTTGGAGTTAGCTATACAGGGTTGAGGTTGATTCCAAAATATATATAGTTTGAGTTGTGATCAATACTGAGATACGTATACAATGGGTCGTGGATTGATTCAAGATAATATTTATCGATTTATTTCTGTACATCTAACTGTGGACAACTAGTTGTAGGTTACTAACGAGGACAGCTGACTTAATAAACTTAAAACATCAAAATATATTAAAAGTGTTGTAAATATATTTTAAACATACTTTGATATATATGTATATATTGTTATAGGTTCGTGAATCAACCAGTGGCCAAGTCTTACTTCCCGACGAAGTAAAAATCTGTGAAAGTGAGTTATAGTCCCACTTTTAAAATCTAATATTTTTGGGATGAGAATACATGCAGGTTTTATAAATGATTTACAAAATAGACACAAGTACGTGAAACTACATTCTATGGTTGAATTATCGAAATCGAATATGCCCCTTTTTATTAAGTCTGGTAATCTAAGAATTAGGGAACAGACACCCTAATTGACGCGAATCCTAAAGATAGATCTATTGGGCCTAACAAACCCCATCCAAAGTACCGGATGCTTTAGTACTTCGAAATTTATATCATATCCGAAGGGTGTCCCGGAATGATGGGGATATTCTTATATATGCATCTTGTTATTGTCGGTTACCAGGTGTTCACCATATGAATGATTTTTATCTCTATGTATGGGATGTGTATTGAAATATGAAATCTTGTGGTCTATTGTTACGATTTGATATATATAGGTTAAACCTATAACTCACCAACATTTTTGTTGACGTTTAAAGCATGTTTATTCTCAGGTGAATATTAAGAGCTTCCGCTGTTGCATACTAAAATAAGGACAAGATTTGGAGTCCATGTTTGTATGTTATTGTGTAAAAACTGCATTCAAGAAACTGATTTCGATGTAACATATTTGTATTGTAAACCATTATGTAATGGTCGTGTGTAAACAGGATATTTTAGATTATCATTATTTGATAATCTACGTAAAGCTTTTTAAACCTTTATTTATGAAATAAAGGTTATGGTTTGTTTTAAAAATGAATGCAGTCTTTGAAAAACGTCTCATATAGAGGTCAAAACCTCGCAACGAAATCAATTAATATGGAACGTTTTTAATCAATAAGAACGGGACATTTCAACGACTTCCTTCAAATACAGTCGTGCTAACTTCTCCATCTTGTCATCTTCTCTTATTGGCAGGAAGTGTGCTGATTTGGTGAGACGATCAACTATTACCCAAATAGTATCAAAACCACGTGCAGTCCTTGGCAATTTAGTGATGAAATCCATGGTAATGTTTTCCCATTTCCATTCCGGGATTTCGGGTTGTTGAAGTAGACCTGATGGTTTATGATGCTCAGCTTTGACCTTAAAACACGTCAAACATTCTCCTACGTATTTAGAAACATCGGCTTTCATACCCGGCCACTAAAAACGTTTCTTGAGATCCTTGTACATCTTCCCCGTTCCAGGATGTATTGAGTATCTGGTTTTATGAGCTTCTCTAAGTACCATTTCTCTTATATCTCCAAATTTTGGTACTCAAATCCTTTCAGCCCTATACCGGGTTCCGTCTTCCCGAATATTAAGATGCTTCTCTGATCCTTTGGGTATTTCATCCTTTAAATTTTCCTCTTTTAAAACTCCTTGTTGCCCTCCTTTATTTGAGTAGTAAGGTTATTGTGAATCATTATATTCATAGATTTTACTCGAATGGGTTCTCTGTCCTTCCTGCTCAAGGCGTCGGCTACCACATTTGCCTTCCCCGGGTGGTAACGAATCTCAAAGTCGTAATCATTCAACAATTCAATCCACCTACGCTGCCTCATATTCAGTTGTTTCTGATTAAATATGTGTTGAAGACTTTTGTGGCGGTATATATAATACTTTTGACCCCATATAAGTAGTGCCTCCAAGTCTTTAATGCAAAAACAACCGCGCCTAATTCCAAATCATGCGTCGTATAATTTTGTTCGTGAATCTTCAATTGTCTAGACGCATAAGCAATCACCTTCGTTCGTTGCATTAATACACAACCGAGACCTTGCGTTGATGCGTCACAATAAATCACAAAATCATCATTCCCTTCAGGCAATGACAATATAGGTGCCGTAGTTAGCTTTTTCTTCAATAACTGGAACGCTTTCTCTTGTTCATCCTTCCATTCAAATTTCTTCCCTTTATGCGTTAATGCAGTCAAGGGTTTTGCTATTCTGGAAAAGTCTTGGATGAACCTTCTGTAGTAACAAGCTAGTCCTAAAAACTGGCGTATGTGTTTCGGAGTTTTCGGGGTTTTCCACTTTTCAACAGTTTCTATCTTTGCCGGATCCACCTTAATACCTTCTTTGTTCACTATGTGACCGAGGAATTGAACTTCTTCCAACCAAAATGCATACTTTGAAAACTTAGCGTACAATTCTTCCTTCGTCAATACTTCTAACACCTTTCTCAAATGTTCACCGTGTTCTTGGTCTTTCTTTGAGTAAATAAGTATGTCATTAATGAAAACAATGACAAACTTGTCAAGGTATGGTCCACACACTCGGTTCATAAGGTCCATGAACACAGCTGGTGCATTAGTTAAACCAAACGGCATGACCATAAACTCGTAATGACCGTAACGTGTTCTGAAAGCAGTCTTTGGAATATCATCTTCTTTCACCCGCATTTGATGATACCCGGAACGTAAGTCAATCTTTGAATAAATAGACGAGCCTTGTAGTTGATCAAATAAGTCGTTGATTCTCGGTAGTGGGTAGCGGTTCTTGATGGTAAGTTTGTTCAACTCTCGGTAGTCGATACACAACCTGAATGTACCATCTTTCTTCTTGACAAACAAAACAGGAGCTCCCCACGGTGATGTGCTTGGTCGAATGAAACCGCGCTCTAAAATTTCTTGTAATTGGCTTTGCAGTTCTTTCATCTCGCTGGGTGCGAGTCTGTAAGGAGCACGAGCTATTGGTGCAGCTCCTGGTACAAGATCTATTTGAAATTCAACGGATCCATGTGGGGGTAATCCCGGTAATTCTTTCGGAAATACATCGGGAAATTCTTTTGCGACGGGAACATCATTGATGCTCTTTTCTTCAGTTTGTACTTTCTCGACGTGTGCTAGAACAGCATAGCAACCTTTTCTTATTAGTTTTTGTGTCTTCAAATTACTAATAAGATGTAGCTTCGTGTTGCCCTTTTCTCCGTACACCATTAAGGGTTTTCCTTTTTCTCGTATAATGCGAATTGCATTTTTGTAACAAACGATCTCTGCTTTCACTTCTTTCAACCAGTGCATACCGATTATCACATCAAAACTCCCTAACTCTACTGGTATCAAGTCAATCTTAAATGTTTCGCTAACCAGTTTAATTTCTCGATTCCGACATATATTATCTGCTGAAATTAATTTACCATTTGCTAATTCGAGTAAAAATTTACTATCCAAAGGCGTCAATGGACAACTTAATTTAGCACAAAAATCTCTACTCATATAGCTTCTATCCGCACCCGAATCAAATAAAACGTAAGCAGATTTATTGTCAATAAGAAACGTACCCGTAACAAGCTCCGGGTCTTCCTGTGCCTCTGCCGCATTAATATTGAAAACTCTTCCACGGCCTTGTCCATTCGTGTTCTCCTGGTTCGGGCAATTTCTAATAATGTGGCCCGGTTTTCCACATTTATAACAAACTACATTGGCATAACTTGCTCCGACACTACTTGCTCCGCCATTACTCGTTCCGACACCATTTGTTTCTTTCGTTCTGTTAACCCCTGGTCCGTAGACCTCACACTTCGCCGCGCTATGACCATTTCTTTTACACTTGTTGCAAAATTTAGTGCAGAACCCCGAGTGATACTTTTCACACCTTTGGCATAGCTGCTTCTGATTGTTGTTGTTGTTGCGGTTATTATTATTGTTGGGATGATTGTTGTAGTTGCTGTTGCTGCTGTTGCTGTTGTTGTTGTTGTTGTTGTTGGGCTGTTTGTTGTAGTTGCGATTGATGCTGCGATTGTTGGGATAGTTGTTGCGATTATTGTTGTAATTGCTGTTGTTATTGTATTGGTGATTCTTATCACCGTTTTCCTCCCACTTTCTTTTGACTTGCTTCGCATTGGCCTCTTCAGCAGTCTGTTCTTTAATTCTTTCTTCAATCTGGTTCACTAGTTTGTGAGCCATTCTACATGCCTGTTGTATGGAGGCGGGCTCGTGTGAACTTATATCTTCTTGGATTCTTTCCGGTAATCCTTTCACAAACGCGTCGATCTTCTCTTCCTCATCTTCGAACGCTCCAGGACACAATAGGCACAATTCTGTGAATCGTCTTTCGTACGTGGTAATATCAAATCCTTGGGTTCGTAACCCTCTAAGTTCTGTCTTGAGCTTATTGACCTCGGTTCCGGGACGGTACTTCTCGTTCATCAAGTGCTTGAATTCTGACCACGGTAGTGGGTAAGCATCATCTTGTCCCACTTGCTCTAGATAGGTATTCCACCATGTTAACGCAGAACCTGTGAAAGTATGCGTAGCGTACTTCACTTTGTCCTCTTCAGTACACTTACTTATGGCAAACACCGATTCGACCTTCTCGGTCCACCGTTTCAATCTGATTGGTCCTTCGGTTCCATCAAATTCCAAAAGTTTGCAGGCAGTGAATTCTTTGTAGGTGCATCCTACACGATTTCCTGTACTGCTAGATCCAAGGTTATTGTTGGTATGTAGCGCAGCCTGTACTGTGGCTATGTTTGAAGCAAGAAAGGCACGAAATTCCTCTTCGCTCATATTCAAGGTTTGTCGAGTAGTCGGTGCCATTTCCTTCAAATAGTCAAATGAAACAAGTTAATCATACAGAATATTAAGAGTAGTCAGTAGTATCTCGTAGCATAATATGAACTCATTTATAAAAGCTTTTTCTTCATATTAGCGTTTTATAAGTTTTAATTCGGGTAGTACCTACCCGTTAAGTTCATACTTAGTAGCTAATATACAATTCAACTACTACAATTCTATATGAAAAACTGATTATAATAATATTTCGCGTTCAAACTTTTACGCAATATTTTACAAACTTACAATACCGCTTATTTTACATATAGCATGAAATATAGCACACAATAAATTTGATACAAGATGGCTGTGAAGATAATTCTAGCTAGTACACAAGTCGTTCAGCAAAGGCAATCAAGACACGTAATTCATACGTCCAGAAACAAGTCATGCATTCTGGTTTTACTAGGACTACTTCCCATCCTTGGTCTTGTGGAACATAACCGTTATGGCCGTTGATAAGACAGCGTGTTGTAACATCGTCAAAGGGACGAGGGTTACGTAATGTACAACAGTCCCGTAACAATCTAAAAACCTCATTTCTTACCCCAATTACCGACTCCGTCACTTATGGGAATGTTTTGTTTAATAGTTGTAGCCCGATGTTCTTGTTATCACTTTGGTGAGAAGCGAACATTACTAATCCGTAAGCATAACATGCTTCTTTATGTTGCATGTTAGCCGCTTTTTCTAAATCACGAAGTCCTATATTCGGATATATTGAGTCAAAATAATTTCTTAACCCATTGCGTAAAATAGCATTTGGGTTCCCCGCAATATATGCGTCAAAGTAAACACATCGTAACTTATGGATTTCCCAATGTGATATCCCCCATCTTTCGAATGAAAGCCTTTTATAAACCAAGGCATTCTTGGAACGTTCTTCGAATGTCTTACAAACTGATCTCGCCTTAAATAGTTGTGCCGAGGAATTCTGACCGACTCTAGACAAGATTTCATCAATCATGTCTCCGGGTAGGTCTCTTAAAATATTGGGTTGTCTATCCATTTTGTGTTTTTATACTGTAAAATAGACAAGAGTTAGATTCATAAAAAAAATACTTATTAATACAAGCAATTTTTACATATATCATAAAGCATAAGCACACTATATTACATATATTACACCACACGAATACAACTATCTTATTCCGACTCGCTCGTTTCTTCTTCTTCGGTTTTGGTTCGTTTTGACAAGTTTCTAGGGATATATGATGTTCCCCTAATACGAGCCGTCATTTTCCACATTGGTTTAGAAAAACCTGGTGGTTTAGAGGTTCCCGGGTTATTGTCACAACTTAAGAAATACGGGTGTTGACGATACATATAAAGTTCATCGGGTTTGAAATCAAATTTCTCTATTTTTATGCCCTTTCCCTTATTGTTCTCTTTTGCCTTATTAAATTGTGTTGGGGTAATTTCTATAACATCATCGGATTCCTTGTCGGGATCCGATTCATCGGAGAATTGGTAATCCTCCCAATACTTTGCTTCCTTGGCGGAAACACCATTGACCATAATTAACTTTGGTCGGTTGGTTGAGGATTTTCTTCTACTTAACCGTTTTATTATTTCCCCCACTGGTTCTATTTCTTCTTCCGGTTTCGATTCTTCTTCCGGTTCCGAATCTTCTTCCGGTTCCGACTCTTCTTCCGGTTCCTCTTCGGGAACTTGTGAATCAGTCCACGAATTATTCCAATTTACATTTGACTCTTCATTATTATTAGGTGAGTCAATGAGACTTGTTCTAGATGTAGACATCTATCACATAATATCAAACACGTTAAGAGATTAATATATCACATAATATTCACATGTTAAAAATATATAGTTTCCAATAAAATTTGTTAAGCAATCATTTTTCAAGTAAACACGGTCGAAGTCCAGACTCACTAATGTATCCTAACAAACTCGATAAGACACACTAATGCAAAATTATGGTTCTCTAAGTCCAACGCTCGGATACCAACTGAAATGTCCCGTTCTTATTGATTAAAAACGTTCCATATTAATTGATTTCGTTGCGAGGTTTTGACCTCTATATGAGACGTTTTTCAAAGACTGCATTCATTTTAAAACAAACCATAACCTTTATTTCATCAATAAAGGTTTAAAAAGCTTTACGTAGATTATCAAATAATGATAATCTAAAATATCCTGTTTACACGCGACCATTGCATAATGGTTTACAATACAAATATGTTACAACGAAATAAGTTTCTTGAATGCAGTTTTTACACAATATCATACAAGCATGGACTCCAAATCTCGTCCTTATTTAAGTATACGACAGCGGAAGCTCTTAATAATCACCTGAGAATAAACATGCTTAAAACGTCAACGAAAATGTTGGTGAGTTATAGGTTTAACCTATATATTATCAAATCATAATAATAGACCACAAGATTTCATATTTCATTACACATCCCATACATAGAGATAAAAAATCATTCATATGGTGAACACCTGGTAACCGACATTAACAAGATGCATATTTAAGAATATCCCCATCATTCTGGGACACCCTTCGGATATGATATAAATTTCGAAGTACTAAAGCATCCGGTACTTTGGATGGGGTTTGTTAGGCCCAATAGATCAATCTTTAGGATTCGCGTCAATTAGGGTGTCTTTTCCCTAATTCTTAGATTACCAGACTTAATAAAAAGGGGCATATTCGATTTCGATAATTCAACCATAGAATGTAGTTTCACGTACTTGTGTCTATTTTGTAAATCATTTATAAAACCTGCATGTATTCTCATCCCAAAAATATTAGATTTTAAAAGTGGGACTATAACTCACTTTCACAGATTTTTTACTTCGTCGGGAAGTAAGACTTGGCCACTGGTCGATTCACGAACCTATAATAAATATGTACATATATATCAAAGTATGTTCAAAATATATTTACAACACTTTTAATACATTTTGATGTTTTAAGTTTATTAAGTCAGCTGTCCTCGTTAGTAACCTACAACTAGTTGTCCACAGTTAGATGTACAGAAATAAATCGATATATATATTATCTTGAATCAATCCATGACCCAGTGTATGCATATCTCAGTATTGATCACAACTCAAACTATATATATTTTGGAATCAACCTCAACCCTGTATAGCTAACTCCAACATTCACATATAGAGTGTCTATGGTTGTTCCGAAATATATATAGATATGTCGACATGATAGGTCGAAACATTGTATACGTATCTATGGTATCTCAAGATTACATGATATACAATACAAGTTGATTAAGTTATGGTTGGAATAGATTTGTTACCAATTTTCACGTAGCTAAAATGAGTAGTTTTTACCAATTTTGTTTTGCTCGCCATTTCTTCGTTTCTAATCCGTTTTGAGTGATTTAAGCTGCCACGGTTTTGTATTGAACTTGACTTTATGAAACTAAACAGAAAAGGTATAGGTTTATAGTCGGAAATACAAGTTACAAGTCATTTTTGAAAGAGGTAGTCATTTCCGTCGAAAGAACGACATCTTGATGACTGTTTTGAAAACATACTTTCACTTTGAGTTTAACCATGATTTTTGGATATGGTTTCATGTTCATAAGAAAAATCATTTTTCCAGAAGTATAGTTTTTAAATCAAAGTTTTTCATAGTTTTTAATTATCCAAACCAAAACAGCCCCCGGTTGTAATTACGACGGCGTAAATCCAGTTTTATGGTGTTCATCGTGTTTCCGGGTTTTAAATCATTAAGTTAGCATATCATATAGATATAGATCATGGGTTTAGTTGATTTTAAAAGTCTAGTTAGAAGGATTAACTTTATTTGCGAACAAGTTTAGAATTAACTAAACTATGTTCTAGTGATTACTAGTTTACCACTTCGAATATGATAGCTTTTTATGTATGAATCGAATGATGTTATGAACATCATTACTACCTTAAGTTCCTTGGATAAACCTACTGGAAAAGAGAAAAATGAATCTAGCTTCAACGGATCCTTGGATGGCTCGAAGTTCTTGAAGCAGAATCATGACACGAAAACAAGTTCAAGTAAGATCATCACTTGAAATAAGATTGTTATAGTTATAGAAATTGAATTAAAGTTTGAATATGATTATTACCTTGTATTAGAAAGATAACCTACTGTAAATAACAAAGGTTTCTTGATCTTGGATGATTACTTGGAATGGATTTAGAAAACTTGGAAGTAAACTTGCAATCTTGGAAGTATTCTTGATTTTATGAAACTAGAACTTTTGGAATTTATGAAGAACACTTAGAACTTGAAGATAGAACTTGAGAGAGATCAATTAGATGAAGAAAATTGAAGAATGAAAGTGTTTGTAGGTGTTTTTAGTCGTTGGTGTATGGATTAGATATAAAGGATATGTAATTTTGTTTTCATGTAAATAAGTCATGAATGATTACTCATATTTTTGTAATTTTATGAGATATTTCATGCTAGTTGCCAAATGATGGTTCCCACATGTATTAGATGACTCACATGGGCTACTAATAGCTGATCATTGGAGTGTATATACCAATAGCACATACATCTAAAAGATGTGTATTGTACGAGTACGAATACGGGTGCATACGAGTAGAATTGTTGATGAAACTGAACGAGGATGTAATTGTAAGCATTTTTGTTAAGTAGAAGTATTTTGATAAGTGTATTGAAGTCTTTCAAAAGTGTATGAATACATATTAAAACACTACATGTATATACATTTTAACTGAGTCGTTAAGTCATCGTTAGTCGTTACATGTAAGTGTTGTTTTGAAACCTTTAGGTTAACGATCTTGTTAAATGTTGTTAACCCAATGTTTATCATATCAAAAGAGATTTTAAATTATTTTATTATCAAAATATTATGATGTACAAATATCTCTTAATATGATAAATATATATACATTAAATGTCGTTACAACGATAATCGTTACATATATGTCTCGTTTCAAAATCATTAAGTTAGTAGTCTTGTTTTTACATATGTAGTTCATTGTTAATATACTTAATGATATGTTTACTTATCATAATATCATGTTAACTATATATATAACCATATATATGTCATCATATAGTTTTTACAAGTTTTAACGTTCGTGAATCACCAGTCAACTTGGGTGGTCAATTGTCTATATGAAACCTATTTCAATTAATCAAGTCTTAACAAGTTTGATTGCTTAACATGTTGGAAACACTTAATCATGTAAAATAACAATTTCATTTAATATATATATAAACATGGAAAAGTTCGGGTCACTACACATCTTATCTCCTGTATTAATAATCTTAGTACTGTTTTTAATAATTGGAAATATCCATCAGTAGCCGTCGATAACGTGAACACCATTCCCGTCACTAACACCGGCCATAGCTTGTTGTCCAATGACCATCGACCGTTACATTTAAATAATGTACTTGTAACCCCTAACATCGTTAAAAACCTCATATATGTTCGTCAATTTACCCGTGATAATCTAGTTTCTGTTGAATTTGATCCTTTTGGTTTTTATGTGAAAGATTATTTAACGCGTCATTTGCTTCTTCGATGTGATATCACCGGAGATCTCTACCCACTTACATCACCTACCTCTTACTCTTCTCAGCAGGCTCTTCTCACAAGTCCGGTTACATGGCATCAGCGTCTCGGACATCCCGGACATGATGTTTTTCGAAGACTCATTTCTAATAAAGATATTATTTGTAACAAATCGTCGTCCCCCGTTCTTTGCCATGCCTGTCAGCTTGGCAAACACGTGCGACTTCCTTTTTCTGTTTCTAGTTCTAACGTTAACGCCACTTTTGATATTATCCATTCAGATTTTTGGACATCTCCTGTTTCTAGTCTTAGTGGTTTAAAATATTATATTATATTTCTTGATCATTATTCGCATTATGTATGGGTTTTTCTGTTACGCAATAAATCCGATGCACTTAATACATTCATACAATTTCGCGCTTTTGTACGCACTCAGTTTAACCAAGAAATAAAAGCCTTTCAATGCGACAATGGGGGTGAATTCGATAACATTGCTTTTCATCAACTTCTCCAATCTAACGGTATCCAATTCCGCTTTTCTTGCCCTTACACTTCTCAGCAAAACGTGAAATCTGAACGCATGCTTCGTACAATTAATAACCTCATTCGCACTCTTTTTTTTCAAGCTCATCTTCCACCGACTTATTGGGCGGAAGCCCTTCATATGGCAGCGTATCTCCTCAATATCTTACCCTCATCCGCCATTAACCACGAAATCCCCCACTCACGTCTTTACAAACAAAAACCCAACTACAACACTCTTCACGTCTTCGGATGCCTCTGCTATCCCCATCTCCCAACCTCTCACAAACTTGGCCCCACGCTCTAATCCTTGTATTTTCTTAGGGTATCCCTCCAATCATCGGGCTTACCGCTGCCTTGATCTCACCACTAACAAATTTATCCTCTCTCGCCATGTCACCTTCGACGAAACCTCCTTTCCTTTCGGATCTATGACACCCACTCAACCACCGTCTTATGACTTCCTTGATCCTCCACCTAGCCTCTTCTCCCGATCATATCATCTCCCTACTACGCCTTCGGAGACCCAGCCTCCTCCTACTGAGGCTACAGATACCTCACGCACTTTCCATCCCTCCACGGAGACTCAGCCTCCTCCTATTGAGGCTACCGCTACTGTACCCTCTCCACATCATACTATGGAGACTCAGCCTCCTCCTATTGAGGCTACCGCTACCGCTTCTTCCCTGCATCATACTACGGATCCAGAGCCTCCTCCTACCGAGGCTACATCTTCCCCCAGCTCCACTCATCCCATGATCACTCGCACGCGTCTCGGTACTACTAAACCCGTTCAACGTCTCAACCTTCACACCACTGTCGTGTCACCTATCCCTCGCACTTACCCTGAAGCCCTTACCGATCCTAACTGGAAACAAGCTATCACTGATGAATATAATACTTTAATTAACAATAGTACTTGGACACTTGTGCCCCGCCCATCGGACACTAACATAGTTAGCTCCATGTGGCTATTTAAGCACAAGTTTAATGCAGATGGTAATTTGAGCAGGTACAAGACTCGACTTGTTGCTAATGGTCGCAGCCAGCCGGTTGGCATTGATTGTGATGAGACTTTTAGACCGGTTGTTAAACCGGCATCGATACGCATTGTATTTATAGGTGGTGAGGTGATGGTGGGGTGGTTTAGGCCGTAGGTTACCAAGGGGACAAGGGGGACACTTTTTTCACTTTTTGGTTAATGGTTGTCTAAAGTTGGTGCTTATGTTAGGATCCCATGCAACATTAAGGATAATACTTGACAAAAATGCTAGCATGTTCCCTCTAATAAATGGGCATTTGTCTTACTTATTAATGGGTCACTAGTTACTTATAATTGAGCTAATTAAATAGTCCACTAACTAGTGTAGGGTGGGCTAAAGTCCAACAAGGTAGAAAGTCCAACAAGACTAACTAGTAAGCATAAGTAAATTACTAAGCGTAATTAAGCATCCAAAACACCCAAGTAATTGTTATTATAAAATAACAATTAATATTTCGTAGTCATAATATTCTGATTACGACAAAAGTTAAACGTGTACGCAGTACGCAGTTTGTTCGAAACGTCAAGTGACACTAACGGTCATAAAGGCATCCGGTGATCAAGTTAAGTAACTTACGTACTTAATGAAATGTCCCGTTCATATTGATTATAAACGTTCCATATTAATTGATTTCGTCGTGAGGTTTTGACCTCTATATGAGACGTTTTTCAAAGACTGCATTCATTTTTAAACAACCATAACCTTTATTTTATCGATAAAGGTTTAAAAAAAAACATTACGTAGATTATCATATGATGATAATCTAAAATATACCGTTTACACACGACCATTACATAATGGTTTACAATAAGAATATATTACATCAAAAATAAGTTTCTTGAATGCAGTTTTTACTTAATATCATACAAGCATGGACTCCAAATCTTGTCCTTATTTTAGTATGCAACAGCGGAAGCTCTTAATAATCACCTGAGAATAAACATGTTTTAAACGTCAACAAAAATGTTGGTGAGTTATAGGTTTAACCTATATATTTATCAATCGAAATAATATACCACAAGATTTCATATTTCAATACATCCCATACATAGAGATAAAAATCATTCATACGGTGAACACCTGGTAACCGACATTAACAAGATGCATATAGAATATCCCCATCATTCTGGGACACCCATCGGACATGATAATTTCGAAGTACTAAAGCATTCCAAATTCCAGAATGGGGCTTGTTGGGCCCGATAGATCTATCTTTAGGATTCGCGTTAATTTGGGGGTCTGTTCCCAAATTCTTAGGCTACCAAGCTAAAAAGGGGCATATTCGGCTTCGATCATTCACCCATATAAATTAGTTTCATTTACTTGTGTCTATTTCGTAAAACATTTATAAATTTGCATGTATTCTCATCCCAAAATATTAGATTTTAAAAGTGGGACTATAACTCACTTTCACAGATTTTTACTTCGTCGGGAAGTAAGACTTGGCCACTGGTCGATTCACGAACCTATAACAAATATGTACATATATATCAAAGTATGTTCAAAATATATTTACAACATTTTTAATACGTTTTAATGTTTTAAGTTTATTAAGTCAGTTGTCCTTGTTAGTAACCTACAACTAGTTGTCCATAGTTAGATGTACAGAAAATAAATTGATATATATTCTCTTGACCCAATCCATGACCCAGTGTATACACCTCTCAGGCTAGATCACAACTCAAAGTATATATATTTTTGGAATCAACCTCAACCCTGTATAGCTAACTCCAACATTACTGCATATAGAGTGTCTATGGTTGTTCCAAATAATATATATAGATGGGTCGATATGATATGTCAAAACATTTGCATACGTGTCTATGGTATCCCAAGATTACATAATATATTAGAATACATGTATAATACAATACAAGTTAGCTAGGATATGATTAATATAGATTTGTTACCAATTTTCACGTAGCTACAACAAGCAAAAATATCCAATCTTGTTTTACCCATAACTTCTTCGTTTTAAATCCGTTTTGAGTGAATCCAATTGCTATGGTTTCATATTGAACTTAAATTTATGAATCTGTATAGAAAAAGTATAAGTTTATAGTCAGAAATATAGGTTACAGGTCGTTTTTGTAAAGGTAGTCATTTCAGTCGAAAGAACGACGTCTAGATGACCATTTTGGAAAACATACTTCCACTTTGTGTTTAACCATTATTTTTGAATATAGTTTCATGTTCATAAGAAAAATCATTTTCCCAGAAGAACAACTTTTAAATCAAAGTTTATCATAGTTTTTAATTAACTAACCCAAAACAGCCCGCGGTGTTACTACGACGGCGTATATCCAGTTTTACGGTGTTTTTCGTGTTTTCATGTTTTAAATCATTAAGTTAGCATATCATATAGATATAGAACATGTGTCTTGTTGATTTTAAAAGTCAAGTTAGAAGGATTAACTTTTGTTTGCGAACAAGTTTAGAATTAACTAAACTATGTTCTAGTGATTTCAAGTTTAAACCTTCGAATAAGGTAGTTTTATATATATGAATCGAATGATGTTATGAACATCATTACTACCTCAGGTTTTGTGGATAAACCTACTGGAAATGAGAAAAATAGATCTAGCTTCAAAGGATCCTTGGATGGCTTGAAAGTTCTTGAAGCAGAATCATGACACGAAAACAAGTTCAGGTAAGATTTCCACTCGAAATAAGATTGTTATAGTTATAGAAATTAAATCAAAGTTTGAATATGAGTATTACCTTATATTAGAAAGATATATTACTGTAAATAAGAAAGATTTCTTGAGGTTGGATGATCACTTTACAAGATTGGAAGTAAGCTAGCAAACTTGGAAGTATTTTTGATTTTATGAAACTAGAACTTATAGAATTTATGAAGAACACTTAGAACTTGAAGATAGAATTTGAGAGAGATCAATTAGATGAAGAAAATTGAAGAATTAAAGTGTTTGTAGGTGTTTTTGGTCGTTGGTATATGGATTAGATATAAAGGATGTGTAATTTTGTTTACATGTAAATAAGTCATGAATGATTACTATTATTTTTGTAATTTTATGAGATATTTCATGCTAGTTGCCAAATTATGGTTCCCACATGTGTTAGGTGACTCACATGGGCTGCTAAGAGCTGATCATTGGAGTGTATATACCAATAGTACATACATTTAAAAGCTGTGTATTGTACGAGTACGAATACGGGTGCATACGAGTAGAATTGTTGATGAAACTGAACGAGGATGTAATTGTAAGCATTTTTGTTAAGTAGAAGTATTTTGATAAGTGTCTTGAAGTCTTTCAAAAGTGTATGAATACATATTAAAACACTACATGTATATACATTTTAACTGAGTCGTTAAGTCATCGTTAGTCGTTACATGTAAATGTTGTTTTGAAGCCTTTAGGTTAACGATCCTGTTAAGTGTTGTTAACCCATTGTTTATTATATCAAATGAGATGTTAAATTATTACATTGTCATGATATTATGATGTATTAATATATCTTAATATGATATATATACAATTAAATGTCGTTACAACGATAATCGTTACATATATGCCTCGTTTCGAAATCCTTAAGTTAGTAGTCTTGTTTTTACATATGTAGTTCATTGTTAATATACTTAATGATATGTTTACTTATTATAATACCATGTTAACTATATATATATATCCATATATATGACATCATATAGTTTTTACAAGTTTTAACGTTCGTGAATTACCGGTCAACTTGGGTGGTCAATTGTCTATATAAAACCTATTTCAATTAATCAAGTCTTAACAAGTTTGATTGCTTAACATGTTGGAAACACTTAATCATATAAATATCAATTTCATTTAATATATATAAACATGGAAAAATTCGAGTCACTACACTTAAAGGCACGTTTTAACATATAAACGAAAGTAATCCACGTGTAGTAAGATTCCATTGTATAAAATAGCACAGTACGCACAAATACGCAGTTTCGTAAAAACACAAGGCACAAAAGCAAGTCGAAAAAGCCGGGTCGTTACAATTAGTGTGTGGGCTCGTGTTATAAGGGATTAGCCGTTTAGGTATCGTTGTCGTGTTAAAGTTGATGTTCGTGGTCGTTATGTTTCGTTGTAATTGTTAGCTTCTGGCTAGTCTTTTTTTTATTAATATAATGGGATTATCACCAAAAAGCCTATTTTTTTGAACTTGTTTGCGTGAGAGCCCATAAAAAAAAAGTTTGACAATTTGCCCTCGCAAGGAGCAAGATCTCTTGCTCCCTTGCGCCTTGCGTCTTTGCGACCTTAGTCAGACTTGAGAGCAAGGAGCAAGGTGCCTCTTGCTCCCTTGCTCCCAGGTGAAAGCAAGGACGCAAGGTGCCTCTTGCTCCCTTGCTTCCACCTGGGAGCAAGGTGCCTCTTGCTCCTTTGCTCCCAGGTGGAAGCAAGGACGCAAAGTGCCTCTTGCTCCCTTGCTCCCACCTGGGAGCAAGGGAGCAAGAGGCACTTTGCGTCTTTGCTTCCACCTGGGAGCAAGGGAGCAAGATGCACCTTGCGTCCTTGCTTGCACCTGGGAGCAAGGGAGCAAGATGCACCTTGCTTCCACCTGGGAGCAAGAGGCACCTTGCGTCCTTGCTTCCACCTGGGAGCAAGAGGCACCTTGCTCCTTGCTCTCAAGTGTGACTAAGGTCGCAAGGACGCAAGGCGCAAGGGAGCAAGAGGCATCTTGCTCCTTGCGAGGGCAAATTGTCAAACTTTTTTTTTACGGGCTCTCACGCAAACAAGTTCAAAAAAATGGACTTTTTGGTGATAATCCCTAATATAATTCCTTGCCTTTCAAAAAAAAAAAATATATATAGCTATTAGTTTTATACAACTAACATGTATGAAGACGTACCAAGCAAATATATATACTTAATTATTGAGTAATCAATTAGTCCGTATGTTCTTTTTAATCATCGCATTCTACAGTTCATTGATATGGTTCAAATTGAAACTCTAGGTGCAATAATTAGCACAAATGAAGTTTAATAATGTAATTTGAATTCAATCAATTCATGTTCAAACAACGCTCAAAAAGGAAATTTATCAAAAGAAAAAAAAGTTACATATCAAGAAAACATCATGTACCAATCTAACATTTACCCAACAACAAGATATGATTAAACCAGTAATCATCTATATGACTATGCGCATTGTCTTGTGTACGACGTACTTTAAGCGCATGTACCTAAAATCCCTGCGACTAATATGATGAAGCTAACAGATCTTCAAAAGTATAACACTTCGTCGGAGGAGAGTTTATCAAGCCTTCATCAACAAGCGATCCTGTTGTATCGGTATCACTAAGAGCAAAATCACAAGTCAATTGATCATGCGGATACATCAGCTCCATCAAGATATCATCATCAGTTGGTGGTTGTAGAAGACTTGCATCAATAGGCGAAGAAGCAACATCCCGATTCGAAAAGTTTGTCAAATTCATTTGATACGGACACACATTGTTATGATCCACTGATGGTTGTGGAGGAATTGCAGCAATAGGCAAAGGAGAAATATCTCGATTTGGAAAGTTTGTCAAGTTCACCGGATACGGACACATGTTGTTATGATCAACTGATGGTTGTGAAGGAATTGCATTAATAGCAACTGGCTCGGTTAAATTAGAACTAGAAGCACCGTTTGATAATCTTCGTCTTCTTGGGGAAGGTTCCACTGCAACATGTTCTCCTTGATCATTGTCATTCGTAATCTTCGTCTTGTAGAACTTGCACAACACCAAATTTTCTAACTGCAAGAGCAAACATTTGGTCAAATCATGTTAGCATTAGAATTAGAAATATTAATAAAGATCAAGCTAGTAACCTATAACCTTAACCTATCTAATTAATAAGAACGATAAATTAACCAAATAATGAAAAAAAAAATATTCAATCATCTTTGTAAAACTAACATGAATACATGTAACATACCATGTTAGTTCCAACGGGAAGATTAGAAAGATCACTTGTATACTCGTACATTAGCCAATCTGTTTTTCGTCCGTTTTCATCGTAAAAATTCAAACTTCTTTTCGTTCCAACGGCAACTTGTCGATTCTTGTCATCATACACCGTTGTAAACTTAGCCGACGTCTTCCAAAATCCACAACTCTTGTCGTTGCCCTTTGTAATTTTTCTACTCGGTCGACGACTCCCCTTTAGATTTAATCGCTCTAACGGGGTCAAGAAATACCAATTTCCATCATGATCTCGGAATCGTGCTGTTATCAAGTAACAATTATTGTATATTAGCTTCAAAATAAAACATATATATCAAGAATACTATATAAGATCATATAAACAATTTTTAATAATTTTAATTTCTAGTATATGTATATATATGTAATTAATTTGTCATGATACTTACGATTAGACGAAAGTTCATCTGGAGTGTAGTTGTAGAGATTGATGTCGTATAAGCGGCACGTAGGGTTTGTTATTCCAGTTTCGATCTTCGGGTTCAAGTAATAAATGATCAACTCCGAATCAGTTGGCATAAAACGACAACCATGCGGTGCCCTATCATAATAATCGTTATGCAAAACTTGATGATTTCCAGCATCCATTTGAATATGTATCGATCAAACAAGCGAAGCGCAAAACACAGATTAAAGCTAGCCTGAATATGTATTGAATATATGAGAAGTAATGAAGACTAAGCGTGGACTAATGGTTGATATATATATTTCATGCACACGTGCGTCTATTAAAATCATTTCTTGTGGCTTAAGTGTCGCAAGTATTATTCGTTATTAACTAGCATTTGGAGTTTTAGATATTTAACTACTTTTTTTTTAATTATAAAATTTGGTTTCCTTGTTATTTATTTACTTAAAATAATATTTTTAAATGAAATAACTAGTTATATACGGTATTAATTTGTTTGACTTTGTTTGAATTTGTTTGAAAGTGTCTATATACTTATCTTTATCGCAAGTATTATTTAGAGTTTTGGATATTTAATTACTTGTTTTTAATGGAAAAATATGAATTCGTTGTTATCTATTTACTTAAAATAATATTTTTAAATGGAATAACTAGTTACATGCAGTATTAATTTGTTTGAAACTGTCTCTTTTATATATACCTATACCTATTTTTTTTTTTTATTATATAATACTAATAGTTTTTTTTTCTATCTTACCCCTCATTAGGGTAAAATGATCCAAAAATTTGTTTTGGTGGTGTATAAGAATCTAG
This sequence comes from Rutidosis leptorrhynchoides, assembly GCF_046630445.1. Lineage (NCBI taxonomy): Eukaryota > Viridiplantae > Streptophyta > Magnoliopsida > Asterales > Asteraceae > Rutidosis > Rutidosis leptorrhynchoides. The sequence continues at coordinate 421,918,897 of NC_092338.1, read as the reverse complement.
GATTTTTCTAATGATATCTTTAAGAATATTTTTTAACTCAAAAATGTGTACATAATGGTAGTTTAGTAGTAGTTTTTTCCATGTAGTAGTTAGTTGTTATTGTTAATGTACAATCAATTATTACTTGTTTTAATTTTCTTAAAGATAGCCCTAAGGACTATCTATAGAAAAATCCAAAAATCTATTATTAGATTATTAAATTAAATAATTTATATAATTTAAGAGGTAAAAACAAAACATAATTTATAAGAATCTATCTTTTACTTGGAAAAATAATTTTGTTATTACAAAATTACGATAACAATAACAATTATATATAATCGTAGTGTTGGGTTATATTTGTAAAAACGATTGTTCATTACAATTCAACGTATTTATTGGATATGGGACATTATAATGCTCTAAAAAGATGAAGATAATAACGATCTATTGATTTTGATTGGATATTTTGCAGGATATATTTTACACAAATAAAAATATTAATGTATACATTTGTACGGCTTGGACTCTTAACAAATGAAATTTGATGACTATAGTTATCTCAAAAAAGATTGTAAAGTTTGGACCACAATATATCGCACTATAAGAAATAACAATTTATTTATTTGATGATATAATTAGAACTAAAATTAAAATAAATTGAATACGATAAAATAAAAGTACTTTACTCACAATATTTCCATTAACCTTTCGAGTTTGGTTTTTTATTAAAAAGACAATGAATTATATAAATTAACACACTAAAATATATCTATTAGTTTTATACAACTAACATGTACGAAGTATATAACGTACCAAGCAAACATATATACTTAATTATTGAGTAATCAATTAGTCCGTATGTTCTTTTTAATCATCGCATTCATCAGTTCATTCATATGGTTCAAATAGAAAATCTCGGTACAATAATTAGCACAAATGAAGTTATTTAATGTAATTTGAATACAATTAATTCATGTTCAAACAAAGTTCAAAAAGTAAATTTAAAGAAAGAAAAAAAAAAGTTACATATCCAGAAAACATCATGTACCAATCTAAAATTACCGAACAACAAGATATGATTAAAATCGGTCATCATCTATATGACCACATCGTCTTGTATACGACACTACGACGTACTTTAAGCGCATGTACCTAAAATCCCTGCAACTAATATGATGAAGCTAACAATTGTTCAAAAGTATGACACTTCGACGGAGGAGAGTTTATGAAGCCTTCATCAAAAAGTGATCTTGTATCGATATCACTAAGATCCCAAGTCAGTTCATCATACGGATACATCATGATATCATCATCAGTTGGTGGTTGTGGAAGAGTTGCATTAATAGGCGACGAAGCAACATCCCGATTCAGAAAGTTTGTCAAATTCATTTGATACGGACACACATTCTTATGATCAATTGATGGTTGTGGAGGGATTGCAGCAATAGGCAAAGGAGAAATATCCCTATTCGGAACGTTTGTCGAATTCACTTGATACGGACACACATTGTTATGATCAGCTGATGGTTGTGAAGGAATTGCATTAATAGCAAGTGGCTCGGTTAAATTAGAACTAGAAGCACCGTTTGATAATCTTCGTCTTCTTGGTGAAGGTTCCACTGCAACATGTTCTCCTTGATCATTGTCTTTCGTAATCTTCGTCTTGTAGAACTTACATAACACCAAATTTTCTAACTGCAAGAGCAAACATTTGGTCAAATCATATAGTACTACTATATTCCAATCATGTTAGCATTAGAAATATTAATAAAGATCGAGCTAGTAACCTATAACCTTAACCTATCTAATTAATAAGAACGATAATTTAACCAAATAAACAAAAAAAATATTCAATCATCTTTGTAAAACTAACATGAACACATGTAACGTACCATGTTAGTTCCAACGGGAAGATTAGAAAGATCACTTGTATACTCGTACATTAACCAATTTGTTTTTCGTCCCTTTTCATCGTAAAAATTCAAACTTCTTTTCGTCCCAACGGCCACTTGTTTATTCTTATCATCATACACATTTGTATACTTAGCCGACGTCTTCCAAAACCCACAACTCTTGCCGTTGCCCTTGGTAATTATTCTATTCGGTCGACGACTCCCCTTTGGATTTTTACGCTCTAATGGGGTCAAGAAATACCAATTTCCATCGTGATCTCGGTATCGTGCTGTTATCAAGTAACAATTATTGTATATTAGTTTCAAAAAAACATATCAAGAATACTATATAAGATCATATAAACAATTATCAATAATTTTAATTTCTAGTACATGTATATAAATGTAATTAATTTGTCATGATACTTACGATTAGAGGAAAGTTCATCTGGAGTGTAGTTGTAGAGATTGATGTCGTATAAGCGGCACGTAGGGTTTGTTATACCAGTTTTGATCTTCAGGTTCAAGTAATAAACGATCAACTCCGAATCAGTTGGCATAAAACGACAACCATGTGGTGCGTTATCATAATAATCGTTATGCAAAGCTTGATGATTTCCGGCATCCATTTGATCAATATGTATCGATTAAACAATCAACACAAAGCACAGATTAAACGTAGCCTGATCAAGATTTTGAATTTACGTTAGAAAATATATGAAAGAACGAAGACTATGTTGACTAGAAGTGGTTGATATATATATACAATTTCATGCACACGTGCGGTTTAGTCAAAGTCATTGTCTGTTCCTCAAGTATCGGAAGTATTATTGGTATTCAATTCAACTAGCATTTGGAGTTCTAGATATTAACTACTTGTTTTTAATTATAAAAATACGGGTTTGTTGTTATCTTTTTACTTAAAATAATATTTTTAAATGAAATAAGTAGTTACAGTATTAATTTGTTTGACACGGTCTCTTTTCTGTTTTTATTTTTATCATATAAAACTAATAGTTTTTTTTTTTTTTTTTCTATTTTACCCTTGATTAAGGGTAAAATGGTTCAAAATTTTATTTTGGTGGTGTATATTATAACATAAATAAGGTTCAGTGTTGTAAAGATTATCTTACTATATGCACTAGTTAGATTTTAGACGATTAATTAATTAAATAATTTAATGTAAATGTAAAAAGAAAATAGAGTTTATAACGATCTATAATTGTAGTGTAGGGTTATATCTGTAATATATATATATATATATATATATATATATATATATATATATATATATATATATATATATATATATATATATATATATATATATATATATATATATATATATATATAGGGGCATGATCAATGGGGAAGTAACCAATCGGGGGGAAGTGGGGGGAAACAAATTTTTTTTTTTCGTTTTTTTGAAATTTTTTTTCCGGCATCAAGATCACACGAAAATATGAACATTTAGAATAGACACTTCGTGATGAATGTTATTATTTAGGCGGGAAAACGATCGACAAAAATAACATTCAAGATAATATTGTTCGTGAAGAATATGAACGTTTTTTTTCTTCATGTTTTGTGAAGTAAAATTTAGCCCAATTTAGAGTTTAAGGTTTGGGGTTTAGGGTTTAGGGTTTGGTGTTTTGGGTTTATTCCATAAACCCAAAACACCAAACCCTAAACCCTAAACCCTAAACTCTAAACCGTTCATGTTAAAAACTCAATCTAAATCCTAAATCTAAACCCTAAACCCTAAATTTCTAAACCCTATAAACCCTAATATCTAAACCCTAATATCTAAACCCCAATAGCTAAAACCTCAAAATACGCTCGAAAAACACGATAATTGTTATATATTACTTCTTCGAGCGTTTTTTCGCCAAAATAAAAACATTTATCACAAAGTGTCTCTACTAAATGTTCATATTTTCATCTCATCTATAATGTTCGTGAACAAAGTTTTTTTAAAAAACGAAAAAACAAAAAGTTTTTGCTTCCCCCCGCTTCCCCCGAATGGTTACTTCCCTCTTGATCCTACCAATATATATATATATATATATATATATATATATATATATATATATATATATATATATATATATATATATATATATATATATATATATATATATATATATATATATATAGTGGTAGGATCAAGAGGGAAGTAACCATTCGGGGGGAAGCAAAAACTTTTTTTTTTTCGTTTTTTGAAAAAACTTTGTTCACGAACATTATAGATGAGATGAAAATATGAACATTTAGTAGAGACACTTTGTGATAAATGTTCTTATTTTGGCGGAAAAACGCTCGAAGAAGTAATATATAACAATTATCGTGTTTTTCAAGCGTATGTTGAGGTTTTAGCTATTAAGGTTTAGATATTAGGGTTTAGATATTAGAGTTTATACGGTTTAGATATTAGGGTTTAGAAATTTAGGGTTTAAGGTTAAGATTTAGGATTTAGATTGAGTTTTTAACACGAACGGTTTAGAGTTTAGAGTTTAGAGTTTTGAGTTTGGTGTTTTGGGTTTATGGAATAAACCCAAAACACCAAACCCTAAACTCTAAATTGGGCTAAATTTTACTTCACAAAATATGAAGAAAAAAAACGTTCATATTCTTCACGAACAATATTATCTTGAATGTTATTTTTGTCGATCGTTTTCCCGCCTAAATAATAACATTCATCACAAAGTGTCTCTTCTAAATATTCATATTTTCATGTGATCTTGATGCCGGAAAAAAAATCAAAAAAAAACGAAAAAAAAAAATTGCTTCCCCCCGCTTCCCTCGATTGGTTACTTCCCCATTGATCCTGCATATATATATATATATATATATATATATATATATATATATATATATATATATATATATATATATATATATATATATATATATTAAAAGACTTTATTTTATTCAAACATAAAATAAAAACATGGCTCTATCTTATGTTGTAAAGATAGAGATTCACAACACAAAGTTTGGAATCTGGTGATGTACAGAAGCCAACTCATACCCCTCACATAATTACATACTACTACTCACGCAATAATATATACATTGATGCTATAAGATAGCACCCTACTATTGAGTCTAACAAGAATTGAGGGTTCGCGCGTTGCTGCTTTAAGGTTTATGCGATTTTAACGCAAGCTATCGATTTAGACAACACATTTTACTTGATATTTTTTGGGTCATACAAACAACAACCAAAAACAATTATAACCTCCAAAAACATACAAACTTTCAATCATTATTTAACTGACCGGTTATACAATACACAAAAGAAAAGGATGAGATCAATGTTCTCAAACGGGTCAAGTCAGGTCAACACAAAACATCACTCTGTCAAAAAATTAAAAACTTTTTGAATAACTTACAGGAAGTTCACTCTATATACGAAATCTTCAAAAGGTAATACACATGTTTTAGTAACACACCAATAAATGTATATGAGAATTGCATCATAACATGGTCACAATAATCAATTCAAAACAACCATTCTAATATCAGTATAATTTCAAAATTAAATGTAAAATGGGTCTAAATCAAACCATAAAATGGAAAATTTTATAATCGTATTAACTTACGTCACATTTTCTTCTTTATAAATGATAGTTGCATTCTTCTATGCCATAGCAACCACTGCATTTGTAAATCCAAACTAACAAAACCAAAAGAAGTAAATTAGAGATGGAATAATACATAAGCTGAAGATGTAGTGACCCGTTCTAATCCACCTGGACGAAGTCTTCATCAGATGGTCCCATTGCGAGGTACCGACTTCTATATGCCATGAATGACTCCAAGTAATATATCTTTAAATTGAGCAAATGCACAGTGGAAGATTTCTTTCGTACCTGAGAATAAATATGCTTTAAAGTGTCAACCAAAAAGTTGATGACTTCATAGGTTTATCATAAACAATAAAATTCATCATTTTGATAGACCACAAGATTTAAATGTTGCATGGTACAAATGGGCTCGAATCCTATACCCACCTGTAATGTACATGCCATATCTTTTAAATACAGTACACCTTTCTCGTGTACAAAACCATTTTCATAAATCTTAGTAACCGTACACATATCTTGTGTACAAAATATAATACACATAACCTGTGTATAAAAATCATTCTCTCGATACATAATATTCACTTTGATTTCATTGCTCAACATGGTAACCGACCTTAACATATAATGTGCATCAATAATATCCCCAAAACAGAACATCTCGTCTGTATAATATATAAACTTCGAAGTACTAAACACCACGCCCACTAGCTCTTCCGTCTAGTGAACATTCTGGGTGGGGTGTTAAACCCGGTAGATACCTTTAGGATTCGCGTGAATTAGGGCCATACTCGTTTCTAATTCTTAGGTTACCAAGCAATAATAATCAGGGGAAAATATTCACATCAATTAATGACAATTATCACGTCCAACTAATTCAATCATAATCAACAGAACTTCTGTTTGCATAATAATTCATTCGAGGAATGTTTTGCGTGTGTCATATCGCGTCAAACATTTATAAAAGCATTTCATGTATTCTCAGTTCAAAAAATATTTCAAAAGCATTTAATAAAGCAGTTATAAAATCAGCGCAGGTATTCTCAGTTCCAAAAATGTAAAGAGTAAAAGGGAGCAAATGAACTCACGATACAATATTTTATAGTAAAAATATGCATATGACGATACTGAACAAAGCAGGGTTGGCCTCGGATTCACGAACCTATATCATTTATATATATATTAACACATATAATTGTAATCGAACACATTTATATATTATTAGTGATATAATTGTTATTTTAGTAAATTATATGTTTCATAAATAACTAATTTAAATATTTTTTATTTTTTTTGTACTTTAAGTAAAATAATTAGTATTTATTACAAAACGTTAATATTGATATGTTATATGTATTAACTATAGTGTTATATAACTAAAAATCATTCGATAAAATAATATTAATAATAAAAAAAAGTTGTATTATTTTATAATAATAATGTCACACCCCCAAATAGGGCCTGGGGTATTTGTGACTAATTATATCAAATCACAGTCGTATAAATGAGAACGACTATATATGAGACGTTTATTGAGTTTTGCAGCGGAAGATAAATAGATTGCATTGTATTTAGAGCATTAAATGTCTTTAATTGATATGATATGTAATGAAGACTCCAAGCATAGCAAGCAGTCATCATCAAAGCAGTAGATATACAGCGGAAGCAATATTTAAGTATCTGAGAATAAACATGCTTAAAAAGTCAACACGAGGTTGAGTGAGTTCATAGGTTTGTCATAAATAGTGATTTCAGTAATAGATCACAAGATTTAATAAAAGACGATATATCATGTATATCAAAAGTATGCCATGAGCGTATAATATCAAAACTAAACGATTTTACCCCGAGACAATACATATGTAATTGTCGAGATCATTATTATACCACCAATTGACCTGGGTCAACAGTGCGGGACGTTACTCCCAATAGCGCTATTTATAATAATTCTGTTTGCCTCTTCATTCTCTAGCAATTAATGATATTATAAAGCAGGGTTTTGCATGTTTCATATGAACACAATAACATGTTACATATCAACACAATAAAAGTACTCATGTTGGTCGCATAATAGTTTGCACTTGTGTCTATCTGTTATAAAAATATTGCATTTATTCTCAGCCCAAAAATATATAAAAATGGAGCAGATGAACTCACGATACGATACGATAGTTTGTAGTTAATATACATATTATGGTACTGAGCAAGTGCTGAGTTGTCCTCGGATTTACGAACATATATCAAGTATATATATTAAAATATATAATAACAATTAACCAGTTTATATATATTAATATTATTAATATACTTCTTATATTAATAATTAATTACTTAATTAGCTATATTCATTTTATATATTTTAAATTAATATATATCATATTTAAAGTATATGATATGTCATTTATTATAAATATCATATTTTTGGATGTTTAGACGTATCATATCATGTATTAAAACTTAATATATATATTTGTTTTCAATATTCGAAATAAGTATTTAATGTTAATTTAAAAAGGTAAATTAAAATATTTTAGTATTAGTAATAATAATCATAAAAATAATGATATTAGTATTAATGTTAATAACTTTAATAATAATTGTAGTGATAATAAGGTTACTAAAATAATAGTGATAATGATTATTCTAATAATAATAGTGATAGTTTTTATTGATAATAAAAAGATAATTTTAGTAAAATGTTACTCTAAATGAAAATGCTAATTTTTAATAAAATGATAGATTTAAAAATAATGATACTGATAATAATAGTAACTATAAAATAATCAATTTACTACGAATGATATTAATGATAATAAGTTTAATAATAAAAATACTAATAATGATACTTTTGTTATTAATAATAATGATAATAATACTTAATTATAAGAATACTAACAATAATAATACTAATATCTAATAATAACATTAATAAATATAATAATAATAATAATAATAATAATAATAATAATAATAATAATAATAATAATAATAATAATAATAATAATAATAATAATAATAATAAAATGAAGACTACCTTAGAAGCCCTACTAAAAAAATATGCCCAAGACGGGGCTCGAACCCGTGACCTCTCGCTTACCCGAACACCTTAACCATCTGAGCTGCCTTTCTTTTTATGTTTTAATCCATTCCTAATTCTATTTAACCTATTTATTTATTTTCTCCTTCTTCTTCAAAATACTAGTCGACCAGAAGATCTACCATAGCAATTTCAGTTTTTAATTTAGGACTTGGATTCGAAATAGATATAATTTCGGTTGTGGAATATGTAGATTAACAGAAGGAAAGAACAGTTTAAGCAGAAAAGAAATAAGCTGTACCGAATACTCGATGAACAACCCAACATCAAATTTCGAATTCAATACGGTTTTAGACCTCGATTTCTAAATGAAATAAGTTGAAATTCATTCCTAGAAGCTTTCTCAATCATCAATTTCTCTTAAAACTCAAAAGCGAATTCGAATTTCACCAAGAACAGACGGTTGACTTTTTAAAATTTAAACTTTGACTCGAAAATTAGAACTCGATACATAAAATTGAGATTTGAAACTTTGCAGAAAGTTTGATTATGAGAATCCTAACATAACTACATTTATACATTTTGGAATTTCGTTTGATTTCGACATTTTGATTTAAAAGTGAAATACAGAGGTACGAGCTTTATACTGTAAGTTTCTGTTTTAAATTAAATCAGACCTAAAGTTGTAGTGTTTTTAATTCGATAATTGTAATGAAGTATGTGTCATTTAACACTTGAGGTGATCGATTGATGCATAAAGGGTGGGTGTCGACACAGCATCTAGTCAAGAAGAAAAAAAAATAGGCAGAGATAATAAAAAATGAAACTCGATCAGATATGTTAAAAACATAAAACAGGTTGAATCCTAATAATGCAGAATCACGATCAAAATTTAAAAATCAAAAGCAGATATAGTTTTTAGGTTAAATTAGGTATTTGTTTAATTTATATTAATTTAATTAATTTATTTATAATATTAATTAATAATAATAGATAAAGATATTAATAGTAATACTCATAATAATAATAATAATTATTATTATGTTAATAATAATATTAATAATAATAATATTATTATTATAATTAAGTTGTATTAATATAACAATGATAATAATACTAATAATAAATATAATAATAATAATAATAATAATAATAATAATAATAATAATAATAATAATAATAATAATAATAATAATAATAATAATAATAATAATAATAATAATAATAATAATAATAATAATAATAATAATAATAATAATAATAATGATATTAATAACACTAACAATCATGATAATATTATTATGTTAATTATATTAATGATATTAGTAATAATATTTAACAATACTAGTGAAAATAATATTTTATATAATAGTATTTTAACAAATTATATTTATCAAGTTTTATTATAATAATAATATTACTAATACTGATATTAATAATAATGATTGTAAATGATAATATGGTTTAAAACAATATTAATAATAATACTAATACATAATAATTGTTCGTGAATTATCGGTATTTCATAAAAGTTAGGTTTACATTTTTGTCGGAAATTTTCGGGTTGTTATAAATAATATTAGTAAATATACTTAATAATGATAATAATATTGATAATAATAATAATAATAATTAAAATAATAATAATAATAATAATAATAATAATAATAATAATAATAATAATAATAATAATAATAATAATAATAATAATAATAATAATAATAATAATAATAATAATAATAATAGTAGTAGTAGTAATAATAGTAATAGTAATACTACCTCAAAGGAGTAGTCCTTAAAAAATGCCCAAGTTCGGGTTTGAACCCGCGACCTCCCGCTAACCCGATAACATCCTTAACCACTCCTTTGACCTCGCTTTTTCTGATTAACTAGGATTTTAATTTATTTAACTCGATCCTATCTGTTTCCGTTTCTCCTTTTCTTCTTCAATTTCAAAACCCATTTGATCATCATTGCCATTTATCTATCTTATTCTCGTTCATCATCATCATTAACATACATCACGATCGTAACAACATTTGTTATCTTATCATAACCTCGTCATTATTCAGGTAACATGATCATAAATTCATGTATATCATTCTAATCATCTTCCTTATGTTAACATCGCCACCCTCACATCCGGCCATCTATACATCGGCCCAACCTAAGCTTAAGAAGACCAAGGAACAAAGTTTATTTTCCAACTCACTTAAGTAATTGGCCCAACAGAAAAAAAAGAACATGCGGTGGCCCAACCTCTATGCTGGATCTCTCAGCTCAACTGAGAACATAAATTGTGGCCCGATCAGGAAATAAAACATGATTAAATTGCTGGTGCTTGATTCGATTTACTGCTGGAACAAAAAGGAAGTAGAGGGTCTACATGTTTCCCACTCTTACATTACAATCATCATCATTACTGACCATCATGATCATGATCCCTCTTTAACGTCATTTATTATGTTACCGTATTAATATCATTATCATTTTATTCCTTTGTGATCATAACCGAAACAAGGATGAGCAAGAAGGTTCGATGGTGAGTGGTGGTTTTCAAAATAAGGGTAATAAGTGGTGGAAATTCTCGGTTGTGGTGGTGAGACTAGGGTGATTTTTGATGGTTTTCGAACATAATGATACACACAAGAGCAATGTAGCATCGTTCCATTTATCGTTATGATTCATCGTCTTCAACACCTCCTTCGTTCAAAATCTTCTTCTTCTTCGTTTATCTTAAATCATCATGTTTGTCACATCGTCATCTTCTAACCGTATTCATTCTAAGTATTATAAACGGTTACCATCATTATTCACGTTCCTCATAATTCCATAACAGGAACAATTGTACGGCCCAATTCAAAAAGGAATGGCAGTCCAAATGATTAACAGGTTTCACGGCCCAAAAAAATATGGTGAATGGAAACCTACTCGATTTATTGGATACCAGTATGTTACACCTTCACGTCATTTTCCATGATTTGAATCATCACACTAGATGGCCCCCCTCCCAATTTGTAATAATGCTAAAGCATACTATTATACGAGTACTTTATCTTTTATTTGCTTAATCTATTAACATCATTATAAACACACTCTTATCTATCATAATTATTATCATCTCTTCACATCACTCTTCATCATCTTCTCTATTATCCTCACTTAATTGTGTTTTAACTAAACAGAAATAAGAAAGAGCTGCAGTAGTAAAACTAACCCAATTGTAGCAGCATGTGGTTGTTCTACGGTGGTTTGCTCATGGATCATGAAATGAGGACACAAAAGATAATAAAGAAAGAAGAGGTGGTCGAATTATGGCAGCCGTTTTTGCTGCTTTGGCCGGCTGTTTAGACTGCAGGTTTTTGTGGGTTCATAGCATCGAAGAAGAAAATAATAAAGGCAGTAGCAATTTGCAGTTTGAATAAAGTGGTGTGATGGTTTGATGATTTACAAAGTGGTTTGTTTATGTGAATTTCGATGGTGATTTGTTGTCGAGTAAAAATAAATAAAAAGAAAATCGAGTAGCACTAGTTAGAAGGTTAATTGATTGGTGTTCAATCTAGTTGCTAGATGAAGGTAATGATCAGATGATAGTAAGGAGTGTAAAGGTGGTTCTCGGTTACACACGGTGGAGTAAAGTGGGTTTAGTGTGTGTGTATTTATCGGTCGTGCATGTTAGGAAGCCTTGCCAAAATAAACGAATAGATTCAATGGTGAGTGGGATGGCTCTCCGGCAGTGATCAAGGTGGTTTGGGTGTTGAACATAAACGAAGAGCATTAGCAATGATCGTAGTGATTGGGTGAGTTTTGTTTTTTTTTTTTTTTTTTTTTGTTAAATTCGGGTTTTCTTCCCATTTGGCAACAACTACATGCAGTATATAAACGATATCAATAATGTAATTTGAATAATTGAAGCAGTGTTCTTGATTATAATCTAGTGATGGTGTCGACATATGGAATCAATTGGGATCAGAAGAAGAAGAAAAAGAATAAAAGTTGAAAATGAAATGCAACTGAATTTGTATCTGTTATGAATCGATTCTTGTCATGTAATCCAGATTAGAGACATGAATAAAGAATTCGATCGTGATATATAACAACTCGTACGATTTTTCTGCTTTTCAAATCTCAATTGTAGTAGTTGGTATATATAATTCGAGATTGGATGTTTACTACAGCATCAATATTCGTTTGCAATTGTCTTATAGTTAATTGAGGTGTCGACGGAATATCTTTTATCAGGAAGAAACAAAAAAAAATTAAAAATCGATTAATAGATTAGTACGAATTGATAAAGATGTGTAACAAATTATAGACAAGAACAAATCTTAATTACAGTTTGAGAATGACAGGAACTGATTTCGATTCTGTAATTGCATTATTCCATATTTGATTAATCTAAGTTAATATTTATATTATTAATACAAAAATATTGATTTATATATTGCAACTGTATATATATATATATATATATATATATACATATTATGATTAATCTTATTAATTAATAAATAATAATACTTTTAATAATAATAATAATAATTTATAATAATATACTAGTAATCATAATAATAATATTATTAATGAATATGATAATAATAACTATAAAATTTATTACTACAATATTATTAATAATAATAATACTAATTATAATAATACTAATATTATGAATGATAATAATCATATAAGTAATAACAATACTATAACAATTTATATATATCAAATTCGTGTCTACAGATAATATATTTAAAATAATATTAATAACACTATTATGGATTGAAAGAAATAATAATATTATTATAATAGTTATATTCATAATTAAATATAATATGTATTAGTATTACATAGTATTGATTATGTAATATAACCATATAATATACATTACATGATAACTTATTTTACATTTTTAATTCAAATGAGTTAATTGTATTTTATTATATCAATTTATTATATAAATTTATAATTATACCTATACCTATACCTATACCTATATATATATATATATATATATATATATATATATATATATATATATATATATATATATATATATATATATATGTACGCATATTTATTTACACACAATTGTTCGTGAATCGTCGGACACAGTCAAAGGTCAATTGAATATATGAAATAGTTCAAAAATTTTGAGACTCAACCTAGCAGACTTTTCTTATCATGTCAAAAATATTAAATCGTATCGAGAGTTTGGTTTAAAATTAGTCGAAATTTTTCAGGTCGTCACTGTACCTACCCGTTAAAGAAATTTCGTCCCGAAATTTGAGTGAGGTCGTCCTGGCTAACAATAAAAGTGTTTTCATGACGAATATGACTTGATAGATAGAGTTTTATCATCCTTGAGTAATATGAATAAAACAATTCAATTACTCGAAACGTACTAGTGAAGCTATCACAAAAGAGTGAAATAAGGAAAATAAGATTCGTGTTGACTTTAAGTAAAGCAATTTAGACATATCTGATTCATAGGTTAAATCTTTGAATTTCGAATGATCATGGCTAACGTTCTAAGAAAGAAATGGTAACAGCACGATCTGACTTGTTAAATTACCTGAAAATTCAGAAAGATCGAAATATCAAGAAAATATGTCCTTGATATGTTTAGAGGTTAAATAGAATGGAAGAGTTATGTAACATGGCACATGATGACAGTATTGTATGTGAATCATCACGTTCCATTAGAAATTCAGCATGACTTACTGTAATATAACCACGTTGGCCTGACGTCATTATATTATACTAACTCATGCTTCAATCCCCAACACTTCTCCAGAAATCATTCATAATTTAAACTCGAAGGTTATAGAATTTAGAAACTAAAACAGTTTCTTTTCTGATGTAATATAGATAGCACGAAGATATAAATAATTTTGGACAAGAATATTTATGAAAATATCCTCAGAAATATCGAAGACACTTATGATGATATTTTGGGAATTTCTAAGATCGAAGGTTGATGAAGAATTTTTTTTTCCCCGCAAGGATATAGAATAATTAAGGAGCAAGATATTCGCTAGAGATTTCGTCAGATACTGAATCGTTTGAATTCGTTAAGTACTAGTCTTTGTGATTTGTCCACACTCTCCTTTATGGTTTGCTCAATCCATTTTCCAGTCCCAAATCTGGGCTTTTTCAACACACCATTCTTTATCAACAAACTTTTAACCATTAAGACCATCCACAACTTTTGCTGCTTCATCAGCATTCACCGTTACCATATCTGAATTATTGGTTATCAATCTGAAGCAGTTTTCAAGAATTTTGAAGGGTTTGAATGTAGCGACCCCGACAAATCGTCAAGTGACGGCGTCGACTACGTGGGTCCCATTACATGGTCATAAGTCTTTAAGACAACGTTTGACCAAAATATGTCGCATTCATTTCAATGTAAAAGGGTGTTTCAAGTTTACAAAAGAAGTTCGACGGCTAGTTACATTACAATGTTAAACGTACAATTGAAACCTATGCGACACAATTTAAAAGTAGCCAAAAATATGCTCCAAATATGCATGTATACTCGACATCCAAGCAAGTATCAAAAGAGTGCGGAAGCATGTATCACTTAAGCATTCAAAACCTGAGAAAAACATAGAATAATCTGTCAACGAAAACGTTGGTGAAATCATAGGTTTAGTAAGTAAAATGTATTGAACCACAAGGTTCTTTATGAATTGCTTAACCAAAATCGTTCACATTCTAAAATAGTATTTGTATCACGAGCACCCAATTATCAAGGCTTAACTGAATCTTCCCTCTGAATTTTTGAATTTAGTGTTAGAACTTACACTATACATTGTTGAAATTATATTTCATTCACTAACGGTAGCGAACCGTCTGAATGAGGGTTTGTTAAACCCGTATGGCCACACAACATAATTACACGCTTACACTTACACCCTGCAAGTGGAACTAATGATAATTGGATTGAGGACTTTTGTTCAAACTCGTATGCATCTTTGTATTCGTATTTGTTCACAATGTAAAAGCATGAAAAGTATAAGTATGAAATGTATGTGTTTCTCAGCCCACGATGTAAAGAATAAAAGTGATTGAAAAAAAAAGTGGGACTATGATCTCACCTTTGATTGCAAGAGTAAATAAGTACTTCAACAAGTAATGTGCGCAAAGGACAACGCTAGCCTCGACCTAAACAAATAGGTTGTATCAATAACGATAGTCACGAAGGGTCAAAGTTGCTCAATTAGTCCTATGGCTCAACACGACTCGATTATGAAGCATGTGAAGCAAATAGTCAAGTTTCATGCAAGATACATGTATAGAAACAAGTTAGAAAGATTGCATAATCAATTGGTTAAGTTTGACAAAAAGTCAAACTTTGGTCGGTCAAAGTCAACGAAAAAGTCAACATGTTCGGGTCGGGTCCCGAACAAATTTTCTATGCTAATTATTCATATATAATTATATTAAAACAAGTTTCATGTGAATCAGAGGTTGGTAGCTAGTCAAACATTTCACGTGAAATGGGACACGGAGGTCAGAATCTGTCCAGGTTGTTCTGCGCGCCGCGCGGGGTGAGGTGCGCGCCGCACCACCTGCTGTTCAGCTATTTTCCTGTTTTTCAAAGATATGCACGAACCAAAACCAATTCTAACACAACACTTGACCCGCAAATACATATAACGCTTATCATACATCGTTAGAAAGGTGTTTTGACGAGGAATGCAACTAAACACATATCATCAATCAAACTTCCACTTATAACAACCAAAAATCGCAATTAATGTTCCTCATTCAATGCATACAAGTCATAAATGCCATTTAATGATTCGGTAACCAAATTACATGAACAATATGCCGTTTCGAAGGTAATTAAGCATACAACACAACCTAACACTTACAATTAGCATTTCGTGTCATTTAAAGCATCAAAAGTCCATTTCTAGTTCATGAAACCCTAACTCAAATTCACCAAATTTCATAATCAAGTTTAGAAGGTTTCTTTAACCAAACCATACATCATAACGAAGCTAGTAACACTAGAAATAAGATTAAAACATGAACTCTTAGCATCAAACAACATATGAACACTCAAAACTCAAGATTAAGCATGTGAACTTTCAATATGAACTAGTCACATCAAAATAGCAAGAACAAACATACAAATCACATAACCATACTAGACTTGAGCCATAGACACTAATTAACAACCTTTTAACTCAAAAATCTCAAGAACACATAAAATTAGTGATTTTAGAAAGTTACCCAAATGCAATGAGATTGGTATGGAATCGAAGAGGAGATCACGAGGAGTTCAAATATGTAATTTGTTTGGCCCGGAGCTTGATCGATTGAATATGGATGAAGATTTGCTTTTTGATGAATTTAAAGAAAATATGAAAGTAGAGAATAAAAAGAGAAAAGAAAATGAAAAATGGAGGTGGAAGATGGTTGACTAGTCAAGTGCTAGTCACCATTTTGGGGTTTTGGCAAAACAAGTCCCTCAAGTCGTAGTCGGGTGCGTTAAATTACCTAAACGAGATAATTTGAAACGCGTATTAACGGGAGATGTTATAAACATATAACGGAGTTTAAAATAGTTAAACGGAAAAGTAAACGGAAAAAGGCGGGATGTTACATTATCCACACCTCAAAAGAAATTTCGTCCCGAAATTTAGTTGGAAGTAATAATCGACGTCTCTTACTCGAGACCTAGTGTTGTAACTCTACGAAGGAGTGAAGGCACTTTCTTGGACATTCCATGAATCCGGATAGTCGGGGTGTTATGTAGTGTTGAGGTTTGGGTTCACGATCCATGATTTCAACCAGTTTTCCCATGAAGGAGAGTTTGTCATCAATGTTTGGTGCATCTAGAAGGATTGCACATTCCTGTTCCGCAGGACACGTTTCTAAGTTGTTACACGAAATGTAAGGTAAACGGAAACTTAATTGAGTCGGCAGCTCTAAACGGTAGGGAGCGGTTCCAATGCGCCCCAAGGTTTCAAAAGGATCAATATTGCGGATATAACCTTCCTCGGTTTCCCAAATGGATTACACCTTTCCAAGGTGTAGTTTCTCAATATTACGCGGTCACACACTGGGACTTTGTGAGGTTTTCATCTAAGTTTGGTATAACTCTTATGGCAACTACGGGTCGTCTCGAGCCCTTCTCGGACTTGAATGATCTCAATTGTTGTTTCTTGATGAAGTTCAGATTTCGGTGTTTGCTTGCCACATGCGTTAGTCCAACGAATAGGGGTATGACATTTGAGGTCCTATAGGGTTTCGGAAGTGCGGCGTTAGTACACGAATGGTAACCGTAGTGGGAGAAATCAACTAAAAGCGACCATACAAGTTTGAAACATGTCCTTCCATGATGTAATTCGTTCGTTTGTTCAGTTCGTCGGTTTGTGGAAGATACGCGGTACATATGTCTAAGCGGGTTCCCAAGGTCTCTTGCGAAACTAGAAGCGATACGAGTATTTTGATCCGAGGTAATTGGCAATGGTACACCGTATTGGAAAAGAATTCCGTAAGATATGTTTGAACAAGTTAGTTAGGGTTCGAAAATGTTCGTTAGGACTATTCACCCTCGTGGCGAATACTAATGTAATATGAAGAGTTTCTCTATCCATTGAGAAATGTTACAAGGAGTTTCCTCATACGGGGGTGCGAGCGATGAAGATAGAAGTGAAATGAGAACTTAGAGTAGAGTGAGTTTACATCTCGAGGTTGCCATATCGTGCATCTAGTTGTCAAAAGTTGAGGTTTGAAAAAGAAACAAGATAGTACACGTAGTTTTATAGTTCGGGGTTGAATAGTAGTTGATCGATTATCCGAAACACAAGGACGTTAAGTCAAAGAAGAGTGAAGTATCCTTGGATCATGGGTTGTCTTAAGTTCCAGTAATATCAGACGGTAACGGTGAAATAACAGAGGTATGTAATGTGGTACGTGATGACGAGAAAATTGATCGGATCCAATATTAAGTATTCAAATTTTTCGTGCTAAATAACGATTTTCAATTTTCCTTTATTTCGAGTCGAGAAAGTATGCCTTTCAGGCGTTCAAGTAGAATTATTTCCATATTTGAGTTCCATCTGGTGCTATACGAATTAAGCTAGCAAGGTTGGTGTGAATAATCACGTTTAAGATTCGGGCACGTAGAGGTTTAGATTTCTACCTTAATGAGTTATCGAGGGTAAAGAACAAGCATCACGAGGAAAAGTCGAAATTGAATCTTTGGTAACAACCGGTGAGATCTAAGATTTTACGAGTATAAGTCTGAGTTGGGAGAGTTCCCTGATTACGTGTGGCTTGATTTCGAGATTGGTTGTAATGCCTCGACCATTAGCATCATGGTCTAGAAAATTTGACTTTGTTCAACAAAAATTCCCACTCGGAGAATTTGGTATAGAGTTGCTCTTTTCTCAACAGTTCAAGCGTAAGACGGTAAAGTTGTTCGTTTTCCTTCTTCACTTGAATAGGTTAAGATATCATCAATAAATACGATAACGGATTTGTCTAGATAAGTTTGCATATGCGGTTTAGGAGGTTCATGAATACGGACGGAGTCCTAGAATGGTACTAAGATAGATTTACAACTAACGTTGTGAGTTCGAAAATGGCTTAGGAGACATCGTCACCGGAACGGATGTCGTTTTAGGACGCACCCGGGATTCATGCAAAAAAAATCATGAGGTCATGGATACAAGGAAGAGGGTATCGGTTTCCAACCGAAAATTACTTAGTTAGCAATCATCTAAACACAATTGTAGGGAAAATAGTTTCTCCTTAACGAATAGGTTTTGAGCTCCTTAGTTCTATAGGTGTCAAGTCGAAATTCTTAACGTATCCCCTCTGATAAAATTTATAGGCACACAATATTTCCATCGGTCACTTAAATTGCCTAAGTAGGGTCTAGGGGAAAAGGTGGAGTGCAAAGGGTACGAGTCAAAGTCTTGGTTATAAAACGTCTAGCTGTAACCGAATTGAATAAGTATGAAATATACGGTTGGTTGTGAAGAAACGTACCCGTGACTAGTCCATCGTCGTCTCGGGCATCCTAGGTGTCGATGTTGGAAGTTCAACGGCGGGTATTGGGGTTGATTTTCTTATTTGGGCACGCACTCCTAAAATGACCCGGTTGGCCACATTCAAAACAAACACCCGTCTTGGGTGCATTGGGCTCCTTTTGAGCGACGGGAGCGGTATTCCTACAATCGTGGGCTACATGGCCACTTCTTTGACACTTCAAGCAAAATGGTTTGCCACATTCGCCTAAATGATGTTTGTAGCACTCGTTACAATACGGTAGGTGTCCGGTATAACCTTTCTTGCCGTTGGGGATGAAGGGCTTCTTGGCGAGGTTGTTGTAATTGCTTGATTGGGGGGCTTCCCATTTTCTTTTGTTGTCACCCGACTTATCCTCGGATTTAGGTGCCGGCACTTCAATCTCGTCCACTGTTTCAATCAATTGACGGGCCATATTCAAAGCCTCTTGGTGGTTAGCGGGTTTGGATGACATTACTCCTTGTTTGATGCTCTTGGGGAGACCATCCATGTAATGTTCAACCCTTAAAGATTCGGGGTTCACAAGATTTGGGCACATTAAAGCAAGTTCGGAGAATCGTTGATTATAGGCCTTAAGGTCGTTCCCGACCGCTTTCAGAGCTCTTAGCTCTTGTTCGAGCCTTCGGGTTTCTTCGCGAGGAAAATATTCGGTGATCATCTTTCCTCTTAAGTCGGCCCAAGAGAGAGCGTGGGCTTCGTGGATACCCACCGATTGTACATGCGAATTCCACCATGTGAGAGCGATACCGGAAAAGGTGTGAGTGGAATATCTAACCTTGTCTTGGTCTCGACAACCGCTTATGCTAAAGACGGCTTCCGTTTGCTTAAACCATCGGGTGAGCACAACCGGCCCCCCGGTTCCATCAAAAGTGTGAGGTTTGCACCCCATGAAATTCTTATAGGAGCATCCTTCGTTGGAATTTCCGGCTCCATTGTTGTTGTTGTGATGATTGTTGTTATTGTTGTTGTTGGAGGAGTGACCGGCCATGGCCGCATCCACGGCAGTGGCTATCATACGTTGGAGGGCTTGTTCGGGAGTTTCGGGAGGAGCGCGTCGACGAGCCATTATTCCTTCAAAACACAAGAATATCGTTGGTTAGTATTCTCAATAATACTAACCGTGATATGGAATGAGGATAAAGAGAAAAAAAAAATTCCTTGACTCGCCTTAAATTCTTTATGTCATAATGTCGGAACGTCCATGTGAATCACTGTAATATAATCCCGGAAATTATATTACCCTGATTCACATGTGCATTTAACATTACTTTATAAAGTCAAGGTGGCGCGTCAACAAAATTTATCAACGTAAGATTAAGATCGAATACGATTTAGATATGATAGAAAAGTTCGAGTATAATGCACAAATAGTCAAGTAATTCCTACTTCAGTCTATATGCCGGTTGTAGTCTAGATTCACCTATGTACCCTATGACTCGGGGTGGACACAAATGAACTCTAAATCCCTACAACCAAGGCTCTGATACCACTTGTAGCGACCCCGACAAATCGTCAAGTGACGGCGTCGACTACGTGGGTCCCATTACATGGTCATAAGTCTTTAAGACAACGTTTGACCAAAATATGTCGCATTCATTTCAATGTAAAAGGGTGTTTCAAGTTTACAAAAGAAGTTCGATGGCTAGTTATATTACAATGTTAAACGTACAATTGAAACCTATGCGACACAATTTAAAAGTAGCCAAAAAGATGCTCCAAATATGCATGTATACTCGACATCCAAGCAAGTATCAAAAGAGTGCGGAAGCATGTATCACTTAAGCATTCAAAACCTGAGAAAAACATAGAAGAATCTGTCAACGAAAACGTTGGTGAAATCATAGGTTTAGTAAGTAAAATGTATTGAACCACAAGGTTCTTTATGAATTGCTTAACCAAAATCGTTCACATTCCAAAATAGTATTTGTATCACGAGCACCCAATTATCAAGGCTTAACTGAATCTTCCCTCTGAATTTTTGAATTTAGTGTTAGAACTTACACTATACATTGTTGAAATTATATTTCATTCACTAACGTTAGCGAACCGTCTGAATGAGGGTTTGTTAAACCCGTATGGCCACACAACATAATTACACGCTTACACTTACACCCTGCAAGTGGAACTAATGATAATTGGATTGAGGACTTTTGTTCAAACTCGTATGCATCTTTGTATTCGTATTTGTTCACAATGTAAAAGCATGAAAAGTATAAGTATGAAATGTATGTGTTTCTCAGCCCACGATGTAAAGAATAAAAGTGATTGAAAAAAAAAAAAGTGGGACTATGATCTCACCTTTGATTGCAAGAGTAAATAAGTACTTCAACAAGTAATGTGCGCAAAGGACAACGCTAGCCTTGACCTAAACAAATAGGTTGTATCAATAACGATAGTCACGAAGGGTCAAAGTTGCTCAATTAATCCTATGGCTCAACACGACTCGATTATGAAGCATGTGAAGCAAATAGTCAAGTTTCATGCAAGATACATGTATAGAAACAAGTTAGAAAGATTGCATAATCAATTGGTTAAGTTTGACAAAAAGTCAAACTTTGGTCGGTCAAAGTCAACGAAAAAGTCAACATGTTCGGGTCGGGTCCCGAACAAATTTTCTATGCTAATTATTCATATATAATTATATTAAAACAAGTTTCATGTGAATCGGAGGTCGGTAGCTAGTCAAACATTTCACGTGAAATGGGACACGGAGGTCAGAATCTGTCCAGGTTGTTCTGCGCGCCGCGCGGGGTGAGGTGCGCGCCGCACCACCTGCTGTTCAGCTATTTTCCTGTTTTTCAAAGATATGCACGAACCAAAACCAATTCTAACACAACACTTGACCCGCAAATACATATAACGCTTATCATACATCGTTGGAAAGGTGTTTTGACGAGGAATGCAACTAAACACATATCATCAATCAAACTTCCACTTATAACAACCAAAAACCGCAATTAATGTTCCTCATTCAATGCATACAAGTCATAAATGCCATTTAATGATTCGGTAACCAAATTACATGAACAATATGCCGTTTCGAAGGTAATTAAGCATACAACACAACCTAACACTTACAATTAGCATTTCGTGTCATTTAAAGCATCAAAAGTCCATTTCTAGTTCATGAAACCCTAACTCAAATTCACCAAATTTCATAATCAAGTTTAGAAGGTTTCTTTAACCAAACCATACATCATAACGAAGCTAGTAACACTAGAAATAAGATTAAAACATGAACTCTTAGCATCAAACAACATATGAACACTCAAAACTCAAGATTAAGCATGTGAACTTTCAATATGAACTAGTCACATCAAAATAGCAAGAACAAACATACAAATCACATAACCATACTAGACTTGAGCCATAGACACTAATTAACAACCTTTTAACTCAAAAATCTCAAGAACACATAAAATTAGTGATTTTAAAAAGTTACCCAAATGCAATGAGATTGGTATGGAATCGAAGAGGAGATCACGAGGAGTTCAAATATGTAATTTGTTTGGCCCGAAGCTTGATCGATTGAATATGGATGAAGATTTGCTTTTTGATGAATTTAAAGAAAATATGAAAGTAGAGAATAAAAAGAGAAAAGAAAATGAAAAATGGAGGTGGAAGATGGTTGACTAGTCAAGTGCTAGTCACCATTTTGGGGTTTTGGCAAAACAAGTCCCTCAAGTCGTAGTCGGGTGCGTTAAATTACCTAAACGAGATAATTTGAAACGCGTATTAACGGGAGATGTTATAAACATATAACGGAGTTTAAAATAGTTAAACGGAAAAGTAAACGGAAAAAGGCGGGATGTTACATTGAACGCAGATTATAATCGTCAAGATATATATGATTGTTTAAGATGAAATCACGTGGCAACTTGAAGAAATGTTTAACTGTAGTAGATGTAACTTATTAACGATATTTTAAATCAAAATGTGTTATAATTAATATTTCCTACTCTTTTAATACTTTTTAATTATCCAATGTTAGTAGTCCAATGTTAGTAGTCCAATAGTTTAACCAAGACTAGTATATTATAAGGAAATAGTCATAACAGATATAGGAACAGTTAGCTAGGATAATGTTAGCGTGGATTCTTAATACAATTTTTACATACATAATTAGTTTGTTTCTAATAAATTTTATTGTGTCCAATATTTTCCTCATTATGCCACCTGTTGAAACTTGACTTGGATTCTGATCGGTAAAAATTCGTATATGAATTTGAATTCGAATGAAAATGGTTATTCGTGGATGAACGGATACATATATATGTGGTTGTAAGTTGGATAGTAAATGACTGTTGAATCGGGTTTGAAGAATGTACAGTGTAACATGTTAATGTGAGATCTAAATATTTCTAGGGTATTACCTACCCATTAAAATATTTTCACCATTAACAGTTGGTACAGGAGAACTTTTAATTACAATCTTTATGAAAATATACTTACATTTATTTTCTTCAGATGTAATCGTGGATTTAATGAGTTAATATTATATTAAACTCATCTGATTTACGGTTAAAACTAGAGTACATAATCTCTAAATCATTAGAGATTACATAATCACCATGAAGAACGAAAATAAAGTAGATATGACGATAGATAAAATGATGGTTATGCTCAAGGTATAGATTGTGATGTCAAGGCAGTTGATGTTGAAACTAGGGTTGTTGGTGGTACTGGTGTTGATGTTGGTGGTACTGTTGGTGCTGGTGATGTTGCTGAAGCTGGAAAGTTTTGCACCATATTTTCCAAAGCTACAACTCGAGCGCGAAGCTTGTTGACTTATGTTATTATCTGGGATGATTGTCGGTCGGGATGAGGTGATGAAATAGGTTTAAAAATTTTAGATATTATATAATCGTTGCGAACTATTCTGGAAATGAGAGTGAAGATGGTGTTTGTGCTTCAGGTCCTTCGCCAAAAGATGAATTTGGTTGATGGAAAGGATTGCCTTCTTCGTGTCTCCATTGATTAAGTCGATTACGAAAACATCCTCAATTCATCCAGAATTTATGATGGCTGATTGGTTGATCCATTCCGGTTACACTGCTTTCGGAGCTTAGGTGAATATCCATATCGGAATAGCTTCCGAATTCGAGAAACTTCAACTGGTTGCAGAATTCATCTTGCACGGTTAGATAAAGGATTTTCGATATGAAATGATTTTTGGATATCGGATGATATTCAAATTACATAGAATACCTAATACCTATATATAGTACAGAAGATCCCGTAGATTACGGAGGAAATTATGGAATCGTGTCGGATAAGGTCTAATGTGATGGGATATGAATTCGTCTATACACCATCTATGCAATAATTGCAATAAGACGTGTCGAGACTAAAAATGATAGGTAGATATTTTTAGGCAAGGAATGATATGCAAACTTTTGACATGCAGACCAGGTTCAAGTCCAGACTTATTAATGTATCCTAACAACTACTAGGTCGAAGTCCAGACTCACTAATGTAAGACCTGGTTCGTAAGACCACCGCTCTGATACCACCTGTAGTGACCCGTCCTAATCCACCTGGACGAAGTCTTCATCAGATGGTCCCATTGCGAGGTATTGACTTCTATATGCCATGAATGACTCCAAGTAATATCTTTAAATTGAGCAAATGCAGAGTGAAAGATTTCTTTCGTACCTGAGAATAAACATGCTTTAAAGTGTCAACCAAAAGGTTGGGGAGTTCATAGGTTTATCATAAATAATAAAATTCATCATTTTGATAGACCACAAGATTTAAATGCTGCATGGTACAAATGGGCCCGAATCCTATACCCACCTGTAATGTACATGCCATATCTTTTAAATACAGCACACCTTTCTCGTGTACGAAACCATTTTCATAAATCTTAGTAACCGTACACATATCTTGTGTACAAAATATAATACACATAACCTGTGTATAAAAATCATTCTCTCGATACGTAACATTCACTTTGATTTCATTGCTCAACATGGTAACCGACCTTAACATATAATGCGCATCAATAATATCCCCAAAACAGAACATCTCGTCTGTATAATATATAAACTTCGAAGTACTAAACAACACGCCCACTAGCTCTTCCGTCTAGTGAACATTCTGGGTGGGGGTGTTAAACCTGATAGCTACCTTTAGGATTCACGTGAATTAGGGCCATACCTGTTTCTAATTCTTAGGTTACCAAGCAATAATAATCAGAGCAAAATATTCACATCAATTAGTGGCAATTATCACGTCCAACTAATTCAATCATAATCAACAGAACTTCTGTCTGCATAATAATTCATTCGAGGAATGTTTTGCTTGTGTCATTTCGCGTCAAACATTTATAAAAGTATTTCATGTATTCTCAGTTCAAATTATATTTCAAAATCATTTAATAAAGCAATTATAAAATTAGCGCATGTATTCTCAGTCCCAAAAATATAAAGAGTAAAAGGAAGCAAATGAACTCACGATACGATATTTTGTTGTAAAAATATGCATATGACGATACTGAACAAAGCAGGGTTGGCCTCGGATTCACGAACCTATATCATTTATATATATATATATTAACACATATAATTGTAGTCGAACATATTTATATATTATTAGTGATATAATTGTTATTTTAGTAAATTATATGTTTCATAAATAACTAATTTAAATATTTTTTATTTCTTTGTACTTTAAGTAAAATAATTAGTATTTATTACAAAACGTTAATATTGATATGTTATATGTATTAACTATAGTGGTATATAACTAAAAATCATTTGATAAAATAATATTAATAATAATAAATAAAAAGTTGTATTATTTTATAATAATAATATTAGTAAATATACTTAATAATAATAATAATAATAATAATAATAATAATAATAATAATAATAATAATAATAATAATAATAATAATTAAAATAATAATAATAATAATAATAATAATAATAATAATAATAATAATAATAATAATAATAATAATAATAATAATAATAATAATAATAATAATAATAATAATAATAATAATAATAATAATAATAATAGTAGTAATAGTAATAGTAATACTACCTCAAAGGAGTAGTCCTTAAAAAATGCCCAAGTTCAGGTTTGAACCCGCGACCTCCCGCTAACCCGATAACATCCTTAACCACTCCTGTGACCTCGCTTTTTCTTATTAAAACTAGGATTTTAATTTATTTAACCCGATCCTATCTGTTTCCCTTTCTCCTTTTCTTCTTCAATTTCAAAACCCATTTGATCATCATTGCCATTTATCTATCTTATTCTCGTTCATCATCATCATTAACATACATCACGATCGTAACTATATTTGTTATCTTATCATAACCTCGTCATTATTCAGGTAACATGATCATAAATTCATGTATATCATTCTAATCATCTTCCTTATGTTAACATCGCCACTCTCACATCCGGCCATCTATACATCGGCCCAACCTAGGCTTAAGAGGCCCAAGGAATAAAGTTTATTTGCCAACTCACTTAAGTAATTGGCCCAACAGAAAAAAAAAAAAAAAAGAACATGCGGTGGTCCAACCTCTATGATGTATCTCTCGGCTCAACTGAGAACATAAATCGTGGACCGGTCAGGAAATAAAACACGATTAAATTGCTGGTGCTTGATTCGATTTACTGCTAGAACAAAAAGGAAGTAGAGGGTCTACATGTTTCCCACTCTTACATTACAATCATCATCATTATTGACCATCATGATCATGACCCCTCTTTAACGACATTTATTATGTTACCGTATTAATATCATTATCATTTTATTCCTTTGTGATCTTAACCGAAACAAGGATGAGCAAGAGGGTTCGATGGTGAGTGGTGGTTTTCAAAACAAGGGTAATAGGTGGTGGAAATTCTCGGTTGTGGTGGTGAGACTAGGGTGATTTTTGATGGTTTTAAAACAGAATGATAGACACAAGAGCAATGTAGCACCGTTCCATTTATCGTTATGATTCATCGTCTTCAACACCTCCTTCGTTCAAAATCTTCTTCTTCTTCTTCTTCGTTTATCTTAAATCATCATGTTTGTCACATCGTCATCTTCTAACCGTATTCATTCTAAGTATTATAAGCGGTTACCATCATTATTCACGTTCCTCATAATTCCATAACAGGAACAATTGTACGGCCCAATTAAAAAAGGAATGGCAGTCCAAATGATTAACATGGTTCACGGCCCAAAAAAAATATGGTGAATGGAAACCTACTCGATTTCTTGGATACCAGTATGTTACACCTTCACGTCATTTTCCATGATTTGAATCATCACACTAGATGGGCCCCCTCCCAATTTGTAATAATGCTAAAGCATACTGTTATACGAGTACTTTATCTTTTATTTGCTTAATCTATTAACATCATTATAAACACACTCTTATATATCATAATTATTATCATCTTTTCACAGAACTCTTCATCATCTTCTCTATTATCCTCACTTAATTGTGTTTTAACTAAACAGAAATAGGAAAGAGCTGCAGTAGTAAAACTGACCCAATTGTAGCAGCATGTGGTTGTTCTACGGTGGTTTGTTCATGGATCATGAAACGAGGACACAAAAGATAATAAAGAAAGAAGAGGTGGTCGAATTATGGCAGCCATTTTTGCTACTTTGGCCGGCTGTTTAGACAGTAGGTTTTTGTGGGTTCATAGCAACGAAGAAAATAATAAAGGCAGCAGCAATTTGCAGTTTGAATAAAGTGGTGTGATGGTTTGATGATTTACAAAGTGGTTTGTTTATGTGAATTTCGATGGTGATTTGTTGTCGAGCAAAAATAAATAAAAAGAAAATCGAGTAGCACTAGTTAGCAGGTTAATTGATTGGTGTTCAATCTACTTGCTAGATGAAGGTGATGATCGGATGATAGTAAGGAGTGGAAAGGTGGTTCTCGGTTACACACGGTGGAGTAAAGTGGGTTTGGTGTGTGTGTATTTATCGGTCGTGCATGTTAGGAAGCCTTGCCAAAATAAACGAATAGATTCAATGGTGAGTGGGATGGCTCTCCGGCAGTGATCAAGGTGGTTTGGGTGTTGAACAGAAACGAAGAGCATTAGCAATGATCGTAGTGATTGGGTGAGTTTTTTTTTTTTTTTTTTTTTTTTTTTGTTAAACTCTGTTTTTCTTCCCATTTGGCAACAACTACAAGCAGTATATAAACGATATCAATAATGTATTTCGAATAATTGAAGCAGTGTTCTTGATTGTAATCTAGTGATGGTGTCAACATATGGAATCAATTGGGATCAGAAGAAGAAGAAAAAGAATAAAAGTTGAAAATGAAATGCAAGTGAATTTGTATCTGTTATGAATCAATTCTTGTCATGTAATCCAGATTAGAGACAGGAATAAAGAATTCGACCGTGATATATAACAACTCGTACGATTTTTCTGCTTTTCAAATCTCAATTGTAGTAGTTGGTATATATAATTTGGGATTGGATGTTTACTATAGCATCAATATTCGTTTGCAATTGTCTTATAGTTAAT
Organism: Rutidosis leptorrhynchoides; assembly: GCF_046630445.1. Taxonomy (NCBI): domain Eukaryota; kingdom Viridiplantae; phylum Streptophyta; class Magnoliopsida; order Asterales; family Asteraceae; genus Rutidosis; species Rutidosis leptorrhynchoides. The sequence continues at coordinate 421,889,848 of NC_092338.1, read as the reverse complement.
TGAGGTGTCGACGGAATATCTTTTATCAGGAAGAAACAAAAAAAAAATTAAAATCGATTAATAGATTGGTACGAATTGATAAAGATGTGTAGCAAATTATAGACAAGAATAAATCTTAATTACAGTTTGAGAATGACGGGAACTGATTTCGATTCTGTAATTGCATTATTCCATATTTATTTAATCTAAGTTAATATTTATATTATTAATACAAAAATATTGATTTATATATTGTAACTGTATATATATCAGTATTTATATATATATATATATATATATATATATATATATATATATATACATATATATATATATATACATATATATATATACATATATATATACATATATATAAATATCTGATTATATATATATATATATATATATATATATATATATATATATCTGATTTTATATATCTATTTATATATCTGTATTTATATATATATATATATATATATATATATATATATATATATATATATATATATATATATATATCTGTATTTACATATTATGATTAATCTTATTAATTAATAAATAATAATACTTTTATTAATAATAATAATTTATAATAATATACTAGTAATCATAATAATATTATTATTAATGAATATGATAATAATAACTATAAAATTTATAACTACAATATTATTAATAATAATAATTAATAATACTAATTATAATAATACTAATATTATGAATGATAATAATCATATAAGTAATAATAATAATACTATAACAATTTATATATATCAAATTCGTGTCTACAGATAATATATTTAAAATAATATTAATAACACTATTATGGATTGAAAGAAATAACAATATTATTATAATAGTTATATTCATAATTAAATATAATATGTATTAGTATTACATAGTATTGATTATGTAATATAACCATATAATATACATTACATGATAACTTATTTTACTTTTTTAATTCAAATGAGTTAATTGTATTTTATTATATCAATTTATTATATAAATTTATAATTATATATATATATATATATATATATATATATATATATATATATATATATATATATATATATACGCATATTTATTTACACACAATTGTTCGTGAATCGTCGGACACAGTCAAAGGTCAATTGAATATATGAAATAGTTCAAAAATTTTGAGACTCAACCTAACGGACTTTTCTTATCATGTCAAAAATATTAAATCGTATCGAGAGTTTGGTTTAAAATTAGTCGAAATTTTCCAGGTCGTCACAGAAGACCCGCGAATTTGCGGGGCTTTGTGAGGATTTAATCAAAAGTAATGTTTATAATGAATGTATACTGTTTGACAGCCTCTTGACATCACCAGCCATGAGGAAATTTTGGAATCAGAGTCTTGAAACATGTGTTCTACAAAATAAAAAGAATATTCAAGATTACCTCTCCTCGAATAAGTGCCTCCTTATAGTGTCTTTGCAACAACTTTCAAATAGCCGGACCAATCGAAGAAGGGCCTCCTTATCAAGTGACCGTGAAGTAGTTTCTTGGAAGTTGACTGTATCAAAATCATAAAAGGCTACATATTCATATGTTCTTGAAGAGTAGTATTGTAACATGCAGGAAGTGGATAGTCATTTGCTATTTTATCTACATTTACGTAAAGCTTGCTTGATGAAAGGATGTGCATTTGGCGTTTCTTATGGCTTATGTGAAGATACTTTTCATTTCTTGCTAACTCGTGCCAACTTCATGTCTTCATATTAATTAGGTGTATGTACATTCATTAAAAAAACCAAACTTTATTAAAATGGCTTATGAACAAACATAAAAAGTAGATACATTGCCATAATACATGACACTTGATGTATACTTTTTATTCATTTAAAAAAAGGGGGAAGTGTCATTTAGAATCAACCTTACCCATTTGATATTGTATACAAAATTCTTCATTTTGACATAGTCGTTTTATTAAGATGAAAATTCAAAAAATCATACAAAAATAAAACTTAAGAGCGCAGCCATATAATGAGTATATTATACCAATAGTTTGCTTTTACTCAATCATAGGACCCCAAATGCCTCTCAATTATTATAATTTATCATCAAGCATATATAATAGCTAATCAATTATGGATTATCAGATTAACAGTTAGATCCTAATCATGCCATATTCAAGGGGTCGATAGACTAACCAACCACCTTTCAGCCACAAATGTTCCTAAACTAAATTCGTGCAGCATAATTATACACACTTATTATCTGAATCATAGTTAATAACATGTATGTCTCATTAAAACTAAACTTTCTTCCTGACCCGGAGGCGTCAAATTACCAAGAACACTTAAGAATCCAGTTTTGTAGCTTACTTGAAATGCTAAGATGAGTGAGTTGAATGGTTTCACCCTTGCGTTAGCATCCAAACCATCAATCAAAAACAAATGTAGAAACAATCATAAGTAAAAGCGGTTAACCTAGACTGAACTAAACAATTTCACATGATGTAACATGCTCTAGCAGACTTCTCCGCCATTTGAATCTGCAACATAAATAAGGAAACAAAGTTATGCTAATGATTAAAGTGAACAACACTTGCTAGTCTAAGAATCACAAACTTGTCCTATGCACAACGCCCAATAATGATTTGTATTCTAATTTGTTGCAATCGAGATACATAAGTTTGACCTGTTCCATTTACTTAATATATACTTCCCAAAGCACAGAATGAAAGTTGTTCATTACGTGTTATGTAATAACGAAGCTATGTCGTAACTTCGATTAGTTACTATTGGTCTTTACACGTTAAGTATACTTCTACATGTGGGTACTTAAGAATAAATTAGTAATGGTCAGCTCATGTAGTCACGGATAAAATCAAGGGTGTACATTTTGTTTAATTTTCTATCACATTTTGTTGTCATCGGAAATATGTTTCTAACCATTAAGTAAATTGTATGGCATCTATAATTTAATAAGGTATGTGGCAATCATCCTTGACCTATATGATTCTCTAACTTGGCAATTGCTAAACAGCCGAAATATTGCTCCATTATGATGCAACCAAGTGAGCTGCTGTAGAGACCCGTCCTAATCCATCCGGACAAAGTCCATATCGATTATAAACGATTCAATATAGTTGATTACATCGCGAGGTACTTGACCTCTATATGATACAATTTACAAACATTGCATTCGTTTTTAAAAGACAAACTTGTTTTACATCAAAAGTTGACGGCATGCATATCATTTCATAATATATCCAAATATAATTGACTTAATAATAATCTTGATGAACTTAACAACTTGAATGCAACGTCTTTTGAAATAGGTCATGAATGACTCCAAATAATATATTTAAAATGAGCAATTGCACAGTGGAAGACTTCTTTCATACCTGAGAATAAACATGCTTTAAAGTGTCAACTAAAAGGTTGGTGAGTTCATTAGTTTAACATAAATACTCATTTCCGTCATTTTAATAGACCACAAGATTTTCATTTTCAGTTCTCATAAACAAACGTCCCATGCATAGAGACAAAAATATCATTCATATGGATTGAACACCTGGTAACCGACATTCACAATATACATATAAGAATATCCCCATCATTCCAGGATTCTCCTTCGGACATGATATAAATTTTGAAGTACTAAAGCATCCGATACTTTGGATGGGGCTTGTTGGGCCCGATAGATCTATCTTTAGAGTTCACGTCAATTAGGGTGTCTGTTCCCTAATTCTTAGATTACCAGACTTAATAAAAAGGGGCATATTCGATTTCGATCATTCAACCATAGAATATAGTTTCGATTACCTGTGTCTATTTCGTAAAACAGTTATAAAAATTGCGCATGTATTCTCAGCCCAAAAATATAAAGGGTAAAAGGGCAAATGAAACTCACCTAATATATTTTATAGTAAAAATACATAGAACGACATTGAACAAGTATAGGGTTGGCCTCGGATTCACGAACCTATATCATTTGTATATTTATTAATATACATAATGGTAATCGAACAAATATATTTATAATTTTATTAGTTATATCCTTTTTATATTAAATATATATTTATATATGTTTCATATATTCATTTTGTACATAAAATGATATTTAAATCTTTGTTATGTGATATGTATTAGATATATTTATATAAATATAATTCATTTATTAAAGTATTGTTTTAAGATAATATTTTAAGTGATAACAATAATAATAATGATAGTACTAATATTTAATAATAATAATAATATTAAGAATGATAATATTAACGATAGTTTTTATAATGAATTTCACAATAATGATAATATTAGCAGTTTTTAATGAAATGAATAATTTAATAGTAATGTTAATGAAAATAACAATTTTTAGAATAATACCTAATACTTGATTATTATTATAACAATCTTATTACTAGTGGTAATCTTAATCAATAATACTTTTGTTAATAATAATAATAAAATTTATAACTGTTACTAATACTTGTATTAGTAATGATGATAATTTTAATAATTAATGTTCGTAATACATAATCGTAGTATTACTAATGATAATTATAATTCTAGTACTTAATGATAGTAATAATAATAATAACAATAATATTAATAATAATAATAATAATAATATTAATAATATTAATAATAATAATAATATTAATAATAATAATAATATTCATAATAATTAATAATAATAATAATAATAATAATAATAATAATAATAATAATAATAATAATAATAATAATAATAATAATAATAATAATAATAATAATAATAATACTTGTAATTACAATATTAATAATAATTCCTATATTATTAATAATAACAATCATAATAATAATTATAACAATAATATGGATCATAATAATAATAATAATAATAATAATAATAATAATAATAATAATAATAATAATAATAATAATAATAATAATAATAATAATAATAATAATAATAATAATAATAATAATAATAATAATAATAAAAAGATGAGACTACCTTAATAAAATCGGCCTAAAAAAATATAGTCCTTCCAGGGGCTTGAACCCCTGACCTCTCGAAACCCGCTAACACCCTGCACCATTACTCTGTGACTGTCTTTCTGTTTTAGCTCCATCAGTTATTTATATAACCCGTATTATTTATTAGTTATAACATCCTCTTCCTTCTCCAAGAACTCCAACGACCGGTGAGTACAATTTATAATAACACCGATGAATCAAGGATTGGACTAAGCTTGCAGTTGATTTGTTAAAGACTTGTAATGATAAAAAAAATAAAAAAAATTTTACAAAGGCCTGCTGCTGTCGTCAATTAATATTAAAAAAAATATGATTTCACAAATTAGATTGTTTTGGACCAAGTTGATAACATGAAATAAGTTTTAAATTGTTCATAGAAACTATTGGAAACATTTATTTAACTCGTATCATCACAGAAATCTCGAATTCGATCGATGAACATTTGTTGACTTTTTTTGTATAAAACTTTGACTTAGAAATTGGACTTCGATAAAAGGATTTGGCAGTTGAAATTTTACAGATATTTCAAGTAACCAATTCCTAATAACCCTGCATTTTTGAATTTTGAAATTTGTTAAAAATTTGAGTGTTTTGATATTTCAAGTCGTGGACAGAGGAGCGAGCTGTTTATAGTTTTTTTTTTTTTAAACAGATAGAAACAGATACCATCAAATTTATTGAATTCAAGGATGAAGAATTTAGGACGACGATGTAAAGTTACTGAATATGCCCACCCGTGATTATTGTTTTGGATTTATATTAAAATAGTCACCATGTACAAGACAGGAATGAAGGGAAATAAATAAAAAAAATACCACTGATTGTTATAAAGTCAGATATAGAGATATCGATTGATACACTTACAGATGGAACAAAATTAAAAAGCAGTTTTTGGATGGCCCATCCTAACAACTCTAGCAAATTACCTAATTTATCATTTATTTATAATGTATTTATATTATAATTATATATATAACTGTATCTAATTCAAAATTCTATTAAGGCTATAGATATATTAAGACTATAAATAATACTAGTAATAACATTACTAATAACAATATTATTATTGATAAGGGCTTTAGTAATAATAACTGATAAATAATAATATGATAATATTATTACTAATAATGAAAATTTTAATTACTAATAATGACAATAACATTATAAATGATAATAATAACCTTGTTAGTTAATATTATTAATAATGACAATAATATGAATAATAATAATATAACTTATACATGTCAAATTTATATATATATATATATATATATATATATATATATATATATATATATATATATATATATCTTTCATATTAGAATTAATAATATTAATAATACAAATATTAATACTAGTATTAACCTTAGTAATAATAATGAAAGAAATATTGATATATCATTTAGATTCTAACTTTTAATTTCAAATAATATTAACTTTACATTTCTTTACTTATGTAATATTCATTCTATAAAATAACATATTTGAATATTTGAATATTTATATATATTTTACATATATAATACAACATACATATCTTATTAATTGTGTACGAACTTCATATATATATATATATATATATATATATATATATATATATATATATATATATATATATATATATATATATTTATATATTAATTTTAATAATATCATTATTATTTTGTATATTTCTCTACATATTTAATTCAGATGATTAAATGGGTTTATATTAATTCAACTTAATATATACACTTATATTTATATTTATATATATATTTATTTACTTACACACTTGTTCGTGAATCATCGGGCATAGTCAAAGGGTAATTGATTACATGAATATAGTTTCAAAACTTTCGAGACTCAATATTACAGATTTTTTTGCTTATCGTGTCGGGAACATTCAAAGATTAAATTTAAATTTGGTCGGAAATTCCCGAGTCATCACAGTACCTACCCATTAAAGAAATTTCGTCCCGAAATTTGAGTGAGATGGTCATGGCTAACAATAAAAATGTTCTCATGATGAATATGAGTTGATAAATTGAGTTTTATCATCATTAATAATATGGATGAAAATAAATCGATTATTCGAAGAGTAGGAATGAAGCTATCACCAAAGAGTGAAATAGGAAAGTAAAGATTCATCTTAACTTTTGACAGAGTCAGGGTGATCTTAACTTTTGATGCCGTCTTGATTGAATTCCGGAATTCAAGGGATTTTAAGAAAATTTTCGAAATCTAAAAGATTTGATTCTTCGGCGAATAAGGGAATTGAGATCTCTATAATTAAATACGGTGATCTACCGCGATTACTCTGTCTGATATTTCCAATATAAATTAAGCTCTTCCATTCCATTATTCGCACCATTCCTATACTTTCTTTCTTAGTTCATATCTCCAAAAGATTTTGAAAATGCTTAATCTAGTACTAATCCTTGATATTTTTCTAATTATCATTTCTGTCATCTTTCTTTTCAATCTTCCTCCAGAAGAATCTGTTTACTTCTACTATTATCTTAGGGTGATATTATTCTTAATTATACCGTGTCTTTATATTGCTATTCGTATTAATATCCACGGTTTGTAACCTCCGTGTTGTTATTGGGCTTTATATTTTCTCTTATATTTTGGAGCTTTGTCCCTTCGTTTCTTCTTCTTGCGATTAAACACCGCTTGTAATGGTTCAGAATTCGCAGATATAAACTTCAAAATGAACATTGTTAATGTTCTAAGAAGGAAATCGTAATGGTACAATTTGATTTGTCAAATTACCAGAATTTCTGAGAATAGAGCTATCAAGAATATATTTTCTTGATATGTTAGGAGGTGAAGTAGAATGAACGAGTCGTGTAACATGGCACATGATGATGGTATGATCTATTGTGAACCATCACCACGTTTCATTAGAAACTCAGCATGATTTACTGTACTATAATCACGTTGATCAAGTGTCATTATATTATACTAACTCATGCATCAGTTCCCAACATTACTTCAATAACATTCATATTTTAATCTCGAAAGTTTACAGAATATAGAAACTAACAGTTTCTATATGATGTAACACTGATAACACGAAGAGATTAATGATTTCAGATAAGAATAATTATAAAAATATCTTTAGAAATATGGAGGGTATTTATAATGAAAGATACGATGATATCTTGGAATTTCTAATATCGATGGGTGATGAAGAAGATTTATCCATAAGGGTTTAGATTCGGAAGCAAGGTATTTACTAAAGATTTCATCAGAAACAGAATCATTTGGATTCTTTGAAGTCAAACTTATTCTTTGTGATTTATCCACGGCTTCCTTCATAGTTTCGCATAATCCGCTTTTTAGTACTAAATTTTCTATTGAGTGTTTCTAATACTCCATTCTTTATCATCAAACTTTCGATGGTTAAGGTCGTTTACGATTATCTACAGTTTTTGCTGCTTCATTCAGCTTTTTCAAAGTTCAATGTATTAATTCGTAGGCTAGATGCTTTTCAAAATTTCAGAATGGAAGATCATTATTCTAAAAGATAAATGTTATACATATAACTGTTGATGTAGATATGCTGTGAGTTTTCAAAGTACTGATTGCCGATTCCTCTACATTTACTGCTACCATATCTGAATCATTGGTTATCGATCTGAGGTGAATTCAAGAGAATTGTGTTTTTAGATGATTAAACGATGACGGTAATATGATGGAATATAAAAGGTTCCCCAGTAACAACAAGAGAACATACATATAAATTAAGGTGATAATAAGGTTGTTTCGAACGAAAAGTCGAAGTTGATTTGCTGAAGATGTGACAAAATTTGCTACTTTGAAAAGCGATCGCAAAGTTATTTTTGCTAATAAATTGACCTCTTCCGTTTCGCTATAAATTGACCTCTTTCGTTTCATTTCTTTCACCACTCCTACTTTCTTTCCCAATTAATACATTCAAAAGATTGTGAAAATGCTTAATCCAGTTCTGGTTCTTGACCTAATATTGACGTTTGCCACACTCATCCTTCTTTTCCAGCTCTCACCAGAAGAATCTGTTTATTTCTATTATGCTCTAGGGATAGTTGTATTTATCATTCTCCCGTGTCTTTATATTGCTATACGCATTGATATACACGGTTTGTAAATTTATGTGTTTTTATCTGGCTTTTATTCTCCATTATATTTCGGAGCTTCATGCTTTCGTTTTCTCTTCCCGACCTTAAGTCAAGCGGATACTGGTCCAGAATTCGTAGCTATACATTTCAGAATGAACATAGTTAATGTTCTAAGAAGGTAATTGTAATGGCACGATCTTGATTTGTCAAATTACCAGAATATCCGAAAAAGACCGAATCATCAAGAAAATATTTTCTTGATATGTTTAGAGGTTAAATAGAATAAAAGAGTTATGTAACATGGTTCATGATGAGGGTGGGATCTGTGAACCTTTATCACGTTCCATTAGAAACTCAGCATGACTTACTGTAATATAATCACGTTGATCAAGTGTCATTATATTATACTAATTCATGCTTCAGTTCCCAACACTACTTCAAAACATTCAAATTTTAAACTTGAAGGTTTCAGAATTTAGAAACTAAAATAGTTTCTTTTATGATGTAATACAGATAGCGCGAAGAGATGAATGATTTCAAATAAGAATGCTTATGAAAATATCTTCAGAAATATCGAGGATATTTATAATAAAAGATACGATGATATCTTAGAATTTCTAATATCGAAGAATGATGAAGAAGATTTGTTCGTAACGGATTTTGAGTTAGTAGCAAGGTATTCGTTAATGACTTCAGCAGATACTGAATCATTTGTATTCTTTAAAGGCAGGTTTAGTCTTTGTGATTTATCCACAGCCCTCCTTCATACTTTACTCAATCCGTTTTCCAGTTTCAAACCTTCTCTTTTTCTCAGCTTTACCACCATACTATTCTTTATCATCAAAATTTTGACTGTTAAGGTCGTTTACAGTTTTTGCTGCTTCATCAGCATTGTTCCAATTTCAGAGAACTAGTTTCATAGTTTGGGGTGTTTTTCGGAAACTTCACATTCGAAGTATGTAATTCGAGGAGGTAGACGTTATATGTACACATATAACTGTTGGCGTAGACGTGCTGCAAGATTTCAAAATACTGATTGCAAATTTCCGATAGTTGGAATGGCAACTATTGTTACAAGATGTGGATGAGTACATGATAGGGTTTCAATGTATAAATAGTGATTTCCGGAGAGATTCAAATAAAAGAGTGAGGGAGTCGCTGGTACATTTACTGCTAATATTGTGGAACATAAAAGGTTCCCCAGTAACAAAAACGTATATGCCAAAGTTATAAGTCTGAAAGGTCGTCATTGACTAGTTGAATGGGTGATAATACTGGATACTTTTAAAAAGGAATTGCAAGGTTATTTTCAGTAATAATAATGCCGAAGGATTTATCACAGATACGTGTTAAAGTTTTACTTAGGTTTCGAGAGCTTTCCAGATATATGATTATAAGTACAAATCTTTCTTCCCGTAGATATCGTGTAGTTGGTTTGTCTTCTCATTTGTTCATTAGTTGAAGTGTTTCCAAGAATTTCGATGGGTTTGAACGCAAAATGTAATCATATGATGTTCTAGTACTGTTCTGAATTCAAAGCATGGTTTTCGAAGCATGGTTTTGAAAGATGTAGGAATCTAAGAGTGATGTTTTTCATTTAATCTTGACTTGGATTCTGATCTATCGAAATCAGAATATGAAATTGAATGAAAATGGTTATTCTGCGATGAACAGATACGTATATCTATAGGTTTGAGCAGTATAGTTAATGATTGCTGAATCAGAATTGAAGAATGTATAGTGTAACATATTAATGTGGAATTTATATATTTCTAGAGTATTACCTACCCGTTAAAATATTCTCATCATTAACAGTTTGTACAAAAGGATTTTCAATTACAATCTTTATGAAAATATATGTATGTATATTTCCTTCAGATGTAATATAGATTTAATGAGTTATTAAACTCATTTGGTTTTCGGTTGGAACTAGAAACGAATAATCTCTTCTATATTAAAGATTACATAATCGTCGCAGGATATTTCTCCAAAGAAGTTATGAATTAATACTTCATCGTTTATGGTTATTAGTATTCTTCGGTGCCTACGGTGCGTATGAGGTTGATACTCGTGGGACAGATTGTGAGGTTAAGGTTTACGGTGCGGATGTTGTTGTTGGTGGTACTGGTACTGTTGTTGGTTGTGCTGCTGGTTCTGGTGGTGCTACCGGTGCTGCCTGTGATGCCTGCAAATTGTGCATCATATTCTCCAAAGCCACAACTCGAGCGCGAAGCTCGTTAACTTCTTCTATTATTCCGGGATGATTGGCGGTTGGTACGAGAGGATGAATAAAGTTTAAAATTCTAGTTATCATATAATCGTTGCGAAATATCCTGGAAATGAGGGTAAAGATAGTGTTTCGAACGGGTTCGCCGGTAAGTGCCTCAGGTTCCTCACCAAGAGGTGAATTCGGTTGGTGGAAAGGATCACCTTCCTCTTGTCTCCATTGATTAAGTTGATTACGAACTCATCCCCAATTCATCCAGAATTGGTGATGACTGATTGGTTGATTCATTCCGGTTACACTGCTTTCGGAACTCAGGTGGAAATTCATATCGGAATCCGAAGAACTCGAATTACTTGCAGAATTCATCTTACACGGTTAGATAAATAATTTTCGATGTGAAATGATTTTCGGATATCGGATGATATTCTAATTACATAGAATACCTTTATATAGTACAAAGGATCCGCAAATTACGAAGAAACTTTCGGAAATTGTCAAGTAAAGGTAACAGTAACAGATACGCTAAGATATTCATTTTGTCTATACACTAGTCATGCAATCCATGCAATAAGGTGTGTCTAGACTACAAATGATAAGCAGGTAATTTTCCACACAAGGAATGATAAGCAGGTAATTTCTAACAAAAAAATTATAAGCAACAACTTTTATCATGCAGACATGGTCGAAGTCCAGACTCACTAATGTATCCTAACAATAACCGGTTAGACACACTAATGCAAATTCTGGTTCGCTAAGACCAACACTCTGATACCAACTGTGACGATCGCTCCAAATCCATATGGACGAACACGTCATTCATTGATTTCATTGCGAGATATTTGACCTCTATATGATACGTTTTGTAAACATTTCATTCTTTTGAAAAGGCACACCATATATGAATATTTAAATTAAAGGTTTTCGACATCTGATGATTTCTACATATAGACAATCACTGTAAATAATAGTTTACAACAGTACTTCCATTGACAATGAAGTCAAAATAAGATACATGGTGATGATTTGGTGAATGCAACGTTTTCTTGAAAAATATGCCATGTAAGACTCCATGCACATAGCTTGTCTATCATATAAGCAAACAGCGGAAGACTTCTAGGAAACCTGAGAATAAACATGCTAACAAGTGTCAACACAAAGGTTGGTGAGTTCATAGTTTTAGTGTTTTGTATAATCTGTATATAAAAGTGGATCACAAGATTTCAGTTGTTTCATCCAGAAACGTTTATCAAAATATTCTACGAAATTGAGCACCCTGGTAACTAAACTTAACGTATATATAATTTATACCCTTTGTATAATCATCTTTATAATACACGCAAACCAACGTGTACGCTTCTCAAATAGCATACGTCCGTTAAAAGGCTAGTGCTCTAGCTCGGACGGGGATATCAAGCCCTATGGATCCATATACTACTACTCGCGCCCACCAGTTCTTATAACCGGCAGTTACTAGTTACCAAAGCTAAGGGATTTTCGGTTCAAACTCGGTGTAGAATTTAGTATGTACTTGTATCCATTGCGTTTAAAATAAAGTGCATGTATTCTCAGCCCAAAAATATATATTGCAAAAGCAATTAAAAGGGGATCATATGAAACTCACGCATATAAATATTGTAAATCAGTTAATAAAGTATTTGCATGTATTCTCAGCCCAAAAATGTAAAGAGTAAAAGGGATCATATGAAACTCACCTTAGCAGCATATAAAGTTGTTCATCGTAATGTGACCGAAACTCGGATTATCAAATAATCGTAGATCTCAACATATCAATATTGAGATTCAATATTGTAGGAAAGTACGTAGACGTAACGGAGATGATAAACACTAGGTTTGATTCATAAATATATCCCCGAATATTACCCATAACCTCCTTGGCAATAACCCATAGTTTCCTTAGTTATAATCGGTTTGTAACCCGAATTAAAATACCCGTGTATCACTTGTTACAGTACCATACTACTAATTTAAAATTTTAGGCTAGAAAATATACAGAGTGATTTATTTATGTGAGTGTGTAAGTATTTTTTTTAGTTCCTAATAAGTACTTCGTTCATATATATATATATATATATGTAAAATAATAATATAATAATATAATATATAATATAATAATAAGCCGCCATCACTTTTTATGTCGACAAACTTTTTATGTCGACAAACATTACGCGTTTCGCGTAGATAGGTACGCGGTTCGCGTATGGTGTCTTCACGAAAGTTGTAGATTTTTGAGTTACGGACGTCTGGACACCAGAATCACCCTTTTTCGAGTCAGTATGATTTAGTTATGATTTTTCTCGTGCAAGTGCGCAGGTTTAGTGATTTCCATCATTTTAACTTGAAATCTTGAGATGAAATGTTGTAGTCTTTTAGTGCTCATTAGAAACCTTTATTTTATCTTTATTTTCATTTTTCATATCATTGAAAATCCATAAAAATATTTTAACAATAAAATTCTATTATATCGAAAAATGTGTCCATACTAAATCGAATAACTATAGTTCTCTAAAACTAATTACATTTACATCTTTTTATCGAAACGTTATAATAATTAAAAATCTATTATTTCGAAGAATGCTTTGAAATATTTGAACTAAATCGAATAAATATAATTTAGTTTTCCAGAATTAGTTATATTCAAAATCATTCTTTAAAAGGTTTCATCTATGTCGTAAAACGTTTTCAATATTAAGAAAACTAAATAGTTAACTTTATCAAGAGACACGAGACAATCATTGTGTTGAAAGTTAATCTCTACTAACCTTTGTCCAGTAATCGTTAATTGACATATTTGTTCTTACTTGTAGGTCACTTTACCATTTATTCCGAATATCGTTAAAAAGGAAAGGTTTCATAAATCAAAGTGGACCTCTCAATAGAGACTCACGATCATACAATGTATCTGATAAATCAATCATTTGATATTATCTTTTAATTCCGTTGATAATTATATTAAACCTATATCGAAACAAATATGTTCGTGTAAAGTATTATACGTCTAATACTTTGTTAACGTTTTCAAGTTATAATATATACACATATACATATATAATCATGTCCGTTCATATAATGGTTCGTGAATCATTGGAATTTGGTCGCGGTTAAATGAATGTATGAACATAGTTTAAAATTCTTGAGATTCAACTTAACAAACTTTGCTTATCGTGTCGGAATAATATAAAGATTAAAGTTTAAATTTGTTCGAAAATTTCCGGGTCATCACAGTACCTACCCGTTAAAGAAATTTCGTCCCGAAATTTGAGTGAGGTCGTCATGGCTAACAATAAAAATGTTTTCATGACGAATATGAGTTGATAAATAGAATTTTATTACCATTGAGTAATATGGATAAAACAATCCAATTACTCGAAGCGTATAAGAGAAGTTATCGTAATAAAGTGAAATGGAGAATAGAGATTCATCTTAACTTTTGACGTAATCATCTGACACGTTAATAAGACCATAATCATCTGCATGTCACGGGACATTGCCTTAACAGTTTCTTGTTCATCGCTTTCCTTTACAACCGGACGGTAGTTTGCCGAAAGGTAATATACGGAACAAGTAAACTGGATGTGTGCTTTCCGATACCGGGATAGCAGTGGATTACACGAACCTAAAAGTTTTAGCCAAAATATTGATCCACAAATATATTTTGCAACACCGATGATGGATCAAATCAGAAAACTTATCTAGGGTAAAAGCTAGATTAAATTTTCAAAAAGATCAAATGTTTTCATAAAGATCCAATTTCCTTAAGGATCTACATTTTCATAGTCATGTGGGACTGTAAACCACCTTTCAAATGTGCACTTTGCTTTGGAAACCGAAAGTAAATCGGCTATTTGATTGCAAGTGTCGTTGACCTAAACCCGAGGCAACTGTGGATGACACACCCACCTTTAACCATCATTACTGTCATTGTTTATACCACTATATCAAAATCACTGATGTACAAAATGTGATGAATAAAAAAGTGATTCATGTATGTTTTTATTTCAAGTTCTGTATTGCTTGAGGACAAGCAACGCTCAAGTGTGGGGATATTTGATAGTGCTCCAAATGAACATATATTTAGTAGCAATATCGTTCCAATATGTAAAGTTTTTAAATGTAATTTCCTTATTTTTAGTTGTAATAGTTAAATAAATAAGTGCGAAGACGAAAGACGCATATCGCTCGAAAATGAAGATTTAAAGACAAAAACAAAGATTTGAAAGACCAAAACGTCCAAAAAGCTCAAATGTACAAGATACAATTCAAAAGGTTCAATTTATTGATGAGAAACGTCTAAAAATGACAAGAGTACAAGTTACAAAACGCAAAGTACAAGATATTAAATTATACGAAAGGACGTTCGAAAATCCGGAACCGGTACCCGAGCCAACTATCAACGCTCGACGCAACGGAGCTGAAAGTACAAGTCAACTATGCACAAGAATATAATATAATATTTAAATAATTCATAATAAGAATAATAATAAATAATAAAAAGTTGTTAATTGAGCATAGTTCAGGGGTCATAAGTGAAAATTTCAATTTATCATTTGCCTATAAAAGGCCATCTAAATCGATGATTTAGATACACCTTTTCAA
Organism: Rutidosis leptorrhynchoides; assembly: GCF_046630445.1. Taxonomy (NCBI): domain Eukaryota; kingdom Viridiplantae; phylum Streptophyta; class Magnoliopsida; order Asterales; family Asteraceae; genus Rutidosis; species Rutidosis leptorrhynchoides. The sequence goes on along the minus strand of NC_092338.1, from coordinate 421,873,940 downwards.
TTCTCTTTCTTTGTAACATATATATTTATATTTATAATATTAATTTTAATTTTAAGTTTAATAATAATTTTGGGGTAGTGTAACAAATGTTTAACGGGTTTTAAGTCGGAACTCTGTCCGTGTAACGCTACGCTATAAATAATCATTGTAAGTTATGTTATTCCTTTTTAAATTAATGTCTCGTAACTAAGTTATTATTATGCTTATTTAAGCCGAAGTAATCGTGATGTTTGACTAAATATTAAGACGGGGTTATTGGATTTTGTACCATAATTAAGGTTTGGGCAAAAGACCGACACTTGTGGAAATTGGACTATTGACTATTAATAGATGGGGGGTATTGTCTAATTGAGTGACAACTCATTGGAGTCTGTCGAACCTATTTTCAAATTAATTATCCTAATAATTAATAATGATTATGGTTGTCCTATTTAGTGACGTTCATATGGAATCTATTATAATCATTTAATTAATTATTCGGGTTGGGTAATTGATTATTCAAACTGATCAAGTGGATAAATTAATATTCATATCTAATCAAAATAGGGGTAGATTACATACAGTGATAACTGGTGTAATTGTTGACAGAAGTGATAACTGCGTCACAGTTTAAATCCTTAATTAGTTGGAATATTTGACTTCGGGTATAAGGGTAATTTGACGAGGACACTCGCACTTTATATTTATGACCGATGGACTATTATGGATAAAAACCAGATAGGTATCAAATAAACCATGACAAAGGACAATTAACCCGAGTAACAATTAATTAAAATCAAAACGTTAAACATCATGATTACGGAAGTTTAAATAAGCATAATTGTTTTATTGTATTTTTCATCGCACTTTTATTTTCTGTCATTTTATTTTCTGTCATTTTATTTATCGCAATTTATTTTACGCACTTTAATTTTTGTCATTTATTTTTACGCTTAAAATCGACAAACCGGTCATTAAACGGTAAAACCCCCATTTTATAATAATACTACTACTTATTTATATATATATTTTTACAAATAAACTTAATAATATAGCGTTAACTTCACCAGCTCCCTGTGGAACGAACCGGACTTACTAAAAACTACACTACTCTACGATTAGGTACACTGCCTATAAGTGTTGTAGCAAGGTTTAGGTATATCCACTCGATAAATAAATAAATAAAACTTGTGTCATATTTTGTAGTATTTCCTGTAAAAATAATACTATTTCGTACCCTCACGCTACATCATCAAGTTTTTGGCACCGCTGCCGGGGAGCGCTAAAACGCTATATTTTTAATTATAATAATATTGAAATAAAATATAATAATATAATAATATTGAAATAGAATATAATAATATTGAAATAGAATATAATAATATAATAATATTTTAGAATCAAAATTTGATACGTAAAGTTTTAAAAAGTCGTATTTATTAAATACTTCAGGGGTATATTATGTAACTTGTAATTAATAATTTCTATCATATCGCTTTCATGTGAATAGTAAATTAATTAATTTCTTTTCATTTACTATTCATGAATAGTAAATGAATTAAAAAAAAAGTTTTGAAAAAAAAAATTATAATTATAAAAAAATTATTAATTTGTAAAAAAAAATCGTTTTTTAAAAAAAAAATCGTTTTTTTTTTAAGAAAAAAAAAATTTCGTTTTTTTTTAAAAAAAAAAAAAAAAAATTTGTGTAAAAAAAAAATTCGTTTAAAAAAAATCGTTTTTTTAAAAAAAAAAATTTTAAAAAAAAAAGTTTTAAAAAAAATTTATATAAAAAAAAAATTTTTAAAATAAAAAAAATTTAAAATCCTTAAAAAAAGAAATAAAAAAAAAAAAATTTAAAAAAAAGTTTTTTTTTTTTATTACCTTTAGATTTTTAGACTCTAGTTACAATTTTTAGTATTAAGTTTAGTTTTGCCATAGTTATTTTTATTTCTAGAATTTTTAGGTTTGCCGTAAAATCTCTTAAGTGCTTATTCCTTAGACTAAGATTTATGTGCTTTAGAATTTTGCGACGCCGTTTTTCGCGCTACTTTCTTATTTTTATTTTTCGACGCCTATTTTTCGACCTTTTATTTTTCGACCTTTTTCGACGCGCAATCTTTTTCTTTCTTATTTCTCGCTATTCTAGTTTTAGGATAAGATTTTTATTCTACTTCTTATCTAAATTTCTTAAAATTACGAAAATTTATTTTAAGTGGTTAAATTGATAGACATCAAAATTTTCTGGTTCGTAGTAATAGTTGGATTTGTACGTGGACCGGGTTATTGGAGCCAAACAGTACTCAATTATATTGAGACCAAACGAATCCTGCCCCTCTGCTGCATCTTTTGGCTATTCGAAACGTGGGCAAAATCAGAAAAGTCTATTAATTGAATAACTTATATAATTTTTCTTTCCTTTTTAAAAACTAATAGGATATTCAGTGAATGCACCGAGCAAGACGTTCACCGCCGGTCATACGTTCACCACCTGTAACTCGATCAAGACATCGTTTAACAAATATCGCCGCCGTTGATTTTTCTTTAGAATCGTCATCTAGTCGAACAAGAACTCCAACTCAAATTTCCGATAATCCATCTTTTGAACCCGACTTCACAATTAAGAACCCGGAGCATATTCAAGGACAATTCCAAGATCTTGAACCACTAATTATTCCTCCTGAGCCACAAACCATTAAATCAGAATCCTCTAGTGATTCGTATTCAACAAATTCAATTATGGAAGTAACGGAACCTCTAAGTATGGAAGATCGAATGAGAGCCACACGCACTGAAATGTCCCGTTCTTATTGATTAAAAACGTTCCATATTAATTGATTTCGTTGCGAGGTTTTGACCTCTATATGAGACGTTTTTCAAAGACTGCATTCATTTTTAAAACAAACCATAACCTTTATTTCATAAATAAAGGTTTAATAAGCTTTACGTAGATTATCAAATAATGATAATCTAAAATATCCTGTTTACACACGACCATTACATAATGGTTTACAATACAAATATGTTACATCGAAATCAGTTTCTTGAATGCAGTTTTTACACAATATCATACAAACATGGACTCCAAATCTTGTCCTTATTTTAGTATGCAACAGCGGAAGCTCTTAATATTCACCTGAGAATAAACATGCTTTAAACGTCAACAAAAATGTTGGTGAGTTATAGGTTTAACCTATATATATCAAATCGTAACAATAGACCACAAGATTTCATATTTCAATACACATCCCATACATAGAGATAAAAATCATTCATATGGTGAACACCTGGTAACCGACAATAACAAGATGCATATATAAGAATATCCCCATCATTCCGGGACACCCTTCGGATATGATATAAATTTCGAAGTACTAAAGCATCCGGTACTTTGGATGGGGTTTGTTAGGCCCAATAGATCTATCTTTAGGATTCGCGTCAATTAGGGTGTCTGTTCCCTAATTCTTAGATTACCAGACTTAATAAAAAGGGGCATATTCGATTTCGATAATTCAACCATAGAATGTAGTTTCACGTACTTGTGTCTATTTTGTAAATCATTTATAAAACCTGCATGTATTCTCATCCCAAAAATATTAGATTTTAAAAGTGGGACTATAACTCACTTTCACAGATTTTTACTTCGTCGGGAAGTAAGACTTGGCCACTGTTGATTCACGAACCTATAACAATATATACATATATATTAAAGTATGTTCAAAATATATTTACAACACTTTTAATATATTTTGATGTTTTAAGTTTATTAAGTCAGCTGTCCTCGTTAGTAACCTATAACTAGTTGTCCACAGTTAGATGTACAGAAATAAATCGATAAATATTATCTTGAATCAATCCACGACCCAGTGTATACATATCTCAGTATTGATCACAACTCAAACTATATATATTTTGGAATCAACCTCAACCCTGTATAGCTAACTCCAACATTCACATATAGAGTGTCTATGGTTGTTCCGAAATATATATAGATGTGTCGACATGATAGGTCGAAACATTGTATACGTGTCTATGGTATCTCAAGATTACATAATATATAATACAAGTTGATTAAGTTATGGTTGGAATAGATTTGTTACCAATTTTCACGTAGCTAAAATGAGAAAAATTATCCAATCTTGTTTTACCCATAACTTCTTCATTTTAAATCCGTTTTGAGTGAATCAAATTGCTATGGTTTCATATTGAACTCTATTTTATGAATCTAAACAAAAAAAGTATAGGTTTCTAGTCGGAAAAATAAGTTACAAGTCGTTTTTGTAAAGGTAGTCATTTCAGTCGAAAGAACGACGTCTAGATGACCATTTTAGAAAACATACTTCCACTTTGAGTTTAACCATAATTTTTGGATATAGTTTCATGTTCATAATAAAAATCATTTTCTCAGAACAACAACTTTTAAATCAAAGTTTATCATAGTTTTTAATTAACTAACCCAAAACAGCCCGCGGTGTTACTACGACGGCGTAAATCCGGTTTTACGGTGTTTTTCGTGTTTCCAGGTTTTAAGTCATTAAGTTAGCATATCATATAGATATAGAACATGTGTTTAGTTGATTTTAAAAGTCAAGTTAGAAGGATTAACTTTTGTTTGCGAACAAGTTTAGAATTAACTAAACTATGTTCTAGTGATTACAAGTTTAAACCTTCGAATAAGATAGCTTTATATGTATGAATCGAATGATGTTATGAACATCATTACTACCTTAATTTCCTTGGATAAACCTACTGGAAAAGAGAAAAGTGGATCTAGCTTCAATGGATCCTTGGATGGCTCGAAGTTCTTGAAGCAGAATCATGACACGAAAACAAGTTCAAGTAAGATCATCACTTGAAATAAGATTGTTATAGTTATAGAAATTGAACCAAAGTTTGAATATGATTATTACCTTGTATTAGAATGATAACCTACTGTAAGAAACAAAGATTTCTTGAGGTTGAATGATCACCTTACAAGATTGGAAGTGAGCTAGCAAACTTGAAAGTATTCTTGATTTTATGAAACTAGAACTTTTGGAATTTATGAAGAACACTTAGAACTTGAAGATAGAACTTGAGAGAGATCAATTAGATGAAGAAAATTGAAGAATGAAAGTGTTTGTAGGTGTTTTTGGTCGTTGGTGTATGGATTAGATATAAAGGATATGTAATTTTGTTTTCATGTAAATAAGTCATGAATGATTACTCATATTTTTGTAATCTTATGAGATATTTCATGCTAGTTGCCAAATGATGGTTCCCACATGTGTTAGGTGACTCACATGGGCTGCTAAGAGCTGATCATTGGAGTGTATATACCAATAGTACATACATCTAAAAGCTGTGTATTGTACGAGTACGAATACGGGTGCATACGAGTTGAATTGTTGATGAAACTGAACGAGAATGTAATTGTAAGCATTTTTGTTAAGTAGAAGTATTTTGATAAGTGTATTGAAGTCTTTCAAAAGTGTATAAATACATATTAAAACACTACATGTATATACATTTTAACTGAGTCGTTAAGTCATCGTTAGTCGTTACATGTAAGTGTTGTTTTGAAACCTTTAGGTTAACGATCTTGTTAAATGTTGTTAACCCAATGTTTATAATATCAAAAGAGATTATAAATTATTATATTATCATGATATTATGATGTACGAATATCTCTTAATATGATATATATACATTAAATGTCGTTACAACGATAAACGTTACATATATGTCTCGTTTCAAAATCATTAAGTTAGTAGTCTTGTTTTTACATATGTAGTTCATTGTTAATATAATTAATGATATGTTTACTTATCATAATATCATGTTAACTATATATATAACCATATATATGTCATCATATAGTTTTTTTACAAGTTTTAACGTTCGTGAATCACCGGTCAACTTGGGTGGTCAATTGTCTATATGAAACCTATTTCAATTAATCAAGTCTTAACAAGTTTGATTGCTTAACATGTTGGAAACATTTAATCATGTAAATATCAATCTCAATTAATATATATAAACATGGAAATGTTCGGGTCACTACAGTACCTACCCGTTAAATAAATTTCGTCCCGAAATTTTAAGCTGTTGAAGGTGTTGACGAATCTTCTGGAAATAGATGCGGGTATTTATTCTTCATCTGATCTTCACGCTCCCAGGTGAACTCGGGTCCTCTACGAGCATTCCATCTAACCTTAACAATTGGTATCTTGTTTTGCTTAAGTCTTTTAACCTCACGATCCATTATTTTGACGGGTTCTTCGATGAATTGAAGTTTTTCGTTGATTTGGATTTCATCTAACGGAATAGTGAGATCTTCTTTAGCAAAACATTTCTTTAAATTCGAGACGTGGAAAGTGTTATGTACAGCCGCGAGTTGTTGAGGTAACTCTAGTCGGTAAGCTACTGGTCCGACACGATCAATAATCTTGAATGGTCCAATATACCTTGGATTTAATTTCCCTCGTTTACCAAATCGTACAACGCCTTTCCAAGGTGAAACTTTAAGCATGACCATCTCTCCAATTTCAAATTCTATATCTTTTCTTTTAATGTCAGCGTAGCTCTTTTGTCGACTTTGGGCGGTTTTCAACCGTTGTTGAATTTGGATGATCTTCTCGGTAGTTTCTTGTATAATCTCCGGACCCGTAATCTGTCTATCCCCCACTTCACTCCAACAAATCGGAGACCTGCACTTTCTACCATAAAGTGCTTCAAACGGCGCCATCTCAATGCTTGAATGGTAGCTGTTGTTGTAGGAAAATTCTGCTAACGGTAGATGTCGATCCCAACTGTTTCCGAAATCAATAACACATGCTCGTAGCATGTCTTCAAGCGTTTGTATCGTCCTTTCGCTCTGCCCATCAGTTTGTGGATGATAGGCAGTACTCATGTCTAGACGAGTTCCTAATGCTTGCTGCAATGTCTGCCAGAATCTTGAAATAAATCTGCCATCCCTATCAGAGATAATAGAGATTGGTATTCCATGTCTGGAGATGACTTCCTTCAAATACAGTCGTGCTAACTTCTCCATCTTATCATCTTCTCTTATTGGCAGGAAGTGTGCTGATTTGGTGAGACGATCAACTATTACCCAAATAGTATCAAAACCACTTGCAGTCCTTGGCAATTTAGTGATGAAATCCATGGTAATGTTTTCCCATTTCCATTCCGGGATTTCGGGTTGTTGAAGTAGACCTGATGGTTTCTGATGCTCAGCTTTGACCTTAGAACACGTCAAACATTCTCCTACATATTTAGCAACATCGGCTTTCATACCCGGCCACCAAAAATGTTTCTTGAGATCCTTGTACATCTTCCCCGTTCCAGGATGTATTGAGTATCTGGTTTTATGAGCTTCTCTAAGTACCATTTCTCTCATATCTCCAAATTTTGGTACCCAAATCCTTTCAGCCCTATACCGGGTTCCGTCTTCCTGAATATTAAGATGCTTCTCCGATCCTTTGGGTATTTCATCCTTTAAATTTCCCTCTTTTAAAACTCCTTGTTGCGCCTCCTTTATTTGAGTAGTAATGTTATTATGAATCATTATATTCATAGATTTTACTCGAATGGGTTCTCTGTCCTTCCTGCTCAAGGCATCGGCTACCACATTTGCCTTCCCCGGGTGGTAACGAATCTCAAAGTCATAATCATTCAATAATTCAATCCACCTACGCTGCCTCATATTCAGTTGTTTCTGATTAAATATGTGTTGAAGACTTTTGTGGTCGGTATATATAATACTTTTGACCCCATATAAGTAGTGCCTCCAAGTCTTTAATGCAAAAACAACCGCGCCTAATTCCAAATCATGCGTCGTATAATTTTGTTCGTGAATCTTCAATTGTCTAGACGCATAAGCAATCACCTTCGTTCGTTGCATTAATACACAACCGAGACCTTGCTTTGATGCATCACAATAAATCACAAAATCATCATTCCCTTCAGGCAATGACAATATAGGTGCCGTAGTTAGCTTTTTCTTCAATAACTGAAACGCTTTCTCTTGTTCATCATTCCATTCAAATTTCTTCCCTTTATGCGTTAATGCAGTCAAGGGTTTTGCTATTCTGGAAAAGTCTTGGATGAACCTTCTGTAGTAACCAGCTAGTCCTAAAAACTGGCGTATGTGTTTCGGAGTTTTCGGGGTTTCCCACTTTTCAACAGTTTCTATCTTTGCCGGATCCACCTTAATACCTTCTTTGTTCACTATGTGACCGAGGAATTGAACTTCTTCCAACCAAAATGCACACTTTGAAAACTTAGCGTACAATTCTTCCTTCCTCAATACTTCTAACACCTTTCTCAAATGTTCACCGTGTTCTTGGTCATTCTTTGAGTAAATAAGTATGTCATCAATGAAAACAATGACAAACTTGTCAAGGTATGGTCCACACACTCGGTTCATAAGGTCCATGAACACAGCTGGTGCATTAGTTAAACCAAACGGCATGACCATAAACTCGTAATGACCGTAACGTGTTCTGAAAGCAGTCTTTGGAATATCATCTTCTTTCACCCGCATTTGATGATACCCGGAACGTAAGTCAATCTTTGAATAAACAGACGAGCCTTGTAGTTGATCAAATAAGTCGTCGATTCTCGGTAGTGGGTAGCGGTTCTTGATGGTAAGTTTGTTCAACTCTCGGTAGTCGATACACAACCTGAATGTACCATATTTCTTCTTGACAAACAAAACAGGAGCTCCCCACGGTGATGTGCTTGGTCGAATGAAACCACGCTCTAAAAGTTCTTGTAATTGGCTTTGCAGTTCTTTCATCTCGCTGGGTGCGAGTCTGTAAGGAGCACGAGCTATTGGTGCAGCTCCTGGTACAAGATCTATTTGAAATTCAACGGATCGATGTGGGGGTAATCCCGGTAATTCTTTCGGAAATACATCGGGAAATTCTTTTGCAATGGGAACATCATTGATGCTCTTTTCTTCAGTTTGTACTTTCTCGACGTGTGCTAGAACAGCATAGCAACCTTTTCTTATTAGTTTTTGTGCCTTCAAATTACTAATAAGATGTAGCTTCGTGTTGCCCTTTTCTCCGTACACCATTAAGGGTTTTCCTTTTTCTCGTATAATGCGAATTGCATTTTTGTAACAAACGATCTCCGCTTTCACTTCTTTCAACCAGTCCATACCGATTATCACATCAAAACTCCCTAACTCTACTGGTATCAAATCAATCTTAAATGTTTCGCTAACCAGTTTAATTTCTCGATTCCGACATATATTATCTGCTGAAATTAATTTACCATTTGCTAATTCGAGTAAAAATTTACTATCCAAAGGCGTCAATGGACAACTTAATTTAGCACAAAAATCTCTACTCATATAGCTTCTATCCGCACCCGAATCAAATAAAACGTAAGCAGATTTATTGTCAATAAGAAACGTACCCGTAACAAGCTCCGGGTCTTCCTGTGCCTCTACCGCATTAATATTGAAAACTCTTCCACGGCCTTGTCCATTCGTGTTCTCCTGGTTCGGGCAATTTCTAATAATGTGGCCTGGTTTTCCACATTTATAACAAACTACATTGGCATAACTTGCTCCGACACTACTTGCTCCGCCATTACTCGTTCCGACACCATTTGTTCCTTTCGTTCTATTAACCCCTGGTCCGTAGACCTCACACTTCGCCGCGCTATGACCATTTCTTTTACACTTGTTGCAAAATTTGGTGCAGAACCCCGAGTGATTCTTTTCACACCTTTGGCATAGCTGCTTCTGATTGTTGTTGTTGTTGCGGTTATTATTGTTGTTGGGATGATTGTTGTAGTTGCTGTTGTTGTTGTTGTTGTTGGGCCGTTTGTTGTAGTTGCGATTGATGTTGCGATTGTTGGGATAATTGTTGCGATTATTGTTGTAATTGCTGTTGTTGTTGTATTGGTGATTCTTATCACCGTTTTCCTCCCACTTTCTTTTGACTTGCTTCACATTGGCCTCTTCAGCAGTCTGTTCTTTAATTCTTTCTTCAATCTGGTTCACTAGTTTGTGAGCCATTCTACATGCCTGTTGTATGGAGGCGGGCTCGTGTGAACTTATATCTTCTTGGATTCTTTCCGGTAATCCTTTCACAAACGCGTCGATCTTCTCTTCCTCATCTTCGAATGCTCCCGGACACAATAGGCACAATTCTGTGAATCGTCTTTCGTACGTGGTAATATCAAATCCTTGGGTTCGTAACCCTCTAAGTTCTGTCTTGAGCTTATTGACCTCGGTTCTGGGACGGTACTTCTCGTTCATCAAGTGCTTGAATGCTGACCACGGTAGTGCGTACGCATCATCTTGTCCCACTTGCTCTAGATAGGTATTCCACCATGTTAACGCAGAACCTGTGAAGGTATGCGTAGCGTACTTCACTTTGTCCTCTTCAGTACACTTACTTATGGCAAACACCGATTCAACCTTCTCGGTCCACCGTTTCAATCCGATCGGTCCTTCGGTTCCATCAAATTCCAAAGGTTTGCAGGCAGTGAATTCTTTGTAGGTGCATCCTACACGATTTCCTGTACTGCTAGATCCAAGGTTATTGTTGGTATGTAGCGCAGCCTGTACTGCGGCTATGTTTGAAGCTAGAAAAGTACGGAATTCCTCTTCATTCATATTCACGGTGTGTCGAGTAGTCGGTGCCATTTCCTTCAAAATAGTTAAATGGAACAAGTTAATCATACAGAATATTAAGAGTAGTTAATAGTATTTCGTAGCATAATATGAACTCATTTATAAAAGCTTTTTCTTCATATTAGCGTTTTATAAGTTTAAATTCGGGTAGTACCTACCCGTTAAGTTCATACTTAGTAGCTAATATACAATTCAACTACTACAATTCTATATGAAAAACTGATTATAATAATATTTCGCGTTCAAACTTTTATACAATATTTTACAAACTTACAATACCGCTTATTTTACATAAAGCATGAAATATAGCACACAATAACTTTGATACAAGATAGTTGTGAAGACAATTCTAGCTAGTACACAAGTCGTTCAGCAAAGGTAATAAAGACACGTAATTCATACGTCCAGAAACAAGTCATGCATTCTGGTTTTACTAGGACTACTTCCCATCCTTGGTCTCGTGCAACATAACCGTTATGGCCGTTGATAAGACAGCGTGTTGTAACGTCGTCAAAGGGACGAGGGTTACGTAATGTCCAACAGTCCCGTAATAATCTAAAAACCTCATTTCTTACCCCAATTACCGACTCCGTCACTTGTGGAAACGTTTTGTTTAATAGTTGTAGCCCGATGTTCTTGTTCTCACTTTGGTGAGAAGCGAACATTACTAATCCGTAAGCATAACATGCTTCTTTATGTTGCAAGTTAGCCGCTTTTTCTAAATCACGAAGTCCAATATTCGGATATATTGAGTCAAAATAATTTATTAACCCGTTGCGTAAAATAGCATTTGGGTTCCCCGCAATATATGCGTCAAAGTAAACACATCGTAACTTATGGGTTTCCCAATGTGATATCCCCCATCTTTCAAACGAAAGTCTCTTATAAACCAAGACATTCTTGGAACGTTCTTCGAATGTCTTACAAACTGATCTCGCCTTAAATAGTTGTGCCGAAAAATTCTGGCCGACTCTAGACAAGATTTCATCAATCATGTCTCCGGGTAGGTCTCTTAAAATATTGGGTTGTCTATCCATTTTGTGTTTTTAAACTGTAAAATAGACAAGAGTTAGATTCATAAAAAAAATACTTATTAATACAAGCAATTTTTACATATATCATAAAGCATAAGAACACTATATTACATATATTACACCACACGAATATAACTATCTTATTCCGACTCGCTCGTTTCTTCTTCTTCGGTTTTTGGTTCGTTTTGCCAAGTTTCTAGGGATATATGATGTTCCCCTAATACGAGCCGTCGTTGTCCACATTGGTTTAGAAAAACCTGGTGGTTTAGAGGTTCCCGGGTCATTGTTACAACTTAAGGACTTAAGGGGTTGACGATACATATAAAGTTCATCGGGGTTGGAATTAGATTTCTCTATTTTTATGCCCTTTCCCTTATTATTTTCTTTTGCCTTTTTAAATTCAGTTGGGGTAATTTCTATAACATCATCGGAATTCTCGTCGGAATCCGATTCATCGGAGAATTGGTAATCCTCCCAATATTTTGCTTCCTTGGCGGAAACACCATTGACCATAATTAACTTTGGTCGGTTGGTTGAGGATTTTCTTTTACTTAACCGTTTTATTATTTCCCCCACCGGTTCTATTTCTTCATCCGGTTCCGATTCTTCTTCCGGTTTCGATTCTTCTTCCGGTTCCGACTCTTCTTCCGGTTCCTCTTCGGGAACTTGTGAATCAGTCCACAAATCATTCCAATTTACATTTGACTCTTCATTATTATTAGATGAGTCAATGGGACTTGTTCTAGAGGTAGACATCTATCACATAATATCAAACACGTTAAGAGATTAATATATCACATAATATTCATATGTTAAAAATATATAGTTTCCAACAAAAATGTTAAGCAATCATTTTTAAAGAAAACACGGTCGAAGTCCAGACTCACTAATGCATCCTAACAAACTCGATAAGACACACTAATGCAAATTTTCTGGTTCTCTAAGACCAACGCTCGGATACCAACTGAAATGTCCCGTTCTTATTGATTAAAAACGTTCCATATTAATTGATTTCGTTGCGAGGTTTTGACCTCTATATGAGACGTTTTTCAAAGACTGCATTCATTTTTAAAACAAACCATAACCTTTATTTCATAAATAAAGGTTTAATAAGCTTTACGTAGATTATCAAATAATGATAATCTAAAATATCCTGTTTACACACGACCATTACATAATGGTTTACAATACAAATATGTTACATCGAAATCAGTTTCTTGAATGCAGTTTTTACACAATATCATACAAACATGGACTCCAAATCTTGTCCTTATTTTAGTATGCAACAGCGGAAGCTCTTAATATTCACCTGAGAATAAACATGCTTTAAACGTCAACAAAAATGTTGGTGAGTTATAGGTTTAACCTATATATATCAAATCGTAACAATAGACCACAAGATTTCATATTTCAATACACATCCCATACATAGAGATAAAAATCATTCATATGGTGAACACCTGGTAACCGACAATAACAAGATGCATATATAAGAATATCCCCATCATTCCGGGACACCCTTCGGATATGATATAAATTTCGAAGTACTAAAGCATCCGGTACTTTGGATGGGGTTTGTTAGGCCCAATAGATCTATCTTTAGGATTCGCGTCAATTAGGGTGTCTGTTCCCTAATTCTTAGATTACCAGACTTAATAAAAAGGGGCATATTCGATTTCGATAATTCAACCATAGAATGTAGTTTCACGTACTTGTGTCTATTTTGTAAATCATTTATAAAACCTGCATGTATTCTCATCCCAAAAATATTAGATTTTAAAAGTGGGACTATAACTCACTTTCACAGATTTTTACTTCGTCGGGAAGTAAGACTTGGCCACTGTTGATTCACGAACCTATAACAATATATACATATATATTAAAGTATGTTCAAAATATATTTACAACACTTTTAATATATTTTGATGTTTTAAGTTTATTAAGTCAGCTGTCCTCGTTAGTAACCTATAACTAGTTGTCCACAGTTAGATGTACAGAAATAAATCGATAAATATTATCTTGAATCAATCCACGACCCAGTGTATACGTATCTCAGTATTGATCACAACTCAAACTATATATATTTTGGAATCAACCTCAACCCTGTATAGCTAACTCCAACATTCACATATAGAGTGTCTATGATTGTTCCGAAATATATATAGATGTGTCGACATGATAGGTCGAAACATTGTATACGTGTCTATGGTATCTCAAGATTACATAATATACAATACAAGTTGATTAAGTTATGGTTGGAATAGATTTGTTACCAATTTTCACGTAGCTAAAATGAGAAAAATTATCCAATCTTGTTTTACCCATAACTTCTTCATTTTAAATCCGTTTTGAGTGAATCAAATTGCTATGGTTTCATATTGAACTCTATTTTATGAATCTAAACAAAAAAAGTATAGGTTTCTAGTCGGAAAAATAAGTTACAAGTCGTTTTTGTAAAGGTAGTCATTTCAGTCGAAAGAACGACGTCTAGATGACCATTTTAGAAAACATACTTCCACTTTGAGTTTAACCATAATTTTTGGATATAGTTTCATGTTCATAATAAAAATCATTTTCTCAGAACAACAACTTTTAAATCAAAGTTTATCATAGTTTTTAATTAACTAACCCAAAACAGCCCGCGGTGTTACTACGACGGCGTAAATCCGGTTTTACGGTGTTTTTCGTGTTTCCAGGTTTTAAGTCATTAAGTTAGCATATCATATAGATATAGAACATGTGTTTAGTTGATTTTAAAAGTCAAGTTAGAAGGATTAACTTTTGTTTGCGAACAAGTTTAGAATTAACTAAACTATGTTCTAGTGATTACAAGTTTAAACCTTCGAATAAGATAGCTTTATATGTATGAATCGAATGATGTTATGAACATCATTACTACCTTAATTTCCTTGGATAAACCTACTGGAAAAGAGAAAAGTGGATCTAGCTTCAATGGATCCTTGGATGGCTCGAAGTTCTTGAAGCAGAATCATGACACGAAAACAAGTTCAAGTAAGATCATCACTTGAAATAAGATTGTTATAGTTATAGAAATTGAACCAAAGTTTGAATATGATTATTACCTTGTATTAGAATGATAACCTACTGTAAGAAACAAAGATTTCTTGAGGTTGAATGATCACCTTACAAGATTGGAAGTGAGCTAGCAAACTTGAAAGTATTCTTGATTTTATGAAACTAGAACTTTTGGAATTTATGAAGAACACTTAGAACTTGAAGATAGAACTTGAGAGAGATCAATTAGATGAAGAAAATTGAAGAATGAAAGTGTTTGTAGGTGTTTTTGGTCGTTGGTGTATGGATTAGATATAAAGGATATGTAATTTTGTTTTCATGTAAATAAGTCATGAATGATTACTCATATTTTTGTAATCTTATGAGATATTTCATGCTAGTTGCCAAATGATGGTTCCCACATGTGTTAGGTGACTCACATGGGCTGCTAAGAGCTGATCATTGGAGTGTATATATGTAACGACCCGGAAATTTCCGACCAAATTTAAACTCTAATCTCTATATGGTTCCGACACGATAAGCAAAAACCCTAAAGTTGACCCGTACTTTTTCGATCATTCTATACTTATAAGATTAATATTTACATAAATTAAACCTTACCAACATGATAAGCAATCCAAATTGTTGAGATTTATGTTTCCGAAAAGAGTTTTACACAACGTTTGACCGTCTAGTTTGACCGATGATATCACGAACTATACAATATATGATAATTATACGTTTGTGTATATATATGTATATATACATATTTAACATGATTAATGAATGTTTTAATATCTCATTTTGTATTAATAACAATAAGTTATAAGTATATTTTGAAACTACTAACTTAAGTTTTCAAAACGATAACTATACGTAACGTTATTTGACATAAATACTTAAGACTTATAATGTTTATACATATATCGTATAAGTAATGTATTTAATCACTTTTAAAGACTTAAATACATAAAATCATATAAGTGTATTCACAAAAGATAGCTATATTTGAATCCTCATTCCATTTTTCACAAAATTTCTATACGTATATCTAGAGTATTTGTACTCGTATCATACCTAGCTTCTATACGTATTTACTATTGGTATATACACATCAAATCACCACCTAACCAGCCCTTGTTCATGCCTTATGTATAAGGTAATTACTTTTGAATGATTGTAAGACTAATTACAAAAATACAAACTAAAAATTTGTCCATGTCTACTACATAAACATTTTTTTAGGAGTATATATGTATCCTCATTTTGTTTCATTTTTACTTCCATTCTCTAGCTAAAAACACCCACACTCTCAAGAACATTAAACTCCATAAACATTCAGCAAAGTTTCATGAAGATCTAGCTTCAAAAACCTTACTTAAACACCATAAGAAAACCATACAAAAACACTTCAAGAAATCCTTCCAAGAACACAAACTTACTTCCAATCTTTCATCCACTTCCATCACCCTTTTGATTCTAGCTTCTTACTCCTCTTTTACAGCAACCTTGTCCAAGGAACTTGAGGTAGTATCTATGTTCATAACCTTATTCGATTCATATATATATAGCTATCTTATTTTGTGGTACAAAAGTTTAACAACAAGAACATAGTTTGAATGTTTTCAAACTTGTTTGCAAACTAAATAGATCCTTCTAACTTAACTTTTAAAATACTTCAAGACCTGTAATATAACTTAAATATATGCTAATTTAATAAGGTAAAACTTGGTTTTTCAAAGTATAAGTATTTTTAGAAAAATGGTCATTAAATGATTTTTTTTTGTAACAAAATGTTTAACTTCATATGTTTCACTAATGTTTCACTTATGCCGTATGATTTTGAATACAAACCAAGGTATTTACAGTTCATAGTCTTAAAGAAGAACTCGATCCAAGAAGATGGCAATTTGAATCAACGAAAACGGACTTGTAACGAAGAAACTATGACCGAAACAAAATTGGTTATCCTAGATCATTTCAACTACGGGATCAATTGGAAAAAAAGATATAAATCACATATTTCTAAGATAACATGATATTTTATATATATGTACTCATAATTCAATTTCATATGGTTCAGGATCACCCGTAAACAACACGAGAAGATTAATCATAAGATCCCATGATTGTACGCAACACGTCATTTGACAACACCGGTACTTTATGTACGCAACACGTCATTTGACAACACCGGTACCATGGGTCAAGATTAATCTCGACCAACACATATACGATGGGGTTTTATGGGAGTTTTATTTATTTCGTTGGGGGTTTATTTATTGCGGGTATATTAAACATCTAAAAATGAACCATTAAAATTGAATTACTAACATCGAAACGCTAACTACGGACTAAGGAATTATTCAAAGTATTAAAAGTATTATAAATATATATACGAGATGTTTGTTTAAAATGAAAATATATTGATATATTATATATGGATAGGTTCGTGATATCAACCGGAAGACCAAGTCAAAAAATATATATATCTTCGAGACAACAGTGAGTATATAGTCCCACTTTTAAACTCTAAATATTTCGGGATGAGAATACATGTATTTTATGTTTTACGTTATGGACACAAGTAACTGAAAAATATATTCTACGTTGAGTTGTACCACTGGCATACTTCCCTGTAGCTTGGTAACTGTTATTTACAGCGGTATTGTAAACGCGAATCCTGTTGATAGATCTATCGGGCCTGACAACCCCAACCGGACTGGACGACCAGTATTCAACGGTTGCACAGTACTTCGTTTTGCGACTACACCTTGGTACGGTGTAGTAAGATTTCATATTAAAGGGAATATGCGACGTGATTAAATGTTAAGTATGGTTACCAAGTGCTCAACCACTTAGAATATTTTTATTGAAATGATTATATACGAAATCTTGTGGTCCATTGTTATAACGCTGCTAGCATCAAACCTATATATCTCACCAACTTTATGTTGACGTTTTAAAGCATGTTATTCTCAGGTACGAATTAAGTCTTCCGCTGTGCATTAGCTCATGTTAAGGATACTACTTGGGACCATTTAAGCTATGATACAAGGACGTTGCATTCGAGTCATTGAAGTTCATTAAAGACTATTGTTATGAAAATGGCAGATTAGATCATTTGGTTGTTATAAAATGTTAGGCTAATATGTCAACTCTCGATGTAATAATAGATTGCCTTTAAGAAATAAATGCAACGTTTGTAAAATGTATCATATAGAGGTCAAGTACCTCGCGATGTTATCAACTATTGTAATTCGTTTTTAATCTATATGGACGATGTCCGGATGATTAGTTTCGGATCCTTTCAGTTGGTATCAGAGCGTTGGTCTTAGCGAACCAGGCCTTGCATTAGTGTGTCTAACTAGTAGTTGTTAGGATACATTAAGTGAGTCTGGACTTTGACCGTGTCTGCCTGTCAAAAGTTTTGCTTATCAATCCTAGTCGGAAATCATCTGCTTATCATCCTTAGGGAACTGCCTGCTTATCATTCTTAAGTCTAGACACGTCTTACTGCATTTAGTGCATCGATAGTGTATAGACAAAATTCATATCTTAGCGTATCTGTTACTATAGACATTGCCTGACGTATTTCAAAGATTCTCCGTAATTCATGGGATTTTGATATTATATATACATATGTAAATTATGTATTGAAGAGTACCAAACCCAACTCCTATAATCTATTCCAAACCAAAAATTCACTTCTCCGACTATACAAGATGGATTCTTCATCCAGTTCGAATTCCTCCGACTTCGATAGCTACGCCGATATGGATTTCCATTCGAGCTCCGAGAACAGCGTCACCGGAATGGATCAACCAATTTCCCATCATCTATTTTGGATGAATTGGGGATG
The DNA here is from genome assembly GCF_046630445.1 of Rutidosis leptorrhynchoides. Taxonomy (NCBI): domain Eukaryota; kingdom Viridiplantae; phylum Streptophyta; class Magnoliopsida; order Asterales; family Asteraceae; genus Rutidosis; species Rutidosis leptorrhynchoides. The sequence continues at coordinate 421,855,417 of NC_092338.1, read as the reverse complement.
GGTTCGTAATATACTAAATCTCTGGAGGCAAGAAGAAGGTGATCCATTCCATCCACCAAATTGTCCTCTTAACGATGAACCTGAAGCACTTACCGGTGAACCTATTCGAAACACCATTTTCTCGCTCATTTCTAGAGTATCTCGTCATGATTACATACTATCCCATATTTCGAATCTTGTTCATTCGCTCGTTCCAACCGTCAATCATCCCGGTATAATAGAAGAAGTCAACGAGCTTCGCGCTCGGGTAGTGGCTTTAGAAAATACGGTGCGAAGGTTACAAACACCAGCAGCAGCACCAGCAGCATAATCTATACCACCATCATCAACGCCGACAGTACTCTTGTCACCCCCAAAATCTCAACATCACAATCTGTATCTCGAATATCAACATCACACGACTCAATATCTGTACTTCGAGTATGATCTTCGTTCTATATATCGTTCTACATCGATTATCTTCGCTTTACGTATCGTATGACGATTATGTAATTTCTAAAGTCTTAGAGATTATGTAATCTAGAATTAACGATAAATCAAATGAGTTTATTATCTTATTGACTCATTAAATCTATGATTATCTCTGAAGAAAATATATATGCAAGTATATTTTCATAAAGATAGTAATTAAAAATTCCTTCGTACAAACTAATAATGATGAAAATATTTTAACGGGTGGGTAGTACCCGAGGAATATTTAGAATTCACATTAATAAGTTATATTGTACATTCTTGAATCTGATTCAACGGTCATTTGTTATTTTACTTACAACCATCGATATACGTATCCGTTCACCCCAGAATAACCATTTCCATTTAAATTTCATATTTGAATTTTTTTTTTACCTATCCAAATCCAACAAGTGGCATAAAGAAGAAACATTGGACAATTAAAATGAAATAAAATGTTGATTATAACATATGAAACTAAACAATTCTTCAATTTTGCCACTTGATTTCATCCTAAACCTCATTTGTACTTCGACAATTATAATCCTCATTCAAATCTTTTCATGATTCTTGAAAACACCTCGATCGAGAAGTTGAACCAGCCGCACCTCGTTTACGGAAGAAAGATTTATGCATACAGTGATGCACCTGAAAATTTTCGAAACCGAAGTTATAGTTAAAACGTATCCGCGTCGAATTCCTTATCATTCATTATCAAAAACAATCATACGATTCCTTTTCAAGAAGCTAATTTTGTCACAGCTCCACTTCGACTTCTCAGTGAGACTACTCCTATTATAATCTCGATATTTATACTTTGTCCTTTCGACGTTGTTACCGGAGAACCTTTTTCACAACATCATCAGCAGACGTACCAGCAACTCGTTATCTCTTTGGCGAAACCCGCAATCAGTATTTTGAAAATCTCGTAGAAATTCTCCCAGTTATACCGAGAACGACTATCCCTAAGAATTACATTTTTCGAATGTGAAGTTCTGAAAAACATCCTGGACTATGAAGTAGTTCTTGAAATGCTGAAGAAGCAGGAAAAAAAAAAAAAAAAAAAAAAAAAAAAAAAAAAAAAAAAAAAACTGTAAACGACTTTAACAGTCAAAAGTTTAATGATGAAGTACATTGTATTGGTAAAGCTTAGAAAAAGAGGAGAGTTGGAACTGGAAAACGGATTGAGCAAAGTATGAAGGAGGATGTAGATAAATCACAAGAACTGAATCTGCTTTCAAAGGATTCAAACGATTCAGTGCTTGGTGAAACCATTAGTAAAAAAAAAAAACCTACCCCTTATCCTAAACCTTTCCCGATGATATTCTTCATCATCATCTTATCTTAGATATTATAAGATATCTTCATATCTTTTGTTATACATATCCTCCATATTTCTGGAGATATTCTCACAACTGTTCTTATCCAAAATCATGTATTTCTCCGTAATATCTGCGTTACAATATAAAAGAAACTGTGTTAGTTTCTAAGTTCTAAAACCTTCAAGTTTAAAATAGGAATGTTTTGAAGTAGTGTTGGGAACTGATACATGAATTAGTATAATATAATGAAACTTGATCAACTTCATTATATTACAGTAAGTCATGTTAAGTTTCTAATGGAATGTGATGATTCACAGTACCGTCATCATGTGCCATGTTACACGGCTCTTACATTCTATCAAGTCTCCAAACATATTAGAACGTATCACCTTGATAGTTCTATTTTTCCGGAATATTCGAGTAATTTAACGAATCAAGATCGTGCCATTACAATTTTATTCTAAAACCAATAGCTAGGTTCATTCCAAATTTTATACCTACGAATTCCGAACTATTGATCGCTTGACTCAAGGACGGGAAGAAGAAACGAAGGGACAAAGTCCCAAAATAGAAATTGGGGTATAGATCACAGCAAATAGGAGAGAATATTAACTATGGATGACAATGATTATGGAAAACAGAAGCAGGAGCATCGAAGTATAAGGAAAGATATCAAACCCAACAACCACCCAGAAACTACAAACCATGTATATCAATACGTATGGCGACGTAAAGACACGGGAGAATTAGAAACATTATAATTCCAAGAAAATCATAAAAGTGAATAGATTCTTCTGGCGGTAGATGGAAGAGAAGAATGAAAGATATAAAAGTTAGAAGTATAACAAAAATCAGAACGGGATGAAGCATTTCAAAGGATACCTTAAAGTAGGAATTAAGGAGAAAGAGTAGAAGATGCGAGTTGTGAAAAATAAGGAAACGAAGGGGTGGATTTATAGTGAAATATCCGACAGAGAAATCGAAACAGATTACCGCATTAAATCAAAGAAGATTCTGATCGCCGAATAACCAAATCTTATTACGTAAGATTTTTCCTAAATCCCTTAAATCCCGGAAATCAATTCTAAACCACGTCATCGATTAAAAACGATTCCATATTTACTCATTTCATTTTTTTTTTTTGTGATAGCTTCGCTCGTGCGTCTCACATAACCAAATCGTTTTATCTAAATCTTTCAATAATGATAAAATTTCATTATTACCTCATATTCGTCATGAAAACATTCCTATGGTTATTTATGACAACCTCTACCAAATTTCGAGGACGAAATTTCTTTAACGGATGGGTACTGTAACGACCCGGAAATTTCCGACCAAATTTAAACTCTAATCTCTATATGGTTCCGACACGATAAGCAAAAACCCTAAAGTTGACCCGTACTTTTTCGATCATTCTATACTTATAAGATTAATATTTACATAAATTAAACCTTACCAACATGATAAGCAATCCAAATTGTTGAGATTTATGTTTCCGAAAAGAGTTTTACACAACGTTTGACCGTCTAGTTTGACCGATGATATCACGAACTATACAATATATGATAATTATACGTTTGTGTATATATATGTATATATACATATTTAACATGATTAATGAATGTTTTAATATCTCATTTTGTATTAATAACAATAAGTTATAAGTATATTTTGAAACTACTAACTTAAGTTTTCAAAACGATAACTATACGTAACGTTATTTGACATAAATACTTAAGACTTATAATGTTTATACATATATCGTATAAGTAATGTATTTAATCACTTTTAAAGACTTAAATACATAAAATCATATAAGTGTATTCACAAAAGATAGCTATATTTGAATCCTCATTCCATTTTTCACAAAATTTCTATACGTATATCTAGAGTATTTGTACTCGTATCATACCTAGCTTCTATACGTATTTACTATTGGTATATACACATCAAATCACCACCTAACCAGCCCTTGTTCATGCCTTATGTATAAGGTAATTACTTTTGAATGATTGTAAGACTAATTACAAAAATACAAACTAAAAATTTGTCCATGTCTACTACATAAACATTTTTTTAGGAGTATATATGTATCCTCATTTTGTTTCATTTTTACTTCCATTCTCTAGCTAAAAACACCCACACTCTCAAGAACATTAAACTCCATAAACATTCAGCAAAGTTTCATGAAGATCTAGCTTCAAAAACCTTACTTAAACACCATAAGAAAACCATACAAAAACACTTCAAGAAATCCTTCCAAGAACACAAACTTACTTCCAATCTTTCATCCACTTCCATCACCCTTTTGATTCTAGCTTCTTACTCCTCTTTTACAGCAACCTTGTCCAAGGAACTTGAGGTAGTATCTATGTTCATAACCTTATTCGATTCATATATATATAGCTATCTTATTTTGTGGTACAAAAGTTTAACAACAAGAACATAGTTTGAATGTTTTCAAACTTGTTTGCAAACTAAATAGATCCTTCTAACTTAACTTTTAAAATACTTCAAGACCTGTAATATAACTTAAATATATGCTAATTTAATAAGGTAAAACTTGGTTTTTCAAAGTATAAGTATTTTTAGAAAAATGGTCATTAAATGATTTTTTTTTGTAACAAAATGTTTAACTTCATATGTTTCACTAATGTTTCACTTATGCCGTATGATTTTGAATACAAACCAAGGTATTTACAGTTCATAGTCTTAAAGAAGAACTCGATCCAAGAAGATGGCAATTTGAATCAACGAAAACGGACTTGTAACGAAGAAACTATGACCGAAACAAAATTGGTTATCCTAGATCATTTCAACTACGGGATCAATTGGAAAAAAAGATATAAATCACATATTTCTAAGATAACATGATATTTTATATATATGTACTCATAATTCAATTTCATATGGTTCAGGATCACCCGTAAACAACACGAGAAGATTAATCATAAGATCCCATGATTGTACGCAACACGTCATTTGACAACACCGGTACTTTATGTACGCAACACGTCATTTGACAACACCGGTACCATGGGTCAAGATTAATCTCGACCAACACATATACGATGGGGTTTTATGGGAGTTTTATTTATTTCGTTGGGGGTTTATTTATTGCGGGTATATTAAACATCTAAAAATGAACCATTAAAATTGAATTACTAACATCGAAACGCTAACTACGGACTAAGGAATTATTCAAAGTATTAAAAGTATTATAAATATATATACGAGATGTTTGTTTAAAATGAAAATATATTGATATATTATATATGGATAGGTTCGTGATATCAACCGGAAGACCAAGTCAAAAAATATATATATCTTCGAGACAACAGTGAGTATATAGTCCCACTTTTAAACTCTAAATATTTCGGGATGAGAATACATGTATTTTATGTTTTACGTTATGGACACAAGTAACTGAAAAATATATTCTACGTTGAGTTGTACCACTGGCATACTTCCCTGTAGCTTGGTAACTGTTATTTACAGCGGTATTGTAAACGCGAATCCTGTTGATAGATCTATCGGGCCTGACAACCCCAACCGGACTGGACGACCAGTATTCAACGGTTGCACAGTACTTCGTTTTGCGACTACACCTTGGTACGGTGTAGTAAGATTTCATATTAAAGGGAATATGCGACGTGATTAAATGTTAAGTATGGTTACCAAGTGCTCAACCACTTAGAATATTTTTATTGAAATGATTATATACGAAATCTTGTGGTCCATTGTTATAACGCTGCTAGCATCAAACCTATATATCTCACCAACTTTATGTTGACGTTTTAAAGCATGTTATTCTCAGGTACGAATTAAGTCTTCCGCTGTGCATTAGCTCATGTTAAGGATACTACTTGGGACCATTTAAGCTATGATACAAGGACGTTGCATTCGAGTCATTGAAGTTCATTAAAGACTATTGTTATGAAAATGGCAGATTAGATCATTTGGTTGTTATAAAATGTTAGGCTAATATGTCAACTCTCGATGTAATAATAGATTGCCTTTAAGAAATAAATGCAACGTTTGTAAAATGTATCATATAGAGGTCAAGTACCTCGCGATGTTATCAACTATTGTAATTCGTTTTTAATCTATATGGACGATGTCCGGATGATTAGTTTCGGATCCTTTCAATATACCAATAGTACATACATCTAAAAGCTGTGTATTGTACGAGTACGAATACGGGTGCATACGAGTTGAATTGTTGATGAAACTGAACGAGAATGTAATTATAAGCATTTTTGTTAAGTAGAAGTATTTTGATAAGTGTATTGAAGTCTTTCAAAAGTGTATAAATACATATTAAAACACTACATGTATATACATTTTAACTGAGTCGTTAAGTCATCGTTAGTCGTTACATGTAAGTGTTGTTTTGAAACCTTTAGGTTAACGATCTTGTTAAATGTTGTTAACCCAATGTTTATAATATCAAAAGAGATTTTAAATTATTATATTATCATGATATTATGATGTACGAATATCTCTTAATATGATATATATACATTAAATGTCGTTACAACGATAAACGTTACATATATGTCTCGTTTCAAAATCATTAAGTTAGTAGTCTTGTTTTTACATATGTAGTTCATTGTTAATATAATTAATGATATGTTTACTTATCATAATATCATGTTAACTATATATATAACCATATATATGTCATCATATAGTTTTTTTACAAGTTTTAACGTTCGTGAATCACCGGTCAACTTGGGTGGTCAATTGTCTATATGAAACCTATTTCAATTAATCAAGTCTTAACAAGTTTGATTGCTTAACATGTTGGAAACATTTAATCATGTAAATATCAATCTCAATTAATATATATAAACATGGAAATGTTCGGGTCACTACACGCACGGGCCAAGGTCACGCCATTATTAAGCCAGAAGTTAATGCGCCAGATTATGAAATCAAAGGACAAATTCTACACATGGTAACTAACCAATGCCAATTCAGTGGTGCACCGAATGAAGATCCTAACGAACACCTTCGTACGTTTAAAAGAATTTGTACACTATTCAAAATCCGAGAAGTGGAAGATGAGCAGATCTATCTCATGTTGTTTCCCTGGACTTTAAAGGGAGAAGCCAAAGATTGGTTAGAATCGTTACCTGAAGGGGAGATTGACACATGGGATGTTTTAGTTGAAAAATTTCTTAAACAATTCTTTCCGGCATCTAAAGCCGTGAGACTTCAAGGAGAAATTGTTACGTTCGCGCAAAAGCCAAATGAAACATTATATGAGGCGTGGACAAGATTCGGAAGGATGTTGAGAGGATGTCCTCAACACGGTTTAGACACTTACCAAATAGTACAAATATTCTACCAAGGTGTCAACGTTGCTACACGAAAAGACATCGACATAACAGCTGGTGGTTCCATTATGAAGAAAACCGCAACTGAAGCTTACAAAATTATTGATAACACAGCCTCCCACTCGCATGAGTGGCACCAAGAAAAAGATATTTTTCGTTCATCTAAAGTGGCTAGAGCCGATTCTAGCCATGACTTTGATTCCGTTTCAGCAAAAATAGATGCTTTCGAAAGACGAATGGAAAAGATGAATAAAGATATTCACGCAATAAGAATCAGTTGTGAGCTATGCGGTGGACCACACTTATTGAAAGATTGTCACATTGAACCAACATTGGAACAACGAGAGAATGTTTTCTATATGAACCAAAGGCCTGGAAATAATTATCAAAATAATTATCAACCGCCAAAGCTAAACTTCAATCGAAATCAAAACATTCTTTACAATCCAAAAGGACCCGAAAATAACTGGTATAACCAACAAGGTCCGAATAACCAACCAACTCAAAACAACACTTTCAATCAACAAAGACCTGGCTTATATAAACCACAACAACAAACCGAAGAGAAAAAGTCAAATATGGAAGACGTGGTATTCAAGCTAGTTGAATCTCAAACACAATTTATTGAAACTCAAACCCAAACGAACGAGAGATTTGATCAGTCATTAAGAACTCAACAAGCTTCCATTTTGAATCTAGAAAAACACGTAGGTACTCTTGCTAGCATGATGAGTGAGAGGGAACAAGGAAAGCTACCGAGTAATACTGAAGTAAATCCTCGGAATGAGAATGTTAATATGGTTTCAACGAATTCTGAAAAACCAGCACCAGAAGATGGGAAGGTTTTAGATGAGAGTAACAATGAAGAAGTTACACCACCACCACCCGAGTATGTAAAGCCAGTGGTGGCACCATACAGACCACCCATCCCGTTTCCAAGAAAAGGAGTTGAGTATGAGCAAGTAATAGGTAATAAAGTTTGTGATACCTCTGGAAAGAAGAAGAAGAAGAATAAAAAAGTGCAAGAAACAAAAACAGTAGAAGTAAACCCGGCGAAGACAGTTCCACCAAATCCTCCACCTAGGGTAGGTGATCCGGGTGAATTTATTGTTCCTTGTCTACTTAGTGATTGTGTCATGTATGATGCACTAGCAGATTTAGGTGCAAGTGTAAGTGTTATGCCTCTTTCCTTATATAAGAGATTAGGTGTAGGTAAGTTAAGTCCAACGGATATGAATGTTCGACTCTTTGATCAAACCATTAAGCACCCAGTTGGAATTGCTGACAACCTACCCGTTCAAGTAGGCAATTTAACCTTTCTAGTCGAATTTATTGTCATTGACATAGAAGAGGACCCAAACATTCCTCTAATTTTAGGTCGGCCATTCTTAGCGTCCACCAAGGCGTTATTTGATGTAGGAAATGGAAGAATGACACTTAAAAGTGGTGACAAATCGATCACCTTTATGATTCGAAAGTCTAAATCTCCACCAGCCAAAACCGTTGAACCAGTAAAAACAATTGGTAAGAACCATGTGCTTTTACCAACTCCAACGGTAATACTTAGCAATAATGAAACGCCTAAGTGTGGGGAAAATGAAGTAACACCTAATGATGACATGATAACAAAGAACCCCGTTGTTGATACGAAATTAAATGATCACGTTATTAATAGTTCAATGAAGAAACTTATTAAACGGATTCGCGATGCTAGAACCAAGGGGAACTTTAAGTTATGTAACCGGTTAGTATCCAATCTATCACCTAAAGAAAAGGAGAAACTAGTTGAAATTGTGGATATTACACAGGAATCCGACCAATGGCTTAAAGAAAAAGTCACGGATATGCAAGTTGATTATGGACCAAGAGAAATTAACGATGAAGTTAATCACAATTTTGACACCACGGCTACCTAAGTGTGGGGAGATTCAAATGTTCTAAAAATAAAATGCTATCTAGAGTTAGTTGTTCTGTTCTCGTGTAGTTCCGAGAATGGAACCCGATTGGTCTTTTCCGCTAGCAGACACTAAAGAACTAGTTTTCTCCCTCCATTCTGAATTTTTGTTTTGTAGGTTTTTTTATGAAATTAATATGCATTTTAATTTAAGTTTTTAAAAACAAAATTTACTTTAATTCATTAAGTTTAAAAAATGATTTCTAAAATTCGTCGTGAGTTAAAGACTAGGTCGTTGAGCCGAAATTGCTTTACCCGAGGGTGGGGCGACAAATTTTGTTATCATTTAATTTTATTGATCTAAAGTATGCAAAAAAAAAAAAAAAAAAATATTATATTAATTTTTGAACGTAGGGGTTATATACCAAACTTCAAAAATATGTATATATGTTTGTATTTTATGTTATGTACACAACAGGGTAAAACAGCGCACTTTCAAAGACTGTCATTAAGTTCAACAAAAAGCTACTAATTTTGATGACAAGGCGCAAAATATCAGATGTGATGTAAAATAATATGCTTACAAACTGGGTATTTTTAATCACTTTTCTACACTAATCACCCTCATTAATTTATAATTATAGTCTGATTTCATGCAAATGAGGGCATTGCATGATCTTAAGTGTGGGGAAGGGTTATAAATTCTCTCGGGTTTACACTTAGTTTAATTGCCAAATTTTGTGAAAATTTGAAAAATTTTCAATTAAATGAACTCAAAATCATGTTTATACATATTTATGAACGATGAAAACTAGGTGATAATACCGAAATTATCGTTACCTCGAAAAGGACATAAATTGAGAAACACCCTAAAACGCTTGAATTCATTTAAAATGAAATAGAAGAAAATAAAAAGGCAAAGAAAGAAACTAAGTGTGGGAAGAATGTACCAAGTTATTCAATTTAAAACATATATCACATATTTTTGTACAAGATTATTGCAGGTACTTTTGCTTTGGACCATACTAATCAGTTTTACCCGGTTTACTGTAATACATTTGAAAGAAAGATGGATCTACACGATGAATCAATTCCATCATTAAAAGGAAGTAAAGTCTTCCGAAAAAGACACGCGCTTCTTGATTTAGGTCATGAAGTTGTCGTCCAGACCAGCTGTAGGTTGACGAAAAATCTAGAAAAGTCATCACTAAAATCAGCAGGAAATCCACGGACCTCAGCATCAAACAGGGTCGCCAAGTGGTCAGATTTATCCTAACCATGAGAAGGATTTATCTCGTACAATGGGGAGGCACCGTGCAAATTAGCTTGATAAGACTAATGAATCAGATCCCCAGAAAGGATAATCTCCTTAAAGATCAAAAATCAGCTTTTAAGACTGATAATACTCAATCCTAGAGATTGACCTTAAAGATTGAGAATTCAAACTCATGGAATTCAATGATATCTAAACTCGAGCTTGAACGAGAAAATATTTTGATCAAAAATACAAACCGATTTGTTTTCTGAAAACCCATTTTCAATGCGTTCATTACCATTGAACGTAAAATCCTGAGAATTCATCAGAATTCATTAGGTCACCTGAACCAAATCGGGTGTCAACCGTAAGAACGGTGGTTGCATAGCATGGTCGGAGACAGGACCTTGTGCCAGACCGAAAAATTATAGGATGATCTTTACTATCGCTCCTACCAAGGATAGTTCTAGCATCCGACACGTTAATAAGACCATAATCGTCTGCATGTCACGGGACATTGCCTTAACAGTTTCTTGTTCATCGCTTTCCTTTACAACCGGATGGTAGTTTGCCGAAAGGTAATATACGGAACAAGTAAACTGGATGTGTGCTTTCCGATACCGGGATAGCAGTGGATTACACGAACCTAAAAGTTTTAGCCAAAATATTGATCCACAAATATATTTTGCAACACCGATGATGGATCAAATCAGAAAACTTATCTAGGGTAAAAGCTAGATTAAATTTTCAAAAAGATCAAATGTTTTCATAAAGATCCAATTTCCTTAAGGATCTACATTTTCATAGTCATGTGGGACTGTAAACCACCTTTCAAATGTGCACTTTGCTTTGGAAACCGAAAGTAAATCGGCTATTTGATTGCAAGTGTCGTTGACCTAAACCCGAGGCAACTGTGGATGACACACCCACCTTTAACCATCATTACTGTCATTGTTTATACCACTATATCAAAATCACTGATGTACAAAATGTGATGAATAAAAAAGTGATTCATGTATGTTTTTATTTCAAGTTCTGTATTGCTTGAGGACAAGCAACGCTCAAGTGTGGGGATATTTGATAGTGCTCCAAATGAACATATATTTAGTAGCAATATCGTTCCAATATGTAAAGTTTTTAAATGTAATTTCCTTATTTTTAGTTGTAATAGTTAAATAAATAAGTGCGAAGACGAAAGACGCATATCGCTCGAAAATGAAGATTTAAAGACAAAAACAAAGATTTGAAAGACCAAAACGTCCAAAAAGCTCAAATGTACAAGATACAATTCAAAAGGTTCAATTTATTGATGAGAAACGTCTAAAAATGACAAGAGTACAAGTTACAAAACGCAAAGTACAAGATATTAAATTATACGAAAGGACGTTCGAAAATCCGGAACCGGTACCCGAGCCAACTATCAACGCTCGACGCAACGGAGCTGAAAGTACAAGTCAACTATGCACAAGAATATAATATAATATTTAAATAATTCATAATAAGAATAATAATAAATAATAAAAAGTTGTTAATTGAGCATAGTTCAGGGGTCATAAGTGAAAATTTCAATTTATCATTTGCCTATAAAAGGCCATCTAAATCGATGATTTAGATACACCTTTTCAATTCTCTTTCTTTGTAACATATATATTTATATTTATAATATTAATTTTAATTTTAAGTTTAATAATAATTTTGGGGTAGTGTAACAAATGTTTAACGGGTTTTAAGTCGGAACTCTGTCCGTGTAACGCTACGCTATAAATAATCATTGTAAGTTATGTTCTTCCTTTTTAAATTAATGTCTCGTAACTAAGTTATTATTATGCTTATTTAAGCCGAAGTAATCGTGATGTTTGACTAAATATTAAGACGGGGTTATTGGATTTTGTACCATAATTAAGGTTTGGGCAAAAGACCGACACTTGTGGAAATTGGACTATTGACTATTAATAGATGGGGGTATTGTCTAATTGAGTGACAACTCATTGGAGTCTGTCGAACCTATTTTCAAATTAATTATCCTAATAATTAATAATGATTATGGTTGTCATATTTAGTGACGTTCATATGGAATCTATTATAATCATTTAATTAATTATTCGGGTTGGGTAATTGATTATTCAAACTGATCAAGTGGGTAAATTAATATTCATATCTAATCAAAACAGGGGTAGATTACATACAGTGATAACTGGTGTAATTGTTGACAGAAGTGATAACTGCGTCACAGTTTAAATCCTTAATTAGTTGGAATATTTGACTTCGGGTATAAGGGTAATTTGACGAGGACACTCGCACTTTATATTTATGACCGATGGACTATTATGGATAAAAACCAGATAGGTATCAAATAAACCATGACAAAGGACAATTAACCCGAGTAACAATTAATTAAAATCAAAACGTTAAACGTCATGATTACGGAAGTTTAAATAAGCATAATTGTTTTATTGTATTTTTCATCGCACTTTTATTTTCTGTCATTTTATTTTCTGTCATTTTATTTATCGCAATTTATTTTACGCACTTTAATTTTTGTCATTTATTTTTACGCTTAAAATCGACAAACCGGTCATTAAACGGTAAAACCCCCATTTTATAATAATACTACTACTTATTTATATATATATTTTTACAAATAAACTTAATAATATAGCGTTAACTTCACCAGCTCCCTGTGGAACGAACCGGACTTACTAAAAACTACACTACTCTACGATTAGGTACACTGCCTATAAGTGTTGTAGCAAGGTTTAGGTATATCCACTCGATAAATAAATAAATAAAACTTGTGTCATATTTTGTAGTATTTCCTAGTAAAAATAATACTATTTCGTACCCTCACGCTACATCATCAACGAGTACGAATACGGGTGCATACGAGTAGAATTGTTGATGAAACTGAACGAGGATGTAATTGTAAGCATTTTTGTTAAGTAGAAGTATTTTGATAAGTGTCTTGAAGTCTTTCAAAAGTGTATGAATACATATTAAAACTCTACATGTATATACATTTTAACTGAGTCGTTAAGTCATCGTTAGTCGTTACATGTAAATGTTGTTTTGAAACCTTTAGGTTAACGATCTTGTTAAATGTTGTTAACCCAATGTTTATAATATCAAAAGAGATTTTAAATTATTATATTATCATGATATTATGATGTACGAATATCTCTTAATATGATATATATACATTAAATGTCGTTACAACGATAATCGTTACATATATGTCTCGTTTCAAAATCATTAAGTTAGTAGTCTTATTTTTACATATGTAGTTCATTGTTAATATACTTAATGATATGTTTACTTATCATAATATCATGTTAACTATATATATAACCATATATATGTCATCATATAGTTTTTACAAGTTTTAACGTTCGTGAATCACCGGTCAACTTGGGTGGTCAATTGTCTATATGAAACCTATTTCAATTAATCAAGTCTTAACAAGTTTGATTGCTTAACATGTTGGAAACATTTAATCATGTAAATATCAATCTCAATTAATATATATAAACATGGAAAAGTTCGGGTCACTACAGTACCTACCCGTTAAATAAATTTCGTCCCGAAATTTTAAGTTGTTGAAGGTGTTGACGAATCTTCTGGAAATAGATGCGGGTATTTCTTCTTCATCTGATCTTCACGCTCCCAGGTGAACTCGGGTCCTCTACGAGCATTTCATCGAACCTTAACAATTGGTATATTGTTTTGCTTAAGTCTTTTAACCTCACGATCCATTATTTCGATGGGTTCTTCGATGAATTGAAGTTTTTCGTTGATTTGGATTTCATCTAACGGAATAGTGAGATCTTCTTTAGCAAAACATTTCTTCAAATTCGAGACGTGGAAAGTGTTATGTACAGCCGCGAGTTGTTGAGGTAACTCAAGTCGGTAAGCTACTGGTCCGACACGATCAATAATCTTGAATGGTCCAATATACCTTGGATTTAATTTCCCTCGTTTACCAAATCGAACAACGCCTTTCCAAGGTGCAACTTTAAGCATGACCATCTCTCCAATTTCAAATTCTATATCTTTTCTTTTAATATCAGCGTAGCTCTTTTGTCGACTTTGGGCGGTTTTCAACCGTTGTTGAATTTGGATGATCTTCTCGGTAGTTTCTTGTATAATCTCCGGACCCGTAATCTGTCTATCCCCCACTTCACTCCAACAAATCGGAGACCTGCACTTTCTACCATAAAGTGCTTCAAACGGCGCCATCTCAATGCTTGAATGGTAGCTGTTGTTGTAGGAAAATTCTGCTAACGGTAGATGTCGATCCCAACTGTTTCCGAAATCAATAACACATGCTCGTAGCATGTCTTCAAGCGTTTGTATCGTCCTTTCGCTCTGCCCATCAGTTTGTGGATGATAGGCAGTACTCATGTCTAGACGAGTTCCTAATGCTTGCTGCAATGTCTGCCAGAATCTTGGAATAAATCTGCCATCCCTATCAGAGATAATAGAGATTGGTATTCCATGTCTGGAGACGACTTCCTTCAAATACAGTCGTGCTAACTTCTCCATCTTGTCATCTTCTCTTATTGGCAGGAAGTGTGCTGATTTGGTGAGACGATCAACTATTACCCAAATAGTATCAAAACCACTTGCAGTCCTTGGCAATTTAGTGATAAAATCCATGGTAATGTTTTCCCATTTCCATTCCGGGATTTCGGGTTGTTGAAGTAGACCTGATGGTTTCTGATGCTCAGCTTTGACCTTAGAACATGTCAAACATTCTCCTACGTATTTAGCAACATCGGCTTTCATACCCGGCCACCAAAAATGTTTCTTGAGATCCTTGTACATCTTCCCCGTTCCAGGATGTATTGAGTATCTAGTTTTATGAGCTTCTCTAAGTACCATTTCTCTCATATCTTCAAATTTTGGTACCCAAATTCTTTCAGCCCTATACCGGGTTCCGTCTTCCCGAATATTAAGATGCTTCTCCGATCCTTTGGGTATTTCATCCTTTAAATTTCCCTCTTTTAAAACTCCTTGTTGCGCCTCCTTTATTTGAGTAGTAAGGTTATTATGAATCATTATATTCATAGATTTTACTCGAATGGGTTCTCTGTCCTTCCTGCTCAAGGCATCGGCTACCACATTTGCCTTCCCCGGGTGGTAACGAATCTCAAAGTCGTAATCATTCAATAATTCAATCCACCTACGCTGCCTCATATTCAGTTGTTTCTGATTAAATATGTGTTGAAGACTTTTGTGGTCGGTATATATAATACTTTTGACCCCATATAAGTAGTGCCTCCAAGTCTTTAATGCAAAAACAACCGCGCCTAATTCCAAATCATGCGTCGTATAATTTTGTTCGTGAATCTTTAATTGTCTAGACGCATAAGCAATCACCTTCGTTCGTTGCATTAATACACAACCGAGACCTTGCTTTGATGCGTCACAATAAATCACAAAATCATCATTCCCTTCAGGCAATGACAATACAGGTGCCGTAGTTAGCTTTTTCTTCAATAACTGAAACGCTTTCTCTTGTTCATCATTCCATTCAAATTTCTTCCCTTTATGCGTTAATGCAGTCAAGGGTTTTGCTATTCTAGAAAAGTCTTGTATGAACCTTCTGTAGTAACCAGCTAGTCCTAAAAACTGGCGTATGTGTTTCGGAGTTTTCGGGGTTTCCCACTTTTCAACAGTTTCTATCTTTGCCGGATCCACCTTAATACCTTCTTTGTTTACTATGTGACCGAGGAATTGAACTTCTTCCAACCAAAATGCACACTTTGAAAACTTAGCGTACAATTCTTCCTTCCTCAATACTTCTAACACCTTTCTCAAATGTTCACCGTGTTCTTGGTCATTCTTTGAGTAAATAAGTATGTCATCAATGAAAACAATGACAAACTTGTCAAGGTATGGTCCACACACTCGGTTCATAAGGTCCATGAACACAGCTGGTGCATTAGTTAAACCAAACGGCATGACCATAAACTCGTAATGACCGTAACGTGTTCTGAAAGCAGTCTTTGGAATATCATCTTCTTTCACCCGCATTTGATGATACCCGGAACGTAAGTCAATCTTTGAATAAACAGACGAGCCTTGTAGTTGATCAAATAAGTCATCAATTCTCGGTAGTGGGTAGCGGTTCTTGATGGTAAGTTTGTTCAACTCTCGGTAGTCGATACACAACCTGAATGTACCATCTTTCTTCTTGACAAACAAAACAGGAGCTCCCCACGGTGATGTGCTTGGTCGAATGAAACCACGTTCTAAAAGTTCTTGTAATTGGCTTTGCAGTTCTTTCATCTCGCTGGGTGCGAGTCTGTAAGGAGCACGAGCTATTGGTGCAGCTCCTGGTACAAGATCTATTTGAAATTCAACGGATCGATGTGGGGGTAATCCCGGTAATTCTTTCGGAAATACATCGGGAAATTCTTTTGCAATGGGAACATCATTGATGCTCTTTTCTTCAGTTTGTACTTTCTCGACGTGTGCTAGAACAGCATAGCAACCTTTTCTTATTAGTTTTTGTGCCTTCAAATTACTAATAAGATGTAGCTTCGTGTTGCCCTTTTCTCCGTACACCATTAAGGGTTTTCCTTTTTCTCGTATAATGCGAATTGCATTTTTGTAACAAACGATTTTCGCTTTCACTTCTTTCAACCAGTCCATACCGATTATCACATCAAAACTCCCTAACTCTACTGGTATCAAATCAATCTTAAATGTTTCGCTAACCAGTTTAATTTCTCGATTCCGACATATATTATCTGCTGAAATTAATTTACCATTTGCTAATTCTAGTAAAAATTTACTATCCAAAGGCGTCAATGGACAACTTAATTTAGCACAAAAATCTCTACTCATATAGCTTCTATCCGCACCCGAATCAAATAAAACGTAAGCAGATTTATTGTCAATAAGAAACGTACCCGTAACAAGCTCCGGGTCTTCCTGTGCCTCTGCCGCATTAATATTGAAAACTCTTCCGCGGCCTTGTCCATTCGTGTTCTCCTGGTTCGGGCAATTCCTAATAATGTGGCCCGGTTTTCCACATTTATAACAAACTACATTGGCATAACTTGCTCCGACACTACTTGCTCCGCCATTACTCGTTCCGACACCATTTGTTCCTTTCGTTCTATTAACCCCTGGTCCGTAGACCTCACACTTCGCCGCGCTATGACCATTTCTTTTACACTTGTTGCAAAATTTGGTGCAGAACCCCGAGTGATACTTTTCACACCTTTGGCATAGCTGCTTCTGATTGTTGTTGTTGTTGCGGTTATTATTGTTGTTGGGATGATTGTTGTAGTTGCTGTTGTTGTTGTTGTTGTTGGGCCGTTTGTTGTAGTTGCGATTGATGTTGCGATTGTTGGGATAATTGTTGCGATTATTGTTGTAATTGCTGTTGTTGTTGTATTGGTGATTCTTATCACCGTTTTCCTCCCACTTTCTTTTGACTTGCTTCACATTGGTCTCTTCAGCAGTCTGTTCTTTAATTCTTTCTTCAATATGGTTCACTAGTTTGTGAGCCATTCTACATGCCTGTTGTATGGAGGCGGGCTCGTGTGAACTTATATCTTCTTGGATTCTTTCCGGTAATCCTTTCACAAACGCGTCGATCTTCTCTTCCTCATCTTCGAACGCTCCCGGACACAATAGGCACAATTTTGTGAATCGTCTTTCGTACGTGGTAATATCAAATCCTTGGGTTCGTAACCCTCTAAGTTCTGTCTTGAGCTTATTGACCTCGGTTCTGGGACGGTATTTCTCATTCATCAAGTGCTTGAATGCTGACCACGGTAGTGCGTACACATCGTCTTGTCCCACTTGCTCTAGATAGGTATTCCACCATGTTAACGCAGAACCTGTGAAGGTATGCGTAGCGTACTTCACTTTGTCCTCTTCAGTACACTTACTTATGGCAAACACCGATTCGACCTTCTCGGTCCACCGTTTCAATCCGATCGGTCCTTCGGTTCCATCAAATTCCAAAGGTTTGCAGGCAGTGAATTCTTTGTAGGTGCATCCTACACGATTTCCTGTACTGCTAGATCCAAGGTTATTGTTGGTATGTAGCGCAGCCTGTACTGCGGCTATGTTTGAAGCTAGAAAAGTACGGAATTCCTCTTCATTCATATTCACGGTGTGTCGAGTAGTCGGTGCCATTTCCTTCAAAATAGTTAAATGGAACAAGTTAATCATACAGAATATTAAGAGTAGTTAATAGTATTTCATAGCATAATATGAACTCATTTATAAAAGCTTTTTCTTCATATTAGCGTTTTATAAGTTTAAATTCGGGTAGTACCTACCCGTTAAGTTCATACTTAGTAGCTAATATACAATTCAACTACTACAATTCTATATGAAAAACTGATTATAATAATATTTCGCGTTCAAACTTTTACACAATATTTTACAAACTTACAATACCGTTTATTTTACATATAGCATGAAATATAGCACACAATAAATTTGATACAAAATGGTTGTGAAGATAATTCTAGCTAGTACACAAGTCGTTCAGCAAAGGCAATAAAGACACGTAATTCATACGTCCAGAAACAAGTCATACATTCTGATTTTACTAGGATTACTTCCCATCCTTGGTCTTGTGGAACATAACCGTTATGGCCGTTGATAAGACAGCGTGTTGTAACGTCGTCAAAGGGACGAGGGTTACGTAATGTCCAACAGTCCCGTAACAATCTAAAAACCTCATTTCTTACCCTAATTACCGACTCCGTCACTTGTGGAAACGTTTTGTTTAATAGTTGTAGCCCGATGTTCTTGTTCTCACTTTGGTGAGAAGCGAACATTACTAATCCGTAAGCATAACATGCTTCTTTATGTTGCATGTTAGCCGCTTTTTCTAAATCACGAAGTCCAATATTCGGATATATTGAGTCAAAATAATTTCTTAACCCATTGAGTAAAATAGCATTTGGGTTCCCCGCAATATATGCGTCAAAGTAAACACATCGTAACTTATGGGTTTCCCAATGTGATATCCCCCATCTTTCAAACGAAAGTCTCTTATAAACCAAGACATTCTTGGAACGTTCTTCGAATGTCTTACAAACTGATCTCGCCTTAAATAGTTGTGCCGAAGAATTCTGACCGACTCTAGACAAGATTTCATCAATCATGTCTCCGGGTAGGTCTCTTAAAATATTGGGTTGTCTATCCATTTTGTGTTTTTATACTGTAAAATAGACAAGAGTTAGATTCATAATAAAAAAAATACTTATTAATACAAGCAATTTTTACATATATCATAAAGCATAAGCACACTATATTACATATATTACACCACACGAATACAACTATCTTATTCCGACTCGCTTGTTTCTTCTTCTTCGGTTTTGGTTCGTTTTGCCAAGTTTCTAGGGATATATGATGTTCCCCTAATACGAGCCGTCGTAATCCACATTGGTTTAGAAAAACCTGGTGGTTTAGAGGTTTCCGGGTCATTGTTACAACTTAAGGACTTCGGGGGTTGACGATACATATAAAGTTCATCGGGGTTGGAATTAGATTTCTCTATTTTTATGCCCTTTCCCTTATTATTTTCTTTTGCCTTTTTAAATTCAGTTGGGGTAATTTCTATAACATCATCGGAATTCTCGTCGGAATCCGATTCATCGGAGAATTGGTAATCCTCCCAATATTTTGCTTCCTTGGCGGAAACACCATTGACCATAATTAACCTTGGTCGGTTGGTTGAGGATTTTCTTTTACTTAACCGTTTTATTATTTCCCCCACCGGTTCCGATTCTTCTTCCGGTTCCGATTCTTCTTCCGGTTCCGATTCTTCTTCCGGTTCCGACTCTTCTTCCGGTTCCTCTTCGGGAACTTGTGAATCAGTCCACGAATCATTCCAATTTACATTTGACTCTTCATTATTATTAGGTGAGTCAATGGGACTTGTTCTAGAGGTAGACATCTATCACATAATATCAAACGCGTTAAGAGATTAATATATCACATAATATTCACATGTTAAAAATATATAGTTTCCAACAAAATTTGTTAAGCAATCATTTTTCAAGTAAACACGGTCGAAGTCCAGACTCACTAATGCATCCTAACAAACTCGATAAGACACACTAATGCAAAATTCTGGTTCTCTAAGACCAACGCTCGGATACCAACTGAAATGTCCCGTTCTTATTGATTAAAAACGTTCCATATTAATTGATTTCGTTGCGAGGTTTTGACCTCTATATGAGACGTTTTTCAAAGACTGCATTCATTTTTAAAACAAACCATAACCTTTATTTCATAAACAAAGGTTTAAAAAAAAACTTTACGTAGATTATCAAATAATGATAATCTAAAATATCCTGTTTACACACGACCATTACATAATGGTTTACAATACAAATATGTTACATCGAAATCAGTTTCTTGAATGCAGTTTTTACACAATATCATACAAACATGGACTCCAAATCTTGTCCTTATTTTAGTATGCAACAGCGGAAGCTCTTAGTATTCACCTGAGAATAAACATGCTTTAAACGTCAACAAAAATGTTGGTGAGTTATAGGTTTAACCTATATATATCAAATCGTAACAATAGACCACAAGATTTCATATTTCAATACACATCCCATACATAGAGATAAAAATCATTCATATGGTGAACACCTGGTAACCGACATTAACAAGATGCAAATATAAGAATATCCCCATCATTCCGGGACACCCTTCGGATATGATATAAATTTCGAAGTACTAAAGCATCCGGTACTTTGGATGGGGTTTGTTAAGCCCAATAGATCTATCTTTAGGATTCGCGTCAATTAGGGTGTCTGTTCCCTAATTCTTAGATTACCAGACTTAATAAAAAGGGGCATATTCGATTTCGATAATTCAACCATAGAATGTAGTTTCACGTACTTGTGTCTATTTTGTAAATCATTTATAAAACCTGCATGTATTCTCATCCCAAAAATATTAGATTTTAAAAGTGGGACTATAACTCACTTTCACAGATTTTTACTTCGTCGGGAAGTAAGACTTGGCCACTGGTTGATTCACGAACCTATAACAATATATACATATATATCAAAGTATGTTCAAAATATATTTACAACACTTTTAATATATTTTGATGTTTTAAGTTTATTAAGTCAGCTGTCCTCGTTAGTAACCTACAACTAGTTGTCCACAGTTAGATGTACAGAAATAAATCGATAAATATTATCTTGAATCAATCCACGACCCAGTGTATACGTATCTCAGTATTGATCACAACTCAAACTATATATATTTTGGAATCAACCTCAACCCTGTATAGCTAACTCCAACATTCACATATAGAGTGTCTATGGTTGTTCCGAAATATATATAGATGTGTCGACATGATAGGTCGAAACATTGTATACGTGTCTATGGTATCTCAAGATTACATAATATACAATACAAGTTGATTAAGTTATGGTTGGAATAGATTTGTTACCAATTTTCACGTAGCTAAAATGAGAAAAATTATCCAATCTTGTTTTACCCATAACTTCTTCATTATAAATCCGTTTTGAGTGAATCAAATTGCTATGGTTTCATATTGAACTCTATTTTATGAATCTAAGCAGAAAAGTATAGGTTTATAGTCGGAAAAATAAGTTACAAGTCGTTTTTGTAAAGGTAGTCATTTCAGTCGAAAGAACGACGTCTAGATGACCATTTTAGAAAACATACTTCCACTTTGAGTTTAACCATAATTTTTGGATATAGTTTCATGTTCATAATAAAAATCATTTTCTCAGAATAACAACTTTTAAATCAAAGTTTATCATAGTTTTTAATTAACTAACCCAAAACAGCCCGCGGTGTTACTACGACGGCATAAATCCGGTTTTACGGTGTTTTTCGTGTTTCCAGGTTTTAAATCATTAAGTTAGCATATCATATAGATATAGAAAATGTGTTTAGTTGATTTTAAAAGTCAAGTTAGAAGGATTAACTTTTGTTTGCGAACAAGTTTAGAATTAACTAAACTATGTTCTAGTGATTACAAGTTTAAACCTTCGAATAAGATAGCTTTATATGTATGAATCGAATGATGTTATGAACATCATTACTACCTTAAGTTCCTTGGATAAACCTACTGGAAAAGAGAAAAATGGATCTAGCTTCAACGGATCCTTGGATGGCTCGAAGTTCTTGAAGCAGAATCATGACACGAAAACAAGTTCAAGTAAGATCATCACTTGAAATAAGATTGTTATAGTTATAGAAATTGAAACAAAGTTTGAATATGATTATTACCTTATATTAGAATGATAACCTACTGTAAGAAATAAAGATTTCTTGAGGTTGGATGATCACCTTACAAGATTGGAAGTGAGCTAGCAAACTTGAAAGTATTCTTGATTTTATGTAACTAGAACTTGTAGAATTTATGAAGAACACTTAGAACTTGAAGATAGAACTTGAGAGAGATCAATTAGATGAAGAAAATTGAAGAATGAAAGTGTTTGTAGGTGTTTTTGGTCGTTGGTGTATGGATTAGATATAAAGGATATGTAATTTTGTTTTCATGTAAATAAGTCATGAATGATTACTCATATTTTTGTAATCTTATGAGATATTTCATGCTAGTTGCCAAATGATGGTTCCCACATGTGTTAGGTGACTCACATGGGCTGCTAAGAGCTGATCATTGGAGTGTATATACCAATAGTACATACATCTAAAAGCTGTGTATTGTACGAGTACGAATACGGGTGCATACGAGTAGAATTGTTGATGAAACTGAACGAGGATGTAATTGTAAGCATTTTTGTTAAGTAGAAGTATTTTGATAAGTGTCTTGAAGTCTTTCAAAAGTGTATGAATACATATTAAAACACTACATGTATATACATTTTAACTGAGTCGTTAAGTCATCGTTAGTCGTTACATGTAAATGTTGTTTTGAAACCTTTAGGTTAACGATCTTGTTAAATGTTGTTAACCCAATGTTTATAATATCAAAAGAGATTTTAAATTATTATATTATCATGATATTATGATGTACGAATATCTCTTAATATGATATATATACATTAAATGTCGTTACAACGATAATCGTTACATATATGTCTCGTTTCAAAATCATTAAGTTAGTAGTCTTATTTTTACATATGTAGTTCATTGTTAATATACTTAATGATATGTTTACTTATCATAATATCATGTTAACTATATATATAACCATATATATGTCATCATATAGTTTTTACAAGTTTTAACGTTCGTGAATCACCGGTCAACTTGGGTGGTCAATTGTCTATATGAAACCTATTTCAATTAATCAAGTCTTAACAAGTTTGATTGCTTAACATGTTGGAAACATTTAATCATGTAAATATCAATCTCAATTAATATATATAAACATGGAAAAGTTCGGGTCACTACACATGCTTTCGTTTTCTCTTCCCGACCTTAAGTCAAGCGGATACTGGTCCAGAATTCGTAGCTATACATTTCAGAATGAACATAGTTAATGTTCTAAGAAGTTAATCGTAATGGCACGATCTTGATTTGTCAAATTACCAGAATATCCGAAAAAGACCGAATCATCAAGAAAATATTTTCTTGATATGTTTAGAGGTTAAATAGAATAAAAGAGTTATGTAACATGGTTCATGATGAGGGTGGGATCTGTGAACCTTTATCACGTTCCATTAGAAACTCAGCATGACTTACTGTAATATAATCACGTTGATCAAGTGTCATTATATTATACTAATTCATGCTTCAGTTCCCAACACTACTTCAAAACATTCAAATTTTAAACTTGAAGGTTTCAGAATTTAGAAACTAAAATAGTTTCTTTTATGATGTAATACAGATAGGGCGAAGAGATGAATGATTTCAGATAAGAATGCTTATGAAAATATCTTCAGAAATATCGAGGATATTTATAATAAAAGATACGATGATATCTTAGAATTTCTAATATCGAAGAATGATGAAGAAGATTTGTTCGTAACGGATTTTGAGTTAGTAGCAAGGTATTCGTTAATGACTTCAGCAGATACTGAATCATTTGTATTCTTTGAAGGCAGGTTTAGTCTTTGTGATTTATCCACAGCCCTCCTTCATACTTTGCTCAATCCGTTTTCCAGTTTCAAACCTTCTCTTTTTCTCAGCTTTACCACCATACTATTCTTTATCATCAAACTTTTGACTGTTAAGGTCGTTTACAGTTTTTGCTGCTTCATCAGCATTGTTCCAATTTCAGAGAACTAGTTTCATAGTTTGGGGTGTTTTTCGGAAACTTCACATTCGAAGTATGTAATTCGAGGAGGTAGACGTTATATGTACACATATAACTGTTGGCGTAGACGTGCTGTAAGATTTCAAAATACTGATTGCAAATTCCCGATAGTTGGAATGGCAACTATTGTTACAAGATGTGGATGAGTACATGATAGGGTTTCAATGTATATATAGTGATTTCCGGAGAGATTCAAATAAAAGAGTGAGGGAGTCGCTGGTACATTTACTGCTAATATTGTGGAACATAAAAGGTTCCCCAGTAACAAAAACGTATATGCCAAAGTTATAAGTCTGAAAGGTCGTCATTGACTAGTTGAATGGGTGATAATACTGGATACTTTTAAAAAGGAATTGCAAGGTTATTTTCAGTAATAATAATGCCGAAGGATTTATCACAGATACGTGTTAAAGTTTTACTTAGGTTTCGAGAGCTTTCCAGATATATGATTATAAGTACAAATCTTTCTTCCCGTAGATATCGTGTAGTTGGTTTGTCTTCTCATTTGTTCATTAGTTGAAGTGTTTCCAAGAATTTCGATGGGTTTGAACGCAAAATGTAATCATATGATGTTCTAGTACTGTTCTGAATTCAAAGCATGGTTTTCGAAGCATGGTTTTGAAAGATGTAGGAATCTAAGAGTGATGTTTTTCATTTAATCTTGACTTGGATTCTGATCTATCGAAATCAGAATATGAAATTGAATGAAAATGGTTATTCTGCGATGAACAGATACGTATATCTATAGGTTTGAGCAGTATAGTTAATGATTGCTGAATCAGAATTGAAGAATGTATAGTGTAACATATTAATGTGGAATTTATATATTCCTAGAGTATTACCTACCCGTTAAAATATTCTCATCATTAACAGTTTGTACAAAAGGATTTTCAATTACAATCTTTATGAAAATATATGTATGTATATTTCCTTCAGATGTAATATAGATTTAATGAGTTATTAAACTCATTTGGTTTTCGGTTGGAACTAGAAACGAATAATCTCTTCTATATTAAAGATTACATAATCGTCGCAGGATATTTCTCCAACGAAGTTATGAATTAATACTTCATCGTTTATGGTTATTAGTATTCTTCGGTGCCTACGGTTCGTATGAGGTTGATACTCGTGGGACAGATTGTGAGGTTAAGGTTTACGGTGCGGATGTTGTTGTTGGTGGTACTGGTACTGTTGTTGGTTGTGCTGCTGGTTCTGGTGGTGCTACCGGTGCTGCCTGTGATGCCTGCAAATTGTGCATCATATTCTCCAAAGCCACAACTCGAGCGCGAAGCTCGTTAACTTCTTCTATTATTCCGGGATGATTGGCGGTTGGTACGAGAGGATGAATAAAGTTTAAAATTCTAGTTATCATATAATCGTTGCGAAATATCCTGGAAATGAGGGTAAAGATAGTGTTTCGAACGGGTTCGCCGGTAAGTGCCTCAGGTTCCTCACCAAGAGGTGAATTCGGTTGGTGGAAAGGATCACCTTCCTCTTGTCTCCATTGATTAAGTTGATTACGAACCCATCCCCAATTCATCCAGAATTGGTGATGACTGATTGGTTGATTCATTCCGGTTACACTGCTTTCGGAACTCAGGTGGAAATTCATATCGGAATCCGAAGAACTCGAATTACTTGCAGAATTCATCTTACACGGTTAGATAAATAATTTTCGATGTGAAATGATTTTCGGATATCGGATGATATTCTAATTACATAGAATACCTTTATATAGTACAAAGGATCCGCAAATTACGGAGAAACTTTCAGAAACTGTCAAGTAAAGGTAACAGTAACAGATACGCTAAGATATTCATTTTGTCTATACACTAGTCATGCAATCCATGCAATAAGGTGTTTCTAGACTACAAATGATAAGCAGGTAATTTTCCACACAAGGAATGATAAGCAGGTAATTTCTAACAAAAAAATTATAAGCAACAACTTTTATCATGCAGACATGGTCGAAGTCCAGACTCACTAATGTATCCTAACAATAACCGGTTAGACACACTAATGCAAATTCTGGTTCGCTAAGACCAACGCTCTGATACCAACTGTGACGATCGCTCCAAATCCATATGGACGAACACGTCATTCATTGATTTCATTGCGAGATATTTGACCTCTATATGATACGTTTTGTAAACATTTCATTCTTTTGAAAAGGCACACCATATATGAATATTTAAATTAAAGGTTTTCGACATCTGATGATTTCTACATATAGACAATCACCGTAAATAATAGTTTACAACAGTACTTCCATTGACAATGAAGTCAAAATAAGATACATGGTGATGATTTGGTGAATGCAACGTTTTCTTGAAAAATATGCCATGTAAGACTCCATGCACATAGCTTGTCTATCATATAAGCAAACAGCGGAAGACTTCTAGGAAACCTGAGAATAAACATGCTAACAAGTGTCAACACAAAGGTTGGTGAGTTCATAGTTTTAGTGTTTCGTATAATCTGTATATAAAAGTGGATCACAAGATTTCAGTTGTTTCATCCAGAAACGTTTATCAAAATATTCTACGAAATTGAGCACCCTGGTAACTAAACTTAACGTATATATAATTTATACCCTTTGTATAATCATCTTTATAATACACGCAAACCAACGTGTACGCTTCTCAAATAGCATACGTCCGTTAAAAGGCTAGTGCTCTAGCTCGGACGGGGATATCAAGCCCTATGGATCCATATACTACTACTCGCGCCCACCAGTTCTTATAACCGGCAGTTACTAGTTACCAAAGCTAAGGGATTTTCGGTTCAAACTCGGTGTAGAATTTAGTATGTACTTGTATCCATTGCGTTTAAAATAAAGTGCATGTATTCTCAGCCCAAAAATATATATTGCAAAAGCAATTAAAAGGGGATCATATGAAACTCACGCATATAAATATTGTAAATCAGTTAATAAAGTATTTGCATGTATTCTCAGCCCAAAAATGTAAAGAGTAAAAGGGATCATATGAAACTCACCTTAGCAGCATATAAAGTTGTTCATCGTAATGTGACCGAAACTCGGATTATCAAATAATCGTAGATCTCAACATATCAATATTGAGATTCAATATTGTAGGAAAGTACGTAGACGTAACGGAGATGATAAACACTAGGTTTGATTCATAAATATATCCCCGAATATTACCCATAACCTCCTTGGCAATAACCCATAGTTTCCTTAGTTATAATCGGTTTGTAACCCGAATTAAAATACCCGTGTATCACTTGTTACAGTACCATACTACTAATTTAAAATTTTAGGCTAGAAAATATACAGAGTGATTTATTTATGTGAGTGTGTGAGTGTTTTTTTTTAGTTCCTAATAAGTACTTCGTTCATATATATATATATATATATATATATATATATATATATATATATATATATATATATATATATATATATATATATATATATATATATATATATATGTAAAATAATAATATAATAATATAATATATAATATAATAATAAGCCGCCATCACTTTTTATGTCGACAAACTTTTTATGTCGACAAACATTACGCGTTTCGCGTAGATAGGTACGCGGTTCGCGTATGGTGTCTTCACGAAAGTTGTAGATTTTTGAGTTACGGACGTCTGGACACCAGAATCACCCTTTTTCGAGTCAGTATGATTTAGTTATGATTTTTCTCGTGCAAGTGCGCAGGTTTAGTGATTTCCATCATTTTAACTTGAAATCTTGAGATGAAATGTTGTAGTCTTTTAGTGCTCATTAGAAACCTTTATTTTATCTTTATTTTCATTTTCATATCATTGAAAATCCATAAAAATATTTTAACAATAAAATTCTATTATATCGAAAAATGTGTCCATACTAAATCGAATAACTATAGTTCTCTAAAACTAATTACATTTACATCTTTTTATCGAAACGTTATAATAATTAAAAATCTATTATTTCGAAGAATGCTTTGATATATTTGAACTAAATCGAATAAATATAATTTAGTTTTCCAGAATTAGTTATATTCAAAATCATTCTTTAAAAGGTTTCATCTATGTCGTAAAACGTTTTCAATATTAAGAAAACTAAATAGTTAACTTTATCAAGAGACACGAGACAATCATTGTGTTGAAAGTTAATCTCTACTAACCTTTGTCCAGTAATCGTTAATTGACATATTTGTTCTTACTTGTAGGTCACTTTACCATTTATTCCGAATATCGTTAAAAAGGAAAGGTTTCATAAATCAAAGTGGACCTCTCAATAGAGACTCACGATCATACAATGTATCTGATAAATCAATCATTTGATATTATCTTTTAATTCCGTTGATAATTATATTAAACCTATATCGAAACAAATATGTTCGTGTAAAGTATTATACGTCTAATACTTTGTTAACGTTTTCAAGTTATAATATATACACATATACATATATAATCATGTCCGTTCATATAATGGTTCGTGAATCATTGGAATTTGGTCGCGGTTAAATGAATGTATGAACATAGTTTAAAATTCTTGAGATTCAACTTAACAAACTTTGCTTATCGTGTCGGAATAATATAAAGATTAAAGTTTAAATTTGTTCGAAAATTTCCGGGTCATCACAGCAGATAATTTCCTAAGGATGATAAGAATATGATTTTCGACAAAAATGATAAGAAAAACTTTTGACATGCAGACACGGTCGAAGTCCAGACTCACTAATGCATCCTAACGACTATCAGTTAGACACACTAATGTAAGACCCGGTTCACTAAGACCACCGCTCTGATACCAACTGTAGAGACCCGTCCTAATCCATCCGGACGAAGTCTATATCGATTATAAATGATTCAATATAGTTGATTACATCGCGAGGTACTTGACCTCTATATGATACAATTTACAAACATTGCATTCGTTTTTAAAAGACAAACTTGCTTTACATCAAAAGTTGCGGCATGCATATCATTTCATAATATATCCAACTATAATTGACTTAATAATAATCTTGATGAACTTAACGACTTGAATGCAACGTCTTTTGAAATAGGTCATGAATGACTCCAAATAATATATTTAAAATGAGCAATTGCACAGCGGAAGACTTCTTTCATACCTGAGAATAAACATGCTTTAAAGTGTCAACCAAAAGGTTGGTGAGTTCATTAGTTTAACATAAATACTCATTTCCGTCATTTTAATAGACCACAAGATTTTCATTTTCAGTTCTCATAAACAAACGTCCCATGCATAGAGACAAAAATATCATTAATATGGATTGAACACCTGGTAACCGACATTCACAATATACATATAAGAATATCCCCATCATTCCGGGATTCTCCTTCGGACATGATATAAATTTCGAAGTACTAAAGCATCCGATACTTTGGATGGGGCTTGTTGGGCCCGATAGATCTATCTTTAAAGTTCGCGTCAATTAGGGTGTATGTTCCCTAATTCTTAGATTACCAGACTTAATAAAAAGGGGCATATTCGATTTCGATCATTCAACCATAGAATGTAGTTTCGATTACTTGTATCTATTTCCTAAAACAATTATAAAAATTGCGCATGTATTCTCAGCCCAAAAATATAAAGGGTAAAAGGGCAAATGAAACTCACCTAATGTATTTTGTAGTAAAAATACATAGAACGACATTGAACAAGTATAGGGTTGGCCTCGGAATCACGAACCTATATCATTTGTATATTTATTAATATACATAATGGTAATCGACCAAATATATTTATAATTTTATTAGTTATATCCTTTTTATATTTGTGACAACCCGTAAATTTTTGTCAAAATTTAAACAAAAATCTTTATATGATTTCATTTAACCTCGACTAATTCTGACGATTCACGAACAATTATTTGTAAATAATTACGCATTAATTTGATATATTAATATTATTATTATTAATATCCTTTTTAAACAAGATATCAATAATTAATATCTTTATTATCAGTATTTTTATTATGAATAAAAATAAAATATTGACAAATATTCTTGGAAAAGTAGTAAATCAATTTGTTTATTTTAAAAATATATATATATAAAAAAATCCTTAAAATAAATGATTTTTTTAATAAAATAAATAAATAAATAAATAAATTACTTTTTAATTAAAAATTATAATGGAAAACTACTTTTATTATTTTATTTTGTGCATTATATCATGGCCTAACATTTAATACTTTTTAATTTTAAAATCCAATTAAAAATTAAAATATTTCTTTTTCTTTTAATTATTTTATTCTTTTTACCTAATTTTTTCAAGTATAAATACTCCTCATTTCTCATACAAACTCACACTAAAATTTCTCTCATTCTCTCTTTGAAGAATTACTACTAGTAAGTATTCTTTTCTTATTTTTTACTTTTTACTTTTTACTTTTTACTATTTACTTCGGTTTATTATTTTTTTACTGAAACATGTAAATAATGTTATAAGTAATATGCAATTAAAATTAAAATAAATAACATGTTATAATTAGTAATATATGTTACTAAAAATTATAAAAGTATTTTTATGAATTAATATATAGGAGTTATAATTAAAATCGAATTAATGAATATATATGTATATACGCACCTAACGTGAAGGTTATAATTAAAGATAGCGTACAAAGACTACAAACATCACCGCTACTTGTGGCCTAGGGTGATCCTTGTTACCATTATGGGACGCTTGTGGATCTCGAATGCCAAGACTTAGATTATGGTCAAGAGATTTTGGGCCGCTCGGTAACAATAGATCATTCGAGTGACTTGCATGTTAGCGACGAAGTTTGGGCGAGATTGTACAACATCTTTGTTAAGAATTATAACCCGAACATTCTTAAACTAGAAGCTTACTATAAGTGAAAGTTTTTCATAAATAGTAGGTTTCCAAAAATAGAAACTTTTGAGAAATAGGAACTTTTCTCGAAAACTGTCACTGTCAATATAGTTGCTATATTAATAAACATACTTTATGTCAAGTTAGACATTAACTAATCAAACGTTATACCTCAAGGTTGATATCCAGATCACTTACTTTCTTTACTTTCCTTCTTGCGTGGAATACTTCAACTGCTATTTATTGTGAGTTTCATATGATCCCTTTTACTCTTTACATTTTTGGGCTGAGAATACATGCGCAACTTTTATAACTGTTTTACACGTATCAACTATTAAACTGTGATATGTTGGGCTATGACCAGCAAGTCCCCAACCGACAAGTATAAACGATAACTTGTTACGGGGCAAACTTGAAAGTCTAGTCTAAATACAAGTACCAACTATTAAACTGTGATATGTTGGGCTATGACCAGCAAGTCCCCAACCGACAAGTATAAACGATAACTTGTTACGAGGCAAACTTGAAAGTCTAGTCTAAATATCAGTACCAAACTGTTAAACTATATTATACCCGGCTATGTCCGACTAAGTCCCTACAGTGATATTTTTAATTGCTGCGGCATTCTTAATTATTGGGGATAGGCCTATCGGGAGTAACGTCCCCGATACATTTGACTAAGTCTTTGTATTACTTGATAATGAAATTAAACGACAAGGACAGAACAACTTGTCACGGGGCAAACAACGTTTAGTCTAAATATCACGCACTGGCATAACTTTTTGATCCTGCGGGAGATCAACTTGACTGGATCTTGCGAGATCTACTTTAAAAACTAAATCTTGTGGTCTAACACTATTACTGAAATCATTATTTATGACAAACCTATGAACTCACTCAACCTCGTGTTGACTTTTTAAGCATGTTTATTCTCAGGTACTTAAATATTGTTTCCGCTGTATATCTACTGCTTTGATGATGATTTCTTGCTATGCTTGGAGTCTTCATTACATATCATATCAATTAAAGACATATTTATCTTCCGCTGCAAAACTCAACAAAACGTCTCATGTAGAGTCGTTCTCGTTTATACAATTGTGATTTGATATAATTAGTCACAAATACCACAGGCCCTATTTGGGGGTGTGACAGATTGGTATCAGAGCAGGTTGTTGTAGAGAACTAGGATTGCATTTTATGTGTGTCTTATACAGTTAGGTACCTTAGCAATGTAGGACTACAACTTTCCCTGACCAGAGTGCCTTTAATTGTTGCCTTAAACTGTTAAATGCTATACTATACTTTAGAAACTTTACTTATCTTAGAATGTCGTGCCAATCTAAGAACTCTGCTCATTTTCCTAAGTACTATCTAATTCCGCCACCACATATAAATGCGACACCAAGATTTTTGAAATTCTCGACATTCCTATGTCATCTATCATGGTTTTGTGTATTACATATATATTACATGAAATATTATCCATGATTTTTGAAACTCCTATATTTGTTACTATTCATACTCAAACGTATATAACTCCCTGTTATATCACGTACCTATATGCCTTATGCCTTTATGCATCGGTTAGCGAACCAAAAAATGTCACTGGGTTATCACAGTATACGAATTGAAATTCTTTAATCAATATCTGGTTACAAACTTATTATTTATAAATCTCAACACGTCATACCACCATTATTACATAAATGGAGGACACATCATATCTTATCATATCTATCCCAATAGACCTTGTCTACCACTTTTCCTAAATTTCCTCCGTAAATTACGAAAATCTTTTTGCTATAAATACGTATTCAAGGAGACGAATATATCATTCAGTATTCAATACCCATTTTATATCAAACCCTATTCCAAACACATAATATGAATTTCTCGAACTCCTCGAGCTCCAACGGCAGCGTAACCGGAACAAACGAACCAATCAGCCATCATCTATTCTGGATGAATTGGGGATGGGTTCGTAGCTGACTCAATCAATGGAGGCAAGAAGAAGGTGATCCCTTCCACCAACCGAATTCACCTCTTGGCGAAGAACCTGAAGCGCTTACCGGCGAACCAGTCCGAAACACCATTTTCTCTCTTCTTTCTAGGGTATCCCGTCACGAATATATAATATCAAAGATTCTAAATCTTATTCACCCCCTTGTTCCAACCGCCAATCATCCTGGAATAGTAGAAGAAGTCAATGAGCTTCGCGCTCGGGTGGTGGCTCTGGAGAATATGGTGCGAATTCTACAAGCATCAGCAGCACCAGCAGCATAACCAGCATCACCACCAGTACCAACAGTACCATCAACATCACCACCAACATCATCAGCTTCATCAACAACATCCGCATCCCACGCCTCAATATCACACTCAGTACCTCAAACATCAACATCATATGCCCATAGATACCAAGGAATATTAGTAATAATGAGTTAAGATGTATTGACTCATTCTTCGTGAAGAATTATATATGTATACCTTATATATATATATATATATATATATATATATATATGATTTGGAACAATAATAAATCTTGTCGTACTAAGCAATTACGTGAGAATCTTAACTACTATGTACTACTTGGTTAATTCATATCACTAATATGCTATGATGTACACCCTTCGTTAATGACTTAACAATTGTTAATCACTGCTTCAGCACAATAAACTCCATTTCATAATAAATCAAGTGTAACGATGAATGTATTGATTCATAACTTCATTAGCAAAATATTTCGCGATAATTATGAAATCTCTAAGATTTTGGAGATTATTTACTCTCGTTCCAAACCGCAAATCATATGAGTTTAATATATATTAACTCATTAAATCCATGATTATATCTGAAGAATACATATATGGACGTATATCTTCATAAAGATTGTAGATTCTGTTGTACAAACTGTTAATTGTGAAAATATTTTAACGGGTAGGTAATACCCGAGAAATATTTACATCTCACATTAATACACTGTACATTCTTCAATTTCGATTCATAAATCATTAATTATATGCACTACCTTCACAAATGATACACAATCATCTTCATACAAAATCAATTACACATTCTGAAATTAACATATCGGAATTCAAGTAAAGCTTTAGCAGGTGTTATCTTCCTAAAAATTACTACATTCATGAATTATATTCATTCGTATTCTGCAATGAATTATCACATCAAACCACCGAAATTATCATTCATCCCTTTTAAAATCAATAACGCCTATTCGTTAAAAATTAGATCCGTTGACGATTACAATCAGCGTTTAATCATCTAAAAATAAAATTTCTTGAAACCATCTCGGATTGATAACCAATGATTCAGATATAGTAGCATTAAATGCAGAGGAAACAGAAGAATTTTCCTCGTCATTGGATCTTAGAAATTCTAAGATATCACCGTATCTTTCGTTATAAATATCCTCTATATTTCTGAAGATATCTTTATAACGATTCTTGTCAGCAATTAATTATCTCTTTGCGATAACTTTATCACATCATAAAGGAAACTGTTTTAGTTTCTATATTCAAGTTTAAATTATAAACGTTTTGAAGAAGTGTTGGGAATTGAAGCATGAGTTAGTATAATATAATGAAGTCAGGCCAACGTGATTATATTACAGTAAGTCATGCTAAATTTTTAATGGAAGATGATGATTCATAGACTTTATAATCATCATTTGCCATGTTACACGACTCTTACATTCTATTTAAACTCTAAACATATCAAGAAAATATTTTTCTTGATGATTCGGTCTTTTTCGGATATTCTGGTAATTTGACAAATTAAATCATACTATTACCTTTCCTTTCTACTTTATATATTATGATCATTCGAAACTTCATACCTACAAATTCTGGACCATTACTCGCTTTACTTAGAGTCGAGAGGAGAAGAAAAAGGCAAAGAGCTTCGACATATAAGGGAAAATATAAAGCCCGATAACGATACCGAAATTACAAACCGTGTATATCAATGCGTATAGCAATATAAAGACACGGGAGAATTAAAAACACAATAAATCCTAGAGCATAATAGAAGTAAACAGACTCCTATGATGGGAGTTGGAAAAGAAGGAAGATTGTGGCGATAACCAATATAAGGTCAAGAACAAGAACTGGATTGAGCATATTAATAAATATTTTGGAAGTATGAATTGAGGAAAGAAAGTATAGAAGTGGAGAAGATAATGAAACGGAAGGAGCTAATTTATAGCGAAATTCCAGACATAGCAATCGAGGCAATTCACCGCATTTAATTAAAGAAAATCCTAATTTCCTTAATTACCGGAGAATCAAATCTTCTAAAGATTATGAAGATTTCTTTAAATCCATTAAATTCCGGAAATCAACTTTAACTATATCAAAAGTTAAGGCGAACATTTAATTTCCTCATTTCAATCTTTTACGATAGCTTCGTTTATACTCTTCCTATAATCAAATCGTTTCATCCATATTACCCAATATTGATAAAACTCTATTTTCAACTCATATACCTCATTAAGATATCCTTGTTGTAAACAATGACGATCTCTATCAAATATCATGACCATGATTTTCATTAACTCCTTTCTGTTTTATCTACCCTAATATTGTGGCATAAACGCTCAACATTTAAATAAGCTCACTACTATTCATAATACATTTCATGCATATATAGCACCATCATCTCTTTCTGAGAAAACCTGATCAATGACACTCTTGATTAAATCCTTTAGATAACCTCCGCATTAATAATAAAATGCACTTCGTAGAATTTATGAATCGTAAGACTTAAACTCTTAAAACAAAACAATATTCTATCCGTTGAAATTCACGCAAGGCCCCGAGTATACCTGGGAACGTAAAAATCGAATAAAATGAAAATATCCTCACCTGTTTACAAACAACACCGACTGATGGCAACAACTAAATTTCGGGACGAAATTTCTATTAACAGGGGGATACTGTGACAACCCGTAAATTTTTGTCAAAATTTAAACAAAAATCTTTATATGATTTCATTTAACCTCGACTAATTCTGACGATTCACGAACAATTATTTGTAAATAATTACGCATTAATTTGATATATTAATATTATTATTATTAATATCCTTTTTAAACAAGATATCAATAATTAATATCTTTATTATCAGTATTGTTATTATGAATAAAAATAAAATATTGACAAATATTCTTGGAAAAGTAGTAAATCAATTTGTTTATTTTAAAAATATATATATAAAAAAAATCCTTAAAATAAATATTTTTTTAATAAAATAAATAAATTACTTTTTAATTAAAAATTATAATGGAAAACTACTTTTATTATTTTATTTTGTGCATTATACCATGACCTAATATTTAATACTTTTTAATTTTAAAATCCCATTAAAAATTAAAATATTTCTTTTTCTTTTAATTATTTTATTCTTTTTACCTAATTTTTTCAAGTATAAATACCCCTCATTTCTCATTCAAACTCACACTAAAATTTCTCTCATTCTCTCTTTAAAGAATTACTACTAGTAAGTATTCTTTTCTTACTTTTTACTTTTTACTTTTTACTATTTACTTCGGTTTATTATTTTTTACTGAAACATGTAAATAATGTTATAAATTATATGCAATTAAAATTAAAATAAATAACATGTTATAATTAGTAATATATGTTACTAAAAATTATAAAAGTATTTTTATGAATTAATATATAGGAGTTATAATTAAAATCGAATTAATGAATATATATGTATATACGCATCTAACGTGAAGGTTATAATTAAAGATAGCGTACAAAGACTACAAACATCACCGCTACTTGTGGCCTAGGGTGATCCTTGTTACCATTATGGGACGCTTGTGGTTCTCGAATGCCAAGACTTAGATTATGGTCAAGAGATCCTGGGCCGCTCGGTAACAATAGATCATTCGAGTGACTTGCATGTTAGCGACGAAGTTTGGGCGAGATTGTACAACATCTTTGTTAAGAATTATAACCCGAACATTCTTAAACTAGAAGCTTACTATAAGTGAAAGTTTTTCATAAATAGTAGGTTTCCAAAAATAGAAACTTTTGAGAAATAGGAACTTTTCTCGAAAACCGTCACTGTCAATATAGTTGCTATATTAATAAACATACTTTATGTCAAGTTAGACATTAACTAATCAAATGTTATACCTCAAGGTTGATATCCAGATCACTTACTTTCTTTACTTTCCTTCTTGCGTGGAATACTTCAACTGCTATTTAATGTGAGTTTCATATGATCCCTTTTACTCTTTACATTTTTGGGCTGAGAATACATGCGCAACTTTTATAACTGTTTTACACGTATCAACTATTAAACTGTGATATGTTGGGCTATGACCAGCAAGTCCCCAACCGACAAGTATAAACGATAACTTGTTATGGGGCAAACTTGAAAGTCTAGTCTAAATACAAGTACCAAGTATTAAACTGTGATATGTTGGGCTATGACCAGCAAGTCCCCAACCGACAAGTATAAACGATAACTTGTTACGAGGCAAACTTGAAAGTCTAGTCTAAATATCAGTACCAAACTGTTAAACTATGCTATACCCGGCTATGTCCGACTAAGTCCCTACAGTGATATTTTTAATTGCTGCGACATTCTTAATTATTGGGGATAGGCCTATCGGGAGTAACGTCCCCGATACATTTGACTAAGTCTTTGTATTACTTGATAATGAAATTAAACAACAAGGACAGAACAACTTGTCACGGGGCAAACAACGTTTAGTCTAAATATCACGCACTGGCATAACTTTTTGATCCTGCGGGAGATCAACTTGACTGGATCTTGCGAGATCTACTTTACAAACTAAATCTTGTGGTCTAACACTATTACTGAAATCATTATTTATGACAAACCTATGAACTCACTCAACCTCGTGTTGACTTTTTAAGCATGTTTATTCTCAGGTACTTCAATATTGTTTCCGCTGTATATCTACTGCTTTGATGATGATTTCTTGCTATGCTTGGAGTCTTCATTACATATCATATCAATTAAAGACATATTTATCTTCCGCTGCAAAACTCAACAAAACGTCTCATGTAGAGTCGTTCTCGTTTATACAACTGTGATTTGATATAATTAGTCACAAATACCCCAGGCCCTATTTGGGGGTGTGACAATATAAAATATATATTTATATATGTTTCATATATTCATTTTGTACATAAAAAGATATTTAAATCTTTGTTATGTGATATAGATATATTTATATAAATATAATTCATTTATTAAAGTATTGTTTTAAGATAATATTTTAAGTGATAACAATAATAATAATGATAGTACTAATATTTAATAATAATAATAATATTAAGAATGATAATATTAACGATAGTTTTTATAATGAATTTCACAATAATGATAATATTAGCAGTTTTTAATGAAATGAATAATTTAATAGTAATGTTAATGAAAATAACAATTTTTAGAATAATACCTAATACTTGATTATTATTATAACAATCTTATTACTAGTGGTAATCTTAATCAATAATACTTTTGTTAATAATAATAATAAAATTTATAACTGTTACTAATACTTGTATTAGTAATGATGATAATTCTAATAATTAATGTTCGTAATACATAATCGTAGTATTACTAATGATAATTATAATTCTAGTACTTAATGATAGTAATAATAATAATAACAATAATATTAATAATAATAATATTAATAATATTAATAATAATAATATTCATAATAATAATAATAATAATAATAATAATAATAATAATAATAATAATACTTGTAATTACAATATTAATAATAATTCCTATATTATTAATAATAACAATCATAATAATAATAATAACAATAATAACAATAATAACAATCATAACAATCATAACAATAACAATAACAATAACAATAATAATAATAATAATAATAATAATAATAATAATAAGAAGAAGATGAGACTACCTTAATAAAATCGGCCTAAAAAAATATAGTCCTTCCAGGGGCTCGAACCCCTGACCTCTCGAAACTCGCTAACACCCTGCACCATTACTCTGTGACTGTCTTTCTGTTTTAGCGCCATCAGTTATTTATATAACCCGTATTATTTATTAGTTATAACATCCTCCTCCTTCTCCAAGAACTCCAACGACCGGTGAGTACAATTTATAATAACACTGATGAATCAAGGATTGGATTAAGCTTGCAGTTGATTTGTAAAAGACTTGTAATGATAAAAAAAAATAAAAAAAAAATTACAAAGGCCTGCTGCTGCCGTCGGTTAATATAAAAAAAATTTATGATTTCACAAATTAGATTGTTTTGTACCAAGTTGATAACATGAAATAAGTTTTAAATTATTCATAGAAACTATTAGAAACATTTATTTAACTCATATCATCACAGAAATCTCGAATTCGATCGATGAACATTTGTCGACTTTTTTTGTATAAAACTTTGACTTAGAAATTGGACTTCGATAAAAGGATTTGGCAGTTGAAATTTTACAGATATTTCAAGTAACCAATTCCTAATAACCCTGCATTTATGAATTTTGAAATTTTCGAGTGTTTTGATATTTCAAGTTGTGGACAGAGGAGCGAGCTGTTTATAGTTTTTTTTTTATATAAAATAGATAGAAACAGATACCATCGAATTTATTGAATTCAAGGATGAAGAATTTAGGATGACGATGTAAAGTTACTGAATATGCCCACCCGTGATTATTGTTTTGGATTTATATCAAAATAGTCACCATGTACAAGACAGGAATGAAGGGAAATAAATAAATAAAAAAATACCACTGATTGTTATAAAGTCAGATATAGAGATATTGATTGATACACTTACAGATGGAACAAAATTAAAAAGCAGTTTTTGGATGGCCCATCCTAACAACTCTAGCAAATTACCTAATTTATCATTTATTTATAATGTATTTATATTATAATTATATATATATATATAACTGTATCTAATTCAAAATTCTATTAAGGCTATAGATATATTAAGACTATAAATAATACTAGTAATAACATTACTAATAACAGTATTATTATTGATAAGGGCTTTAGTAATAATAACTGATAAATAATAATATGATAATATTATTACTAATAATGAAAATTTTAATTACTAATAATGACAATAACATTATAAATGATAATAATAACCTTGTTAGTTAATATTATTAATAATGACAATAATATGAATAATAATAATATAACTTATACATGTCAAGTTTTTATATATATATATATATATATATATATATATATCTTTCATATTAGAATTAATAATATTAATAATACAAATATTAATACTAGTATTAACCTTAGTAATAATAATGAAAGAAATATTGATATATCATTTAGATTCTAACTTTTAATTTCAAATAATATTAACTTTAAATTTCTTTACTTATGTAATATTCATTCTATAAAATAACATATTTGAATATTTGAATATTTATATATATTTTACATATATAATATAACATACATATCTTATTAATTGTGTACGAACTTCATATATATATTTATATATTAATTTTAATAATATCATTATTATTTTGTATATTTCTCTACATATTTAATTCGGATGATTAAATGGGTTTATATTAATTCAACTTAATATATACACTTATATTTATATTTATATATATATTTATTTACTTACACACTTGTTCGTGAATCGTCGGGCATAGTCAAAAGGTAATTGATTACATGAATATAGTTTCAAAACTTTCGAGACTCAATATTACAGATTTTTTTGTTTATCGTGTCGGGGACATTCAAAGATTAAATTTAAATTTGGTCGGAAATTCTCGGGTCATTACAGCTGCATAATTACATTTCATTATTATACAAAGAATATCAACTGTTGTACGATTCCTAATCACCTCCAACATTGTAACAATTTATATATTTATATATATCTATAAAGTAACATAACTAAGAGGATAAAAAATTATTCATTACTTACAACAGTTTGAATCAACCCAAAAACTTATAGGTTTTAACCCGCTGCCCCACTCTCAGCCCACTCATTTTGTCACCTCTATCTAAAAAATAAATTATAAAATAAAACTATTATTTTTAAACATGTAGCAATCAGGTTTCAATTCATAGATCCTAAACACTTTAAGCAACTAAAATTTTGGTAATGAGTTGTGTTTTTTAGTGGCCTACACCGGGTTTGGGTTGTTGTTACCAGAATAGTTTTTCAAGTCTTTCAGTAAAAATGATCTATATAGGATATTTGCATCGAAATGGGTGTGCCAAGTGACGTACCTTGACCCGTTTGAGATAAACACAGTCTTAAGTGACCGACTCCAAAGTTAAATGAGATGAAATTCGTTTTTTCATCTAGCAATATCACTAAGACAAGGTTTCAAAGTTAATACATGAATATAAAGTAAAATCAAATCTTTAACTGAAATCAAGCCCATATTTAGATATAATAACAGGAAGCAACACACCCATATATTTTAGATATAATAACACAAAGTAATAAATAAGATGATACCTCCTCATCCATTAGAATGAGCAGCATGATCTTGATGCTGGATTGACTTTTCATGTACATCTCTCTTGTGATGCCACAAACATAGCACCTTCACTTTAAAGTATGATTCACAATGAAATATTATTGCTCATAATGAACAAAGCAGATATAATTCATGATGAACATTACATGAAGTACCCCCTTCAGTCATCATCTTCGTCCTACAAAACACATAACACAACAATATGTCTATCTAAACATACCATTACAAGTAATTTCAAGTATCAATCAATATATAACAATAAACACACATGTGATCTCCCATAGCATGAAGTAGCAACCCACGCAAGTGATATCCCTTAGCAGACTTATACGAATTGCAAAAACCAGTATTAAAGGTTTATATCTCTACAAATATAAGGTGCGCTGAATCTTTACCTCTCATCAAATTTCAAAACCTCTTTAATGCACTCCAAAGCCTTTGTTGAATTTGTCAAGTCATGATAAAACTATAAAAAAAAAAATTAAAGATTCACACTTCAGTACATCTTTTAGTTATTTACAGCAACGCTTACAAAATAACACACACTAAAATGGGAAACTATGTTTCATCTTGTACAACTTTTACAATATACCAATAATTACCCATTTATGCCGAAACCCATTTTGACATATCTCTGACCCGCCAAATGCAACATCTTCACATTAAGGATGTATTTTTTATAGATTGATTTATTTTTCTAGCCCTTTAAACACGCTGAAAAAAACTCAAATAAATATTTTTGCAATTCTGACCCCATTACCCTTCTATCTCTTCGTTCTTCGAGCGGCACCATCAGATCATATACATATACAAGTACATGATATTCAAGTCAAATGCAGAAAAGTGTATGCCTTCACCTGTATAAAAATCATGGAACTGATAGTCTATACATCTCAGCTATCTTTGAGTTTAAAATATTGTGTGAAATGACCTAAAATACTTAAGGAAGGTTAAATGTTTCATCCAACATGGATTGGAAAGTGATAATATCAAATTATTCTATACCTCTTTTGCTACAAATTCTGTCCAGAGTCCACTTGCACCACCATGGTTGATCTACTGGATATGAAAAATCAATCCATTATGTTTTCAACCTTGCAAAATCAGGAACACTTTCAATCAAACCTCAAACAAAATCAAACACATCTATGATCTATAATGTTTATGCCAATCTCAGTGTAACTCACCCAAAATAATATTTTACAGTAGGTATTCGAAAGAAAGACGAACTCAAAGTGTCCTTTAAAGAACTCAAATTGTCCCTTAAAGAAGGAATAACTCAAAGTATGCACAGGTAAAATTACAAAGAACATGAAAGAAAAAAGTTAGTTAATATGACCCTAAAATAAATATAGTTGGAATGAGTAATTGTACATTATGAATGATAACTATAGCAAACCTTTCAACAGTGGACTTTCAAAACCAAATAGCAAAAACTGAAAATGTAATCAAGTAACCTCCTTTTGTTCATATGATCCTTTGTTCATATTTTTTTACTCCCTTCAACAAAAGCTCATGAACCTGAAAAATCATTAGTATCAACTATAGAAAACCAATTGAATAAAAAAAAATAATAAAACTTACAGAGTTAGATGGATCGAGGGGGAAGGTAGGAATAGCACGTGTACAGTACAAATTTGGTTCCATCGGTATTACGGAACAAAAATCAACTGAGGTTGTTTTATTTATTCCATCGAATAAATAACACCAA
The DNA here is from genome assembly GCF_046630445.1 of Rutidosis leptorrhynchoides. Taxonomy (NCBI): domain Eukaryota; kingdom Viridiplantae; phylum Streptophyta; class Magnoliopsida; order Asterales; family Asteraceae; genus Rutidosis; species Rutidosis leptorrhynchoides. The sequence continues at coordinate 421,811,819 of NC_092338.1, read as the reverse complement.
CCAATCGAAAATAACAGTAAATCGTACTTGCTTCATTTTTTACACATTATCAGTTAAAAACATCAAAGAAAATTCAATATGGTTTCATATCGCAAAGTCCACTTGGAACAATAATTTAATAAAAAGAATAACAATGCAGCTATGTAAGAACTAAGAACGTTTCAAATCGCAAAGTACGTTTTAACCTAACCCGCCTATTTTGCTACTCCGTATGAAAATCTTAAAGTAGATTCGTATACATGGGGGCCATGATCAATGCCCTTTAGAAAAGGATCATCTTATATATAAACCTCATATATATTTTAAATGAACAGGGAAATTAACAACCATGTGTTTCTGCTCATGATGTCTGCCAGAGATTACTGCTGCTGCTGTTATACTTTTTAGTATAACGCTCATGTATCCCTGTTTGTTCAAGATAATCAACATCATAAGCACGTCGCATGGGGTTAAGGTAAATTTGTACATAGAGAAAAAGTAGCAGCAATAAACACAAATTATACCTTTGATGAAGATCAAACGTTAACGAATAGCTGTAACAATGATTTATGAAGTATTTAATCATCAAACATATTAAAGCACCAAGGTTGGAGAATTCGGATCTAGGGGAGATCTCATTTAGACTTTTTTGGGGAGATCTCGACATCTCGGAATAATCTAGGGGAGATCTCGGATGTTGACTTACTTTGACTCTATAGTTTTTTTAATAAAAATATACATAAAAACATAAATATATGTATATTTATATACGTTTTTACGAGATTTCACAAAAATATCCGAGAAGTGAGCGAGAAAATCTTAGAAATTGTGAATTTTACAAGAAAATCTTACAAATTAGCAAGAAAATTCGAGAAATCGCGATTTTGACTAAGTTTGACCTCGTTGACCGAGAAATCTCGGGAGATGAACATCTCGTCTCGGTTGCCTTCTAAAAATGAGATCTCGAAGGAGATCTCGGGAGATTTACAACACTGTAAAGCACAAATAGATTAATCGATACTTCTAAAAATTAAATCAAACAACAATTGACAATATCACTAACAAAATTTCACCCTTTGTTAAATTTAACTTAAGCCAACTGACATCGTCACTAAAATTCTCCTACATCAAGAAAAGCAACACATGCAAACTAATGTTATCCTATGATGGAAGTCAGCAATTGTTGTAGGCATACAAAAAAAAATCGAGTTGGTTCATTACCAGAATGCTAGAAGCATGAGTTAAGTAATCACACATTCCATCTTCCCAAAGTTCATCCGGATGATTTTGTAACTGAAGCTGGACCCAGCTGTTCAAAATCAAAGCACAAATGTGCAGGCTTATTATTATCGAAAATGTGCACAAATGAAATATGGCAGCAACTGAAACTATATAAATCATAGACCTTGCAAATTGATTATTAAGAGCACTCACTTGTTTTGTTGATGACTCGACACGATGAATATCTAACGATGGAATCCCAATTTATTCCTGTTCGGTTTTTTGAAAAATGATTTGCGAAATCAGTGACAACATATCCTCAATTAACTAATATAGGTTTAACTACTATTAACTTCTAGACACTAATTAAGTACAATAATAGTTTACTAAACCTCAAGGAAACAACTCAAATATATCAAATTAAATTAACAATCTCGGTAGAACACTGATTAATCGATTTACGTCCATCACCACAAGCAGATTTGTGAACTGAACTCCAAAATCCACTCAAAACCCCTAAAATTAAACAAACCAAAAAACATATAACAAAGAAAAAATATCTAAAAACAGAAATTTAAAACATATGAATATATATTACCATCATCAAATTCTTCAAATTCATCATCTTTTGATGCTTCTTGAACAATTGAAGGACTAAATATTGATTCAGAAGATGGGTCTTTCTTTTTGGCTAAACGCAGTAGCTGAAAAAAAACCCCTAAACTTTCAGCTTCACGCGTCGATCGAACAACAGCGACTAAGAACCCTAATTCATAGTGACAGTAATAACATCAGTAAAAAAAATTAGAGCAAAAAAATCCAACAGAACATTACCTCTCTAATTCGTGAGCAATGAGGTCACCAAAAAACGACAAAAATTACTTGTGAAGACAGATCCGTAACCGGCGAAGATACATTACCATCAACAACTCCGATAATCAACATATAAAAAAATCATAATTATATATAACCAGGAAAAACCCAAATTAAGCAAAGAAGGATACCAATGGCGATGATACATCGCTCAAAATCGAACCCATCGTAGTTATCTGTAATATCTCACTCCAAAACCGGTGCGTGAAACCTAATTTGGGAAAAGAGGAAGAGGGAGTGGACGGCTCAAGAATAGTAAATAAATTCAATTGAAGAAAAAGAAGCAAACAAACCCTAAATGAAAAGGAAGGAATGTTACATGTAGAGAAAGAATAGATCCAGAGAGAAAGAAGTGAGTACAGATCATATCTGAAATATGAGGCTTGCGTGTTTTTGCTGGTTAATGGAGAAAGGAGGTGAGGTTGAAGGTAAGGGAGAAGGCATGGTTGAACAGGAGAAGTGTTCAGGAGATGTCGAGGTAGGGATGGCAATGGCCAGGGATATCCACCCGATCCACCCGCTTCATGGTGGATATGGATGGACTTAAATGGATATGGATACGGATATGGATGAACTTAAATGGATATGGATATGGATGGGATATATCCATTTACACCCGAAATACATATACAAATACATAAATATAGTTATATGCATACATATTACTATTGCAAATTCATATATCGATAAATTTACATTTTGCTTTCAACTTTATAATAATAAAAAAACTATTATATATTATAATAAAATACACATATCTAATAAAATAAACATCAAATTACATATTTGATTTTTCATAATCTATTTTAATAGTAAATTCAATAAATTGTAATCTATTTTCGATTAAAGTTACACTTTCTTGTAACAAGATAATAATTATGTCATGCTATATTTATTTTTGCTATACTACGTTTTTGTTTTTATCGCATATTAGGAAATAATATAACATTATTAGAATATCCAATGGACATCCATTAACCCGCTTAATTCATTGGATATGGATATGGATATGGATGGATGACCTGAAATTAAATGGATATGGATATGGATATGGATGAACAAAAACTAAATGGATATGGATATGGATACGGCATCACCCGATCCATATCCGATCCATTGTCATCCCTATGTCGAGGGTGAGAATTGACCGGTTTTCCTTTTTTTTTAAATGCCAAACTATGTGAAAAGTGTGGTGTGTCGTGTGTGTAAAATTGTGAATAGTAACTCTTTGTGAGAGGAGGGTGCCAAGTGGACCAATGGGAAGGCACAAAAAGTGGTTGTTATTAGTATGTGTATAATTATGAAATAAAAACTTTTGGATTGTGTAGCCGAGTATGCCAGTCGACCGTCTTCGTTTTACATCTTTTCACGACCCATTCAAATGTTTTAACCTTTATCTCGTTCAAAGCCGTTGGTGCATTCCAAGTTTTATCTTTAAACACTTTTTGGTTTCGATTTTTCTATATGAGATAGCTCGTCGACCAGATTACCGCTTGCCAAAGGTTTTTGCCTACAAACGATGTAGCTTGACCCGAGTCTATAAAGAGCCCCTCAACGTTGACGTATAGAATACCACCGCGACCCCACCAATCGAACACCTTGCACCACACGTCGAAAGCGTGTTTACACAAAATTATGGAATGGTTAACCGTCTCGATATCATCGTCGCACAATGGGCACCTAACCGTATGTAGATCAACCCCCCTCTTGTCAAGTTCTACTAATACCGGTAACCTCTTTTTCCATGCTCTCCATACAAAAACTTCAAATTTTTTTTGTACCAATTTATTACTCAAGGTCTCGGTTAATGAATTACTTGTAAGTAGTAACCTCGAGTTGATCAAACTTGTAAGTTCCTTCGTAGTGAAGATTTTGCTACCACCCGCATTCCATTTCCATTTGTCTCTTGCTTGTGGATTAAGTGTCCTACTTGCGAGTAGTCATTCAACCATTGTAGCTCATCGATCGCCCGTCCACTTGGTTCCCTTGTCCATGCCCACTTACCTTCACACTTTGTACCATCCCATGAAAGTCTTTCTTCGATCTAAACGTCTGAGTTTGGTTCAAGTCGAGAAAGTCTTTTGAACTTGAGCTTGAGTTTGTCATTACCAATCCAATTCTCGTTCCAAAAAGAGGTAGATGCTCCGTCACCTATTTCCTTCACAAAAAAGTTTCTAAAAGTATGTAACGACCCAACTCGTTATCCATCCAAAAACGTGCCCATAAAAAAAAATTCTGGGACAGTTCATATGGACGGTGTCCAGTAATCTGGACGGCGTCCAGTTGTGAAGACCAGGACGGCGTCCAGTTGTACTAAAAAGTTCTGATAAGTTTTTCAAACACACGCGAGCGAAAAACCCGCTTCCCGACACTTTTAAACCAAAACACATTCACAATATGTTATAATAATTAAAACTAAGAGTTTTCCATAATAAAACCGAGTTTTACAACCCCGAGCCCACATCGACCCAAATTACTACCAAGTGGCCATTGCGACCCATTTAGTTAAATTCAAAACATAGATCGAGCATGTGATTGGGGATACGCTACCCAATCCTAATTAAATCCAAAAGCAAGTCTTCTAAAGCAACTACGCAGGTCCACTAGTTCCCACGCTTACCCGAGCCACCGCTTCATGCAAATCTATAAAAATGTAAACAACGAGAGGGTAAGCTAACACTTAGTGAGTGAGAATATACTACATACATATATATGCATAAAATGGACACGCCACACAAATAATCAAATACCGCATACCGGAGCATCCAAGCATAAAGGCAAGCTAGTCTAAGCATACCGTACGATCACTAAGCAACAAGCTAAGATACAACGACAAATATAAGTTCACCCACGACGATGTGAACAACGCCAATAAGCTACACCCGGAGGGCTAGCCACATCACAACAAAACAATAATATATATATATATATATATATATATATATATATATATATATATATATATATATATATATATATATATATATATATATATATATATATATATAACAATACATAAACGCCCAAGGTTAACCCCTTAACCCAATACCGAGAACCGAATACCACAATGAAGATTAGCAGAACTACACGAGCCTTAGTAAATCCGCATACACACGAGACTACCATCTTCAATAACACAACATCGAGGTTGGCCGAACTACACGAGCCTTAGTGAATCCGAACTACACGAGATCACTACCTTAATAAGATGACCGAACTACACGCGTCATCGTGAATCCGAACTACACGAGACTCACTTCCGATAAGATGACCGAACTACACGCGTCATCGTGAATCCGCATCCACACGTGATCCGCTTCTCCAACTCAAACCCACGGTCACGGGATTATAAAATCCACCACATCGGGGTTATCCACATCACAACAATATCAACCCTTCGCCATTGGGGTTATATACTCCACATCACAAACACGTGGGATAACGTACACACAAAACGTGTACCTCGCCAAAGGTGGTCAACCAAAATGCACAACCGTGCCAATTGGACCTAAACGCAAGTCCGTCAAAATCCACCTATATGTGAAGTGACCTCTATAACCGAGAACCACTTCACCCGACCCGCACCCATCCTACACATACATATGCACATAGGATATTAACACTCACCTTGTCGCCTTGAAGAATGCTACCGAATAATCCGCAACTCACCGATGGAATGTACCTATTCCATTATCACAAATACAACAGCACAATTAGGGTGGATTTACAAACCAACCCAATTGACACTTAGTGCAATTCCGACCCAATTGCACTTCCAAGCACAAACCGCCTTCAAACTAACCAACATTCACTAACACGAGTGAAAATGGTCCTAGCACACCGATTAAACCCGAACACAAGTGTTAAACACGTGTTTTACCCATTTTGACACCAAGACCCTAATTTTGACCCATTTCAAAATTAGTTAATCAAACACACCCAAAAGTGTTCCAACACTTCCATAATCACTAAACCTAGTGATTAAACTCAAGATCAAAGCCTAATCAAGGCCAAATCATCAACCAACCCAAAACCCGCCAAGTGACATGAATAACCAGTCACCATAAACCCATTTCATCACCTAAAAGGGTTTCACAACAAATCTAGCTCAAACCCTAACTTGAATATCAAATCTAACAAATGAAATTCGGAGTTTGAGCTTACCAATACTACCACAACATAGTTAGGAGCGAGATGAACAACTTTAGAACCCGAGCTTTGGTGAGAATCCGACTCCTTCTTCTCCAAATCAAGCTCTCTCTCTCTCTAAACCCTTCCTCTCTCTCTAGATGCAAGTGTGTGAGTGAAAAGAGGTGAAATGAGGATAAGATAGCCCATGGGTCAGTTTTGTGGTTTCCAAACCGACCCTCAAGTGAAAATACCGAAATACCCCTCTTAATATCTTAAAGTAAAACAGCTGGCCCGACAGACCAACTAGACGGCGTCCCAAATATTGGACGGCGTCCAGATCTTCTTTGCTGGACGGCGTCCCGAATCCTGGACGGCGCCCCAATCAACTGAAATGGAAACAGGGTCTTACAACTCTCCCCCACTTAGACATGATTGCGTCCTCGCGATCTGCGCCACTTAACCGAACGAACCACACTCAACGGTCCTCAAACATAAGTCCCAATCCAACTTCCCTAGGCAACTCTTCCCAATGAATCACCTTTAACAACTAAAATCGTCACACGCGATTTATCAAATCACAATTCGAGCACTAAAACCTTCCTCATTCCCTCACATCGGGAAAACTCATCCAATCTCTAACCAAGATATCAACTCTTTAGCGTACCCTTACCAAGTACAATGCTAAATTAACCACATACCAACATAAGGTCAACCGTCTAAATCGACGAAGACCGAACAAAAGCGAACCCTTACGGATAACACTTACCAATTAACATCTCTTGTAGTGCGCAACACGACCAATACGCAACTACCGTAACATCATAATCCAACGACTAAAATCGATTGCGCCCAACGACCATGGCAACGCAAATCCCAAGGTGTACAAAATCGACTATCGTCACACCCGTAACATCATGTGAGCGAAACACGGCTATCGCATCACTAATCATACAACACGGTCCTCACGACCCCACCATTGGCGTATAAAACAACCAATAGATCAAACAACATGGTCCTTACGACCCCACCATCGGTGTATAAAATAACCGATAGATCAAACAACATGGTCCTTATGACCCCACTATCGGTGTATAAAACAACCGATAGATCAAACAACATGGTCCTTATGACCCTACCATCGGTGTATAAAACAACCGATAGATCAAACAACATGAAGGCTGGCGGAAAACTACACGCGCCTTAGTGAATCCGCAACCACACGCGACTCACTACCTCTACCGCACAACATTCGGGATTGGCCGAACTACACGCGCCTTAGTGAATCCGAACTACACGAGAGTCACTATCCCAAAAGAATGACCGCAACCACACGCGTCACTTGTGAATCCGAACTACACGAGACTCACTCCTCAATACAATGACCGAAACCACACGAGTCATTTGTGAATCCGAACTACACGCGACTCACTTACACAATACAATGATCGAAACCACACGAGTCATTTGTGAATCCGAACTACACGCGACTCACTTCCACAATAAGATGACCGAAACTACACGCCTCATCGTGAATCCGCAAACACACGCGATCCACTTCCAAATCTCAACACCGGATGAAGTCAGCGGACCCCGTCAACGGTCATGCTTCACCGATATAACACTACACCCATGATGAAGTCAGCGGACCCCGAAGGTCATGCTTCACCAATATGGCACTACTCCCATGATGAAGTCAGCGGACCCTGAACGGTCATGCTTCACCAATCACATACGCACTTTTGGCCTCGAACAACGAGTAGTGCAACATCGCGCTCTGCTACACTATAGTGAACCCTAACGGATACCACTAACCATCCACACAAACGAGCAAGAACCACCTATATCAAACATAGGTACAAGGCAATAATCCTCTAGAAGAGAATTCGACACATACATCCCTTAACCGAGGGATTTCACCTTGCTCGCCAAATACGTCCATTATCTCTCAATGAGATTTACCACATTACCACCTCGATGATAATTTACAAATTCAAATCATAAGTACAATTTAGCGTAATTTGTACTCCACCACAAATCGACCAAAACTAGGTCCCGACACAAAATCCGGATCTACCAAAAGCATCGTCCTAAATCTCACACCAAAACCTCCTCGTGCGGGAGTGTAACTCCCCCACTTGGAATTACGTTCCATAACCACAACTTGTACACCCGTACAATGCTACCAAAAGTAGACTTTACCAATAATTGGGTTCACACGACCCATCACCATATCTTGCTCCAACCTTGAGTATACTAAGGATATTAACCTATCCTTAAACACTTCGAACGAAAAGTGTACCAAAAATTACACAAACTATACTCTCGCAATCATCCAATTGCTTTTGTTTGTCAACTTTCACCCAGTCACTCAAGTACCTAAGGGTTTCACTCGGTACCCTAAGCACAATGTAACCGCAACATAATGAGTCGAACATCACGCTAGTAGGTATAAAAGAGGCACCTAATGTCGCGTCACGTAGACTCCTTTACCAATATTCATCGAGATCAACACTCGATTTCTCGGGTTTCATCCCACCCGTCGAACCTCATGGTCCATCAACTTCAACACAAAAGCGAACACGCGCTTAACAACCGAACACCAAAACCCATTTCCATGGCTTGGTAGAAATATTTCCCAAATACCAAGGAATGCTTGGTTGCACCAAGTCTTACGCCCTTCGCCCGACAATCAAACGTCACCATAGGGTACTTCCATTAGGAACGTCACCCATATTAATAACATGCACAACACAATGCATCTAATAAACTCAAACTCAACGGCACATAATAAATAATCAAAGGATATATTTATTAAAACGAAACGTACCTTAACGTCTCCTTGCCGCACCCGTCCCCGCTAACTCGGGACATTCCGACTTACGATGTCCTTCTTCTTGCCAATGGAAGCACACCATGCCATCACCCTTTGGTACCGAACATTCCCAAGACTTGTGACCCCTCACGCCACAATTGTAACACCTAGACGCACTAGAATTCGATATACTCGTCCGCGTACCACCCATGCTCACACTCGGACCCTTAGTCCTCTTACTTGGAGCACCATACGAAACAACCCTTCTCTCACTTGAAGATTCACCCATCTTCGATCGCGAATACGACTCGAAACCTCTAGACAAGTCGAATAATTCCGCAAATGATTTCGCTTGACCTCGGCTAATTTTACTCTTCAAGTCATCATTCAAGGTTCAATAGAAATCCTCCATCAACAAACGATCATTCCCCAAATACTCCGGGCAAAAACGAGCCTTCGCCATAAAGGTCGTCTTGAGAGTATTCAAATCCATAGGACCCTGTTGCAAATTTCGCAACTCGTTACGCATTTCTGACAAATCGGCTGAAGTCCGGAACTCCTCGAAGAATTCCTTCTTAAACCCGTCCCACGATAACGCCATAAACGGTTCAAAACTGACAAGATCAATCTTACCATCCAACCAATCCTTTGCCCTACCCCGCAACAAACTAGTAGCGAGTCTTGTCCTCTTCTCATGAGGGCATTCAATAGTACGAAAACACCCTTCGACATCCGAGATCCAAGTTGTGCTTATCAAAGGATCCGGTTTTCCGTCGTACATCGGGGGTTTAGTCCTCATGAAGCTCTTAAGACAATGCTCCATTTCACCACTACTCCGAGATTCGGAATACTTCCTATCCATTTCTTCTCGAAACGCACTCATTTGCTCTGCAACGGCGGCCGCAACTCTAGCGTTAAACTCCAAATCGTTCATCTCGATCCCGTTTCCCGTCGCCATTCTAAGGAATGCAAAGTGATTAGATCACGAACGTATAAAGCACACACACAATACCGACCCCATCTTGCTAAACACTCGTCGTACATCACTTGCTAGACACGATTTGCACCCGTAATAAGGTTTGCAAATCCTTATTACGTACACACGCCGTATCAACTCGTTAGTACAACAACCGCCTCGCTCGATGATATAAACAAACACAAACAAAATTCTACGCAATATAAACACACGCGAGAATTATTATCACAACACAATAGTATATTAATAATATCCGCATTACTAATATAACGTTAGTCCACCTACAAAGAAGGCACTAACTATAACCCATTCCGACCCGTAATCCTACAAGTCCCGCAACAAATTAAGCACACACAAAAGTCTAAGTCTAGGCACCTATCTCAAGTCACGTAAATCCCTTAAACCATGCTCTGATACCACTTGTAACGTCCCAACCCGTTATCCATCAAAAAACGTGCCAAAAAAAAAATCTGGGACAGTTCATCTGGACGGTGTCCAGTAATCTGGACGGCGTCCAGTTGTGAAGACCAGGACGGCGTCCAGCCATCTGGGATGACGTCCAGTTGTACTAAAAAGTTCTGATCAGTTTTTCAAACACACGCGAGCGGAAAACCCGCTTCCCGACACTTTTAAACCAAAACACATTCACAATATATTATAATAATTAAAACTAAGAGTTTTCCATAATAAAACCGAGTTTTACAACCCCGAGCCCACATCGACTCAAATTACTACCAAGTGACCATTGCTACCCATTTAGTTAAATTCAAAACATAGACCGAGCATGGGATTGGGGATACGCTACCCAATCCTAATTAAATCCAAAAGCAAGTCTTTTAAAGCAACTACGCAAGTCCGCTAGTTCCCACGCTTACCCGAGCCACCGCTTCATGCAAATCTATAAAAATGTAAACAACGAGAGGGTAAGCTAACGCTTAGTGAGTGAGAATATGCTACATACATATATATGCATAAAATGGACACGCCACACAAATAATCAAATACCGCATACCGGAGCATCCAAGCATAAAGGCAAGCTAGTCTAAGCATACCGTACGATCACTAAGCAACAAACTAAGATACAACGACAAATATAAGTTCACCCACGACGATGTGAACAACGCCAATAAGCTACACCCGGAGGGCTAGCCACATCACAACAAAACAATAATATATATATAACAATACATAAACGTCCAAGGTTAACCCCTTAACCCAATACCGAGAACCGAATACCACAATGAAGATTGGCCGAACTACACGAGCCTTAGTAAATCCGCATACACACGAGACTACCATATTCAATAACACAACATCGAGGTTGGCCGAACTACACGAGCCTTAGTGAATCCGAACTACACGAGATCACTACCTCAATAAGATGACCGAACTACACGCGTCATCGTGAATCCGAACTACACGAGACTCACTTCCGATCAGATAACCGAACTACACGCGTCATCGTGAATCCGCATCCACACGTGATCCACTTCTCCAACTCAAACCCACGGTCACGGGATTATAAAATCCACCACATCGGGGTTATCCACATCACAACAATATCAACCCTTCGCCATTGGGGTTATATACTACACATCACAAACACGTGTGATAACGTACACACAAAACGTGTACCTCGCCAAAGGTGGTCAACCAAAACGCACAACCGTGCTAATTGGACCTAAACGCAAGTCCGTCAAAATACACCTATATGTGAAGTGAGCTCTATAACCGAGAACCACTTCACCCGACCCGCACCCATCCTACACATACATATGCACATAGGATATTAACACTCACTTTGTCGCCTTGAAGAATGCTACCGGATAATCCGCAACTCACCGATGGAATGTACCTATTTCATTATCACAAATACAACAACACAATTAGGGTGGATTTACAAACCAACCCAATTGGCACTTAGTGCAATTCCGACCCAATTGCACTTCCAAGCACAAACCGCGCCCAAACTAACCAACATTCACTAACACGAGTGAAAATGGTCCTAGCACACCGATTAAACCCGAACACAAGTGTTAAACACGTGTCTTACCCATTTTGACACCAAAACCCTAATTTTGACCCATTTCAAAATTAGTTAATCAAACACACCCAAAAGTGTTCCAACACTTCCATAATCACTAAACCTAGTGACTAAACTCATGATCAAAGCCTAATCAAGGCCAAATCGTCAACCAACCCAAAACCCGCCAAGTGACATGAATAACTAGTCACCATAAACCCATTTCATCACCTAAAAGGGTTTCACAACAAATCTAACCCTAACTTGAATATCAAATCTAACAAATGAAATTCGGAGTTTGAGCTTACCAATACTACCACAACGTAGCTAGGAGCGAGATGAACAACTTTAGAACCCGAACTTTGGTGAGAATCCGACTCCTTCTTCTCCAAATCAAGCTCTCTCTCTCTCTCTCTCTCTAAACCCTTCCTCTCTCTCTAGATGCAAGTGTGTGAGTGAAAAGAGGTGAAATGAGGATAAGATAGCCCATGGGTCAGTTTTGTGGCTTCCAAACCGACCCTCAAGTGAAAATACCGAAATACCCATCTAAATATCTTAAAGTAAAACAGCTGGCCCGACAGGCCAACTGGACGGCGTCCCAAATATTGGACGGCGTCCAGCTCTTCTTTGCTGGACGGCGTCCCGAATCCTGGACGGCGTCCCGATCAACTGAAATGGAAACAGGGTCTTACAAAGTAATACCAGTTTCTTCAATGTTAACCCCCGTATTAATAATGCCTTTCCAAATGGATTTAAATGAATTCATTTGAAATGAGTCATCACAAGAAAGCCCACCCAAAGTCCCATAAATACTAGAAATAACTTTTACCCACAAAGAAGTGGTTTCATCTTAAACACTCACCACCATTTTCCAAGCAAAGCCATGTTTTCTTTGTTTTTAAAGAACCCAAGTTTAGACACCACCCCTCCCCCCCCCCCCCCCCCCCCTCCCCCCAATAAGGTATAATTGTTTCATCCCATTTAACCCAAGAAATTTTTGATTTATTACCCGTCCCGCCCCAAAAAAGAGAACGCCTTACACACTCTATTTTTTGAGCACACATAGCGGAGCACGGAAGAGGGAGAAGTAGTACAACGGAAGACTATTCAACACCGAATTGACAAGAGTCAAACTCCCCCAAATGAAATCGGTCTAGTATTCCAATCCGAAAGCCTTTTTTCAAACTTTTGTATGACCGGTTTCCAACTCTCTTCTTTTTTCATGTTACCACCGACCGGAAGCCCAAGATAAGTAAAAGGAGTAGTACCAACTTTGCAACTAAAAAATCGGGCCATATTCTCAACTTCAACCTTTTCGACCCCAATACCAATAAGATTACACGGTTAAACGTATTTTCTTGAATATTGGACATTAATTCTATGGATATTTGGTCTTGTGTTTGTAATTGGTGGGGGTTAGGAAACTTCACAAACCTAAACTTCAATGAGATTTTACGGGGAAATGTCTCAAGTGCAAAAATGTCAAACTTTGGTAAATTGGTGTGGCAAGCGATTGAGTGAATTTGTGCGTACTATATTTGGAAGATTCGAAACGATAAGATATTTCGAGGAAAGTCATGGACAGTGGCGGAACTTGAAAATTATGATTAAGAGGGCCAAAATAATGAACATTCAATAATTTTAAGTGTAGTATTTTACAAATAAGCATCGCCATGATCAGGGGCGGATTTATGTGGGGACCAGGGGCGCTCGCCCGCAGTGGATTTTCAATATTCAGTGTAAAAATTTTGGATTTTTCGACTTTGCCTCTGGTGAATTTTTTTTTTTGCCCCAAAACCTTCAAATATTGCTCACAAACCTTCAAATTTTCCCCCAAAACCTCATAATTTACCTAAAAACTTCCATTTTTCCCAAAACTTCCGTATTTTGCCCTAAAAATTGCTACGGTTTTGATTTTTTTTGCCTCCGGTGAAAAAAATCCTGCATCCGCCACTGACCATCATAAAGATTAAAAGAATGCGAGGTTTGAAAATTATAATAGTAAATTACTGAGTAAAAAGCAAACAAAGCAATGAAGCAGGTGGTCACAAAATTATGATAAATTAAAGAAAGACATAAGAAACATAAGTATATAATGAAGCATGTGATCTCAAAATTATGATAAATACTCCGTAAAAGACATAAAACATAGGTGATACATGTAACCTGTGTATTCTCTGTGGGCTATGCAACAAAAAGCTAAAAAGAAGGTATAGTCAAGAAGAAAGTATTCATGTTATTTTGATATCTTGGGAGTATGAATATGAAGGACAAAGCTTGGATGTTGACATAACATTAACTTTGGAGAAGAGAAAGAGACGGCCATTTAGTTTTCTTAAAAGTGATTATAATTTTGGAGGGCCAATAAAGTCTATATGTTTGTTATTCCATAAATGGTATTAAAATTATAGTTCTAGGACTTCTAGCTCAAAAATCAAGGATGGCCATGGCCCTCCTACAACATAACATAGTTCCGCCATTGGTCATGGAGTGTCCCGGACTCCCGGCCGTGTTGAATGAAATCTAAGTAAAGTCTTTTGAGTGGATTGGGCATAGGTCGAGGAAAAAGAAATTCGATTGGCTAACTTGGCTAAATAATCCGGGTGTATACTTAGTCTCATAGTATCGTCGTGTAATTACAAGTTTTGTGTTGCATCCTTTGCAACACAAAACTTTGTATTCTATGCGTTATTCGTGTAATTTGTGTTTCATTCGTGTACTATGTAATGGTTTGTGTTTAATATAAAAGTTTGCTTTAAAAAAAAAAATAAAGCAAAAAAGATGGAGATAATAACGATCTAGTGATTTTGATTGGCTATTTGGCTGGATATATTTCTACACAAATAAAAATATTATACTGGTAATAACTAATTACTACATTAAATACGGTTTAGACTATTGTGAGATTAATGACTATAGTTATCTCAAACAAAACAAAAATTAAAAATTAAAAGCATGGACCCCGATATATCGCACTTTTAAAAACTACGTAATAATTTGCAATATACTTTGCACTTCGTGTTATATTTATTTGATGATATATTAAAAATTAAAAATTAAATTTGAAATCAAAAGCAAAAGAATAAATTTTCCGATATATCGCTGTATAAAATTTATCTACTATGTTTTTTTTTTTTTTTTGAACGGCGATTTTTTTGACATCAGTAGATCATTTCTTTCAACGACCCTCATCATTTGCACGTAACACACACGTTCGGGCGGAAACCCGAACCCGATCGACGGTACCCGGGAACACATCCATTCGGGCAGTGGTTCCGGGTAGGGGTCCGTGAACGAATCGGTAAAACCTCCCTATAGGGTCAATATATACCACCATTATTGGTGTTCAATTGATTTAAAGAAATTTATGTCAATCTCTAAGGATCGAACCCATGACCTCTCCCTATCTCATGACACAAAGTACATGGGGACGCAAGTTTTATCTACTATGTTATGTAAGAAGTTTTTTTCTTTTCTTTTTTTTTTAAAAAAAAAGGCAACATATATTATTATTCAAAGATGAAACATTAGTACATGTTTGGATGTTAAATCATTCAATTAGTCAACCAGTGAACAAAGAGGTCATGAGTTTGATCTTTAGAGATGACATAATTTTTTTTTAAACTAATTGAACACCAATAATGGTGGTATATATTGACCATATAAGGAGATTTTACCGGATTCGTTCACGGGCCTCTACCCGGAACACTGTCCTAATGGATGTGTTCCCGGATACCGTCGATCAGGTTCTGGTTTTCGCTCGAACGTGTGTGTTACGTGCAAATGATGAGGGTCGTTGAAATATATGATCCACTGATGCCAAAAAATCGTCGTTAAAAAAAGTAGTAAACAAACGAAACAGAAAATTAGATTACAAAATTTGGATGCTAAGGTAGTATCCAATTAAATATCTTCATTAAGTGATGAATACTGGCGGATTGTGAAGTTAATTATGCCGGCCAATGGTCACCTCTTTGCATCTCCTCGCTATCCATTCGAAACTTTTAATTTGTATTTCGTTCAAAGCCACCGGTGGATTACAACACTTGTTCTTGAAAATCTTTTGATTCCGGTTTTTCCAAATGAGGTACCCGCAAGTCCATTCTACCGCTTGCCAAATTTTCACACCCAACTTTGACAAGTCTATGTTCGCGACACCACTAAAGATTTCACCGACACTTAGATTTGTAACACCACCTTCCTAAACCCCGCCAATTGTAAACTTTGGTCCATATCTCGTAAGCACATTTGCATAGAATAAGAGAATGTTCTACCGTTTCTAAAGCATCATCATATAATGGGCAAGAGGCGGAGTGTAGTTCAATGTCTCGTTTATCTAATTCCATTAACACACAAAAATTGAATTTTATTGATTTAAATGTAAGAAGTATTAAAAAAAAAAAAATAGGAAAATTGAATTTGATAACTCAACTTATAAGACTTAGGAACAACTAGAAAATAACAAGAACAAAACTATAAATTGTGAATAACAAAAGGCAATATGTATTATGTATTAAAGAACGAAATTACCTTTTCAAGAAATAATTACACGGTTGGTCCTTAAATTTTAGAAATCAACCGCATAATTTTGTCTTTTTTTATATCTTACTAGTTTAATTCAATAAGCATAATAATGTATGATATTAGGATGCAAAAATCATCTTAAAAGCTAAATTGAAGAATGCAACAATAATAATTCCCACAAAAATTTGAGATTTGAGGAATGTTGATACATATTTTTAGCTAGTGCCTACAAGTATCAGTACAAGTCTATAACTAAGTGTGATGAGATGGTTTGTCGAGTTCTATTTACCCTTGAGATATAATCCCTGCATACCCGGATCACGACCAGAATGTCGTGTGGTAGCTTAATCAATCTCGTGGAACCAAATTGAGAGCTGGTTCGTCTAACGCTTTGCGGCTAAGTCTTTAAGTTCTAGGGTGAGAAATAACTGTGTGAGAGATAAAATGTGTTATCTGTCACAAGTTTCAGTTGTCTGAATAGTGATGGCTCGGGTAACTTATTTATAGGTATGAGTGCTCCATAATGTTAGAAAACACGTGTCACGCTGCCATTGATTGATTTATGCGAGATATGCGTAACCAACATCGTGTTTTATGCTGATATGGCATTTGTGTTGCTCACGTGTTATTTTTAGGGCTTATATATAAAAAGTAGCTTTCAGGGCTTATGCATATCGTGCTTTATTTGAAATGCTTTTGTGAACAGAATACGTTGAATGGTTATATATTAAAATTTGTTTATAAATACTATTTTTTATGATTTTTGAGCGATTTTTCGATTTATATTGATCTTTTCATGCGTGGAAATTATAGGGACGTCCCATTAAGGAAGTTAGAGTAAACAATCATTCCTCTAATGTAAAATAAAAGAGAAGTCATTTCAACCCCTAAAGGTTGAAAAATGACATCCATCGCTCTACCCGATGACAAAAGGACCACTTATAAAATAACAGCCGGCTAAAATTGAAAAATGAGAAAATTGGTTATCTCAAACACCCCTTTCACGCTTCTATATATTAGGGAACAATAAATCACAAATAAATTATCATTAGTTAAGTGTTTACATATCTCATATACTAACAGAAACTTACCATATCTAAAAAAAAGTGTAAAGAACTTGAAACTGAATAAAAATTTATATGGGTATGCAATTTAACAACCCGTAAATATAATAATACACATTTTTTTTCTCTTGGTGTTTAGAGAGGAATGGATGGCAAGTGAGATCTATTACTCTTTGCGATTCTAGAACAAAACATGAACATTAACATTACCGAAGATAGCAAGAAGAGTCTGAAATATGTTCGAATCTCTTGCAAACCGAGGTCCAAAAATTCCTTTTTTTCACCATATCTGTTTTTTCTTTCAATTAAGTATCCGTTTAAATAGTCATCTATGGAAACCAAATGATCCACGCTAAAAGGTGTCGAGTCTTGCATATCAGTCATTTGGTGCGCTCCCATATTGAACATTGTAAAAAATGTTGCAGACCATTCGTTAAGAATTCTCTGAAATCAAAAGGGAAATTTAGTATCTTCATATATGAGGGTTTTCACTTCTTCCGGGGCAAAATATAACCAGTTCTAACGACATCCAGAGTTGTCGTTAACGTGCATAAAAATGTTTAAGGTTGTCGTTAATGTGCATAAAATGATTGTGCATAGAGGTTACACATTGACTTTTTAGTGGCGGTTATTGTATTTTACAATATTTTATGCACGTTAAAGACAACCCCAAGGAGTGTCGTTAGCAAAATCCATAAAGTAAATATGTAACCACCATGTACAATCCTTTTATGCACGCTAACGGCAGCCCTAACAAAATTCAAAAAATAATAGTTAAATTAGTAAGTAAGAACTATAGTTGAACCTACATTGAAGGTGGGATGGTCCACAGGATTAAACATTTTGAAGCAATCTCTTGAGGATGCTTTTTCATCTCCATAAATCTGGAAAATTCATGCTTGTTAAGAAATTGAGTTGATAAATAATCAAAGCGCCTACTAAATATTAGTGAGTACAAACCTCGAAGGTGAAAGACATGGGAACTTTTGCTACATCAAACATGTAATCCGTTGTGGTACCATGTGCCAAATACCTGTTTTCGACACGTGAAAAAGGATAATTACTACTTAGTATATGAACACAAATTCCGCTACTTAGAAATTTATTGAAGGTACATAAACAATACTGACCCAACAGACCCGCCTCCTGATCCGACCACACAACGGTCTCCACAATGAAGGTGGTTTAATGTTTCAAGCATCAACTTCATTTTCTGTGATTGCATGCCACTTGGAGTTGTATTCTTGTGATCATAAGGCATAAACAAGGCCTGCATAAAAAGTGAACACCAATCGATCATCAATAATGGATCAGATTCGATAGTATTGAAAGATTATAAAACATATTGGGGTCTGGGAGTCGCATGGTACCGTCTGGACTATGCCACTAAAAGTGGAAAATTCTACCCATTTTGTTACTTTACAGAAAGAAAAACACAGTAGCATTACAGCAAATGGGTCAAACCCGTTCCCAAGTACATTTCAATGCAACAACTTTTTAATTAAAATCAATAAACAGCAATTGAATTTTATAGCAATATCAATCATTTTTCATCGAATGGGTCAAACCCGTTCCCATAAACATTTTGCCCCCTTTAATACTAATTCGGGATCCTACTTTTTAGCCATCTATCATGAATTAAGAGGTCTATTTGAAGTCGAAAAAAGAAGGGAACACTCACCTCCATTCCAGAATGCACGTTGACCCAAATGTGCGGGTCAAATGACATAGAAAGCTTCCGCATTAGTTGAGCCTCAGGCTCACTAAACGGAGCAGTTCCGGGATTCTCTTCATATGGATCATAATCCTGAATATTATACAAACAAAAATAAGCTTTTAATAGAAAATTGCTATAATCTTGTCACCTTTAATTTCCAGTATTTTAAATTTATACTAACCTTCTCTTTTTTCCCCCAATCTACACTCCAATTTCGGTTGAGATCAACTCCTCTGCCTGCAAAGAATAGGAAGAAATAAATTCAAGAAACTGAGAAATATGATCATTGATCAATATTAAATAGACAAATGATATAAACAGGAGTAAATAGATTTAAAAGCAGGACCATTTCTTCTTTCACAAAGGTCTCCTGCTTCAACCTTTTTGCGTCCATTCAGGTTTTCCATTGGTACAATCTGAGACATCACAAATCGTTAATTTCATGCAATTAGTTCAAGAAATCAACAGCATCCAATTTTTTCAACATCAAAAGTCTGACCTTTATAACAATCTTTTCAAGGGTCTTGTTCAACAACAGTGGGTCCACTTTAGGTAAAAATTGCTCCTCACTTAGAATGGATAGAATCCGTAATGCAAGCTCGGTGGTTATAAGCTCCCGTGCATGCTGCCCAAAACTCTGGAAGACAAGTAATCATCTGTCAAAAAGATCACCGATCACAATATGAGACAATACATGTCAAAAACAATGAAAAAGCTTTCATTTTTCTTAACATCTTTTACTTTTTTTTTTTGTTATCAAGAAATAGGAAATGCCATGGTGGCAATGATTCAATCTTGGCTTCGATCTGATGCAATTACAAGATTAAAGGGAAAAGACTTACAAGAAGTATACGGAACTTTGATTTATCTTCAATAGACGTTCTATTCCGGCAATATGTAACTACATTTAGTTCAGCATGGTAACCTTTATTTGTACTTTGAAAAGTCTCCATCTGTTTAAAAATTAGCAAATTAAATGTGCAAATATGACATGTTTGAAATAAGCAGGACACAAAGGAAGTAAAAAAAAAAAAAAAAGAAGCAAAAGAGCCAAAGAGTACTCACATGGAGTCTATCGCTGTGTCGGTTAACCAATGCTCCTATCTCTTCCATTAAAGCATCACTACGTAAAAATAGGACCGGGTTGGTACTTTTTTAGCTCAAGAATATCATTGTTATGGCTTTACTCAGAGTTGGTTATTGGTTATTCAAAAACAATAATCCTAAACTCAAATTTCTAGAATTCGTTTGGAAAGATTATATATTTTGACCGACGCGTATACCCGACTTGGGGTTCTAGATCAACCAAGATCCAACCAGAACATATGACTATTTCATGAACATGTATACTATAACATAACTAATCAATGAAAAAGTCAGAACATACGCTTAATAAAACGCTAATTGGACATAATGCCCATACTAATTTAGCAGATATAATAATTATTAATGTACTATATACTTACATATGGCACACAACGCTTGCCATATAGAGTACAAAATTTTCATATAAAAATGGAAAATTCGAAACCAACATTTTTCAAATGTCCAGTATATGTAATCAAATCAATCATCAAATAAAAAAACTCCTAAAATAACAATCAGTTTGATTAACATAAAAATGGTAACTTAAATACAAAATCAAATAAAGATCAGCACTAAAAATGAACTATATTATATCAATCTAAATCAAATCAAGCCCATTAGAACAAATAAAATACCCAACTCAAATCTACAAACTTTATTCAATAAAGATAAAGATTGAGTTTACCTAGTTCGGTACAGATCGCGATTGATAGGCGTTACAGGAGGGCGTTGTGATAAATCATTGTCAACACTACTGCTACATCGAATGCTAACAAATAATAAAGATAATAAAAAAGAAGAAAAAAGAATGAATTGAAGGTCAATAAACGCCATTTTGTATGAGGAAAAACAACATCAGTCAAATATTGTTATTCCGATCTCAATTTTGAATCAATGATTTGGGGACAATTGTAGGATTTGTGTTGGGGGGGTTTTGTAAGCGATTAAATCAAGAAAGGAGTTGGCAAAGATGATGGAGATGGCAATTGGCGATCTTGATTAGAGAGAGAGAGAATAAAACAGAAACATATGGAGTGTGATCTGGTCGGGTTTTTTAGGTGTTGTTTAAATCGATTATTTTATGAAAGTGATTAACTATGAAAATGCTTGTGTTTATTTTAGTTTGAAAAAGATGAATTACCCTAATTATTAAATAAATTTTTAAATGTGACGCAACAAAAATAATAATATGATATTTATACAGTTTTATAACAATGTATGTTAATTTATCAATATTGAACTACAAAGTATGTTAATTTAAGAGTTATTTAACTAACAATGTAGCATTACTACATTAATATGCCTGTGGCTATGGAGACGGTTTAACAACAAAGCGTTGGCATAGTGATGATGACTCAACTTTTCATATGAGATGTCAGTGGTTCGACTCTCACTCGCTGCGAAATTTCTCTTGTTGTTACTCGCTCATTTCATATATTTCTTAGGCCTCGGAGGTTGCGGACGTCTCGCTTAAACCTCACCCAAGAGAATTTTACCACACGCGATGATCGTATGAATTCGTCGTGAGAGTTTCCTCCTGAGGGGCGGTAAGACTGTAATAGTTCGACCAAGAAAATGATCGGGTGAGTGGTTTCTGACATCGCGTTCGGGGGCCCATCAGTGACTCATAACCGTTGTTCAAAAAACTATGGGGGACCGTTATGGCTTCCGTCTTAGGCACCGGCTCATGATGGGTTTCACCATAAAGCAAATCGCTATATAGATATATAATAGTAAATGGTTGTTCGTCTAGAATAGTTGTGTTAGTATAAAATCACACATGCAAGTCAGTGAGTCACTGGGAGGTGTATTTGATGTAATTTATTTGTGTTTTCCGTTGTATCAAAAGCCCAAAGAAAATCTGCCACGAGTAAGGGTGTAAATGAGCATAGAAAATCGTTACTTACTCAACTCGTTATAAGCTTGATTCGAATCAACCCTAAACGTGCTCGAGCTCTAACTTGAACATATTTAAATGTTCATTTGGCAAAACAATCTAGCTCGAGCTTAAATGAACTTTTCCATTTATATACATATATTTCATTTCAACATTGATTTGTAGCTTAACTGGTAGTGGTCTGACTCTCTTAGCGAGAAGTCAGGAATTCGACTCCGCTGGATTACAACATTACACTCATTGTTATCCATGACCTGAAGTATCTACTCACGTCTCCTTTCGCTTAGTGTGGGGACAGCGGGGAGGGGAGTTTTACCGGTTATACCTTCGGATTGGTCCGGATTTTAGATGATCCCAAACTGATGTAAAAAAAAACATATATTTCATTTCTTATAACAATAATATGATACTTAATCACACAACAATACTCCGAAATTATACATATATACAATTGAGCAAATTTGGGTTACTATTGATGAATAGTAACTCACTTCCATGCTTAGAGGAGTTGTACGTTTTGCTTAAATCGTTGTACCCACTAGCACCCTTTACTACCAAATGTCAAACAACTCAAACTTCAAGGGCTAAAGTGAAACATACATATATCTAAATAAAAAAACTTAAAAAAAAAAATCACCCAAATCTTCAACGGGCCACATCTTCTCGCTCGCCGCGCGTTATATTTTTCCGAAACCACGGTTCAACTCGAAATAATTTTACGAACACAACGCAACTACCTATACACAAAATGGATGCTTTTCAAAAAAATGCTAAATATCTCGGGATATTATGTTTTAGGGTGCCTTATTAAATTGTGTTAATATATTCCGAATGTTACAGTCATGTTGGATAACTTTCGCTAACTACAAGTGCGGGAAAGACATTCCAAGATCAAAAAGAGCATGTGATTATGCAATGTATGTAAACTCATGTAATAACTTTTTGTATGTAACAACCAACAACTTTTTGCGATAACCTGTGACTTTTCTAAATTCTTAAGTTTACCGCAGCATCGCGCGGTGGAACAATTGATTGTTACATTACAATATTACAATTACAATATTATATAATACTTAAAAATAATAGTACTCCACAGAGTTCAAGCAGATAGAAAAGAAAAGAAAGGGAAGTGATAGTTTAGGAAAGAAAAGAAATGGAGTGACTACAATTCTTGTGTTAGTGCTCTAGAGACGAAGGAAAATAATAGACGGGCACAATGTTTTTGAGTAATAATAATAACTAGTTTTCGAACACTCGCTTCGCGCCGGAGGTTCGATTTTTAATGTATTTTATTGTGTTTAGTTACGGAGCCTGCGAGTGAAAAATCAACATATATATGAAAAGTACCCTAAATATTTAGCGTTTTTTTAAAAGTGTCCGTTTTGCGTATAGTTAGTGACATTGTATTCATAAAATTATTTCGAGTTTAAGGATGGTGTCGAAAAAATTTAACTCGTTGCGAGCGAGAAGATATGACATGTTGAATATGTGAGTGGAGTTTATTTAAGATATTTTATGAAAATTTTGTTTGACGCTTTAACCCCCTGTGTTGGGGACCGATTTTAAATGTTGAACAAAGTGTGGGGGCTTTTGTGGTGTTACTTGAAAGAAAGAGGGGGGAAAAAGTAAAAAGACGAAAATACCCCTGATACTATGCATAAGTTTTGTCTAGTAGTTATAGTTAATATGTTAATAATGGAGTAGTAAAAGATAAGGGTGAAACTTTCAATTCACTCCAAATCATCCCAATTTGAACTGATGACTCCGACGGAAACAATGGATCAAATTCTCCTCCTTTTCGCTTCTATTCTTTTAAGTAAAAATCTTAGGAACATGACTTTTTTCTTTCCAAATCTTTTCAAACACTTTCTTTTTCATTCATATTAAATTTCTGGAACACACCCTCAATTTCATTTTTTATAATAATAACTGTTGGAAGCTTCAACGAGCCCAACACACCCACTATAGAGGACCTAGACTATACTAGAATCACTACACCAATACTTTGACGTTGGTTAGCCTTTAATTTTATAAATCCTTAGTGCACAATGTACTTAGGCGACAGTGTCGACCATATATCTTTAGGCGGTATAACCGACCATGTATTACTTAGGCGGCAGAACCGACCATATAATAAGAACAGCAAAAGTGCACTAAGAACTTAAACACAAACTAAAGCTTGATCGGGAAACTTAACAAAAACACTTATATTAAATTACAATTACAATATTACTTACAAGTTTTCTCTTCTCTACTTTCGCTAACTCACACTCTTCTTCTCTTCTTCACAACTCACTTCTTATTTCGCTCTCACAACTTTCACACCTTACACAAATGAAACACCCACCTATATTTATACTACTCCATGAAAGTTTCTAGAAACTAGATATTTCCATGAATATATATAAATATCTAGATATTTTTATACATATAAATATCTAGATATTTCTTACACACATAAATATCTAGATTTTTCTTTACATTTTAATATCTAGATATTTTTCATATACATATTAATATCTAGATATTTTACCCATATACATATACTAATTCCATATTATTCTAAATTTGCATTGTATTTTAACACTCCCCCTCAATGCAAATTTTCTTCCAACGATGTCTTGCAGACCATTCCAAGTGCTTCTCTGAATTTTGTAAACTTCGGTTTACTTAGGCTCTTGGTGAATATATCTGCAACCTGTTCATCTGTCTTTGTTGGCACCATCTTGATCTCCCCTTCAAGGACCTTCTCGCGAACATAGTGATAATGTACTTCTATATGTTTTGTTCTTGCGTGAAAGACTGGATTCTCTGCTAGACGTATAGCTGATAGGTTATCGCAGAAAAGCTCTACTTGATAGTCTGTTGATTGATGAAGATCTTCCATTAGTTGTTTCAACCATGTAATTTCTTGTGTTGCTGATGATGCCAATCGATATTCTGCTTCAGTGCTTGACAAGGATATTGTTGGTTGTCTCTTGCTGCACCATGATATTACTCCCGATCCAAGACTAAACATGTATCCAGTTGTTGACCGTCGTGTATCATAGTCTCCAGCGTAATCGGCGTCACAATATCCAGTCACGTGACATTCTTTTGTTTTCTTGTACAAAATGCCAAAGTTAATAGTGCCTTTAACATACCTTAAGATGCGTCGTACAACATCAAGGTGATGCTTCTTCGGATTGCTCATGTATCGACTAACCACTCCAACTGCATAAGATATGTCTGGCCGGCTTAGTGTGAGATAAATAAGACTTCCGACCATCTTTCGATACATGGTAACATCTTGAAGACTTTTTCCTTCATCTGCTCGTAGTTTTGTATTCGGATCCATCGGAGTTGAGATAGGTTTGCAATTAAGCATTCCGTACTTTTGTAAAAGATCTCGCGCATATTTCTGTTGTCCCAGAAATAATCCTTCTCTTTTCTGCTCTATTTCGAGTCCAAGAAAATGTTTGAGTTCTCCAAGCTCCTTCATATGAAATCTGATAGACAGATTCTCCCTTGTTCTTTGGATCTCCTCATAGTGATCTCCCGTGATGATTAAGTCATCCACATATACTAGCACTATGGCTAGTTTTCCTTGATCTTGTTTCACAAATAAACTAGAATCTGAAGGAGCAACTGTGAAACCACTTTGTACTAAGAACTCGCCAATCTTCCCGTACCAAGCTCTTGGAGCCTGCTTCAAGCCGTATAGTGCTTTCTTTAATTTACAGACATGCTCAGGATGGATCTTGTTCTCAAAGCCTCTTGGTTGCTCCATATAAATGTCTTTGTCAAGTTCTCCATGTAAGAAAGCGTTCTTGACATCCATCTGCCATAACTTCCAAGATTTGCTAGCAGCTAAAGCTAGTAGAGCTCGAATTGTTGTGATCTTCGCCACTGGACTAAACGTTTCTTCATAATCCAGCCCATATTGTTGAGAAAAACCTCTAGCAACAAGTCGAGCTTTATACCTTTCAATGGAGCCATCTGATCGAGTCTTCACCTTGTAAACCCATTTACAAGATATTGGTTTTACATCTTTTGGCTTTGGAACTAAACTCCATGTCTGGTTTTCTTTTAGTGCATTAATTTCTTCTTCCATCGCTTTCTGCCATTCTTGACTTTGTGCTGCTTCTTCATAAGTGGAAGGCTCAATAGGTATTGATTCATCCACATGAGCAGCATTGGCATACCTCGGATTAGGTTTCCTCGACCTTGTTGATCTCCGTAATTCTTGCACATGCTCCTCGGCATCCATTTGGCTTGGACGAACCTCTTCGAATGTAGATTGATGTACCCCAGTTTTCCATGGACTCGTTTCCTTAGAGTACGATCCATCTCCTTCTTTAATTGGATCCGATATGTGCTCTTTATGTTCTTCTTTTTCTTCTGGACCTTCTTCTAATCCATGAGATTCTGGAAGCTCTATCTTTTGAGGTGACCACCATGAAGACGCTTCATCAAATACCACATTTCTTGAAGTATGACACTTTCCGGTATTTGGATCACAACATCTCCATCCTTTTCTTGATTCATCATAACCGACAAAAATGCACCGAATTGCCTTCTTCTCAAATTTGCTTCGTAGATGATCTGGCACGAAGACGTAGCATACACATCCAAAAACTTTGAGATGGTTGACGGTTGGTTTGATCTTCCATAATCTTTCATATGGTGAAATATATCCCAACTTTGTTTGTGGGAGTCTGTTAATCACGTACGATGCCGTCCTCATACATTCGGCCCAAAATCTGCCTGGTACATTCTTACCATGAAGCATACTTCGACAAGTTTCGGCAAGGTGACGATTCTTGCGTTCCGCCACTCCATTCTGCTGTGGAGTATTGGGACAAGTTAATTGTCTTCTAATCTTGTGCTTCTCAAGATAGATATTGAACTCAGTCGATAAATATTCTCCTCCATTATCTGTGCGTAAGCACCGGATCTTAGTATTGAGCTCACTTTCTACCTTGTTCTTGAACTCTTTAAACTTCAGAAAAGTCTCCGACTTCTCCTTCATGAAGTAAACCCACACATATCTTGAGAAGTCATCAATGAATGTCACCATATATTTCATACCTCCAAGTGATGTTTGTTTCACTGGGCCGAAGACATCTGAGTGTATGAGCTCTAGTGGTGTCTTGGACTGATGCTCTGACTCCTTGAATGGCAATTGGTGAGTTTTGCCAAATTGACATCCAGCACATATTGTATCTGTTCGGATATCAATTTGAGGAAGCCCATTTACTATGCGTTTCACCATCATCTCCTTTAACTTATTGTATCCCACATGCCCAAGACGTTCATGCCACAGATCAGCCGTCTCATTCTTTCGAGTCTTATCCACATATGCTGTTTCAGCAGATAGTACATAGACCGACTCTATTCTTTTTCCTTGCATAATTGGATTGCCAACCACCTTCACTCTCTTGAATACGGACACATCTTCTGGTCCAAAGAGCACATAATTCCCTTCTGCTGTCAATTGTGGTACTGATAGTAAATTCTTCTTTAGGCAAGGGACAAGATACACCTTCTCGAGTTGGAGCTTATGAGAGCCGCCTTCATTTTTAATTATTGTCTTTCCAATGTGAGAAATAGACAACCTTGAATTGTTGGCTGTCAACACGACTCTCTTTCCTTTGTAATCCTCCATTTCTTGCAGCTTCGTCCCATCGTTGGACATATGATTTGAGCACCCAGAATCGAAGATCCAATCATCTTTGTAGTTTATTTTTGACTTTAAGGTTGCTGCAAGAGCTTGATCATCCATGTCAGCTTCAACGGAGAGTCCAGCTTCTGCATCCCATGTTTCCTCATTAATGGTTGCTTCGAATGTGACCTCTTTCTTCTCATCTCTTGTGGCGGCCACATTTCCTTCGAAAGTTCGCCTTTTGGGGAATCTACAATCTCGAGCAAAATGACCCTTCTTGGCACAATTGAAGCATTCACCATTCTTTCTCTTATCATTTTCCCCGTATTGTTGGCGATGATCTCTTCTTCCTTGTTGAGCTCCCCGAGCTCCCCCTGAAGTGTTGCCTTTTGACTTTGGGTGACTCTTCCATCCATATGTCTGACTTTCTTTCATCGCATCTTGTCTTCGAGATGTTGCTTTCTTCTTATTGGTGAAGAGTGCATCTTCTCCGTCTTTTATGGTTACTTCATTCATCTGCTTGGCTAATGCCTCTTGGTTAGCCAATAAATTCTCCAGCTCTATTAATGATGGTTGAGTAGGCCATCCTCTTACAGCGGCTATAAATCCATTATACTCGGATCTTAAGCCATGGATGATAATTCTCTTCATCCTTGCATCACTCACTTTCTCTTCAGGAGAAAGCTGAGATATCTCACGGCAAATAGATTTCACCTTGGTGAAATACTGGGAAATAGACAAACTTCCTTGTGAGATACCTGCGAGCTCATTTTCCAAGAGCTGGAGGCGTGCTTCATTCTTCTTTGAAAATAACTTGTCAAAAGTTTCCCAAGCTGCCTTCGGTGTTTTCTCGTCACGGATGTGCTCCAATAGATCCTCCTCGATTGTAGTCTTCAGTATAAATAAAGCCTTCCCGGCCTTGATGTTCCATTTTCTCAAGGCTTCGGCATTTTCTTTCGGTGGAGGCGTTGTGTCACTGCCAGCAACTATTTCCCATAAATCATGTCCTTGTAGGTAGGATTCTATGCAAGTCCGCCAATAACAATAGTTGTGGTTATTGAGACTCTTGATTCCACTGCTCGTACTTGCAAGATCTGCCATCATGACGTCCAACGTCCAATAAGCTTGGTCCCAGACCGATGAGCTTTCACAGTTCCTAACTGTGCTCCGGCAGAATCTCCCTTAGAGCCTTGGTGAAAACAAGTCGATGTAAACGTCCAACGTTTACCGATGAGTACCTCCACTATCAATAGTCCCGAACGACCCGCTCTGATACCAATTGTTGGAAGCTTCAACGAGCCCAACACACCCACTATAGAGGACCTAGACTATACTAGAATCACTACACCAATACTTTGACGTTGGTTAGCCTTTAATTTTATAAATCCTTAGTGCACAATGTACTTAGGCGACAGTGTCGACCATATATCTTTAGGCGGTATAACAGACCATGTATTACTTAGGCGGCAGAACCGACCATATAATAAGAACAGCAAAAGTGCACTAAGAACTTAAACACAAACTAAGGCTTGATCGGGAAACTTAACAAAAACACTTATATTAAATTACAATTACAATATTACTTACAAGTTTTCTCTTCTCTACTTTCGCTAACTCACACTCTTCTTCTCTTCTTCACAACTCACTTCTTATTTCACTCTCACAACTTTCACACCTTACACAAATGAAACACCCACCTATATTTATACTACTCCATGGAAGTTTCTAGAAACTAGATATTTCCATGAATATATATAAATATCTAGATATTTTTATACATATAAATATCTAGATATTTCTTACACACATAAATATCTAGATTTTTCTTTACATTTTAATATCTAGATATTTTTCATATACATATTAATATCTAGATATTTTACCCATATACATATACTAATTCCATATTATTCTAAATTTGCATTGTATTTTAACAATAACATAATATAATACTTAATTACACAATAATACTTACAATATTATTATATACTAGGTATAATACTTAAAAATAATAATAGCATATCTTATTATTATTATTATTATTATTATTATTATGTGTGATTAAAATAAAATAAAATGTTTTATAATTGAATTAGAGCCTAGTCGAGCTCAATTCAGCTCGTTTAAACCCTTAAATTCAGGAGAGGGAGATGGGTCCACCTTGGAGATGTGGGTATTGAGGGGCTTTTTAACTCATAATTCACACCCTTGATATTGATTTCTACATGTTGAAATCTTGAAGGTGAGTTTGATAGTTAATTAAGTTGAAGCTGTTGTTTGACAGTCACTTTTAAACATTTTCCACTCGAGAGAGTGGTTATATTCCCGATGAAATCGAGGGCAGAAGTTTGAAATGGGTTCTGGAGCACTAAAGGGTCATTGGCTTGGGGATATCGTGGTGACCCTTTTAATCAAGAGTTCAAGTCCCGTTGTGAACATATTTCATTGATTATTGTAAATATTCGTGTAAGTGTGTGTGGCTTTGTCTTAAAAAAAATGACTAC
Source organism: Rutidosis leptorrhynchoides (assembly GCF_046630445.1). Classification (NCBI taxonomy): domain Eukaryota; kingdom Viridiplantae; phylum Streptophyta; class Magnoliopsida; order Asterales; family Asteraceae; genus Rutidosis; species Rutidosis leptorrhynchoides. Next base: position 421,781,368 of record NC_092338.1, on the reverse strand, counting down.
TTAGAGCCTAAATTTTAACATAATATCAGTTTATCACTTCCCTAAATTGATAAATCCACTTAAAATACCTAATATACCCTTAAATGATGTATTGCACAATCTTTATGTTGGAATTTATTTGAGGGTATTACTGAAATATTATAGGAAATAATTGTGGATATATAAAAGTGAGTTTGGAAATATCACTTCCCTTAATCCCACTGAAGCATAGATTTGCAAGGTAACAGACAATCTTCTGTGTTCATGTTAACTACAGACATAAATCATTTTTACATTAGAAAACAATGCAGCACAAGGTACATAATTTCACTATAACCAACCTCCTCCATTCAACAAACTTCATAGTTTGCTCTTCCCTTGCAATGACAAACTTCTCATCGCCTTCGCCTTTTCTCGTAGAACGAACTTCTGTGTTTTCCCCGTTGACGTTTTTGGCAACTCCTCAAACACCACCGTTCGAGGTGCCATAAAATGCGGTAACTTTTCCCGACAATACGCTATCAACGCATCACCGCTTACCTCATACCCTTGTTTCAACTTAACAAAAGCACATGGCGTTTCACCCCAATGATCATCCGGCCGCCCTACAACCGCTGCATCAAGAACAGCCGGATGTCTAAAAAGCACCGATTCCACCTCGATTGTACTAATATTCTCACCACCCGAAATAATAATGTCTTTCGATCGATCCTTAAGTTCAATGTACCCGTCCGAATGTCTCACACCTAAATCCCCACTACGAAACCACCCGCCTTTAAACGCTTCTTCTGTCGCTTTCGTATCTTTCAAATACCCGTTCATTACCGTGTTTCCCCTCAACATAACCTCACCAATTGTTTTAGCATCCCACGGGACACTTTTCATGGTCACCGGATCCTTAACATCAACTTCCTCCAAACCTATATGATTAACCCCTTGTCGGGCCTTAATCTTCGCTTGAGTTTCTAACGGTAACGGGTCCCACTCGGGTTTCCACGTGCAAATGGTTCCGGGACCGTACGTTTCAGTTAAACCATACGAATGACAAACATGAAACCCTAGCTTTTCCATACTAAACAACACCTGAGAAGGTGGAGGAGCGCCACCTGTCATCACCAACACCTTTCCCGGAAGCGGGACCCGCTCGTTAACCGGTGCATTACACATCATGTTCAAAACCGTCGGTGCACCACTCATGTGAGTTACTTTGTGTCTCGAGATGCTTTCGAATATACCCTTTGCGGTTACCGTCCTTATGCAGACATTCGTGCCGCCTTGTGCCGCTACGGCCCACGTGAGACACCACCCGTTACAGTGAAACATAGGAACCGTCCATAAGTATACAGACATCGATGGCATCTCGTTAAGTAAAGCCGCTGCTAACGAATTTAAGTACGCACCTCGGTGACTATAAACCACACCTTTTGGACTCGAAGTCGTTCCCGATGTATAATTTAACGCTATCGGATCACACTCGTCATTTGGTCTTCTGATCTCGAAATCAAGACTTCCAATTTCCAAAAGAGAGCCGTATTCCATAAACTTTGACTTGGGTTGACCAGATTTTTGGATTGAATCTGGGATAAAGACTATTTGAGGCACTGCAGCCCCTGATTTCAACATGATCTCTATTGCACCTCGGACAACGTCTATAAACTGGTAATCGACGAAGATGAGCTTTGAGCTCGAATGTTTAAGCAACGTTGAAACCATTGTTGAATCATGACGGATGTTGAGGGTGCAAAGAATAGCACCGGCCATTGGAACTGCAAAATGGAGCTCGTACATTTCCGGGATGTTTGGAGCCAATACAGCAACCTGCTCACAAATTTATACCGCAAAAACTGGATTAGTATAAGAAAATGTGTCTATTCATATATTATCCAAAGTTAAGACTTGAATAACACACTATTGGCATAAGTCAAGCCAAAGTTAAGTTTCGAACGTTGACAGTTTAATCTACCGAAGTATTTCTAATTTGAGATCAGAATATCAGATATGACTTCACTTTGATCTAGTGAAAACCCACATAAACATCTAAAACTGCTTCATTACCCATACCCATTTTCAAGAGGGAAAAAAATGAACTTTAAACATGAAATTATACAAGTTCTATGTTTTGTACAAGTTGTTGTTATAGCAAGACGATACGTGTAAAAATCTATGTAACACATTATAACTGGAACTGGTGATTTGTATCAAATAAGATAGCTACAAATGATCATACTATATTCCATAAATTGACACTATATATTGGCCTGTGAAATTTACCTTTTTATGTACCAAATTTTCAAAACTTGCCAATTAATTTCCCTGATTGTACATTCAATTTTATCAAAAAAAAGATAAGACATTTGCAAAAAAAAAAAAAAAAAAAAAAAAAAAAAAAAAAAAAAATTAACAAACAACCTAAGAAAATGTATAAAAAGGGAAACTTTCTTGCATATTACCAATTATTTACATTTATTTAATTGAAATAAAACTTGTAATTCATGTTTAGGTAGCTAAACCATCACAAAAATTAACATCAGTAAAACGGTAGAAATAACGAATTGAGAGATGCGATTAAAAGACTGTAAATTAAGTAAAGAAACTTACAACATCACGAGGGTTAATTTGATAATATGAAGAGAGAGATGAAGCAAGTTTAACACAACGATCACGAGTTTGTTGCCAAGTGAAAGTGAGATCGCCATAAACGATTGATAATCGATCTCTGTAAACAAGAGCTGATCGTTCTAAGAAACTGATTGGTGAAAGCGGAATGTAATTTGCAGCGCAACGAATCGTACCTTCCATTTTTTTATGTAAATTTGCAGTTCAATATTGGGGGGTTTTGTGTTTATTGGATGAGTGATGATATATTGGAAGAGTGACGATGCAGGGACTTAGGGATGGGCGAGGGATATCCATTCGATCCACCCGATTATTCGTGGATATGGACGATCTAAATAGATATGGATATGGATGGAAAAATTTCATCCATGGATGAACCCGCTTTCACCCGAAATAACTAAATATATAAATTTATCATCAAATTAGTATCATTTATGTAGTGATATTTCATTAATTATATTCATATTCATCTTTCTTTATATTTTCTCTAAAAATATAACTTCCTTCTTATATTTTGTTTTGTTTAAATAATCAAACGTATTTATCGTACTTTGGTGGTTCAAATGTGATTCCATGTAACTAAAAGTAAGCAACTTACATGTCGATATCTTTACACGTTTAATAGGTTATCTATTGAATATTTGTTATATAGATTAGCAAAATGTGACTTTCGGTCGCATAAACTATTAAAAATATTACTTTTGATCGTATATAGTGAACCACCGCTTATAATTGTTAAAAATAAAATAAATTTAAACGGATATGGATAATTATCCATTAACCCGCTTCACCCGACGGATATGGATATGGATGGATGAAAAGTAAAAAAAAATAAATGGATATGGATATGGATACGGCCTCACCCGATCCATATCTGATCCATTGCCATCCCTAGCAGGGAGTGTGTATTTGTGTCCACTATAATATAATAATAATAATAATAATAATAATAATAATAATAATAATAAATAATAAATAACAAATATACGGAGTAATAAATTGATTAATATTTTGATTGATAATGAAATCTGTTTAGATATGGATTTAATTAAAACTAGTGAAATGACCGGTGGAAACACGTGTTTATTTAAACGAAACAGTTTAATGATATGTTTTAGGTATTAATTGAATATACATGTTAAAGTCATTTAGTTTATTGCTCCGTGAAACCACGGATTCTGACTAAGAAACTTGTCGCTTATTTTATAAACATAAAGTTCGCTCAAAATTGAGTATTTATATTTATATTTTTAATAATAATAATTATTATTATTATTATTAATGATAATAAATGCCTTTTAAAATTTTTTAGAAAAATAAAATTATAATTTAGGAGAGATTAATATTTTTTTATAAAAGATTTTGTATTATTTTTTCAATTAAATTAATATATAATTATGACATCATCATTATGAAAGTAAATGATAACTAGCTTAATGATGACATCATCATTTTAGAGGTTTTTATATATATTATGGATGATGTGACATTGTTGTTGTGGGGTGAACTGCTAAGTGTTGTGTAGTGGTATTGTAGTGTGTTGTTAGTAATGTGATAAAATATAATTAATAGTTGATTAAAATAATATTCTATTTAAATAAATGAGAACAAAAAAGAATTATGTAATTGGTTGGACTTCGTTGTGACTTTCTTATTTATGAAATCATCATTTTAAAAATTTATATGGTACTATGATACTATAGATTAATAACAACGTTACTTTGATTATATTAACGATTATTAACCATGTTATTTATCGTACAAATTTGAACACAACTTACTATTTACGATTGAACAAAATAGAAGAAATTTATAAGGATATGTATGAATCCATCATTACGCTTAATTCGATCAGGGAGCTGATTTGTACACCATCATTTTTGGCCATACACCACTAAACGTGCATTAGACAGTTGTACAGTACAGTGCTTTAAAGCACAACTAGTGGTGTATGGCTAAAACTTGGCGATGTGCGAATCATCTCCCATTCGATGAACATAAATTTAGATAAATAATTTAAAATTAAATGAATATAAATATGAATAAAAAATTAAATGAATATTGATGTAGATATAAATATGATATCATCCGATCTATTTCTTGTGTCGTAGCTCATGTGGTAGTGGTATGTATCTCTTAGCGATAGGTCGGGAGTTCGACTCCCGTGAGGTGCAGCATTGCACACAAAGTTGCTCCTTTACCCTTGAGTTTCACACAATGGTGTCTTCCACACATCGTGTTGCGGGAGCAGTGAGTGAGGAGGACCTCCTGAACAGCAGTTGAGGACGGGTTATGCAATTGTGGAAGATAAACACGTGAATGCTTAAATCTCCATATGTGATCACATACTGCTGTTAAGAAAGATATATATTTAAGTTTATAAACTACGTTAAATTACAATAATTTAGACATAAAATATATTTACATAAATAAAAATTACATTTACATTAATTAAATTTAAATTTAAATTTAAATGAAATAAAGTTAGAAAGTGTTGATTTCGATTAAGAACCCATGCGAAACCCCCGGTCCTTTCCAAATTATATAGATCATTTTGAACCGTTAGATCAAAGTATTTAGCCGTTAGTTTACGCTCCCCTCTTTTACAACCCTAGTACCAAAATTTTGAATTCATATTTAAAATCACTACAAACAGTAGAATCGGACAATAAAGGTGAATTCTTTAATCCTCTGTATCTCTCTTTACATGTCAAAGATGATGATGCGTTCAGATCGGAAACCACCGCTGGCTTTAAGGTCTCCGATTAGGCTTCGTTCCAGGATCCGCCCTGTTCAGTCAACCGTGAACAACCTTCAAACCCCATCAGGTATGTAATCTATTTCCATTTAAATTTAATTCCTTTCTTCGATTTTACGATGATAATGAGTGATCTGTTGCTATAGGTTTATGGGTTTTTTACTTTTTTATATTGGTAAGTGGAATTAGGTATATCTGGCTATGCCCTTTAAGTGTTTGATAAAATGTCTAAGTGAACTTTTTTTTAATTTTTGTTTCAAAACGTATATTTGATAATTGATGAGAAACTTGTTTTTTGTTGAAATTTTGTTGGATATTGAAACCATTGCAGGTGTTTGTGAAGATGTCCAACTGTCTAAGTAACATTCTTTCTAAACGGAAAAAGTGTCGAGAATTATGTTGTTTACAATAGAATTAAACTTGTTACGGATTCATAAATGATGAAATTGGGTATACCTAACTCTACAAAAGCGTAGTTATGTGTGTAAACTTTCTCATTGTTTTCATGCCAGAATTTATTTGTTTTGCATAAAAAAATGTCCACGAGTTCAACAACATGAAAGAATTGTTCTTTTCAGTTACTTTTAATCTTTCTACAAAAAGCAAAGAACTTAGTTTCTATGATAATGTGCAATTTCTCTTACAGGGGCAGTAATTTATAAAGTTATTTCTGAAAATCTCGTTTGTGATTAAAGTAATAATCTAATCCTGAAACTAAACACTTGTTAAAAAGAATAGTTTTCTATTAGCTATAGAATTCTGGCTTATCGGTTTACTTTAGTCAAGGTTTCTATTATGTCCTGTATTGGTTAAAGGTGACCTTTAAGATAAGATAATACAGAGTACTATGTACCAGTTTGTGTAATTATTGATCATCACATGTTATTGATGATAATAATTGCTTCAACGAATAATAATTACTACTAAATACTAAAGACATTAATGAAATACTTGGATGAACTTTATAATTCTCATATCAGTATTGGTTAAAGGTGAACTTATAAGATAAGATAATACGGAGTACTAGTTTGTGTATTATTGATCATCACATTTATTGATGATAAATGCTTTAACGAATAATATTACAACTAATTACTAAAGACGCTAATGAACACTTTGATGAGCTTTATTACTCTCGTATCAAGAAGGGAGGATTTATATATGCTAAACACCGCATATAGTAAATTTGCTTTATTTTATAGGTTATGGAACAAAATCCCGTTTACCTAAACCATTGTTTGACTTGGAAGAATCCGAACTCCGCCCTGAATACCATACTATATCTGATGAATTTCAAGCTCTATCGAAGATGGTTCAAGATAATTTGTGGGGGTCCACTACAAACCAATCTGCAAATGCTAATAATGGGAATCCTATGTTTGAAAGAGGCAGGTTGTATGAAGAGTATTCTGCAAGAAGGAATGAAAGATTGAGAAGGAAGAAAGGCGAATATGGGGTTGAGAAAAAGAGCCCGTGCAAACAGTTTCTTGGAGTTAGGGTTGAGTCATCAAAGAAAACGGGCGAAGTTAAGAAATTTGAGAGCGCGAGGAAGATGACAACCCCGTTGGTGGAGAGGAAAGAGGCGGTGGCAACATCGAGGTATTCGTTAAGAAGCAGTAGCAAAGAAAACAAGAAACCGCCATTGGCTATGAGTTATGGTACTGTGGATAGAAAAACTACTACAGTGAGAAGGACTGCAAGAAAAGGGTATTAGCAGTTGCCAGTTGGATTCGTTATTGTTACAAACGTTATGATGATAATTTTGGTTATCATACTTTATAGTGGTTTATGATCATGGAGATTATTAGTTAGCTATGTCCTTGGGTTTTTTTTTTTAAAGGTCATTGTTTGAGTTGGTGCATCTTTGGTGCCTTTCTAGAAAACAATATAATCAAGAACTTCAAAAAGTTTATAAATGGTGGTTTTATGCAATGTCTCTAGTCTTATGTTTGTTCATTGGTTTTGTACATTGATATGCTTACTATTTCCACACATTTGATATACAAGAACGACCAATCAAATGTCGATTTCCCAGTGCGAGAATCTCCAATGTAAACAAACTATAAAGCAATGCCAATGAAAAGATGATGAAAACATACAATCCAACAATATGTCTCATTATAACTGTTCATGTGTTTCGATGTTCATGTGTTTCGATGTTCATGATGAAAACATACAATCCAACAATATGTCTCATTATAACTGTTCATGTGTTTCGATGTTCATGTGTTTCAAAATAACTGTTCATGTGTTTCGATGTTCATGTGTTTCAAATGTATCTTTTGTTGCCACATCTACTACTACATATAGAAACGATTTAAAAACGATTTAAAAACGATCGTCAATTACGGCAGTCACTAGTTATAAGCTAAAAAAATCAAACTATATATAAATGGTGTCATTCAAAAAATTTGGTACATTCAATTGTGCTGCGGAGACACGGTCAAAGCACGCCCGACAGTGTACTTCTTTCACGACATAACTTTTCCACTAGATGGCTTATTTCACTGCCAATGCTAACATACTACATCCACCCTTGACATCATCATAACCGAAGTGAACATTTACATGTTAACCCACAATGTAATCTTTCCAAACCGAAATTTCATAAATAAAGGATTGATTCGAAAACTATCTTTACTGCTTTGAGTTTCAGGATCACCACAGTAGTCTTCCCACCACCTCCAATAACCGAAACAACTACAAACGGAGATTCAACGTTAGGTACCATCTTCTTCATTTTTGACGAGTGACTGTATCTCTTACACGCATTATATCGTTTGGTATTTTCACATTCACGGACAACTTCTTCTGCTTCTTTCCGTCTACCTATTTCTTGATTTAGTTTCTCCATTTCTTGGGTGGTAAAAGTAAAGTTGTACATTTGCACAGAAAATGTTTTATCTAAAGTTGTACACTATGTTTCTTAATACTTATGTCAATCTGTTTTGATTTAAAGGATGATGAAAGGTTATGTATTATTTTTCACCCTAGTTCTTGTACTTCTTTAATAGTCATTAACCGTTCAAAAAACCTTTCATGAAAATGATCCATCATGTATTTTTTGTACTTAGAATAATAACTTATACACCTGTGCGTTGCATGTACTGTTAGAGAAAAAAATTAAGGAACCAAAAGTTAATAACATTCACCGTCGGGATATCCCGGGTGTGAACGTTATTAACATAGAGAACAGGATGATGAGTAATAGTTGTGAAATATTGGAAACCACATAGAAAATGTGAACCATTATGATTCTAAAATCTTTACTTGAGAACCTTAAAAAACAATTATCCTGGCCAACTACAAAAGCTAAAATTCTGCACCAAAGGGATGCAACTGACAGGTTCAAGCTGTTCCATTCACTCTTATAATCTCAAACCTGAAAAGCAAACAACTTTGAACTTGAAAAATGATCCAAGGCAAGGGTCACAAAAAAATACACACATTATTTTGATGTTGGACATAGCATTATGATAGGAACATACTTATTTAAAGAACACTTGGTACCATTTGTGAACAGAGAAAACCTTATCCGTTTACCCGTTTTTGGTACCATTGGTACACTTTCAAAGTGGGTGATCAAAACCAAGGCTTGCACAATCCACATTTAGCTTCCCCATAGCCAACAATATAAATGCATGACAGCACTTTTTGGTTAATAAAAATGGTTTTATTGCAGTGTTTGACATATATAATTGGATGGAGCTATTTTAATAAAACATAGAAAACATTGTGACATAAGCAAAACGTTAGCACAAAACACGACCAAAACAAGGATGTGCACCTCAGGCAATATGTTGTGCAAGACTGAGTATCTTAACATGTTTCTTCTTCCTTAACTCATGTGGGACCGGGCCAAAGACCCTAGTTCCGATTGGTTCACCTTGCTTGTTGACCAGTACAACAGCATTATCATCAAACTTAACCTCACTTCCATCACATCGGCCCTTTTGCATTGCAGCACGAACAACTACACCATATACCACCTGCCCTTTCTTTACTTTTCCACCTGGTTGGGCTTCTTTAACTGATGCAACTATCATGTCACCTAATCTTGCTCCTTTTTTGCACTTTATAGATTGTATGCACATAACACGCTTTGCCCCTGAGTTGTCTACCACTTTCAGATTGGTTCTCATTTGTATGAAAGTCCTTATTTGCTGAACAAGACATAAAACACACATTGAATTGAAAAAATGGAATAGATGTGCAGGTCAATTTATACTCACGGGCCAGAAGATACAGCTTGGAAGGAAACGGTTTAACGGGTTGAAAGTAATCTAAAGTGCAATTTAGATCAACCAAACGTGAGTAGATGACCCACACAAAAATTTGATCTTTTTATAGATAACCCATTATATGTAAAGCAAATGAAGTAAATTAAGAATTATATAAAAAAAAGGGACCTGAGCCAACAGATTATTGCAGGTACTCTCCTGTGTTGATCGAAGGATTCCTGAAGAGTAACTAGTGTTGAGGCCCCGCAACAGTGAACGGCCAACTAGTACGGTTTCGTTTCATGCATAAAATAGAATAGCAAATCAGAAATATGCAAAAGGTCATTATGTGTGCGAAATTAAGTTTCTTTATTGACATACAGCATCTATTATAAAGTGGTGGGAAATTAAGTTCCTTTTAAACATAAAACCTTTTTACTGGATTATATACTTGCATAACTTGTTATAACTGTGTTCAAACATTTGTTAGGAGTCTAAACTTGGCCATAACTATTCAAGAAGTCAAAAGGATTTAATAACACTTTTCAGTACTATAAAATAAAGGATTTACTCCTACACATTATTTAGCTTTAATAAAGCTATCCATAGTCTACACATTAACCAAAATGCGATGAATTCATTAAGCGAGGAACAAACTGTCACCTCATTATTAAATTACAAATTTATATAATACAAATAAGAAACGTCAGTGTACTATAACATAACCTCGACTCCTTTAATATATTGCAATCTGGCAGTTTAAGAGAAAATCTCATCAAGAATATTTGTTTCATGAATGCTACTGAAAAACTTGTTTATATTACTCGCAATGGAATTGTAAAGCACATACCTTGAAAAAGATTAGAAGCAGAATTTGCTGCCATGTTCAGCTACTACAATTCCTTCTACTACCTGCAGACATCATATTAAATGTCAGCATCACTCCTACTCTTTATTATCCAAGAAAAGTAAAGGTCATAGTGTTTACACGTGAATTTCATCCATAATGCGACAACTAACTATGCAAAAGTGTTCATAATGAGATACTAAAGTGAAAATATTTCAGTAGCCTTAAAGAAGTAATATCATAATATCTGCCAAAAGCTGCATTTAGGATCACTTATATCATGCTCGGTTTTCCTTTACGACAAAATGTTAAGCCCGACATTGAGTTATCATGACCATTACCAATTTACCATCACTTCTTAAGTGCACTATTATTATGAAAAGAAAAACTTGATCTTTTTCATAAATCATGAAATAATACTTAGGTGACAGCATCACAGCAGGCTGATGTTTTCGTCCTTAACAAACAATTTTTTATTCAGATCTTCCTAAGCATATAATAAGCGACCCACCATGCGTGACCATATTTAAGCAAAATTACATTTTTTTAGTCATTCACAGTTGTGTTCATTAAGGCATATCATCGAACACCTGGTATACATCAAATATTCATTTTCATTCTCACTCACACATCTTGACCGATGCATAACATCAAACACCTAATGTGCATCAAATAAACTTCTATGCTAGTGCTACTGGACAGAAGTTGACATTAGCAGCAGTTTAAAGAATTGAACTCCAATTACAAATTAGAAAAACAAAATGAAAATCAAAACTTTGCAGATCAGATGAATGAATAAATAAAAATGAGACAATGAGTGAAATTAACATAGTAGTGATACCTTTGATAAATTTAGGGTTTTAAGGGGGTCTTGCCACCGATTGGCTATTGAGAGAGAGGTTTGCTGCTGCCGGCGGACGGGAATAAATGATATGGAATTAGGACCTGAAACAAGGGTATAGTTTGTAAATAGTTATCAAAAAATAGGGATAATTTCGTAAGTTAGATATTGACTCAACCACAGGCGTCTTTGTTACCTCTTACGCCACATACGATCGTTCCCTTCTCTCACTGAACTTCTCTCCTCCACATCAGCGTCACATCAGCACAAACTATTTAACATTTCTTTCACATTTTTTCACTAAACACTCACAATCATAAACTTCACTACCCCACTTTATCCATTTTTATTATTATTTAAAACTTAAAATATAAATATAAAAGTATCATAATTTATATAATTATTTTTTTATTTTTTAGCAAATTATTAACTCGTTTATGATTTATATAATTATTATAATTATAATTATCATAATTAATAATTGATAATTTATTATGCTTCATTAACAGAGAAAAATATAATTAAAATATGAAAAATTGTTTTAATTTCCACATTTTCTAAACCTAATCAATCTTACTAATTCCAATTCTCTTAACCACCGGTGCGTTCCTAAACCCTTGGCCACCGTTATTCACCGCCTGTTGCATACACATTCCACCACCATCAAAATATTGAAGAAATTAATAAAAAAGAAATAAAAAAGGAGAAAGAAAGAAGAAGAAAAGTAGAAGGAAGAAGGTGGGCCCCACAAAGTCGAACGTTAGAAGGGTGAGGGGACTCACTGGCGGCAGCTGTGGCGGAATGGTGGTGGTGGGGGTGACCTGGTGGCGGACGGTGGCGGCTCCTTTAACGAGCCATTACATGTGGCCTTAAATTAATGTTCAACGCTGAATTAACCCTTTCCGTACTAAATGTCATCGGCAAATGTGTCGTATTTGACAGTCCACACTTCTCAAACGACACCATAAACACATTTACAAAACCACTCCTTCAAGTATGATATAATCTGCAACTCTTCACGAATATAAAGCATAAAACTATTACTTTATTAAAAAACTTTAAATAAACTCCACCCACATTTTTAACGGGTCGTATCTTCCCGCTCGTCGCGAGTTAAATTTTTCTGGTGCCATCGTCCAACTCGAAATAATTTTACGAACACAACGCAACTTCCTATAAGCGAAACGGATGTTTTTTTGAAAAATGTTAAATATTTCATGTTACGTACAAAACACACCCGCAACAAAGTGTTTTTGATTATGTAACTACATAACGTTACAATAAATATGAGTATGTGATGTGGTAGCGGAGTGGTATAAAATACTATTAAATTTTACAAGGAAATACTATTAAATACGATACAATTTTACACAAGATATTTATTTATTTAGATAATGGATATACTTAAACCTTGCTACAACACTTATAGGCAGTGTACCTAATCGTACAGTAGTGTAGTTTTTAGTAAGTCCGGTTCGTTCCACAGGGAAATCTTTAAACAAAGCTTAACGCTATATTAGTTTACTTTTATAAAAATACAAATACATATATATAAGTAATATTATTATTATAAAGGGGGTTTTTACCGTTTAATGACCGGTTTGTCGATTTTAAAACTTTAGTTGCAGTTAAAACCAAATGTAAAATATTAAAAATGAATACAAGACTTAAATTAAAGCATAAAGTAAATAACGATAATGAAATTGCGAATAATAAAAGTGCGATAAAATAAACTTGCGATAATTAAAAAGTACGATAATTAAAAGTGCAATTAAATACAATAAAAATGCGATATTTAGAAGTGCAATTAAATATAAAATAAAGGAAATTAAATATGAAATAAAAGAATTATGCTTATTTAAACTTCCGTAATCATGATGTTTGACGTGTTGATTTTAGTTTTATGCCCATGGGTTAATTGTCCTTTGTCCTGGATTATTTAATATGTCCGTCTGGTTTTTGTCCATAACAGTCCATCAGTCATAAATATAAAGTGCGAGTGTCCTCATCAAATTATCCTTATACCCGAAGTTAAATATTCCAACTAATTGGGGACTTAAACTGTAACAAGATTTTAATACTTTGTTTAATAATTACACCAGGATGTCGACTGAGAGTAACCCAAGATTTTAATATTTTGTTATCAATTATACCAAGTGTCCTTGTACATAATTTCACCCCAGTTTTAATTATTCTAGTGGCTATTAATTCATTCCCGTGTCCGGTTAAATGAACGATTATTCGTACATATAAATACCCCGCCCATCGTGTCCGATTGAGTGTATATGGTAATTTATAGGGACGCCCAATTGTAAATCTTTATATTAACATTAACAAACTATCATTTAGTTAAACAAATATAAAGCCCATTAATAGCCCATAGTCTAATTTCCACAAGTGTCGTTCTTTTGTCCAAACCCCAATTATGGTACAAAGTCCAATTACCCAATTTTAGTAATTAGCCCAACATCATGATTACTTCGTTTTAAATAAGCATAATAATAACTTAGCTACGAGACATTAATGTAAAAAGGTTGAACATAACTTACAATGATTAAAAATAGCGTAGCGTTACACGGACAGAATTTCGACTTACACCCTTACAATATTCGCTAACATACCCTTATTATTAGAATTATAATTAAAATTAAAATTAAAATATAAATTATAAATATAAATATATCGTATGAATGAGGAGAAAAAGATGATATTTTACGATCAGAATGCGCGAGCTTTATAGGGGGTTTCTGAATTTGGGGCTCCGCGACTCGCGGCCTTTTTGGCCTTCAAACTCCGCGAGTCGCGGAGTTTACTTTTACAGCTCAGAGGAGTTTGGCTCTTTGTTTACCGACGGTTTAAATATAAATATAATATATTAAATAATTATAAGAATTATTTAAATATTATATTATATTTATGTGCATAGTTGACTTGTAATTTTTAGTCCGTTGCGTCGAGCGTTGAGAGTTGACTCTGGTCCCGGTTCCGGATTTTCGAACGTCCTTGCGTACAATTTAATATCTTGTACTTTGCGTTTTGAATCTTGTACTCTTGTAATTTCGAGACGTTTCTTATCAATAATTGGAACCTCTTTGACTGTCTTTTGTACTTTTGAACTTTTTGGTCGTTTGCGTCTTCAATTCGTCGAATCTGTCTTTTGTCTTCACCTTTTATTATTTAAATGAATATCACTTGTAAATAGAACAATTGCAACTAAAAGCTTGTCTTTCTTGAGGAATAATGCTATGAAATATATGTTCGTTTTTAGCATTATCAAATATTCCCACACTTGAGCGTTGCTTGTCCTCAAGCAATATCGTCTTGAAATACTAGAATCACTTCTTTATTCTTCACACTTTGTACATCAGTGATTTCTATACGGTGGTATGAATAATGGTAGTAACGATATGGTTTACAGTCCCACATGACTATAAAAATTTAGATCCATTAAGGAAATTGGATCTTTATGAAAACATTTGATCTTTTGAAATCTAGTTTTTACCCTAGATAAGTTTTCCGGAATAACCCTTTACCGGTGTTTGCAAATATTTTTGTGGGTTTGGTGGGTTTCAGATTTGAAAATTTTAGCTCAAAACTTATGGTTTTTTGTCACCCACTTGCTAACCTTGTATTTGGAAAGCAACACGTCCAGTTCACTTGTCCCGTATATTACCTTTCGGTAAACTACCGTCCGGTTGTAAAGGAAAGCGTTGAACAAGCAACTGTTAAGGCTATGTCCCCTGACATGCTTTTAATTATGGTCTATAACGTGTCGAACGCAATTACTATCCTTGGTAGGAGCAATAGTAAAGCTCACCCTTATGATTTTTCGGTCTGGCACAAGGTCCTGTCTTTTACCACTATGCAACCACCGTTCTTACGGTTGACACCCGATTTAGTTCAGGTGACCTAATGAATTCCAGGTGAATTCCTAGGATTTTACGTTCAATGGTAATGAACGCATTGAAAATAGGGTTTTCAGAAAACAAATCGGTTTGTAATTTTGATCAAAATATTTTCTCGTTCAAGCTCGAGTTTAGATATCATTGAATTCCATGAGTTTGTAATTCTCAATCTTTAAGGTCAATCTCAAGGATTGAGTGATATCAGTCTTAAAAGCTGATTTTTTTAATCTTTAAGGAGATTGTCCTTTCTGGGGATCTGATTCATTAGTCTTATCCAGCTAATTTGCATGGTGCCCCCCCATTGTACGAGATAAATCCTTCTCATGGTTAGGATAAATCTGACCACTTGGCGACCCTGTTTAATGCTGAGGTTCGTGGATTTCCTGCTGATTTTAGTGATGACTTTTCTAGATTTTTCGTCAACCTACAGCTGGTCTGGACGACAACTTCATGACCTAAATCAAGAAGCGCGTGTCTTTTTCGGAAGACTTTACTTCCTATTAATGATGGAATTGATTCATTGTGTAGATCCATCTCTTCTTTTCTTTCATCGGGTAAAACAGTTTAGTTTAGTCCAAAGCAAAAGTATTTTCAGTTATTTGTTACAGATATATGTGACATATGTTTAAGATAACTTGGTAAATTTTCCCACACTTGGCTTTTATTTTCCTTTTTATCGTCCTCTATTCCATTTTAAATGAATTTTAACATTTTGGTTTGTTTCTCAATTTATGTCCTTTTTGAGGTAACAATAATTTCGGTGTTAAAACCTAGTTTTATCGTTCATAAATATGTATAAACATGATTTTTAGTTCATTTAATTGAAAATTTTGAAAAATTTTACTAGAATTGGGTAGTCAGTATATAAGACCAGGGCTGTTCTTTATTATCAGAGAGCACTAGATTCTAATACAACTACTGCTTTACTAGTATTTTTAATGGTAACCAAGTGTATAAAGTAAAAAATTTTAAAATCCAAAAGAATTTAACCCCTTCCCACACTTAAGATCTTGCAATGCCCTCATTTGCAAGAAATCAGTAACAATTTAAATTATTGAGGGTGATTTGTGTGAAAATGATTAAATTTTTACCAAAGTTTCCAAATATATTGGCGTTTGTTTGCTGAATGATAAATGGTGCACATCATTTGTTCATTCCGTCTTGTTGTTATTTCACATATATTTTGCATCTTGTCGTCAAAATTAGTTGCTTTTGCTGAACTTAATGCCAGTCTTTGAAAATGCGTTGTTTTACCCTGTTGTGTACATAAGATAAACTGCAAACATGTATACATATTTTTGAAGTTTGGTATATTACCCCACATTCAAAAATTATTAAAATCTAAGAATAAAAGTTAGATAATTATAAAAATGATTACAATATTAACAAAAGTATTAAACGTATCAATAATTACAAATTACAAAATAAATAAAACTAAGTATACTAGGGATGATACTGGTACCAATAGGGGTTCCAGGCATAACCATAGGTGCTATAGAATGCTTCGGCAGGGTCATACGTAGGATACGGTGGCTGCATCTCTATAGACCAGGGAGGGAAGATGGGTTTCGGTGTAGGAATATAGTTTCTACCTATATGTTGGCAATGAGCTATGATTTGGTTCTGATGAACTTGCCAATCTTCAAATGCTCTCTGTCTAGCATTTTCGTATTCCTGAGAAGCTATAAACCTTTGCATTTCTTGCATCTCATTCCCCCCTCCTACATTACCTTGCTGTTGGTTTCTCTCCACCTGTGGATGTCTACCATGGTATTGTACTGCGACGTTATTTCGCCTCTTCAAAACTTTCGCACCATGGTATACATTTAAACCTATAGTATCGCGGGGTTCCGGTTCTTCTACTAATAATCCCCCCCGACTTATATCCACACCGAGATATTCACCAATCAAAGTAATAAAAATACCACCTCCTATTATGCTATGCGGTCTCATCCCCCGAACCATAGCTGATAAATAATAACCCACACAATATGGTATACTTACAGCGCTTTGTGGGTCTCGAATACACATATGGTAAAACAAATCCTGTTCATTTACTTTTTCCTTGTTTTTACCCCTTTGTGTAATCGAATTAGTTAAAAACCTATGAATCACTCTTAATTCGGCTCTATCTATATCCAAATAAGAGTAATTTCCCCCTTTGAAACGGTGATGGCTTGTCATTTGACTCCACACACCGTGTGTATCAAAATTTTCATCTATCTTTCTACCGTTTAGTATCAACCCTCTACAATCGGCAGATGCTAACTCCTCAGGCGTATATATACGTAAAGCCTGAGCCATGTCTAGTAAAGACATGTGGCGCATCGAACCGCCTAACAAAAATCTAATAAAAGAACGATCGGTTAAACTAGCTACCCGATCATTCAACTCTATACTACATAACAATTCTTCACACCATACTTAATTTAAAAATTCATATTATAAATTCATACCAAACTTATATTAATTTTTCAAATATTTACAATTTTAAATATATTGTTTTTACAAAGTTTACAATATTAATTTAAGATTTAAATATTAATTATAAAAACATGGTAAAAATAAAATTAAAAATCTTTTTGTCTTTTTATCCCACTTTAATCAATCAAATATTATCAAAAATATGCGCCCCTCTTTTCGGTAAAGTAATTTCGGTTCCAAGACCTAATTTAACTCATGACGAATTTTTGAAATATTTTGGGTTGATTGCTTAAAGATATTTATACCTTAAGAATAAACGTTAAATTTCGCAGTGATGTAATAAATTTTTGAATGATATCAATAATTTCGGTCGCCAAACCTAATTTTATTCAATACCAATTTAATACTTTTTAGCGAACAAATTAGCGTTTATTATCAAAAGGTTAAAAATAATAAAAAAAAATAAAAACTGTACAGACATACTTGTGGAATAGATTTCTTAGTTATATGATCTATCCCATTCATAAGATAGTCGGTTTAATTGGTTTTCCATGGCTACATAGGCGTAACCTCGAGCATTCAGTGTCTTTTCTTCTAAACATATGAACGGTCCGTCTCTGCATAAAGTAACAAATTCGGTATTTGAATAGGTTTGATTATTTGAACATTTACCTCCATGTGACCATTTTCCGCATTTGTGACATCTTTCTAAGTGTCGTGCTCTTCTTTTCGCTGCGGATTTTGATTTTTCTTTACCAAATTGTAACTTATTATCTTCGCATCTGGATTCTTTTCTAACTCCGTCCATTCTTTCTCTGATTACTGATACTATTTCACTCGGTAGTATGTCATTATTACTTTTAGTAATCAAAGCGTGTAGCATTAGACCATGGTTTAGTTCACAGGCAGTCTTCATTTTGTAAAAACCTAAAAAAAATAAAAATTCAGAATGGGGGGAGAAGACTAGTTCTTTAGGGTCTGCTAGGGAAAGACCATTCGGGTTCTATTTTCGAGAACTACACGAAAACAGACAATCTAACTCTAACAGAAATACATATTATCCTTCAAAGACTTGATTCTCCCCACACTTAGTTAGCTGTGGTGTCGAAATTGTGATTAACTTCGTTGTCGACTTCCATCGGACCATGTATGTAATGTTTAACTCTGTGACCATTAACTTTAAATTCAATCCCATTTGAATTTATCAATTCTATCGTTCCGTATGGGAAAACTCTTTTGACTATGAATGGTCCAGACCATCTTGATTTCAATTTTCCAGGAAATAGCTTGAATCGTGAATTGAAAAGAAGAACTCTGTCTCCTTCTTTAAATTCTTTTGAACTTCTGATTCTTTTATCATGCCATTTCTTCGTTCTTTCTTTATAGATTAACGAATTTTCGTATGCTTCATGTCTTAATTCTTCTAATTCGTTTAGTTAACTTAATCGTAGACGTCCGGCTTCATGTAAATCAAGATTACATGTTTTCAAAGCCCAAAATGCTTTGTGTTCAATTTCTACTGGAAGATGACATGCTTTTCCATAAACAAGTCTAAAAGGTGTGGTTCCAATTGGAGTTTTGTAGGCTATTCTAAAAGCCCAGAGTGCATCCTCCAATTTAATGGACCATTCCTTTGGATTTGATCCTACAGTTTTCTCTAGAATACGTTTTAAAGCTCGGTTGGTATTTTCAACTTGTCCACTTGTTTGTGGATGATATGCGGTGGAGATTTTATGAGTTACTCCATATCTTTTAAGAACTTTCTCAAGTTGATTATTACAGAAATGAGTACCCCGATCACTTATTAAAGCTTTCGGTGTTCCAAACCTTGCAAAAAGACGTTTTAAAAAGTTTACTACAACTCGTGCATCGTTAGTTGGGAGAGCTTGTGCTTCCGCCCATTTAGATACATAATCAATGGCTATGAGTATATATAGATTATTATGAGATTTTGGAAATGGACCCATAAAGTCAATACCCCAAATGTCAAATACTTCACATACTTGGATGACATTTTGTGGCATTTCATCACGTTGACTTATTTTTCCGGCCCTTTGACATGCATCACAGGATTTGCAAAGAAGGTGTGCGTCTTTGTAAATTGTTGGCCAATAGAATCCAGCATCATAAACTTTTCTTGCTGTTAGTTGAGGCCCATAATGCCCTCCTATTGGTCCTGTGTGACAATGGTTTAATATTTTACTAGCTTCATCTCCAAATACACATCGGCGTATTATTCCATCGGGACAACTTTTAAACAGATGTGGATCTTCCCAGAAATAGTGTTTTATATCACTGAAGAATTTCTTTCGTCTTTGGTACGATAATCCTTTTTCAAGGAATCCACAAACTAAGTAGTTTGCATAGTCTGCAAACCATGGGATTTCTTTATAATCTATCTTCAATAGATATTCATCAGGAAAGTTGTCTTGTATGGCTGATTCATTTAGAACTTCTAATTCGGGATTTTCAAGACGAGAAAGATGATCAGCGGCGAGATTTTCTGCTCCTCTTTTATCTCGGATTTCAATATCAAACTCTTGTAAGAGTAAGATCCAACGGATTAATCTTGGTTTAGCATCTTGTTTTGAAAATAGGTATCTAAGAGCAGAATGGTCGGTATAGACCACCGTTTTTGCTAGAACGAGATATGATCGAAATTTGTCAAAAGCAAAGACAATAGCAAGGAGTTCTTTTTCAGTAGTTGTATAGTTCGTTTGTGCTCCTTGTAACGTCTTACTAGCATAATATATAGGTTGAAATCGTTTTTCAATCCTTTGTCCTAAAACGGCTCCCATTGCAAAATCACTTGCATCGCACATTAGTTCAAATGGTAGATTCCAATTTGGTGTTATCATGATCGGCGCATTAGTGAGTTTCTCTTTAAGAATATTAAAAGATTTGATACACTCATCTGAAAAGATGAATGGCGCATCCTTTTCTAGGAGTTTATTCATAGGAGTGGCAATTTTAGAAAAATCTTTTATGAAACGTCGGTAAAAACCGGCATGCCCTAAAAAACTCCTAACTCCTCTAACATTGGTGGGATGTGGAAGTTTAGCAATTACATCTACTTTAGCTCTATCCACTTCAATTCCTTCTTTTGAAATTTTATGTCCAAGAACGATGCCTTTTTTAACCATGAAATGGCATTTCTCCCAATTAAGAACTAGATTTGATTGTTCACATCTAATTAGCATTCGTTCCAGATTAACTAGACATGATTTAAATGTATCACCGAAGACTGAAAAGTCATCCATGAATACTTCCATGCATTCTTCTATCATGTCGTGAAAAATCGCCATCATACACCTTTGAAAGGTTGCAGGGGCGTTACAAAGTCCAAATGGCATGCGTTTGTAAGCAAAAGTACCATAAGGGCACGTGAATGTGGTTTTCTCTTGATCTTCGGGTGCTATTGGAATTTAAAAATATCCGGAAAATCCATCTAGAAAACAATAGTAACTATTTCCGGCTAATCTTTCCAACATTTGATCTATGAAAGGTAAGGGAAAGTGATCTTTTCTGGTGGCGTCATTTAATTTTCTATAATCAATACATACACGCCATCCTGTTACAGTCCTAGTAGGAATAAGCTCATTTTTCTCATTTGTAATGACAGTCATGCCACCCTTCTTAGGCACGTATTGAACTGGGCTTACCCATGGACTATCAGAGATTGGATAAATTAAACCTGCATCTAGCAGTTTAATAATCTCTTTCTTAACTACATCTTGCATATTAGGATTTAGTCTTCGTTGGCGTTGCACATACGTTTTATGACCTTCTTCCATAAAGATTTTATGTGTGCAATACGAAGGACTTATTCCTTTAATATCATGAATCTTCCATGCAATGGCTGGTTTATGAGCTTTCAACACAGAAATGAGTTGTGATTTCTCATTTTCAGTAAGAGAAGACGATATTATTACAGGTAATTCAGATTCACCATGTAAATAAGCGTATTCCAAATGGTTTGGAAGTGGCTTTAACTCTAATTTCGGAGGTTCTTCTATCGATGATTTGTATCGATATCTGTCTTCTTCTTTTAGCATTTGAATTTCTTCTGTTGTTGGTTCATATCCATTAGCTATAAGTGTAGCTAACATTTCAGCTTCATCAATTGGTTCATTACCTTCTCCTAAAGAACATTCTCCTGTTCCTTGTAATTCTGGAAATTCTTCTAATAATTCTGCATGTGCATCTATAGTTTGAATATAATAACATGTATCATCTGCAGATTGCGGTTGTTGCATTGCTCTATCAACTGAAAAGGTAACACTCTCATCCTCTATACTTAGGGTCAGTTTCTTACCGAACACGTCTATCATTGCTTTAGCCGTGTTTAAGAATGGTCTTCCTAATATGAGAGGAACTTGAGAATCTTCTTCCATGTCCAAAACAACAAAATCTACTGGAAATACTAAAGTACCAACTTTAACTAGCATGTTCTCCATTATCCCTCTAGGATATTTTATTGATCTATCGGCTAGTTGTATGCTTATTCTGGTTGGTTTCAATTCTCCAAGGTCTAGTTTAGTGTATAGTGAATACGGCATTAGATTTATACTAGCACCTAAGTCTGCCAATGCTTCTATTGAACTAAGACTACCCAGAAAACATGGAATTGTGAAACTTCCTGGATCAGATAATTTTTCTGGTATCTTATTCAACAGCACTGCTGAACAATTAGCATTCATAGTAACAGCCGAGAGTTCTTCCATTTTCTTTCTATTTGAAATTAGATCTTTCAAGAATTTAGCATATCTAGGCATTCCTGAAATCACATCAATGAAAGGAAGATTTACATTTATCTGTTTAAACATATCCAAGAATTTGGATTGCTCGGCTTCAAGTTTCTCTTTCTTCATTTTACTCGGATAAGGAAGTGGTGGTTGATACGGTTTAACATAAGGTTTATCCTTAACTGTGTTATCTTCATTAACCTTTTCAACTACCGGTTCTTTTTCCTTATCTTGATCAGGTTGTGGTTCTTGTGGAGTAGGAATGGCTTCATCAGAAGTTACAGGTATTTCAGGTGGTTTAAGTGTTGTACCACTTCTTGTGGTAATAGCTTTAGCTGTTTCATTCCGGGGGTTAGCATTTGTATCACTAGGTAGACTTTCCGGTTTTCTTTCACCTATTAACCTTGCTAGGTTACTCACTTCTTGTTCCAGATTTTGAATAGAAGCTTGTTGATTTCTAAATGCTTGAGCATTTTGTTCATTGGTTTGTTTCTGAGATGTGAAAAACTGCGTTTGAGTTTCAACTAGCTTCGTCATCATATCTTCTAAATTCGGCTTTTTATCATCGGTTTGTTGTGGTGGTTTGTTTTGAAAATTAGGTCTTTGCTGATTATAAGTATTATTGGATACTTGTTGATTGCTAGGACCTTGTTGGTTGTTGTATGGAATATTTCTGTTATAATTCTGGTTTTGATTGTAAATCGGTCTTGGCGGTTGATAATTATTCTGATAATTATTTCCAGGCCTTTGGTTTATGTATGAAATATTCTCTCTTTGTTCCATTGTTAATTCAATATTGAGACAATATTTTGTCAAATGTGGTCCTCCACACTGCTCACAACTAATTCGTATTGAGTGAATATCTTTAGTCATCTTTTCCATTCGTCTCTCCACAGCATCTATCTTTGCGGAAATGGAATCTAAGTCATGGCTAGAATCGGCTCTAGCTGCTTTAGATGATCTAACGATGTCTTTTTCTTGGTGCCACTCATGTGAGTGGGAAGCAGTATTATCAATAATTTTGTAAGCATCAGTTTCGGTTTTCTTCATAATAGAACCACCAGCTGCTATATCTATGTCTTTCCTTGTAGTGATGTCGCATCCTTGGTAGAATATTTGTACTATTTGACAGGTGTCTAAACCATGTTGCGGACATCCTCTTAACAACTTTCCATATCTTGTCCATGCCTCATATAGAGTTTCATTTGGTTTCTGTGTGAACGTAACAATTTCTGCTTGAAGTCTTACGGCTTTAGATGCAGGAAAGAATTGTTTAAGAAATTTGTCAACTAAAACGTCCCATGTATCGATCGCCCCTTCAGGTAACGATTCCAACCAATCTTTGGCTTCTCCCTTTAAAGTCCAGGGAAATAACATGAGATATATCTGTTCATCCTCCACTTCTCGGATTTTAAATAGTGTGCAGATCCTATTAAAGGTACGTAGATGTTCATTTGAATTTTCCTTCGGCGCACCACTAAATTGGCATTGATTAGTCACCATGTGTAGAATTTGTCCTTTGATTTCATAATCTGGCGCATTAATGTCTGGATGAGTAATTGCGTGACCTTGGCCAGTGCGTTTAGCTCTCATTCGGTCTTCCATACTTAAAGGTTCCAGATTCTCCATAATTGAATTTGTTGAATCGGTATCACTAGATGATTCTGATTTAATGGTTCATTCCTCAACAATCTCTGTTTGAATGATTGGTGGCTCCGGAGGAAAGTTTAATGGTTCAGGATCTACGAACCGTTCCTGAATATTTTCCGGATTCTCAATTGTGAGGTCGGGTTCAAAAAATGGATTATCGGAAATTTGAACTGGAGTACTTGGTCTACTGGATGACGATTCTAAAGAAAAATCAACGGCGGTTATATTTGCTAAATGTCTTGATCTAGTTACAGGTGGTGAACGTACAAAAGGTGGTGAACGTACAAAAGGTGGTGAACGTCTTGCTCGGTGCATTCACTGAATATCCTATTAGTTTTAAAAAGGAAAGAAAAATTATAATAAGTTATCCAATCAATAGACTTTTCTGATTTTGCCCACGTTTCGAATAGCCAAAAGATGCAGCAGAGGGGCATGATTCGTTTGGTCTCAATATAATTGAGGACTGTTTGGCTCCAATAACCCGGTCCACGTACAAATCCAACTATTACTACGAACCAGAAAATTTTGATGTCTATCAATTTAACCACTCAAAAAAAATTTTTCGTAATTTTAAGAAATTTAGATAAGAAGTAGAATAAAAATCTATGTCCTAAAACTAGAATAGCGAGAAATAAGAAAGAAAAAGAGTTCGTCGAAAAAGGTCGAAAAAGAAAAATGGTTGAAAAATAAAAGGTGACGGAAAAATAAAAGAAACTTATAAAAACTTAAAAATACTTGACTAACCTAACCTTATTACTACAACTAACTTAAAATTATAATCGCAAATTGAAATTACTAATTGGAATGATAATTGATACATAGGTAAAAGTCGTCTAAAAATATTAAAGCTTACAGGAAAAAATATATCCCAAATGGAAATAACTTAAAAAGAAACTAAAACTTAAAAAGACGTCGCAAAATTCTAAAGTACCTAAATCTTAATCTAAGAAAAAGCACTTAAGGAATTCTACGGCAAAGCCTAAAAATCTAGGAGTAAAAATAACTATAGCAAAAACTAAGTTTAAAATTAAATATGAGCGAAAAATACAAATATTACGCTACAACGATTAAAAAGGGACAAAATATAAAAATATACAAAAAGTTGTAAAAAGTACAATTTTTATAAAAATATTATTTTTATATTATTTATTTAATAAAACTACTAATTTTACAATTTAATTAAACTAATTTAACTAAAATATAAATTAAATAAAACTTAAATTAAACTAAAACTAATTATAATAATAATAATAATTAGGGTTTATAATAATAATTAATTAATAATTACTCCGTGATTAATTGCAGTAGGGTTTCTGTCGGTGTCAGAATTACTCCGCGAGTCGCGGTATTTCAAACAACAAACCCCGCGAGTCGCGGGGTTTCAAAATTCAACCCTGGAACAGTTTAAAACTCGACGTTTTTTTTTTCTTTTCTGTTTTCTGTTTTTATATAAATAAAAGATATTTAAATAAAACTTATATTTTTATAAACTAAAATAAAAATAAAGAAACTTATAAAACTTAAATATTTAACAAAATCTTAAAAATACTTATATTTTTGTTTTTCTTTTTATATTTTCGAATATTTAAAAAGTATTTTTACAAAAGCGACTTTTAATAGAAGTAAACTAAAAATCTCTTTTTTTTTTATATTAGCGTTGTGCTTCCGGTTTTAGAAAGTTCCCCGGCAGCGGCGCCAAAAATACTTGATGTGGTAGCGGAGTGGTATAAAATACTATTAAATTTTACAAGGAAATACTATTAAATACGATACAATTTTACACAAGATATTTATTTATTTAGAGAATGGATATACTTAAACCTTGCTACAACACTTATAGGCAGTGTACCTAATCGTACAGTAGTGTAGTTTTTAGTAAGTCCGGTTCGTTCCACAGGGAAATCTTTAAACAAAGCTTAACGCTATATTAGTTTACTTTTATAAAAATACAAATACATATATATAAGTAATATTATTATTATAAAGGGGGGTTTTTACCGTTTAATGACCGGTTTGTCGATTTTAAAACTTTAGTTGCAGTTAAAACCAAATGTAAAATATTAAAAATGAATACAAGACTTAAATTAAAGCATAAAGTAAATAACGATAATGAAATTGCGAATAATAAAAGTGCGATAAAATAAACTTGCGATAATTAAAAAGTACGATAATTAAAAATGCAATTAAATACAATAAAAATGCGATATTTAGAAGTGCAATTAAATATAAAATAAAGGAAATTAAATATGAAATAAAAGAATTATGCTTATTTAAACTTCCGTAATCATGATGTTTGACGTGTTGATTTTAGTTTTATGCCCATGGGTTAATTGTCCTTTGTCCTGGATTATTTAATATGTCCGTCTGGTTTTTGTCCATAACAGTCCATCAGTCATAAATATAAAGTGTGAGTGTCCTCGTCAAATTATCCTTATACCCGAAGTTAAATATTCCAACTAATTGGGGACTTAAACTGTAACAAGATTTTAATACTTTGTTTAATAATTACACCAGGATGTCGACTGAGAGTAACCCAAGATTTTAATATTTTGTTATCAATTATACCAAGTGTCCTTGTACATAATTTCACCCCTGTTTTAATTATTCTAGTGGCTATTAATCCATTCCCGTGTTCGGTTAAATGAACGATTATTCGTACATATAAATACCCCGCCCATCGTGTCCGATTGAGTGTATATGGTAATTTATAGGGACGCCCAATTGTAAATCTTTATATTAACATTAACAAACTATCATTTAGTTAAACAAATATAAAGCCCATTAATAGCCCATAGTCTAATTTCCACAAGTGTCGTTCTTTTGTCCAAACCCCAATTATGGTACAAAGTCCAATTACCCAATTTTAGTAATTAGCCCAACATCATGATTACTTCGTTTTAAATAAGCATAATAATAACTTAGCTACGAGACATTAATGTAAAAAGGTTGAACATAACTTACAATGATTAAAAATAGCGTAGCGTTACACGGACAGAATTTCGACTTACACCCTTACAATATTCGCTAACATACCCTTATTATTAGAATTATAATTAAAATTAAAATTAAAATATAAATTATAAATATAAATATATCGTATGAATGAGGAGAAAAAAGATGATATTTTACGATCAGAATGCGCGAGCTTTATAGGGGGTTTCTGAATTTGGGGCTCCGCGACTCGCGGCCTTTTTGGCCTTCAAACTCCGCGAGTCGCGGAGTTTACTTTTACAGCTCAGAGGAGTTTGGCTCTTTGTTTACCGACGGTTTAAATATAAATATAATATATTAAATAATTATAAGAATTATTTAAATATTATATTATATTTATGTGCATAGTTGACTTGTAATTTTTAGTCCGTTGCGTCGAGCGTTGAGAGTTGACTCTGGTCCCGGTTCCGGATTTTCGAACGTCCTTGCGTACAATTTAATATCTTGTACTTTGCGTTTTGAATCTTGTACTCTTGTAATTTCGAGACGTTTCTTATCAATAATTGGAACCTCTTTGATTGTCTTTTGTACTTTTGAGCTTTTTGGTCGTTTGCGTCTTCAATTCGTCGAATCTGTCTTTTGTCTTCACCTTTTATTATTTAAATGAATATCACTTGTAAATAGAACAATTGCAACTAAAAGCTTGTCTTTCTTGAGGAATAATGCTATGAAATATATGTTCGTTTTTAGCATTATCAGTATGCAACCCGAAAGGTTCCGCCGCATTACGCGGGCCGATCCTGTGACGCCCCGTACAAAACCATCGTGTACGGATCATCAACAACAGGATCATTACAAGGTCAAACACTATATGCTGTTTGAAAACCAGTTTGCATTCATAAAAAGACATAGCGTTTACAAAAGATAACGTGACACAAAGGTCGTTATAAAGTCATTATTTTTTAAAATAACATAAATTACGAATGCAAAAGAAAAGTTCCATAATTGAGACATCTCTAAATTATGCAGCGGATATCTAACACAGCACGTCCTTAACAGCAAGTCTAAACAGCATGACAGCAAGTCTAACAGCGGAAGCAACAAACCTCTAAGCACCTGAGAAAACATGCTTAAAGACGTCAACAATAATGTTGGTGAGCTATAGTTTAAGTTGTAACAGTAATATAAGATTGACCACGAGATTTCAATGTTTCAAAACAGTATGAAAAGTATATGTATAACCGTGGGCACATGGTAACTAGACTTAACGTAAATATAAATATCACCCCCTAAAAGTACACCTGGTGGGTGCGTATGTCCTCGAAGTATTAAACACCCGTTAAATGCTAGCGCAACTAGCCCGAGTGGGGATGTCAAACCCTATGGATCCATATCTAAGATTAGCGTCTATCGGTTCATAAACCAATAGTTAAACGTTACTGTGCTAAGGGGAAAGTTTATGCCGTTATATAACCCACACATATGTAAAGTTTAAGTACTCATGTCAAATGAGTAAAACATAAAAAGCGCATGTATTCTCGGTCCCAAAAATAGTATAAGTAAAAAGAGAAGCTATAACTCACAGTGAATAAGCAATACAAGTCGATACGAAAGTGTGCAAGTAGTAAGTCGGTCCGAAAGGTCGTCAACCTAAATCAAAGGTTACTAGGTCAGTAGGTTGTCTTTATAAGTTCTAATAGTGCATAAAATAAGTTTAAGTGTCATCATCATCATCATCATTCATCATCATAAAAGGTAAGTAAGTTTGACAAGAATAGAGATCGAAACAATAGGCTGACTTCGGTCAGCTGTTATGACCTCTACGTAAATCCAAAAGATGCCATAGTCAGTGGCTATGGCTCCGTATATGAGTCCCCTAACCTCTAACTAATTTTCATAACCTAACTCGTCTTCGTTTGACCGTGGCGACGGTTTAAGTGCGAGTAGGTCAGAAATTTCAGCACAATGTTACAACGGCGTAGTGACTTTCGGAGGGCTGTAAATCCTAAAATGGTTCTCGGATTAAGACGAGGCCTAAACGGAAAATCATTTACTCAAACCGACTAACCGAAAATTAACTTTCCAGTAGCCCAGGTGGTCTGATCAGATACGAAAAATAGTAGGTAAGGTGCTCCGGTGGGGTTACTTGATGCTCATCGCGGTTCTCATCCTTGATGCTTGTAGCTTCAAGTGTACAACTCGTTGATGGGTTAGTGTAACGATCGCTCCAAATCCATATGGACGAACACGTCATTCATTGATTTCATTGCGAGGTATTTGACCTCTATATGATACATTTTGTAAACATTGCATTCTTTTGAAAAGGCACACCATAAATGAATATTTAAATCAAAGGTTTTCGACATCTGATGATTTATACATATAGACAATCACCATAAATAATGGTTTACAACAGTATTTTCGTTGACAATGCAGTCAAAATAAGATACATGGTGATGATTTGGTGAATGCAACGTTTCCTTGAAAAATATGTCATGTAAGACTCCATGCACATAGCTTGTCTAACATCTAAGCAAACAGCGGAAGACTTCTAGGAAACCTGAGAATAAACATGCTAACAAGTGTCAACACAAAAGTTGGTGAGTTCATTGTTTTAATGTTGCGCATAATCTGTATATAAAGGTGGATCACAAGATTTCAGTTGTTTCATCCAGAAACGTTTATCAAAATATTCTACGAAATTGAGCACCCTGGTAACTAAACTTAACGTATATATATAATTTATACCCTTTGTATAATCATCTTAATAATACACGCAAACCAACGTGTACGCTTCTCAAATAGCATACGTCTGTTAAAAGGCTAGTACTCTAGCTCGGACGGGGATATCAAGCCCTATGGATCCATATACTACTACTCGCGCCCACCAGTTCTTATAACCGGCAGTTACTAGTTACCAAAGCTAAGGGATTTTTGGTTCAAACTCAGTATAGAATTTAGTATGTACTTGTATCCATTGTTTAAAATACAGTGCATGTATTCTCAGCCCAAAAATATATATTGCAAAAGTATTTAAAAAAGGGATCAATGAAACTCACCTTAGCAGCATATAAAGTCGTTCACCAAAATGTGATCGAAACACGGATTACCAAATAACCGTAAATCTCAACATATCAATATTGAGATTCAATATTGTAGAAAAGTACGTAGACGTAACGGAGATGATAACACTAGGTTTGACTTGCAAATAATAGCCATGAATATTACCCATAACCTCCTTGGCAATAACCTATAATTTTCTTAGCTTTATCCCGCTCATAAAACTATTTTGAAGGTGACACGCTCATAACCTCGTCGTAGTATTTTATGTATATATACTACTAATAATAATATTATAATAAGATTAATAATAATAATATTAATCTTAATAATAATAATAATAATAATAATAATAATAATAATAATAATAATAATAATAATAATAATAATAATAATAATAATATAATAAATAAATATCTACGGAGTAATTACAATGAGATCAGAAACAGAAATGATCGGGTATTTATAGTTGTGGCCTGTCCCTGGTGGCCATGCGATCGCATGGCTGGGAAGGCTATATCCCATGCGATCGCATGGGCCGGCTGTCCAGCACACAATCCTTTTGTTTTCTTGCTTGTCGACATATTTTAATATTAATATAATATATATAATTTATATAATTAATTATATATTATATTAAATTCATGTGCATAGTTAATTTGTAATTTTTGTCCCGAAAAGTCGTACGTCGTCACTCGACTTATGTCCCAGTTCCGGTTTTTCGAACGCCCTTTCGTACGCTGAGAAAACTAGTTCTTTTCGTTTCGTGACTCTTACCTTTGTCAAAATATAGTCTTAAATCATCCATAAACTATACCACTGTAGCAATTCACTATAGCAAAGTCAATTTTTACTGTAGCAATTTCATTGTAGCAAATAGTGATTTTCGAAAACACTGTAGCATTTTGGGTACTGTAGCAATTTGAAAATACTGTAGCAAATTAGTGTTTTACTGGTTCATCTTAAACGCTTTAGTTAACTTATCTAAATATCAATCGAATCAATAAACGAATGTTACTATCATTTACTAAATAACTTGAAATTATATATATGTATATATCTTTTTAATATACATAAATCATTTTTTAAATACACATTGGAAGTTATTTATAAATAAATTTTAATAATAAATATTTCAACTTATCATATATATTCAAATAGATATTTAAATCAATAAGTTTAATGTACGGTATCAAATAATTAATACATTGTTACCTTTTCAAGTTATAGTATATATGTATCTATTTACATATAATTGTTCGCGAATCGTCGAAAACAACCGAAGGGTATTTAAATATATAAAAGTAGTTCAAAAATTTTGAGATTCAGTTTTACAGACTTTGCTTATCGTGTCGGAAATGTTAATCATACAAAGATTAAGTTTAAATTTGGTCAGAAATTTCCGGGTCATCACAGTTAGCATCTCTTTTGACCAAGATTCTACCATCAATACACAATATGTTAAGACCAAGTAATAACACAACTCATTTAAGAGTCTTAGATGGATGATGAACTAAGGTTACATCATATCCTTAGTCTTAACACAATTACAAGTTATATTTACAAGTAAAGCTACAAAATTTACATCAATCAAACAAGTATGAACATAATCTAAGTCAAATGAGGTGATGGAACCCTAAGCTAGAGAGCTTGGATCATTTTCACACAAGTTGCAAGGTTACAAAGCTAGAAAGCTTGAACCTTTAGTGCTCTTGAAGATCTTGAAGCATAAAGCTTGGATCTTTAAGTTATATGAAGACCATAAACACAAGTTTTGACCTTTATAACAAAATAATGAGATAATAAGTTAGAAAACTTAGATCCATCAAAAGATATGAAGATTCAAGCTAGAAAGCTTGCATCTTGGTTGTTCTTGAAGATCTTGAAGCATAAAGCTTGGATCTTTAAGTTAGATCCATCAAAAGATATGAAGATTCAAGCTAGAAAACACAAGTTTGAATCTTTATAACAAAATAACAAGATTAAAGTAAAAAGATTTAGATCTAAAAAGTAGGTGAAGATTCAAAGCTAGAAAGCTTGAATCTTCCATGTTCTTGAAGGATTCAAATCCAAGTTTGAATCTACAAGATGTAATCAAGATCAAAGCTAAAAAGCAAGACCTTTAAATGATGATGATGATTTCGTGGTGATGAGAAGGAGAAGAAGAAGAAAAGTTCAAAATACTTACACTTTTAGAGAGAGAACGAACTATAGAGAATTAGAGAGTGTGTGTGTGTGTGAATTACAAATGAAAGCAAGTGTAAAATGGATGAAATAAGGCTAGTATTTATAGGTGAATGAGGGAGGGTAGGGGTGAAGGTGGTCGTGATTTTTGGAGGGGGATAAGGGAGACGAAAGTTTGCTTTTTGGTTAATGGTTGTCTAAAGTTGGTGCTTATGTTAGGATCCCATGCAACATTAAGGATAATACTTGACACAAATGCTAGTATGTTCCCTCTAATAAATGGAAATTTGTCTTACCTATTATTGGGTCACTAATAATTAATAAGTGGGCTAAATAAATGAGCTACTAGCTAGAGTAGGGTGGGCTTAAGTCCAACAAGGTAGAAAGTCCAACAAGACTAACTAGTAAGCATAATTAAATTGCTACGCATAATTAAGCATCCATAAACCCAAGTAATTATTATTATAAAATAATAATTAAGATTTCGTAGTCATAATATTCCGATTACGACAAAAGTTAAACGTGTGTGCAGTTCGCGGTTTATTCGAAACGTTAAGTGACACTAACGGTCATAAAGGTTTCCGGTGGTCAAGTTAAGTATCCAACGTACTATAAGGCACGTTTTAACATATAAATGAAAGTAAGCCATGTATATAAAGGTTCCAGAGTATAAAGTAGCATAGTACGCACAAATACGTAGTTTCGCTAAAATCACAAGGCACAGAAACAAGTCGAAAAATCCGGGTCGTTACATTACCCACCTGTTAATGGAAATTTCGTCCCGAAATTTAAGCTGAGGCAGGTGTTGAAGTCGGGAAGAGGTGAGGATACTTCTGCATCATTTGATCCTCTCGTTCCCAAGTAAACTCAGGTCCTCGTTTGGCATTCCATCGAACTCGGACGATCGGAATCTTGTTGCGTTTCAAAGTTTTGACCTCACGGTCTATAATTTCAACAGGTTCTTCCATGAAGTGGAGTTTGTCATCAATTGTGAGTTCTTCCAGTGGTATGACAAGTTCTGGTGCAGCAAGACATTTTTTCAAATTCGACACGTGAAAGGTAGGATGAACAGCACTCAACTGAGTCGGAAGATCCAAACGGTAAGCAACTGGTCCGATACGCTCCAAGATTTCAAAAGGACCAATATATCGTGGGTTTAACTTTCCGCGCTTTTCAAATTGGATCACACCTTTCCAAGGTGCGACTTTCAACATCACACGGTCAACCACGTTGAATTCGAAGTCTTTATGTTTAAGATCAACATAACTCTTTTGGCGATCACGGGCCGTCTTAAGTCTCGCTTGAATCTGGGCAATCTTCTCCGTCATTTCATGGACTATCTCGGGTCCGGTGATTTGCACTTCGCCTAAATCGGCCCAACAAATAGGAGAACGGCACTTGCAGCCATACAACACTTCAAAAGGTGCGGCATTAATACTCGAGTGATAACTGTTGTTGTAAGAGAATTCGGCTAACTGCAAATGCCTTTCCCAAGACTTTCCGAAGTTAATAACACAGGCACGCAACATGTCCTCTAAAGTCTTAATCGTTCGTTCGCTCTGACCGTCAGTCTACGGGTGATATGCAGTGCTCATGTCGAGACGAGTTCCCAAGGCTTCTTGCAAAGAACGCCAGAATTTGGAAGCAAAACGGGGATCGCGATCTAAGATAATTGATAGAGGCACACCATGACGAGATACAACCTCTTTTATATACAGTTGAGCAAGCCTCTCCATCGTATCAGTTTCCTTCATAGCTAGGAAATGAGCAGATTTGGTAAGACGGTCAACGATAACCCAGATTGTATCGTATCCGCCCACCGTCTTTGGTAGCTTCGTGATGAAGTCCATCGTAATTGCTTCCCATTTTCATTGTGGGATTTCCAGTTGTTGAAGTAATCCAGATGGCCTCTGATGTTCAGCCTTAACCTTCGAACAAGTCAAACACCTCCCAACATAAGTTGCAACATCCTTCTTAAGATTTGGCCACCAATATTGTTCCTTAAGATCGTGGTACATTTTGCCGGCTCCTGGATGAATCGAATATCTCGACTTGTGGGCTTCATCAAGTATAAGGCTTCGTAAAATCTCCATAACGAGGTACCCAAATTCTTCCGGCATAACATCGGAGTCCAGACTCCTTAACCTCGAATTTAGAGACGAGAATGTTCAAGTATTCACGGGGTATGTTCTCCTCTTTGAGAGCCTCTTCTTGGGCTACTCGGATCTGGCTGTTGAGGTTCGAATGAATGGTGATGTTCAGAGCCCGAAAACGAAGAGGTACCTGTAATGACCCGGAAAATTTTGACTTATTCTGAACTAAATTCTCAATATGGTTTAATATTTCTGCCACGATAAACAAAGTCTATGAAGTTGAATCTCAAAATTTTGAACTATTCAATTACCCTTCGATTGTTCTCAACGATTCGTGAACAATTATATGTAAATAGATACATATACTATAACTTGAAAACGTAACAAAGTGTTGAGTATATGATACTGTGAATTAAAATTTATTGGTTTGATTACCTGATCGATATATTTAACTACGGAGATAAAAGATTATGCAAAACGATTGAATTAAAAGATATTTATTGAATCCCTGAAGGATTATAATATTATTACGAGTCTCTGTTGTGAGGTCCACGTTGATTTAAGAAATCGTTCATTTTTAACGATATTCGAAATAAATATTAAAGTGTTTGTTTAAATAACGTAATTTGGACACATACAATAATAAGGAATATTAACTGTTGGAATTAGATATGAATAAACTTACGATATGTATTTTAAAACGTGTTTATTAATATTGAAAATATATATTTAACAATACGATAAAATATAATATTAAGTTGGTCATAAAACGAATTGTTATTATATATATATTAACAAATAACGAGAAGATAATTTATAGAAGTAAATGACCAAAACACTCAAAAGTATAAGTTATATCTCGAGTGGTATAGTTTATGGACAATTTAAGACTATATTTTGACAAAGGTACGAGTCGCGAAACGTAATGTACAAGTTTTCTCAGCGTACGAAAGGACGTTCGAAAAACCGGAACCGGGACATAAGTCGAGTGATGATGTACGACTTATCGGAACAAAAAGTACAAGTCAACTATGCATGTGAATTTAATATAATATATAATTAATTATATAAATTAAATATATTATATATATAATTAAATAATATGTCGACAAGCAATAAAACAAACAAAAGTGAGCTGTCCAGACAGGCCATGCGATCGCATGGCATTTGCACTGAAAGCCCATGCGATTGCATGGGCATCAGATTCAGCAAACATGTATAAAAGCTCGATCGTTTCTGATTTTTGATGCATTCCATCCATCTCTCTCTCACACTCTTATATTTATATTTATTATTATTATTATTATTATTATTATTATTATTATTATTATTATTATTATTATTAAGATTAATATTATTATTAATCTTATTATTATTATTATTATTATCAGTAGTATAATAATTATTAGTATTATACATAAAATACTACGACGAGGTTATGTCTAAACGATTTCAAAAATGGTTTACGAGCAAGCTAGAGCTAAGGAAATTATGGGTTATTGCCAAGGAGGTTATGAGTAATGTTCGGGGGTATATATATGAATCAAACCTAGTATTTATAATCTCCATTGCGTCTACGTACTTTTCTACAATATTGAATCTCAATATTGATACGTAAGCACTTATATTTTATCTTTTATATATTAATTGTGTATCCATGTCTAGTGCTCGAGTATATATATTTATACATGCTTGTATGCTAAATTTTATCGCTAAACAGTTTATAATGAATCATGAATTAAATACATATATTACTGGTAAAAGGTATATGATATACATGTTTTTGGAAAGCTAGCGAAAAATCAATAACTTTTCATTTAAATATCGAATAGTTTCGAAGAACGAATCAAAAGATATGGTCAACTGAATTATAATTGACGATAATTGGAATTGCTTTTGAATCTGCAATTAATATTTAAACAACTTGTTTGTAAGGTTGATAAACTGGATTTTTGAATATTACCAGCCGAGTAAATGAATCCTTATATAAAACACGTCTCGTTTGGTTAAGCAACTGTCAAAATTGACTTTTTGAAACGACTTTGGATAACTTTTGTATGTCGATCTCGAGCATTAGGATTGTGATACACTATGACCTGACCTAGCTTGATAGACATTTATTGACCAACATATGTTCTCTAGGTTGAAATCTACGATTATTTAATTTCCGAGTTTCGGTCACATTACGATGAACAACTTTATGTGCTGCTAAGGTGAGTTTCATAAATCCCTTTTACTCTCTACATTTTTGGGCTGAGAATACATGCAAATGCTTTATTAACCGATATACAATATTTATATGCGTGAGTTTCATTTGCTCCCTTTTTAATTGCTTTTGCAATATATATTTTTGGGCTGAGAATACATGCACTTTATTTTAAA
This sequence comes from Rutidosis leptorrhynchoides, assembly GCF_046630445.1. NCBI lineage: Eukaryota > Viridiplantae > Streptophyta > Magnoliopsida > Asterales > Asteraceae > Rutidosis > Rutidosis leptorrhynchoides. The sequence continues at coordinate 421,744,733 of NC_092338.1, read as the reverse complement.
CACAATGGATACAAGTACATACTAAATTCTACACTGAGTTTGAACCGAAAATCCCTTAGCTTTGGTAACTAGTAACTGCCAGTTATAAGAACTGGTGGGTGCGAGTAGTAGTATATGGATCCATAGGGCTTGATATCCCCGTCCGAGCTAGAGCACTAGCCTTTTAACGGACGTATGCTATTTGAGAAGCGTACACGTTGGTTTGCGTGTATTATTAAGATGATTATACAAAGGGTACAAATTATATATACGTTAAGTTTAGTTACCAGGGTGCTCAATTTCGTAGAATATTTTGATAAACGTTTCTGGATGAAACAACTGAAATCTTGTGATCCACTTTTATATACAGATTATGCGAAACACTAAAACTATGAACTCACCAACCTTTGTGTTGACACTTGTTAGCATGTTTATTCTCAGGTTCCCTAGAAGTCTTCCGCTATTTGCTTATATGTGATACAAGCTATATGCATGGAGTCTTGCATGCGTTATTCAAGAAAACGTTGCATTCACAAACCATCATCATGTATCCATTTTGACTGCATTGTCAACGGAAGTATTATTGTAAACTATTATTTACGGTGATTGTCTATATGTAGAAATCATCAGATGTCGAAAACCTTGGAATTTAATATTCATTTATGGTATGCCTTTTCAAAAGAATGCAATGTTTACAAAACGTATCATATAGAGGTCAAATACCTCGCAATGAAATCAATGAATGACGTGTTCGTCCATATGGATTTGGAGCGATCGTCACAGTACCATTCTCTCCTTTCGACTCAGAGCATCGGCTACAACATTGGCTTTGCCAGGATGGTAACGGAATTCACAATCATAGTCGTTCAGCGTCTCGATCCATCGACGTTGTCTCATATTCAGCTGCTTCTGATCAAAGATGTGCTGGAGGCTTTTGTGATCGGTGAATATGGTACTCTTTGTCCCATAAAGATAGTGTCTCCACAACTTCAAAGTGAAGACAACGGCTCCAAGTTCGAGATCATGGGGTTAGCTTAAGTTGTTGGGTATGCGTGACGTTTTGCGGGGTAGATTCATACATGATATCGGGGATGGTACTATTACTTCAGCTTGGTTTGATGAATGGAACGATGTTGAGCCTCTCATTAATATAGTCAGACTATGTGACATTGTTAATGGAGGTATGTTGTTAACCGATCAGGTGTGCGACATCATTGATCAGGCTAAGTGGAGATGGCCTCCGGATTGGGTGGACCGTTATGTTATATTGAATAATTTGGCTCCTCCTGTTCTTTCAATTAATAGTGATATGGTTATGGGGAATGATATTGCTGGTAACAAATGTGTTTTTTCTATTAGTCATGTTTGGGAATACCTACGTCCTCATGCTCCAATAGTTGAATGGTACTCAATGGTTTGGTTCTCTCAATGTATTCCCCGTCACACGTTTGTGGTATGACTTCTAATGGGTGAAAGATTAAAGTCGCAAGATAGACTAAAGGCGTGAGAGATTCATCATGGGTCATCGCTATTATGTCCGCTATAAATATGGTGTAAGATTCTCATGATCACTTATTTTTCTCATGCATATTTTCTTCACAAGTGTGGTCGTTAGTTCTGAATCACATTGAATTTCCAATGGTCACACATGGTTGGAAGGATTTTGTGCTGTTGGTGAGCCCGTTTGCTATTAGAAATGTGGCTAGAATAGTCGTTATAAAGCTTCTCTTCGCAGCTTCAATTTACTATGTTTGGCAAGAGAGGAACCGGCGTCTCTTCAAAAAGGGTAATCGTTCTGCGATGCAGCTTTATGAGACCATTTATTCTACGGTTCGCTAAAAGCTTATGAGTTTCATATGGAAATCTACTCCGAGTGCGCTTGGGCTCAAAGCGGATTGGAAAATATCTTGATTATGTTTTTTTTTTGTAGAGCTTCGGCTCATGTTTTCTTTAATTCTTAAAGCTTGGTTGTTTTGAGAGGTTATAGGGCATGTTCTATTACCCAGTACCTATTTGTATCGTCGTTTATATCAATATATTCGCCGGGTAATACCCTTTTACCATAAAAAACAGTCCCTAACACTAACTTTCGTTAAAGAAAATCTTTTATTGATGTCACATGTCTAGCACATTAAGGTATTTTCTTCTTTTAACATATCATTCCCCTTTTCAACCTCATATCTCATATTACCTCTGCAAATGTCATATTTCCAATTTCTTTCACCAACTTACTTTATTACAAACCAATCTGAAAATTCAACCACAATTATTCTACAATCTATAAAGAAATCAAAATGCATCTTAAAACTTAATCCATTACACCTTCAGTGTAGGAAAATATGGATTAGTGGGTAAACAATCTGTAACTGGATTGATACTAGAATCGTGTGAATGCTGTCTTAATATAGTATTTCGACCCACTTGGTCACGGGTTACACAAAATCATTATTAGGATAAGACTAGTATGAACAATCTTTCTTGACCAAAAGAATATGGGGAGTGATATGTACACAACTCATTTTTGTTATGTATACAACCATCATGTTTTATAGTGTTGTACTGTACAACACTGTAAAGTATGATGGTTGTGTACATCACAAAAATGAGTTGTGTACATATCATTACCCAAAGAATATTTATTCCTTGCAAATCTAGAAAGTATAATCTGGAAGTTTTGTATTGAAAGTGTGGTTCGAATCATCAAAATTCTGGAACCCTTCTTCAATGAATGAAGACATATATTTATAATGAGTCAAAAGGTAAAATGAAGTGTTGCAACCATTCAAAATGGGTCATGATTAAATGACACATCTCTTGGCTATATACATGTTTGAAAGGGTGTATTCATACCCCAATAAACCACTTAAACATGTCCCAAAATGTCTATGTAAACAAGGGAACCATTTGTGAACCATTGCAACTCCTTTGGGTAAACATTACAACTTTACATCAGACCATGCCTAATCGTGCGGCTCACATGTCAGTTGGTGCGACTTACCAATACACATGAAAACTTTCTGATGTAAATTTTCACATTTTTAGTTATATGATGCGACACTTTCGTCAATAGGTGCGTTGCACCATAAGCCTGGACAACAATTTGAGTTTGTTTTCAACAAACTAACACCGAAAAGCTTTAACTCTTTGATGAATGTGTACTAACTTCATACTCTCCAAATTCATTCTAAAGTGTCAAAGACAACTTTCACTTTCAACTTAGTGAATTTCAAATCACCAAAATTTGTATTGTGATTTCACTAAAATCACCAACATTCACTTTCACATAAGTCATCCCCACCTTAATATAAACCGACTTTCGTGAAGGAATTTTGGGTATACAACAAACCTACAGTAACCTTTGTTAAATATACCCCGACTTTCGTGTTCGATTCTTGGATGTAAAGTGAAGCTACGAAAACCTTTGTTTCATTATTTTCTTGTGAATTGTATTTAACTTGGCTTATCAATACCACTTTCAAATTGGCTTACCAATACCACATTCATATTACACATAACATGTATGTATATTTTGAGTTACTTGTGAAGGATTTTTTGATATATTCGTTTAACCAAGTAGAGTTGGTGCTTTATGTAGGTTAAATTTCTTATTATTATATTTCAAGCTTGCTTTTAAAAATATGTTTGTTTTACATGATTTATATTTGTAAATTTCATTCGAGCTCGACAACATCTAGAGGTATGTATCGGTTTACTTCTCATACGGATATTTATGCACCTTTTTTTTATGTCACATTGGTCGGAGGTCCTTTTGAAAACAATATATCTGGCCTTGAGTAGAGGGTGGTGAAATGTCCCGTTCATATTAATTATAAACGTTCCATATTAATTGATTTCGTTGCGAGATTTTAACCTCTATATGAGACGTTTTTCAAAGACTGCATTCATTTTTAAAACAACCATAACCTTTATTTTATCAATAAAGGTTTCAAAAACATTACGTAGATTATCAAATAATGATAATCTAAAATATGCTGTTTACACACGACCATTACATAATGGTTTACAATAGAAATATATTACATCGACATATGTTTCTTGAATGCAGTTTTTACACAATATCATACAAACATGGACTCCAAATCTTGTCCTTATTTTAGTATGCAACAGCGGAAGCTCTTAGTATTCACCTGAGAATAAACATGCTTTAAACGTCAACAAAAATGTTGGTTTAACCTATATATATCAAATCGTAACAATAGACCACAAGATTTCATATTTCAATATACATCCCATACATAGAGATAAAAATCATTCATATGGTAAACACCTGGTAACCGACATTAACAAGATGCATATATAAGAATATCCCCATCATTTCGGGACACCCTTCGGATATGATATAAATTTCGAAGTACTAAAGCATCCGGTACTTTGGATGGGGTTTGTTAGGCCCAATAGATCTATCTTTAGGATTCGCGTCAATTAGGGTGTCTGTTTCCTAATTCTTAGATTACCAGACTTAATAAAAAGGGGCATATTCGATTTCGATAATTCAATCATAGAATGTAGTTTCACGTACTTGTGTCTATTTTGTAAATCATTTATAAAACCTGCATGTATTCTCATCCCAAAAATATTATATTTTAAAAGTGGGACTATAACTCACTTTCACAGATTTTTACTTCGTCGGGAAGTAAGACTTGGCCACTGGTCGATTCACGAACCTATAACAAATATGTACATATATATCAAAGTATGTTCAAAATATATTTACAATATTTTTAATACGTTTTACTGTTTTAAGTTTATTAAGTCAGCTGTCCTTGTTAGTAACCTACAACTAGTTGTTCATAATTAGATGTACAGAAATAAATTGATATATATTATCTTGAATCAATCCACGACCCGTGTATACACGTCTCAGGCTAGATCACAACTCAAAGTATATATATATTTTTGGAATCAACCTCAACCCTGTATAGCTAACTCCAACATTACTGCATATAGAATGTCTATGGTTGTTCCAAATAATATATATACATGGGTCGATATGATATGTCAAAACATTTGCATACGTGTCTATGGTATCCCAAGATTACATAATATATTAGAATATATGTATAATACAATATAAGTTAGCTAGGATATGATTTGTATAGATTTGTTAAACATTTCCCGTAGCTAAAAAGATCAAAAATATCCAATCTTGTTTTACCCATAACTTCTTCGTTTTAAATCCGTTTTGAGTGAATCCAATTGCTATGGTTTCATATTGAACTTAAGTTTATGAATATATACAGAAAAAGTATAAGTTTATAGTCGGAATTACAGGTTACAAGTCGTTTTTTGTAAAGGTAGTCATTTCAGTCGAAAAACGACGTCTAGATGACCATTTTGGAAAACATACTTCCACTTTGAGTTTAACCATGATTTTTGGATATAGTTTCATGTTCATCAGAAAAATCATTTTCTCAGAAGAACAACTTTTAAATCAAAATTTATCATAGTTTTTAATTAACTAACCCAAAACAACCCGCGGTGTTACTACAACGGCGTATATCCGGTTTTACGGTGTTTTTCGTGTTTTCCGATTTTAAATCATTAAGTTAGAATATCATATAGATATAGAACATGTATTTAGTTGATTTTAAAATTCAATTTAGAAGGATTAACTTTTGTTTGCGAACAAGTTTAGAATTAACTAAACTATGTTCTAGTGATTTCAAGTTTAAACCTTCGAATAAGATAGCTTTATATGTATGAATCGAATGATGTTATGAACATCATTACTAACTCAAGTTTTCTGGATAAAACTACTGGAAATGAAAAAAATGGATCTAGCTTCAAAGGATCCTTGGATGGCTTGAAAGTTCTTGAAGCAGAATCATGACACGAAAACAAGTTCAAGTAAGATTTTCACTCGAGATAAGATTGTTATAGTTATAGAAATTGAATCAAAGTTTGAATATGAGTATTACCTTGTATTAGAAAGATATCTTACTGTAAATAAGAAAGATTTCTTGAAGTTGGATGACCACTTTACAAGATTAGAAGTAAGCTAGCAAACTTGGAAGTATTCTTGATTTTATGAAACTAGAACTTATAGAATTTATGAAGAACACTTAGAACTTGAAGATAGAACTTGAGAGAGATCACTTAGATGAAGAAAATTGAAGAATGAAAGTGTTTGTAGGTGTTTTTGGTCGTTGGTATATGGATTAGATATAAATGATGTGTAATTTTGTTTTCATGTAAATAAGTCATGAATGATTACTCATATTTTTGTAATTTTATGAGATATTTCATGCTAGTTGCCAAATGATGGTTCCCACATATGTTAGGTGACCCACATGGGCTGCTAAGAGCTGATCATTGGAGTGTATATACCAATAGTACATACATCTAAAAGCTGTGTATTGTACGAGTACGAATACAGGTGCATACGAGTAGAATTGTTGATGAAACTGAACGAGGATGTAATTGTAAGCATTTTTGTTAAGTAGAAGTATTTTGATAAGTGTCTTGAAGTCTTTCAAAAGTGTATGAATACATATTAAAACACTACATGTATATACATTTTAACTGAGTCGTTAAGTCATCGTTAGTCGTTACATGTAAATGTTGATTTGAAACCTTTAAGTTAACGATCTTGTTAAATGTTGTTAACCCATTCTTTATTAAATCAAATGAGATGTTAAATTATTACATTATCATGATATCATGATGTATTAATATATCTTAATATGATATATATACATTAAATGTCGTTACAACAATAATCGTTACATATATGTCTCGTTTCGAAATCATTAAGTTAGTAGTCTTGTTTTTACATATGTAATTCATTGTTAACACACTTAATGATATATTTAAATATCATTTTATCATGTTAAATAAAGTGTATCAATATCTTAATATGATACATATGTATTTAGTAGACGTTATCATAACGATAATCGTTATATATATCATTTCGAGTTTCTTAACTTAGTAATCTCATTTCTTATGTATATCACACATTGTTAATATACTTAGTGAGATACTTACACATCATACTCTCATGTCAACCATATATATATGTCTATATATACCACAACATGTAGTTTTTACAAATTTGTAACGTTCGTGAATCGCCGGTCAACTTGGGTGATCAATTGTCTATATGAAACTTATTTCATTTAATCAACTATTAACAAGTTTGATTGCTTAACACATTGGAAACATTTAGTCATGTAAATATCAATCTCAATTAATATATATAAACATGGAAAAGTTCGGGTCACTACAGGTGGAATGACTTTTTCTTCTCGTTTGTAGAGAAACTTTTTCTTTACTCCGGGGAGGAAAAATGACTTCCTCATTCTAGAATTGCGTAACTGTTGTTGTGTATAATTTGACCTACCAATACCACACTCCTCGTTGTTCTATTGTTTTTGTATATAGGTCTTACTAGAACATGAAATCGGAATTGGCCGACTTCACAAAACTTAAAATCGACCTCCGACTGTCTGAATTGAGCGGCGGTGTGCCGGTGTCGTAGAAAAGTTACTGGAAGTAATCAATGGGTTTAGGTAACTTCAAGATGTTACGAGCTTTCACAGTTTTGGTGAGCAACGACGGCAAGAAGGCGGTGACGACTCAGGTGATTCAACTTTTGTTGTTTCTATGGTTAAGGTTTCATCAATTTTCTGTTTTTAAGAAACCGAATTGTTAGATTTGATGTATTATATTTTGATTCAAATAAAAATTATGTGTCCATGTATTAGGAATTTCTAATGAAAAAGATGATGATATTAATAAGTGGAGTATGACAATTTGTGATTATGTTATTAGTAAGTTTTTTGACATAAAAGTTGTAGAATATATCTTAAAATAAGTAAAATTAGAAATGGAATGTTGAATCATCTCTGCTTTTAAAGAGAAGAAAAAAGGAAAAAAAGCTAAGAGCAGGGGCGAAAATTAGAAGGTACAGAGGGGGCAGCCGCCCCCAATAGATTTGCAATTTTTAATGTAAAAATTTTGGATTTTTCAATTTCGCCTCCGGTGAAAAAATGTTTTGCCTCAAAGTTTTCATATTTTGTCTCAAAACCTCTATATTTTGCACAAAATCCTCCAAATTTTGTTCAAAAGACTCCGTATTTTGCCCCAAACCTCTATATTTTGCCGCCAAAAAATTGCTACGATTTTTAAAAAAAATTCGTCTCCGTTGAAAAAAATTCCTGCTTCCGCCGCTCGCTAAGAGAAATGAAAAAGGAAAAGTAAATTGATAGAATTACCCTCACGTACAATGCATGTGATGTCATTATCGAATTTTTTAACGTCTGTCATTCTAAGGACTATTCACGCAAAATTGTCAAACGATGAGGACTGTTTTTGTAAGATTTTTTTTTTTTAAAATACTGAGCGCGTAATATATAGAAAGAACTCTTCACCTGATTAGTAATCTAAAGGAACAAGTCAACGTGTGGAGTATATGAACAATATAATATAACTAGTAAAATAACCCGTGAAAACACGGGTTTATTTAAACGAAATAATTTAATGATATGTTTTAGGTATTAAGTAAATGTAAATGTTAAAGTCATTTAGTTTATTGCTCCATGGAACCACGAATTCCGACTAAGAAACTTGTCGTTGATATTACAAACATAAAGTTCGCTCAAAGTTGAATATTTATATTTATATTTTTAATAATAATAATAATAATAAATGCCTTTTAAATTTTTTTAGAAAAATAAAATTACTATTTATGAGATATTAATATTTCCTTTTATAAAAGATTTTGTATAATTTTTTTAAATAAATTAATATATAATTATGACATCTTCATTATGAAAAGTAAAAGGTAATCTAGCTTAATGATGTTGTCATTATTGTAGAGGTTTATTAGACTATATTGATAGATATATTAATATTAATATTATATTAATTATTAATAATTATTAATACGTTGATTTTGATTTAATAATATAATAATATAATTAATAATTTAATAATTAATAATATAATAATAATAATATAATAATAATAATAATAATAATAATAATAATAACACAATAAAAATTACAGCAGTAATAAAAACTCAAGATTCAAACACATAGATGAATTCCTTCGTGCGGCCAAACCAAATCCACCAAATCCGATTTTCCGGCGATCTTGTTACTTCTCCGGCGCAAAAAGAATTCACTTCGTAATTTTTTCTTACTACTCGTAATCTCCTATTTCATCGTCTAAATTCCCTAAATTCAAATCCTAACTTTCCCCAAAATCAAACTCAAAACCCTAAATGTCTGATAACGTACCTTCCGATATTCAAACAGCAATCATCAAATTACTTCCTATCAAATCGTTGCTCCGATTCAGACAAGTTTCAAAATCATGGAAGTCATTAATCGATAGCTCTGACTTTATCGCTAATTACCACTTCAGCAACGCTCCATTACAGCATCATGTACTTGTAAGGTACGTTGATTCAAAAAATGAGACATATATTTCAATTGTGGATGATGATGATGATAATTTCCCCCAAAACAAGGTCCCACTGATTGTTCCCTCTGATGTTAGCCTACTTGGTAAGTTTCCAAATATAATAGGTAGCTCTCAGGGTGTGCTATGCTTGTGTGTTATTCCACAAATATCAGTAGATTTTATGCCATTTTCTTGCAGAATGAATACATTTGTTCTATGGAATCCTACGATTAGAAAATCGGTTCGTATTGTTGTGCCTAATGCACTAAACAATTCGGAATATGAAACCGTTGTTGGTTTTGGGGTTTGTCCTGGTACTAGTGACCCTAAGCTTGTCAAAATTACTTATAGTTCAAGTTGGCAATTTAAGCCTGAAAAATGCATCCCTTTGCAAGTTGAGCTTTTTAGTTTAAGTTCGAGGTCTTGGAGGAGTTTGTCTATGAATGTGCCCCGTAAATCAATTAAACTGACATGGAGCCAAGTATGTATAGATAAGTTTATTTATTGGGTTGCCACTGATTGGACTTGTGTGGGTCAAACGACACAGACGAAGAATTTGATATTGTCATTTGATATGACAACTGAAGAATTTACAGAGATAGACCTTCAGAATAATTTGGCATGCATATATAACGGTCTCTTGCATTTATTTAAGTTACAGACATCTCTTGTTGTGCTTGAAACCGTGTATACCGAGACACAAGAAGAGTATTGTGTGTGGAGGATGGAGCATGGGGTTCCAAACTCGTTTACTAAGCTATTCGTTATTAAGTCACCATTTGAATCGTTGCAAATAGAAAAGGTACATGACTTTAGGAAAACTGGTGAACCTATTATTGAAATGATGCATGATTACAATTATGTACAAAATGCAATTTTTGTTTATGAACCCAGGTCAGAAGAAATTAATGATACTGGGATTGCTGGTGGTGGGTATGAATGCTTAGCAAAATCATACATTGAAACACTACTTTTGCTTGATCAATAGTAGAGTGGAGGATCAAGATATTGGTAACATTTCAAAGTGTAAAATGATCATTATTATAAAATGTGTTGCACAATACATGTATTTTAATTCTTATAGCAAGTTGTTGATGCTTTTATAATCCAAAAGTAACATTTGCATCTGTTGAGAGCCCTCCTGTATGACACACCATAGTGATGAGTCATACTACTAAAAGTAGCCATTTGGCGAGTCATACGGGTTCAGGTCTGGTTGACCCAACTTAATAAACCTTATATACTCTTTTAACAACCATCTGTTCACCCATATCAACCTATTTGGACCCGTTCTTACTTATAGAGATTCAGATTCCTATAGCTGACCATTTTACCCATCCTTACCCAGATCAGCCATGTTTTGGGAGAACGGGGCGTGTCTTCCACGTTTACTCAGACGAGTTCTTCTTTTCTACAATATTAAATTGCAATAATTTACATCGCATTTAAGTCTATGATATTCTTTTTCTTTACTTCTAATTGATGCTATTGAGTTGACTGGTGCAATAGTGATTATGTGCTTAATTGAGTGTCTATGTTTATGATGAAGAATTATGTTAAAATTGCTGAGTACGACGATTTTTTTTTTATCTAAATAAACAACGTTTTAAAAGCCTAAATAGTTGCAACAAAACTTACAGTTCACATTTCTGTGGCACCAAGTCACCTCATATAAAACTACAAAAGCCTAAATAGTTCTGCATCTTTGTTAAAGGTTATAAACTGATACTTATAATCTAGTAGTAATAAGTAACAAAATCTAACAGGTTAAATATATGGAAAGTATAAATTAATGCATGATATAGTAACAAGTAACAAAATCTAACAGGTTAAATATATGGTAAGTATAAATTAATGATCACACGGTAACAGGTTTAGCTTTACTAATTGAAAATGCAGAGCAATTATATATGGAAAGTATAAATTAAAGCATGATCATAGTGGACTTGATGGAAATTCATTTAAATGTAGATCTGTTTAATAGATTGACCCAATTTATTTTCAGTCTCATACACAAGGAATGTCAAACTAACCAAAAATATAATGAACAGCATAAGAAATACTAGTAACATATGTTTCCACATTTAAGATTATATAAACAAAATTAAAAAAACACTGCAATAGGGTTCAAACGTCGACAAACAGATCACGGATGATCTAAAAAGTTGTGGAAAATACTAGCAGAGTTGAAACAACCTAAGAGACTGGCAACTATAGGTTGCTGATCAACGGCTATAAACAAACCCAAGTTTTCGACTTGTAATTCAGTCACAAACTAATCAAACCCAAACGTCCTCCAAAATGAAGTTAGCCGGCTGGTGGGTTCGAGCCACATTGCCATTTTTTGATGTGCCATACTTCTTGAACACTGAAACATGTTTTCCTGTGCCTGATTTCTGGTGTAGATAGACCATCATCTTCGCGCATTCCCTGAAAAAGATGGCAAATTGTCAAAAAAATAAATATAAACCTTTCAATAAAAACCAAAGTGCAACATACTAGAGTTGTACAATACACACGATGTAAAAACAGTTAATAAAAGACTCCAATACAAGCTTTCCTTTCAATTCAGCTATGCATAAAAGTTAGCAATAAATATTTGAATTCAAAACAACTTTTACAATCCAGTTATGCGTAAAATCACCAAAAATGGGAACAATAATCTATCAAAATGTGTTTCTTTTACAAACCATGTGATGCTATTAACGGATCTTTTAACGTCTATCAATCTAAGGACTGTGCACACAAAAGTGTCTTTGATGATGACCGTTTATGTAAGAATTTTTTTTTAAAGACCGAGCGCTAATTTATACTAAGAATTGTTCACATAATTACGAGTATGTCTCAAGGAAATAGTCAATATGTGTGCAAGTACCGAGTACAGAGTAGTATATGAACAACGTTAATAGGGTTTTGATAAACATAGCTTTTAAGGCTACGTTCAAGCATATTATAAATAAGGTTTTTTAAATATAGTCCTAAGAGCTATATTTAAATATAGTTCAAGCATATTATAAATAAGGTTTTTTAAATATAGTCCTAAGAGCTATACTTAAAAACTAAATTTAAGCTTGAATATATTGTACATTGAGTTGATTTAAGGTAGTGGAGTGATTAGTTATCATTAACTTACAACCAGGGCTGTTCTGGTGTAATCTGGTGCCCTTGGCGAGTCTGGAAAAATGCCCTCTCGTAAACAAATTACACATTATGATTAGGGTTTGGAGCCTAGCCAAGCTAGACGGAATCTTCACGCCAATGTTATTATTGAATTAAAGTTTTGCAAAATGTGGAGAACAACTACGAGTTACAAGTTAATACATCATCTAAAACGATGTCTTTTTGTTTTTTTAAAGACAAAAATTAAGCACTAATTTGTCACAGTCAAAGATTTGCTAAAAACTTGTTTCTATTTCGCCCCTTAATTTGAGCACTTGATGTCATGAACACAACAAGAGAATAGTTGTATACCAACTCAAAAATGTTTAAACAAAAATATAATTAAATTATAGAAAGATAGAATATTGATAAATAGACAAAAAGACCATCTATTAAAACGGTTAGTGGTGTTGGTTGCTAGCGGCTCGGCTAATATATTTTCTGATTATAAAAAATTAGTAGTTTAGCATTATAGTTGGGCAAATATTCTAGATTGTAAAAGATAATTTTGTAAAAGGCCAATTTTTCCAACTTGAGATAATATTGCATTTGAACTAAAATAAAGCTAGTATTTTAAAGGGCTACAGAAAAATGTTGCCCCTTAATTTTCATGGTGCCTTAGGCCGTTGCCCATGCTACCCATAGCCAAACACGACCCTGCTTACAATCATTTCATGCATGTCTACACTTCTTAAATATAGTCCTTAGGGCTATCTTTAGATAAACTCTATTATTTATGGCAGTGTTGAATTCACGGGCGGATCTATAGTGTGTCTAGTGGTGGCACGGGACACCACTGAAATACGTTAGTAGTGAATTTTTTCGGATTTTTAACTTTTATAAATTTTTTTTTTTTAACCTGGGTATCCAAACGGTCAACTTGACTAATCCCAGGGCGACTACTCGCTACGCGAGCAGTCCGGAGTCATTGCAGGCGAACCTCCGTGGCCATGAGTGGATAACTGTGGGTGCCTGGAATCGAACTCATGACCTCCATTATGGAAGGCCAGGGTCATAACCATTCAACCACCACATTCATGGTTTCCTACTTTTATAAATATGGAATAAAATTATTTTTTGTATGATTAAGTGTGACTACTTTTATCGTTTTCCGTATTGATATCGAGGGGAGGTGATATTTCCAAGCATCTTTTTTATTGATCCACACATTTTTGTTGTTACTTTTCAGTTATGCCTTCCAATATTTTGAAATGAAAATTTTATATAACACATCATTAAGGGCAGTTTAGTAACTTTGTGTGGATTTATCAAAAACAAGTTTGGAAATATCAATTCCCTTGTATTAATATTATTATGGTTGATTGAATTTGATTTAATAAGAATAAAGCAATAAAAATTACTAATAAAAACTCAAGATTCAAACACATAGATGAATATCATGAATTCCTTCTTGCGGCCAAACCAAATCCGATTTTCCGGCGATCTTGTTACTTCTCCGGCTCAAAAAGAATTCACTTCGTAATTTTTTCTTACTACTTGTAATCTCCTATTCCACCTTCTAAAATCCCTAAATTCAAATCCTAACTTTCCCCAAAATCAAACTCAAAACCCTAATGTCTGATAACGTACCTTTCGATATTCAAATAGGAATCATCAAATTGCTTCCTATCAAATCGTTGCTTCGATTCAGACAAGTTTCAAAATCATGGAAGTCATTAATCGATAGCTCTGACTTTATCGCTAATTACCACTTCAGCAACACTCCGTTGCAGCATCATGTATACGTTGATTCAAAAAATGAGACATATATTTCAATTGTGGATGATGATGATGATAATTTTCCCCAAAACAAGGTCCCACTGATTGTTCCCTCTGATGTTAGCCTACTTGGTAAGTTTCCAAATATAATAGGTAGCTCTCAGGGTGTGCTCTGCTTGGGCTTTATTTCAGGTTTATTTATAAAATATGGTTTTACGCAAACGAATACATTTGTTCTATGGAATCCTACCATTAGAAAGTCGGTTCCTATTGTTGTGCCTAATGCATTAAACAATTCGGAATATGAAACCGTTGTTGGTTTTGGTGTTTGTCCTCGTACTAGTGACCCTAAGCTCGTCAAAATTACTTATATTTCAAGTTCGCAATTCAATCCGGAAAAATTCATCCCTTTGCAAGTTGAGCCTTTTAATTTAAGTTCGGGGTCTTGGAGGAGTTTGTCTATGAATGTGCCCCGTAAATCTATTGAACTGAGATGGAACCAAGTCTGTATAGATAAGTTTATTTATTGGGTTGCTGTTGATAGGACTCGTGTGGGTCAAGCGATACAAACAAAGTATTTGATATTGTCTTTTGATATGACAACTGAAGAATTTACAGAGATAGACCTTCCGAATGACTTGGCATACATATGTAATGGTCACTTGCTTTTATTTAAGGTAGAGACATCTCTTGTTGTGCTTGAAACCAAGTATACCGAGATACAAGGATATTGTGTATGGAGGATGGAGCATGGGGTTCCAAACTCGTTTACTAAGCTATTCGATATTAAGTTACCATTTGAATCATTTCAGGTATTAATGGTACATGACTTTAGGAAAACCGGTGAACCTATTATTGAAATGTTCTCTGATGACAGTTCTGTACACAATGCAGTTTTTGTTTATGAACCCAAGTCAGAAGAAATTAGTTATACTGGGATATCTAGTGATGGGTATGCATGCTTAGCGAAATCATACATCGAAACACTGCTTTTGCTTGATCTATAGAAGAGTGAAGGATCGAGATATTGGTAACATTTCAAAGTGTAAAACTAGCAACACACAACTGACTCTTGGAGCAAGCAAGCAAGATAGTAACGTTTAGTGATGTGGTCCATCTATTTTTACTTCTTTGTTATGGTGAAAAAAGTTTCCCGTGCATTTGCAAATGAATCTAATGATCATTATTATAAAATGCATTGCACACTACATGTATCTTAATTGTTATAGCAAGTTGTTACTGCTTTTATTATCCAAAAGCAACATTTGCAGCTGTTGAGAGCCTTCCCTGTATGACACCATATTGATGAATCGTAGTACTAAAAGTAGCCATTTGGCGAGTCATATGGATTCAGGCCTGGTTAACCCAAACTAATTAACCTTATTTACTTTTGGAACAAATATCTGTTTACCCATATCAACCTATTTGGACCCGTTCTTACTTACCAAGATTCTTATAGCTGACCCAGTTTTACCCATCCTTGCACAGATCAGCCATGATTTGGGAGAATGGGGTGTGTTTTCCAGGTTTACTCATACCTATTACTTCTTCATTTCTATTAAATTGCAATAATTAACATCGCATTTGAGTCTTTGATATTCTTTTTCTTTACTTCTAATTGATGCTATCGAGTGGCCTGTTGCAATAGTGATTATGTGCTTAATTGAGTGTATGTGTTTATGATGAAGAATTGTGTTAAAAATTGCGAGTATGATGATTTATTATTTAAGTAAACAACGTTGTAAACTGTACTCTAATGAATTAAACGAGTGAGATGGTTGATCGGAAGTTGCACGGATGAGTTGTTACGGAGTTTTACACAACTGATATCTTCACCTTACTAAAAATATAGCTATTCTATTACGGAGTACTATATAAATTTAAAAAAAGTACCGAGAGCAACAAACAAGGCTAAAGACATTAAGCCAACAAACAATTATGTATGTTTTCCACAATAGATATGATATATGTTTTCAACAATAATATGGTATGATATCCCTTGGTAACTATTTAGGTAATGTAACAACATTACTTTTTTCGTTAAATATTTAATCGTTGTTACTTGAATAGTTGAATTCTACTAGATTAATATTAGGAATTCATATGTGATCCTATGTGATCCTTTGTGGACATACTAGTTTAACATGTGTTACATATTCTATGATTACATGCTTCGGTTTAAAGGTACTAAACGCAAGAAAACATACGTACGGTTATAGAAAATCGGAGAAAAGCGTCATTTATGACTACGAAGCCACCAATTATTAGTTTTAATAATTGCATTTATGAATTTTAAGATTCCATTATTTATTTAGGATTTTCCTAGTTTAGGACTCTAGAAATAAATTAAAACGTTCGATTAAAGTTTCGGTATTCGGTTTCAGTTAACGATACATAATGATAAACATATTTTCTCTCCTTCCCAAAATCACGAGCAACTACACCCTACCATCTTCATCACCATTAAAAATCATCATGATCATCAATTCCTCTGTCTCCCACGTCAGATTAGATCTCAAACTATGCTTCCATTCTATCAGTACCATCGGTATCCGTTTCTTTTTCAATTTGGTTACTTTCCGGTCAACAATCCGAATCGCTTTCTCGACCATTTTCTTGCTTAAGTCAACCTTTAGATCTTGTATTGGTAGAATTTGGCTTTCATCTTCTATTTTACACTTGTGCAGGTAACAGACATTGAACGTGTTATGAATCTCTACTAACTAAGGCGGGAGATCTAACACCACAGTTTGGTCGTTCAATATCTGTTTGATTGGAAACGGACCAATATATCTCGGTGCAAGTTTACCACGTTTACCGAATCGGATTACTCCTTTCCATGGTGAAACTTTTAGAGACACTTGGTCTCCCACATTAAAAGTTACTGGACACCTACGCGGATCCGCATACATTTTCTGTCTATTCCGAGCCGCTTTCAACTTCTCACGAGCAATTGCAACCTTTCGGCGGTCTGTCGTACCAACTTTGGCCCCGTAAACTGTTTCTCACCAGCTTCTAACCAACGAATCGGCGTTCTACATTTGCGTCCATATAACTTGGCTTACCAATACCACTTTCAATTTGGCCTACTAATACCACTTTCAAATTACACATAACGTGTATGTATAATTTGACTTGTGAAGAATTTTTTGATATATTCGTTTAACCATGTAGATTTGGTGCTTTATGTAGGTTCATTTTCTATTTTTTTTTATTCCACATTTACTTTTGAAAATATGTTTGTTTTACATGATTTATATTTGTAAATTTCATTCGAGGCTCGACAACATCTTTAGGCATGTATCAATTTTCTTGTCATACGGCTATCTATGCGCTTTTCTTTCTATGTCATATTGACTGGAGGTCATTTTGGAAGAAGTATATCTGCCCTCGAATGGAGGGTGGAATGAATTTTTCTTCTCGTTTGTAGAGAAATATTTTCTTTACTCCGGGGTGGAAGAATGACTTCCCTTTTTTATTTTAGGGCGGAGGAAAGAATGTTTACATTTTACCTCGTCATATATCACATTTGATGATTGGGTGGTGTTGTGTATAATTTGACTTACCAATACCACACTCCTTTCCGTTATGTCGTTTTTGTATTTTGGTCTTACAAGAAGATGAAATTGGCGGTGACGACTGTTGGGGAATTACGGCCTTACTAATTCCCAACAAATGCTCAATGAAAGACAGTAAAGAAATAAGAACAATCCACAACACAAGAATTTAACGTGGAAACTCCAAAACAGGAGAAAAAACCACGGGCCTCCAAAGAGAGAAATACACTATATCACAAATTGTTACAATGACATATACAACTCTCTTAAGCCAACTACACTCTCCAAAGTATTTAACTAATACCACTCTCAAACAATGGTAAGAAAGAAAGAAATAATCAAATACTTAAAGTGTATTGATTGGTGCAAGTTGGAATGATGTCCATGTGTAAGACCCGATTATTTGTAGTGTACATAAGTGTAATTAAGATACTTGAAGTGGGGTTTTGTTGTACATATTCAAAAAGGGGGGACAGATTCTGATCTGGGGGTGTTGCGCTGTAGTGACCCGAACTTTTCTATGTTTATATATATTAATTGAGATTGATATTTACATGATTAAATGTTTCCAATATGTTAAGCAATCAAACTTGTTAAGACTTGATTAATTGAAATATGTTTCATATAGACAATTGACCACCCAAGTTGACCGGTGATTCACGAACGTTAAAACTTGTAAAAACTATATGATGACATATATATGGATATATATATATATATATATATATATAGTTAACATGATACTATGATAAGTAAACATATCATTAAGTATATTAACAATGAACTACATATGTAAAAACAAGACTACTAACTTAATGATTTTTAAACGAGGCATATATGTAACGATTATCGTTGTAAAAACATTTAATGTATATATATCATATTAAGAGATATTCATACATGATAATATCATGATAATATAATAATTTAAAATCTCATTTGATATTATAAACATTGGGTTAACAACATTTAACAAGATCGTTAACCTAAAGGTTTCAAAACAACACTTACATGTAACGACTAACGATGACTTAACGACTCAGTTAAAATGTATATACATGTAGTGTTTTAATATGTATTTATACACTTTTGAAAGACTTCAATACACTTATCAAAATACTTCTACTTAACAAAAATGTTTACAATTACATCCTCGTTCAGTTTCATCAACAATTCTACTCGTATGCACCCGTATTCGTACTCGTACAATACACAACTTTTAGATGTATGTACTATTGGTATATACACTCCAATGATCAGCTCTTAGCAGCCCATGTGAGTCACCTAACACATGTGAGAACCATCATTTGGCAACTAGCATGAAATATCTCATAAAATTACAAAAATATGAGTAATCATTCATGACTTATTTACATGAAAACAAAATTACATATCCTTTATATCTAATCCATACACCAACGACCAAAAACACCTACAAACACTTTCATTCTTCAATTTTCTTCATCTAATTAATCTCTCTCAAGTTCTATCTTCAAGTTCTAAGTGTTCTTCATAAATTCTACAAGTTCTAGTTACATAAAATCAAGAATACTTTCAAGTTTGATAGCTCACTTCCAATCTTGTAAGGTGATCATCCAACCTCAAGAAATCTTTGTTTCTTACAGTAGTTTATCATTCTAATACAAGGTAATAATCATATTCAAACTTTAGTTCAATTTCTATAACTATAACAATCTTATTTCAAGTGATGATCTTACTTGAACTTGTTTTCGTGTCATGATTCTGCTTCAAGAACTTCGAGCCATCCAAGGATCCGTTGAAGCTAGATCCATTTTTCTCTTTTCCATTAGGTTTATCCAAGGAACTTAAGGTAGTAATGATGTTCATAACATCATTCGATTCATACATATAAAGCTATCTTATTCGAAGGTTTAAACTTGTAATCACTAGAACATAGTTTAGTTAATTCTAAACTTGTTCGCAAACAAAAGTTAATCCTTCTAACTTGACTTTTAAAATCAACTAAACACATGTTCTATATCTATATGATATGCTAACTTAATGATTTAAAACCTGGAAACACGAAAAACACCGTAAAACCGGATTTACGCCGTCGTAGTAACACCGCGGGCTGTTTTGGGTTAGTTAATTAAAAACTATGATAAACTTTGATTTAAAAGTTGTTATTCTGAGAAAATGATTTTTATTATGAACATGAAACTATATCCAAAAATTATGGTTAAACTCAAAGTGGAAGTATGTTTTCTAAAATGGTCATCTAGACGTCGTTCTTGCGACTGAAATGACTACCTTTACAAAAATGACTTGTAACTTATTTTTCTGACTATAAACCTATACTTTTTCTGTTTAGATTCATAAAATAGAGTTCAATATGAAACCATAGCAATTTGATTCACTCAAAACGGATTTAAAATGAAAAAGTTATGGGTAAAACAAGATTGGATAATTTTTCTCATTTTAGCTACGTGAAAATTGGTAACAAATCTATTCCAACCATAACTTAATCAACTTTTATTGTATATTATGTAATCTTGAGATACCATAGACACGTATACAATGTTTCGACCTATCATGTCGACACATCTATATATATTTCGGAACAACCATAGACACTCTATATGTGAATGTTGGAGTTAGCTATACAGGGTTGAGGTTGATTCCAAAATATATATATAGTTTGAGTTGTGATCAATACTGAGATACGTATACACTGGGTCGTGGATTGATTCAAGATAATATTTATCGATTTATTTCTGTACATCTAACTGTGGACAACTAGTTGTAGGTTACTAACGAGGACAGCTGACTTAATAAACTTAAAACATCAAAATATATTAAAAGTGTTGTAAATATATTTTGAATATACTTTGATATATATGTATATATTGTTATAGGTTCGTGAATCAACCAGTGGCCAAGTCTTACTTCCCGACGAAGTAAAAATCTGTGAAAGTGAGTTATAGTCCCACTTTTAAAATCTAATATTTTTGGGATGAGAATACATGCAGGTTTTATAAATGATTTACAAAATAGACACAAGTACGTGAAACTACATTCTATGGTTGAATTATCGAAATCGAATATGCCCCTTTTTATTAAGTCTGGTAATCTAAGAATTAGGGTACAGACACCCTAATTGACGCGAATCCTAAAGATAGATCTATTGGGCCTAACAAACCCCATCCAAAGTACCGGATGCTTTAGTACTTCGAAATTTATATCATATCCGAAGGGTGTCCCGGAATGATGGGGATATTCTTATATATATGCATCTTGTTAATGTCGGTTACCAGGTGTTCACCATATGAATGATTTTTATCTCTATGTATGGGATGTGTATTGAAATATGAAATCTTGTGGTCTATTGTTACGATTTGATATATATAGGTTAAACCTATAACTCACCAACATTTTTGTTGACGTTTAAAGCATGTTGTAGTGACCCGAACTTTTCCATGTTTATATATATTAATTGAGATTGATATTTACATGATTAAATGTTTCCAACATGTTAAGCAATCAAACTTGTTAAGACTTGATTAATTGAAATATGTTTCATATAGACAATTGACCACCCAAGTTGACCGGCGATTCACGAACGTTAAAACTTGTAAAAATGACATGACGATATATATACGGATATACATATGGTTAACATGAGATTATGATAAGTAAGTATCTCCATAAGTATATTAACAATGAGTTATATACATATAAACAAGACTACTAACTTAAGGATTTTGAAACGAGACATATATGTAACGATTATCGTTGTAACGACATTTAAATGTATATATATCATATTAAGATATATTAATATATCATAATATCATGATAATATAATAATTTAACATCTCATTAGATATAATAAACAATGGGTTAACAACATTAATTGAGATCGTTAACTTAAAGGTTTCAAAACAACACTTACATGTAACGACTAACGATGACTTAACGACTCAGTTAAAATGTATATACATGTAGTGTATTTAGATGTATTAAAATACTTTTGGAAGACTTCAAGACATATATCAAAACACTCATACTTAACGAAAATGGTTACAGTTACTTTTCCATTCTTTTCTTTCATCAAGAATTCTAGTCGTATTCTTACCCGTATTATACACAGCTTCAAAACGTACTTACTATGAGTATATACCAATAGGAACTAGCATGGGATTCCACTCTTGATTATGTCATGTATGACTAATCAATTTTAACTTCTACCATGAGCTAGTCAACTAACTAGAACTCCTTTTAACCTCACTCACCACTCACCAATTACCACTCATCATTCACTCCATTTCACTTCCAATTCTCTTTCTAATTCTCTCTCAACACACACACACTATTATGAACGTATTTTTTCAGTAGTTAATCATCATCTTCATCAAAAATCACTTCAAGAATCAAGCTATAATCATCATAGGAAGAACACTTCAAGAACACTTCAAAAATCCCTTCAAGTTTACTAATTTACTTCCAAGCTTTCTAATCCATTCCAAGTAATCATCTAAGATCAAGAAACCTTTGTTATATACAGTAGGTTATCTTTCTTATTCAAGGTAATATTCATATTCAAACTTTGATTCAATTTCTATAACTATAAACTATCTTAATTTGAGTAAAAATCTTACTTGAACTTGTTTTTGTGTCATGATCCTACTTCAAGAACTTTCAAGCCATCCAAAATCCTTTGAAGCTAGATAATTTCTTGTCACTTCCAGTAGGTTTACCTACTAAACTTGAGGTAGTAATGATGTTCATAACATCATTCGATTCATATATATAAAACTATCTTATTCGAAGGTTTAAACTCGTAATCACTAGAACATAGTTTAGTTAATTCTAAACTTGTTCGCAAACAAAAGTTAATCCTTCTAACTTGACTTTTAAAATTAACTACACACATTTTCTATATCTATATGATATGCAAACTTAATGATTTAAAACTTGGAAACACGAAAAACACCGTAAAACCGGATTTTCGCCGTCGTAGTAACACCGCGGGCTGTTTTGGGTTAGTTAATTAAAAACTATGATAAACTTTGATTTAAAAGTTGTTATTCTGAGAAAATGATTTTTATTATGAACATGAAACTATATCCAAAAATTATGGTTAAACTCAAAGTGAAAGTATGTTTTCTAAAATGGTCATCTAGACGTCGTTCTTTCGACTGAAATGACTACCTTTACAAAAACGACTTGTAACTTATTTTTCCGACTATAAACCTATACTTTTTCTATTTAGATTCATAAAATAGAGTTCAATATGAAACCATAGCAATTTGATTCACTCAAAACGGATTTAAAATGAAGAAGTTATGGGTAAAACAAGATTGGATAATTTTCTCATTTTAGCTACGTGAAAATTGGTAACAAATCTATTCCAACCATAACTTAATCAACTTTTATTGTATATTATGTAATCTTGAGATACCATAGACACGTATACAATGTTTCGACCTATCATGTCGACACATCTATATATATTTCGGAACAACCATAGACACTCTATATGTGAATGTTGGAGTTAGCTATACAGGGTTGAGGTTGATTCCAAAATATATATAGTTTGAGTTGTGATCAATACTGAGATACGTATACACTGGGTCGTGGATTGATTCAAGATAATATTTATCGATTTATTTCTGTACATCTAACTGTGGACAACTAGTTGTACGTTACTAACGAGGACAGCTGACTTAATAAACTTAAAACATCAAAATATATTAAAAGTGTTGTAAATATATTTTGAACATACTTTGATATATATGTATATATTGTTATAGGTTCGTGAATCAACCAGTGGCCAAGTCTTACTTCCCGACGAAGTAAAAATATGTGAAAGTGAGTTATAGTCCCACTTTTAAAATCTAATATTTTTGGGATGAGAATACATGCAGGTTTTATAAATGATTTACAAAATAGACACAAGTACGTGAAACTACATTCTATGGTTGAATTATCGAAATCGAATATGCCCCTTTTTATTAAGTCTGGTAATCTAAGAATTAGGGAACAGACGCCCTAATTGACGCGAATCCTAAAGATAGATCTATCGGGCCCAACAAGCCCCATCCAAAGTAACGGATGCTTTAGTACTTCGAAATTTATATCATATCCGAAGGGTGTCCCGGAATGATGGGGATATTCTTATATATGCATCTTGTTAATGTCGGTTACCAGGTGTTCACCATATGAATGAATTTTATCTCTATGTATGGTATGTGTATTGAAATATGAAATCTTGTGGTCTATTATTATGATTTGATATATATAGGTTAAACCTATAACTCACCAACATTTTTGTTGACGTTTTAAGCATGTTTATTCTCAGGTGATTATTAAGAGCTTCCGCTGTCGCATACTTAAATAAGGACGAGATTTGGAGTCCATGCTTGTATGATATTGTGTAAAAACTGCATTCAAGAAACTTATTTTGTTGTAACATATTTGTATTGTAAACCATTATGTAATGGTCGTGTGTAAACAGGATATTTTAGATTATCATTATTTGATAATCTACGTAAAGCTTTTTAAAACCTTTATCTATGAAATAAAGGTTATGGTTGTTTTAAAAATGAATGCAGTCTTTGAAAAACGTCTCATATAGAGGTCAAAACCTCGCAACGAAATCAATTAATATGGAACGTTTTTAATCAATAAGAACGGGACATTTCAGTTGGTATCAGAGCGTTGGTCTTAGAGAACCAAAATTTTGCATTAGTGTGTCTTATCGAGTTTGTTAGGATGCATTAGTGAGTCTGGACTTCGACCGTGTTTACTTGAAAAATGATTGCTTAACAAATTTTGTTGGAAACTATATATTTTTAACATGTGAATATTATGTGATATATTAATCTCTTAACGCGTTTGATATAATGTGATAGATGTCTACCTCTAGAACAAGTCCCATTGGCTCACCTAATAATAATGAAGAGTCAAATGTAAATTGGAATGATTCGTGGACTGATTCACAAGTTCCCGAAGAGGAACCGGAAGAAGAGTCGGAACCGGAAGAAGAATCGGAACCGGAAGAAGAATCGGAACCGGATGAAGAAATAGAACCGGTGGGGGAAATAATAAAACGGTTAAGTAAAAGAAAATCCTCAACCAACCGACCAAGGTTAATTATGGTCAATGGTGTTTCCGCCAAGGAAGCAAAATATTGGGAGGATTACCAATTCTCCGATGAATCGGATTCCGACGAGAATTCTGATGATGTTATAGAAATTACCCCAACTGAATTTAAAAAGGCAAAAGAAAATAATAAGGGAAAGGGCATAAAAATAGAGAAATCTAATTCCAACCCCGATGAACTTTATATGTATCGTCAACCCCCGAAGTCCTTAAGTTGTAACAATGACCCGGGAACCTCTAAACCACCAGGTTTTTCTAAACCAATGTGGACAACGACGGCTCGTATTAGGGGAACATCATATATCCCTAGAAACTTGGCAAAACGATCCAAAACTAAAGAAGAAGAAACAAGCGAGTCGGAATAAGATAGTTGTATTCGTGTGGTGTAATATATGTAATATATGCTTATGCTTTATGATATATGTAAAAATTGCTTGTATTAATAAGTATTTTTTTATGAATCTAACTCTTGTCTATTTTAAAGTTTAAAAACACAAAATGGATAGACAACCCAATATTTTAAGAGACCTACCCGGAGACATGATTGATGAAATCTTGTCTAGAGTCGGTCAGAATTCCTCGGCACAACTATTTAAGGCGAGATCAGTTTGTAAGACATTCGAAGAACGTTCCAAGAATATCTTGGTTTATAAGAGACTTTCGTTTGAAAGATGGGGGATATCACATTGGGAAACCCATAAGTTACGATGTGTTTACTTTGACGCATATATTGCGGGGAACCCAAATGCTATTTTACGCAACGGGTTAAGAAATTATTTTGACTCAATATATCCGAATATTGGACTTCGTGATTTAGAAAAAGCGGCTAACATGCAACATAAAGAAGCATGTTATGCTTACGGATTAGTAATGTTCGCTTCTCACCAAAGTGAGAACAAGAACATCGGGCTACAACTATTAAACAAAACGTTCCCACAAGTGACGGAGTCGGTAATTGGGGTAAGAAATGAGGTTTTTAGATTGTTACGGGACTGTTGGACATTACGTAACCCTCGTCCCTTTGACGACGTTACAACACGCTGTCTTATCAACGGCCATAATGGTTATGTTCCACAAGACCAAGGATGGGAAGTAATCCTAGTAAAACCAGAATGCATGACTTGTTTCTGGACGTATGAATTACGTGTCTTTATTGCCTTTGCTGAACGACTTGTGTACTAGCTAGAATTATCTTCATAACTATCTTGTATCAAAGTTATTGTGTGCTATATTTCATGCTTTATGTAAAATAAGCGGTATTGTAAGTTTGTAAAATATTGTATAAAAGTTTGAACGCGAAATATTATTACAATCAGTTTTTCATATAAAATTGTAGTAGTTGAATTGTATATTAGCTACTAAGTATGAACTTAATGGGTAGGTACTACCCGAATTTAAACTTATAAAATGCTAATATGAAGAAAAAGCTTTTATAAATGAGTTCATATTATGCTACGAAATACTATTAACTACTCTTAATATTCTGTATGATTAACTTGTTCCATTTGACTATTTTGAAGGAAATGGCATCGACTACTCGACACACCGTGAATATGAATGAAGAGGAATTCCGTACTTTTCTAGCTTCAAACATAGCCGCAGTACAGGCTGCGCTACATACCAACAATAACCTTGGATCTGGCAGTACAGGAAATCGTGTAGGATGCACCTACAAAGAATTCACTGCCTGCAAACCTTTAGAATTTGATGGAATCGAAGGACCGATCGGATTGAAACGGTGGACCGAGAAGGTCGAATCGGTGTTTGCCATAAGTAAGTGTACTGAAGAGGACAAAGTGAAGTACGCTACGCATACCTTCACAGGTTCTGCGTTAACATGGTGGAATACCTATCTAGAGCAAGTGGGACAAGATGATGCGTACGCACTACCGTGGTCAGCATTCAAGCACTTGATGAACGAGAAGTACCGTCCCAGAACCGAGGTCAATAAGCTCAAGACAGAACTTAGAGGGTTACGAACCCAGGGATTTGATATTACCACGTACGAAAGACGATTCACAGAATTGTGCCTATTGTGTCCGGGAGCATTCGAAGATGAGGAAGAGAAGATCGACGCGTTTGTGAAAGGATTACCGGAAAGAATCCAAGAAGATATAAGTTCACACGAGCCCGCCTCCATACAACAGGCATGTAGAATGGCTCACAAACTAGTGAACCAGATTGAAGAAAGAATTAAAGAACAGACTGCTGAAGAGGCCAATGTGAAGCAAGTCAAAAGAAAGTGGGAGGAAAACGGTGATAAGAATCACCAATACAACAACAACAGCAATTACAACAATAATCGCAACAATTATCCCAACAATCGCAACATCAATCGCAACTACAACAAACGGCCCAACAACAACAACAACAACAACAACAACAACAACAGCAACTACAACAATCATCCCAACAACAATAATAACCGCAACAACAACAACAATCAGAAGCAGCTATGCCAAAGGTGTGAAAAGTATCACTCGGGGTTCTGCACCAAATTTTGCAACAAGTGTAAAAGAAATGGTCATAGCGCGGTGAAGTGTGAAGTCTACGGACCAGGGGTTAATAGAACGAAAGGAACAAATGGTGTCGGAACGAGTAATGGCGGAGCAAGTAGTGTCGGAGCAAGTTATGCCAATGTAGTTTGTTATAAATGTGGAAAACCGGGCCACATTATTAGAAATTGCCCGAACCAGGAGAACACGAATGGACAAGGTCGCGGAAGAGTTTTCAATATTAATGCGGCAGAGGCACAGGAAGACCCGGAGCTTGTTACGGGTACGTTTCTTATTGACAATAAATCTGCTTACGTTTTATTTGATTCGGGTGCGGATAGAAGCTATATGAGTAGAGATTTTTGTGCTAAATTAAGTTGTCCATTGACGCCTTTGGATAGTAAATTTTTACTCGAATTAGCAAATGGTAAATTAATTTCAGCAGATAATATATGTCGGAATCGAGAAATTAAACTGGTTAGCGAAACATTTAAGATTGATTTGATACCAGTAGAGTTAGGGAGTTTTGATGTGATAATCGGTATGGACTGGTTGAAAGAAGTGAAAGCAGAGATCGTTTGTTACAAAAATGCAATTCGCATTATACGAGAAAAAGGAAAACCCTTAATGGTGTACGGAGAAAAGGGCAACACGAAGCTACATCTTATTAGTAATTTGAAGGCACAAAAACTAATAAGAAAAGGTTGCTATGCTGTTCTAGCACACGTCGAGAAAGTACAAACTGAAGAAAAGAGCATCAATGATGTTCCCATTGCAAAAGAATTTCCCGATGTATTTCCGAAAGAATTACCGGGATTACCCCCACATCGATCCGTTGAATTTCAAATAGATCTTGTACCAGGAGCTGCACCAATAGCTCGTGCTCCTTACAGACTCGCACCCAGCGAGATGAAAGAACTGCAAAGCCATTTACAAGAACTTTTAGAGCGTGGTTTCATTCGACCAAGCACATCACCGTGGAGAGCTCCTGTTTTGTTTGTCAAGAAGAAAGATGGTACATTCAGGTTGTGTATCGACTACCGAGAGTTGAACAAACTTACCATCAAGAACCGCTACCCACTACCGAGAATCGACGACTTATTTGATCAACTACAAGGCTCGTCTGTTTATTCAAAGATTGACTTACGTTCCGGGTATCATCAAATGCGGGTGAAAGAAGATGATATTCCAAAGACTGCTTTCAGAACACGTTACGGTCATTACGAGTTTATGGTCATGCCGTTTGGTTTAACTAATGCACCAGCTGTGTTCATGGACCTTATGAACCGAGTGTGTGGACCATACCTTGACAAGTTTGTTATTGTTTTCATTGATGACATACTTATTTACTCAAAGAATGACCAAGAACACGGTGAACATTTGAGAAAGGTGTTAGAAGTATTGAGGAAGGAAGAATTGTACGCTAAGTTTTCAAAGTGTGCATTTTGGTTGGAAGAAGTTCAATTCCTCGGTCACATAGTGAACAAAGAAGGTATTAAGGTGGATCCGGCAAAGATAGAAACTGTTGAAAAGTGGGAAACCCCGAAAACTCCGAAACACATACGCCAGTTTTTAGGACTAGCTGGTTACTACAGAAGGTTCATCCAAGACTTTTCCAGAATAGCAAAACCCTTGACTGCATTAACGCATAAAGGGAAGAAATTTGAATGGAATGATGAACAAGAGAAAGCGTTTCAGTTATTGAAGAAAAAGCTAACTACGGCACCTATATTGTCATTGCCTGAAGGGAATGATGATTTTGTGATTTATTGTGACGCATCAAAGCAAGGTCTCGGTTGTGTATTAATGCAACGAACGAAGGTGATTGCTTATGCGTCTAGACAATTGAAGATTCACGAACAAAATTATACGACGCATGATTTGGAATTAGGCGCGGTTGTTTTTGCATTAAAGACTTGGAGGCACTACTTATATGGGGTCAAAAGTATTATATATACCGACCACAAAAGTCTTCAACACATATTTAATCAGAAACAACTGAATATGAGGTAGCGTAGGTGGATTGAATTATTGAATGATTACGACTTTGAGATTCGTTACCACCCGGGGAAGGCAAATGTGGTAGCCGATGCCTTGAGCAGGAAGGATAGAGAACCCATTCGAGTAAAATCTATGAATATAATGATTCATAATAACCTTACTACTCAAATAAAGGAGGCGCAACAAGGAGTTTTAAAAGAGGGAAATTTAAAGGATGAAATACCCAAAGGATCGGAGAAACATCTTAATATTTGGGAAGACGGAACCCGGTATAGGGCTGAAAGGATTTGGCTACCAAAATTTGGAGATATGAGAGAAATGGTACTTAGAGAAGCTCATAAAACCAGATACTCAATACATCCTGGAACGGGGAAGATGTACAAGGATCTCAGGAAATATTTTTGGTGGCCGGGTATGAAAGCCGATGTTGCTAAATACGTAGGAGAATGTTTGACGTGTTCTAAGGTCAAAGCTGAGCATCAGAAACCATCAGGTCTACTTCAACAACCCGAAATCCCGGAATGGAAATGGGAAAACATTACCATGGATTTCATCACTAAATTGCCAAGGACTGCAAGTGGTTTTGATACTATTTGGGTAATAGTTGATCGTCTCACCAAATCAGCACATTTCCTGCCAATAAGAGAAGATGACAAGATGGAGAAGTTAGCACGACTGTATTTGAAGGAAGTCGTCTCCAGACATGGAATACTAATCTCTATTATCTCTGATAGGGATGACAAATTTCTTTCAAGATTCTGGCAGACATTATAGCAAGCATTAGGAACTCGTCTAGACATGAGTACTGCCTATCATCCACAAACTGATGGGCAGAGCGAAAGGACGATACAAACGCTTGAAGACATGCTACGAGCATGTGTTATTGATTTCGGAAACAGTTGGGATCGACATCTACCATTAGCAGAATTTTCCTACAACAACAGCTACCATTCAAGCATTGAGATGGCGCCGTTTGAAGCACTTTATGGTAGAAAGTGCAGGTCTCCGAATTGTTGGAGTGAAGTGGGGGATAGACAGATTACGGGTCCGGAGATTATACAAGAAACTACCGAGAAGATCATCCAAATTCAACAACGGTTGAAAACCGCCCAAAGTCGACAAAAGAGCTACGCTGACATTAAAAGAAAAGATATAGAATTTGAAATTGGAGAGATGGTCATGCTTAAAGTTGCACCTTGGAAAGGCGTTGTTCGATTTGGTAAACGAGGGAAATTAAATCCAAGGTATATTGGACCATTCAAGATTATTGATCGTGTCGGACCAGTAGCTTACCGACTTGAGTTACCTCAACAACTCGCGGCTGTACATAACACTTTCCACGTCTCGAATTTGAAGAAATGTTTTGCTAAAGAAGATCTCACTATTCCGTTAGATGAAATTCAAATCAACGAAAAACTCCAATTCATCGAAGAACCCGTCGAAATAATGGATCGTGAGGTTAAAAGACTTAAGCAAAACAAGATACCAATTGTTAAGGTTCGATGGAATGCTCGTAGAGGACCCGAGTTCACCTGGGAGCGTGAAGATCAGATGAAGAAGAAATACCCGCATCTATTTCCAGAAGATTCGTCAACACCTTCAACAGCTTAAAATTTCGGGACGAAATTTATTTAACGGGTAGGTACTGTAGTGACCTGAACTTTTCCATGTTTATATATATTAATTGAGATTGATATTTACATGATTAAATGTTTCCAACATGTTAAGCAATCAAACTTGTTAAGACTTGATTAATTGAAATATGTTTCATATAGACAATTGACCACCCAAGTTGACCGGCGATTCACGAACGTTAAAACTTGTAAAAACGACATGACGATATATATATGGATATACATATAGTTAACATGAGATTATGATAAGTAAGTATCTCCATAAGTATATTAACAATGAGTTATATACATATAAACAAGACTACTAACTTAAGGATTTCGAAACGAGACATATATGTAACGATTATCGTTGTAACGACATTTAAATGTATATATATCATATTAAGATATATTAATATATCATAATATCATGATAATATAATAATTTAACATCTCATTAGATATAATAAACAATGGGTTAACACCATTAATTGAGATCGTTAACTTAAAGGTTTCAAAACAACACTTACATGTAACGACTAACGATGACTTAACGACTCAGTTAAAATGTATATACATGTAGTGTATTTAGATGTATTAAAATACTTTTGGAAGACTTCAAGACATATATCAAAACACTCATACTTAACGAAAATGGTTACAGTTACTTTTCCATTCTTTTCTTTCATCAAGAATTCTAGTCGTATTCTTACCCGTATTATACACAGCTTCAAAACGTACTTACTATGAGTATATACCAATAGGAACTAGCATGGGATTCCACTCTTGATTATGTCATGTATGACTAATCAATTTTAACTTCTACCATGAGCTAGTCAACTAACTAGAACTCCTTTTAACCCCACTCACCACTCACCAATTACCACTCATCATTCACTCCATTTCACTTCCAATTCTCTTTCTAATTCTCTCTCAACACACACACACTATTAGGAACGTATTTTTCCAGTAGTTAATCATCATCTTCATCAAAAATCACTTCAAGAATCAAGCTATAATCATCATAGGAAGAACACTTCAAGAACACTTCAAAAATCCCTTCAAGTTTACTAATTTACTTCCAAGCTTTCTAATCCATTCCAAGTAATCATCTAAGATCAAGAAACCTTTGTTATATACAGTAGGTTATCTTTCTTATTCAAGGTAATATTCATATTCAAACTTTGATTCAATTTCTATAACTATAAACTATCTTAATTTGAGTAAAAATCTTACTTGAACTTGTTTTTGTGTCATGATCCTACTTCAAGAACTTTCAAGCCATCCAAAATCCTTTGAAGCTAGATCATTTCTTGTCACTTCCAGTAGGTTTACCTACTAAACTTGAGGTAGTAATGATGTTCATAACATCATTCGATTCATATATATAAAACTATCTTATTCGAAGGTTTAAACTCGTAATCACTAGAACATAGTTTAGTTAATTCTAAACTTGTTCGCAAACAAAAGTTAATCCTTCTAACTTGACTTTTAAAATTAACTACACACATGTTCTATATCTATATGATATGCTAACTTAATGATTTAAAACTTGGAAACACGAAAAACACCGTAAAACCGGATTTTCGCCGTCGTAGTAACACCGCGGGCTGTTTTGGGTTAGTTAATTAAAAACTATGATAAACTTTGATTTAAAAGTTGTTATTTTGAGAAAATGATTTTTATTATGAACATGAAACTATATCCAAAAATTATGGTTAAACTCAAAGTGAAAGTATGTTTTCTAAAATGGTCATCTAGACGTCGTTCTTTCGACTGAAATGACTACCTTTACAAAAATGATTTGTAACTTATTTTTCCGACAATAAACCTATACTTTTTCTGTTTAGATTCATAAAATAGAGTTCAATATGAAACCATAGCAATTTGATTCACTCAAAACGGATTTAAAATGAAGAAGTTATGGGTAAAACAAGATTGGATAATTTTCTCATTTTAGCTACGTGAAAATTGGTAACAAATCTATTCCAACCATAACTTAATCAACTTTTATTGTATATTATGTAATCTTGAGATACCATAGACACGTATACAATGTTTCGACCTGTCATGTCGACACATCTATATATATTTCGGAACAACCATAGACACTCTATATGTGAATGTTGGAGTTAGCTATACAGGGTTGAGGTTGATTCCAAAATATATATAGTTTGAGTTGTGATCAATACTGAGATACGTATACACTGGGTCGTGGATTGATTCAAGATAATATTTATCGATTTATTTCTGTACATCTAACTGTGGACAACTAGTTGTAGGTTACTAACGAGGACAGCTGACTTAATAAACTTAAAACATCAAAATATATTAAAAGTGTTGTAAATATATCTTGAACATACTTTGATATATATGTTAATATTGTTATAGGTTCGTGAATCAACCAGTGGCCAAGTCTTACTTCCCAACGAAGTAAAAATCTGTGAAAGTGAGTTATAGTCCCACTTTTAAAATCTAATATTTTTGGGATGAGAATACATGCTGGTTTTATAAATGATTTACAAAATAGACACAAGTACGTGAAACTACATTCTATGGTTGAATTATCGAAATCGAATATGCCCCTTTTTATTAAGTCTGGTAATCTAAATATTAGGGAACAGACACCCTAATTGACGTGAATCCTAAAGATAGATCTATCGGGCCCAACAAGCCCCATCCAAAGTAACGGATGCTTTAGTACTTCGAAATTTATATCATATCCGAAGGGTGTCCCGGAATGATGGGGATATTCTTATATATGCATCTTGTTAATGTCGGTTACCAGGTGTTCACCATATGAATGAATTTTATCTCTATGTATGGGATGTGTATTGAAATATGAAATCTTGTGGTCTATTATTATGATTTGATATATATAGGTTAAACCTATAACTCACCAACATTTTTGTTGACGTTTTAAGCATGTTTATTCTCAGGTGATTATTAAGAGCTTCCGCTGTCGCATACTTAAATAAGGACGAGATTTGGAGTCCATGCTTGTATGATATTGTGTAAAAACTGCATTCAAGAAACTTATTTTGTTGTAACATATTTGTATTGTAAACCATTATGTAATGGTCGTGTGTAAACAGGATATTTTAGATTATCATTATTTGATAATCTACGTAAAGCTTTTTAAAACCTTTATCTATGAAATAAAGGTTATGGTTGTTTTAAAAATGAATGCAGTCTTTGAAAAACGTCTCATATAGAGGTCAAAACCTCGCAACGAAATCAATTAATATGGAACGTTTTTAATCAATAAGAACAGGACATTTCACATGTTTATTCTCAGGTGAATACTAAGAGCTTCCTCTGTTGCATACTAAAATAAGGACAAGATTTGGAGTCCATGTTTGTATGATATTGTGTAAAAACTGCATTCAAGAAACTGATTTCGATGTAACATATTTGTATTGTAAACCATTATGTAATGGTCGTGTGTAAACAGGATATTTTAGATTATCATTATTTGATAATCTACGTAAAGCTTTTTAAACCTTTATTTATGAAATAAAGGTTATGGTTTGTTTTAAAAATGAATGCAGTCTTTGAAAAACGTCTCATATAGAGGTCAAAACCTCGCAATGAAATCAATTAATATGGAACGTTTTTAATCAATAAGAACGGGACATTTCATGTGCGCCGCGCAGGGTATTGGCGCGCCGCGCCAATGGTCTGTGACAGATTCCTTTCTTTTTAATTAGATATTTTGAGGGCGAATTGGTAAATTCACTAAAGGGCCGACTTTAAGGTTCTAGATTCAGTTTGGTGAGCCTCATAACACCATTTTCACCTACTTCACCTCTTCCAAATTAATTTAGTGAGAGAAAGGGTTTTCTAGAGTGAGAGAACTCAAATCAAGGAAGAAGAAGCCGATTTCGGGTCTAAGTGCAAGCTTTAAAGTTGTTCATCTATCCTCTAGCTACGTTTTGATTATAGTGATATGCTCTAATCTTGATTTCCTAATTTAATTTTGTGAAAGGGTTAGTGTTAGGGTTAATGGTGAACTTAAAACCCACTTTGTTAGTAAGTTGGGTGTTTTGGGTGAATTTGGGTCATGTAGACCTAAAGATGATTAACTAGGATTTTTCAAAGTATTAATTGATGTTTGAGAGCTTAAATTTGTTACTTAGTTACTAGCACACCTATATCTAAGTAAATGGGTATTGTGTGGGTTAGTGGATGACCCAAAATGGGTATGTTGACTTTAAAATGGTCAAATGGGTTATAATGGACCTAAGTTGGTTAATGGTTGTGAAAGATGCATAAACTTTTTATTGAAATGTGTTTTAAACCTATCTTGGCTAATTTTAAAGTTTTGGTGTAAGTTAACCCAATTTTAGAGTTAAGGGTGCAAATGGGTCGAAATTGCACCTTAGGTCAAAATGGCACTAGAATGAAGTTAGTTGTTGACCACCTTGAATGAATGATTGATATGTGCATAATGTAATAGGTGCGTTACATTGAAGTTGAAAGCTCGGTTATCTCTCGCCAAGACTTTGAGGTGAGTGGAAAATCTATATATGTATGTATATGATTTACGTGCCGTATTAATGGTGTCACATAGCCGTTTTGTGACCATAGTTGTGAGACATAGCCATTTTGTCCACGTTTAATATTTATGCACATAGACGTGTTTGTGCATATAGTGGCGAGTAATAGCCGTGTTTTACTCCCACGATGTATTCCGTATTATTTTGTGCACAAAGCCGTGTTTGTGTACATGATTGTGAGTAATAGCCGTGTTTTACTCACACATTGATCAAGTGATGCCATAGCCATTTTTGGAACACTTGGGGGTGATGCCATAGCCGTTTTTGGAACACCTCGGGGGTTAGTATACTATAGCCGTGTTTGGGAGCTAACGGTTGTTATGAACATCGATGAGTTGTTTCGCGAAGTCATTCCCTTGCGAAGAACTTGGTTAACCATGGTTTATAGTTTTTGACGTTAGCATTTAACTATTATTATGAATATTATGCTATTGATGTTGCTAGTTGTACGAATTGACGATACTAGCTTGTTTATTGAGACGTTATGCGTTTTTATGCGTTATATGATATCGTGGATGCGAGTAGGTAAGTCTTATATGCATGTATATATTTATTCTACTCACTAAGCGTTAGCTTACCCTCTCGTTGTTTACCATTTTATAGGT
The DNA here is from genome assembly GCF_046630445.1 of Rutidosis leptorrhynchoides. Classification (NCBI taxonomy): domain Eukaryota; kingdom Viridiplantae; phylum Streptophyta; class Magnoliopsida; order Asterales; family Asteraceae; genus Rutidosis; species Rutidosis leptorrhynchoides. Next base: position 421,708,492 of record NC_092338.1, on the reverse strand, counting down.
TCCGGCGTGGATAAGGGTAAGGGCATACGGTTGGATTAAAGATCCCGCTTATTGTTAGGGGACGCTTTTTGGATGTGTTAGCTTTTGAAGTTTGACCACGACTTGGGTAGTTTAATCCCAAACACCATGCTCATCGTGTCATTTGGTACTTAAACTTTTTGGTGGTCGAAACTCACGTTATGTATTAAACTCGTAAAACGGCCGATGTGGGCCCCGCTTTGTAAAACTTATTTTATGTTTGAATAGTGTTAGTTTTACATATTTGAATATGTTGTTAAAAGCGTTTTGTCTAATTATGTTGGGAAGTGGCCAATCTTTTTCGCGTTTCAAGACTTTTTGGACAGACCAGTTTGGCGCGCCGCGCGGGGTTCTGGCGCGCCGCGCCAGTAGCTGAACAAACAAATTTTTATTTTTTTTTGATATTTTCCGCGGGTTCGATTGTGGTTTGGTTAGGGTTGTTACAAGTGGTATCAGAGCATGGTTTAAGGGATTTAGGTGACTTGAGATAGGCGCCTAGACTTAGACTTTTTGTGTGCGCGTTATGCGGGACTTGTAGGACTTTGGGTCGGATCGGGTTTTGGTTAGTGCATAGGTTTATGTGAACTAATCATGCGCTATTGTTTTGTGTGGTATTTGAAATCGTCAAGCGAGATAAACATGGTACTAGTGAGTTAATGCGATGTGCTCGCGTAACAATGATTAGCTACCATTGTTACGGATTCAAATCGTGTCAAACAAGCAACGTACGATGATTGTTGAGCAAGATGGGGTAGTGTGGCATATATGTATATACATATGTGTTAAGTCCTTTCGTTCTGTTGCTTAATTTACTTCGTTTTATAGAATGAAGATGAGAAATGGACACGACACCAATGACGGAAGTACGAGTGAGGACGTTGAACTCGCGGCCAAGGTTGAGGCCATCTTTAAAAGGCTAAATAAGGATTTTCTTGACAACGTTCGAAAGGTCTTCCAAGAGTCGGTCGATGGACAAGTAACCGAAATGATCAATGATCGAATGAAAGCAGCAATAGAGGAGGCTTTAGAGGCTAGAAACATTTATCCTCGAGGCGAAGGGGGTGAAGGTAATGGTAGGGGTGGAAGGCGGGACTTCCACTACAAAAATTTCAAGGATACTCAACCTCCGATGTTTAATGGGGGTGAGGGATCCATTGAAAAGCACTCGTTGGATTTCCGATATCGAAGGAGCGTTCCGTACCGCGGAGTGTCCTCCCGAGAAGAAGACGAGGTATGGGTCTAGCATGTTGCGCGAAGAGGGCAAGTTGTGGTGGGACGATAAAATCAAATTATATGGTGAAGAGCAATGCATGTGCTTGACATGGGAGGAGTTTAAGAAGGAATTTTTCCAAGAATACCGAACTTCTTCCAATCTTGATAAAATCCGGGACGAGTTGCACAATTTGCGATAAGGTTCAATGGACTTGGTTACTCTCAAGTCTACCTTCTTGGCAAAGACTCGTTTTTGTCCGGAGTATGTAGGTGATGTTCACAAGTTGATGCTAGATTTCTACCGTACTTTAAGTGATGAGTTGAAGGGTAAGATTAGCCGGGGTATGGCAAGTCTTTTGAAGATTTATACGAATTGGCTAGGGGTTTTGAGCCGGAGGTTCCAAGAAAGGGTGATTTCGCTTTTTTCAAAAGAAAGTTTGAAGGTTCTAGTCATTCTAACTTCTCAAACAAGAAAAACAAGAACAAGAAGGGGTCCGAAAGCGTCGGAAGTGTGAAGAAGGGTGGTTCAAATACTTTTACACCTACTTGTTATAGTTGTGGGAAGTCAGGTCATTACGCCCGTGATTGTTTGACCAAGTCGGTCACGTGTTTTAATTGTGGAAATGAAGGGCACAAGAGGCCGGAATGTCCCGATTTGAATAATGATCATGTCAAGAAGTTAGAAAAGGCGGTGGGCACGGCTAGGGGTCGCAACTACTTGATGACCAATGATGAAGCAAAACAATCCAACGAAGTTGTCTCAGGTACTTTTATGGTTAACTCTACTCCGGCAAGGATTCTTTTTGATAGCGGTGCAAACTTGTCGTTTGTGTCTCCAAAATTTGTGCCTAAACTTAATAGACCGTTAGCTAAGTTAAGTCGTCTGGTAGAAGTCGAAATAGCGGATGGCAAGACGGTGCTAGTGGTTGATGTGTGTAAGAATTGTGATGTTGTTTTTGGTGCCGAAAACTTTAAGATTGATCTTATCCCGATGACTTTGGGCGATTTCGATATCGTTGTTGGTATGGATTGGCTCGATCATAATAGAGCCGATATTGCATGCCATGAAAAATATATTCGTGTGAAAACCTCGAGTGGGGGAGAGTTAATTATTCACGGTGATAAGCGTATAAGTCTTGTGCCGATATGCACTTTTGCACATGCTCATCGTTTCCTCGATAGTGGTGGCATGGCTTTTCTTGCCCATGTTGTTGATACTCGTGATGAGCCACCACCCATTAGTGAAATTCCGGTGGTTAGTGAATTCGAAGACGTTTTTCCGGACGAGTTACCGGGTGTTCCGGCGGAAAGACAAGTTGAATTTCGCATTGAGTTGGTTCCGGGGGCTATCCCCATTGCTAAAACTCCATATCGTTTAGCGCCGACAGAAATGCAAGAGTTGTTAAATCAAAACCAAGAGTTACTTGAGAAGGGTTTCATTCGACCGAGTGCCTCGCCATGGGGTGCTCCGGTTTTATTCGTGAAAAAGAAGGATGGAAGTATGCGGATGTACATCGATTATCAGGAGTTAAATAAAGTGACGATCAAGAATCGTTATCCATTATCTCGGATTGACGATTTTTTTGACCAACTCCAAGGTGCAGCGTATTTCTCTAAAATCGACCTACGGTCCGGCTATCACCAAATGCGGGTCCGTGAGGAAGATATTGAGAAAACGGCTTTTCGAACGCGTTATGGGCATTTTGAATTCGTAGTTATGCCTTTTGGTCTTACGAATGCACCAGCGACATTCATGGACCTTATGAACCGAGTGTGCCAACCTATGTTGGACAAGTCGGTGATTGTGTTCATTGACGACATATTAGTCTACTCGAAAAGTATGAACGAACATGAACGTCATTTGCGTGAAGTATTGAAGACATTACGAAAGGAGAAGTTGTATGCTAAGTTCTCCAAATGTGAATTTTGGCTAAGGGAGGTTCAATTCCTTGGCCACATTGTGAACAAAGACGGTATTCAAGTAGATCCGGGGAAGATAGAGACGGTGAAGAGTTGGAGACAACCGACTACGCCTACGGAGGTCCGAATTTTTCTCGGATTGGCCGGTTATTATCGTCGGTTTATCCAAGACTTTTCTAAGATCGCTTCTTCATTGACGAAGTTGACGAGGAAGAACGCGAGGTTTAATTGGGAGAATGAACAAGAAATTGCTTTTCAATTGCTAAAAGAGAAGTTGTGTCAAGCTCCGGTGTTAGTATTACCGAAAGGAGTGGAAGACATGACGGTTTATTGTTATGCTTCGTTAAATGGGCTCAGGTGTGTTCTAATGCAAAGAGGTAAAGTCATTGCTTACGCCTCTCGACAATTAAAGGAACACAAAACAAGATATCCGACTCATGATCTTGAGTTGGCGGCGGTGGTACATGCGTTGAAAATTTGGCGCCACTACTTGTATGGTGTCAAGAGTACGATTTATTCGGATCATAAGAGTTTGAAACATCTCTTTAATCAACGAGATTTGAATTATCGTCAACGTAGGTGGATGGATGTGGTGAAAGACTATGATTGTGAAATACTTTATCATCCGGGCAAGGCAAATGTGGCCCGCGGATGCGTTAAGTCGAAAGAGTCATCACCCGGCGTTACGATTGGGATTGTTACGTATGATTATTACAAACGATTTCTTGAAAAACTTGGTGTGATTCAAATAGAGGCTTACGTTCACAACAATCATGCGGAACGAATCGTGGGGCAATCGGAGTTCATTACCATGGGCTCGCGTGGTTTGTTGTCTTTTCAAGGAAGAGTGTGGGTGCCTAAGATGGGTGATTATCGACAAGTGCTACTTGATGAAGCACATAAGTCAAAGTATTCCATTCAACCGGGCGCGACGAAAATGTATCTTGATTTAAAGAAAGACTAGTGGTGACCGGGCATGAAACGTGATGTTGTGAAGTATGTTGAGTAATGCGTCACGTGTTTGCAAGTTAAGGCCGAGCACCAAAAGCCGTATGGTAAGTTACAACCGTTAGAAATCCCGAAATGGAAATGGGAACACATTACCATGGATTTCATCACAAAATTACCTAAGACGGCGAGAACCCAATTTGATTCGATTTGGGTTATAGTTGATCGATTAACGAAAAGTGCTTTGTTTCTTCCCATTCGGGAAGCGATATCGTCAGAGACTTTGGCTAAGTTGTTCATCAAGGAAGTCATCTCTCGACACGGTGTTCCTATATCTATTATTTCGGATCGAGATACCCGTTTTACATCTCGGTTTTGGGAAAAGTTTCTCGAAGATATGGGTACACAATTGAAATTGAGCACGGCGTATCATCCTCAAACGAACGGTCAAACCGAACGTACGAATCAAACATTGGAGGATATGTTACGGGCGTGTATTATTGATTTTGGTGGTAGTTGGGACGAGCACTTACCTTTGGTGGAATTCTCGTACAATAATAGTTATCATACTAGTATCGGGATGCCACCTTACGAGATGCTTTATGGGCGAAGATGTCGAACTCCAATTTGTTGGGGTGAAGTGGGACAAAGGGAAATCGGGGGTACCGATTTGGTTTTGGAGACGAATAGCAAGATTGATATTATTCGGGATCATTTGAAGAAGGCTCAGGATAGACAAAAGTCGTATGCCGACAAACGTAGACGAACGATCGAATTTCAGGAAGGTGACATGGTGATGCTTAAGGTTTCGCCATGGAAAGGTATTATTCGATTTCGAAAACGGGGAAAGTTAGCTCCTCGGTTTAGCTCGTGTTGGTGAAGTTGCGTATCGTTTGGAATTACCCGAAGAGCTTACGGGGATTCATAATACTTTTCATGTTTCCCATCTCCGTAAGTGTCTTGCGGATGATTCATCTTGGGTGCCATTAGACAATATTGAGCTAAATAATAAGTTAGAGTATATTGAGGAACCGATTGCCATACTTGATGAGAAGGTCAAAAGGTTGAGACATAAAGAGGTTAGGACTTTTAAAGTCCAATGGCGTCGTAGTAAAGGTTCCGAGTTTACTTGGGAGCCCGAAGAATTTGTGTTGGTTTATCTTCCCTCTTGTCACGCGGCTTGGATCGCGAGGACACGCCCCGATTCAAGTGGGGGAGAGTTGTAAGACCCGATTATTTGTAGTGTACATAAGTGTAATTAAGATACTTGAAGTGGGGTTTTGTTGTACATATTCAAAAAGGGGGGACAGATTCTGATCTGGGGGTGTTGCGCGCCGCGCAGGGTATTGGCGCGCCGCGCCAATGGTCTATGACAGATTCCTTTCTTTTTAATTAGATATTTTGAGGGCAAATTGGTAAATTCACTAAAGGGCCGACTTTAAGGCTCTAGATTCAGTTTGGTGAGCCTCATAACACCATTTTCACCTACTTCACCTCTTCCAAATTAATTTAGTGAGAGAAAGGGTTTTCTAGAGTGAGAGAACTCAAATCAAGAAAGAAGAAGCCGATTTCGGGTCTAAGTGCAAGCTTTAAAGTTGTTCATCTATCCTTTAGCTACGTTTTGATTGTAGTGGTATGCTCTAATCTTGATTTCCTAATTTAATTTTGTGAAAGGGTTAGTGTTAGGGTTAATGGCGAACTTAAAACCCACTTTGTTAGTAAATTGGGTGTTTTGGGTGAATTTGGGTCATGTAGACCTAAAGATGATTAACTAGGGTTTTTCAAAGTATTAATTGATGTTTGAGAGCTTAAATTTGTTACTTAGTTACTAGCACACCTATATCTAAGTAAATGAGTGTTGTGTGGGTTAGTGGATGACCTAAAATGGGTATGTTGACTTTAAAATGGTCAAATGGGTTATAATGGACCTAAGTTGGTTAATGGTTATGAAAGATGCATAAACTTTGTATTGAAATGTGTTTTAAACCTATCTTGGCTAATTTTAAGGTTTTGGTGTAAGTTAACCCAATTTTAAGGTTAAGGGTGCAAATGGGTCGAAATTGCACCTTAGGTCAAAATGGCACTAGAATGAAGTTAGTGGTTGACCACCTTGAATGAATGATTGATATGTGCATAATGTAATAGGTGCGTTACATTGAAGTTGAAAGCTCGGTTATCTCTCGCCAAGACTTTGAGGTGAGTGGAAAATCTATATATGTATGTATATGATTTACGTTCCGTATTAATGGTGTCACATAGCCGTTTTGTGACCATAGTTGTGAGACATAGCCGTTTTGTCCACGTTTAATATTTATGCACATAGACGTGTTTGTGCATATAGTGGCGAGTAATAGCCGTGTTTTACTCCCACGATGTATTCCGTATTATTTTGTGCACAAAGCCGTGTTTGTGTACATGATTGTGAGTAATAGCCGTGTTTTACTCACACATTGATCAAGTGATGCCATAGCCGTTTTTGGAACACTTGGGGGTGATGCCATAGCCGTTTTTGGAACACCTCGGGGGTTAGTATACCATAGCCGTGTTTGGGAGCTAACGGTTGTTATGAACATCGATGACTTGTTTCGCGAAGTCATTCCCTTGCGAAGAACTTGGTTAACCATGGTTTATAGTTGTTGACGTTAGCATTTAACTATTATTATGAATATTATGCTATTGATGTTGCTAGTTGTACGAATTGACGATACTAGCTTGTTTATTGAGACGTTATACGTTTTTATGCGTTATATGATATCGTGGATGCGAGTAGGTAAGTCTTATATGCATGTATATATTTATTCTACTCACTAAGCGTTAGCTTACCCTCTCGTTGTTTACCATTTTATAGGTTCCGGCGTGGATAAGGGTAAGGGCATACGGTTGGATTAAAGATCCCGCTTATTGTTAAGGGACGCTTTTTGGATGTGTTAGCTTTTGGAGTTTGACCATGACTTGGGTAGTTTAATCCCAAACACCATGCTCATCATGTCGTTTGGTACTTAAACTTTTTGGTGGTCGAAACTCACGTTATGTATTAAACTCATAAAACGGCCGATGTGGGCCCCGCTTTGTAAAACTTATTTTATGTTTGAATAGTGTTAGTTTTACATATTTGAATATGTTGTTAAAAGCGTTTTGTCTAATTATGTTGGGAAGTGGCCAATCTTTTTCGCGTTTCAAGACTTTTTGGACAGACCAGTTTGGCGCGCCGCGCCAGTAGCTGAACAAACAATTTTTTTTTTTTTATATTTTCCGCTGGTTCGATTGTGGTTTGGTTTGAGTTGTTACACCATGACCTCCTTTTATAACCAAGTCACCCACCTCCAATTTCTTCCTCCCACCGATGTGGGATAACATCCTTCACAAAGTAACCATATCAATTTTTCTATCAAAAACAAAACCAACAAATCTCCACCTTTTTGATAGAAAAAGATAACCATACTTAAGGATAACCGACGCAGATGCTTCCTCGATGACAACTTCAAGATCCTCATTTGCATGTCGTTGACATTATCTCCCAAGAGACAAAACTTGCATCCTCATCGAACATTGTCTAAACCGACAATCATTGTCATAACAGACAATCATAACTCTAAACAGAATTATCATACTCCACCATAAAGAGTATAACACTTAGAATATCGCATTTTAAGCATTTCACCTCGGCACATGTTGTATAACCGTCTGATCTTTTATGGTACAAGTTCCCCGTTTGGCTTTCCCGAAAGTTCCATCAGCTACAACATTAGTTTCCACCACACACCTTTCATCAAGGCCAAACCAATGCCCATGTGCAATTGTGGAACTGATAACAAACATCCCTTTCCCAGACACACCATGAGGATGACGTGACTTTAGAGGAATTCGTCACTCTCCGTAACAACGGAGACCATGTTAGCGTCTTTGGAGCCATTTGCTGAATTTGCTCCACCTGGACAATTAACCCTTACATTTCCAGTCTTCCCGCACCTCCACCATACCATATTCTTTCCGGAGTTTTTCTTCAGCCTATCCGAACATAACAGGATCGTACTTTCTGATGACGAGACCCCGTTACCTTCCAGTCTTTTCTCCTCGGATAGGAGCTTGCTAGTAACGTCTTCAAACTTTAAAGTTTCTTTTTCATACATCAAAATAGGTTTCATGTGCTCATAGGACGATAACAAAGATAATATCAGCCTCAAAGCTTTATCTTCATCTTCCACTTTAACTCCAATAGCCTCCAGTTCCGAAACAATACCATTAAGAATACTCAGATGATCTGAAATCTTTGAACCCCCATCCATACGCAAAGTATGAAACTGTTTCGTAAGACACAACCGGTTTGAGATGCCCTTGCACTGGTACAACTGCTCCAACTTATCCCAAAGTTCCTTAGCCGTTGATAACCCGTGCACATTTGCAAGCACGTTCTTTGCAAGACACAAACGGATCGCACTTGCCGCCCTCAAATCCATATCATCCCATTCTTCTTCATCGAACTTACTGCTAGAATCACTGCCGGAAACAAATGTGAGTTTACATTTCAATGCCTTGTGTAAACCGGATTGAATCAACACATCCTTGACTTGAACCTGTCACAAGCCAAAATTGATCCTCCCATCAAATTTCTCTACATCAAACCTCATTGGACTGAACTTCGACAACGTATCCGTATCCTAAGAACAACACTTTCTCTGATTTTGCCCATGTTTCAACTGGCCGACAGATGTAGTGGAGTGGCGCACAGGATCCGTTAAATTGGAAAATCCAACACCCGGTCCACTACAAATTCTTGACACCACTTACTCCGAATCAAAAAAAATATTAACCAGATACCCTATACGATCAATAAAACTCGTTTCTAATGTGGGCTATCTACTCCCGTGACAACCACAGAGCATACTCTGACTCCTATAATCAAGACCCCCCATCAAACCTGACGCCCTGATACCAGTTGTTGGGGAATTACGGCCTCACTAATTCCCAACAAATGCCCAATGAAAGACAGTAAAGAAATAAGAACAATCCACAACACAAGAATTTAACGTGGAAACTCCAAAACAGGAGAAAAAACCACGGGCCTCCAAAGAGAGAAATACACTATATCACAAATTGTTAGAATGACATAGACAACTCTCTTAAGCCAACTACACTCTCCAAAGTATTTAACTAATACCACTCTCAAACAAGGGTAAGAAAGAAAGAAAGAAAGAAAGAAAGAAAGAAATAATCAAATATTTAAAGTGTATTGATTGGTGCAAGTTGGAATGATGCCCATGACCTCCTTTTATAACCAAGTCACCCACCTCCAACTTCTTCCTCCCACTGATGTGGGATAACATCCTTCACAAAGTAACCATATCAATTTTTCTATCAAAAACAAAACCAACAGCGACTTCACAAAATTTGAAATCGACCTCCGGCTGTCTGAACTGAGCAGTGGTGTCAGAGAAAAGTTGGTAGAAGTAATCAATGGATTTAGTTAACTTCAAGATGTTACGAGCTTTGACAGTTTCATTGAGCAATGATGGTAAGAAGGCGGCGACAATTCAGGTGATTCAACTTTTGTTGTTACTATGGTTAAGGTTTCATCAATTTTTTGTATTTAAGAAACTGAATTTAAGATTTGATGTATTATATTTTGATTCAAATCAGAATTTTGTGTCCATGCATTAAGAATTTCTAATGAGAAGATGATAGATATTAGTAAGTGGAGTATGACAATTTGTGATTATAATATTAGTAGTAAGTTGATAGCATCTTGGCATGGGACAAGTCTAAGTATTGCTAAGTCAGAAGTAAAGCAAGTCTAGCCGTTAGCAAAGATCTGGACGTTGTTCTTTTAATTGCATGTTTTCTTTTACTTCCATGTCACTTGCATCATGGCCCATGTATTCTTTTATTTTCCAAGAAGTGGATAGTGGTGTAGGCATGCTTATTTCCATGATCTCCATATTATTCTGATAGTAGGTAGTTACAGTAGCAAGTTTCCTTTTATTCATTTAGTATAAATTGTATTGCATCTTTTATTTTAAGTATGATGAATGAAAGACTGGTTTAATCCAAAAGTCTATTTCTTTCTTAATTTCTTTGGAGACTCGCCATCTCGAACCGGCTTCAATCAATTGGTGCTTTCATTGACTTCCTCCATGCCTCCCCGATAATCAACTTCTGCTCCATCGGTTGAGGAATCCCTCGCCAAAATTTCTGAAGACATCGCCAAGCTACTCACCAACTCCACAGCTACCAATGCTACTCTCGAAACCCTTTCCCGCCAATCCACCACCACTGGCCTTCATCTTGAAAATCTCACTAAACTAACTACCACCACCGGACAACACCTCAAAACTGTCTCAAAAAACCTTGATGCACTAACCACTCTTGCTACAAAAGACACCACAGGCTCCTCCAAAATGGTTACAAGTGAACCTCCTAAAACCAACAGCTCCTTTTCTACACCACCACCCATTTCCACTCACAAATCCCCAAAAATAAAACTTCCATCTTTTGATAGATCCAACCCACTTGACTGGTTGTTTCAAGCCGATCAGTATTTTGCTTTTTATAGCATCCCACCCGAACAACGTATCGCGCTTTCCTCATTCCATTTTCAAGGAGAAGCTCTCAGTTGGTTCAAGTATCTCCACAACAACCATTTACTAGGTGATTGGATGAGGTTTACCCGAGACTTGGAAGTACGGTTCGTGTAGCGACCCGAAAAAATCAACATTTACGGTGCCGTCTACTTAGGTCCCGTTACGTGGTCATAGGTCTTTAAAACAACATTTGACCAAAAAAAATATGTCGCATTCATTTCAAACGTAAAGATTGTTTCAAAGTTTACAAGAATAGTTCAACCACAAGTTACGTTACTACGTTATAAGTACAAATGAAACCTATGCGACACAATTTAAAAGTAGCCAAAAGACGCTCCATGTATGCATATATACTCGACATCCAATGCAAGTATCAAAATAATGAGCGAAAGCATGTATCACAAAACATTCAAGGACCTGAGAAAAACATAGAAATCTGTCAACGAAAATGTTGGTGAAATCATAGGTTTAAGTAAGCAAGTAAGTACAAATGAACCACAAGATTTATATCATTGAAATAATAGTAAACCATTCTAAATTTTTTTATCACGAGCACCCAATTATCAAGGCTTAACTTTCCATCCATAGAACCCCATCACAATAGTGTTAGAACATACACTGTTTCTCGAAAATATATTTCATCCGAATAACAGTAGCGAACCGTCCGAATGAGGGTTTGTCAAACCCATATGGCCATACAACATAAGTTCTCGCTTACACCCGGCAAGTGTAACTAATGATAATCGAATTGAGGATTTTTGTTCTAACTCGTATGTAGAATGTTTGTTTTCGTACTTGTGTTCACTTTGTAAAATGAAACGTTTGTGTTTTCTCATCCCAAATGTAAGTTTAAAAGAGTAAAGGTGGGACTATGATCTCACCTTGAGTGCACGAATAATAAAGTACTTCACAAGTAAATGTGTGCAAGGACAATTGCTAGTCTTGACCTAAAAAAGTAGGTTGTATCAATAACGGTAAACACGATGGGTCAAAGTTGTTCAATTAGTCATATTGCTCATTACAACTCGATTACATATAGCATGTGAATCACGTTGCCAAGTTTCATGCATGATTCAAATATAAAAGCATGTTAGGATGATTGCATAAGTATTTGGTTAAGTTTAAAAAAAGTCAACTTTTGTCAAATCAAAGTCAACGAAAAAGTCAACACGTTTGGGTCGGGTCCCGAACTATTTTTCTGAGGTTTTTAATCATATATAAGCATGTTAAAACAAGTTACATGTGAATCAGAGGTGCGTAGCATAGTTAGAATTAAACGGTAAATGACCAAATGGATCAGTCCCTGCTAGTTCATTTGGACGGCATCCAAAAGTTCCGGACGGCATCCAGATGTGAAAGGCTGGACGGCGTCCAGATGGTTGGACAGTGTCCAAATCATTCTGCTTACTAAAATTACACAAGTGCACGAACCAAAACTCAAACAATCCCAATTTATGATCCGCAAACAATCATAACATGTATCTTATATCATCGGAAAGGTATTTTGACGAGAAAAACAACTAAACATATTTCATCAATCAATTCAACATTTACAACAACTAAAATCGCATTAAATACCCATCATTTATTACATTCAAGTTCATTAAATGCGTTTCATGATTCGGTGATCCAATTTACATATATGATATGCCGTTTCGAAGGTAATTAAACACACATTGCAACTAAACACTTACCAACAATATTTCATAGCATTTGGCGCATCAAAAGTTTATTTTACTTCCATCAAACCCTAACCCAAAATCATAAGTTCAATAATCATGTTAGTGATGTTTTCCTAATCAACCTACACATCAAAATGAAGCTAGTGATGCTAGTAACACATTTAATACATGTACTTTTAACATCTAACAACATTTAAGCAACCAAATCACAAGATCAATGATAATGCTAAAAACGAACATATATTTAATAGCATTATCCCTCAAGGAAGACAAGCTTTTAGTTGCAATTCTTCTATTTACAAGTGATATTCGTTTAAATAATAAAAGGTGAAGACAAAAGACAGATTCGACGAATTGAAGACGCAAACGACCAAAAAGCTCAAAAGTACAAAGTACAATCAAAGTGGTTCCAATTATTGATGAGAAACGTCTCAAAATTACAAGAGTACAAGACGCGAAACGCAAAATACAAGATATTAAATTGTACGCAAGGATGTTCGAAAAACCGGAACCGGGACCAGAGTCATCTCTCAACGCTCGACGCAACGGACTAAAAATTACAAATCAACTATGCACATGAATATAATATAATATATAATTAATTCTTAAAATTAATATATATATTATATTATATATTATAAACGTCGGCAAACAAGAAAACAAACTTATGTGAGCTGGTACCTACCTCCATGCGATCGCATGGCCTGTAGGCTTGTTTTCCATGCGATCGCATGGGCCACTTTTTGTGGCCACATGCCTATAAATTTTGCGGTTTTGCTCGAACTTTAACACATCTTTTTCCTTTTATCTATCAACGTATATATATTTATATTGTGGTAGGATCAAGAGGGAAGTAACCATTCGGGGGGAAGCGGGGGGAAGCAAAAACTTTTTTTTTCTTTTTGTTTTTTGAAAAAACTTTGTTCACGCACATTATAGATGAGATGAAAATATGAACATTTAGTAGAGACACTTTGTGATAAATGTTTTTATTTTGGCAGGAAAACGCTCGAAAAGTAATATATAACAATTATCGTGTTTTTCGAGCGTATTTTGAGGTTTTAGCTATTGGGGTTTAGATATTAGGGTTTAGATATTAGGGTTTATAGGGTTTAGATATTAGGGTTTAGAAATTTAGGGTTTAGGGTTTAGATTTTGGGTTAAGATTTAGGATTTAGATTGAGTTTTTAACACGAACGGTTTAGAGTTTAGGGTTTAGGGTTTTGGGTTTAGGATTTGGTGTTTTGGGTTTATGGAATAAACCCAAAAACACCAAACCCTAAACCCTAAACTCTAAATCGGGCTAAATTTTACTTCACAAAACATGAAAAAAAACGTTCATATTCTTCACGAACAATATTATATTAAATGTTATTTTTGTCGATCATTTTCCCGCCTAAATAATAACATTCATCACGAAGTGTCTCTTCTAAATGTTCATATTTTCGTGTGATCTTGATGCCGGAAAAAAAAATTCCAAAAAAACGAAAAAAAATAAAATAATTTTGCTTCCCCCCGCTTTCCCCCGATTGGTTACTTCCCCATTGATCCTGCCCCTATTTATATTTATATTATAATTTTAATTTTAATTTTAAACTCTAATAATAAGAGTATGTTAGCGAATGTTGTAAGGGTATAAGTCGAAATTCTGTCCGTGTAACGCTACGCTATTTTTAATCACTATAAGTTATGGTTAATGTTATTTTTAATTTAATATCTCGTAACTAAGTTATTATTATGCTTATTTAATGCAGAAGTAATCGTGATGTTGGGCTAAATATTAAAATTGGGTAATTGGGCTTTGTACCATAATTTTGGTTTGGATAAAAGAACGACACTTGTGGAAATTAGACTATGTGCTATTAATGGGTTTTATATTAACTAAATGATACCTCGTTGATTTAATATATAGACTTATAATTTGACGTATTTATATATAACCACATACGCTTGACTGGGTACGGTGGGCGGGATATCTATAAATACCAATAATTGTTCATTTTACCGGACACAGAACTGGATTAATAGTTAATAGACTTGTTGAAACAGGGGTGGATTACATTCAAGGGTAATTGGTGTAATTATTAACAAAGTAGTAAAACCTTGGACTACACGCAGTCGATAACCTGGTGTATTCATTAAACAAAGTATTAAGACCTTGTTACAATTCGAATCCCCAATTAGTTGGAATATTTAACTTCGGGAATAAGAATAATTTGACGAAGACTTTCGCACTTTATGATTATGACTGATGGACTATTATGGACAAATCCGTATGGACATATCGAATAATCCAGGACAAAGGACAATTAACCCATGGGAATAAACTAAAAATCAACACGTCAAACATCATGATTATGGAAGTTTAAATAAGCATAATTCTTTTATTTCATATTTAATTGCACTTTTAATTATCGCACTTTTATTTATTGTCATTTTATTTAATTGCATTTTTAATTACCGTACTCTTTAATTATAGCAATTTTATTTTATCGCACTTTTATTTATCGCAATTTCACTATCGTTATTTACTTTACACTTTAAATTAAGTTATATTTATATTTTACATTAGGTTTTAACTGCGACTAAAGTTTTAAAATCGACAAACCGGTCATTAAACGGTAAAAACCACCTTTATAATAATAATACTACTTATATATATTTTTGTATTTTTACAATTATAAGTTAAAACTAATATAGCGTTAAGCTTGTTTAAAAGATCCCTGTGGAACGAACCGGACTTACTAAAAACTACACTACTGTACGATTAGGTACACTGTCTATAAGTGTTGTAGTAAGGTTTAGGTATATCCATTCTATAAATAAATAAATATCTTGTGTAAAATTGTATCGTATTTAATAGTATTTCGTTATAAAAATAATACTATTTCCTAGCACACCTCGCACACATCAAGTATTTTTGGCGCCCCTGCCGGGGAACGCTAAAACGCCGAAAGCGCAACGCTATAAAAAAAAGATTTTTTATAAAGTTCCTTTTTTTGTAAAAATATACGTTTTAATTATTAAAAAACGAAAATATAAAAAGAAAAGAAAAATAAAATATTTATATATTTTTAATAGTTTGTTATATATATATAAAATTATAAAGTTTCTTTATTTTTATTTTAGTTTTTAAAATACAATTTTTTATTTATTTATATAATTATTTATTAAAACAGAAAACAGAAAAAAATATATATATAACTCTCGGCCTGGTACTGTAGCAGCCCAACACCTGGCCCGAAAACCTAGCCCATGCGATCGCATGAGCCCGAAGGCAAAATTTCATGCGAACGCATAAGGGTACCTGATACGCCAGGTTTGACCATCCAACAGCAATCATTACGGAGTATTATTATTAATTATAATTAATTAAAACCCTAATTAGGTTTTTATTTATTTATTATTTAAGTTTTAGTTTTATTATTTAATTTGTATTATTTAGTTTATTTAGTTTTATAAATTATATAAAAATTAATAGTTTTATAAAATAAATAATATAAAAATAATATTTTTATAAAAAGTGTACTTTTTACAACTTTAAGTTTATTTTTATATTTTGTATTTTTTTTGTTTGTTTTAGCGTAATATTTGTATTTTTCTCTCGTATTTAGTTTTAAGTTATAGTTTTTGCCATAATTATTTTTATTTCTAGATTTTTAGGCTTTGCCGTAAAATCCTTTAAGTGCTTTTTCTTTAGACTAAGATTTAGGTGCTTTAGAATTTTGCGACGCCGTTTTTATATTTTAGTACCTTTCTAAGTTATTGCCATTTGAGATATAGTATTTCTTTTAAGCTTTAATATTTTTAGACACAACTTTTAATTCTTAGTTTTTAGTTCCTTTTTAAGTATCGACGCGCTACTTTCTTATTTTTATTTTTCGACGCCTATTATTTTTCGACCTTTTATTTTTCGACGTTTTTCGACGCGCTCTTTTTCTTTCTTATTTTTCGCCGCTCTAGTTTTTAGGACTTAGAATTTTCTATTTCTTCTCTAAAATTTCTTTAAATTTCAACGAAAAATTATTTTAAGCGGTTAAATTGATAGACATCCAAATTTTCTGTTTTGTAGTAAAAGTTGGATTTGTTAGTGGCTGAGTTGTGAGCTTTCGATTTAAAGGGTTCTGGCTCCCTGCTGCATCTATTGGCTATTCGAAACGTGGGCAAAAGCAGAAAAGTCTATTAATTTGATAACTTATATAATTTTTATTTTTATAACTAATAGGATATTCAGTGAATGCACCGAGCAAAACGTTCACCACCTTTTGTACGTTCACCACCTGTAAGTCGATCAAGACATCTAGCAAATATTGTCACCGTTGATTTTTCTTTAGAATCGTCATCTAGTCGACCAAGTACTCCAATTCAAATTTCCGATAATCCATTTTTTGAACCCGACCTCACAATTGAGAATCCGGAGAATATTCAGGGACAATTCAGAGATCCTGAACCATTAATCTTTCCTCCGAAACCACCAATCATTCAAACAGAGATTGTAGAGGAACCAACCATTAAATCAGAATCCTATAGTGATTCAGATTCAACAAATTCAATCATGGAAAATCTGGAACCTCTAAGTATGGAAGACCGAATGCGAGCTAAACGCACTGGCCAAGGTTACGCAATTACTCAACCAGACATTAATGCGCCAGATTATGAAATCAAAGGACAAATCCTACACATGGTAACAAATCAATGCCAATTTAGTGGTGCGCCGAAGGAAGATCCAAACGAACATATTCGTACATTTAATAGGATCTGTACTTTATTTAAAATAAGAGAAGTGGAGGATGAACAGATATATCTCATGTTATTTCCCTGGACTTTAAAGGGAGAAGCCAAAGATTGGTTGGAATCGTTACCTGAAGGGGCGATTGATACATGGGACGTTTTAGTTGAAAAATTTCTTAAACAATTCTTTCCGGCATCTAAAGCCGTGAGACTTCAAGGGGAAATTGTTACGTTCACGCAGAAGCCAAATGAAACTCTATATGAGGCATGGACAAGATTTGGAAAGTTGTTGAGAGGATGTCCGCAACATGATTTAGACACTTGTCAAATAGTACAAATATTCTACCAAGGATGCGACATCACTACACGAAAAGACATAGATATAGCAGCTGGTGGTTCCATTATGAAGAAAACAGCAACTGATGCTTACAAAATTATTGATAACACTGCTTGCCACTCACATGAGTGGTACCAAGAAAAAGATATCGTTAGATCATCTAAAGCAGCTAGAGCCGATTCTAGCCATGACTTAGATTCCATTTCCACAAAGATAGATGCTGTCGAGAGATGAATGGAAAAGATGACTAAGGATATTCACTCAATACGAATTAGTTGTGAGCAGTGTGGAGGACCACATTTGACAAAAGATTGTCTCAGTATTGAACTAACAATGGAACAAAGAGAGAATGTTTCATACATAAACCAAAGGCCTGGAAATAATTATCAACCGCCAAGACCAATCTACAATCAAAACCAGAATTATAACCGAAATGTTCCATACAACAATCAACAAGGTCCTAGTAATCAACAAGTATCCAATAATACTTACAATCAGCAAAGACCTAATTTTCAAAATAAACCATCACAAACCGATGATAAAAAGCCAAATTTAGAAGATATGATGTCAAAGCTAGTTGAATCTCAAACTCAGTTTTTCACATCTCAGAAACAAACGAATGAACAAAATGCTCAAGCATTTAGAAATCAACGAGCTTCTATTCAAAATCTGGAACAAGAAGTGAGCAACCTAGCAAGGTTTATAGGTGAAAGAAAACCTGGAAGTTTACCTAGTGATACAAATGCTAACCCCCGGAATGAAACAGCTAAAGCCATTACCACAAGAAGTGGTATTACACTTAAACCACCTGAAATACCTGTAATTTCTAACGAAGCTATTCCTACTCCACAAGAACCACAACCTGAACAAGATAAGGAAAAAGAACCGGTAGTTGAAAAGGTTAATGAAGATAACACAGTTAAGGCTAAACCTTATGTTAAACCATACCAACCACCACTTCCTTACCCTAGTAAAATGAGAAAAGAGAGATTTGAAGCCTAGCAATCCAAATTCTTGTATATGTTTAAACAAATAAATGTAAATCTTCCTTTCATTGATGTAATTTCAGGAATGCCTAGATATGCTAAATTCTTGAAAGATCTAATCACAAATAGAAAGAAAATGGAAGAACTCTCGGCTGTTACTATGAATGCTAATTGTTCTGCAGTGCTGTTGAATAAGATACCAGAAAAATTATTAGATCCAGGAAGTTTCACAATTCCATGTTTTCTGGGAAGTCTTAGTTCAATAGAAGCATTGGCAGACTTAGGTGCTAGTATAAATCTAATACCGTATTCACTATACGCTAAACTAGACCTTGGAGAATTGAAACCAACACGAATAAGTATACAACTAGCCGATAGATCAGTAAAATATCCTAGAGGGATAATGGAGAACATGCTAGTTAAAGTTGGTACTTTAGTATTTCCAGTAGATTTTGTTATTCTGGACATGGAAGAAGATTCTCAAGTTCCTCTCATATTAGGAAGACCATTCTTAAACACGGCCAAAGCAATAATAGACGTGTTTGGTAAGAAACTGACCCTAAGTATAGAGGACGAGAGTGTTACCTTTTCTGTTGATAGAGCAATGCAACAACCGCAATCTGCAGATGATACATGTTATTATATTCAAACTATAGATTCACATGCAGAATTGTTAGAAGAATTTCCAGAATTACAAGGAACATGAGAATGTTCTTTAGGAGAAGGAACTGAACCAATTGATGAAACTGAAATGTTAGCTACACTTATGGCTAATGGATATGAACCAACAACAAAAGAAATTCAAATGCTAAAAGAAGAAGACAGATATCGATATAAATCATCGATAGAAGAACCACCGATATTAGAGTTAAAGCCACTTCCAAACCATTTAGAATATGCTCATTTACATGATGAATCTAAATTACCTGTAATAATATCGTCTTCTCTTACTGAAAATGAAAAATCTCAACTCATTTCTGTGCTAAAAGCTCATAAACCAGCTATTGCATGGAAGATTCATGATATTAAAGGAATAAGTCCTTCGTATTGCACACATAAAATCCTTATGGAAGAAGGTCATAAAATGTATGTGCAACGCCAAAGAAGACTAAATTCTAATATGCAAGATGTTGTTAAGAAAGAAATTATTAAACTGCTTGATGCAGGCTTAATTTATCCAATCTCTGATAGTCCATGGGTAAGCCCAGTTCAATGCGTACCTAAGAAGGGTGGCATGACTGTCATCACAAATGAAAAAAATGAGCCTATTCCTACTAGGACTGTAACAGGATGGCGTGTTTGTATTGATTATAGAAAATTAAATGACGCCACCAGAAAAGATCACTTTCCCTTACCTTTTATTGATCAAATGTTGGAAAGATTAGCCAGAAACAGTTACTATTGTTTTCTTGACAGTTTTTCCGGATATTTTCAAATTCCAATAGCACCCGAGGACCAAGAGAAAACCACATTCACATACCCTTATGGTACTTTTGCTTACAAACGCATGCCATTTAGACTTTGCAACGCCCCTGCAACCTTTCAAAGGTGCATGATGGTGATTTTTCACGACATGATAGAAGAATGCATGGAAGTTTTCATGGATGACTTTTCAGTCTTCGGTGATACTTTTGAAGCATGTCTAGTTAATCTTGAACAAATGCTTATTAGATGTGAATAATCAAATCTAGTACTTAATTGGGAGAAATGCCATTTCATGGTTAAAGAAGGCATCGTTCTTGGTCATAAAATTTCAAAGGAAGGAATTGAAGTGGATAGAGCTAAAGTAGATGTAATTGCTAAACTTCCACATCCCACCAATGTTAGAGGAGTTGGGAGTTTTCTAGGGCATGCCGGTTTTTACCGACGTTTCATAAAAGATTTTTCTAAAATTGCCACTCCTATGAATAAACTCCTAGAAAAAGATGCTCCATTTATCTTTTTAGATGAATGCATCAAATCTTTTAATATTCTTAAAGAAAAACTCACTAATGTGTCGATCATGATTGAAATGTCCCGTTCTTATTGATTAAAAACGTTCCATATTAATTGATTTCGTTGCGAGGTTTTGACCTCTATATGAGACGTTTTTCAAAGACTGCATTCATTTTTAAACAAACCATAACCTTTATTTCATCAATAAAGGTTTAAAAAGCTTTACGTAGATTATCAAATAATGATAATCTAAAATATCCTGTTTACACACGACCATTACATAATGGTTTACAATACAAATATGTTACAACAAAATAAGTTTCTTGAATGCAGTTTTTACACAATATCATACAAGCATGGACTCCAAATCTTGTCCTTATTTAAGTATGCGACAGCGGAAGCTCTTAATAATCACCTGAGAATAAACATGCTTAAAACGTCAACAAAAATGTTGGTGAGTTATAGGTTTAACCTATATATATCAAATCGTAACAATAGACCACAAGATTTCATATTTCAATACACATCCCATACATAGAGATAAAAATCATTCATATGGTGAACACCTGGTAACCGACAATAACAAGATGCATATATAAGAATATCCCCATCATTCCGGGACACCCTTCGGATATGATATAAATTTCGAAGTACTAAAGCATCCGGTACTTTGGATGGGGTTTGTTAGGCCCAATAGATCTATCTTTAGGATTCGCGTCAATTAGGGTGTCTGTTCCCTAATTCTTAGATTACCAGACTTAATAAAAAGGGACATATTCGATTTCGATAATTCAACCATAGAATGTAGTTTCACGTACTTGTGTCTATTTTGTAAATCATTTATAAAACCTGCATGTATTCTCATCCCAAAAATATTAGATTTTAAAAGTGGGACTATAACTCACTTTCACAGATTTTTACTTCGTCGGGAAGTAAGACTTGGCCACTGGTTGATTCACGAACCTATAACAATATATACATATATATCAAAGTATGTTCAAAATATATTTACAACACTTTTAATATATTTTGATGTTTTAAGTTTATTAAGTCAGCTGTCCTCGTTAGTAACCTACAACTAGTTGTCCACAGTTAGATGTACAGAAATAAATCGATAAATATTATCTTGAATCAATCCACGACCCAGTGTATACGTATCTCAGTATTGATCACAACTCAAACTATATATATTTTGGAATCAACCTCAACCCTGTATAGCTAACTCCAACATTCACATATAGAGTGTCTATGGTTGTTCCGAAATATATATAGATGTGTCGACATGATAGGTCGAAACATTGTATACGTGTCTATGGTATCTCAAGATTACATAATATATAATACAAGTTGATTAAGTTATGGTTGGAATAGATTTGTTACCAATTTTCACGTAGCTAAAATGAGAAAAATTATCCAATCTTGTTTTACCCATAACTTCTTCATTTTAAATCCGTTTTGAGTGAATCAAATTGCTATGGTTTCATATTGAACTCTATTTTATGAATATAAACAAAAAAAGTATAGGTTTCTAGTCGGAAAAATAAGTTACAAGTCGTTTTTGTAAAGGTAGTCATTTCAGTCGAAAGAACGACGTCTAGATGACCATTTTAGAAAACATACTTCCACTTTGAGTTTAACCATAATTTTTGGATATAGTTTCATGTTCATAATAAAAATCATTTTCTCAGAATAACAACTTTTAAATCAAAGTTTATCATAGTTTTTAATTAACTAACCCAAAACAGCCCGCGGTGTTACTACGACGGCGTAAATCCGGTTTTACGGTGTTTTTCGTGTTTCCAGGTTTTAAATCATTAAGTTAGCATATCATATAGATATAGAACATGTGTTTAGTTGATTTTAAAAGTCAAGTTAGAAGGATTAACTTTTGTTTGCGAACAAGTTTAGAATTAACTAAACTATGTTCTAGTGATTACAAGTTTAAACCTTCGAATAAGATAGCTTTATATGTATGAATCGAATGATGTTATGAACATCATTACTACCTTAAGTTCCTTGGATGAACCTACTGGAAAAGAGAAAAATGGACCTAGCTTCAATGGATCCTTGGATGGCTCAAAGTTCTTGAAGCAAAATCATGACACGAAAACAAGTTCAAGTAAGATCATCACTTGAAATAAGATTGTTATAGTTATAGAAATTGAACCAAAGTTTGAATATGATTATTACCTTGTATTAGAATGATAACCTACTGTAAGAAACAAAGATTTCTTGAGGTTGGATGATCACCTTACAAGATTGGAAGTGAGCTAGCAAACTTGAAAGTATTCTTGATTTTATGAAACTAGAACTTTTGGAATTTATGAAGAACACTTAGAACTTGAAGATAGAACTTGAGAGAGTTCAATTAGATGAAGAAAATTGAAGAATGAAAGTGTTTGTAGGTGTTTTTGGTCGTTGGTGTATGGATTAGATATAAAGGATATGTAATTTTGTTTTCATGTAAATAAGTCATGAATGATTACTCATATTTTTGTAATCTTATGAGATATTTCATGCTAGTTGCCAAATGATGGTTCCCACATGTGTTAGGTGACTCACATGGGCTACTAAGAGCTGATCATTGGAGTGTATATACCAATAGTGCATACATCTAAAAGCTGTGTATTGTACGAGTACGAATACGGGTGCATACGAGTAGAATTGTTGATGAAACTGAACGAGAATGTAATTGTAAGCATTTTTGTTAAGTAGAAGTATTTTGATAAGTGTATTGAAGTCTTTCAAAAGTGTATAAATACATATTAAAACACTACATGTATATACATTTTAACTGAGTCGTTAAGTCATCGTTAGTCGTTACATGTAAGTGTTGTTTTGAAACCTTTAGGTTAACGATCTTGTTAAATGTTGTTAACCCAATGTTTATAATATCAAAAGAGATTTTAAATTATTATATTATCATGATATTATCATGTATTAATATCTCTTAATATGATATATATATATACATTAAATGTCTTTACAACGATAATCGTTACATATATGTCTCGTTTAAAAATCATTAAGTTAGTAGTCTTGTTTTTACATATGTAGTTCATTGTTAATATACTTAATGATATGTTTACTTATCATATTATCATGTTAACTATATATATATATCCATATATATGTCATCATATAGTTTTTTACAAGTTTTAACGTTCGTGAATCACCGGTCAACTTGGGTGGTCAATTGTCTATATGAAACATATTTTAATTAATCAAGTCTTAACAAGTTTGATTGCTTAACATGTTGGAAACATTTAATCATGTAAATATCAATCTCAATTAATATATATAAACATGGAAAAGTTCGGGTCACTACAGTACCTACCCGTTAAATAAATTTCGTCCCGAAATTTTAAGCTGTTGAAGGCGTTGACGAATCTTCTGGAAATAGATGCGGGTATTTCTTCTTCATCTGATCTTCACGCTCCCAGGTGAACTCGGGTCCTCTACGAGCATTCCATCGAACCTTAACAATTGGTATCTTGTTTTGCTTAAGTCTTTTAACCTCACGATCCATTATTTCGACGGGTTCTTCGATGAATTGAAGTTTTTCGTTGATTTGGATTTCATCTAACGGAATAGTGAGATCTTCTTTAGCAAAACATTTCTTTAAATTCGAGACGTGGAAAGTGTTATGTACAGCCGCGAGTTGTTGAGGTAACTCTAGTCGGTAAGCTACTGGTCCGACACGATCAATAATCTTGAATGGTCCAATATACCTTGGATTTAATTTCCCTCGTTTACCAAATCGAACAACGCCTTTCCAAGGTGCAACTTTAAGCATGACCATCTCTCCAATTTCAAATTCTATATCTTTTCTTTTAATGTCAGCGTAGCTCTTTTGTCGACTTTGGGCGGTTTTCAACCGTTGTTGAATTTGGATGATCTTCTCGGTAGTTTCTTGTATAATCTCCGGACCCGTAATCTGTCTATCCCCCACTTCACTCCAACAAATCGGAGACCTGCACTTTCTACCATAAAGTGCTTCAAACGGCGCCATCTCAATGCTTGAATGGTAGCTGTTGTTGTAGGAAAATTCTGCTAACGGTAGATGTCGATCCCAACTGTTTCCGAAATCAATAACACATGCTCGTAGCATGTCTTCAAGCGTTTGTATCGTCCTTTCGCTCTGTCCATCAGTTTGTGGATGATAGGCAGTACTCATGTCTAGACGAGTTCCTAATGCTTGCTGTAATGTCTTCCAGAATCTTGAAATAAATCTGCCATCCCTATCAGAGATAATAGAGATTGGTATTCCATGTCTGGAGACGACTTCCTTCAAATACAGTCGTGCTAACTTCTCCATCTTGTCATCTTCTCTTATTGGTAGGAAGTGTGCTGATTTGGTGAGACGATCAACTATTACCCAAATAGTATCAAAACCACTTGCAGTCCTTGGCAATTTAGTGATGAAATCCATGGTAATGTTTTCCCATTTCCATTCCGGGATTTCGGGTTGTTGAAGTAGACCTGATGGTTTCTGATGCTCAGCTTTGACCTTAGAACACGTCAAACATTCTCCTACGTATTTAGCAACATCGGCTTTCATACCCGGCCACCAAAAATGTTTCTTGAGATCCTTGTACATCTTCCCCGTTCCAGGATGTATTGAGTATCTGGTTTTATGAGCTTCTCTAAGTACCATTTCTCTCATATCTCCAAATTTTGGTACCCAAATCCTTTCAGCCCTATACCGGGTTCCGTCTTCCCGAATATTAAGATGCTTCTCCGATCCTTTGGGTATTTCATCCTTTAAATTTCCCTCTTTTAAAACTCCTTGTTGCGCCTCCTTTATTTGAGTAGTAATGTTATTATGAATCATTATATTCATAGATTTTACTCGAATGGGTTCTCTATCCTTCCTGCTCAAGGCATCGGCTACCACATTTGCCTTCCCCGGGTGGTAACGAATCTCAAAATCGTAATCATTCAATAATTCAATCCACCTACGCTGCCTCATATTCAGTTGTTTCTGATTAAATATGTGTTGAAGACTTTTGTGGTCGGTATATATAATACTTTTGACCCCATATAAGTAGTGCCTCCAAGTCTTTAATGCAAAAACAACCGCGCCTAATTCCAAATCATGCGTCGTATAATTTTGTTCGTGAATCTTCAATTGTCTAGACGCATAAGCAATCACCTTCGTTCGTTGCATTAATACACAACCGAGACCTTGCTTTGATGCGTCACAATAAATCACAAAATCATCATTCCCTTCAGGCAATGACAATATAGGTGCCGTAGTTAGCTTTTTCTTCAATAACTGAAACGCTTTCTCTTGTTCATCATTCCATTCAAATTTCTTCCCTTTATGCGTTAATGCAGTCAAGGGTTTTGCTATTCTGGAAAAGTCTTGGATGAACCTTCTGTAGTAACCAGCTAGTCCTAAAAACTGGCGTATGTGTTTCGGAGTTTTCGGGGTTTCCCACTTTTCAACAGTTTCTATCTTTGCCGGATCTACCTTAATACCTTCTTTGTTCACTATGTGACCGAGGAATTGAACTTCTTCCAACCAAAATGCACACTTTGAAAACTTAGCGTACAATTCTTCCTTCCTCAATACTTCTAACACCTTTCTCAAATGTTCACCGTGTTCTTGGTCATTCTTTGAGTAAATAAGTATGTCATCAATGAAAACAATGACAAACTTGTCAAGGTATGGTCCACACACTCGGTTCATAAGGTCCATGAACACAGCTGGTGCATTAGTTAAACCAAACGGCATGACCATAAACTCATAATGACCGTAACGTGTTCTGAAAGCAGTCTTTGGAATATCATCTTCTTTCACCCGCATTTGATGATACCCGGAACGTAAGTCAATCTTTGAATAAACAGACGAGCCTTGTAGTTGATCAAATAAGTCATCGATTCTCGGTAGTGGGTAGCGGTTCTTGATGGTAAGTTTGTTCAACTCTCGGTAGTCGATACACAACCTGAATGTACCATCTTTCTTCTTGACAAACAAAACAGGAGCTCCCCACGGTGATGTGCTTGGTCGAATGAAACCACGCTCTAAAAGTTCTTGTAATTGGCTTTGTAGTTCTTTCATCTCGCTGGGTGCGAGTCTGTAAGGAGCACGAGCTATTGGTGCAGCTCCTGGTACAAGATCTATTTGAAATTCAACGGATCGATGTGGGGGTAATCCCGGTAATTCTTTCGGAAATACATCAGGAAATTCTTTTGCGACGGGAACATCATTGATGCTCTTTTCTTCAGTTTGTACTTTCTCGACGTGTGCTAGAATAGCATAGCAACCTTTTCTTATTAGTTTTTGTGCCTTCAAATTACTAATAAGATGTAGCTTCGTGTTGCCCTTTTCTCCGTACACCATTAAGGGTTTTCCTTTTTCTCGTATAATGCGAATTGCATTTTTGT
The DNA here is from genome assembly GCF_046630445.1 of Rutidosis leptorrhynchoides. Classification (NCBI taxonomy): domain Eukaryota; kingdom Viridiplantae; phylum Streptophyta; class Magnoliopsida; order Asterales; family Asteraceae; genus Rutidosis; species Rutidosis leptorrhynchoides. The sequence continues at coordinate 421,681,752 of NC_092338.1, read as the reverse complement.
AACAAACGATCTCCGCTTTCACTTCTTTCAACCAGTCCATACCGATTATCACATCAAAACTCCCTAACTCTACTGGTATCAAATCAATCTTAAATGTTTCGCTAACCAGTTTAATTTCTCGATTCCGACATATATTATCTGCTGAAATTAATTTACCATTTGCTAATTCGAGTAAAAATTTACTATCCAAAGGCGTCAATGGACAACTTAATTTAGCACAAAAATCTCTACTCATATAGCTTCTATCCGCACCCGAATCAAATAAAACGTAAGCAGATTTATTGTCAATAAGAAACGTACCCGTAACAAGCTCCGGGTCTTCCTGTGCCTCTGCCGCATTAATATTGAAAACTCTTCCACGGCCTTGTCCATTCGTGTTCTCCTGGTTCGGGCAATTTCTAATAATGTGGCCCGGTTTTCCACATTTATAACAAACTACATTGGCATAACTTGCTCCGACACTACTTGCTCCGCCATTACTCGTTCCGACACCATTTGTTCCTTTCGTTCTATTAACCCCTGGTCCGTAGACCTCACACTTCGCCGCGCTATGACCATTTCTTTTACACTTGTTGCAAAATTTGGTGCAGAACCCCGAGTGATTCTTTTCACACCTTTGGCATAGCTGCTTCTGATTGTTGTTGTTGTTGCGGTTATTATTGTTGTTGGGATGATTGTTGTAGTTGCTGTTGTTGTTGTTGTTGTTGTTGTTGGGCCGTTTGTTGTAGTTGCGATTGTTGGGATAATTGTTGCGATTATTGTTGTAATTGTTGTTGTTGCTGTATTGGCGATTCTTATCACCGTTTTCCTCCCACTTTCTTTTGACTTGCTTCACATTGGCCTCTTCAGCAGTCTGTTCTTTAATTCTTTCTTCAATCTGGTTCACTAGTTTGTGAGCCATTCTACATGCCTGTTGTATGGAGGCGGGCTCGTGTGAACTTATATCTTCTTGGATTCTTTCCGGTAATCCTTTCACAAACGCGTCGATCTTCTCTTCCTCATCTTCGAACGCTCCCGGACACAATAGGCACAATTCTGTGAATCGTCTTTCGTACGTGGTAATATCAAATCCTTGGGTTCGTAACCCTCTAAGTTCTGTCTTAAGCTTATTGACCTCGGTTCTGGGACGGTACTTCTCGTTCATCAAGTGCTTGAATGCTGACCACGGTAGTGCGTACGCATCGTCTTGTCCCACTTGCTCTAGATAGGTATTCCACCATGTTAACGCAGAACCTGTGAAGGTATGCGTAGCGTACTTCACTTTGTCCTCTTCAGTACACTTACTTATGGCAAACACCGATTCAACCTTCTCAGTCCACCGTTTCAATCCGATCGGTCCTTCGGTTCCATCAAATTCCAAAGGTTTGCAGGCAGTGAATTCTTTGTAGGTGCATCCTACACGATTTCCTGTACTGCTAGATCCAAGGTTATTGTTGGTATGTAGCGCAGCCTGTACTGCGGCTATGTTTGAAGCTAGAAAAGTACGGAATTCCTCTTCATTCATATTCACGGTGTGTCGAGTAGTCGGTGCCATTTCCTTCAAAATAGTTAAATGGAACAAGTTAATCATACAGAATATTAAGAGTAGTTAATAGTATTTCGTAGCATAATATGAACTCATTTATAAAAGCTTTTTCTTCATATTAGCGTTTTATAAGTTTAAATTCGGGTAGTACCTACCCGTTAAGTTCATACTTAGTAGCTAATATACAATTCAACTACTACAATTCTATATGAAAAACTGATTGTAATAATATTTCGCGTTCAAACTTTTATACAATATTTTACAAACTTACAATACCGCTTATTTTACATAAAGCATGAAATATAGCTCACAATAACTTTGATACAAGATAGTTGTGAAGACAATTCTAGCTAGTACACAAGTCGTTCGGCAAAGGCAATAAAGACACGTAATTCATACGTCCAGAAACAAGTCATGCATTCTGGTTTTACTAGGACTACTTCCCATCCTTGGTCTTGTGCAACATAACCGTTATGGCCGTTGATAAGACAGCGTGTTGTAACGTCATCAAAGGGATGAGGGTTACGTAATGTCCAACAGTCCCGTAATAATCTAAAAACCTCATTTCTTACCCCAATTACCGACTCCGTCACTTGTGGAAACGTTTTGTTTAATAGTTGTAGCCCGATGTTCTTGTTCTCACTTTGGTGAGAAGCGAACATTACTAATCCGTAAGCATAACATGCTTCTTTATGTTGCATGTTAGCCGCTTTTTCTAAATCACGAAGTCCAATATTCGGATATATTGAGTCAAAATAATTTCTTAACCCGTTGCGTAAAATAGCATTTGGGTTCCCCGCAATATATGCGTCAAAGTAAACACATCGTAACTTATGGGTTTCCCAATGTGATATCCCCCATCTTTCAAACGAAAGTCTCTTATAAACCAAGACATTCTTGGAACGTTCTTCGAATGTCTTACAAACTGATCTCGCCTTAAATAGTTGTGCCGAAGAATTCTGGCCGACTCTAGACAAGATTTCATCAATCATGTCTCCGGGTAGGTCTCTTAAAATATTGGGTTGTTTATCCATTTTGTGTTTTTAAACTGTAAAATAGACAAGAGTTAGTTTCATAAAAAAATACTTATTAATACAAGCAATTTTTACATATATCATAAAGCATAAGAACACTATATTACATATATTACACCACACGAATACAACTATCTTATTCCGACTCGCTCGTTTCTTCTTCTTCGGTTTTGGTTCGTTTTGCCAAGTTTCTAGGGATATATGATGTTCCCCTAATACGAGCCGTCGTTGTCCACATTGGTTTAGAAAAACCTGGTGGTTTAGAGGTTCCCGGGTCATTGTTACAACTTAAGGACTTCGGGGGTTGACGATACATATAAAGTTCATCGGGGTTGGAATTAGATTTCTCTATTTTTATGCCCTTTCCCTTATTATTTTCTTTTGCCTTTTTAAATTCAGTTGGGGTAATTTCTATAACATCATCGGAATTCTCGTCGGAATCCGATTCATCGGAGAATTGGTAATCCTCCCAATATTTTGCTTCCTTGGCAGAAACACCATTGACCATAATTAACTTTGGTCGGTTGGTTGAGGATTTTCTTTTACTTAACCGTTTTATTATTTCCCCCACCGGTTCTATTTCTTCATCCGGTTCCGATTCTTCTTCCGGTTCCGATTCTTCTTCCGGTTCCGACTCTTCTTCCGGTTCCTCTTCGGGAACTTGTGAATCAGTCCACGAATCATTCCAATTTACATTTGACTCTTCATTATTATTAGGTGAGTCAATGGGACTTGTTCTAGAGGTAGACATCTATCACATAATATCAAATGCGTTAAGAGATTAATATATCACATAATATTCACATGTTAAAAATATATAGTTTCCAACAAAATTTGTTAAGCAATCATTTTTCAAGTAAACACGGTCGAAGTCCAGACTCACTAATGCATCCTAACAAACTCGATAAGACACACTAATGCAAAATTCTGGTTCTCTAAGACCAACGCTCGGATACCAACTGAAATGTCCCGTTCTTATTGATTAAAAACGTTCCATATTAATTGATTTCGTTGCGAGGTTTTGACCTCTATATGAGACGTTTTTCAAAGACTGCATTCATTTTTAAACAAACCATAACCTTTATTTCATCAATAAAGGTTTAAAAAGCTTTACGTAGATTATCAAATAATGATAATCTAAAATATCCTGTTTACACACGACCATTACATAATGGTTTACAATACAAATATGTTACAACAAAATAAGTTTCTTGAATGCAGTTTTTACACAATATCATACAAGCATGGACTCCAAATCTTGTCCTTATTTAAGTATGCGACAGCGGAAGCTCTTAATAATCACCTGAGAATAAACATGCTTAAAACGTCAACAAAAATGTTGGTGAGTTATAGGTTTAACCTATATATATCAAATCGTAACAATAGACCACAAGATTTCATATTTCAATACACATCCCATACATAGAGATAAAAATCGTTCATATGGTGAACACCTGGTAACCGACAATAACAAGATGCATATATAAGAATATCCCCATCATTCCGGGACACCCTTCGGATATGATATAAATTTCGAAGTACTAAAGCATCCGGTACTTTGGATGGGGTTTGTTAGGCCCAATAGATCTATCTTTAGGATTCGCGTCAATTAGGGTGTCTGTTCCCTAATTCTTAGATTACCAGACTTAATAAAAAGGGACATATTCGATTTCGATAATTCAACCATAGAATGTAGTTTCACGTACTTGTGTCTATTTTGTAAATCATTTATAAAACCTGCATGTATTCTCATCCCAAAAATATTAGATTTTAAAAGTGGGACTATAACTCACTTTCACAGATTTTTACTTCGTCGGGAAGTAAGACTTGGCCACTGGTTGATTCACGAACCTATAACAATATATACATATATATCAAAGTATGTTCAAAATATATTTACAACACTTTTAATATATTTTGATGTTTTAAGTTTATTAAGTCAGCTGTCCTCGTTAGTAACCTACAACTAGTTGTCCACAGTTAGATGTACAGAAATAAATCGATAAATATTATCTTGAATCAATCCACGACCCAGTGTATACGTATCTCAGTATTGATCACAACTCAAACTATATATATTTTGGAATCAACCTCAACCCTGTATAGCTAACTCCAACATTCACATATAGAGTGTCTATGGTTGTTCCGAAATATATATAGATGTGTCGACATGATAGGTCGAAACATTGTATACGTGTCTATGGTATCTCAAGATTACATAATATATAATACAAGTTGATTAAGTTATGGTTGGAATAGATTTGTTACCAATTTTCACGTAGCTAAAATGAGAAAAATTATCCAATCTTGTTTTACCCATAACTTCTTCATTTTAAATCCGTTTTGAGTGAATCAAATTGCTATGGTTTCATATTGAACTCTATTTTATGAATATAAACAAAAAAAGTATAGGTTTCTAGTCGGAAAAATAAGTTACAAGTCGTTTTTGTAAAGGTAGTCATTTCAGTCGAAAGAACGACGTCTAGATGACCATTTTAGAAAACATACTTCCACTTTGAGTTTAACCATAATTTTTGGATATAGTTTCATGTTCATAATAAAAATCATTTTCTCAGAATAACAACTTTTAAATCAAAGTTTATCATAGTTTTTAATTAACTAACCCAAAACAGCCCGCGGTGTTACTACGACGGCGTAAATCCGGTTTTACGGTGTTTTTCGTGTTTCCAGGTTTTAAATCATTAAGTTAGCATATCATATAGATATAGAACATGTGTTTAGTTGATTTTAAAAGTCAAGATAGAAGGATTAACTTTTGTTTGCGAACAAGTTTAGAATTAACTAAACTATGTTCTAGTGATTACAAGTTTAAACCTTCGAATAAGATAGCTTTATATGTATGAATCGAATGATGTTATGAACATCATTACTACCTTAAGTTCCTTGGATGAACCTACTGGAAAAGAGAAAAATGGACCTAGCTTCAATGGATCCTTGGATGGCTCAAAGTTCTTGAAGCAAAATCATGACACGAAAACAAGTTCAAGTAAGATCATCACTTGAAATAAGATTGTTATAGTTATAGAAATTGAACCAAAGTTTGAATATGATTATTACCTTGTATTAGAATGATAACCTACTGTAAGAAACAAAGATTTCTTGAGGTTGGATGATCACCTTACAAGATTGGAAGTGAGCTAGCAAACTTGAAAGTATTCTTGATTTTATGAAACTAGAACTTTTGGAATTTATGAAGAACACTTAGAACTTGAAGATAGAACTTGAGAGAGTTCAATTAGATGAAGAAAATTGAAGAATGAAAGTGTTTGTAGGTGTTTTTGGTCGTTGGTGTATGGATTAGATATAAAGGATATGTAATTTTGTTTTCATGTAAATAAGTCATGAATGATTACTCATATTTTTGTAATCTTATGAGATATTTCATGCTAGTTGCCAAATGATGGTTCCCACATGTGTTAGGTGACTCACATGGGCTACTAAGAGCTGATCATTGGAGTGTATATACCAATAGTGCATACATCTAAAAGCTGTGTATTGTACGAGTACGAATACGGGTGCATACGAGTAGAATTGTTGATGAAACTGAACGAGAATGTAATTGTAAGCATTTTTGTTAAGTAGAAGTATTTTGATAAGTGTATTGAAGTCTTTCAAAAGTGTATAAATACATATTAAAACACTACATGTATATACATTTTAACTGAGTCGTTAAGTCATCGTTAGTCGTTACATGTAAGTGTTGTTTTGAAACCTTTAGGTTAACGATCTTGTTAAATGTTGTTAACCCAATGTTTATAATATCAAAAGAGATTTTAAATTATTATATTATCATGATATTATCATGTATTAATATCTCTTAATATGATATATATATATACATTAAATGTCTTTACAACGATAATCGTTACATATATGTCTCGTTTAAAAATCATTAAGTTAGTAGTCTTGTTTTTACATATGTAGTTCATTGTTAATATACTTAATGATATGTTTACTTATCATATTATCATGTTAACTATATATATATCCATATATATGTCATCATATAGTTTTTTACAAGTTTTAACGTTCGTGAATCACCGGTCAACTTGGGTGGTCAATTGTCTATATGAAACATATTTTAATTAATCAAGTCTTAACAAGTTTGATTGCTTAACATGTTGGAAACATTTAATCATGTAAATATCAATCTCAATTAATATATATAAACATGGAAAAGTTCGGGTCACTACAATGATAACTCCAAATTGGAATCTACCGTTTGAACTCATGTGCGATGAAGTGATTTTGCAATGGGAGCCGTTTTAGGACAAAGGATTGAAAAATGATTTTAACCTATTTATTACGCTAGTAAGACGTTACAAGGAGCACAAACGAACTATACAACTACTGAAAAAGAACTCCTTGCTATTGTCTTTGCTTTTGACAAATTTCGTTCATATCTCGTTCTAGCTAAAACGGTGGTCTATACTGACCATTCTGCTCTTAGATACCTATTTTCGAAACAAGATGCTAAACCAAGATTAATCCGTTGGATCTTACTCTTACAAGAGTTCGATATTGAAATCCGAGATAAAAAGGGAGCAGAAAATCTCGCCGCTGATCATCTTTCTCGTCTTGAAAATCCTGAATTAGAAGTTCTAAATGAATCGGCAATACAAGACAACTTTCCTGATGAATATCTATTGAAGATAGATTATAATGAAATTCCATGGTTTACAGACTATGCAAACTACTTAGTATGTGGATTCCTTGAAAAAGGATTATCGTACCAAAAACGAAAGAAATTTTTTAGCGATATAAAACACTATTTCTGGGAAGATCCACATTTGTTTAAAAGTTATCCCGATGGAATAATACGCCGATGTGTATTCGGAGATGAAGCTAGTCAAATATTAAACCAATGTCACACAGGACCAACAGGAGGGCATTATGGGCCTCAGCTCACAGCAAGAAAAGTTTACGATGCTGGATTCTATTGGCCTACAATTTTCAAAGACGCACACCTTCTTTGCAAATCCTGTGATGCTTGTCAAAGGGCCGGAAAAATAAGTCAACGTGATAAAATGCCACAAAATGTCATTCAAGTATGTGAAGTATTTGACATTTGGGGTATTGACTTTATGGGTTCATTTCCAAAATCTCATAATAATCTCTACATTCTCGTTGCCATTGATTATGTATCTAAATGGGCGGAAGCACAAGCTCTCCCGACTAATGATGCACGAGTTGTAGTCAACTTTTTAAAACGTCTTTTTGCAAGGTTTGGAACACCGAAAGCTTTAATAAGTGATCGGGGTACTCATTTTTGTAATAATCAACTTGAGAAAGTTCTCAAAAGATATGGAGTAACTCATAAAATCTCAACCGCTTATCATCCATAAACAAGTGGACAAGTTGAAAATACCAACCGAGCTTTAAAACGTATTCTAGAGAAAACCGTAGGATCAAATCCAAAGGAATGGTCCATGAAATTGGAGGATGCACTCTGGGCTTTTAGAACAGCCTACAAAACTCCAATTGGAACCACACCTTTTAAACTCGTTTACGGAAAAGCATGTCATCTTCCAGTAGAAATTGAACACAAAGCATTTTGGGCTTTGAAGACATGTAATCTTGATTTACATGAAGCTGGACGTCTACGATTAAGTCAACTAAACGAATTAGAAGAATTGAGACATGAAGCATACGAAAATTCGTTAATCTATAAAGAAAGAACGAAGAAATTGCATGATAAAAGAATCAGAAGTTCAAAAGAATTTAAAGAAGGAGACAGAGTTCTTCTTTTCAATTCACGATTCAAGCTATTTCCTGGAAAATTGAAATCAAGATGGTCTGGACCATTCATAGTCAAAAGAGTTTTCCCATATGGAGCAGTAGAGTTAATAAATTCAAATGGGATTGAATTTAAAGTTAATAGTTACAGAATTAAACATTACATACATGGTCCGATGGAAGTTGACAATGAAGTCAATCATAATTTCACCACCCAAGAAAACCTTCAAAATGAAAACATAAATATGTTATCAACAACATATGAAAAATAAAAATTGGAAAATAGGGAGGATTCAAATTGGAGTGATGAAGAAGAATTCTTATACAAACCTCCCATTCCAAGAAACGAAGAAAAATGTGAACAAGAAGTTCAAATAGAAGTGAAAGAACTAAGAAAAGAACACCCGAAAAAGGTTTACAAACCAACTCGACTTACTAAAGCAGGAGACCCGGGTAAATTTATCATTTCGTGTTTGCTTAATGATGGTGCTGTATATAATGGACTCGCAGATTTAGGAGCAAGTGCAAATATTATGCCTCTTTTCTTATACAAAAGATTAGGTATGGGTAAATTAAAACCAACCAAAATAGGGGTTCAATCATTTAACCTAACTATTAAACACCCGGTTGGAATAGCAAATAATTTACTTGTTAACGTGGAAAGTTTGACCTTTGTTGCAAACTTCATAGTAATTAATATGGAGGAAAACCTTGATATTCCTCTAATCTTAGGTCGCCCATTTTTAGCAACCACCGAGGCATTCATTAATGTAAGAGAAGGTAGAATGACACTTAGGGATGGTGATACATCGATCACCTTTGTAAATCGAAAGTTTAGATCTCCACCAACCAAAACTGTTAAACCAATAAAAATGCATAAGTGTAGGGAAGATGAAGAAACACTTAATGATGATCCGATCACAAAGAACCCCGTTGATGATAAGAAATTAGATGAACCCGTTTTTAACAGTTCAACGAAGAAACTTTATAAACGGATTCACGATGCTAAGATTAAGGGAAACTTTAAGTTATGTAACTGATTACTATCCAATTTATCACCAAAAGAAAAGGCAATGTTAGTTGAATTTGTGAAAGTTACGGAGGAAATCAACAATTGGCTTGAAGCAAAAGTCAAAGATATACAAGTTGTTGATAGTCCAATTAAAAACGAAGTTAATCACAATTTCAACACCACATCTAACTAAGTGTTGGGAGAATCAAGTCTTTAAAGGATAATATGTATTTTTGTTAGAGTTAGATATTCTGTTTTCGTGTAGTTCTCGAGAATGGAACTCGAATGGTCTTTCCCTAGCAGACCCTAAAGAACTAGTCTTCTCCCCCCATTCTGAATTTTTATTTTTTTAGGTTTTACGAGATGAAGACTTCCTGTGAACTAAACCATGGTCTAATGCTACACGCTTTGATCACTAAACGTAATAATGACACCCTTCCAAGTGAATTGGTATCATTAATCAGAGGCAAATTGGACGGAGTAAGAAAAGAATCCAGGAACGAAAATAATAAGTTACATTTTGGTAAAGGAAAATCAAAATCCGCAGCGAAAAGAAGAGCACGACACCTTGAAAGATGTCACAAATGTGGAAAATGGTCACACGAAGGAAAATGCTCGACGAATCAGACATATTCCAATACCGAATTCGCTACTTTATGCAGAGATGGACCATTCATATGTTTCGAAGAAAAAATGTTGATTGCTCGAGGCTACGCCTATGTAGCTATGGAAAACCAATTAGTCCGACTATCTTATGAGTGGGCTAAAGCAGGTCACTAAGAATTCTATTTCACAGGTAAGTATGTACAGCTTTTATGTTTATTTTTATTGCTTTTAACCTTTTGATAATAAATGCTAAATCGTTCGCTATAAAGTATTAAATTGGTATTCAATAAAATTAGGTTTTGCGACCGAAATTATTGATATCATGCAAAAATTTATTACATCACTGCGAAATTTACCGTTTATTTTTAAGGTATAAATATCTTTAATCATTCAACCCAAAATATTTCCAAAATTCGTCATGAGTTAAACTAGGTTATGGAACCGAAATTACTTTACCGAAAAGAGGGGCGTATATTTTTGATAATATTTTATTGATTAAAGTGGGATAAAAGACCAAAAAGATTTTTAATTTTATTTTTACTTTGTTTTTAAAATTATTATTAAATTAATATTGTAAACCTTTTAAAATCAATATATTTAAATTTATAAATATTTGAAAAAAATAATATTTTTAATATAAGTTTGTATGTATAAAAATAAAAATATAATATAAATTTGGTGTGAATTTTTAATTTTAATAATATGAATTTTTAATTTTATGCATTTTAAATTTAAGTTTGGTGTGAATTTAAAAACAAAAATTTACTTTATTTCGCTAAGTTAAAAATTGATTTCTAAAAATTCATCGTAAGTTGAAGACTAGGTCGTTGAACCGAAATTGCTCTACCCAAGGGAGGGACGAGAACTTTTATTATCATTATTTTTAATCTTATTGAATTAAAGTATGTCAAAAATATTTAAAAAACCCAAAAATCTTTACTTTTAAAACCACGCTTTGAATTGACAAATTTTAAAATTTTGTCGAGGGATGGACTAGGACAACGATCCGAAACGCCCTCATCCTAAAAAGAAACAAAATTTTAATTTTTATTTAATTATATGTTTTAATAAGTATAAGGTTTTTATAAAATAAAAAAAGGAAAAAGTACTGTACCCGGACCCCATGCGATCGCATGGGGTTTGCACTGCAACTCCATGCGATCGCATGGAGGTGGAATCTAGGCCAGAAACATAAAACTCAGCGAGCTGTGTTCTGTCTCCACACTTACACACACATATACACACGAACACACACTCAAATCCTCACCAAAAATCACCAAATTTCACCATAATTCGTCAAATTTCTTGCTCTAATCATGCCTAGGTTCGGATTCTTCAACAAAAAGGTAAAAATTACACCCCTAAACTCTTAAAATTTCTAGTTTTTGTGATAATTACCAATATTATACCTAATTTAATTTTGTTAATTTCTAGTGTAATTAGAGTTAAATTGTTAGTATTTTATGCATGTATAACCTAGATTGATGCTATTTAACATGATTTGAAGACAAAAACTATAAAATTTTTAGAAATCTAAGGTTTGTGTTCTTGAGCAATTTGGGGCTTTTTGATATAAACAGGTTATGGCCGATTTTTGTCATGAATTATTGCTAAATTAAGTAGTGTAACATGTTTAGGTAGCTAAATGATCCAAACATTGATCCTAAACATGATTTTTGGAGATTAAAGTAGACTATTTAAGTCTAAAATTCATGAACTTGATTAATTTGAGCCATTTGAGACTTGTTTAATTGTTTGTAATGACTATTTTGACATGTTATTTGAGTTAAATGCTTATGAACTTTGTATACATTTTCATATAGGCTTATTTGAAAAAGTGTAGAATTAATAAAATAGTGAAAATGTGTATAAGTTTAATTTTGATTTAACATGTTATTGTAATTGTTTCAAGTTGTTATTTTGCTAACACTAATGCATATTTGGATGCACAAATTTTGTGTTTAATGTGTTTTGCAGAAAACCGATACTGCTGGTGCTTCATCATCATCTAGACAACCACAACAAGAACCTGAACCAGAATATGAGCCGCAATACGAGCCAGAACCCGAACAAGAACCACAACAGGAAACATCAACCTGATCAACATGTACCTTATTATGATCCACTACAATTTGTTGATGCCTTCACAGTATTTCCAATACATCCGCCAGTAGAATACCCGACGATTCCTGAACATACATTGCATCCTAATCTGAGATTCGATAGAAGCTGGAGAGATTACCCGGCATATTAAAGTAATAAATTCAAATTAGTAACGAAAGATGTAGAGATGCCTAGGGTAATTGATTGGAATCCTTTGAAAACAGTACATCTAGCTGACCGTGTTAGACTGCTACTTATTCAAAGGTATGGCAGTTCTTCTTTTACAGATTGGGAACGTCTATTCACCATTCGTAGACCTGTATATAAGGAATGGTGTGTCGAGCTTATGAGTACTATAGCATTAAATGCAGATGTAGATAGGTTAGATGATAGAAGTTTTCTTAGATTTATACTTGGCCGTAGGATGTATAGGATGTCCATGCTGGACATGGCCTGGGCTTTGCAGATATATACGCCCGCTGAATTACTACTACCCGATTGTATTAATTTGATTTATCGTGGTGAAAGGGTAGATAGGAATTTTGATGCGAACGCCGTCTGGAGGTGTATGTCAGATTATAATGTTTTTGGGCGGGCAGGAACACATACCTACTTACATATTAACAGAGCCGAGCTTCGTATAATTCATAGATTTTTGGCTAAATCGATTACACAGAGAGGTCACAACAAGGAAAAATTGACCTTACATGATTTATTTGACCTAAAGTGTATTCAAGACCCAAGAGGCTTTGTTAATATCCCTTACTGTGTTGGTTTTTATTTATCTAAAATGGTGGAAGGAATACAGGAAGGGGGGATAATTGGAGGAGGTATTTTTGTTACTCTCATTGGAGAGTATTTAGGTGTAGATAGGGACCAAGGGGGTCCACTTTTGGTATGTAGAGAACAGGTTGAGCCTTTAGGATTGAGGGTTTATGCGAGTGCTAAGGTATTAAAGAGTAGACGCAATCAGGCAGTACCCTATGAAGGTAGTCATCCTCAGGTAGAGAGAGGTTCAGACGAGGAAATGGAGGAAGCGGATGACATTAGGGATGTCATTCGGGAGGCTATGACTGATGTCTACCAGCGTGTAGATGTGGTAGACATGACAAACGCGGAGAGATTTCATCGGATGGAGCAGTGGCAAGCCCGGAATGATTACGATCATTCCAGGCAATGACAGCATGATAGATGGGACTATCATCAGCGTCAGATTATGAGTCGGCTGTCACCTCAGGAGCACTACGTCCAGACCCGACCATCTTACTATCCTCCACACCAGCCCGAGATGAGACCGCCATTTACTCTCTACGACCCTAACCAGGCATACCAGTACACCTATCGCCAACCACGGAACCCGGACGACGACATGAACTGGAACCCCTATCCAGATTGATTTAGTTCCGGTTGGTAATTTATATGATTTTTAATTTTTATTATTTCTGTTTATTTATGTTTAAACACATTATATTATGATACTTTTATTGTAATGTTTAATATTTTTATTTGTTGTACTAATGTTTCATATTTGATTTGAAAGTGGGATTTTAAGTCCCATTTCAAATTACCATGCATGTTTATATTTGTATTGTATCTATTTTATTTCATGTACACAACAGGGTAAAACAGTGCATTTTCAAAGACTGGCATTAAGTTCAGCAAAAGCTAGTACTTTTGACGACAAAACGAAAAACAAATGTGATGTAACAACAAGATGGAATGAACAAATGATGTGCACCATTTATCATTCAACAAACAAACTCCAATATGTTTGGAAACTTTGGTAAAATTTAATCATTTTTCTACGCTAATCACCCTCAATAATTTAAATTGTTACTGATTTCTTGCAAATGGGGGCATTGCAAGATCTTAAGTGTGGGAAGGGGTTAAATTCTTTCGGATTTTTAAAATTTTTACCTTATACACTTGGTTACCATTAAAAATACTAGTAATGCAGTAGTTGTATTAGAATCTAGTGCTCTCTGATAATAAAGAACAACCCTAGTCTTATATACTGACTACCCAATTCTAGTAAAATTTTCAAAATTTTCAATTAAATGAATTCAAAATCATGTTTATACATATTTATGAATGATAAAACTAGGTGTTAACACCGAAATTATTGTTACCTCGGAAAGGACATAAATTGAGAAACAGCCTAAAATGTTAGAATTCATTTAAAATGGAATAGAGGACAATAAGAAGGCAAATAAAAGAAAATAAAAGCCAAGTGTGGGAAAATTTACCAAATTATTTAAAACATATATCACATATTTTTGTACAAATAACTGAAGATACTTTTGCTTTGGACTAATCTAAACAGTTTTACCCAATTTACTGTAATATATTTGAAAGAAAGAAGGATCTACACGATGAATCAATTCCATTATTAAAAGGAAGTAAAGTCTTCCGAAAAAGAAACGCGCTTCTTGATTTAGGTCAGGAAGTTGTCGTCCAGACCAGTTGTAGAGTCTACAAAAAAACCTTGAAAAGTTTTCTCGAAAATCAGCTGGAAATCCACGGACCTCAGCATCAAACAGGGTCGCCAAGTGGTCAGACTTATCCTAACCATGAGAGGATCTGTCTCGTAAAATGGGGAGGACGCCGTGCAAATTAGCTTGATAAGACTAATGAATCAGATCCTCAGAAAGGATAATCTCCTTAAAGATCAAAAATCAGCTTTTAAGCCTGATATTACTCAATCCTTGAGATTGACTTTTAAAGATTGAGAATTACAAACTCATGGAATTCGATGATATCTAAACTCGAGCTTGAACGAGAAAATATTTTGATCAAATTATAAACCGATTTGTTTTCTGAAAACCCATTTTTAATGCATTCATTACTAGTGAATGTAGAATACTAGGAATTCACATGGAATTCATTAGGTCACCTGAACCAAATCGGGTGTTAACCGTAAGAACGGTGGTTGTATAGCATGGTCGAAGACAGGACCTTGTGCCAGACCGAAAAACTATAGGGTGAGCTTTACTATTGCTCCTATCAAGGATAGTAATTGCATCCGACACGTTATAGACCATAATTAAAAGCATGTCAGGGGACATTGCCTTAACAGTTGATTGTTCAACGCTTTCCTTTACAACCGGACGGTAGGTTACCGAAAGGTAATATACGGAGCAAGTATACTGGACGTGTTGTTTTCCCAATACAAGGTTAGCAAGTGGGTGACACAAAACCGCAAGTTTTGAGCTAAAATTTTCAAATCTGAAACCCACCAAACCCACAAAAACATTTTGCAAACACCGGTGAAGGGTTATTCCGGAAAACTTATCTAGGGTAAAAGCTAAATCGTATTTTCAAAAGATCAAATGTTTCCATAAAGATCCAATTTCCTTAAGGATCTAAATTTTTATAGTCATGTGGGACTGTAAACCACATCGTTACTACCATTGTTTATACTGCCGTATAGAAATCACTGATGTACAAAGTGTGAAGAATAAAGAAGTGATTCTAGTATTTTTATTTCAATACTATATTGCTTGAGGACAAGCAACACTCAAGTGTGGGAATATTTGATAATGCTAAAAACGAACATATATTTAATAGCATTATCCCTCAAGGAAGACAAGCTTTTAGTTGCAATTGTTCTATTTACAAGTAATATTCGTTTAAATAATAAAAGGTGAAGACAAAAGACAGATTCGACGAATTGAAGACGCAAACGACCAAAAAGCTCAAAAGTACAAAGTACAATCAAAGTGGTTCCAATTATTAATTAGAAACGTCTTAAAATTACAAGAGTACAAGACGCGAAACGCAAAATACAAGATATTAAATTGTACGCAAGGACGTTCGAAAAACCGGAACCGGGACCAGAGTCATCTCTCAACGCTCGACGCAACGGACTAAAAATTACAAGTCAACTATGCACATGAATATAATATAATATATAATTAATTCTTAAAATTAATATATATATTATATTATATATTATAAACGTTGGCAAACAAGAAAACAAACTTATGTGAGCTGGTACCTACCTCCATGCGATCGCATGGCCTGTAGGCTTATTTTCCATGCGATCGCATGGGCCACTTTTAGTGGCCACATGCCTATAAATTTCGCGGTTTTGCTCGAACTTTAACACATCTTTTTCCTTTCATCTATCAACGTATATATATTTATATTTATATTATAATTTTAATTTTAATTTTAAATTCTAATAATAAGGGTATGTTAGCGAATGTTGTAAGGGTATAAGTCAAAATTCTGTCCGTGTAACGCTACGCTATTTTTAATCACTGTAAGTTATGGTTAATTTTATTTTTAATTTAATGTCTCGTAGCTAAGTTATTATTATGCTTATTTAATGGCGAAGTAATCGTGATGTTGGGCTAAATATTAAAACTGGGTAATTGGGCTTTGTACCATAATTGGGGTTTGGATAAAAGAACGAAACTTGTGGAAATTAGACTATGGGCTATTAATGGGGTTTATATTAACTAAATGATACCTCGTTGATTTAATATATAGACTTATAATTTGACATATTTATATATAACCACATACGCTTGACTGGGTACGGTGGGCGGGATATCTATAAATACCAATAATTGTTCATTTTACCGGACACAGAACTGGATTAATAGTTAATAGACTTGTTGAAACAGGGGTAGATTACATTCAAGGGTAATTGGTGTAATTGTTAACAAAGTAGTAAAACCTTGGACTACACGCAGTCGATAACCTGGTGTATTCATTAAACAAAGTATTAAGACCTTGTTACAATTCGAATCCCCAATTAGTTGGAATATTTAACTTCGGGAATAAGAATAATTTGACGAAGACTTTCGCACTTTATGATTATGACTGATGGACTATTATGGACAAATCCGTATGGACATATCGAATAATCCAGGACAAATGACAATTAACCCATGGGAATAAACTAAAAATCAACACGTCAAACATCATGATTATGGAAGTTTAAATAAGCATAATTCTTTTATTTCATATTTAATTGCACTTTTAATTATCGCACTTTTATTTATTGTCATTTTATTTAATTGCATTTTTAATTATTGTACTCTTTATTTATCGTAATTTTATTTTATCGCACTTTTATTTATCGCAATTTCATTATCGTTATTTACTTTACGCTTTAAATTAAGTTATATTTATATTTTACATTAGGTTTTAGCTGCGACTAAAGTTTTAAAATCGACAAACCGGTCATTAAACGGTAAAAACCACCTTTATAATAATAATACTACTTATATATATTTTTGTATTTTTACAATTATAAGTTAAAACTAATATAGCGTTAAGCTTGTTTAAAAGATCCCTGTGGAACGAACCGGACTTACTAAAAACTACACTACTGTACGATTAGGTACACTGCCTATAAGTGTTGTAGCAAGGTTTAGGTATATCCATTCTATAAATAAATAAATATCTTGTGTAAAATTGTATCGTATTTAATAGTATTTCGTTGTAAAAATAATACTATTTCCTAGCACACCTTGCACACATCAATCAAACACACCAAATTTCAAGTTCATGCTAGTTACACTAAAACAACAAGATCGAGCATACAAATCATATATTCATGTTAGAATTGAGCCATAGACACTAACTAACATTTTTATAAGTCAAAAACATCAAGAACAAAGAATCTAGTGTTTTTAGAAAGTTACCCAAAAGTGATAAAGTTGGTATGGAATCGAAGAGGAAGTTGCAAGGATTCCAAATATGTAATTTGTTTTGATGTTTGATTGCTAGATTGAAAATGGATGATGAATCTTTGAATTGGTGTTTGAGAGAAAAAGTTGAAGTATTGAAAGAGAGAAGGAGGTGAATGAATGGATGAGAGTTCATGGTTGACTAGTTGACCTAGTCAAGAGTTTGGTCTCTTGGCAAGTTTAGTCCCTCAAGTTTCAAAGCGGGTGCGTGAATTACCTAAACGAGATATTTTAACACGCGTATTAACAGAAGATGTTGTAATTATATAACGGACTTTAAATAAATAAACGGAAAGTAAACGAAAAAAGGCGGGATGTTACATTACCTACTCCTTAAAAGAAATTTCGTCCCGAAATTTAAGTAGGCGTAGTAGTCGTTGTTTCTTCCTCGAGATCTTGCGTTTCCGAATCCACGAATAAATGAGGGTATTTCCTTTGCATTTGATCTTGCCTTTCCCAAGTAAACTCGGGTCCCCTTTTGGCATTCCAACGGACCTTAACGATCAGGATTCTACTTTATTTTAACTTCTTGACGGAGGTGTCCACAATTTCAACCGGTTCCTCCACAAAATGAAGTTTGTCATCAATAGTAAGTTCTTCGAGAGGAATGAAGAGTTCGGGTTCGGCAAAACACTTCTTTAAATTTGACACATGGAAAGTAGGATGAACGGAGCTCAGTTGAGGCAGAAGATCTAAACGATAAGCAACGGTTCCAACACGCTCCAAGATTTCGAAAGGACCAATATACCGCGGATTTAGCTTCCCGCGTTTCCCAAAAAGGATTACACCTTTCCAAGGTGCGACTTTTAACATTACGCGGTCACTGACTTGAAATTTGAGGTCGTTGCGTCTTTTGTCGGTATAGCTCTTTTGACGACTATGGGCCGTCCGGAGCCTATCTCGGATTTGAACGATCTTCTCGGTTGTTTCATGAATGAATTTAGGTTTGGTGATTTGTGTGTCGCCTACTTCGGCCCAACAAAGAGGAGAACGACATTTGCGGCCATATAACGCTTCAAAAGGTGCGGCGTTGATACTCGCGTGGTAACTATTGTTGTAAGAGAATTCGGCGAGAGGCAAGTGCTTGTCCCAAGCTTTTCCGAAATCGATAACGCAAGCTCGTAGCATGTCTTCCAAGGTTTGAATTATGCGTTCGATTTGTCCGTCGGTTTGCGAATGGTATGTGGTGCTCATGTCTAATCGTGTTCCCAATGCTTCTTGTAAAGTATGCCAAAATCTAAAAACAAAACAGCCATCTCGGTTGGAAATAATCTATAATGGTACACCGTGACAGGCCACGATCTCTTTAATGTAAAGTTGAGCAAGTTTCTCCATTTTGTCGGTTTCCTTCATGACTAGGAAGTGGACGGATTTGGTGAGACGGTCTACAATAACCTAAATAGTATCATAACCGCTCGCCGTTCTTGGTAGTTTTGTGATAAAATCCATCGTTATTCTCTCCCACTTCGATTGTGGGATTTCGGGTTGTTGAAGTAGTCCGGACGGTCTTTGGTGTTCGGATTTGACTTTGGAGCAAGTTAGGCACTTTCCAGCATAAGGAGCAACGTCCCTTTTAATGTTCGGCCACCAATATTGTTCCTTGAGGTCGTGGTACATCTTATTGGCACCGGGGTGAATTGAATATCTTGACTTGTGGGCTTCGTCTAAAATAAGGCTTCGTAAGTCCCCATAACTAGGCACCCAAATTCTTCCGGCGAAATATCGGAGCCCGATCTCCTTAACTTCGAATTGAGAGGTGAGGACGTTTAAGCGTTTGAGAGAGATGTTTTCATCCTTAAGAGCCTCATCTTGGGCTACCCGAATTTGGTTATTGAGATTGGTGTGGATGGTGATGTTTAAAGCTTGGATATGAAGAGGCACTGCTCTTTCTTTTCGACTTAAGGTATCGGCTACTACAATTGCCATCCCGGGATGGTAACGAAGCTCACAATCGTAATCGTTCAAAGTTTCAATCCACCGTCGTTGTTTCATGTTTAGTTGTTTTTGATCGAAGATGTGTTGAAGGCTTTTGTGATTGGTGAAGATGGTACTTTTGGTCCCATAAAGATAATGTATCCACATTTTGAGTGCAAAGACAACAGCTCTGAGTTCGAGATCATGTGTCGTTTAGTTCCGTTCATGAATTTTTAGTTGTCGAGAGGCATAAGCAATGACTTTCTTTCGTTGCATCAATACACACCCAAAACCATGTTTCGAGGCATCGCAATATACAACAAAATCATCATTGCCTAAGGGAAGTGACAAGATAGGAGCGGTGGTTAGCTTTGCCTTCAAGATTTGAAATGCGGACTCTTGTTCGGTTGCCCAAATGAATTTCTTTCCCTTGTGAGTTAATGCGGTTAGAGGACGAGCAACCAAAGAGAAATCCTTAATGAATCTACGATAGTATCCGGCGAGACCCAAGAATTGACGAATGTGAGTAGGAGTAGTAGGAGTTTCCCATTTGCTAATGGCTTCGATTTTTGCGGGATCGACTTTAATACCTTGATCACTTACAACATGACCAAGAAATTGAACTTCCTTCAACCAAAATTCACACTTGGAGAATTTGGCATAGAGTCCTTCTTGTCTCAAGAGTTCAAGCACAAGTCGGAGATGTTGTTCGTGCTCTTCTTCGCTTTTAGAATAGACCAAAATATCATCGATGAACACGATAACGAATTTGTCGAGGTATGGTTTGCACATGCGGTTCATAAGATCCATGAACACCGTCGGTGCGTTAGTGAGACCAAATGGCATTACAAGAAATTCATAACTACCATAACGAGTCCGAAAAGCGGTTTTGGAGACATCTTCCCCCTTAACCCTTAATTGATGATAACCTGAGCGGAGATCGATTTTCGAATATACACAAGATCCTTGTAGTTGATCAAAGAGGTCATCGATGCGTGGAAGAGGATATCGGTTCTTAACCGTCAATTTGTTTAGTTCACGATAGTCAATACACATTTGTAGGGATCCAACTTTCTTCTTAACGAATAAAATCGGAGCGCCCCATGGTGAATGGCTAGGTTGGATAAAACCACGATCAAGTAGTTCTTGAATTTGACTTTGTACGTGCTACGAGTGCGGCTCCTGGAATAAGATGGATTTAGAATTCTACCGGTCGATGAGGTGGAAGACCCGGCAATTCGTCGGGAAATACATCGGAAAAGTCACTAACAATTGGCACATCATCCTTATGCTTTTCGTCGATCTTGACTTTCTTAACATGGGCTAGAATCGTGAAACAACCTTTACGAAGGTATTTTTCAACTTTAAGGCAAGACGAGGTTGAGTCCGGTACAACTCTTATCGCCATAGACAATCAAGGGTTCACCATTCTCGATAGGAATTTGAATCGCTTTAAGATCACAAAGAATGTGAGATTTCATTTTGGCTAGCCAATCCATACCAATGATTACATCAAAGCTCCCTAGTTCTATAGGTATCAAGTCAATTTCAAACTCTTTACCCATTAAGTTTAACGTACACCCCCGATAAAATTTGTCGGCACTCAATAGTTTCTCGTTGGCCACTTCAATGGTATAAGTAGTATCTAGTGGGAATGGTGGAGTGCTAAAAGAATGAGTCAAAGTCTTGGATACAAAACTCTTATCGGCACCCGAATCGAATAAGCAAGAGATATAAGAATTATTGAGAAGAAATGTACCCGTGACTAGTTCATTGTCATCTCGGGCTTCCTCGGTGTTAATGTTGAAAGCTCGGCTGCGCGTATTGGGGTTATCTTTCTTCTTTGGGCATGCATTTCTATAATGACCTGTTTGACCACATTCGTAACAAGTGACCGTCTTTGGTGTATTGGGCCCCTTTCGAGCGACGGGATCGGCACTTTTACATTCGTTGGCCTTATGACCAATTCCTTGGCACCGATGGCAAATTAGCTTGCCACATTCACCAAAGTGATGCTTGTTTCATTTGTTGCAAAGAGGTAGGTTTCCGACATAACCCTTCTTGCCGTCGGAGGTGAAAGACTTCTTGGCAAAGTTGTTGTTGCTTGATTGGGGGGCTTCCCATTTTCTTTTGTTGCTACCCGACTTATCCTTGGCTTTAGGTGCCGGTACTATGATTTCGTCCACCGTTTCTATCAATTTACGGGCCATCTTCAAAGCTTCTTGATGATTAGTGGGTTTGGATGACATTACCCCGTGTTTGATGCTCTTTGGAAGACCATCCATGTAAAGTTCAACCCTTAAAGACTCGGGGTTCACAAGGTTTGGGCACATCAAGGCTAGTTCGGAAAATCGTTGATTATAGGCCTTGATATCATTTCCGACAGCTTTTAAAGTTCTTAGATCTTGTTCGAGCCTTCGGGTTTCTTCACGAGGAAAATATTCGATGATCATATTTTCCCTTAAATCGGCCCAAGAGAGGGCGTGGGCTTCATCGGTACCCACCGATTGTACATAGGTGTTCCACCAAGTGAGCGCGACACTGACGAAAGTGTGAGTGGAGTACTTGACCTCGTCTTGGTCCCGACAACCGCTTATGCTAAAGACGGCTTTGGTTTGCTCAAACCATCGGATGAGCACAACCAGTCCCCCGGTTCCATCGAAAGTGTGAGGTTTGCACCCCATGAAAGCTTTATAGGAGCATCCCTCGTTTGAATTACCGGCTCCATTGTTGTTGTTGTTGTTGTGGTTGTTGTTATTGTTATTGTTATTGTTGTTGGATGAGTGACCGGCCATGGCCGCATCCATGGCGGTGGCTATCATTCGTTGTAGAGCTTGTTCGGGAGTCTCATGGCGTTGTACCTGGCGGGGAGGCATTGTTCCTACAAAACACAAGAATATCGTTGATTAGTAGTTTCAATAATACTAACCGTGATATGGAATGAGGATAAAGAGAAAATTTTCCTTGACTCACCTTAAATTCTTTATGTCATAATGTCGGAACGTTCATATGAGTCACCGTAATATAATCCCGGTAATTATATTACCCTAATTCATATGTGCATTCAACATTATTTCACTAAGTCAAGGTGGCGCGTCAATCAAATTAAACAACGTGAGATTAAGATGGGAATAAAAGTTAGATATGAATAGAAGAGTTCGAGTATAAATGCACAAATAGTCAAGTAATTCTTACTTCAAGTCTATATGCCGGTTGTAGTCTAGACTCACTAATGTACCCTATGACTCGGGGTTAACACCAATGAACTCTAAATCCCTACAACCAATGCTCTGATACCATCTGTAGCGACCCGACAAAATCGTCATTTACAGCGCCGTCTACTTAGGTCCCGTTACGTGGTCATAAGTCTTTAAAACAACGTTTAACCAAAAAAATATGTCGCATTCATTTCAAATGTAAAGATTGTTTCAAAGTTTACAAGAATAGTTCAACCACAAGTTACGTTACTACGTTATAAGTACAAATGAAACCTATGTGACACAATTTAAAAGTAGCCAAAAGACACTCCATGTATGCATATATACTCGACATCCAATGCAAATATCAAAATAATGAGCGGAAGCATGTATCACAAAACGTTCAAGGACCTGAGAAAAACATAGAAATCTGTCAACGAAAACATTGGTAAAATCATAGGTTTAAGTAAGCAAGTAAGTACAAATGAACCACAAGATTTATATCATTGAAATAATAGTAAACCATTCTAAAATTTGTTATCACGAGCACCCAATTATCAAGGCTTAACTTTCCATCCATAGAACCCCATCACAATAGTGTTAGAACATATACTGTTTCTCGAAAATATATTTCATCCGAATAACGGTAGTGAACCGTCCGAATGAGGGTTTTTCAAACCCATATGGCCATACAACATAAGTTCTCGCTTACACCCGACAAGTGTAACTAATGATAATCGAATTGAGGATTTTTGTTCTAACTCGTATGTAGAATGTTTGTTTTCGTACTTGTGTTCACTTTGTAAAATGAAACGTTTGTGTTTTCTCATCTCAAATGTAAGTTTAAAAGAGTAAAGGTGGGACTATGATCTCACCTTGAGTGCACGAGTAATAAAGTACTTCACAAGTAAACGTGTGCAAGGACAATTGTTAGTCTTGACCTAAACAAGTAGGTTGTATCAATAACGGTAAACACGATGGGTCAAAGTTGTTCAATTAGTCATATGGCTCGTTACGACTCGATTACATATAGCATGTGAATCACGTTGCCAAGTTTCATGCATGATTCAAATATAAAAGCATGTCAGGATGATTGTATAAGTATTTGGTTAAGTTTAAACAAAAGTCAACTTTGGTAAAATCAAAGTCAACGAAAAAGTCAACACGTTCGGGTCGGGTCCCGAACTATTTTTCTGAGGTTTTTAATCATATATAAGCATATTATAACAAGTTATATGTGAATCGGAGGTGCTTAACATAGTTAGAATTAATAGGTAAATGACCAAGTGGATCAGTCCCTGCTAGTTCATTTGGACGGCGTCCAAAAGTTCTGGACGGCGTCCAGATGTGAAAGGCTGGACGGCGTCCAGATGTGAAAGGCTGGACGGCGTCCAAATCAGTATACAGATCCTGCTTGCTGAAAGTACACAAGTGCACGAACCAAAACTCAAACAATCTCAATTTATGATCCGCAAACAATCATAACATGTATCTTATTGAAATGTCCCGTTCATATCGATTATAAACATTTCATATTAATTGATTTTATTGCGAGGTTTGGCCTCTATATGAGACGTTTTTCAAAGACTGCATTCGTTTTATTTAAAAACAAACCATAACCCTTATTTTATCAATAAAGGTTCAAAAACCATAACGTAGATTATCAAGTAATGATAATCTAAAAGATAACATTTTACACACGAATATTACATATTGGTTTACAACAATATTACACATCGATTTAAATCTCCGAATGCAGTTTTTAAACAATATATTACAAGCATGCTGACTCCAATTCTTGTCCTTAAATTAGCATACAACAGCGGAAGCTCTTAATAATCACCTGAGAATAAACATGCTTAAAAGTAAAAAAAAAATGTTGGTGAGTTATAGGTTTAACCTACATATTTATCAAATCGTAATAATAGACCACAAGATTTTCATTTCCATTTTTCAATAACATGCAAACTGCATAAAAACCATTCATATGTTGAACACCTGGTAACCGACATTAACAAAATGCATATAGAATATCCCCAAAACAGAAATCCATCTGTATTAATAACTCGAAGTACTAACGCATACCATTTTCCAGTATGGGGGGAGTTAGTGCCCGTAGATCTACCTTTAGGATTCGCGTCAATTAGGGTGTCTGTTCCCTAATTCTTAGGTTACCAAGCTAAAAGGGTGATATTCGGTATTCATAATCCAACATAGAATGTAATTTCAAGTACTTGTATCTATTTTGTAAAACATTTACAAAACTGCATGTATTCTCATCCCAAAATATTAGATAGTAAAAATGGGACTATAACTCACTTTCACAGATTATCACTTCGTCGGAAAATAACACTTGGCCACTGGTCGATTCACGAACCTATAACAAATATATACATATATATCAAAGTATGATCGAAATATATTCACAATATGTTTTATTATGTTTTAACGATTTAAGTTTGTTAAGTTAACAGTTCAACGTTCGTAGTCCACAATTAGTTGTCCACAGTTAGTATTAAAGAAATAAATTAATATATATTATCTCGAATCAATCCACGACCCAGTGTATACAAGTCTCAGGCTAGATCACAACTCAAAGTATATATATTATTTTGGAATCAACCTCAACCCTGTATAGCTAACTCAAGCATTACTGCATATAGAGTGTCTATGGTTGTTCCAAATAATATATATATATGGCGTCGATATGATATGTCAAAACATTATATACGTGTCTATGGTATCCCAAGATTACATAATATATGTTAGAATACATATACAATATAAGTTAGTTAAGTTATGGTTAGTCTAGATTTGTTACAAAATTTTCGTAGCTAAAACTAGCAAATTTATCCAATTTTGTTTTACCCGTCATTTCTTCGTTTCAAATCCATTTTGAGTGATTCAAGTTGCTATGGTTTCATAATGAACTGAAATTTATGAAACTAAACAGAAAAAGTAAAAGTTTATAGTCGAAAATACAGGTTACAAGTCATTTTTTAAAGAGGTAGTCATTTCCGTCGAAAGAACGACATCTTGATGACCATTTTGAAAAACATACTTCAACTTTGTGTTTAACCATGATTTTTGGATATAGTATCATATTCATATGAAATATCATTTTTCCAGAAAACAAACTTCCAATTCAAAGATTAAGATAGTTTTTAGTTTTCTAACCCAAAACAGCCTCCGCTTTTACTACGACGGCGTATGTCCGGTTTTACGGTGTTCTTCGTGTTTTCAGATTTTAAATCATTAAGTTAGCATATCATATAGATATAGAACATGTGTTTAATTGATTTTAAAAGTTATATTATAAGGATTAACTTTGTTTGCGAACAAGTTTAGAATTAACTAAACTATGTTCTAGTGATTACAAGTTTAAATCTTCGAATAAGATAGTTATATATATATGAATCGAATGATGTTATGAACATCATTACTACCTTAAGTTTAGTAGGTAAACCTACTGGAAGTGACAAAAATTGATCTAGCTTCAAAGGATCTTGGATGGCTTGAAAGTTCTTGAAGTAGAATCATGACACAAAAACAAGTTCAAGTAAGAGTTTTACTCGAATTAAGATAGTTTATAGTTATAGAAATCGAATCGAAGTTTGAATATGAATATTAACTTGAATTAGAATGATAACCTACTATAAATAACAGAGGTTTCTTGATCTTAGATGATTACTTGGAATGGATTAGAAAGCTTGGAAGTAGACTTGTAAACCTGAAAGTATTCTTGATTCTATGAAACTAGAACTTATAGAATTTATGAAGAACACTTAGAACTTGAAGATAGAACTTGAGAGAGATCAATTAGATGAAGAAAATTCAAGAATGAAAGTATTTGTAGGTGTTTTTGGTCGTTGGTATATGGATTAGATATAAAGGATGTGTAAGTTTGTTTTCTTGTAAATAATTCATGAATGATTTATAATATTTTTTTGTAATTTTGTGAGATATTTCATGCTAGTTGCCAAATGATATTCCCACATATTTAGGTGACTCACAAGGGCTGATAAGAGCTTATCATTGAAGTGTATATACCAATAGTAAATACATCCAAAAGCTGTGTATTGTACGAGTACGAATACGGGTGCATACGAGTAGAATTGTTGATGAAAATGAATGAGGATGTAATTGTAAGCATTTTTGTTAAGTAGAAGTACTTTGATATGTGTCTTGAAGTCTTTAAAAAGTGTACTAATACATCTTAATATACTACATGTATATACATTTTAACTGAGTCGTTAAGTCATCGTTAGTCGTTACATGTAAGTGTTGTTTTGAAACCTTTAAGTTAACGATCTCATTTAATATTTTTAACCCAATGTTTATTATATCTAATGAGATATTAAATTATTACATTATCATGATATTATGATGTATGAATATATCTTAATGTGATATATATACATTAAAATGTCATTACAACGATAATCGTAACATATATGTCTCATTTCGAAATTCTTAAGTTAGTAGTCTTGTTTTACATATGTAGTTCATTGTTAACATACTTAATGATATATATAATTATCATTTTATCATGTTAAATATAGTATAACAATATCTTAATATGATACATATGTATTTAGTAAGACGTTGTTATAACGATAATCGTTATATATATCATTTCGAGTTTCTTAACTTAGTAGTCTCATTATTATGTATATAACTCATTGTTAATATACCTAATGAGATACTTACTTATCATAATATCATGTTAACTATATATATATATATATATATATATATATATATATATATATATATATATATATATATATCATCATCATCATCATATATCTTTTACAAGTTTTAACGTTCGTGAATCGCCGGTCAACTTGGGTGGTCGATTGTCTACATTAAACTCATTTCAATTAATCAAGTCTTAACAAGTTTGATTGCTTAACATGTTGGAAACATTTATTCATGTAAATATTAATCTCATATAATATATAATCATGTAAAAGTTTGGGTCACTACACTTATATCATCGGAAAGGTGTTTTGACGAGGAAAATAACTAAACACATTTTATCAATCAATTCAACATTTACAACAACTAAAATCGCATTAAATGCCCATCAATTATTACATTCAAGTTCATTAAATGCGTTTCATGATTCGGTGATCCAATTTACATATATGATATGCCGTTTCGAAGGTAATTAAACACACATTGCAACTAAACACTTGCCAACAACATTTCATAGCATTTGGTGCATCAAAAGTTCATTTTACTTCTATCAAACCCTAACCCAAAATCATAAGTTCAATAATCATGTTAGTGATGTTTTCCTAATTGATGTTAAAGCTAAGGTGTATACGAAATAGTTATATTTTTTACAAGGAAATTCTATTAAAAATTACACAAGTTTTAATTATTTATTTACAAATGGGATATACCTAAACCTTGCTACAACACTATAGGCAGTGTACCTAATCGTAGAGTAGTATAGTTTTTAGTAAGTCCGGTTCGTTCCACAGGGAGCGGGTTTATTGCACACTATATTTTTAAACAACTATATTTGTACAAAATATATATAATTATATATAATAATATATAAAAGGGGGTTTTACCGTTTAATGACCGGTTTGTCGATTTTAAAACTTTAGTCACAGTTAAAACCTAATCGTTCATTCCTTCTTGTTTTATCACCTATGTTTTTTTTTTCTTCAAAAACGGTTGCTTTTCTGAACTGTTTGCTAATCTTTAAAAATGCGTTTTTTACCCTAATTTATTATGCATGTTTATTAACGAGTTATGCACTAACCCGAACCCCTAATTTAACGTTAAGTGGGGTTAAACTTCCCCACACTTAGCTGACGACATGTGAAGTCGGTAGAATAAGTTCCACGAATTAAAATAGTGAGCCAGTTATTTACATCTCGGGTGGTGTATAATATATCAATGGGTTTAAAGTTTAGACTCACCCGATCGTCACTACTTAATTCTTTTTTAAGTGTAGCTTTTAGTAAATGGATATGCCTCTTTTCTGGTTCTTGGTCAAATGGATCGATATACACCGACATACATATTTCTATAGGGTGGACAATTCCTAACACTTCCTTTCGTTCATTCTCGGAATCAAAGTTTTCACCTCTATTACCCAATTGGGTGAAATTCGAGGTGTCAATATCTATTACAGCTTGTAGTTCATCTTTGGTAGATGACTCGTCTATTGAGAATATTGGGTTGGAAGGTTGTGGCTGGATTGAAGCAAATTCTTCTTCATTAACGGTACTTATCGGTCCCACCATTTTGGTCTCGGGGGTAAAATTTTCAATGTTATCGTTTTCCCAAGAGTACTAATTTGTCATCCTTACTTCTTCTTCATCCATAGATGGATCGATAATTTCGTCGGTTGAGGCTAATGTGTCGATATGTTGTGAAATTG
Organism: Rutidosis leptorrhynchoides; assembly: GCF_046630445.1. Taxonomy (NCBI): domain Eukaryota; kingdom Viridiplantae; phylum Streptophyta; class Magnoliopsida; order Asterales; family Asteraceae; genus Rutidosis; species Rutidosis leptorrhynchoides. The sequence continues at coordinate 421,652,499 of NC_092338.1, read as the reverse complement.
CTAAAGCTGAATAAAAAGTATCATCGGGATAATTGGTGATTTCAGAGCTCTCGAATTCATCAAAATTCGATGATATGAGATTTTCTTGCACAATACTCCTCAGATCAACAGGTGTGTAGTCTGATAGAGTTTCAGCTTGCCGGTTTACAAACTCTCTCATTTGTTCATTTTGAGCATTGAGTTCTTCGAGTTTGATTTTCATATTGTCTAATAAATTTTCAGACACGTAATTTTCCTCGTCTACTGGTTGTTGAGTTTGGAAATATTCTTGGGAATAATCCCAATTTGAATTGTATTCTTCATAATCATTCCATTCAGGTTCCGTGGGTGCGTAATTTTCTATAGGAACGTAATAATAACATTCCCATGTTGAGTGATAATCTCCACAGATTTCACAACCAGTTATTGTTTCATCATTCGTGATCCAAGATTGACCGAACGAATTGTCATCAACACTCGGTTGAGAGTATTGATTTCGTATGTCGTAAAGAGTTTCCAAAATATCTTCGAGACTTTTCATAATGCGCTTATTACCAAATTTTAATTATCCTATTAGTTATAAATATAAAAATTATATAAGTTATCAAATTAATAGACTTTTCTGCTTTTGCCCACGTTTCGAATAGCCAATAGATGCAGCAGGGAGCCAGAACCCTTTAAATCGAAAGCTCACAACTCAGCCACTAACAAATCCAACTATTACTACGAAGCAGAAAATTTGGATGTCTATCAATTTAACCACTTAAAATAATTTTTCGTTTGGAATTATTAGAGAAGAAGTAGAGAAAATTTCTAAGTCCTAAAACTAGCGTGGCGAGAAATAAGAAAGAAAAAGAAGCGCGTCGAAAAATATCGAGAAATAAAAATAAGAAAGTAGCGCGTCGTGACTTAAAAGGCACTAAAATTTTAAAATCGTCGCAGAATTCTAAAGCACCTAAAACTTAGTCTAAAGAAATAGCACTTAAGGGATTTTACGGCAAAGTCTAAAAATCTAAAAATAAAAATAAGCTACGGCAAAACTAAATTTAAAATTAACTACGAATGATAAAAATATTACGATTACACTAAATAAAAGGATACAAAATATAAAAATAAAAAGTGATAAAATTACTTATTTTTATAAAAATATTATTTTTAAATTTATTTTATAAAAGTATTAATTTATATATATAAATAAAAGTAATTAAAATTTAAAATACAATTTAATTAAAAATTAAAACTAATTATATTAAACTAATAAAGTAATTAGGGTTTAAAAATAATAATAAATAATATTACTCAGTAATTAAAGTGAAAATAGGGTTTCTGTCAGCGCGTCAGGGCGGCTCCGCGAGTCATGGAGTTTTAAGCCTGCAAACTCCGCGAGTCGTGGAGTTTTCATTTTCGGTTTTTTTTTTTTATATTGTTTTTCTAAAAATATCTATAAATATATTTATACAAAAATAAATTAAAAATATAGAGTTTCGCCGACTTCCCCAGCAGCGGCGCCAAAAACTTGATGTTAAAGCTAAGGTGTATACGAAATAGTTATATTTTTTACAAGGAAATTCTATTAAAAATTACACAAGTTTTAATTATTTATTTACAAATGGGATATACCTAAACCTTGCTACAACACTATAGGCAGTGTACCTAATCGTAGAGTAGTATAGTTTTTAGTAAGTCCGGTTCGTTCCACAGGGAGCGGGTTTATTGCACACTATATTTTTAAACAACTATATTTGTACAAAATATATATAATTATATATAATAATATATAAAAAGGGGTTTTACCGTTTAATGACCGGTTTGTCGATTTTAAAACTTTAGTCGCAGTTAAAACCTAATGTAAAATATTAAATAAATAAAAGACTTAATTTAAAGCGTAAAGTAAATAACGATAATGAAATTATGATAAATAAAAGTGCGATAAAATAAAATTACGATAATTAAAGAGTACGAAAATTAAAAGTGCAATTAAATACAAAGACAATAAATAAAAGTGCAATTAAATACAATAACAATAAATAAAAGGGCGATAATTAGAAGTGCAATTAAATATGAAAATAAAGGAATTATGCTTATTTAAACTTCCGTAATCATGATGTTTGACGTGTTGATTTTAGTTTATTCCCATGGGTTAATTGTTCTTTGTCCTGGATTATTTAATATGTCCATACGGATTTGTCTATAATAGTCCATCAGTCATAAATATAAAGAGCGAAAGCCTTCGTCAAATTATTCTTATTTCCGAAGTCAAATATTCCAACTAATTGGGGATTCGAATTGTAACAAGGTTTTAATACTTTATTTAATGAATACACCAGGTTATCGACTGCGTGTAAACCAAGGTTTTACTACTTTGTTAACAATTACACCAATTACCCTTGAATGTAATTCACCCCTGTTTCAACAAGTCTATTAACTATTAATCCAGTTCCGTGTCCGGTAAAATGAATAATTATTGGTATTTATAGATATCCCGCTCACCGTACCCAGTCAAGCGTATGTGGTTATATATAAATACGTCAAATTATAAGTTTGTATATTAAATTAACAAGGTATTGTTTAGTTAATATAAAACCCATTAATAGTCCATAGTCTAATTTTCACAAGTGTCGTTCTTTTGTCTAAACCCCAATTATGGTACAAAACCCAATTACCCCGTCTTTAATATTTAGCTCAACATCATGATTACTTCGGCTCAAATAAGCATAATAATAACTTAACTACGAGACATTAATTTAAAAAGGAGAACATAGCTTACATTGATTATTTATCGCGTAGTAGTACACGGACAGAGCTCCGACTTTAAAACCCGTAAAAATAACTTTTACATAACCCAAACTAATCTAATATAACACTAATCTATACTATATATATATATATATATATATATATATATATATATATATATATATATATATTATATTACGGAGTATTATTATTATTATGTTTTTTTAAACTCGCAGAATTCGTGGCCTTTTATAGGGATTTCTGATTTTTCAAACTCCGCGAGTCGTGGAGTTTTTGGCCTTCAAACTCCGCGAGTCGTAGAGTTTGATTTTCCAGCTCACATAAATTTGGATCTTAGCTTTGCCGACATAATATGTAAATAAATATAATATATAAATAATTTTAAGAATTATTTAAATATTATATTATATTTATGTGCATAGTTGAATTGTAATTTTTAGTCCGTTGCGTCGAGCGTTGAGAGTTGACTCATGTCCCGGTTCCGGATTTTCGAACGTCCTTGCGTATTATTTTATATCGTGTACTTTGCGTTCCGCAACTTGTACTCTTGTCATTTTTAGACGTTTCTCATCAATAAATTGAACCACTTGGATTGTATCTTGTACATTTGAGCTTTTTGGTCATTTGCGTCTTCAAATCGTCGTTTTCGCCTTTTGTCTTCGCACTTATTTATTTAAACAATTACAATGAAAATATAATACAATTACATATGAAAACCTATTATTTGGGAGGGATATTGCTATGAAATATATGTTTCTTTTTAGCCTTATCACTAATCAACCTACACATCAAAATGAAGCTAGTGATGCTAGTAACACATTTAATACATGTACTTTTAACATCTAATAACATTTAAGCAACCAAATCACAAGATCAAACACACCAAATTTCAAGTTCATGCTAGTTACACTAAAACAACAAGATCGAGCATACAAATCATATATTCATGTTAGACTTGAGCCATAGACACTAACTAACACTTTTTATAAGTCAAAAACATCAAGAACAAAGAATCTAGTATTTTTAGAAAGTTACCCAAAAGTGATGAAGTTAGTATGGAATCGAAGAGGAAGTTGCAAGGATTCCAAATATGTAATTTGTTTTGATGTTTGATTGCTAGATTGAAAATGGATGATGAATCTTTGAATTGGTGTTTGAGAGAAAAAGTTGAAGTATTGAAAGAGAGAAGGAGGTGAATGAATGGATGAGAGTTCATGGTTGATTAGTTGACCAAGTCAAGAGTTTGGTCTCTTGGCAAGTTTAGTCCTTCAAGTTTCAAAGCGGGTGCGTGAATTACCTAAACGAGATATTTTAAAACGCGTATTAACGGAAGATGTTATAATTATATAACAGACTTTAAATAAATAAATGGAAAGTAAACGGAAAAAGGCAGGATGTTACAGTTCGGGCCATCATCATTTGAAAACCATCAAGCCACTTTGTTTAAACTTGAACAAACGGGTACTGTTGCCGCATACCAAACTGAATTTGAGCGTATCAGCAATTGTGTTACTGGACTATCACCTACTGCTCTTCTTAACTGCTTCATCTCCGGTTTGAAACCCGAAATCCAGCGAGAAATTGCTACTCACCATCCCACAACTCTCCATCAAACGTATGGTTTGGCCAAGCTTATTGAAGGTAAACTCACAACAGGTCAGGCTTTACCTTCTTCCGCGGACATCGCCACCCTCACTGTTACTTCCTCATTAACAGCCCATACCACCCACCATTACCCACACCACCTAACTCAAACACACAAACCACATCCCTTCCTGTACGACGTCTTACCCCATAGGAAGTTCAAAGCCGACGTAGCCAAGGTTTGTGCTTTCGTTGCCCGAAAAAATTCTACCCTGGTCACCGTTGCAATCCACCACAATTCTTGTTTCTCGAGACATCTGAAACTCTTCCAACAACAAGTTACAACCTTGAGGACAAGGTTGAAGTTGAACCGGGGGGGTATTGATAGCATCTTGGCATGAGACAAGTCTAAGTATTGATAGCATCTGGACGTTGTTCTTTTAATTGCATGTTTTCTTTTACTGCCATGTCACTTGCATCATGGCCCATGTATTCTTTTATTTTCCAAGAAGTGGATAGTGGTGTAGGCATGCTTATTTCCATGATCTTCATATTATTAGGATAGTAAGTAGTTACAGTAGCACGTTTCCTTTTATTCATTTAGTATAAATTGTATTGCATCTTTTATTTTAAGTATGATGAATGAAAGATTGGTTTAATCCAAAAGTCTATTTCTTTCTTAATTTCTTTGGAGACTCGCCATCTCGAACCGACTTCTATCATAAGTTTTTGACATAAAAGTTGTAGAATAGATCTTTAAATAAGTAAAATTAGAAAAGGAATGTTGAATTATCCGTGCGTTCAAAGGGAAGAAAAAGGGAAAAAAAGCAATAAGAAAGGAAAAGTAAATTGATAGAATTACCTTAGGTACAATGCATGTGATGTCATTAACGGATTTTTTAAAGCCTTTCAGTCAAAAGACTATCCACGCGAAATTGTCAAACGATGAGGACTGTTCGTGCAAGAAATATTTTTTAGACCGAGCGCGTAATCTATACGAAGAACTGTTCTAATTATGTCTTAAGGAAATGGTCAAATATGTGTGCAACGGAGTTGATGAACAATATTAATATTATTGACTAATAACGTTGATTTTGATTTAATAATAATAAAATAACGCAATAAAAATTATAGTAGTAATAAAAATTCAAGATTCAAAGACATAGATGAATTCCTTCGTGCAGCCAAACCAAATCCGATTTCCCGGCGATCTTTGTTACTTCTCCGGCACAAAAAGAATTCCCTTCGTAATTTGGTCGTACTACTCGTAATCTTCTATTAACCGTCTAAAATTCCTTAAGTCAACTCCCAATCTTCCCCAAAATCAAACTCAAAACCCTTAATGTCTGATAACGTACCTTTCGATATTCAAATAGGAATCATCAAATTGCTTCCTATCAAATCGTTGATTCGATTCAGACAAGTTTCAAAATCATGGAAGTCATTAATCGATAGCTCTGACTTTATCGCCAATTACCACTTCAGCAACGCTCCGTTGCAGCACCATGTACTTGTAAGGTACGTTGATTCAGAATATGAAACATATAATTCAATTGTGGATGATGATGATAATTTTCTCCTAAACAAGACCCCCCTAATTGTTCCCTCAGATGTTAGCCTGCTTGGTAAGTTTCCAAATATAATAGGTACCTCTCAGGGTGTGCTCTGCTTGTCGGTTTTGGGGTTTGTCCTCGTACTAGTGACCCTAAGCTTGTCAAAATTACTTATAATTCAAGTTGGCTAATTAAGCCGGAAGAATGCATCCCTTCGCAAGTTGAGATTTTTAATTTAAGTTCGGGGTGTTGGAGGAGTTTGTCTAAGAACGTGCCCCGTAAAACAATCAAACCGACATGGAACCAAGTATGTATAGATAAGTTTATTTATTGGGTTGCCACTGATAGGACTTGTGTGGGTCAAACGATACATACGAAGAGTTTGATATTGTCTTTTGATATTACAACTGAAGAGTTTGCAGAGATAGAGCTTCCGAATAATTTGGCATACGTATATAACGGTTTCTTGCATTTATTTAAATTACAAACATCTCTTGTTGTGCTTGAAACCAAGTATACCGAAACACAAGAAGAGTATTGTGTATGGAGGATGGAGCATGGGGTTCCAAACTCGTTTACTAAGCTATTCCTTATTAAGTCACCACTTGAATCATTGCAAATAGAAAAGGTACATGACTTAAGGAAAACTGGTGAACCTATCATCGAAATGTTCTTTGATTACAGTTATGTACAAAATGCAATTTTTGTTTATGAACCCAAGTCAGAAGAAATTAATGATACTGGGATTGCTGGCGGTGGGTATGAATGCTTAGCGAAATCATACATCGAAACATTGCTATTGCTTGATCAATAGTAGAGTGGAGAATCAATCAAGATATTGGTAACATTTCAAAGTGTAAAATGATCATTATTATAAAATGCATTGTACAATACATGTATCTTAATTCTTATAGCAAGTTGTTGATGCTTTTAAAATCCAAAAGCAACATTTGCAGCTGTTGAGAGCCCTCCCTGTATGACACCGTAGTGATGGATCGTACTACTAAAAGTTGCCATATGGTGAGCCATAGGGGTTCAGGCCTGGTTGACCCAAAATAATAAACGTTATTTACTCTTTTAACAACCATCTGATCTCACCCATATCAACCTATTTGGACCCGTTGTTACTTACAGAGATTTGGATTCTTAAAGCTGACCATTTTTACGCATTCTTACTCATACCAGTTACATCTTCTTTTCTACAATATTAAATTGCAATAAAGAACATCACATTTGAGTCTTTGATAATCTTCTTCTTTACTTCTGAGTTCTAATTGATGCTATCGAGTGTACTGTTGCAATAGTGATTATGTGATTATGATGAAGAATTATGTTAAAAATTTTTGAGTACGACGATTTATTATCTAAATAAACAATGTTTTAAAAGCCTAAATAGTTGCAACAAAACTTACAGTTCACATGTTTTAAAAGCCTAAATAGTTGCAACAAAACTTACAGTTCACATTTCTGTGGCACCAAGTGATTAGTCATCTCATATATAACTTCAAAAGCCTAAATAGTTATGCATCTTTGTTAAAGGTTATAAACTGATACTCCGTACTCTAGTAACAAGTAAGAAAATCTAGCATGATCATACTGTAACAGTTTAGCCTTTACTAGTGCAATTATATATGGCAAGTATAAATTAATGCATAATCATACTGAAACAGTAGCCTTTAGTAATTGAATGCATCATTTATATATGGAAAGTATAAATTAAAGCATGATCATACTGAAATTGATGGAAATTCATTTCAATGTGGATCTGTTTCATAGATTGACACAATTTATTTTCAATCTCATACACAAGAATCTAATGCAGTTATAAGGAACAGCATAAGAAATACTAATAAGTAGTATAACATATGTTTTCACATTTAAGATTATATAAACAAGATTAAAAAAAACACTGCAAAAGGGTTCAAACGTCGACACACAGATCACGGATGATCTAAAAAGTTATGGAAAATACTAGCAGAGTTGAAACAACCTAAGAGACTGGCAACTACAGGTTGCTCATCAACGACTAAAAAACAAACAAGTTTTCGACTTGTATTTCAGTCACAAACTAATCAAACCCAAACGTCGTCCAAAATGAAGTTAGCCGGCTGGTGGGTTCGAGCCACATTGCCATATTTTGATGTGCCATACTTCTTGAACACTGAAACATGTTTTCCTGTGCCTGATTTCTGGTGTAGACAGACCATCATCTTCGCGCATTCCCTGAAAAAAAAAGGCAAATTTTCCAATAAATAAATATAATCAGTTCAATATTAAACATAGTAGAGTTATGCAATACACATGATGTAAAAACAGTTTGGTTAATAAAAGACTCCAATACAAACCTTCCTTTGAATTCCAGCTATGCATAAAGGTAAGCAATAAAGATTTTAATTCAAAACAACTTTTACAATCCAGTTATGTGTAAAATCACCAAAAATGGGAACAATAATCTTTCAAAATGTATTCATAACACCATGTTAAAATTAGAGTAAACTATATAGGACTATAAAGGTGTAGTCTTTTTATGTTAAACTGGAACAGAACTTACAATAAGTCATGATCGGTATAGTTTGAATAATGTTGACTTTTCTTGGTCCACTGTTTTGATCTGTTAAGAGTACATCCAGCAGTGTAAACAGCAGCTGCTGCAAGTAGTGAAGGCGGGAACTTGAGCATTTCGTATTCCACTAAGCACATATCAACCAAGTAAAACGATAGTAGCTCCCACTATATTCAAAACGAGAACATCCATCAGAAAATAAATAAAAAATATATAAAATAAAAGAATTCGGAAAATAACAAAAAACTCGTATTAGACCTCTTTGTTGGATTCTGCGGCTTTAAGGAACCTCTTGACAAACACATACTGAGTTGGAACTGAGAGATTAAATTGAAGTGTATTAACCATTTCCTTCTCCTGTTAACATCAATTGTCAACAAATATGAGTTTTTTAAGGAACAAATTAATAAAATCGGACAATATTATTGTTAGTCTAGTGATATTACCATAACGAGGACTTCGTCTCGTGTGTACGCTTTATCTGAAATGACAATAAAGTCCTCAACAACAGGTACAGAAACTTCTTCATATTTACATGCTAAAAGCATGGCTGTTACTCCAACAAGCTGAAGTTTCTTTCTTGATAAAGTTTGACGTTCCAAGAATCGGTCAATGAGGTTGACCGTTAGATATAAGGTCTCTTCCATCAGTTCAAATTTGTAATGAACCTGTTGTACATTTCATTATTTGATTAATTAGGAGATCAGAAACTACTTTAAACTTACTTTATTTAGGAATTGTAATATGATTAAGCAGTTTTAACCGGTGCACATAATTTATGTACCTCAACTAGCCAGTCAACAAGAATGGTTCTCATCCTGTCTGTTATGTCATGTTGCTGTTGTACCATGTACGTAGGTGAAACGCAGCTCAACATCTGCAGTTTTTTTGCTAGTTTAGAACAATTGATATGCAAAACAATACGGTATCTTCAAAAGTGTTGGATTACAATTGATTTGGACTGCCTAACAGGTCAAATCAGGTAATTTGGTACACGATGGGTTGACCTGTTTTATGAGTTTTTATGCTTATAAAAAAAGTTTGAAGAACAATCAACCCATTTCAACCATTTCCAACTAAGAAGCATAAAAGATTTGACTTTACCCATTTCAATAAAATGATCTATGAATTTTATGTTTTAGCTCCATATCTTGACCAACCCGTTTGACCTGTTTATGAAGATTTATGCTTTAAAATGCAATTGGGACAACCCATTTGACCCAATCCAACTTTTACTAACCCATTTGACCTGTTTATGAAGATTTGGGCTTTAAAATACACTTGGGACAGCCCCATTTGCACTCCATATTTTGACCAACTTATTTGATCCATTAGTGATAACACATAACCTGAATCATCCCATTTATAGGCAAATGGGTTGAAATTTCTTCTTATAGATTTTATAAAATCATACGATCTGCTAAATTATTTTAAATAATGCTGTTTTATTATTTCCCTTTTCTAAATTATTATTTAATGCAAAATTATTGATCTTAGCCGAATTATCAACATAGAAATTACCTCCTGTTTGCGGTAGTGCGCGTAAATCTCGTCAGCATACTCGGCGACTGCAAGTGGATCATTTTTCTCAGCTTCATCAATGTCCAATGCTAGTTCATCATATACATCTTCATCCTACCATACAAATTTGACACATTAGACTGATTAACTTTATTAAAATACAAAATTATTATTAGCTCAGAACATAATCGAACTACCATCTTATCGATTTCCTCCAGCATAGCTTCTGTGTGTTGCACAAACATAGGTTCATTAAAATCATCTTCAGCATCAACAATCTTCAAGTCCCCTTCAACAACATCTGGGATTGGTTGGATTTTTGCCTTCTTACCCTAAAAAAGTTCATGTATATTTCACAGCGTCAGGTTAACCGTATACTTATCTCATATGATTCAGATTCATAAAGGTTGTAAAAAATGCAGCTTAAAAAAGTCAAACAGGACATACTGTTAAAGAAAACCCCAAATTCTGTACAAAACATACAACCCTTCAATTCACATAAATTTTATTTTTGTCTTTATATAATAACCTCTACAAGTCTACCTATTTGGATTTGTGTTTATATTTACCATTTTTGACTGATCTTTTGCCAATTATAAGATAAAGAAATACAGTACACGAACGGTGTATACCTCTGGCACAGGCACTAGTGGTTTGCAGGTGACTTGTGCACTAAAATTCCTGCAAAAAACAGAAAAATTTGAGAGTGCATTAAAGATTTGATTTCAGTATATCCAAACACACAATATACAGAAAAAAGTGCCTGTTACCGACCTTGTAACGGGTCGACGAGCCGGAACAAGTGGTTTCTTAACAGGAATTGATTTTTTTCTAAAAAACAAATACAAAGATGACACAAATCAACATGGGTAATTAAAAACACTAAAGATCATTGATAAAACCTCATAATACTTAAAATATGGAGAAAGAAAGAACAAGTTGAATTTTATTTTACCCATTATTAACAGCATAAGGGTATGCAGGTGTAACTCTGATGATGTTCTTGTTTATCTCACTTAGTGCCCTTCTATTATTACCAACTGGGACACCTGATTTCAAATTCGCAGCCTTTGTTCCTTCTACTCCTCCTGAAATACATCAAATTTTCAAATTTAATTAGGGTTTTATATGTTATATTTGTGTTCACTCACAAATTTCATCAAACACATCATACAAATTCAACATCATATCATATAAAAATATAAAATCAAGATTAACTGAAATAAAGAACTTACAATAAATCATTGTTTAATGTTTACCTTGTGTTTTTGTAGAGCGGATTACATCTGTCACGTTCTCCTTTCTTCCAGCCATTATACTGTCTACATTCAATCAAAAGCCCCAAAAGAATCAATAAAAAAAAAAAAGAAAGATAGAAGAAACCCATTAATCTTAAACATTAAAGATGAAAATTTTCAATTTAAAAACAAAAACCCATTTCTCAGATAGTGATTTAAATCAATAAACATAACAGAAACGAATTAATTTAATCAAGAAATAAACAAAACCCTAAATCAAGAACTAACCTTTATCACAGAAAACTCCAAATTCTTCGAACTAAATCAAAATTAGTACACAAAAGAGAGAGATTAACACAAAAACTTCATTCAAGTCGAATCAATTGAAGTAAATCTTGACTCTCTCTCTCTCTCCCTCTTTCTCTCTCTTTATTTCTACACAGATTGTTGAATGAAAATTGATCCGTTAAAAGGGTGGGTGTGAATGTGAAATCGGTTAAAAGGGTATTTTAAAGTTTTAATTGTGGGTTAGAAATCGAATCATAATGAGCGGATTTATGTCCGGCTCTATTTCCAGAATTCGTTCATTTGAAATTAACGGCTAGTTATTTGCAGCCGTTGGATCTTTTGGATCGTATTGTGTTCGTTGTTTTTCAAAAGATACCCCTCAACTTTTATTCTTATTACCATTTTGATCTAATAGTCAACAAACTTTACATTTGTTTAATTAAAAAGAAACCTTTATCTTTATTCTTTATTTCATATTCATATAAATAATAATAATAATAATAATAATAATAATAATAATAATAATAATAATAATAATAATAATAATAATCTATACATTATTATAAAGCGCGTGCCAATAATCCTACGTGTCAATTTCTCAATTAATCTGATTTAAATTTGCACGCGTGTCAATTTATCAATAAAACTGAATTAAATTTGCACACGTGTCATTTTCTTAAGTAAACTGAAATAAATAAAATTTCTCAAATAAATTTTTATATATAGGTTGAAATTTAGTTGCCAAATTTATCATGGAATTCAAAGATATTCAAAGATTATATATAAAAGATTAAATATAAATATTACGTTTCATAATCTAATATTAATATTAATATAAATATAAATTTGATTTGTGGAATTTTCCCAATATCGTTTCCATATAAAACAACTTACGGATTATTATTAAGTTTGTTTAATAAATTTAAAATTAAATAAGGATAAGAATTAAATAATAGAATTTGCCATTTGATTATTCTGTTGTTTAATAATCGAATTTTAATCTATTACGGAGTATTATTAATAATCCATAAACAACTTACAGATGATTATTAAGTTTGTTTAATAAATTTAAAATTAAATAAGGATAAGGATTAAAAAAATAGAATTTGCCATTTGATTATTCTATTGTTTAATAATAGAATTTTAATCTATTACGGAGTATTATTAATAATCCATTTATCGTTTCCATATAAAGTGCGTGCCAATAATCCTACGTGTCAATTTCTCAATTAATCTGATTTAAATTTGCACGCGTGTCAATTTATCAATAAAACTGAATTAAATTTGCACACGTGTCATTTTCTTAATTAAACTTAAATAAATAAAATTTCTCAAATAAATTTTTATATATTGGTTGAAATTTAGTTGCCAAATTTATCATGGAATTCAAAGATATTCAAAGATTATATATAAAAGATTAAATATAAATATTACGTTTCATAATCTAATATTAACATTAATATAAATATAAATATAAATTTGATTTGTGGAATTTTCCCAATATCGTTTCCATATAAAACAACTTACGGATTATTATTAAGTTTGTTTAATAAATTTAAAATTAAATAAGGATAAGGATTAAATAATAGAATTTGCCATTTGATTATTCTGCTGTTTAATAATCGAATTTTAATCTATTACGGAGTATTATTAATAATTCATAAACAACTTACAGATGATTATTAAGTTTGTTTAATAAATTTAAAATTAAATAAGGATAAGGATTAAAAAATAGAATTTGCCATTTGATTATTCTATTGTTTAATAATAGAATTTTAATCTATTACGGAGTATTATTAATAATCCATTTAATGATATAATTTTATTAAGAAAAATATCTAAATTTTCATTTAAAACAACTTACAAAGTATTATCTAATTTGTTTAATAGATTTAAATAAGCAAAATATCTATATATTTAACGGGCTCATAAAACTATCTATCTATACATTTATCTATATATCTATATCTATAATATATATAATATATAATATATAATATATAATATATAATATATAATTCTTATGTTTTTTAAAATTAAGTCAACGATTTTTAAATACGCTAATCATTCAATACTATAATATGTACATTTTTTTCTGCTCATTAACAGTTCTGCAACGCACAAATTTAAAGTGTGATATTTACATTGATTCAGAATATGAAGGTACGTTGTAAGGTACGTTGATTCAGAATATGAAACATATAATTCAATTGTGGATGATGATGATAATTTTCCCCAAAACAAGGTCCCACTGATTGTTCCCTCTGATGTTAGCCTACTTGGTAAGTTTCCAAATATAATAGGTAGCTCTCAGGGTGTGCTCTGCTTGTGTGTTGTCCCACAAATATCAGTAGATTTTACGCCATTTTCTTCTGAAACGAATACATTTGTTTTATGGAATCCTACGATTAGAAAATCGGTCCGTATTGTCATGCCTAATGCATTAAACAATTTGGAATTTCAAACCGTTGTCGGTTTTAGGGTTTGTCCTCGTACTAGTGACCCTAGGCTTGTCAAAATTACTTATAATTCAAGTTGGCTAATTAAGCCGGAAGAATGCATCCCTTCGCAAGTTGAGCTTTTTAATTTAAGTTCGGGGTGTTGGAGGACTTTGTCTAAGAACGTGCCCCGTAAAACAATCAAACCGACATGGAACCAAGTCGGTATAGATAAGTTTATTTATTGGGTTGCCACTGATAGGACTTGTGTGGGTCAAACGATACATACGAAGAGTTTGATATTGTCTTTTGATATTACAACTGAAGAGTTTGCAGAGATAGAGCTTCCGAATAATTTGGCGTACGTATATAACGGTTTCTTGCATTTATTTAAATTACAAACATCTCTTGTTGTGCTTGAAACCAAGTATACCGAAACACAAGAAGAGTATTGTGTATGGAGGATGGAGCATGGGGTTCCAAACTCGTTTACTAAGCTATTCCTTATTAAGTCACCACTTGAATCATTGCAAATAGAAAAGGTGCATGACTTTAGGAAAACTGGTGAACCTATTATTGAAATGTTCTTTGATTACAATTATGTACAAAATGCAATTTTTGTTTATGAACCCGAGTCAGAAGAAATTAATGATACTGGGATTGCTGGCGCTGGGTATGAATGCTTAGCGAAATCATACATCGAAACATTGCTATTGCTTGATCAATAGTAGAGTGGAGGATCAAGATATTGGTAACATTTCAAAGTTTAAAAATGATCATTGTTATAAAATGCATTGTACAATACATGTATCTTAATTATTATAGCAAGTTGTTGATGCTTTTATTATCCAAAAGCAACATTTACAGCTGTTGAGAGCCCTCCCTGATTGACACCATAGCTATGAATCATACTACTAAAAGTTGCCATATGGCGAGTCATACGGGTTCAGGCCTGGTTGACCCAAACTAATAAACCTTATTTACTCTTTTAACAACCATCTGATCTCACCCATATCAACCTATTTGGAATCGTTATTACTTACAGAGATTCAGATTCTTAAAGCTGACCATTTTTACCCATCCTTACCCATACCAGTTACTTCTTATCTACAATATCAAATTGCAATAAATAACATCACATTTGAGTCTCTGATAATCTTTGTCTTTACTTCTAATTGATGCTATCGAGTGGACTGTTGCAATAGTGATTATGTGCTTCATTGAGTGTCTATGTTTATGATGAAGAATTATGTTAAAAATTGTGAGTACGACGATTTATTATCTAAATCTAAATAAACAACGTTTTAAAAGCCTAAATAGTTACAACAAAACTTGCAGTTCACATTTCTGTGGCACCAAGTCATTAGTCACCTCATGTATAAAAGCCTAAATAGTTACGCATCTTTGTTAAAAGTTATAACTGATACTTCGTACTTGTAATCTAGTAACAAGTAACAAAATTGAAGCCCAAACTACCCAACTTAATGAAGCCCAAACTACCCAACATAATGTAGCCCAAGCCTCTCATCATAATGAAGCCCACCTTAATGCACCCCAAGCTATCCCCTCTCCTACCCAACTACCCACCCCACATGAGCCCACCACTCTACCCAATTACCCTCCGACTGATCCAAGACATATTACTCCACCTATTTTTAACAATCAACCCAAAATCCATAAGATAACCCAATTCCCACCCCCTCACCCTTCACGCCTTCATTCTGACCCCATTCCACCCACTGCAAATGCTCTAGACGTGAACCCTATCTCTCACCAAACACTCAAAGATGAAACAATCCTTCCAACCAAACCTACTACAGAGAATCAAAGCTCAACCTTACCTCCACGTTTGGACCAAAAAATAAAACCCACAAAAGCTCTGAGACACTCCAGTGCAAGATATAAACCTACAACTTCTCGAATTCTCCACTTCAAACACCTTGCAAGAGTCACCCCCAAACAGAAAAAACAGGCTGCAGTTTCTTCATCTTTTAAAACCAAGAAGAGAGCTTCAAAAGATTCACAGACTTCCTCAAGCAGCATAGGACTAAAAGAATTTGGAGATAAAATTGGAGTTCACTGGGAGGAACCACCCCAGTAAATTATGCATCAATTCCAACCTCGTAAAGTCCATATCTTTATGAAGATTCTCTGAATGAATATTCGTGGTTTTCGTGGGAAAGATAAAGGTGAATCTAAGATAGGCTGGTTCCGAAGAATTCGCTTAAAAGAGTCCCCTGATATCGTTCTGATTCAAGAATCCAAGTGTGGCATAGTAGACGACAAGTGGATTGAAACAATCTGGGGATCCTCTAATTTCAAGTTCGTTCAAAAACCTAAAGTTGGTAAATCGGGCGGCATGCTAATGATTTGGGATCCTGATGTGTTCTTGGTCGAAGAGGCTGTTGAGCAGCAAAATATCCTAGCAATCAAAGGCAAGTGGATTGGAAGGAACAATGTCACGGTAGTAGTTAATTTATATGGTCCACACAAAGAAGGCGACAAAAAACAGATGTGGGAAATCCTTGAGAAGCTGATTAACTCGTCGAATGTTGAATGGGTGCGCGGCGGTGATTTTAACGAGGTTAGAAGCGAAGAAGAAAGACAAAATTGCTTATTTAATGAGCGATGGGCAAAGATGTTCAACTCCTTCATTAATGATAACAACCTGATCGAGATTCCTCTACTTGGTAAAAGGTTCACGCGTATTTGTGACAATGGGAAAAAATTCAGCAAGCTAGATCGATTCTTGGTAAATGATAAATTTTTACAAACTTGGGGCGAAGTGTCTGCGACAGCCCTAGATTGTAACACATCTGACCATTGTCCAATCATCATTCGAAACGGATCGGAGGACTTTGGTCCAAAACCCTTCAAGTTTTTCGATATTTGGTTGGAATCGGAAGAAGCTGAAAAAGTCATAACCGAAGCTTGGAGTAAAGAAGTATTCGGACTTAGAGCAGATTGTAACTTCAGGGACAAGCTCAAGAATGTAAAGGATGCATTAAAGTCCTGGAGCAAGTTTAAATACGGGACGATTGACAAAGAAATTGAATCTCTGAAAATGCAAACCGTGGCCTTAGAAGAAAAGGCAGACAGTGGTCTGTTAACAGAAGCTGAGAGGGAACAATGGCTTCATTGTAGGGTCGGTTGGCTGAAGAGGGAAAAGGAGAAAAGCGAGATGTTAAAACAAAAAGATAGGTCGAAGTAGATAACGGATGGTGATGATAAAACTGCTTTTTTCCATGCTGCTGTTCGTAGAAAACTCATTTGCACTAACATCAGAGGCCTACACATCGAGGGTATTTGGGATGAGAAACCTGGAAACATCAAAAATGAAATTTTCAAGTTCTACAGCAAAATGTATGAGCAAGATAAACACTCGCAACCGGATTTCAACTCCTTGTCTTCGCTGAGCTTTAATTCCATCAGCCCCGACGAAGCATCCATGTTAGAATCCGAGTTTTCAGAATATGAGATTTGGCAAGCTATCAAAGAATGTGATCCTTCGAGCGCCCCAGGTCCCGACGGTTTTAACTTGAACTTCTATAAAAAGTTTTTTGGGCTAATCAAGGAAGATTTGAAAAAGGCACTACACTGGTTTTGGGAAAAGGAAACCATCTCAAAAGGTTGTAATGCAAGTTTTTTAACATTGATTCCGAAGAAAAAAGTTCCAATGGGTTTAGGGGACTATCGACCAATAAGCCTTATTGGGAGCTTCTATAAGATAATAGCGAAGATCTTGTCAAAAAGACTACAAAAGGTGATCCATCAGCTCATTGGCATGGAGCAAAGTGCCTTCTTGAAAGAAGGTACATCTTAGACGGTGTCCTAATTGCAAACGAGCTAATTGATTAGGTAAAACGCAACAAAAAGAAATGTGCAATCTTCAAAGCCGATTTTCAAAAAGCTTTTGACAGCACCAATTGGAGTTTTTTTATTCAATATTCTCGAAAGAATGGGTTTCGGTCAAAAATGGAGAAGGTGGATTAAAGCGTGCTTAGAATCGGCTTCGGTCTCGGTTTTAGTTAACGGGTCTCCCACCGAAGAATTCTCCCTTCATCGAGGGATTCGACAAGGAGACCCCTTATCCCCCTATCTTTTCATTATAGTGGCGGAAGGATTGAATGCATTCATCAACCGATCCCTTCAAGCGAATCTCATTAAAGGAATTGAAATCGGGAAAGATAAAGTCGAAATCACTCACCCTCAATATGCCGACGACACAATCATATTCAGTGAATGGAACAAAAGAAACTTGAGGAATGTGTTTAAGGCCCTAAAATGTTTCGAAATTTTCTCGGGGCTAAAGGTGAACTTCTCAAAGAGCAATATCTATGGTCTAGGAGTCCAAAAGCATTTAGTAGACCAAATTGCAATCTCTCTTGGTTGTCAAGTGGGAAACTTTCCATTTTCTTACCTCGGACTTCCGATTGGAAAAAAGATGAGTAGCTCGAAAGAATGGGAACCCTTCATAGAAAAGTTTAACTCAAGGTTAGCGGATTGGAAAGCGAAATCGATTTCATTCGGGGGTCGTTTAACCCTAATTAAATCGGTCCTTAGTAGCCTACCTTTATATGCCTTCTCCCTATTCCGTGCTCCATCAAACGTCATCAACACGCTCGAAGGTATGCGCCGTAATTTTTTTTGGGGCGGGTCGGGTGATTATTCTAAAATAGCATGGGTAAAATGGGAAAAGATTCTTCTTCCTTATGAAGAGGGGGGGTTTAAACATCGGGTCTCTAAAAGCTAAAAACGTGGCATTATTGGGGAAATGGTGGTGGCGTTTTCACAATGAAAAGAACGCTCTTTGGGTCAAAATAATAACAAGCATATATGGGCGGGATGGGGGGTTGGGCAACAATACCATCTCCAATGATTCGGGAATGGGAAAAATCTGGAAAAACATCAGTGGTGTTGGTCCCTATATAGATTCATTAGGTATTAGCTTCACTAATTCTTTTGTGAGGAAAACTTGCAAGGGTGACAATACTAGGTTTTGGTTGGATACATGGCTGAACAATCTCAATCTTAGTGAAAAGTTAGGTAGACTTTTTCGACTAGAACAAGACAAAGAGGCTCTGGTAATGAACAGGTTCTCAAAAGACAGCAACTCAAGCAAATTCACATGGAATTGGACACGTAATCCCACGGGTAGAACCAATGACGAACTCACTGATCTCACGGCCTTATTACACGCTTTCAACTTCCAAAACGGGTCTTCAGACTCTTGGGCCTGGGCGCTGCAATCAAATGGATTCTTCACAACTCAAGTCCTCTCCTCTCTAGTTGATTCCAAGCTCCTGTACAGTTCTACTCCACAAAAAGCTACTGATCGATTATCCTTTCTTCCACAAAAGCTCGGCATTTTCATTTGGAGGGTAAAGCAACATAGACTCCCGGTTAGAGTGGAGTTAGACAAACGAGGAATTGATTTGGATTCGGTACGTTGTCCGGTGTGCAATGACGGTCTAGAAACTGTCGAACATGTTTTCGTCCATTGCTCCTTCGCTAAAGAATTGTGGTCCCGGGTATTTCAATGGTGGAATGCAGGTAGGTCGATGTATGCAAACTTGGATGAGATGTTCCAAGGCATCCATGGTTCTGTCCACTCATCTCAAGCTTCATCCCTTTGGAAAGCGATCGAATGGGTGTGCGCCTACTCAATTTGGCAAAAACCGAAACTCCATAATGTTCCAAAAGAAAAAACCAAATAGCGTCATGTCCCTTAACGAAATTCAAATCAATGCTTTCGAATGAATCTCAAAGCGATCAAGGAAGCTAAATCTTGTTTGGAACCAATGGCTTCTCAACCCTATTAGCTTCGATGATCATGGCTAATGGTCCAAATTTAGTCCTTTGTTCTCGATAGTCACTGTTGTAATTATCATGTTATAGTCTCAAGTTGTGAGGCAAGCATGATCTTGCATGCTTCTGTTGTAATCTTCTTAATTTTAATAAATAGTTTGGTGCCTTTCAAAAAAAAAAAATAAAAAAAAAAAAAAAAATCTAGCAGTATAAATATATGAAGGTATAATTAATAAGACCACACCCAATGGTTAGTCTTTTTTCAAGTCTTTTTTATTTTATATAAAGACACAATAAGTACAATGGAGTCTTTCTATGTCATTTTTATGAAAAAAATTGATCTAGTCCTTTTGAGAAAGTAAAAAGACGCACTGCAAAAAATTGAGTGGGGCCATTTTTTGGTATCTTATTTAATTTGTCCATATATCTAACTTTATATATTATATATTTAAATAAATAATATGGCATGCAAATAGCTTTTTTTATCGAATGGTAAAAATAATACATATCCTGATTACAATTGTCTATATATAGATATAGTCCCTCAATTCTCATTCACACTTCTCATAGTCTATTTTTATTTCTTTACTCAATTCAGATAATTTTAGTCTCTTTCTATTTTAGTCTCTGTTTTGGTCTCTTTTTAGTTATTCACAATTTATATTACCTTAAATGGATCATAACGAAAATTATGATAACGTCTCAGATTCAAGTGAAGATTCTAATATTGAAGATATCAATGCACTAAATACTTGTTTCAGTCCAAATAATACGCTTAATATCATACGGGTGTTGGCACAAGATGTGCCCGAACCCTCACGACCAAGAGCAACTAGAAGGTTTATACCTCGAGACCGTGTAGGCGCTGGCCAACGTTTGTGGCAAGACTACTTTGCCGACACACTAACTTTTCCAGAAGATTACTTTCGTAGGCGATTTCGAATGAGAAAGTCATTATTTATTAGTATTTTTCAAGGTATATTATCTTTCTCTCAACTACCCTTACCCGAATACTTAAGTTTTTTTCATCAAAAGCCAGATGCTACTGGTTTTCTAGGTTTTAATATTTTTCAAAAGTGCACGTCCGCCATTCGCCAATTAGCATACGGTTGTGCCGCTGATGCATTTGATGAATACTTACACATGGGTCAACAAACTCAATATGATTGCTTGGAAAACTTTTGTAAATGTGTATTCATTTATACTCAACCGAGTATTTAAGAAAACCAACACTACAAGATGTCCAACGTCTACATGCTAAACATCAAGAATTACATGGTTTTCCGAGGATGCTTGGAAGCATCGATTGTATGCATTGGCCCTGGAAAAATTGTCCGGTAGCATGGAAAGGTCAATACACGCGCGGTGATTAAGGGCGTCCCACAATCATGCTTGAAGCGGTGGCTTCATATGATTTGTGGATATGGCATGCTTACTTTGGACCAGTTTGTTCAAACAACGACATCAATGTTCTTAATCAATCCGATTTGTTCAGTGACTTACTACATGATAGAGCACCCGAAGTCAGGTATCACGTGAATGGAGTTGAATTTAAAAAAGGATATTACCTTACAGACGGAATTTATCCAGAATGGGCGACACTTGTTAAGTCGTTTAAATGTCCGATTGAACCAAAGTCTAGAAGGTGCGTCTAATCCGAACCTTACCGGGTTTGAACATTTATTCCGAAATGACACCATTCGTCGTCCAGAAGGTCGTCATTCGGCTCGAAAGAGCCAACGAAGTTCGGGTTCGTCGGATGCTTCGTCCGGACGGTTCAGTGAGGATTCCATCAACAAAATTGTTGAATCCACTATAATTCAACAAAAGAGTATTGAAACAATTGTAGAGGAGTCGAAGAAACATACCGAGCTCGCAAAGAAACGCACTGAGATGGCGAATAAACGAGTGGAGCAAGAAATGCGCCTTAATGCGTTTAAGTTTCTCGCAACACCAATACCGGACAACATACCACTCGAAAAACGGGAATTGCTCTTGAACGCGAGGGAGGAACTTAAAATGGAATATGCTCCACAATTCCAACTACGACCGTCACAACCCGATAACTAGTAGTTTACTTTGTATTGTTAAATAATTTATAGGGTGTACTGTTTTAATTTTATGTAATGTTTTTAATATTAATTAATGTAATATTTTTAATTTTATATTGATGTAATGTTTTTAATTCTAATTGATATAATGTTTATATTTTTTTTAAAGTTATTTTTAATAAATAATGATGGGTCCCAGTTTTTCTGAAAAAGTATGTAATGGTTGGTAGCATTCAGTCTTTTTCAGTCCTTTTAAAGAAGTGCTGAGGTGGCGCTGAGGTGGCAGTCAGTCTTTTTAAAGAAGGATATCATGGTTGGGAGTGGTCTAAATGATCAACTGTAACAGTTTAGCCTTTACTAATTGAATGTAGAGCATTTATATATGAAAAGTATAAATTAATGCATAATAAACAGCATAACGAACAGCATTTATATGTTTCACATTTCAGCATAAGAAACATTTATATAAGGAACAGCATAAGAAATACTAGTAACATATGTTTTCACATTTCAGACTATATAAACAATATTAAAAAAACACTGCAATAAGATTCAAACGTAGACAAACAGATCACGGATGATCTAAAAAGTTGTGGAAAATACTAGCACAGTTGAAACAACCTAAGAGACTGGCAACTATAGGTTGCTGATCAACGGCTAAAAAACAAACCCGAGTCTTCGACATGTATTACAGTCACAAACTTGTGAACTGAATAATCAATCAAACCCAAAAGTCCTCCAAAATGTTAGAAATAAGGGTTGTGAATTGATAATTCCGGATTGATTCTTGAATCGTGAAACACTTTTCTAATTAAGTATTTCGACCCTACTTGCCTCGGGTTACACGAAATCTTAATTGGGATAAGACAAGAACGCAATTTGATTCTAGGCAAGAAGAGATCAAAATATAGTATTAGTGAGAATGTGAATGTTTTTGTGTGTTATCTTGAAAACAAAATCACATTCCTATATTTATAGGAAGTGAAAAGGTGCTAGAGAAAGGACGCGACCTTTCAATCAAAAGATGTAATCTTTCAACGAAAAGACACAACTTTTCGTTCACACCTAATGGAAAATAGTGGACAATTTCCATATTAGTATCAAGTTAACTCTTACGGGCGTGTACTCCACACTCTCCTAACCCGTTATTAAGTATAACTTGATTACCCTTGTTTTCAAGTAAATCCCAATTAACTAAAATGCTTGTTGATAACACTAAAATCGCCAACACAAAATGAAGTTAGCCGGTTGGTGGCTTCGAGCCACATTGCCATATTTTGATGTACCATACTTCTTGAACACTGAAACATGTTTTCCTGTGCCCGATTTCTGGTGTAGACAGACCATCATCTTCGCGCATTCCCTGAAAAAATAGCAAATTGTCCAATAAATAAATATAATCATTTCAATAAAAACCAAGTTGCAACATATATACTAGAGTTGTACAATACACAACATACAAGTGAGCAATAAAGATTTTAAATCAAAACAACTTTCACAAATCACCAAAAATGGGAACAATAATTTTTCAGAATGTATTTATAAAACCAAGTTAAAATTAGAGTAAACTATATATATAGGACTATAAAGGTATAATCTTTTTATGTTAAACTGGAACAGAACTTACAATAAGTCATTATCGGAATAGTTTGAATGAAGTTGACTTTTCTTGGTCCACTGTTTTGATCTGTTAAGAGTACAACCAGCAGTGTAAACAGCAGCTGCTGCTAGTAGTGAAGGTGGGAACTTGAGCATTTCGTATTCCACTAGGCACATATCAACCAAGTAAAACGATAGTAGCTCCAACTATATTCAAAACAAGAACATTGATCAGAAAATAAAATATATATATATATATATATATATATATATATATATATATATATATATATATATATATATATATATATATATATACAACAACAACAACAAAACCCAATACCGCATGAGTGGTGTATGGAAGAGGTGATATGTAGACAATCCTTCCCCTATCCGAAAATAAAGACAAGTCAGTTCTTCACCCAGAGTGTAACACTCTAAAGAGTAGAGAAAGTCATCCCTCTCTTTATTCGACGGATAAAGAGATTGCTTCCGAGAGGACATCCGACATTTAAGTAGGAAAAGTTTTTTTAAAGAAAAAAAATAAAAAACTAAAATAAAAATAATAATAGACGCCATGAAAATGGTAGAATCAAATTTCCATGGGTTTTAAATCCTGCCTGGAATTTAATTTAGGCTCTAAAAGTCAGTCAAGTCGCCAATAAATCGACGATTGATGTCGACTCAATAGAGCCGTAGAATCAATGGGGAAGTAACCAATCGGGGGGAAGCGGGGAAAGCAAAAAAAAAAAAAAATTCGTTTTTTTGGAATTTTTTTTTTCCGGCATCAAGATCACACGAAAATATGAACATTTAGAAGAGACACTTCGTGATGAATGTTATTATTTAGGCGGGAAAACGATCGACAAAAGTAACATTCAAGATAATATTGTTCGTGAAGAATATGAACGTTTTTTTCTTCTTCATGTTTTGTGAAGTAAAATTTAGCCCGATTTAGAGTTTAGAGTTTAGGGTTTAGGGTTTAGGGTTTGGTGTTTTGGGTTTATTCCATAAACCCAAAACACCAAACCCTAATCCCTAAACCCTAAACCCTAAACTCTAAACCGTTCGTGTTAAAAACTCAATCTAAATCCTAAATCTAAACCCTAAATCTAAATCCTAAACCCTAAATTTCTAAATCCTAATATCTAAACCCTATAAACCCTAATATCTAAACCCTAATATCTAAACCCCAATAGCTAAAACCTCAACATACGCTCGAAAAACACGATAATTGTTATATATTACTTCTTCGAGCGTTTTCCCGCCAAAATAAAAACATTTATCACAAAGTGTCTCTACTAAATGTTCATATTTTCATCCCATCTATAATGTTCGTGAACAAAGTTTTTTCAAAAAACGAAGAAAAATTTTTTTTGCTTCCCCCGCTTCCCCCCGATTGGTTACTTCCCTCTTGATCCTACCACTATATTATATATATATATATATATATATATATATATATATATATATATATATATATATATATATATATATATATATATATAAATAAAATAAAAGAATACGGAAAATAACAAAAAATTCGTATTAGACCTCTTTGTTGGATTCTGCGACTTTAAGGAACCTCTTGACAAACACATGTTGGGAAATTACGGTCTCACTAATTCCCACCACCCAGCCCAACAATAATAGTAAAGAAATAAAAACAATACATAACACAAGATTTAACGTGAAAACTCCAAAACAGGAGAAAAACCACCGGCCCCCAAAGAGAGAAATACACTATATCACAAATTGTTACAATGATATAGACGACTCTCTTAAGCCAACTACACTCTCCAAAATATTTAACTAATACAACTCTCAAACAAGGGTAAGAAAGAAAGAAATAATCAAATACTTAAAGTGTATTGATTGGTGCAAATTGGAATGAAGACTTAGCCCTCCTTTTATAACCAAGTCACTTACCTCCAACTTTCTCCTCCCACCTATGTGGGATAACATCCTTCACAAAGTAACCATGTCAATTTTTCTATCAAAAAATAAAACCAACAAATCTCCACCTTTTTGATAGAAAAAGATAATCATACTTTAACATTATAAGGATAACCGATATAGATGCTTCCTCGACGACAACTTCAAAATCCTCATCTTCATGCCGATGACATTATCTCCCAAGAGACAAAACTTGCATCTTTACCGAATATTGTCTAAACCGACAATCATTGTCATCACAGACAATCATAACTCTTAACAAGAATTATCATACTCCACCGTTAAGAGTATATCACTTAGAATATCACATTCCAAGCATTTCACCTCGGCACATGTTGTTGAACAACCAGCTGAAACTTTATGGTGCAACTTCCCTGTTTGGCTTTCCCAAAAGTCTCATCAGCTACAACATCAGTTTTCACCACATAACCTGCATCAACGCCAAACCAATGCCCATGTGTAATTGTGGAACCGCTAACGAACATCCCTTTCCACGGTGGCACAGACACACCATGAGGATGGTGTGACTTCAGAGGAATTCGTCACTCTCCGTAACAACGGAGATATCATTAGCGCCTTTAGAGCCATTTACCGAATTAGCTCCACCTGGACAATTAACCCTTACATGCTGATAAGGCTAAAAAGGAACATATATTTCATAGCAAAATCCCCCAAGAAAGACAAGATTTTAGTTGCAATTGTTCCATTTTCAAGTGATATTCGTTTATATTAAATAAGTGCGAAGACAAAAGGCGAAAACGACGAATTAAAGACACAAAGGTCCAAAAAGCTCAAATATACAAGATACAAATAAAAAGGTTCAAATTATTGATGAAGAACGTCTAAAAATGACAAGAGTACAAGTTGCGGAACGCAAAGTACACGATATAAAATAGTACGAAAGGACGTCCGAAAATCCGGAACCGGGACCCGAGCCAAGAAGAAACGCCCGACGCAATGGACCAAAAATATCTAGTCTACTATGCACATAAATATAATATAATATATAAATAATTATTAAAATTATTTATATTTTATATATATTTAATAAATATGTCGACGAACAAGAAGACAAAAGATATGTGAGCTGTCCAGCGTGGCCATGCGAGTCGCATGGCAAATAGGCATAAACCCATGCGAGTCGCATGGCAGTAAAAATCTGGCCAAATGCCTATAAAAAGGCAGTTTATGCACGAACTCAAACACATCTTTTTCTTTTCCTTCTCTGTAAACATATAACATAAATAAATAATTATAATTTTAATTATAATTTTAATAATTATGATTTAGTTTAGTATTGTAACAAATGATTTACGGGTTTTAAGTCAAGACTCTGCCCGTGTAATACTACGATATTAATACCCACTGTAAGTTATGTCTTTCCTTTTTAATTTAATGTCTCGTAGCTAAGTTATTATTATGCTTATTTAAAACGAAGTAATCATGATGTTGGGCTAATTACTAAAATTGGGTAATTGGGCTTTGTACCATAATTAAGGTTTGGGCAAAAGACCGACACTTGTGGAAATTGGACTATTGACTATTAATAGATGGGGGGTATTGTCTAATTGAGTGACAACTCATTGGAGTCTGTCGAACCTATCTTCAAATTAATTATCCTAATAATTAATAATGATTATGGTTGTCCTATTTAGTGACGTTCATATGGAATCTATTATAATCATTTAATTAATTATTCGGGTTGGGTAATTGATTATTCAAACTGATCAAGTGGGTAAATTAATATTCATATCTAATCAAAACAGGGGTAGATTACATACAGTGATAACTGGTGTAATTGTTGACAGAAGTGATAACTGCGTCACAGTTTAAATCCTTAATTAGTTGGAATATTTGACTTCGGGTATAAGGGTAATTTGACGAGGACACTCGCACTTTATATTTATGACCGATGGACTATTATGGACAAAAACCAGATAGACGTATCAAATAAACCAGGACAAAGGACAATTAACCCATGGTAATAAATTAAAATCAACACGTCAAACATCATGATTACGGAAGTTTAAATAAGCATAATTCTTTTATTATATTTCTCATCGTATCTTTATTTACTGTCATTTTATTCTATCGCAATTTTATTTATTGTTATTTTATTTATCGTCATTTATTTATTTTACGCACTTTAATTATTGTCATTTATCTTTACGCTTAAAAATATAAAATCGACAAACCGGTCATTAAACGGTAAAAACCCCCTTTTATAATAATATTACTACTTATATAATTATATATATTTTGTATAAATATAGTTGTTAAAAATATAGTAAGTATCACCAGCTCCCTGTGGAACGAACCGGACTTACTAAAAACTACACTACTCTACGATTAGGTACACTGCCTATAGTGTTGTAGCAAGGTTTAGGTATATCCCATCCGTAAATTAATAAAACTTGTGTCATATTTTGTAGTATTTTGTATTAAAAATAATACTATTTCGTACCCTCACGTTACCACACCAAGTTTTTGGCGCCGCTGCCGGGGAGCACTAAAACGCTATATTTTTAATTTATATTTGCAAAAAAAAAAAAAAAAAAAAAAAAAAAAAAAACGTAAAAAAAAAAACGTAAAAAAAAAAAAATTATAAAAAAATATATTTTTAAGATTTTGTCTATAAAAAAAAAAAAAATTTTTTTTTTTAGTTTTATTACCTTTAGATTTTTAGACTATATTCGCAACTTTTAGTATTAAGTTTAGTTTTGCCATAGTTATTTTTACTTCTAGAATTTTTAGTTTTGCCGTAAAATCCCTTAAGTGCTTTTTCTTTAGACTAAGATTTAGGTGCCTTAAAATTTTGCGACGCCATTTTTCGTGCTATTTTCTTATTTCGTATTTTTCGACGCCTTTTACCTATGTATCAATTACAATTCCAATTAGTGATCTCCATTAGCTTTAATTTTAAGATAGTGATCGTTATAAGGTTGGATTAACCGCGTGTTTACAAACCACTCTTCATCTTTTTCATTTTTCGACACTTTTCGACGAACTCTTTTTCTCTCTTATTTCTCGCTATTCTAGTTTTAGGACTTAGAATTTTTTCTACTTCTTATCTAAATTTCTTAAAATTACGAAAATTTATTTTAAGTGGTTAAATTGATAGACATCAAAATTTTCTGGTTCGTAGTAATAGTTGGATTTGTACGTGGACCGGGTTATTGGAGCCAAACAGTACTCAATTATATTGAGACCAAACGAATCCTGCCCCTCTGCTGCATCTTTTGGCTATTCGAAATGTGGGCAAAATCAGAAAAGTCTATTAATTGGATAACTTATTATAATTTTTCTTTCCTTTTTAAAAAACTAATAGGATATTCAGTGAATGCACCGAGCAAAACGTTCACCACCTTTCATACGTTCACCACCTGTAACTCGATCAAGACATCTAGCAAATATTGTCGCCGTTGATTTTTCTTTAGAATCGTCATCTAGTCGAACAAGAACTCCAACTCAAATTTCCGATAATCCATCTTTTGAACCCGACTTCACAATTAAGAACCCGGAGCATATTCAAGGACAATTCCAAGATCCTGAACCACTAATTATTCCTCCTGAACCACAAACCGTTAAATCAGAGTCCTCTAGTGATTCGTATTCAACAAATTCAATTATGGAAGTAACGGAACCTCTAAGTATGGAAGATCGAATGAGAGCCACACGCACGGGCCAAGGTCACGCCATTATTAAGTCAGAAGTTAATGCGCCAGATTATGAAATCAAAGGACAAATTCTACACATGGTAACTAACCAATGCCAATTCAGTGGTGCACCGAATGAAGATCCTAACGAACACCTTCGTACGTTTAAAAGAATTTGTACACTATTCAAAATCCGAGAAGTGGAAGATGAGCAGATCTATCTCATGTTGTTTCCCTGGACTTTAAAGGGAGAAGCCAAAGATTGGTTAGAATCGTTACCTGAAGGGGCGATTGACACATGGGATGTTTTAGTTGAAAAATTTCTTAAACAATTCTTTCCGGCATCTAAAGCCGTGAGACTTCAAGGAGAAATTGTTACGTTCGCGCAAAAGCCAAATGAAACATTATATGAGGCGTGGACAAGATTCGGAAGGATGTTGAGAGGATGTCCTCAACACGGTTTAGACACTTACCAAATAGTACAAATATTCTACCAAGGTGTCAACGTTGCTACACGAAAAGACATCGACATAACAGCTGGTGGTTCCATCATGAAGAAAACCGCAACTGAAGCTTACAAAATTATTGATAATACAGCCTCCCACTCGCATGAGTGGCACCAAGAAAAAGATATTTTTCGTTCATCTAAAGTGGCTAGAGCCGATTCTAGCCATGACTTTGATTCCGTTTCCGCAAAAATAGATGCTTTCGAAAGACGAATGGAAAAGATGAATAAAGATATTCACGCAATACGAATCAGTTGTGAGCAATGCGGTGGACCACACTTATTAAAAGATTGTCACATTGAACCAACGATGGAACAACGAGAGAATTTTTCCTATATGAACCAAAGGCCGGGAAATAATTATCAAAATAATTATCAACCGCCAAGGCTAAACTTAAATCGAAATCAAAACATTCTTTACAATCCAAAAGGACCCGAAAATAACTGGTATAACCAACAAGGTCCGAATAACGAACCGACTCAAAACAACACTTTCAATCAACAAAGACCTGGCTTGTATAAACCACCACAACAAACCGAAGAGAAAAAGTCAAATCTGGAAGAAGTGGTATTTAAGCTAGTTGAATCTCAAACACAATTTATTGAAACTCAAACCCAAACGAACGAGAGGTTTGATCAGTCATTAAGAACTCAACAAGCTTCCATTTTGAATCTAGAAAAACACGTAGGTACTCTTGCTAGCATGATGAGTGAGAGGGAACAAGGAAAGCTACCGAGTAATACTGAAGTAAATCCTCGGAATGAGAATGTTAATATGGTTTCAACGAATTCTGAAAAACCAGCACCAGAAGATGGGAAGGTTTTAGATGAGAGTAACAATGAAGAAGTTACACCACCACCACCCGAGTATGTAAAGCCAATGGTGGCACCATACAAACCACCCATCCCGTTTCCAAGAAAAGGAGTTGAGTATGAGCAAGTGATAGGTAATAAAGATTGTTATACCTCTGGAAAGAAGAAGAAGAAAAAGAATAAGAAAGTACAAGAAACAAAAGCCGTAGAAGTAAACCCGGTGAATACAGTTCCACCAAAACCTCCACCTAGGGTAGGTGATCCGGGTGAATTTATTGTTCCTTGTCTACTTAGTGATTGTGTCATGTATGATGCACTAGCAGATTTAGGTGCAAGTGTGAGTGTTATGCCTCTTTCCTTATATAAGAGATTAGGTGTAGGTAAGTTAAGTCCAACGGATATGAGTGTTCGACTCTTTGATCAAACCATTAAGCACCCAGTTGGAATTGCTGACAACCTACCCATTCAAGTAGGTAATTTAACCTTTCTAGTCGAATTCATTGTCATTGACATAGAAGAGGACCCAAACATTCCTCTAATTTTAGGTCGACCATTCTTTGCGTCCACTGGGGCGTTATTTGATGTAGGAAATGGAAGAATGACACTTAGTAGTGGTAACAAATCGATCACCTTTATGATTCGAAAGTCTAAATCTCCACCAACCAAAACCATTGAACCAGCAAAAACGATTGGTAACAACCATGTTGTTTTACCAACTCCAACGGTAGTGCTTAATAATAATGAAATGCCTAAGTGTGGGGAAAATGAAGTAACACCTAATGATGACATGATAACAAAGAACCCCGTTGTTGATACGAAATTAAATGATCTCGTTATTAATAGTTCAATGAAGAAACTTATTAAACGGATTCGCGATGCTAGAACCAAGGGGAACTTTAAGTTATGTAACCGGTTAGTATCCAATCTATCACCTAAAGAAAAGGAGAAACTAGTTGAAATTGTGGATATTACACAGGAATCCGACCAATGGCTTAAAGAAAAAGTCACGGATATGCAAGTTGATTATGGACCAAGAGAAATTAACGATGAAGTTAATCACAATTTTGACACCACGGCTACCTAAGTGTGGGGAGATTCAAATGTTCTAAAAAGAAAATGCTATCTAGAGTTAGTTGTTCTGTTCTCGTGTAGTTCCGAGAATGGAACCCGATTGGTCTTTTCCGCTAGCAGACACTAAAGAACTAGTTTTCTCCCTCCATTCTGAATTTTTGTTTTGTAGGTTTTTTTATGAAATTAATATGCATTTTAATTTAAGTTTTTAAAAACAAAATTTACTTTAATTCATTAAGTTTAAAAAATGATTTCTAAAATTCGTCGTGAGTTAAAGACTAGGTCGTTGAGCCGAAATTGCTTTACCCGAGGGCGGGGCGACAAATTTTGTTATCATTTAATTTTATTGATCTAAAGTATGCAAAAAAAAAAAAAAAAAAAAAAAAAATATTATTATATTAATTTTTGAACGTAAGGGTTATATACCAAACTTCAAAAATATGTATATATGTTTGTATTTTATGTTATGTACACAACAGGGTAAAACAGCGCACTTTCAAAGACTGTCATTAAGTTCAGAAAAAGGTACTAATTTTGACGACAAGAAACAAAATATCAAATGTGAAATAACAACAATATGTTTGCAAACTCGGTATTTTTAATCATTTTTATACACTAATCACCCTCATGAATTTAAATTTTTACTGATTTCTTGCAAATGAGGGCATTGCAAGATCTCAAGTGTGGGGAAGGGTTATAAATTCTTTCGGGTTTGCACTTGGTTTATTTGCCAAATTTTGTGAAAATTTGAAAAATTTTCAATTAAATGAAGTCAAAATTATGTTTATACATATTTATGAACGGTGAAAACTAGGTGTTAATACCGAAATTATCGTTACCTCGGAAAGGGCATAAATTGAGAAACAACCTAAAACGCTTGAATTCATTTAAAATGGAATAAAGGAGAATAAAAAGGCAAAGAAAGAAACTAAGTGTGGGGAGAATGTACCAAGTTATTCAATTAAAAACTATCTATCACATGTTTCTGTAAAGTTATTGCAGGTGTTTTTGTTTTGGATTAAATTAACTGTTTTACCCGATTTATTAAAGAAAGATGGATCTACACGATGAATCAATTCCATCATTAAAAGGAAGTAAAGTCTTCCGAAAAAGACACGCGCTTCTTGATTTAGGTCATGAAGTTGTCGTCCAGACCAGCTGTAGGTTGACGAAAAATCTAGAAAAGTCATCACTAAAATCAGCAGGAAATCCACGGACCTCAGCATCAAACAGGGTCGCCATGTGGTCAGATTTATCCTAACCATGAGAAGGATTTATCTCGTACAATGGGGAGGCACCGTGCAAATTAGCTGGATAAGACTAATGAATCAGATTCCCAGAAAGGATAATCTCCTTAAAGATTAAAAATCAGCTTTTAAGCCTGATATTACTCAATCCTTGAGATTGACCTTAAAGATTGAGAATTCAAACTCATGGAATTCGATGATATCTAAACTCGAGCTTGAACGAGAAAATATTTTGATCAAAATTAAAACCGATTTGTTTTCTGAAAATCCATTTTCAATGCGTTCATTACCATTGAACGTAAAATCCTGGGAATTCAACAGAATTCATTAGGTCACCTGAACCAAATCGGGTGTCAACCGTAAGAACGGTGGTTGCATAGCATGGTCGGAGACAGGACCTTGTGCCAGACCGAAAAATCATAGGATGATCTTTACTATTGCTCCTACCAAGGATAGTACTAGCATCCGACACGTAATTAGACCATGAACAGATGCATGTCATTAGACATTGCCTTAACAGTTTCTTGTTCATCGCTTTCCTTTACAACCGGACGGTAGTTTACCGAAAGGTAATATACGGAACAAGTAAACTGGATGTGTGCTTTCCGATACCGGGATAGCAGTGGATTACACGAACCTAAATGTTTTTAGCCAAAATATTGATCCACAAATATATTTTGCAACACCGATGGTGGGTCAAATCAGAAAACTTGTCTAGGGTAAAATCTAGCTTGAATTTTTAAAAGATCAAATGTTTTCATAAAGATCCAATTTCCTAAAGGATCTACATTTTTATAGTCATGTGGGACTGTAAACCGCCTTTTAAATGTGCACTTTGCTTTGGAAACCGAAAGTAAATCGGCTATTTGATTGCAAGTGTCGTTGACCTAAACCCAAGGCAACTGTGGATGACACACCCACCTTTAACCATGGTTCTATTGTTAATATCATTGTTTATACCGCTCTATCAAAATCACTGATGTACAAAGTGTGAAGAATAAAGAAGTGATTCGTGTGATGTATTATATTATTTCAAGACTGTATTGCTTGAGGACAAGCAACGCTCAAGTGTGGGGATATTGATAAGGCTAAAAAGGAACATATATTTCATAGCAAAATCCCCCAAGAAAGACAAGATTTTAGTTGCAATTGTTCCATTTTCAAGTGATATTCGTTTATATTAAATAAGTGCGAAGACAAAAGGCGAAAACGACGAATTAAAGACACAAAGGTCCAAAAAGCTCAAATATACAAGATACAAATAAAAAGGTTCAAATTATTGATGAAAAACGTCTAAAAATGACAAGAGTACAAGTTGCGGAACGCAAAGTACACGATATAAAATAGTACGAAAGGACGTCCGAAAATCCGGAACCGGGACCCGAGCCAAGAAGAAACGCCCGACGCAATGGACCAAAAATATCTAGTCTACTATGCACATAAATATAATATAATATATAAATAATTATTAAAATTATTTATATTTTATATATATTTAATAAATATGTCGACGAACAAGAAGACAAAAGATATGTGAGCTGTCCAGCGTGGCCATGCGAGTCGCATGGCAAATAGGCATAAACCCATGCGAGTCGCATGGCAGTAAAAATCTGGCCAAATGCCTATAAAAAGGCAGTTTATGCACGAACTCAAACACATCTTTTTCTTTTCCTTCTCTGTAAACATATAACATAAATAAATAATTATAATTTTAATTATAATTTTAATAATTATGATTTAGTTTAGTATTGTAACAAATGATTTACGGGTTTTAAGTCAAGACTCTGCCCGTGTAATACTACGATATTAATACCCACTGTAAGTTATGTCTTTCCTTTTTAATTTAATGTCTCGTAGCTAAGTTATTATTATGCTTATTTAAAACAAAGTAATCATGATGTTGGGCTAATTACTAAAATTGGGTAATTGGGCTTTGTACCATAATTAAGGTTTGGGCAAAAGACCGACACTTGTGGAAATTGGACTATTGACTATTAATAGATGGGGGGTATTGTCTAATTGAGTGACAAATCATTGGAGTCTGTCGAACCTATCTTCAAATTAATTATCCTAATAATTAATAATGATTATGGTTGTCCTATTTAGTGACGTTCATATGGAATCTATTATAATCATTTAATTAATTATTTGGGTTGGGTAATTGATTATTCAAACTGATCAAGTGGGTAAATTAATATTCATATCTAATCAAAACAGGGGTAGATTACATACAGTGATAACTGGTGTAATTGTTGACAGAAGTGATAACTGCGTCACAGTTTAAATCTTTAATTAGTTGGAATATTTGACTTCGGGTATAAGGGTAATTTGACGAGGACACTCGCACTTTATATTTATGACCGATGGACTATTATGGACAAAAACCAGATAGACGTATCAAATAAACCAGGACAAAGGACAATTAACCCATGGTAATAAATTAAAATTAACACGTCAAACATCATGATTACGGAAGTTTAAATAAGCATAATTCTTTTATTATATTTCTCATCGTATCTTTATTTACTGTCATTTTATTCTATCGCAATTTTATTTATTGTTATTTTATTTATCGTCATTTATTTATTTTACGCACTTTAATTATTGTCATTTATCTTTACGCTTAAAAATATAAAATTGACAAACCGGTCATTAAACGGTAAAAACCCCCCTTTTATAATAATATTACTACTTATATAATTATATATATTTTGTATAAATATAGTTGTTAAAAATATAGTAAGTATCACCAGCTCCCTGTGGAACGAACCGGACTTACTAAAAACTACACTACTCTACGATTAGGTACACTGCCTATAGTGTTGTAGCAAGGTTTAGGTATATCCCATCCGTAAATTAATAAAACTTGTGTCATATTTTGTAGTATTTTGTATTAAAAATAATACTATTTCGTACCCTCACGTTACCACATCACATGCCTAGTCTTCCCGCACCTCCAGCATACCAAATTCTTCCCAGAGTTTCTCTTTCGCCTATCCGAACACAACACTATCGTATCTCCTGATGTTGAGACCCCGTTACTTTCCAGTCTTTTCTCCTCGGATAGGAGCTTGCTAGTAACGTCTTCAAACTTCAGAGTTTTCTTCCCATACATCAAAATAGGTTTCATGTGTTCATAAGACGATGACAAAGATAATATCAACCTCAAAGCTTTATCTTCATCATCCACTTTAACTCCAATAGCTTCAAGTTCTGAAACAATACCATTCAAAATGCTCAGATGATCTGAAATCTTTGAACCCCCATCCATACGCAAAGTATGAAATTGTTCTTTAAGACACAACCGATTTGAGATGCCCTTGCCCTGGTACAACTGCTCTAGTTTAACCCAAAGCTCATTTGCCATTGATAACCTGTGCACATTTGCAAGCACGTTCTTTGCAAGACACAAATGAATCGCACTTGCTGCCCTCAAATCCATATCATCCCATTCTTCTTCATCGAACTTACTGCTAGAATCACTGCCGAAAACAAAGGTGGGTTTACCTTTCAATGCCTTGTGTAACCCGGACTGAATCAACACATCCTTGACTTGAACCTGCCATAAGCCAAAATTGATCCTCCCATCAAATTTCTCTACATCAAACCTCATTGGACTGAACTTCGACATCGTATCCGTATCCTTTAAACAACACCTTCTCTGATTTTGCTCACATTTCGACTGGCCGATAGATGTAGTGGAGTGGCGCACAGGATCCGTTAAATTGGAAAATCCAACACCCGGTCCACTACAAATTCTAGACACCACTTACTCCGAATCAGAAAAAATATTGTGTAACCAGATACCCTATACGATCAATATAACTCGTTTCTGATGTGGACGATCCACTCCCGTGGTAACCACAGAGCATAATCCGACTCCTATAACCGAGACACCGTCAACCTGACGCTCTGATACCAGTTGTTGGGAAATTACGATCTCACTAATTCCCACCACTCAGCCCAACAGTAATAGTAAAGAAATAAAAACAATACACAACACAAGATTTAACGTGGAAACTCCAAAACAGGAGAAAAACCACCGGCCCCCAAAGAGATAAATACACTATATCACAAATTGTTACAATGATATAGACGACTCTCTTAAGCCAACTACTCTCTCTAAAATATTTAACTAATATAACTCTCAAACAAGGGTAAGAAAGAAAGAAATAATCAAATACTTAAAGTGTATTGATTGGTGCAAATTGGAATGAAAACTTAGCCCTCCTTTTATAACCAAGTCACCTACCTCCAACTTTCTCCTCCCACCTATGTGGGATAACATCATTCACAAAGTAACCATATCAATTTTTCTATCAAAAAATAAAACCAACAATACATACTGAGTTGGAACTGAGAGATTGAACTGAAGTGTATTAACCATTTCCTTCTCCTGTTAACATCAAATTCCAATGAGAATAAAAGCCAACAATATTATTGTTTATCTAGTAATACCATAACCAGGACTTTGTCTCGTGTGTACGCTTTATCTGAAATGAGAATAAAGTCCTCAATAACAGGTACATAAACTTCTTCATATTTACATGCTAAAAGCATGGCTGTTACTCCAACAAGCTGAAGTTTCTTCTTGATACAGTTTGACGTTCCAAGTATCGGTCAATGAGGTTGACCGTTAGATACAAGGTCTCTTCCATCAGTTCAAATTTGTAATGAACCTGTTGCAGATTTCATTTAGTTAATTATTATGAGATCAGGAATTACTTTAAGTTTCCTTTATGGAATTAATATGATTAAGAAGCTTTAATTGGTGCTTAATTTATGTACCTCAATTAACCAGTCAACAAGAATGCTTCTCATCCTGTCAGTGATGTCATGTTGCTGTTGACCTGTTGTACCATGTACGTAGGCAAAACGTAGCTCAACATCTGCAGTATTGTTGCTAGTTTAGAACAATTGGTATCAGGGATTTAAATATGCACTCCATATCTTGACCAACCCATTTGACCCAATCCATTTTTGACTAACCCATTTGACCTCTTTACGAAGATTTATGCTTCAAAATACACTTGGGACAACCCATTTCCCCGGCACCATTTTTTTAATACCCATTCAAAAAACTGATTCTTGAGGTTTTATGTTTTAGAAGCACACCCATTTGACCCATTCCCTGCATAAGTCTTTTTAACTAAATCGTTCCAATGGGTTGAAATTACTACCTTCTTCAGATCAAACAACTAACACATTTCTTCTCAAATACTTTTTATAATTATACGATCTGCTAAATTATTCTAAGTAATGCTGTTTTATTGTTTCCCTTTTCTAAATTATTAATAAATGCAAACTTATTCATCTTAACCAAATTATCAACATAGAAATTGCCTCCTGTTTCCGGTAGTGCGCTTAAATCTCGTCAACATACTCAGCGACTGCAAGTGGATCATTTTTCTCAGCTTCATCAATGTCCAATGCTAGTTCATCATACACATCTTCATCCTACCATACATATTCGACACATTGTCCTTATATACTAAATCCCATGAGGGATTTGGTCGTTTTGGCCAAAATCCCAAAACAAAACGTCCTTATATACTAAATCCCATGAGGGATTTGGTCGTTTTGGCCAAAATTCCAAAACAAAACGACAACCCCTAAAAAAAACAAATTCCACCCCCCAAACTTTGAACAATTTGCAATTTCAACCCCCAAAAGAGGGGTGTAAACCGTCATTTCATCATTTTAATTAATAAACTCCACCCAAATTTTTAACGGAGCATATCTTCTCGCTCGGCGCGCGTTAAATTTTTCCGACACCACCATTCAACTCGAAATAATCTTAGGAACCCAACGCAACTAACTATATGCGAAACAAATGTCTTTCAAAAAACAAACTATTATGTATACTAGGTACTAACTCAGTGTATCCAAACACAACCGTAGCAAAACGTTTTTTACGTCAGCTATGATATGCAACCCGAAAGACCCCGCGGCATCGCGCGGGTCACTTTTGCTAGTTAGACTTATTAATCAACTTAATTAGAACACAAAATAAGTTCAGAACATAATCAAACTACCATTTTATCAATTTCCTCCAGCATACCAGTTACTTGTTTTCTACAATATTAAATTGCAATAATTTACATCACGTTTGAGTCTTTGATAATCCTTTTCTTTACTTCTAATTGATGCTATTGAGTGGACTGTTGCAATAGTGATTATGTGTGATGCCCCGTACAAAACCATCGTGTACGAATCATCAACAACAGGATCATTACAAGGTTAAGTACTATATGCGTTTTCAAAAAGAGTTTGCATTCATTAATAAAGTGATGTCTAAACCAACATTGAATGTTTTACAATCCAAAAGCATGCTTCACTAAGTAGAAGCAAATAATAAGTGTACAAAGTTATATTTAAAGAAAACTTATTTATATGTTCTTGAACTTTCAAGTTAACTTTTAGTTCAAGATTAATAAGATCAAGACTAACTTGTAGTATTTGACCATTTAAACTAATTGCATGAAATTAAAGTGCAAGAATGAAGAAGTAAACTAAGTAAACAAGAAATTTGTTCATGGTTTGTTCATACTTTTAAAGATTCAACCAAGGTTTGATCTTTAAGTAAAGTAAACTTTAAGTTTACTTCAAGAACTACAAGTATGAGTTTATCAACACATGAACATTAATCTTTTAAAAATAACAAGTGTAGAACATAACTAGAAAGTTAGTTCTTGTATGTTCTTGCAAATACAAGATTAATATGAAGAATCTAACTAGAAAGTTGATTCTTGTAACATGTAAGTAAGTAACAACAATTTACAAAGACAAGTAGTTAAACAATAATCAAGAACAAGTAACAAACAACAAAGAACAACAAATGATGATGATGATCATGTAGCTTTAAGCTACGGTTTTGGTGAAGAACAAGAGAAGAAAAAAAGAAGTTCTTGTTACTTACAAGTATGGAGAGAAAAGAGAGAAAGTTTGAGAGAAAGTAATTGCAAGTTAAGTGTGTGCGTTTTGAATGAAAGAGTAAAATGAATACTAGTGAGTATGTAGTGTAAAAAAAAAAAATTAAAACACCACTAAATTGAGACGACCCGACCCAATCCATAGGGACGAATACAATAACATATGATAACATTGCGAGGTACTTGACCTCTATATGATACATTTTACAAACGTTGCATTTATTCTTAAAAGGCAAACTATCATTACATCAATATTTGACATTTTCGTCTAACATTTCATAATATCCAAATGACCTAATCTGTCATTTACTTATTTATATTCTCTATTGAACTCCAATGACTCGAATGCAACGTCTTTGTATCATGGCTTAAAAGGTCCCAAGTAGTATCCTTAACATGAGCTAATGCACAGCGGAAGACTTAATTCATACCTGAGAATAACATGCTTTAAAACGTCAACATAAAGTTGGTGAGATATATAGGTTTGATGCTAGCAGCGTTATAACAATGGAACACAAGATTTCATATATAAACATTTTAATAAAAATATTCTAAGTGGTTGAGCACTTGGTAACCATACTTAACATTTAATCACGTAGCATATTCCCTTTATTATGAAATCTTACTACACCGTACCAAGGTGTAGTCACGAAACGAAGTACTGTGCAACCGTTGAATACTGGTCATCCAGTCCGGTTGGGGTTGTCAGGCCCGATAGATCTATCAACAGGATTCGCGTTTACAATACCGCTGTAAATATTAGTTACCAAGCTACAGGGAAGTATTCCAGTGGTACAACTCAACGTAGAATATATTTTTCAGTTACTTGTGTCCATAGCGTAAAACATAAAATACATGTATTCTCATCCCGAAATATTTAGAGTTTAAAAGTGGGACTATATACTCACTTTTGTCTTGAAGATATGTAATTTCGACTTGGTCTCCGATTGATATCACGAACCTATCCATATATAATATATCAATACCTTTTCTTTTTAAACAATCGTCACATATATATACTTATAATACTTTTAATACTTTTAATAATTCCTTAGTCCGTAGTTAGCAGTCCGATGTTAGTAATTCAATTTTAATGGTTCATATTTAGTTGTTTAATAAACCCCCAATGAAATAAATAAAACCCCCATCATATATGTATTGGTCGAGATTAATCTTGACCCATGGTACCGGTGTTGTCAAATGACGTGTTGCGTACATAAAGTACCGGTGTTGTCAAATGACGTGTTGCGTACAATCATGAGGTCTTATGATTAATCTTCTCGTATTGTTTACGGGTGATCCTGAACCATATAAAATTAAATTATGAGTACATATGTATAAAATATCATGTTACTTTAGGAAGATGTGATTTATTTAATTTTCTCCAATTATTTTCGTGGCTAAACTAGTCTTGGATATCCGATTTTGTTTTGGTCATAATTTCTTCGTTACAACTCCGTTTTCGTTGATTCAACTTTCCACTTCCTTGGATCGAGTCCCTCTTTAAGAATATGAACTGTAAATACCTTAGTTTGTATTCAAAATCATAGGTCATAGGTCAAATTTTGGTGAAACTTATGAAG
This sequence comes from Rutidosis leptorrhynchoides, assembly GCF_046630445.1. Lineage (NCBI taxonomy): Eukaryota > Viridiplantae > Streptophyta > Magnoliopsida > Asterales > Asteraceae > Rutidosis > Rutidosis leptorrhynchoides. The sequence continues at coordinate 421,611,357 of NC_092338.1, read as the reverse complement.
TTAATCATTTTTGTTACAAAAACATCATTTAATGACCATTTTTCTAAAAATACTTATACTATGAATTAAATCATGAAATTTTTATGTGTTAACATATTCATAAGAAATATCATTTTTCCAGAATATAAACCTCCAATTCAAAGTTCAAGATGGTTTTTAATTATCCAACCCAAAACAGCCCCCGGTTGCACTCCGACGTCATAAAAACAGTTTTTTAAGGTATTCTTTGAAAAACCAAGTTATACCTTGTTAAATTAGCATATATTTAAGTTATATTACAGGTATTGAAGTATTTTAAAAGTTAAGTTAGAAGGATCTATTTAGTTTGCAAACAAGTTTGAAATCATTCAAACTATGTTTTTGTTGTTAAAATTGTATACCATACAATAAGATAGCTATATATATATGAATCGAATAAGGTTATGAACAAAGTTACTACCTCAAGTTACTTGGACAAGATTGCTGTAAAAGAGGAGTAAAAACCTAGAACCAAAAGAGTGATGAAATTGGATGAAAGATTGGAAGCAACTTAAGACATAAACTTGAATTGAAAGTTGTATTTTTGTAGTGTTTTTGTTGATCTTTTTATGGTGGTGTTTAAGGTGATTCTTGAGAGGATTTTTGCTGGAGTTCTTAGAGAGACATGAGGCTAGTAAGTGTGTGTGTTTAGCTAGAGAAATGATGTTCCAAAAATTGAAAATGGATGCATGTATTTATGGTGGTGTAAAAGGTGTATAAATTTGTAATTTTGTGAAAAGATCTTTTAATCATGTGAAATTGTCATACTAAATAACAAAAGTAGTTACCTTATACATAAGACATGAACAAGGGCTGGTTGGTGGTGATTTGATGTGTATATACCAATAGTAAATACGTATAGAAGCTAGGTATGATACGAGTACATATACTCTAGATATACGTATAGAAATCTTGTGAAAAATGGAATGAGGATTCAAATATAGCTATCTTTTGTGAATATACTTATATTGTTTTATGTATTTAAGTCTTTAAAAGTGATTAAATACATTATATATACGATATATGTATAAACATTATAGGTCGTAAGTATTTATGTCAAATAACGTTACGTATAGTTATCGTTTTGAAAGCTTAAGTTAGTAGTTTCAAAATATACTTATAACTTATTGTTATTAATACAAAATGAGATATTTAAACATCCTTAAATCATGTTAAATATGTATATATACATATATATACATAAACGTATAATTAACATATATTGTATAGTTCGTGATATCATCGGTCAAACTAGACGGTTAAACGTTATGTAAAACTCTTTTCAAAATCATAAATCTCAACAATTTAGATTGCTTATCATGTTGGTAAGTTTTAATTTATGTAAATATTAATCTTATAAGTGTAAAACGATCGGAAAAATCCGGGTCGTTACAGTACCCACCCGTTAAAGAAATTTCGTCCCGAAATTTGGTAGAGGTTGTCATAAATAACAATAGGAATGTTTTCATGACGAATATGAGGTATTAATAGAGTTTTATCATTATTGGAAGATATGGATAAAACGATTTGGTCATGTGAAGCGCACGAGTGAAGCTATCACAAAAGAATGAAATGAGTGAATATAGAATTGTTTTAACCGATGTCGAGATTAGGATTGATTTCCAGAATTTAAGGGATTTAAAGAAAATCTTATGTAATAAGATTTGGTTCTTCGATGATTTAGAAAACAGGATCTCCTTTGATTTAATGCGATAATCTGTTTCGATTTCTTTGTCGGATATTTCACTATAAATCCACCTCCTTCCCTTTCTTACTTCCATACCTCACATCTCTTACTCTTCCTCCTCTAATTCATACCTTAAGGTATCCTTTAAAATGCTTCATCCCGTTCTGATTTTTGTTATACTTCTAACTTTCATATTTTTCATTATTCTCTTTCATCTACCGCTAGAAGAATCTATTCACTTTTATGATTTTCTTGGAATTATAATGTTTCTAATTCTCCCGTGTCTTTACGTCGCCATACGTATTGATACACACGGTTTGTAGTTTCTGGGTGGTTATTGGGTTTGATATCTTTCCTTATATTTCGATGCTCCTGCTTCTGTTTTCCATAATCATTGTCATCCATAGTTAATACTCTCTCCTATTTGCTGTAATCTATACCCCAATTTCTATTTTGGGACTTTGTCCCTTCGTTTCTTCTTCCCGTCCTTGAGTCAAGCGATCAATAGTTCGAAATTCGTAGGTATAAAATTCGGAATGAACATAGCTAATGCTCTAAGAAAGGAATGGTAATGGCACGATTTTGATTTGTCAAATTACCAGAATATCCAGGAAAATAGAACTATCAAGATGATTTGTTCTTAATATGTTTCGGAATTGGATAGAATGTAAAAGTCGTGTAACATGGCACATGATGACGGTACTGTGAATCATCATATTCCATTAGAAACTTAACATGACTTACTGTAATATAATGAAGTTGATCAAGTTTCATTATATTATACTAGTTCATGCATCAGTTCCCAACACTGCTTCAGAACATTCCTATTTTAAACTTGAAGGATTTAGAAACTAACACAGTTTCCTTTATATTGTAACGCAGATATTACAGAGATAAATGATTTCAGATAAGGATAGTGGTGAAAATATCTTCAGAAATATTGAGGATATTTATAATGAAAGATATGATAATATCTTGGAATTTCTAATGTCGAAGGATGATGATGAAGATTGACCCGTAAGGGTTTAGATTCAGAAGCAAGGTGTTTGCTACAGAATCGTCATAATTCTTTATGTACAAGTTTAGTCCTTGTAACTTGTTCAGAGTCTCCTTCATGGTTTGTTCAATCCGGTTTTCAGTACCAATTTTCTATCGAGCGTTCCTAACACTTCCTTCTTTTATCATCAACATTTGGTCATTAAGACCTTCTACAACATGCTGCTTCGTCAGTATTTTCAAAGTTATCGGATCTGGGTCATTGGTTATCAAACCAAGATGGTTTAAGGAGAATTGTATTTTTAGATGATTAAACGCTGATGGTAATATGATGGAATATAAAAGGTTCTCCGGTAACGATGGCGAAAGAACAACGTATATATATATATCGAGATTGTAATAAGAGTAGTCTTACTGAGATATCGAAGTGGAGCTGTGACAAAATTAGTTAATTGAAAAGGAATCGCGTGATTGTTTTTGCTAATGGATGATAAGGAATTCGATGCGGATACGTTTTAACTATAACTTCGAGTTAAAAAAATTTTAGGTGCATAACTGTATGCATAAATCTTTATTCCGTAGACGAGGTGCGGCTGGTTGAACTTCTCGATCGAGATGTTTTCAAGAATCATGAAAAGTTGTGAATGCGAATTGTAATCGTCAAGATACAAATGAGGTTTAAAATAGAATCAAGTGGCAAACTTGAAGGATTGTTTAGTTTCATATGTAATAATCATCATTTTAACTCATTTTTAATTGTCCAAAGTTAGCAGTCCAATAGTCCGATTGTCCAATGGTTCAATAAATTCATATATGAACTAAATATATAATATTCGAATTACTTAATACGTATCGTGACCCGTGTACTGGTCTCGGTGTCGATCACAACTCAAAGTATATATATATTTTGGAATCAACTCCGACCCTGTATAGCCAACTCCCACCTTCACATATAGAGTGTCTATGGTTGTTCCGAAATATATATATAGATGGATCAATATGATATATATCATGACCCATTATACAACGTGTTGTCTCAGAATTAATCCGACGTGTTGTTGTACATGTGTCCCGACGGTATGTAAAGTACAGAAATTAAAATTGCAAGAATGTAAATTGCGATAAATTAAATATTAATCAGTTAGCTGGGAACAGTTAGCCAGAACAGTTAGCGTGTAATCCTATCACAATTTCAATTAATTAATTCATCTGTTTCTAACAATTTTTATTTTGCCAATGTTTCTTCATTATGCCACTTGTTGGATTCGGATAGGTAAAAATCCAAATATGAAATTTAAATGGAAATGGTTAATCTGGGGTGAACGGATACGTATATCGGTAATTGTAAGTAGGATAATAAATGATCGTTGAATCAGATTCGAAGAATGTACAGTGTAACTTGTTAATGTGAATTCTAAATATTCCTTGGGTACTACCCACCCGTTAAAATATTTTCATCATTAACAGTTTGTACGAATGAAATTTTTAATTACAATCTTTATGAAAATATATTTGCATATATATTTTCTTCGGAGGTAACTATGAATTTAATGAGTCAATAAAATATTCAACTCATTTGATTTATCGTTATTACTAGATTACATAATCTCCAAAACATTAGAGATTACATAATCGTCATGTCGAACGAAGAACGATACGTAAAGAAGAGGTAATCGGTGTAGAATGATATGTAGAACAAAGATCATATTCGAAGTTCAGATGATGATGTTGAGGTACGTGGTGCGGATGTGATTGTTGGTGGTGGTAATGATACGGTTGGTGTTGATGCTGATGATGTCGTTGACGTCGATGATGCTACTGGTACTGAAGATTACGAGGTTGATGTTGTTAACGGTACTGGTTATGCTGCTGGTGCTGCTGCTGGTGTTTGTAACCTTCGCACCGTGTTCTCCAAAGCCGTCACACGAGCGCGAAGTTCGTTAATTTCTGCTAGTACACCAGGATGATTGGCGGTTGGAGTGAGCGAATGAACAAGATCCGAAATATGGGATAGGATATAATCGTGACGAGATACTCGAGAAATGAGAGAGAAAATGGTTTCTCGAACAGGTTCGCCGGTAAGTGCTTCAGGTTCGTCGCCAATGGGGCAATTCGGTGGGTGAAAGGGATCACCTTCTTCTTGTCTCCAATAATTTAGTATACTACGAACCCATCCCCAATTCATCCAGAATAGATGATGAGAAATTGGTTGATCCATTCCAGTGACGCTGCCTTCGGAGCCCGAATGGAAATCCATATCAGCGTAGCTGTCGGAGTCGGAGGAATTCGAACTGGACGCGAAGTTCATCTTGTACAGTCGGGGAAATGAATTTTTGGTTTGGAATAGATTATAGGAGTTGGGTTTGGTATTCTTCAATACATAATTTACATATGTATTTATAATACTCAAAATCCCGTGAATTACGGAGAATCTTTGAAATTCGTCAGGCAATGTCTATAGCAACAGATACGCTAGGATACGAATTTTGTCTATACACTATCGATGCACCAAATGCAGTAAGACGTGTCTAGACTTAAGAATACTAAGCAGGCAATTCTTAAGGATGATAAGCAGATGATTTTCGACTAGATATGATAAGCAAAACTTTTGACATGTAGACACGGTCAAAGTCCAGACTCACTAATGCATCCTAACAACTACCAGTTAGACACACTAATGCAAGGCCTGGTTCGCTAAGACCAACGCTCTGATACCACATGAGACGACCCGACCCAATCCATAGGGACGAATACAATAACATATGATAACATTGCGAGGTACTTGACCTCTATATGATACATTTTACAAACGTTGCATTTATTCTTAAAAGGCAAACTATCATTACATCAATATTTGACATTTTCGTCTAACATTTCATAATATCCAAATGACCTAATCTGTCATTTACTTATTTATATTCTCTATTGAACTCCAATGACTCGAATGCAACGTCTTTGTATCATGGCTTAAAAGGTCCCAAGTAGTATCCTTAACATGAGCTAATGCACAGCGGAAGACTTAATTCATACCTGAGAATAACATGCTTTAAAACGTCAACATAAAGTTGGTGAGATATATAGGTTTGATGCTAGCAGCGTTATAACAATGGAACACAAGATTTCATATATAAACATTTTAATAAAAATATTCTAAGTGGTTGAGCACTTGGTAACCATACTTAACATTTAATCACGTCGCATATTCCCTTTATTATGAAATCTTACTACACCGTACCAAGGTGTAGTCACGAAACGAAGTACTGTGCAACCGTTGAATACTGGTCGTCCAGTCCGGTTGGGGTTGTCAGGCCCGATAGATCTATCAACAGGATTCGCGTTTACAATACCGCTGTAAATATTAGTTACCAAGCTACAGGGAAGTATGCCAGTGGTACAACTCAACGTAGAATATATTTTTCAGTTACTTGTGTCCATAGCGTAAAACATAAAATACATGTATTCTCATCCCGAAATATTTAGAGTTTAAAAGTGGGACTATATACTCACTTTTGTCTTGAAGATATGTAATTTCGACTTGGTCTCCGATTGATATCACGAACCTATCCATATATAATATATCAATACCTTTTCTTTTTAAACAATCGTCACATATATATACTTATAATACTTTTAATACTTTTAATAATTCCTTAGTCCGTAGTTAGCAGTCCGATGTTAGTAATTCAATTTTAATGGTTCATATTTAGTTGTTTAATAAACCCCCAATGAAATAAATAAAACCCCCATCGTATATGTATTGGTCGAGATTAATCTTGACCCATGGTACCGGTGTTGTCAAATGACGTGTTGCGTACATAAAGTACCGGTGTTGTCAAATGACGTGTTGCGTACAATCATGAGATCTTATGATTAATCTTCTCGTATTGTTTACGGGTGATCCTGAACCATATAAAATTAAATTATGAGTACATATGTATAAAATATCATGTTACTTTAGGAAGATGTGATTTATTTAATTTTCTCCAATTATTTTCGTGGCTAAACTAGTCTTGGATATCCGATTTTGTTTTGGTCATAATTTCTTCGTTACAACTCCGTTTTCGTTGATTCAACTTTCCACTTCCTTGGATCGAGTCCCTATTTAAGAATATGAACTGTAAATACCTTAGTTTGTATTCGAAATCATAGGTCATAGGTCAAATTTTGGTGAAACTTATGAAGTTAATCATTTTTGTTACAAAAACATCATTTAATGACCATTTTTCTAAAAATACTTATACTATGAATTAAATCATGAAATTTTTATGTGTTAACATATTCATAAGAAATATCATTTTTCCAGAATATAAACCTCCAATTCAAAGTTCAAGATGGTTTTTAATTATCCAACCCAAAACAGCCCCCGGTTGCACTCCGACGTCATAAAAACAGTTTTTTAAGGTATTCTTTGAAAAACCAAGTTATACCTTGTTAAATTAGCATATATTTAAGTTATATTATAGGTATTGAAGTATTTTAAAAGTTAAGTTAGAAGGATCTATTTAGTTTGCAAACAAGTTTGAAATCATTCAAACTATGTTTTTGTTGTTAAAATTGTATACCATACAATAAGATAGCTATATATATATGAATCGAATAAGGTTATGAACAAAGTTACTACCTCAAGTTACTTGGACAAGATTGCTGTAAAAGAGGAGTAAAAACCTATAACCAAAAGAGTGATGAAATTGGATGAAAGATTGGAAGCAACTTAAGACATAAACTTGAATTGAAAGTTGTATTTTTGTAGTGTTTTTGTTGATCTTTTTATGGTGGTGTTTAAGGTGATTCTTGAGAGGATTTTTGCTGGAGTTCTTAGAGAGACATGAGGCTAGTAAGTGTGTGTGTTTAGCTAGAGAAATGATGTTCCAAAAATTGAAAATGGATGCATGTATTTATGGTGGTGTAAAAGGTGTATAAATTTGTAATTTTGTGAAAAGATCTTTTAATCATGTGAAATTGTCATACTAAATAACAAAAGTAGTTACCTTATACATAAGGCATGAACAAGGGCTGGTTGGTGGTGATTTGATGTGTATATACCAATAGTAAATACGTATAGAAGCTAGGTATGATACGAGTACATATACTCTAGATATACGTATAGAAATCTTGTGAAAAATGGAATGAGGATTCAAATATAGCTATCTTTTGTGAATATACTTATATTGTTTTATGTATTTAAGTCTTTAAAAGTGATTAAATACATTATATATATGATATATGTATAAACATTATAGGTCGTAAGTATTTATGTCAAATAACGTTACGTATAGTTATCGTTTTGAAAGCTTAAGTTAGTAGTTTCAAAATATACTTATAACTTATTGTTATTAATACAAAATGAGATATTTAAACATCCTTAAATCATGTTAAATATGTATATATACATATATATACACAAACGTATAATTAACATATATTGTATAGTTCGTGATATCATCGGTCAAACTAGACGGTTAAACGTTATGTAAAACTCTTTTCAAAATCATAAATCTCAACAATTTAGATTGCTTATCATGTTGGTAAGTTTTAATTTATGTAAATATTAATCTTATAAGTGTAAAACGATCGGAAAATTCCGGGTCGTTACATAAATGGCCACAAAGGCCTTCGGCATTCAGCAGAAAAAGGGAGGGGGAAGTTTGTTCTTTGGTTACTAGCTTGTAAAGTTCATTAAAGTTGGTTACAAGGTGGTATGTGCATGGGGAGGAGAAGTAACAAGATTCCAAGGCTAGTTAAGTCTTCTAGTTTGGTTCCAAGTAACACTTACATATTAATGATGGGCTAAATAATCCTTGTGAGATGTAGGGTGGGCTTCTAAAGTCCAAAGTCATAAGTCCATAACACTAATAAAGCCCAAGTTCACTTAATTAACAAATAAATCCAATTAAAGCCCATGTAATTAACTAAAAGCCTTAGTTAATTAAAATAATTAATAAAACTAATCATGAATGTAAATAATATTCTAAAAATATTATTCGTGAAAGTTCCGGGTGTCACAAAGACGTTTCGGGCAATTAAAGTCAAGTTCGGGCAATCATGGCAACATGTAAATGTAATAACATACATTCGTTTTATCACACGTATTAATAATAATAATTATTAATAAATAAACATTGAAAAATCCAGGGTCGTTACATTACCCACCTGTTAAAGAAAATTTCGTCCCGAAATTTAAGCTGAGGTAGATGGAGGAGTCCGGAAAAGGTGAGGATACTTCCGCATCATTTGATCCTCTCGCTCCCAAGTAAACTCAGGTCCTCGTTTGGCATTCCATCGTACTCGGACAATCAGAATCTTGTTGCGTTTCAAAGTTTTGATCTCACGATCCATAATCTCAACAGGTTCTTCCACGAAGTGAAGTTTGTCATCAATAGTAAGTTCTTCAAGTGGTATGATAAGTTCAGGTGCAGCAAGACACTTCTTCAAGTTTGACACATGGAAGGTAGGATGAACCGAGCTCAATTGTGCTGGTAGATCCAAACGGTAGGCAACGGGTCCAACACGTTTCAAAATTTCAAAAGGACCAAAGTATCGTGGGTTTAACTTTTCACGTTTTCCAAAACAGATCACACCTTTCCAAGGTGCAACCTTTAACATTACACGATCACCAACGTTGAATTCAAAGTCTTTACGTTTAAGATCGGCATAACTCTTTTGACGATCGCGTGCAGTCTTAAGTCTCGCTTGAATCTGATCAATCTTCTCCGTGGTTTCGTGGACTACCTCGGGTCCGGTGATTTGCTTTTCGCCTACTTCGGCCCAACAAATAGGAGATCGGTACTTGCGACCATACAACACTTCAAAAGGTGCAGCATTAATGCTCGAGTGATAACCGTTGTTGTACGAGAATTCGGCTAGTGGCAAATGCCTTTCCTAGGCCTTTCCGAAGTCAATAACACAAGCACGCAACATGTCCTCCAAGGTCTGAATTGTTCATTCACTTTGCCTGTCAGTCTGAGGGTGATAAGCAGTACTCATGTCAAGACGAGTTCCCATGGCTTCTTGCAAAGAACGCCAAAATCTAGAGGCAAAACGGGGATCGCGATCTGAGATGATCGATAAGGGTACACCGTGACGAGATACAACCTCCTTGATGTATAATTGAGCAAGTCTTTCCATTGTATCCGTTTCCTTCATCGCTAGAAAGTGTGCAGATTTGGTAAGGCGGTCAACAATAACCCAAATAATATCATATCCGCCCACCGTCTTTGGTAGCTTGGTAATAAAATCCATTGTGATCCTTTCCCACTTCCATTGTGGGATCTCCGGCTGTTGAAGTAACCCAGAAGGTCTCTGATGCTCGGCTTTAACCTTCGAGCAAGTCAAACACTTACCAACATAAGTCGCAACGTCCTTCTTAAGATTCGGCCACCAATACTATTCTTTAAGGTCGTGGTACATTTTACCCGCTCTAGGATGAATTGAATATCTCGATTTGTGTGCTTCATCAAGTATAAGATTCCATAAATCTCCATAAAGAGGTACCCAAATTCTTTCGGCATAACATCGAAGTCCAGACTCCCTAACCTCGAATCGAGAGACAAGTATGTTCATATGTTCATGAGTTATATTCTCCTTCTTGAGAGCCTCATCTTGGGCTACTCTGATCTGGCTGTTGAGGTTCGAATGGATGGTAATGTTCAGAGCCCTAACACGAAGAGGTGTCGTCCTCTCCTTTCGGCTTAAAGCTTCAGCTACAACATTGGCCTTGCCAGGGTGATAATGGAGTTCACAATCGTAGTCGTTGAGCGTCTCGATCCATCGACACTGTCTCATATTCAATTGCTTCTGATCGAAGATGTGCTGGAGACTCTTGTGATCGGTGAAGATAGTGCTCTTAGTTCCATACAAATAGTGTCTCCACAATTTGAGCGCAAAGACAATGGCTCCAAGTTCAAGATCATGAGTAGTGTATTTCCACTCGTGAATCTTCAATTGGCGGGAGGCATAGGCAATAACTTTTGATCGTTGCATCAGTACACAACCAAAACCACTCTTCGATGCATCACAATAAACAACAAAGTCGTCACTGCCTTCGGGAAGTGATAGGATAGGTGCGGTGGTTAACTTCTTCTTCAAAGTTTGAAATGCTGATTCGTGTGTGGGTTCCCAAATGAACTTCTTACCCTTGTGAGTCAGTGCGGTCAAAGGACACGCAATCAGAGAGAAACCTTCGATAAACCTTCGGTAATAACCTGCGAGACCTAGGAATTGGCGAATATGCGTCGGAGTAGTGGGGGTCTCCCACTTGCTGATAGCTTCAATCTTGGCGGGATCAAATTTGATACCCTGGTTGCTCACAACATGACCCAGAAATTGTACTTCCTTCAACCAAAATTCACACTTGGAGAATTTGGCGTAAAGTTGCTCTTGTCTCAAGAGCTCGAGCACTAGTCAGAGGTGTTGCTCATGTTCTTCTTCGCTCTTAGAGTAGATGAGGATATCATCTATGAAGACGATAACAAACTTATCCAAGTACGGCTTGCAGACACGATTCATGAGGTCCAAGAACACGGCAGGTGCATTTGTCAAATCGAATGGCATCACGAGAAACTCATAATGACCATAACGGGTCCTGAATGCAGTTTTCATCACGTCACTTTCCTTCACCTTCAGCTGGTAATATCCGGATTTCAAATCGATCTTTGAGTAAACGCTCGATCCTTGTAGTTGGTCAAAAAGATCGTCAATTCGTGGAAGAGGATACTGATTCTTGATTGTCAAATTGTTGAGTTCACGGTAGTCGATACACATACGGAAGGATCCATCCTTCTTCTTCAAAAATAACACAGGTGCGCCCCAAGGCGAGAAACTTGGTTGAATAAATCCTCGATCAAGTAGTTCTTGTAGTTGGCTTTGTAATTCTTGCATCTCGGAAGGTGCGAGTCTATAAGGTGCGCGAGCTACAGGTGCAGCTCCTGGCACTAAGTCGATCTGAAACTCTACGGCTCTCGGCGATGGCAATCCAGGCAATTCCTCTGGAAAGACATCGTAAAATTCGTTCACAATTCGAACGTCGTTCACGCTCTTCACCTCAGTTTCTACCGCTTTCACATGTGCTAGGACAGCAAAACGTCCCTTCTTTATAATATTTTGCGCTTTCACGCAACTAATGAGGTTCAACTTCGAGGTACATCTCTCTCCATAGATCACCAGTGGTTCGCCATCTCCTTGTGGTATGCGAAGTGCTTTATCTCCACAGATAATATCGGCCTTTATCTTGCTCAACCAATCCATACCAACGATAACGTCAAAGCTTCCCAGTTTGATAGGTATCAAATCAATTTCGAAATCTGTACCAGCTATGTTGATAATAGCTCCTCGACTAATATGGTCAACTTTCTCAAGTTTTCCATTTGCGACCTCGACAAGCATACTCTATTTTAACGGGACTAATGACCAATTAATCTTATCGCAAAAATGTCTACATACATAACTTCTATCCGCACCAGTATCAAACAAGACAGAAGCTAAAAGATTGTTGATTTTGAATATACCTGTCACCAAGTCGGGGTTATCGCGTGCATCCCTTGCATTAACGTTGAAAGCTCTACCACGGGGTGGCCCGCCATCTTTTCACTTGTTTGGGCACGCATTTCTGAAATGGCCCGTCTGACCGCATTCGTAGCACTTTTTAGGTCCATTGGTATTCGGCTTCCCATTCAAAGTGGTGACCTTGCAGTCTTTTCCAACATGCCCAGACCGTTGGCACTTCTCGCAGACGACATTGCAATACCCAGTGTGGTGTTTGTAACACCTCTTGCATTGTGGTAAGGTTCCCTTGTAGTTCGGGTTGGAGTTGGTATTGTTGTTGGGGTTAGGGTTTCCACCGTTGTTGTGCCTCTTGGCGAGGGTCTGGTCATAGGTTCTCCCCCTGTTGTTGTGGTGGTGGTGGTTGTTGTTGTTGTTGTTGTTGTTATTATCCCACTTTTGCTTTTCGCTACTACCAGCTTCAAACTTAGCCTTCTCCGGCTCATCAATGAGAATCTGATTCATGAGGGTATGCGCCATGCGCATTGCTTCGGGAACATTCGGTGGTTTGGAAGATCTGACATTTCCTTTGATGGACTTAGGGAGTCCCCAGAAGTATCTCTCCATACGCTTGAATTCCGGGGTGACCATTGTCGGACACATAAGAGCTAGTTCCAAGAATCTCCTGTTGTAACCGTCAAGGTCGTTCCCAACGGCCTTTAACTGCATGAATTCCATCTCCATCTTCTGGATTTCGTTTCTCGGACAATACTCATCAATCATAGCAGCTTTGAATTCCTCCCATGACGTAGCATATGCCTCATCAATGCCTTTCACTTGAGCTAACGTGTTCCACCACGTTAGCGCGCCGTCAGATAGCGTGCACGAAGAAAACTTGGTCATATTGTCCTCCGAACAGTTGCTAACTCGGAATACTGATTCAAGTTTCTCGAACCATCTGGTGAGACCAACCGGTCCCTCGGTTCCACTGAAGTTATGTGGTTTGCAGCTCTGGAATTCCTTGTAAGTACACCCATTTCGAACAGGTGGGATAACCGGTGGTGGTGGCGGTGGAGCTTGGAGGTTTCTTTCTGCTAGGGCTGCGGCTACACGTTCTTGGATCATCTCTTCATTTTGAGCAGCAGTAGGTGTAGATCGACCGTTAGCCATGATGTTCTAAACAAAAATTTTGACTCAAGTCAAAATCCAGCATTCAATATATAATAATATAGTATATAGTAACCAACATGTAAACAGCACAACACATGTTAATTAAGTAATGCAAGTTGATACAAGTACCGCAAAACACCATACAGTAACGTAAGTAGAACACTTGTGCAAAAAGTAACATCACAAAGTTTCCATTAATAATAATAAGTTTCATACATCTGAATAAGTTCGTACAATACATAAGTGAAATATGAAACTACAACTAGATTACATCATGAAATCTAATACAAAAGGTCCTACGGTGAAGGTGGGTGTAGGATGTCTAAAACCTGAGCCAACTGCTCCTCGAGCTCAGTAACCTGAGCTCAGAGGATTCCCACCTCCCTTGTCAATTCCTCGACAGTGGGAGATGGTGGGGCAGGTGGTGCTGGTGGTGCAGGTGGTGCGGGTGGAGCGGATGGTGCTGGTGGAGTGGGTGGTGAAGACCGCACAAAACGGGGTGCAGATGTCCCGGCTCCAAAAATAGTCAGCACGTAATGAGGTGCCTTACGTATGAGTGGGTCGGCAGGGTACGGTACAAGCCGCTTACGGGCAGTAACCCTCCGACGCCGACCAAAAGCGTCAGTGAAAGCACGACCTCCATTCACCCCTGGAATAACGGTGCCATCAGGACGGTACCGCTTCTTCGGCGGGGTGGAGGGTGCCTGTATAGGTACGTCATTAAGGTTCTCTTCGTCGAAGTCACTGGAGTCATCTGTAGAGGAGTCATCGGATGAAGGATCATCAGAATCATGTGGTGGTGACACGGGTGGTTGAACTGGCAGTCCGAAGGCGGCCAACATCTCTCTGTGTCTGAATGGCGGAATCAGCACTAAACGTCCATCTGGAGCGCGTCGGCACGGCATGCGCATATGGTTACGGAATGGCCCTTCCCCGAACTCCGCGGGGATCACAACACCACCGATGTGGGGCTGTGAATCCGAGGGTCCGGAAGCAGACGGAGCTGGAATCTCCGTAGGATCCACATGTCCGTCAATAGTAGCCACTGGTGCAGGCGGCTGGCTGCTAGTCCCGAAAGATGAAGCGCCGGGGTCACTCGTGCGTATCGGGATCGGTGGATCGGCAACGGTGGTAGGTGGAGTAGCTGAAGAGTCTAAACTGCCCAAAACGCTAGCAGGTGGTACATCCGACATCTGAACAAGGAAAAATAAATTTTCCATGTCAGTAAGTCATAAAGCAAACACGTATTAGGCCAACAGTTTAAATCATGTATAACAATAAGTAGCATGACAATAACAGCAAATCGTACGAAGGTAGCATGCAATCGAAAGCAAGTAATAGCATGCAGTATTGAAATCATGTAGTAGCATACGGCATATAGCAGTAACAGTAAGCAGCAGCATGCAGTAAGTTCAGCAGAAACACGTAAACTAGCAAGTTGTAGATTAGTCCTATTAGTGAATCCTACTCGGGTCAGTCTTAGACTCACTAATGCAACCTAATTCCCTACAACCAATGCTCTGATACCAAATGTGATGCCCCGTACAAAACCATCGTGTACGAATCATCAACAACAGGATCATTACAAGGTTAAGTACTATATGCGTTTTCAAAAAGAGTTTGCATTCATTAATAAAGTGATGTCTAAACCAACATCGAATGTTTTACAATCCAAAAGTATGCTTCACTAAGTAGAAGCAAATAATAAGTGTACAAAGTTATATTTAAAGAAAACTTATTTATATGTTCTTGAACTTTCAAGTTAACTTTTAGTTCAAGATTAATGAGATCAAGACTAACTTGTAGTACTTGACCATTTAAACTAATTACATGAAATTAAAGTGCAAGAATGAAGAAGTAAACTAAGTAAACAAGAAATTTGTTCATGGTTTGTTCATACTTTTAAAGATTCAACCAAGGTTTAATTTTTAAGTAAAGTAAACTTTAAGTTTACTTCAAGAACTACAAGTATGAGTTTATCAACACATGAACATTAATCTTTTAAAAATAACAAGTGTAGAACATAACTAGAAAGTTAGTTCTTGTATGTTCTTGCAAATACAAGATTAATATGAAGAATCTAACTAGAAAGTTGATTCTTGTAACATGTAAGTAAGTAACAACAATTTACAAAGACAAGTAGTTAAACAATAATCAAGAACAAGTAACAAACAACAAAGAACAACAAATGATGATGATGATCATGTAGCTTTAAGCTACGGTTTTGGTGAAGAACAAGAGGAGAAAAAAAAGAAGTTCTTGTTACTTACAAGTATGGAGAGAAAAGAGAGAAAGTTTGAGAGAAAGTAATTGCAAGTTAAGTGTGTGTGTTTTGAATGAAAGAGTAAAATGAATACTAGTGAGTATGTATTGTAAAAAAAAAATTAAAACCCCACTAAATGGTCACAAAGGCCTTCGGCATTCAGCAGAAAAAGGGAGGGGGAAGTTTGTTCTTTGGTTACTAGCTTGTAAAGTTCATTAAAGTTGGTTACAAGGTGGTATTTGCATGGGGATGAGAAGTAACAAGATTCCAAGGCTAGTTAAGTCTTCTAGTTTGGTTCCAAGTAACACTTACGTATTAATGATGGGCTAAATAATCCTTGTGAGATGTGGGGTGGGCTTCTAAAGTCCAAAGTCATAAGTCCATAACACTAATAAAGTCCAAGTTCACTTAATTAACAAATAAATCCAATTAAAGCTCATGTAATTAACTAAAAGCCTTAGTTAATTAAAATGATTAATAAAACTAATCATGAATGTAAATAATATTCTAAAAATATTATTCGTGAAAGTTCCGGGTGTCACAAAGACGTTTCGGGCAATTAAAGTCAAGTTCGGGCAATCATGGCAACATGTAAATGTAATAACATACATTCGTTTTATCACATGTATTAATAATAATTATTATTAATAAATATACGTTGAAAAATCCAGGGTCGTTACATTATGTGCTTAATTGAGTGTCTATGTTTATGATGAAGAATTATGTTAAAAAAAAAGGTAACTTCAAGATGTTACGAGCTTTCACAATTTCAGTGAGCAACGATGGTGGCAAGAAGGCGGTGACGATTCATGTGATTCAGCTTTTGTTATTTCTGTGGCTAAGGTTTCATCTGTTTTTTTGTTTTTAAAAAACTGAATTTTTAGATTTGATGTATTATATTTTGATTCAAATCAGAATTTTGTGTCCATGTATTAGGAATTTCTAATGAAAAAGATGATTATTAGTAAGTGGAGTCTGACAATATGTGATTATGATATTAGTAGTAAATTTTTGACATAAAATTGTGGAATAGATCTTAACATAAGTAAAATTAGAGAAGGAATGTTGAATTATCACTGCTTCCATAGATGGGGTGATGCTTGTTAATGAGGTATGGCACTTTGCAAATAAAAAACGAAAAGGCGTGATCTTTATTAAAATTGACTTTGTAAAAGCATATGATTGCGTTTCCCATTCGTTTTTATTGGAGGTTTTACAAAACATGGGTTTTGGACTTTTGGCTCTAAATTCGTCGGTTGGATAAAGGCTTGTATCTCTAAAATTAAGTTTTCGGTTTTGTTAAATGGCTCGCCAACAAAGGAAGGTGTGATGAAAGAAAAGGGTATTAAGACAAGGTGATCTTTTATCTCTCTTTCTATTTATTCTCGTTACCGAAATTCTTAGTAAGTTATTGTCTAATGTGATGCAATGTGGGAGCTTAAAAGGGGTGTGTTTTGATAATCATAATAATGTTAATCATTCTCAATATGCCGACGACAATATTATTTTAGCTCATCCCTCTATTCAAGAAATGCTTTGTATTAGACAAATTCTAGATCGTTTTCATGAAGTATCCAGGTTTCAAATTAATGCCTCTAAAACGGTGTTGTATGGTGTTAATGTGCCGCATGATGAATTAGCTTTGTTTGCGGAAATTTTTTCATGTAAAGTGGGTTCTTTCCCGTTTGATTATCTTGGGATTTCTATTGGGGCAAAGATTTGTAGAAGTTTAACATGGAAACCAATTATTCACAAGGTAAAAAATAAGTTATCGGGATGAAAAGGAAGATGTTTATCGATATGGGGTAGACTTATCTTGGTTAATGTGGTGTTATCAAGCCTTCTCACTCATTATATGTCTATCTTTAAGGTTCCAAAAGGTGTTTTAAAAAAGATAGAAAGCTTAAGGAGAAACTTTGTGTGGGGTGGAGATTCATCAAAGAAGAAAATGGCTTTGGTTAAATAGAGTAAAGTATGTCTTCCAAAAGCATGTGGAGGGCTAGACATCATCCCTTTAAGGTTAAAAAATCTAACTTTATTAGCTAAGTGGTGGATTAAATTCAATGATGATAAAGAGGCGATTTGGCAAGGTATTGTTTCTAATTCATTCGGAGCGTGCCAAGTAGGTAATCTTCTCTTAGATTTGTCTATAGTTAACCGCAACAACAAAGTGTCTTTAGTATGGCGGGAATTACTTAAACTCCAAAATACGGACGAGTTATTTGATATTATTAGTCCTCAAAGTTAGAGATGAGAGATTGGGAAAGGCACAAAAATTTCATTTTGGAATGATATTTGGGTGGGGGTGTCAAAATTAAAAGACCAGTTCCCGAGTCTTTATCGTTTATCCTAAAAAAGAAACGGTCGGTTAGCGGATGTGGGGCTGTTAATGAAGATGGTGTTATAATATGGGATCCGGGGTTTATGGACAATCTTGACGATTATGAAAATATTCAATATGAAACGTTAATGAGCATATTAATTCATTTGGTGTTTGATCAAAGTAAAGAAGATAAGATTCAATGGGTACATTCGATTGACAAGATTTACTATGTGGTGGAAGGTGTTCGGGTTATGATATCCTCTAATATAGATATGGAAGTTGAATGGAATAAGTTGATTTGGCATAATCTTGTTCCATCAAAAATTGCTATTTTTCATTGGTTATCGATTCAAGGTGGGGTCCCGGTTAAAGAGGTGTTAATTTATGAACGAAGTTACGCCCGGGTCGGATGATAAGTGTGGTGGGTACTTGGTACAAGTTGAGACGATTGATCATTTATTACTTCATTGTTCATGGTCTCATAATGTTGGATGGCGTTATTCAAGTGGTGGAATGTGTTTTGGATTATTCCTTTATCGATCCTTGAATTCTCTAACGATTGGTGTAATGGAATGGGTATTAAGGCGGGAGAGTTTTGGAGGCTAATAGGTCCGGCAACGCTTTGGGCTATTTGGATTGCTAGAAATGACTTGGTATTTATTGGAGTGTACCCTTGTTGGGCCGCAACGATGAACCGTATCAAGCTTAAAGTATTTCAATGGCTTGTTAATGTGAAGAAGTGTGAGAGCTTTCAATTCTATTTGTGGAGCTCTCAACCATGGATGCTTTTATAAGAAGAGAAGAAGTGCTTATTTTTTTTGTTTTTGTATGCATATGTTTCTACATAATGGCCTGTTTAGTTTATCCATCTTGTTTCATGTTGTAGCCTTCCAATTTTTCACCATTTTGTGAAAAGTTTTATTTGTATATATCCAGTTTTTTCAAAAAAAAAAAAAAAAAAAAAAATAATAATAATAATAATAATCCCTTCATCACATAAAGCGTGCATACACTTGTCAGAACCTAAGCCACACCACTATCTACCTTACAAGTGTCCCTATACATTTCAATTATTTACCCCATATGAAGACACATGTCCATCCAAACAAATGAAATCCACAATACCAAATACTGATTCCTTTTCATCCCGTCCATTTCTCACCTCAACATTATCTCTCCTCTTCCATTAAAAAAACACCCCACTAGGCCTTTCTCTACCGCCTTTATCCTCCTCCGGTGACGTCCAACTGTAACGGAACAGTTATAGTATTAATGCAGTCATTTTTACAAGCATAACGGTACCGATTAATCGTGATACCACAGCTGATCGATGAATTCCTTTCGTCCGAAGAACGGAACGTCGCCGGACAATCTGAGCCCGACAAGGTACAGTCTATTAACATCCCGGTGACCATCCACTATTCATCTGATTCATATATTCGATCAACAACCGTTCTGTCAAATCCCTAATTTCAATCTTAATTGAAACCCAACTTAATTTAATCACGATTGTTTACTGTATGCCGGCGGTCCCATGGTTTAACGTATGAGAGGCTGACTGACGATTCACTCCGATTCACGGTATGCCGCCTGTTTACCAGTAGGCGAGAATGGGAGTTTATTCAACAACCCTAATTTATTAAGAATGTTGGAGCTACTTCTGATTAGTACAAATATTTCCGTCTAGTTGCCCCAATTTCATCCTCAGGTATATGATTAAGATTTAAATTAGTAATTATAATTTCCTTTGTATGTTAATCGCATCATATCCATCTTCATACGTAAGTATATAGTTTAAATTGATGGTCATTGCTTCTTGCTATACATCGTTTAATCTAAAATCTAATTATTTTTTTCAAGTTTAATTATTTTGTATTTTTTGTTTAATTATTTTTTAGGTTCATATAAATGCAAATTTGGGAAGTTAACAACTGTCGCCGTATTTTATGGGATATTGCATATCACCATCTTAAATAACTGTAAGCAGTTTTCACGCTAAATTTATTTATATTTATATAAAACTCTAAACTGCCGTCATTTTCAATCTTCTTGCATTACTCTCAAAACTCTGCATTGGTCCTTTCGTTTCTTCGATTGCGTATTCAATGTTTATGTTTATTTATGTTTTCAGATTGATGGTTTGTTTATCTTTTCAGATTCAGAAAGCGTCCAAAAGGATGGTGAAATTTAGTGAGCAGATCAACCAAAAAGACATGATACCGAGGTATAATCCATGAATACTTTTTTTTTTCTTTATATTGTTCAAGATCAACTCCAATTGTCTGATTAATGATGTTGAATATAACAAAATATTTGAATATAAGAAGTTGGCAAGTTGTATGATATTTTACTTCCTTGTCATTGATCATTTTATATTACTATTTGTCATAACTATATGCGTTATATCAAATTGGCATGTCCTGTGATATGATTCATATTTTGCACATTTCCACAATACTATTTTTGATGGTCAAGCCCACTCAAAATATGATCGATAGGGTAACCTTATTTTTGAAATCTTGCATATCAAGATAATTAAGATTTCTTCAGTTATGAATTGTAACATCATAAGATCTCAATTTAAGTTGCCCAGTATGAATTGTATATGCGGGTTAAATGGTGGAACTAACAGTATTAATATAGTGCTGGTATTATGTTATGTTAATGACCATGTTAATGACTTAATGTTTGTTTCTATAGGTTCCAGCCGTTTTTTTTTTTTTGGATAAAGAATTATGTCAATTTGATGTCTATATTTCATACTGTTACATATTTAGATTTTGTTTTTGACATTTTTACAGATTTGAAATGGGTTATGTTATATACCTACATTTGATAATAAGTAAATCCATATCGCATATATTTGGGTAAGCAAATGAAGTGGACATGAAGTTCATCAAAAGATAGTTTCTGTACAATACGGTCTTAAAAGATGTACTTTGGATATGACAAACTATCAGCGACCCTTCGTGTTTAAACATGATAAATAATGAAGATTTTGACCTTTTCATTATAATCCTCGACCAACAAATCATAAGGTTATCACACTAGGTTTGCAGCTTTGTTATGATATTATAATAGTTTGATCATTGATGCTATAATTCGTTAATAGTAATATTTTTACTTTCATTAACTCTTGCTTAGTGTAAAATTGTACCTACAAACTGACGGTGCTGGTACACTTGCGACAAAGACAATATTCGTGTGGGCTTAACTCTAAGCAGTATATACTTATTTGGTTCTTTTACAATCTTTTCTGTTGGCCAGGCATCCCCTGCTGAAGTAGTGTGTACCCATACTTCCGCCGAAAAAATTCTGTATTCAGGTAGGTTTTTATGTTTTATGTGACGACCCGAAGATTTTCGACCAAATTTAAAGGTGAATCTTATATGGTTTCGACACGATAAGCAAAGTCTGTAATGT